>NC_133829.1:5622875-6893708 GCF_047830755.1 Zonotrichia albicollis
ATTCTGCACTATTAGACTTGATGCAGTATGAACAGACTGATGATCTCTTCCTTTGAATTCCTACAGCTCCTTCCCTTAGTTTCTAGTTTTATTTCTGATCAGACTTCCCATGAAAAGTCACCACAAAGTTCCTAACTCCCTAAAGATAACTTAGATAATTTTTAAAGATAACTTTGAAGATAACTTTTCTTGCAGACTCAGCAGCCGCACACACTCCACCTGGGAATAATTCCTGGAAAAATTCTCTAAACTCGAGTTTGAGTTTCATAAAAAATATGTTTATCTCATTAAAAGCCATCCTTTATATTCCAGTTTTAAATGGATATTTTTCACTTTTCTTTCTCCTTTTTCTCAGCTTCCATTGCTGTACAAGCACAACAGCTCCAGGAAACAGAATCAGAGAATGGTTGGGGTTGAAAGAGACCTTAAAGATCATTGAGTTCCATCTCCCTGCATGGACAAGGACAACGTGCACTAGAACTGGTTGCTCAGAGCCCCCAGGACATTCACCATGAACAGAAGTGGGACAATCCCCACAGATTCATGCTGCTGCCTGTGCACCATCCTCTTCCTCTGAGTGCTGTGCCAAGAGGGCACAGAGGAAAATACATGACACTGCACTCCAAAAGTGGAAAGCCCAAGTGGTATACACAGGGAAAAGGGAGAAGAAACCAAGCCCTGCTTCTCCCAGCTTTCTGATCCCTTAGAGAATCACACAAGTACAAAACCATGAAAACAATAACCCCAGCTGCAAAGGCAATGAAGCAATTTGTTAGGGAGATGACATTTTTAATGAGAAACACTTGCTGGAGGAGAACAAAAGGCTCTGTTTGGTCAGAGAGATGCTCTTGATACTCTTCTGAAGTGCATGAAAAAGTAATTTCATTTAAGCGTCATACACAGAGCAGCTGAATTTCCTGGGGCTCCAGATGTTGTCCTGTGCAGATGCTGAACAAATGGAACTCTGTCTTGATGAAATGAAAAGAAAAAAGCAAGCCTTCCTAAACCAAAACCCATGCACCAGAGTATTTCATGTCTTAGAAGAAGAAAAAGAGAAGACAAAGAGAGAGAAAGCCATGCAAAGTGGGTGAAAAGGAAGTTCTTGAGCCCAGCAGCATTGCCCATAGGATGGACTGTTCTTAATCACCCCGTGGGTAATTGAAGGAGAGACAATCTGGATTTGCAAAATACCAAGATCTGGCTCTGTCGCCTCTTTTTCTTGGCTGTGCTCCGTTTCTCTCTGACAGTTATCTGGCTGTGATTACCCCGAGTTTGTTCCCTAAGAAGGGACAGATTCTGCAAGCTTTCATTAGGCCAGAAGTTACTGGAACATTCTGGGGTGAGTGACAGACTCAGAATCAACAACTGCAAAACTACAATCAATATTTCTCTGTACTGACAAAGGGGAAAAGCTCCTAGCTGAAATGACACAAGTTTCTTTCCTGAATTTTGGGAGGGCAAGGGGTTTGGTGCCTCAGTAGTAAAAGCTTTTGAAATAAGAGATCAGAACAATATCAGCTCTCACGTTAATGAAGACTAATGAAGTATAATGACCTTGATATTCAGACACTTCATTCCTGAACTTTGGGGTGGGTGACAGAAGTAGATGGAGATGATTCCTAGGCTTTGTAAGCCATACAGGGCCTGTACAGATCCTGATGCAAATCAGAATGGCCTCAGGCCTGCTGGCTTATGCTCTCATTTTTTTCTTCTGCCTTTTTAGGCTCTGAAAAAAATGGACACTATTCACTCTTTCTTCTAAGGCACAAGTCTCCTTCTGACACAACATTATCCTTCTGCTAAGTGGTAGCAGATGACAGAGTCCAAAGCACTGCACAAACACGAGAGCATTCCTGCCTCTCACACAGGGCCCCTTCCCAAGAAGGCAATGCTGTCTCAGACAACTCTGCCTTTGAAAAGGAAAAAAAACCCAAAACAGTAATAAAAGCCAGGTTTGTGATGCTGGTCCATCAGCAGGTGGTACTGTGTAGTCAGTTTATAGTGAGCGAAGTGAGAAGGATAATATTGTTTTAAATTGGGATTTGGAAAGGTTAGCATCACATCTGACACCTCCCTGAGGGGCAAAACTGAAGAGTGACACACCAGAGTACACACCAGAGGAGGGGCAAGCACACAGTGGGTGTGGTAAGTAGATCTGAATAAGAATAGAGCTAAAAATCTGAAAAAGAAAACAATGTCGTGCATGCAAGTTATGAGAAACCAGGGACTGACCTTTTGCTTCTCTGTTGAGAGGCAGAGACAGGCAGAGAGCAGCTGCCCTCCTGCTCACAGGGAAGAAGCTGCTTCCACTAAGCCTCACCAGTCAGAAATTCAGGCAGAATTCAGGCAAGGAGCAGATAAGAGGGTTGAAAAAGAACATTCCTTGTTATTTTTTTTTTTAAGCAATGCATCATAGGTCAAATGAGCTAGTTTTGTCCAAGCTCAGTAAAACCTAAATCTTAGATGACCTAATGTAAACATCAGCAAACCAGCCACGGTGCTGGTGGCTCACAGAGGAGCATTGTGCTTTGGGAGAAACCTGCTTGAAGCAATGCAATAAAATGAATTGACCTTAGGATGGAAAAATCAATTTTTACAGAATTATTGGGTGTGATCTAATGACTGCACTGAATAACCCAAATTCCAACAATGGGTAATGCTTTTAAGCATGTTACCAGGTTTTGTTTCGTGTATACCTTGCCAAAGTAATCCCTTTGCACACACAGAAAGTAGTCAGTGAAACTTCACTTCTGCTGAGCACTCATGAGAGCCTTCCACAAGCAAGCAATCTGTTATTTTATATTCTAAAGAGGTTTGCCTTAAGGCCTGCCCCCACCAGCAGTCAGCAGTGTGCTGACAGTCTCTAAGGTCTGATTGCTAATGAGGAGAAAATAATCACTGGGGAAGAGGCAAACTGGAGATAAATAAGATATTTTGCCCTCATTTTTTCTCCAAGCACACCCTACAGCAGAGCCATGTGGGACACAGGTTTGATCCCACTGAGTTTTTGCTGCAAGGATTTTGGGGCAGCAAGTGTTTTGGAATTTGCAGAGCAGCAGCAAACGCTGCCACACGAGCCAGCACAAAGGAGACAAACAGGGAGTGGTGCTCAGGAGCTGGGGACCTCAGGGCACTGAGAATCAGGGTGTTTTTAAGGGTGTGTTTTTAAGGGTGACCCTCTTATTAATGATAACACCATTCCAGAGCAGGCACTCTTAAATCCTGCTCATGGGAGCACACAATGAAGAATGTCACTGCCACCCCATGTTGCCTCTCTCCTGTGTTGTTTTCCCCAGAAATCCAAGGATCATCTGCATGGCAGATGCTGGGTATTCATCTGACAGAGAAGCCAGGGGAAATGGGCTGTGTGCCTCTCCTTAGACCCATGGAATTATCTCTCCTTGTGCATCTCCAAGCAATGGACAGCCAGGCAAATCTTTGGTAGTGCAGCAGCATCCAGGGTTTCATTAAAAACAGCCTGGATTCAAAATCCAAACTGTCTGTATCCATCTTTTTAGGGACTTCTTGGCTTTCTCCATATTTCTTTTGGTATTTTAGAACAATTTTAAAAATTCCCCTAGGCATAAATAGAAAATAATTTCTTAAAATCATCTGGAATACCCAGCTTTCTCACAGATTGCTAAGTGAACACACTTATCCCCTCAAAAACACCAGGGAATGATGATTTCCTCATTCAGGAATCGAATGTTCATTTTCATGGATCATTAGAGATGGATAGCTCTAAAGGTAGTCTAAACCTTTAAACTCCCCTGTCTTTTAGTAAGGGGAGAAAACCAGGAGAAAGACAAAGAGAGAGGAAATAATGAACATTTGCAAAGCTACTAATGAGCTATTGTGGGTCATTACTTCTATTTCCAATAGGAATTTAAATTACAAACTGTTTTGAGAATCACTTGCACTGGGCATTTACTTCATAATGAACATGACTGCAATTTTAAAAAGCTGGTGTGCAGGATGGTAGAGAGGCCATAAAAAACCCAAGTTACATATTGAATTCAGCATACACATAATGACCGCATTATTTCTAGGGAATTAACTTTTGTTCCCCCCCTAACTTTCCAGACTCTGAATCATTTTCTAATAGGATCTCAACAGGCAATAGTATTAAAAATGTGTTAGATGTTAGCATCTGGGCCAGAAAAAGCATGACAATCTAATAGAGAGAGTCTAACTAGGGCATTCATCCAAGCCTGCCATCCATCTTTCCATTCTCTGTGGTGTCTCTCCCACTTCAGGGCACACAGATTGAGCAAGCCCTTGGAATAATGGCATTTAAATGAGGTCAGACCTACCTGATGAGGTTTCCTTGCCAGGCAGGTTGCAGGTCCCAGAGAACCCAAACTGCAGTTGTCTCCCTGTCAGGAGAGAACAACTCCTGAACACAGGAGTTGTTTCAGTCCGTGGAAGCAGATTGAAACCAGCAATCTCATTCCTTTAAAGAGAAAAGAGAGCCCCAAGGAGAACCCCAGCTGTCGTGATCTTGAGACTTGATTTTCACTCCACAGTGGAACCAAAATGAAACCTTTCAACAATTCTCATGGAAACTTTCAGGGGAGAGAGACAGGCCAGAGTAATGAACTTGCTGGGTGGGTAAGATCAGCAAACTGGAACAGCCACGTTGGGGTAAATTTTAAAAAAGGTTTGCCACCTTCCTGTACTCAAGAGAGAAGATTCAGTTTCAAGATCCTTGTTTATATTAAACAAATCTAATAATGACTGTAAAGCACTCTGATCTGCAAAACTCATTTTTTCCACTTTCTGATAGAATGGCTTCTTTGATAGAAATTTTTTTTTTTGTGGTCATAATCCTTAAGACTTCAGGGAAAAACACCCAAAATCTTATTTTGACTAGCATGAAATTCCCTATCAAGATTTAAGATGTCCATTTACCCTCTTCCTATTTATCACAGTAGAACAAATGAGGTAAGTTTGGGAAAAGAACAGTAAAGACCTAAATGAAAAATATCTGCATCTTTCCAGTATGTGCACTTTTTCTGAGGTAGCCAGGGAGGCTAAAAATTAATCAATCAGCTGCACAGTGTACAGCTGCACATCATATTTGGATGCTAGTGAGCTTGATTAAAGTCTTACTTCAGCAGGGCAGGCTGCTAAGAAACCAAAGCTGTCTTTGAAGGCTTAAAATTGCCAAAGGCAATATAAAGAGAAAGAAGAAAAGGCATTTTAAACAAATTAGCCCATTCGCGTGTTTTAGCTTAGGAATCTTTGCAGAGAATAAAAGAAAGCAAATCACTCAAATACACTTCCAGTGGGTTCAGTATGCAATGATTATGTTCCCTCCCTTTGGGACAGATTTGCACAAAGGAGCTGAACTCAAGTTTGGTTCAAAACTTATAACTAAAGCTTTAGTGTTTAGAGATATTTGTTTTCCTCCTCATACACACAGAATGTGGTCAGAACAATGGACAGGACTTCTTTGGACACTGCGTCTCCAGTCTACTGCAGGTATTTATCATTTTATAGAATCATTCAGAAACAGTCTTTGTTTTGAAAAGCAATTTTAAAAGATCAATATAACATCAAGATGCTGCCTCTTTTTCTAACATGGACATTTCACTTTATGCCAATCCACCTGCCTGTATTAAAAAGCAAATCTCTTGCAATCAGTAATCTATAGGGAGACACAGAGAAACATGAATTTAGCAAACATTTCCCTTCCAATTGCTGGCCTTCTCTTGTAATTTGCATGTGTGCTTGGATGACCCCATAAATACATTAGCCCAGTTGAGCTGGAGTGCTCTGAAGTCAAAATCCATTTAACTGAGTACATTTTGTGTCCTCAGTACCCCATTCTAGATAAGGACATGAACATTTCTGTGTTTCTAATATCTCCAGTGGCCAATAGAAAGTAATTTCTGTGCTTAATTTAGTACTGACTCAGGAAATGCCTAAACAAATCAGAATGGGCTTTGTTGGTATTATTATTGTTGTTGTTGTTATTAATATTATTATTATTGTTGTTTTAAGCAAAAGACAAAACAGGAGGGAACAAAAGTTGAAGCCGTGGAGAGTGAATGGCATTTATTTTAATGCCAAAGGAAAAAGATTTATTTCCAGGGCTTGAGTATTTGCAATGTCCTCATTAGTCAGAGTACATAAAAACAACATAGAGAGGAAACAACATCTGAGCTGGAAAAAATGGGCTACCCAGATTTTGCAGGACTTTGAATTCCTACCTGTGTGTGGTTATTACCTTATTACCAAGGTAAAAAGCAGAGCAGTGCTCATTTTTATTGCAAGAGAGACTACATGTAAGCATGCGCATTATGCTCTAGCATGTTCCATCCATTATTCACTGATCTTTTTGATGTACAACTTTGCTGCTGCCCTGGATATTTACATCAAAACAAATTGTGAAGAAGCTGCTGCATAAAGTGCTAAAATTACTGGGAATCCCAGGAAACATCAAACATTCGGTTCTGCACTTTGTTGAGAGTATGTTCAGAAAAACTCCAATTTTGGCCTGGTATTCTCATCTGAAAACATTCAGGCTCATAATATTTCATGAGAACATTTACACAGAGCTGCTTTGAGGAAAAATAACCTGAAAATGAGCAATAGAAACTTCATTTTGGCTTTAATTATAGTTATTATTGCAGATCAAGGGATATTAAAGTAGTCCACTGCAGATGAACTCACACATATATTGAATCAGAGGTTTGAAGGGAAATATTTCATTGGCAAATTGCTCATAACTCCTTATTGTTACACCACAGGGCAAGCCAGTCAGTCAGACAAAAATCTATTAAAAACCCCTTTTTAAGTATTACTCCCACACCTGGAGAATGGCATATCTCATTTTAAATTGTGTCCTACAAACTTCAGCACAGGAGCAGTGGATGAGAGTTAGGTGGGTAAGTCTGGGATGAGGGAATGAGTTGCTGAGCTAGATGCGGATTTAAAGGAAAAAAATTTGATTGAGAAGTTTGTTCTGCAAGGAGGGTCCAAAGACAGGACCAGAGCAAGAAGTCTGGAAGGTTATTTTAGCAGATTGAAATAGCCAAACCAAGTCCTTCAGCAATCTGAGAAGATAAATAGAAAAAAATAAAATTAAATTTTCTCTCCTTCTGTGACTGCCTTGCTGATGTGATTTTGCATGTTTACTGTCATGCCCAAGCACATGTGGAGTGCAGTCAGAGGCAGGGAGGAGGAGGGAGAGGCAGTAGGAAATCAAACAAAAGTCCTATGAAAAGAAAGTCTGGAGTAAAAATAGCATGAAAGCTCTTTTCTGTTATCACAGGGCCAGATGTGGCAAGGCAACATATCTAGAAATAGTGTGGGCCTCAGATGGTGTTTATGTGTCCATCTCTGTTTGTGCTGGTGATATATTGCCTTTATTACTGCATTCATGTGCACCCACAGTGCTAGAGTGCAAACCTGAGTAATTACATTAATTTATCACACACACCTTTGGCTGCCTCAGCACCTCCTCCCTCCTGAATTATCTTAGCCTTCCAAACAACACTTGTGTGAGAAAATTTTAAAGTGCTTAAGAGGGAGGAAACCAGTGGGGTTCTATAAAACCTGAATAAGGTATTACAAAATATACCCTGGCAATATGTTGGCTCCTTCCTTCTTCTCTAGCAGTGCAAACCAAGAGTAACAGCAGTGTAGTCACAGTATTGCTCTACAAGAGGACAACACCACAGGTCAGACCCAGGAACCACAGGGTGAAATTGCCTCCAGCACTAATAAAGCTTAATATCTCTGGTAAAATTATTAACCCTAATTAGGGTCATTACAGCTCCTTAGCACTAGCACCTCACTCATTCATCTGTGTTTCAAAAGCAGTCCAGTTTTTGTCACCACTGTTGGTGTTCAGGGGTTACTGCAGAACATTTCCGTTGATGAAGAACTCCCTTAATTTTTACAGCCTAAATTAACCATTGTTTTTTTCTGTTCTTTAAAAAATTAGATTAAAAAGTGAGCTAAAAAAACTCTCACAATAAAAAAACCCTACTCCACGCAGATCAACCTTACATTTGCAACATCTAAGGACAGACAACAAAGAGTAGCACTGACCTTTTGGAGTTTGGGCTGTGGAAGCCACACGTAACTGGAACACTACACCAGGAAAAACAGATGAAATTTGGTATTTTCAAGAGTCCTCCCTGGCCCCCTACCACCTCTTTTGTGTGACTGCGGGTACTCACAGCTTCCCCAAGGGCAGGACAATAAAATAGGTTTTGCTATTCATTTCACATCTGCACCACAAAGGCTTCCTGGACACTGGCAGCAAGAAAAGAGCTTCTTTTGGGTCAGAGATCCTCATCTTTTGTAGCTTTTCTTCCACAGCCATCAGGTGAATGAGATTTTTCAATTGTCCCCCATCACACCTGCAGAATCATGGCTTGTACCTTTGTAAATCACTGATTCTGGTGAAGGTCTCAGGCTGCTCAAAGCAATTCTGTGAATAAGATATCATTGATACATTTACATACATAGATCCCAAAGAGATTTTTGGGTGCAATGGGGAACAATTCATCTGTTTCTTTGAATGCAAAATTATCTACAGACTCTTAGACCTGCTTTAAATGTTCAGGCCACCTTCCATACAGATACATGCTAAATTTCCTTTTCCTCTGAATCAAATTTCCAAGAATCCATAATTCTGCCTGCAGCATTCCATCACTGACCCACTTAATATTTTACACTTCAAAAATCAAATTAGAAACTTCCACAGATATCATTATCATTTCCCCCATTTTCCTCATATAACATCTCTCTTCTTCATCCCTTTTTGAAAGTCCTTTTATCTCCTCTTAATAGTCATGAATGCAAACAAGAGAGAGGATGGTTCAGCTCTCTGTGCTCATGCCAGCTGAATTCATCCCACTTTTAAAGAAGTTTAATTCCACTTATAAAGAAGTTTAATTCCACTTTTAAAGAAGTTTAATTTCAGTTCTAAAGAAGTTTAATCCTACTTTTAAAGAAGTTTCTATAATGGTCTCTATCTGCTTCAAGGTTACGTGACTGAAATCCTGAGATCAGAACCAGACACAGGAGCAGCTTATTCAGCAAAGCAAGTGAACTATTTTAATATAAATCAAATCTAACAGAGAGTGTGATTAGGTATCTAGTTTAATATCACACAGCAGGAAAGAAGATTGAATAGTAAGGATTTTGCATCTGAAATACACTGATAATTCAAATTCCTTGGGTTCTGATGGCTGGGCATGTTTGTGTATAATTTATTTTAGTCTGGCAGTCTCAGTTTAAGAAGAAATTAAAGTCAGCCTATAAGAAACTAAGATCTTGTGATTTCCATGATCTTAAAGGGGAGATAAGGCCTTTTTAAGCTTCTGGTGACAACTTGGCAGCTCAGAGAGAAGCAGGCACTTGGTTTAACAGCAGTGCACAGAGCTGATGCTCAGGGTCACCCCACAACATCACCCACCCTGGAGATTCCTCCTTGGGGACATTTAACAGACAGGTGCTGAGGCCAGCTCAGCTGTCAGTGGGAAAATGCCCACATAGGAGAATCAGGCTGTACAGGATGGCTCTCAGTGCTACCTACAACAGATCTCTCAAAAATATAAAATTTTAGCATCTAAACATTTTTAATCTTGAACAGTGACTTTCAAAGCTGATCAGACTGAGTCAAGGAGTTGTTTGATGGCTGAAACACCTGGAAGAAATTCCTGCATCCCCATTTGGTCATCATATTCAAGATGTTTCTCCCCTTCTCTGACTCTGTTTAGTCTTTAAACAAGAGAAATGCCCTTCAGTGATGCCATTACACTGTGCTGCTGGATAAAACCTGGCCTCACAAATTCCAAGAAATCAATTCTGCACAGATGAATCCTGCCACCTTTGATATGCAGAATTTGTACATAGCAGAGGGGAAGTCTGGCAATGAATTCCTATTGCTTAAAATCTGATCTCGGTGCACAAAGCGAAGCCTTGAGATTAGAAAAACGCATTTGCTTCTGGGAAATATTCTACATGCAGGAACGTGTTCAGAAGGCGGCTTTTCCTAGCACAGGATTGTGATCTCTATCTGCAGCCCTTTGTTCAGAAGCAGAAAAAGGAGGGAAAAGTGGAGAGATCTGGGTAAGAGGCTTCAAACTTACTGATACAGCTCCAAAGCTTTCATAACTCGCTCCCCCTCCTGCACAGGCAGGAGACCCACAGAAGCAATTCCCCAAATGAACCCTCAGAAATCATTTCTTCATCTAATTAAAATCTCTTATGATCCACATAATCCAAGAATAGCAGATGACAGAGCATTACTATCCACCTGTTTTAGTGTATAAGCAGAAGTGGAACAAAAGACAGTTCAAGTGAAGATTTCCAAATACAGAGACATGCCCAGGTTCTACCAGATGACTCCTAAAGATTGATTTAATCAGGGCTGACACTCTTTTGAGGACCCAGTCAACCTTTCTTAAGTGATGCAAAATAAATGGGGGCAAAACTCACATTAATCTGAAACTGAACCCATAGGCTTTATGAAGGCTGACATCTGCATATGAGAAAATTACACATGGCTGATCAAAGTTTCTCTCTGACATGATCTATTTCCACATTTATAGATTTGAGAATTTTATGTTTGCCAGAAGACACGCATTCCTCACACACACTGGGCACACTCCCCAAGGCCCATCCTGCAAAGATGCTCTGCAGACTCCAGGCCTGAGCCTCCTGCTGCTGCATGGAATGGGGAGCAGGAATGGATTGGGTGAGGGAAGGGCTCACATTTGCTTCATGACCACATCCACCAAAGTGTCCATGCAGATCAGAGCCACTCTGATGGTCACACAAGGGCTCAAGGTGCAAGTGCAGCATTCCCTCCTCCAGGGTGATGGAATGTGTTCCTCTCAGGTTGAGGGAAGAGATGAGGATCTGACTCCATGTTTCAGAAGGCTTGACTTATTATTTTATGATATATATTACATTAAAACTGCACTAATAGAATAGAATAGAAGAAAGGATTTCATCAGAAGGCTGGCTGAGAATAGAATAAGAAGGAATGATAACAAAGGTTTGTGGCTTGCACTTTCTGTCTGAGCCAGCTGACTGTGATTGGCCATTAATTAGAAACAACCACATGAGACCAATCACAGATGCACCTGTTGCATTCCACAGCAGCAGATAATCATTGTTTACATTTTGTTCCTGAGGCCTCTCAGCTTCTCAGGAGGAAAAATCCTAAAAAAAATATTTTCCATAAAAGATGTCTGCGACAATGGAACAGCAAACTCAAACTGTTGCCTGCAGAGGTTTATATTCACAAAACAGTGGCCAACTGCTTTGAATTGATGTGAGCCTCCCAGTGCCAATAAAGATATTTAAGCAACCAAACCCCTGCAGCCAGGAATTACAGCTGTTTTCCTTACCCTGGGGACAATTAACTCCCATTAGCTGAGCAGGAGCTCAGGGAACAGGCAAGCTGAAAGGAAAGGTTGTGCTGTGATGATGGGATTGATCTGTCTCTTAGGGCACGATGTCCCACCAGCAATGCACAGACCTCACCCCAAATTCCCTGAAAGACACAGAAAGGAAAACACTTGTATCTATCCAGACACCAAAAGTCCTTCCAGCATCTTGATCCTGAATTCTGAACAGCCTCGGGAAACACACACAGTATCTAAGAAATCTCCCAATATCCGGCCTTCCACAGGCACAAGACAGAAGCATCCTGATGAAACAAGCTCAAACTGGTCTTTCCAAAGGGTGCACAAGCACAGATGTTCTGACAAATGTATGCTGCAACTGGCAAAGCTGCTTCCTCTGCCTTCAGTATCACTGCATCCAGAATTGCTTCCATATTATTTCCTTAGACCAAGACCTTAAGGGAGAGATAGAAGGGGAGAAGTGAGGGGAGTGAAACAATCTCTGTGTTAAATCCACCTCATGTGTGAGCACATGAAGCCAGAGGAGTTTGCTGCCTCATGCTGTGAGTGTGAGTCCCAGCTTTTGGCAGAGGAACAAAACCCTGGGAGCAGTCTGGAGGCATTCATATGTTTTGCTGCTTGCTTTGGCTACTGTCAGAGCAGCCTAAGCCCTGTGTGCTCTGTACAGAAATATGTTTGCACGGCATTTCTCTGAAAAGGGTCACAATGAAAATACCTGCCATTTAGACTCCTCCATCCACCCCCTCCTTAAAAAAAAAGAGATATTAAAAAAGCTGATTTTCACATTTTTCAAATAACAACAGCAGCCTTATCCATAAGGAAAATCAAAACAACTGGTTAAAATTATTCTTTTGTAGACTACCCTCTGCATGCCTCATTTATTATTCATCACAGCACATATTCTCTCCTCCGTGAGATCTTACCAGAATATAAAATATATTCAGCCTTTGCTGCCTAAGGAAGGCCTGAAAGCCTCCAGAGCTCTTCTGAGGCCGTGTATTTGACACAGGAGGAAGGCAGCACACCTGAACCAGCTCTTTCAGGAGTCACAAGGCAGCAGCAGATGGCTGTGGGGCATCAACCCAACACTCACTCTGCTTCTGAAGCTAATTTAGCAATGCCTTCTCTGCTGCCTTGGCTGGGCAGCCCCTGGTGTATTTTGAAGCTGTGCTTTGACTTTTGGTGCCACACAGAGCACATTTTGCTCCAGCTCTCCAAAATGCCTGGATTGGGAGTGGGGCTGTGATCAGCTGCATAATTACCCTCAATACCTGACACTGCTTTGTCTGGGCAATTCAGGGTTAGGAATGGTCACCAGTTACCTGAGTTGGATCCCCTCTGGAATGAGTGCTGAGCACATGGGAGAGGGAGGACTTTAACCATGAACCAAATTACAGCCTGGACCCTGAGCCAGTTGCTCTGATGAGCTGTCCCAAAAGGGGCAGAAGAAAGGAAGCAAATCAAGAGCACATCACTATAGAAATTTCCATCATCACCAAGATCAGTTTACACCTGAAGCGACAGGAATTAAATTATCCTGCTGCTACTCCCCCAGTAGATCAGAAAGAGCTGTTAAAATGTCCCCATGAGTCCAAACCCAGTTTCTCTCAGTCCTATTCATTACTGCAACTCTTCAAGTTTGCTCCAGCTTCCACTGGCTCAAACTTTCTCCTAGTGCTGTAAAATACGTGAAGTATGGCACAAAGGGCAAAGGAGTGGAATTTGATTGTTCTGGGTCTTTGCTCATGGTCTGATTGAAATATGAGGCATTATCTACTCTTCCTTTCCATCAGAGGAGCCTCAAACCACTGGCTCTGAAATGAACCCCTTTGAGGCTCTCTGATAATGCACTTCTGCAAGTATTTCACAATCAAAATGAGTCTTGGTATTTCTGAAAGACGCCAGGATCATGCCAGCACATCTGCTTAGGCTGGATGACTGACTCATTTGGCCAAGTCCTGCTGCCTCTGTTTCCCTTTCCTAATAAAATAAGGATAAAAATTAAACCCTCAGTTGACTGAAGTTCTCATCCCAGTTCCAAATATTTTTTCCTTCATTTTTTTAATGGCTTTCAAGAAAGGAGAATGCTTGGGTGTTTTTTTTTTTTCATTGTTGTCATTCTCATCTGTTGTTCATCACAAAACAGATTGAGGGATTTTATTGATAATGATATATGTCTGATTTTTACATGACAGAAAGCAAGGCAGAAAAGCATTTTGGAATGTGAAAAATACAAGAGATATAAAGAGGGAATGGAATGGAATGGAATGGAATGGAATGGAATGGAATGGAATGGAATGGAATGGAATGGAATGGAATGGAATGGAATGGAATGGCAAAGGGAAATTTCTATGTGAAATACAGTTGATTAAGAAAAATGCTGAGAGAACTTATCCTAAACTTGAGATAACAATACATATTAAATAAAATGAAGTGGCCTCTGCAAGTGTAATACAATGAGGAACGCTCTAGGATATTTCCTAAGGTATCAGCTATTTAGGAAATGGACTGGAAGATATCACTCAATGAAACAGGCAGGAGAATATATTAAAGGGACATGTAAAAGAATTTTAATTTAATTACATCATGGCCTGATGATGGGCACTGGCCCTTCATCATGCATCTGCATGGTGCCTTGGTTTTAGCTTTCTCTGGAAGGCAGGGAGCAGGGAAAATGGATTGGGTAGGTTATCTTTAAGGCACAGAACAGAGAGAGCAATGTCATCTGTAAAAAACATCACAAGTGCAACAACTGCAGGACTGTCTTTGTTTCCCCAAATCTGCTGGAGCTGTGGTGTGTTTTACACATTAACCTCTCCATCCCATGGGCAGCACAGGGCCAGATGATGCTGAGGTGATAGGTCACTGAGGCAATAAAGCTATGCCTTATTAATGTCTCTGCTCCTAAAAAATGAATGCACCCCCAAATTCCTTCCAGATATTCAACCGCGTGATGGAAGTTTTATTTGTGGGTTAAACCATAGAGCAATCTGCAACCCTCCTGCCCTCTTAAATCATGCAGCTTCCTTGGAATGACTAAAATTCCCTCTGAGTTGCATTACCCAGAGTTTGTAAATGTCTGGAAGGCATAAACCACTAATGCATGTAATTTTTCTTTTCTCTCCCACCATTTCTCCAGCTTTCCCACACAGATCTCTGCTTTTTTCCCAACCACTTCAAGAACAGGATAGATTTCTGTCTCAAACCCCATGCACTATCTCTCCCAATCCAGGGAGTCAGATTTCACTGAGATTCAAAACATGCTTCCTCCCTGAACAAATTGGACATTCCTTCTGGCCCTGCCAGGGGCTGTGTGCTCCAAACCAGGTGTGACTCAAGAGTGGGCACCCCCAGGGTTTCCTTTAGGAAGGGTTGGAAAGCTTTGAAGAGAAGTTATTGATTGACTACAGCCAAGAGCAAATCCCTCCATGCACGTGCAGTGCTCAGCACTGGATCACCTGTCCTGTTTTTCTGTGGATCCTCTCCTTGGATGAGGTGTTCCCATGCAAAGCCCTCTGCAGGCTTCCTGCTGCCCAGCACTGAAGGTTTCCTCCTGCAGAAGACACACAACAAACCTGTTCAGCAGTTCTGTTCTGCTCCCCATCACTTTGCATACTGTCTAGAACTGGTTCCCAAGGATATTTTTCACATGGAAGGAGCTTCCATCCCCTCTGAATACTCTCAAGTTATTAGCATATTCAGAAGGCACTTATTTCTGTACTCTTCTTTCAAAGTAAGGCAGTCAAAAGCCTCAGACACCAAAGCCAAGGTGATCTGAGCCACTTCACCTCTAATTTTGTGTCTCTCCAGCTCACTAAGATAACATGCTCTGCATCAAAAATCTGTTGCATGGGTTTGAGCACTTGGATTAATTTTTATGCATAAGCTTTACCTGGATCTCTCTCAAAAATAATTTTGCATTCATCCTGTGGAGGAGCTTAGCATGAGCTCAGGCATTTCTTCTCATCCTTACTTAATGCAAACTCTGGTACATCTCAGACCTCTGTGCACTCAAGGCCTTTTCTCTCTTAGTCACCAAATCCCTGCTCCATGCAAGAGTTATTCACAACCACCACACTAAAATCACTCTTACCTCTGAAGAGCACAGCTAAGAATTCTGGCATAAAATACCTCTGGTAAAAATCAAAGGGGGAAAAAAATGTCCCTCTCAGTTTTATACTCAGAGGGATGGCAATAATAAAGTAACAATGATTTTTATAAATCTGTATGACACTTTAGCTGTCTCAGCTACTTATCCTTGAAATTTAAAACTCCACTTTATATTCTGTTCCAGGCTTAACCTCCAGAAACCTTTATAACAAAAAATTGAATGTTCTTGACTTCTGGTGGTGTTTACACCTCTGCAAGGTGATGACTATTAAGTTGGCAGCATCTCCAACAGTCAAAAACAGACTAATCACTTAACGTACACAGACAGGCTGAATTCAGATAAGGATATGAAAATCAACTTGCTTTTCAAAACTCACATTGACAAGTCAAAACTTCTTCCATTTATGACATTAATTTAGAACAACAGGGAGGTTCGGACAGAAATATACAATTTTGGCAGGGATTTCCAAAAAAGACAAAGATGATACTGAAGGTGGGTGAGGGAGGAAAGTAAACTAAACCCAAGATTTCTGATGCTGAATAGTTTGATATAAGTGTAGCTTGGTGAATCTTGCATGAAGTTGTTTTCAGCATGTTCCTTTGCTCCTGAACCTTTTTCCCCATCTCCTCAAGGTCAGTGATTTGTAACCCCACATTACGGTGTTGGCTTTGAACCTCAAAACCCCATCTTTAAGACTTTAGTTCTTGTTTACTTCAAAGGCAGGAACTCTGCACAGCACTGCAGCTCCTGCCCTGGATCTCACCAGTCTCTAGCACCAGCTGGCAAATACCTGTGTGCCAATGAGCTCCTGTGTCTGCTGTATCTGGGGCTCCTGTAGTGGATAAATAAACACTGAAGTGGCACAACTAGTTCTGCATGAAATCAGTGAATAGGCCTGATTTGGTATATGCTAACAAACCTCTGCTCTGTTCATTTCTTCCTCCTTCCTTCTGTTAAGAGGATTCCTCTCTCCTTAGGCTTTTTAAATTATTACCCTCACTTTTAAACAAGCAAAAATACTTCCAACCCTCTGTATTTCTTTGAACCTCTGCTCACTGCAGCTAATCACTTAATTGTGGGGTTGGCTGGAGATACCAGGCATTCCAGATGGGCTTCTCCATGCACCAGGCAACCAAACCCTGCCAGGTTTCCCAGCCGTGCTCAGCTGGGTGGAGCAAGCTCCGGTGCTGGGTTTGGCAACTCAGCTGCTCCCACCACCCACACCTGCACGGCCCCATTGGTGCCTTATCCCTTCTTTCTGCTCCCCCTCGTCCCACCCACCGTGGCAGCAGGGCCAGGAGGGGAATTTGCAGTTCAGCAGTTCAAAGGAAAGCTGGTTCATCCCGCCCTGGAAGCGGTGCCGGGGCACTGTTCTGACTTGCCTGCGGTGAGCAAGATGCTCCAGCCCTGAGCTCCCATCTGGAACCCTCCTGCTGTCACACCAGCAGTGCCTGGCATTCCTCTTCAGCCTGCAGAGGAGCAGAATTCTCTGCTGACATCTGAAGGAACTTGGTGCTGCCAGGCAGATGGGAGCCAAGGCATCAAAAAATCCACCCTCTCAGCTTTTCCAAAGCAACACAGTAATACCACGGCTACATAAAGCCCCAGTGAATACAGGAAAAGAAACAAAATAAAAGCAAAGGCCTTCAGCTTTAAAAGCACCTCAAACAATGTAAGGACTTATTTTTCCTGTTGTATTATTTTTATGACTGTTTTTATTCTCCTTGCAAAACGCTCAGCATTCAAGCAATATTAAAAGCACCTGAACATTAAACATTCAAAAGGACACAGCCAACACTTGAAACTTTTTTTTCTTCCCTTTTATCTACACCTATGAAAAAATTTAAAAAAAGGAGAATGAAAACACAAGTTAATATTCCTGGAAAACCAAAAAAAAAAAAAAAGAAAAAGAAGCTTTTCTGCCTCTAGACTCCCAGCTGCCTTTTAACACAGCTACAGAAATGTACTCCCTGAAGTCCTGCTGACACTGTTTGCTGATTGTGGTGCACAGGGATTACCTGACCTGATAAAGCTGGGTTTCTTCTCCTTCTAGTGGGGCAGTGATCATTTCTGGATTCAAACAGAGTTTTTCAAGAGAAGCACAGCAAAGATAGGAAAAAAATATGAATGGTATATTCCTTCCTACAAAGCATGGAAAATAAACAGGATATATAAGTGGAAAGTCATTATTTCCTTCAATTTCCTTGCAAATCATCTCTATCTGCTGCAAACTCAGCATTTCAGCTGAGGCAAAAATCTGCCCAGGAAAATGTGATGCCCTGGTGCCAAAGTCACTTGGGCCATTTTCCCCAGGAGGTTCAGGCATTAATCTAAGGTCAGATATCTCCTGTGTGAAACTAACACAGGAAAGTTGGAGTCTCACCTACTTCTACCTCACCAACCATGGCTTGGAAACAAATCTAATTAACACTAAGGGAAGAAGCTGATTCCACTGTATTGTTAAATGTGATGGTGTTTGTTTAGTACTCAGCATTGCTGCTCCTTCCCTCTCCCTCCATCTCCACAAGCCCATGGGACGAACAGAGGCCCAGGGATGGTGACAAATCAGACTGAATCAAGCTTGTGTTTATTATGTCCTCATTTTACCCCCTGCCTTATCTGTAATTAAAATCTGTAAAATGTTTTGAACTTTTCCTTTTCTCTTTATCTCAGCCATGGCTCAGCCCCTGGATGTGATGAGTTGAAGCAACTTCTTGGAGGGATTTGGGCTGGTAAAAGGGAGGAATCTCTACCTGCTTATCATTTTTGTTTGGCAGAATTAAAAATGATCATAGCCAAGCACTGCTTGCAATCTTTCATATTAATGTGGTTAATTTTGGTCAGCAGGTTGACTCTGTTTGGTTGTGGCCCAGATCAAGCTGTGATTTTCAAAATCTGACCAAGTTTCTCTCAGCAGTTTGCTTCTGCAATGATAAGTACATGTCTGTGTAACCTGAGAAACTTCAGGGAGGTTTGAGGAGGGCTTTGTGCACCAAACCAATCTGAGCACTGCTGCTCTTGGCAGTGTCAAAATACGACCCATGTGGCTGGGTTGATTACTTGGTACGTCCACAAATTCCCCTCCATGGGGACTATAAAGCACAAACCAACATTTTAATTTGTGACAAACAGTTGCACAAAGTAATTTACTGGTAAAAGATCCAAAGTAACTCAGCACCAGCCTGATTCTGATTTTTTTTTTTTTTTTATTTCTACTATCTGTAATTACAGGCACAAAATCCAGGTAATAAGTGGGTTATATTTTCTGCTAAGAAAATGATGTCTATAATTACAGGCACATGTTCAGCTGAGATACTGTGGTATCCAGTGCTTCCACAAAGATGATAATTGTCAACCTTTGCACTGTAATTAAGTCTAAATGGGAATCCTAATCATTTTCCAAATGAGCAAACAGTAAGCCTATCTTGATTGGCTCTGTTGTGGCAATGAATGAAACTGATTTACTCTATGAGTTAATTAAGTTTTATGAAATCCCATGCCCCCCTCTCCTCAGAACCCACGTTGTCAGCAAATATTTGAGCTAATTAGTTCTGTATTGTTTTAGTGCTGTGTGATAGTATTACCTGCATTATCCCATTAATTATCCCTTGGTTTTCTGCAACCTTGATTTCAAATTTTCTCCCTTGGAGCAACTCCTTTGCCTTTGATTCACCTGTTCCCTGGGTTCACAGCCTTCCCTTGCCTTTGAGGCTCATGATTTCAGCAGGGCTCACAAACAAAAGGGGATGCTGTGCACTTTGGTGCTCAGCTTTCCTAACAAATGCTCTTTACGCCTCTAAGGGTGACCTAGAGGCTCTGTGTAAGTGATCACATCTCCAGCTTGCTGTGCCTTCCCATCCATGGGGGATACTTTTTCCTATCAAATGCCAGTGCAGGCAGCCCAGCAGGGCTCTGCTCAGCTTGGGAGGGAGTGTGGATGGCTGCAGGCAATGCATCATCCCAGGGAAGATGTTATGAGCCAGCCAGAACCAATGGAACCTGCCCTTGCCCTCTGCTCCCACATTAAACACAACATAATTGTGCTGGAAGTGGTCAAAACTTGGGGGTGGATGTGGCACTTGGGGATATGGTTTGGAGGTGCTGGGTTAACAGCTGGACTCGGTGACCTCAGAGGTGTTTTCCAACCATAAAGATTCTATCATTCCATATCATTAAATCAGCTGCAGCTAAAAAGGCCATTTGGAGTCTCAGGTTGATTTGCTCCATGCCTAGAAATTAGCATCTAACTGTGCAGAAGAGTCAAGAAACTCTTCCACATCACATCCTCAGTCTCCCAGGAAAGCCACAGACAGATATGGGTTCAGGTAGGGGTTTGTGGGGAGCTGCCACAGCTTGGGGTGGAGAAGAGGAGGAATTTTGGATCTCCTCACCACCAACAGAGCACAGGCACAGTGAGGCAATACATTTACACTGATTTACTATCTGTGAAGACCACGTTTTGTTTCCCACTATCTGTGCTCCCTTTGCTTTCTCCCCCCAGTTTCCCTAGAAGAATATATTTATTCTTCCTTTCACGAAGGACCTGAACTGCAGAATAAATGCAGAGTAAAAATGTTTCCAATGCACTTGCTCAAATATAAAGATTTGCGCAATTTAGTGGAAAAAATCACAGAGCTGAAAAAATATATGTGCTTCCTGTGGCAGGAGCACCTGAAAGGCAATGAAATTCCATTACCTGAAACAAGTCCATAAACAGCATTACATAGCAGCCACTTGTCAGTGCTGGATGCTGTTTGTGGGAAGCCACTAATTGCAGCTTTCATAAAAAGGATTTGACTCCCTTCCAGGCTGATGCACAGAGCATTCCAAGTGGGTGATTTAGGAGCTGCAGAACGCCAAATGCCCCAGCCACAGGGGAAAGCTGCCACTTTCAGCATCCCCCAGGAGAGCTCCCCTAGCTGAGCAAGGTGTTGGACACATCCTGTCTTCCATCCTGTCAGGGTCTCCTCCTCCAGCAGGGCCACCCTAAAAATCAGGGGAGCAGGAATGGTAGCAACCATAAGGGGCAGGCTGTGTATCCAACAGATTCCTGGGATTTAATATTACGGGAAAGCCAGGCAGAAAGACAAATATTGCCATCTATTTGCCTAAACAGAGACAATTAATTAACCCACGCCCTAGGTGTGGCGGTGGTCACAGGGGTCTTATGTTGGGGGAAGTGATGGAGATCTGATTCCATGTTTCAGAAGGCTTGATTTATTATTTTATGATATATATTACATTAAAACTATACTAAAATAATAGAAGAAAGGGTTCTCAGAAGGCTGGCTAAGCTAAGAAGAGAAAGGAATGATCACAAAGGTTTGTGACTTGGACAGAGAGTCTGAGCCAGCTGACTGTGATTGGCCATTAATTCCAAACATCCACATGAGACCAATTACAGATCCACCTGTTCCATTCCACAGCAGCAGATAATCATTTTTTTACATTTTGTTCCTGAGGCCTCACAGATTCTCATGAGGAAAAAATCCTAAGGAAAGGATTTTCATAAAAAGATGTCTGTGACACTTAGGATGTGATTCTCAAGAGTTTGTGGTCCGAGCACAGAAAATACTGGATCTACAGAGACATCCCCCTTCCTGGAAATACAGCTGGAGCTCAGGTGAAGCCCAAGAAGTTTGGGATGGTTGGGCAACACCCATAGCACACAAATTACTTTCCCATGGCCATACAATGAGCCTGCAGCAGAAGTTGCTTTTCCAGTCTAATGCTTTGCTAAAAGACCTTTCTTCCTGATTACCTTTCCTCTTATGTAACCTGGGCTCCCTTGGAGAACAAATGAAATTTAAGTCAAAAAAAGCATTATCTTCATTCTGAATTCAAAACAGACAGGCCTCACCTTTGACCCCAGCATTGCTTCATACCTTGCCCCCTGGATCTATGGGGATGACACAATAGGACATGCTTGACTGGCAGGTGGGGAAGCTGGCATGCAGCACTGTGATTCATCCATCCTCTCAGAGCACACACAGAAGACAATATGCTGATGTTTGGATAGTTTGCATGTTCTTATCTCAGTGGAACTTGTTCACACAAGCAAGGTTTGATTATTATGTTATCTTAAGCCTTGCCCCATACTTGTCCTAGTAGCTGAAAACAAGTTCTTTTAGCCAAAGGCTCCAAAATTCTCACCCTTTTTTAAAAAATAAAAATAAGCTGATCAGTGAATTTTAAAAAAACAAATTAAAAAAAGAGAGGGAAAAAAGAAATAAAAAGGAAGAGAAAAAAACAGAACAGTATTTTCAGTGGCTCATGAGCTGAAAAAACATTTTTTAATGAGGGGAAAAAAAAAGATTAAGGCCACTCAGCAGCTGAAAAAGCAAGCACTTATTAAACCAAAATATTTAATGTTCACAGCCGTTCAATGGTTGGAAAAGCATGTTCTAATGACCATGTTTAATAATGTTTAGAGCCACCCAGGGCCTTGAAAAGCAACTTCTTGCCTAACTTTACAGAGCTGCTGATCCTAATAAATAACATGCAAGCTGAATCCACATGCAGTGAATCAGAATTCCGGGCTCTTCTGGGGAGAAAAGGGTTAAAAACCTGAAGCAGAAGATGCCCCTCTGCTTTAGGGTGCCTTGGAGAGAGAGGAGGGGAAGGAAGCAATTGCTGTAGAAAGAAGCTGGGACTTTTGCTATTCCAGGATCTAGAGGGTCACCACATTGTCTCCATGTGAGAAATTGTAGAATAAATGCAGGTTTTCTACTGCCAGGTTTGTGGTACTGCAAACTGTGTTTTCACAAGCTGGGAGCACTGGGGAATTGCAACTGGGCAAAAGGGGCCAGGGACAGGTTTTTATCCCTGTTTCCAAGCAACCTATAACATAAAATTCTTCTTCAGTTTGATAATCTAATGCAGATTAGAGATTAGATTCTGAGGCAGAGTCCCAGGTTCATTCAAATTTCATCATTTTGGCACAGAGGATATTTGCTGGGGAATGCTCCTGCTTTAGCTGTTCCTTACTCAGAAACAGCCTGTACATATTGAAAATGGTCTTAATTCTGCTGCTCTGAAAAAAATACTCAGGGTTGGAGTATGAGCTGAGGTGCTGTGGATCTGTGAGTGACTGCCTTGCATTTGAACCAGTGCTGCAATTTGTTGTCAGCATTTCACACTCCTGTAATTTTCATTTGTGGAGAATGAACGCTCAGAGCCATCCTGCCTTGTTGAGGGGATGCAGGGAGTCATTCCCATCCCTCCGGGCATCTGGAACCTTTCCAGCAGCTCAGCGTGCTACCTGCACAGCAATTTGTCTTTGCAAAAATATTTTGCCATTTAAAGCCACTAAGTGGCAGGGGAAAGCAAGCCCTGAAATACAGAAATGCACGTTTTGCTGGTTCACACTGAGGGGAAGGTATTGATTGCTGTGGATCAGCCCAAAAGGAGGATCCTGGAGGGGAAAAAAAGGAAAAACCAACACAAAGGACTGAAGGTAGCAACTCAACAGGACACATCTGTTGCTGCTCCCAGCAACATCCGAGCATCCTGTAAGAAATTTGTGGTCACTTCTCATGGGACTTTTCCCCATTTTCTGCAAACATCCTGACAAAATCCTACAGCTTAGCGTCCCCAGCAGCTCCCACCACCTGCTCCCTCCAGCCTCCAGCCCAAGCTCTCACAGATCCTGTGCAGATGAGAACAGGCTGCAGGAATCCTGGGGAGGAAGCACATGTCTGTCTGTACATCCAAATGAAAAATGCCCCGGATCCAGTTTCCTCCTCCCGTTAAGACCGCACCAGACACTGGTGCTGTTCTCTCCTCAGCAGCTCCAGGGAACCACCTTAAGCCCTGTGACAGTTTTGACAACAGCTGCAGCAAGATTAATGCTCTAACTGCATTAGTATCCTTAGTGGTACTAAGTGGTTTTTCATATATTTGCTCTTCCACAGTGGTACTAGAGGATATTTACCCACTGGGAATGCTCCACTTTAAACAATAAAAAGGACATGAGGCTGTTTTCTCCCATACCAAATTTTCACTCACCATTCACAATTAATTTATTGGGATTCATCACGATTTAAAGTAATGCAAACAAAGCAAAAGAGAAATAAAACTCTGGATCTGGAGAATTAGGATGTTCAAGGTCAGCAGGGAATGCTCTGCTGTAAAAGGATGCCCCAGCACCCTCCAAATTTCTCCTGCTCCTGGAAATTTTATAGGGTGAGAGCTGATGAGTAAACTGTATGGAGCAAGTTGAAAATCTCATGTCAAGAGAAGCCAAACACAGTAAACTGAACTGGCACAGTTAAGGGTAATGAAGGAAATGGAGGATAGATGGGGCTGCTGGTGTGAAAGCTGCACTTGTGCTGAGCTCCAGTGGTAATTAATAAAGGGAATGGGGGCTGGCTGTGGTGGGAGATGAATAGAAACAAGTAGGATCCATGTTGTCCCAAAGAATAAGAAAATAGCCTTAGAATCTGCAAGTGTCATTACAGTGCAACAGGGACTCACAAGAACACTAGGAGTTAAATCTTCCATTCACTTGACAGGACTTTTTTTTTTTCTTCTCTCTGAGAAATAACCTGGTTAGACTCCTTGGAACAGCTGTTTTCTACCATCCTTGTCATCTATTTTTCAAATTACCCAGATATTAGGTGATTATTTGTTATGATTTCAGCTCGAGAGCATCTGGATTTCTTGAAAACTCCCATACTTCAGGTTTCCCTTCCACCTCCTTTACATCCTGTCTTCCTCTCTTTGGTCTCAAAATTAATTTTACCCCTAACATGCTGATATTCTTGAACTCAGAGATCTGCCAGGGTCTCACTTCCAAGAGTACAGGCACACACAAAGAGGAAAGGGTGTTAATTATTCATCATGAATACTGATTATTTCAAAATCTTGTCCCTCTAGTTATAGTTCCAAGGGAAAGGACTATCTGAGTCAATTGAAAAATTTCTGTTGTTGTACAATCATTCTTCAAAAGTCTTTAAGGCACATAAACTATGCAAACAGTGCTCAGCCCTGTGCTGAAATGGGGAAATTGCTCTCCTTCACTTCCCATCTGCTGGATCTCTGTCCTAATGGCCAAATCCATGACTTTTCTAACAAACCTGAGGCATATTCCAAAGGTGAGTTGCTGTCCAGGATGCAGAGCACAGGCCTGAAGAGCTCAGTGCTGGAACATTTACCAGTAAGTGTGTGACCTGAAATATAACATCAAACAACAGGGTGGGCAGCATCAGCAAGGCTGTAAAGGCATAAATGATTGTACACATTAAAGAAATGAAACATCATCTCCCAGTTCACAGCGTGATGCCCTTTCCAGGTTTGTAACAACATGGCATCTTGAGACTTTAATTGCAGCAAATATATTTTCCTAGTTTTGTAACAAGATATTGCATCTTCACTTTGCCACCTGCTGCCCATGTTACTCCATGTGCATCCTAAATCAGGAATCCCTCACTACAGCTGCATATTTCCTCTCTCCCCAAATCACAAAACACCTCTGTTCCCCCAGCTAAACTGGCTCATTAGTTTACCACATTCTCCTCTGCAGCACAGTGATAAAAAAAGGACTCGGGATTTCCCATTTGGTTTTCCAATAAAGATTCCTTGATGGAATATACCAGGGACTCAAAATGACTTTTATTTGTCTGCCTTCAGGTCATTTGTGGTGATTGCTTGGTCTCTGCAGAGGTTCCAGCTGTCAGCACAGGCACCCAGAGCAGCACACAGATATGTGCAGCGCCTGCAGCTGTCACATCCCACCCTCATCACATTGTCACCCCGATTTTTTTAGGTTTTCTAAGCCTTCTGATGTTTACATTCTTGTAATGAACTTTCTCACACACTTTATGTAAATAAGTTATTGTTTTGCATTCTTTTATGGAGGAAATATGGTGGACTGTTTTTTGTCCAGTGTCATTGGAGAGGTGGCACTTTCACCCTCCAATACACTGTCACTTTTGGAAATCTATAAATGTTGGAGTCAAAAAATAAAAAGTCAATTTTTTACCTTGGAAAGAGCAGCAAGTCTGTGTTGTTTCGTGTCCTATCCAGGTGACACCACATCACCAAGGCTTAGCAGGACCTTATCTGTAGGATTTACGGGGTAGGACGGTTGGGATGGACGGAGACGAGAGATCTCTGCAGCCAGGTCTGGAACTTGGGTTTATTGCAAAGGGCCTGGGGGCAGGGCCCTGCTGGGATTTGGGGTTTATTGCAAAGGGCCTGGGTGAAGGGCCCTGCTGGGATTTGGGGTTTATTGCAAAGGGCCTGGGTGCAGGGGCCCTGCTGGGATTTGGGGTTTATTGCAAAGGGCCTGGGTGCAGAGGCCCTGCTGGGATTTGGGGTTTATTGCAAAGGGCCTGGGTGCAGGGCCCTGCTGGGATTTGGGGTTTATTGTAAAGGGCCTGGGTGCAGGGCCCTGCTGGGAGCTGCAGCCACAGCTCAGAGCAGGCCCGAGAGACGAGAGGGGCAGAGAGGATGAGAGGGTGATACAGTAAAAGGGGTAAGAGCTCCTCCTTCTCACACTTGTGCTGCAGACCCTTCCCCAACCCCACTGTCCTTCTCTGGACACTCCAATGACCTCCTTGTAGTGACCTACCCAAAAGTGAGCACAGGGTTTGAGGTTTGGACACCACACCCTCAGCACTGTGTAGCCCATCAGTGGCAGATAATCCAGGCAAAAAGCTGCACCAAAGCATCCACACATCTTTCAGGGTCTAAGGTGGGATCTCTTTGTGGCAGGTAGGCTGGCTTCCTTGAAATGAGGTTCAGCGCCTGTAGCACATCATTGCAGACAGGCCTTAATGGGATCTACATCTACAATGTTATCATTGCCCACAGCCCTTAATGGGACTGCCCTGGGCCAGAGGATGGCCTTGGACCCAGGGTCACCGTGACCAACAAAAATTAAATATCCAGTGAGGAGCACAGCCTGGAGAAGCATCTACTGACCTGATTGATGTAGACTGGACCATGCTGGAATGAGGAAATAAACTCAGGACTGAGGTTTTGCTGCTTGCCACAGCTGTCTGACACCATGGCTGCTGAATTGGCACCACTGAGGCCAGTGAATGATGGGTTGAATTTTTGTCCCACCTGGATTTTTGAACACTCAGCAGCTCCCATGCACCAGCGCCCTTCCTCACAACCACATCCATCACGATTGGCATTGATGGATTAGCCAAGGACTGACTGGACATGAACTAATGAGCAGCACGGGGGTGAGGCAGACATGTGGTAAAAGGGCAGCATAATGGGAGCTTTCATTCCACAGGATGCATCTGCACTGCAACCCTTGTCCAGCCTTGCAAGCCCTGCAGCCTCTGCTCTGTTTGGGATGCAGAACCCTGCACAGCTTCTGACAGCAGGTTTGGGCAGTGTCCTTGCCCCATGTGCAGTTAAATGAACATTTCAGCCTCTCTGGAGGTGTCCAAACTCACCCACACTCCTTGGGGTAGGACCAGGGCATGCCACAAAATAGTAAAATATCAGTAAGTAAATAGTAAAATATCAATAGTAAATAGTAAAATATCAATAAGTAAATAGTAACATATCTCTGATGTTGACACCAGGAGCAGGGTGGGTGGAAGCTGTGATAGCTGGATCCTGTTCTGAAAAAGAGTTCAGGTGACAAGCAGGCAGCAGAGACAGTTCCCAGGACCACAGGAGAAAATGAGGCTCAAAAGACACACAAGAGCACCTCAAGCCTAAGAGCAGAGCACCTCTAGTGTGTTGGTGTCTGTCTGGAAGGCCAGCCTAAGGCAGCTGTTCCCTGAAGCTGGGCTCTGATCCCAGTTACCATGCTCACATCTGCTCCAGCCCTGCCTCATTCCTTCTCTGAACTGCCTTGCTGTCCTCTCTTCAAGCTCTGCAGTCATGGATCAACAATCTCCACATGCTGCAGCAGAAATCTCCCTTTTCAAAAATCTCCCTGAACTAGAATTACCCAGAAACCTCAGAAACACCCAGTTTTATCTGTGAAAGGCAACATTTTTCCTCTCCACAAGATGCTTTGCAGAGTATTTTCCTTAACACCCCGGAGCATGCAGCAACTGTTTCCCATTTCCAGCATCTTTTATTTCCCACATGACACGTGTGACCAAAACCCTGATGTAAATACCGTGGTGCTGCATATCTTCATGAGTACACACTGACACATTTCCTTTTGAAGATAACTGGCAGCTTTGCTGGATGCAAAGAGCAGCTGGAAGTAGGGAAGTAAGAGGCAGATCAGATGGAGCTGTGAGTAAATACCACAGAGATTGTGTAGTGTGGGTGTGAGCTGGGAGATTCCTAGAAAAGAGCAATAAAATAACAGCCCTTGCCTTTAAACATTACTTACTTATTCATCTAGACAAAGATTTCAACTGGTATGGAATAGCCAGGGGCAAATAAGGATATATCAACCAATCACCCAATGCAGTTTTGATGGTTGATTTGTCATAAAGGTCCATTTCACACCCATCAAGTGTTTAATTACCCACACAGCTTTAGGAATCCACCACAGGGTTTCTCCTCCCAGAGTTTCATGCGGGGAGAGGTGACAGCACAGATCTTCTCCAGTGCAACATCCAGCAGCAGAATGGTGATTGATGTTGTATAAAAAATAGATCATCTGCCTGCTATTTTCCATCCTCCTCAGGAGGGAATCTTTTAATTGGCTGATAATGTCCCTCCTTTAGTCTGTCCTCTGAGAGGATTATATAAATCAGGCATATAAAAGGTCAGGGGATTCCCATGGGAGGATCCATAAAGAACAGAAAGTTTGTGTTGCAGCCATCCTAATGCCTCCCCCCCAAGATTCACAGAGCTCCAGCTCTCCCCCTCACGTGGCCAAGAAGCTCCTGTTGAGCAAAAATGAATTAATGTTTCCCACTAATGAACATTTGCTTCTGTCTCAGTAGGAAAATCCCAGTGAGTGGCACCAGTGGCAGCCAGTTCCAGTTCCCAGTGGGTTAATGACAGAACCCACGAGTCAAATCAATCTGTGGGTTTTGCCTTCAAAAGGGAAATTTTAAAAAAAGAAACAAAGAAAAAATAAAAAGAGCATCTATTTGCCTTCATTTGCCACATTGATGAACTTGCTTCCAATACTTGCAATTATTCTCTTCTTGAGAAAGGAATTAATTAGCATCATAATGTATCTTCAAAGTTCCAAGAAGAATAAAGGAATCTGGCACAAAGCAGGATTCCTGGCATGGAAATCAGCCCCTCATCTAAGCAGCAGGGGTGATTGTACAGGCATATTAGTGTGAAATGGGGATGCACTTCCATTTGCTGCTGGAAAAATTTTGATGAATAAATCAGTATCTTTATCATGTCTGAATGCACTAATAAAGGCTCTGGTGTTGGAGGAGGATCAGCAAGTGCTGTGTGATAAGGGCTTGATTCAGCTCCTTGGAAAGCTACAGGAATGCTGTCCCAGAGTTCAGGGGGACAGAGATGAGGCAGAGAGAAACACGGTTCAGAAAATGCTGCCTTCTCCCAAGGCAGCCTTCAGGCAAAACGTGCACCTCCCTTCTGAGCACCCAAGCAAAACTTGTTCTAAGTTGGGCAAAAAACATTTATAACCTCAGACAATTTCAGCTCCTGGCATGGCTGTTAAAAGATGATGTTCTTTATGCCCTATTTATCGAGGCATTTGGATAACATATCTGGAGACAGTGTGTAGACACATTAAAAAAAGGCAACCCTGTGTCAGGCAGCAGGGGCCACAGAAATGAGAGATGATGTAACAACAGATGAAGGCACTTCATCACAGATCTGCTGCTTGCAAAATTCAGAAGAGTAATAAGGTGGTGGGCAGCAAGGCTCACAGGCTGCCACACATCCAGTTGCCACTGCAGGAACAGGAGTTCACTGTAAATCACAGCAGGAGATGGCTCAGAGGTGGTGCTGAAGGACAAATGGCCATTGCTTCATGGGCCACTGACACCCAGGCAAGCCATGGTGTGGTGGGCTCTGCTACTCAAAAAAATGATAAAGCAGATAATGAAAGCATCAAATGCAATCCTCACAGTCCTACCTGAGCTGAATGGAAAATTCTGAAATAAAGACATTGGAAAGAAAGAATGATTTTATGTATTATTGAAAAATAGTGAGTGGCACCTGTCAGTGCACCTTACATTATTCCTTGAAGGTTTTTGTTGACATAAAGCTGGAGTGTAAATAATTCTAATCTCACCCCTAACAGAAGGGAGGGTGGAAACAAAAGAGGTGAAGGCGAAATGCAATCATGTTCTGCAGGGAGGATGAGCAGGCAGGTGCAAGCAGCTCCTGAGCAGCAAGTAGAGCCATTCGAGATGGCTGCACTTGTTATCTCCAATCTGTTTACAGAGGAGTAATTGAAAGTAGAGATGTCTGTCAGGCCAAGTGTAACAGTTTGTTCATGCTTTTCTGCCCTTTCAGTGTAGCTGAAACGATGGCAGGAGTGATAAAGGACAGGATCCAGGAGGTGTGAAACCTATCTGATTGGCACTGGAGAGGCTGTGATGTGTGTCGAGTTCACCTCCACTGCGATGTTGTTTTTACAGCTTGTGACTCATTTGGGTTTGTGCAACTGCTACAGAGCCATTTCTGGCCACTGGGACGTGCATTTGAGCAGAGCAGGACTGAGGATAGATTTTGTGCAGGTCACTGTGTCTGTGTTTTGAAAAGAGGGCCCTGGGAGCAGAACCCCAGAGCTGCTGGTGCAGGACATGCCCAGGAAAAGGAGGTTTCTAACTCCATTTTCCTACTACATTTACTCAATTTTACAGTTTCCCCTACTGTTTTCTTAGTGCTGTGACAGGAAAGCCCTGTATTAGGCACTTTTAGACAAAATTTGGTGGTGAGTGAGACATTCAAGTTGCTCTTATTTCCCCTCTTTCAGACCAAGAGCTGTGCACTGGGCAGATTTTCTAGAGTGGGAATTGTGGCAAACATTCCTGCAAAAAAATGTGTGCTGACACAACAGATTTGATACTGATACACGTAAAAATGTGTGAGAAGAATATTTTTGGGATATGATTTTTTTTTCTAAAATACAGAAACCTTTCTACTAGGACAAATCCTTGGAGCCAAGTCTCAAAAGGTGAGTGTAAGGAAGCAGGCTGTGCTTAATTCCAGCTCAAGAAATAGCAACGTTCTCTCAACATGCAACTCCATCAACACTTCTCACTGCAGACAGGAAAAAATATTTTCCATTCCTATTGTGTTTCCCTCCAAATCATGTGCATAAACTGCTCACAGCATAAGCTACCCTGGAGAAGCAACAGGCAAAACCCAAAAGACTCAGGATTTTCCTGTTTGCTGCTAGCCAAGGACAAAAAATGTGGGGAAATTACTGGAAAAGCTGGGAACAAGAGCATGACAGCAACAGCCAAGCAGAAAAATAAAATCAGCACCTGTCACCTAATGGAAAGAGCCAGCCATAAGGGAAGGAAGAGAACATTTGGAAAGAGGTGACACAGGGAGGGTAAAACCACTGCTCTGCCTGCAGACTGCCAGGTGTTTGATCATGCCATGATTACCGGGAGCATCACTCAAAGCAAAAACTAGAAAGCATCAGTGAATACTGAAAGACAAGGAAAATTAGACTATTCCACATCCTTACCAGATTTAGAAGAACAAAGTCAGGCACAGGAAATTTCAGTCTTCTTTGCAGTGTTTAACCCATGGCTAAAAGGGCATTTATAAGGTTATTTGTTACATAGGAGAAGAAGAAAAGCTGGCACAAAGGAAAAAGGAGAAGAGCTCACAGTGGTCCTGCCTGGGCCTAAAGAAATAAATCCAATGAGAAAAGCAGGTGAAGTCTAGACTAAGCTCCAAGTATGTCTTTGCTTTTGGGATGATCTTGTCATATTTGATTTTAAGGTGTTTGGTAGAAAGCACCTTAAAAGTGAGAAAACACCATCTCAGATCTTCCAAGTAAAGTTTGTTAGCCTTGCTTGAATGATTCAGACATTCCCAGCATGCACACATGTAAAACAAAACCCACCAGCCATGCTACCCCCAAATCCCATTTACTCCTTGTCATGCTCTGCTGTCCTTGAGCTCCAGCTGGCACCAGCAGGTCCCAGGGAGCATCCCCCTGCCTCAGCAGCTCTGGGGGAAATCTCACTAGGAAGCCTGCACAGCAAAGATTTTTTCACCCCTTTTTGAAGGCACAATGTGACTGAAGAATTTAGATAAGGCTCCAAATGCATCTGTCCCTTGGGCTGAGCACTTGCAGCCAGAGCCTGTTTTACAGACCAAGGCTGAAGATTCCCCCTGTCACAGATAGGAACTGGATTAGGCTTTGCACATTAAATTTCTCCCCTCTCTTTTCCATGACTAAGAAGCAGTTCCAGCTATAGGGTTGCAGTCTCTGCTGACACAGATGCTTGTTACTGCACTGGTTTGCCCCACAGTCAGAGAAAGGAAAGAGAACCCCTGAAGTTTTTAACCCATTTAAATAAAAACCAGCATGGATGAATGTGACTCCTTGTGTCCTATTAAACAAACAATACAAAACACTGCCAAACCTACCAGAGGCTTGAATCTGAGGCTGAGATTTGTGGCTAGCCAGAACCCAAACCCAAACCCAGACCTGGCTTCCACCCAAGCGAGTCTGAATTTCTCATCTAGTTTTCCTAATGCCGTTGCTTATTCAAAGCCTGAAATAGTCAACATCTTCACAGCAAGCTTGGTTTCCTTCTTGCTCTGAGGGCCAAGGAATGACAGAGCAGAGCACAGAGGGTTGTTTGTCTTTTGCAACCTGTCTTCATCTCCCATAGATCAATTTGGCAAATTAAATTCAGGGCGCGAACGGCCGCGCCGCCCAGCGGCTCTGGGATCGATCCGGCGCTGTCTGTGCCCCTCAGAATATTTATGCCAAAGAGCATCCAAAATAAATAATTAAATGCTGCCTCTTCAACACGCCCTGACATTCAGCAGAAAGAGAAATGCAGGGGAGGTGGGGAGGGGGGAGGAGAAGGGGAAGCAGGCAGGTCCCAGAATGAAGAGTACGTGTGTCAAATGATTTTGTCTGGAGCAGTGGGACCGGGTAGCAAGAGGATGCTGCAGTGGGGAAAACACTCAGTTTTCCTCCCTAGCAGGCAGATCTGCATAATTGCAATTTGGGAGGGCAGTGTTTGTCCCTACCTACATGTTTTGCTGAGGCAAAATTCTCTCAGAGGTTAAATTATTCAGCGTGGCAGAAATGAAGGGAAGAAAATCAGGTTCAAAGTTACCTGCTGGAGGGGGTTTTGGTAGAGAGGAGTAGATCAGTGGGGAAATAAGCATAAATAAATCACATGCCCAAACTTTTCTCAGGGTCTGCATGCTAATCTCACATTGCATGGATTACATGGATAATCTGAGCAGGCAGATCTCCAGCTGAGCGTAACAAGGCTGCTCTCCACAGGGATTTTGAAGCTTAGCCCTGCACATGGACTCCCAGGAGTTGGAATCTGCACCAAACCCAGAGCTGGTGGGCAAAGACCAGTGTTAGTACCCAGAAACAAAACCTACAGCTCACAAAACAGACACAAAGCAAATCTTTGCAGGATTTGCTCTAAGGTTGTAGCTCTGAGCCAATATTCACCAGGATATCCAGCAGAACAGGGAAATACTGTTGTATTTCTCATTTACCCACCCACAACTCATCAGCTGATTTTACCAGGGAAAGGAAACATCAAAGCAGCTCCTTGCCCAGCCCAGCAAGGGCTGAACACATCCACTCATAAGCTTGGTGGCACTGTTATCTGTGTTTTCCCTCTTGCCCTCCATTAGCTGTCTGAAATATTCCAATTCACTCCAATCTTTCAACCACTTCCCCTTTGTTCACCTCTCTTTTGTGTTTCCTTTTCTGCAAATACTCTAGTAAATGAGGTCCCTGGAAGGAACAAAGGCGTTTAAGGATAATGTTGCCATCCTGCAGGAAAATGGCTTTCAAATTTATCATCATAAATAGAGCTAGGAAATATTTTAGAGACTTGACTTATTTTTCTTCTTTTTTTTTTTCCCATCCAAAACATTTCACAAATTTGGGCTGATTAACATGCAATTACTTTGTCAGAAAAATGGGGAGTAGTGGTGGGGAATAAAAATGTTTGGTTTTAGTATTTAGAGGATAAAACACTGGCTTTCAGCTGCACTTAGGGGGTTTTTTTTCTTCAGTTTTATATAGCAGATCTTTTAAAGCCTCTGAAATTAGAAAAGAAATCAATTTTGGTTTTAAAAAATCTCTTTTTTCATCTGACTTCCATTTTTCTTAAATAATGCAAAAATTATTTCCAGTTGAAAGGAGTTCTTCCTATTCTCATAACAGTTATATATCATTAATGCCTTGTAAGAGCTACATTTAGCCAATGAGCTAATACAAATAAACCATGTGATTGGCAAAGACAACTCTAATTAGAAGGACTTCCAACAAATTGACCACAGATGAGATAAAGGGCAGGATAAGTAAAAGTGCTATATAAATTACTTGCCATGAATTATCTACCAGCTCAAGCCAACTGACAGTAATAGACCTGGGCAGCACATTGTGTCACCTTTCATTTCAGATCCCAATTTTTCCAGTGAAATCAGGAGCAAAAATCCTGCTCTGCTCACTGGGGAAGCACACAAGACACACATTATAGCAGGGTGGGGTTTTGTGTCAGAGATTTTGTGTCAATTGCACTCCCCTTGCCTTGAACCCAGAATTCTGAACTCTTGAGGGTTTTGGTGTGAGCCAGATTCAGGTTCTGAGCAGGAGGGAGCACAGCAAGCATGTCATTGGGGTGGGGGTAAGAGGGATAAAATCATCATGCCCAGATGTGTCCATCCAAGGAGACAAAGACCTGTCAGTCTGCTCTCCACTGAAAGCACAGCTGGTGTGCAGGAAAAGGCAGGAAAATATTCCTAAGGTTGGTTTGCAAGCCTTTGGTTTTCATGTAGCCAGGAACATTTACTGCACTGGACAGCAGGGTGTGTACCGCATTTTAAACAAAACCTCCCAACGTCTCTCTGCAGGGATTGATTCAGATGGCATGATAAATCATTCCAAATAAAGGTATGGGATGATATCCAGAGACTCCAGGCTTCAATCTAATTATGAGGCTGGGAGCAGCACAGAGCTACTGGCTGAGCAGGGCTTTGTGCACAGACCCACAGCCCTGTGGGCAGCACCTCCCTCCCTTTAGGGCACATCCAGACCTCCCACCCACCCCACATGGCTGTGGTGCTGCCAACACCCACATTGCATCCAGCTCCCCAGCACATCAGTGTCCTGGTGGTCTCAGTGGGGAGGAACGAATGGCACAAGTGCCCTACCTACCCTTAAATCAGCGTGCAGGGAACAAAAATCACCTTGTAATGCAGTGCCAGCAGCAGGAAGCTTGTATTTCTTCTGGTGACACGTCAAAGCCCATGACATCATGCCTCAGTGTCATGGCCCCACATCATTTCATCATGAGGTAATCAGGTCAGCACCAGAGTAAGGACCCTCTAAATCAAGCCACGAGAGCCAGAGGCTGTTTCTGATCCAAGGTGCCATTCACAGCCTCAGAATGCTCTGTCCTGCAGCTGCACAGCTCAGGGAGGAGAGGGGAAGAGGAAAAAAACTCCAACACCCAGGTGTTTGTAGTTTGTCCTTGCTTGGAGGCAGCCAGATGCTTTAGCATTTCAGAGAATAGGTGGAGGAAGGGGAAGGGAAAGAAATCCCCTTTGCTTTTCACAAGGAGACAGAAAGAAACGAGAGTGTCCATTAGATGTTAATAAATTATCCTGCAACATGCTGGGCAGGCAAGGGCAGCTCCAGAGCTGGCAGAGCTAGGCAGAGATGCCAATTTATCCATGTCTGCAGTCCTCTGCAATAATGTGCCAGATTGTTTGATACCTTCCCCTCCTGCACCAAATGCTTCCTCAGGGCCCATCAGCAGCAGCACTGTGATTTAAGACTGGGGTGAGTGTGTGACCTGCAGGGCCAGTTAAAGCACTAAAATAAATTGCCAGAGGAGGGTATGGAACCAGCAGCAATTTCTAAGAGCAGGTTTGACATCCTGCCTGCAGCCACAGGGATGGAGCAAAAAAACCCTAGCAAAGTCCTTTCCAATGTGGTTTTTATGATTTCACAGGTGACAGAAGCAGCTTGGAGAGTTCTGAGCCTTATTCCACATTTGCTGCTGCCTGACCAGGAAAAAAAAACTCTTAAATGTTATAAAATCTGCTGGACTTATTTTTTCTTAGTCTTGGTTTATTAAATGGCCTTCAAATCCAATTTTACAGGTTCTTCCTTTATCAAGAGAGATGTTGCCAATTGCCAAGGTTCTATCAGCCCCACAGATTACTGCCTGGCAAAGGTCTCAGTGCACTCTCTGCTCCATAGACCTGGAGTAGCTCAGTCCCAAACTGCTGTCTAGGACTGTCCTCTTTCAAATCCACCAGATTCACAGCTAAATCCTGAAAAGGGCTCTTGCTGCTTCACACAAAGACTGGTGGAGTTGAGAGCTTAAGTAACAGCCTGAATGGATAAATTTAAAATAGTTTAAATTGTTATCAGAACATCCCTCCAGGCTTCAGAGCCAGAAGGTGAGATGCAAGCCAATCTTCTAATCATCTCAGAACTTTAAACTTCAGCACCTGATTTTTGCAGGGTGGATGTCTGAGATTTGAAGGCCTGAGCCTGGCAGAATTGAGACAGTACCAGAGCAGAGTGCAAAAGGTGAGGTACAAATTATTTCCCTGGAGAATGCTGAGCACCCTCACTTTGGCTCAAACACTTCACTGGCTCAGCCTGTCCCTGGGTGCACTCAGAGCCTCACAGGATTGAAAGTTCATCAGTTACACCATTTACCCAAATGAAGATAATGACATGACAAGTAAAATCAATTTTCATATGGTTTCTAAGCTGAGAGTTGCTTCCAGAGGTTAAAGACACCAGGCAATACCCTTCAGTGGAGCTAAACAATTTATAGCAGCTGAGGATCTGTCCTTCAAAGCTTAACTGCTAAGAGCAGGGAGAAATTAATTTCTGAATCCAGTGCATGTTCAGCCAAGCTTAAAATAAATGGGGATTATTATTCTTTTCAGGTGAAAAGCAGATTATAAAAATAAATATACATTGCAAGTTTAAAATCAAGACTCCAGGGAGACAGCTGGACTCAGAGAGAAATTAATCAGAAAGCAACTTCTGAAAGCATTGAATGTTCTCTGCCATTTCCCAATCGATTCTTAACTCAGAGAGCAAGAAACCAGCCACTTCTAATAGCTGCTTTTGGAAGTGCAGCCTGCCCAGCAGAGTGATTTGTGGGGCCTGCATGAGTTCCTGGCAGGCTCTGCAGATGAATCAGTGGTTTCTTTTTTAACATCATCTGTGATAATGGCCTGGCAGTGAGGAGGAGCATTGCTTTCCTGCAATCCAGCTTTGCAGGATGCTGTTCTCTTTGGTAAGGCAGACATTAAGATTCAGAATCTGAGAAGGGCCTAATGTACAGAATATGAGCTAAATATATCCACTCTGCAGATTGATTTTCCCCCTGCCAATGTGTTAACATATTTTTCATTTTTATTTTCTTTTCCTTTCCTTTCCATTTTTTCCCTTTCATCTGTGATCAGTGGTACATTCTCAAGCACTTGGCCAAATTAATAATACCCCTTCATTATTTTAGGTTCCTGCAGTTCTAACTCCCTGATCTGCCTTCTCAAAGTAAATGCTGAGAGGCTGCATAAGCACAGGATGCCTCTGGGGTAGAGAGAACCTGGGAATCAGACCAATTGTCCCCCCCACTTGAGCTCCATCAGGGAATTTTCAATCCAAACTCAGCTTACTTCCCCACCTAAAATGGGTAATCTGGGCCTTGCTGTTAAGAATTGCATCACTCCAGGAATAGAAATAAATAAATTCTTCTGTGAGATCACTGCTCACCAGCAATCTCCCTATCAGCCACTCTTCCTCTCACAGTGTTCTCATTAATTAAAGGCTGCACAGTTTGGACCACTGAGGCAAATCACAGTGCAGCACCCAAAATATTGCCCTGGGAATAGCTGGTGAAAGCTCCCACTGATCTCTCAGGAAGGGGCTCAGAGCAGCCCAAGCAATCAAGCCTCAGTGATTCCTTGACAACTAATGAAATATGGCAGGGAAAAAAAGGAAAAAAAAAGATAAAAATGGGGGGGAAACAAACAAAAACAAACCCAGGGAAGTTCTTTGAGGTCTCTGCATTAGGAGACAAAAGCCTCTCACACTCAGCTCAGCTTGACACTGCTGAGAGCCAAACCTTTGCTGCAGATTTCCCTCGGATTTTCCCTGTCCCTGACATGTGTGCTTTATCCCCTCAGAGCAGCAAACCACAAAACAGCACAGGAGTCACCTCAGGCCTTAAGACCCAGCCATGGACTGCAGGCTTCACCTTCCACCTCTACACAAACACCAGCCAAGGGCTGCACAAACAAATCAGCTGCAGAATGGATTGGGGAGGGGGAAAAAATCCTGGTAAAACACTAAATACGGCTTTCTTTTCACCTCTTTCAGCACTCAACCAGCGGATGCTCCCCTAGGGTAGAGTAAGGAGGGTTGAATTAGTGCTCCGTAAACAGGTGAAGCACATATCCAAACCTGTACTTTTTTCAGGTTATGGGTAGAAAGGTAAGTAACACAACAGTACATATCCCAGCATTGCTCAGGAACAACCATATGCATAAAAGCATATATTAACTTGCTTTACCTTTCCAAATGCTTCAGTGTTTGACACTTTCTGCATGGCTTGCTGCAAGGATTCAGTAATATTTTATCTTTATGCTTTCTTTAGTTTACTATTAAAAAATTACAGGGAAGATCTGTTTCAGTTCATTACAGCTCCCCTGACAGGAAAAGCCACAGTGAAGCACATAACCCTCACTCAGCAGAGACCAACAATTCCAAAGCAGAGAATAAACCAGCCTTTCCTTAAGTTATGTCTTTCCTTGACCTTCCCAAGAGCAAAACAACTTGTGTGCATTAATGATGCCCCTCCTGAACCCAAATGTCCTCCTTTTCCAGCAGTACCTGGTTTTTCATCTGACACCAGGGGAGGATTCCTGCAGGAACAAACTTCCCTTGAAAAGCAAGGAGGAACCAAGGCATTTTTCCTGCACATTTCAACATATGAGAATAAGTAAAAACAAAGTCCCAATCCTGAACCTGAAATCTCTTTGCTTTTACTCCTAGTATGGATCCCTAATATCTACCAGAAAATGCAGTGCTGTTATGAGCATTAGAAAATCCAGTTCCCAATGCGCAGCTTAAGGATTTTCTTCTTAACCAGGGTATAAAGTAAAGATGGAAAACTGGAGTTCAAACAGAACCAAGAGTGGCTGTTGCTCTGTCGTCTGCTTTGGATTTTTTCAATGCCTTATTAGGAGTTGATTGACAAAAAAAGAAAAGGAATAAAAGGAATAACAAATCCATAGCCTGTCTAGCAGGGAGAAGGGAAGAATGCAACAATTTTACAAGACTGATAAATTGAAACGAACACAAACTCCACAGCCATGACCTTTTAAAGTGTCACTTTTACTGAGAGCATTGGCATGGAACGGTGCTTTTGATTTGTGCTGAGAGCAGAAACATTCAGAAAATCCAATCTGCACTTTGACATTGGCTGAGGCAGATCAGCCTTTGCCAGTTCATTTAGAAAAGCCCAGGATGGTTTGTGCTGCAAGGTAAGGCTGAACATCTGCCTTCCTTCCCCTTGGCTGCCCACTGAATCCATAAGGTCTCTTTAGGGGCTATATAACATGGCTGTGACTTTCCCAACCACTCCCCAGCCTAAAGCTGATTTCCCCAGTTGGGGAAGTGTGTAGGGGTAGCATGGGGAGGTCATTGCCAGCACTGCTGCCTTCTGTCAAAGTGCTCCTAGAAATATCTGTCAGCTTGGCAGCATCTCCATCAGTTTTTCTTGCCATCACCTACCTGACCACCCTATGACAAGGAGAGCCACCAGGCCAGGTGATGTGTCGCAGACATCTTTTTATGAAAATCCTTTCCTTGGGATTTTTTTCCTCCTGGGAAGTTGAGAGACCTCAGGGACAAATGTAAACAATTATTATCTGCTGCTGTGGAATGCAACAGGTGGATCTGTGATTGGTCTCATGTTGGATGTTTCTAATTAATGGCCAATCATGGCACAGCTGGCTCGGGCTCTCTGTCCAAGACACAAATCTTTGTTATTCATTCCTTTCTATTCTTAGCTAGCCTTCTGAGGAGAACCTTTCCTTCTATTCTTTTAGTATAATTTTAATGTAATATATATAATAAAATAATAAATCAAGCCTTCTGAAATATGGAGTCGAATCCTCATCTCTTCCTTCATAAGACCCCTGTGACCACCATCACAGGTGATGTCCAACCAGCCAGCAAATCTTCTCTCTGCTGGACACTGCAGGTCATTTGTGATGTCTGGAAAAGGTTTTGTGCTGCCTAAAGTCTGAGATGAATGAGATCACTTCTCTCCAAAGACACCATCCTCCAAGACAGGCAGGGTTTGAATAAACATGGGTGTATATCCTTGCCCAAGCCTGAACTTGTACAGTTATGTTACATCCACAATGGGAAATCAGCCTCTCACAGCTCTGCTTTCACATGGAGATGAAGGCAGTACTATCAGGGATGAAAACATGAATACAGATGTGTGCCAGAAGTTTTAGGGGGGAGGTGAAGTGAGCAAGAAACCCCTTGAAGAACCTGTGTCTTACTCTGTCCTGCTAAAAAGCAAAATCTTCCTTGCATTAGGTTTTACAAAGATTTAGGAAATGAGCAGGCAATCCAAGGGAAGCACCATCACAAGGTACAAATTCAGGCCCAAAAGCTCATTTACTCTACACCTTTCCCCAGCTGCTAACCAAAGATGGGACTCTGGTTAATGAACATTTAAAGTATTGATTTATTCTGACCCAGTGTGTCTGGCTTCAGCTGAGAACAGTTTGTGACAGTCCCTTGTTCATACAGAAAAAGAGCCCAGATACTGTTAAAATAAAACAAAATCTGGCATTTCTAGCCATGCCAACAATCAATATGCCTCAAAAAACACATTGAGCATATCTGCAGCCTAACTTTTTGTAAGAGTCTTTGCTCATTTGGAAAAGCTCTTCTAAGCTGAACAGCAGCTCCATACTTTTGGAAGTGAAAGCACAATTCCTTCTGCCAGTGAAGAAATAGAAAAGTGAAGAGCTTTGTCCCCAAGTAGATTGAGTAATGAGGTTGCTTTCTATTAATGCAGTGTAGGAGAGAGGGCAGGAGGGAAGAAGCACTGGCAAAGGAAAAGGGCTCTTGAGCTAACAGACAAATCTGTGCAACAGCACAGGAGACAACTGGCCATAAACTGGACAGGGGACTTTACTCTCCAAAATTCCTCATTATTGAAACACATGGTCCTGGAAGGGCCATTTCCTCATAGGACTTCTGGGCCCTCAATTCCCAAGTAATATGTTAACACATTATTTTCAGATAATTAAATTTTGATGGGTTTGGCTCCATGGGCATACCAATCAGCTGGGAAGGATAGAGAGAGTTTTTGCAAAAAGTCCATTGCACTGGGGATTATTTTAGCAAGAACATGGAAAAGAATTCATTGCCCTCTTCCCTTACAGCCAACTCTGTTTTGGTCAGCACAAATCTTCCCATCTACATTAAGATGTTGCAAAGATACTAAACAATCAATTGATTTCTCAAAGGAGTTTTTACATTTATCAGCCTGCAAGACTAAGATTAATTCAACTCCAAATTAAAGCAAAGGCACTGGCAATGCCTGGAGAGCCCTGCAAATGCATCTTTCAGAACCCTTTTTCAGCTCTATGTGGACTTGATGAAACTGCACATTATTTAAAAATGTTTGGAAAACTGTGGGGCTATTTTTCAATTACCAGACATTTGTCTTTTTCATAGAGATTTCCTCTGCCCTATTTCCGATTGCCCAAGAAATGGAATAAAAGCCTACCATGATTCAAGACCTCATCCTGCAAACTCTGCCATTGTGTCCAGATGACTTTGCCCACAGCTGTACAAGTTATACCTTCCTAAATTAAAAGGCAGGTGTGATACAACTTTTTATCCCTTTTATTTTTTCTTCTGCTGCCCCTGAACTATGAATAAAGAGAAAACTCCTGAGCACAAGTAGATAATCCATGAATAATTCATCACCCTGTGTTCTTTTCCAGATGTAGAGACCCATGTGCAGATTCCTGTGCCTTTGAGTCTCCTGGGGGGCTTGGATACAATTGAGAGACAGGTTTCTCTTATGCTAAATCTTATTTCATCTCTCAGACCTGTGCTAGCAGCTCTCTCCGGCTGCAAGCAAACCCCCTGATGAATTCCCTCACCTCCTCCTCTTTGTTTGCTCTCCCTTTCATTTGCTCTGTCCCAGTTGCTTACACACGATCGCACCCTGCTCCGCCACTCCCGCGAAAAGGAATAAAACATGGAGAAATGTTTCACATTCACCCCAGAAACACATCTCCCTTCTCCCACATGTGTCCTGCCTCAGGTTTAACTGTGTGCATGCACATCTGATTGCAGAGAGAGTTATCACAACCAGCTTTGCATCAGACAGGTCACAAAAAACCCAGAGTCCTTCACTGGCCAATTTGCTTTTTCATTTTACAAAAGGAGCTTGGTTTGCATGAAAGGAATGGCAGAACAATGCTGATAAAGTATTTATTCTTTCAGTTTTTAAGCTGCCTAGTAATAGAGAATATTAATCAAAGCACAAAAGAAAATCATATGCTTCCCCAGCCACAAATGTCATTAAAATAACTTTCCAGCTTTAGAAAGTTCTTTCCAAGTTGTATCTTGAGTGGCAGTTACTGAATTAGGCAGAAAGTCATCCATCTATTCTATTTTCTCCATAGAAAACACATTATTTTAAATTTATCTCATAATGTTTTTTTTTAAATCTCTTTTTAATAATGCTAGGGAAAAGAAGGAGATGAAGAGCTTTTTTTTTGTCTTATTTTGTTTTTTATCCAACAGTACTTAAATTTGAGTCCTTTTTTGCAGTGCATAGAACTGGATACTTTAGAGGTCTGATTTTTCTATGAGAAATTCAATTTTTTCTATTAAAAAAAAGTTACAAGTGTTTCAATCAGCTCAAGGAAGAAAATATTTACTGAAAAACTGAGTATTAGACCCAGCACTGACAAGGGGTCACCTAAAGATGTCCCTTTGCCACAGGGGTCACACGACCAAGAAATTTTCACAACAGGGACAAGAGCTCCACAAGAAGGAGAAAAATACTACACAATGCAGAGTTCTTAACTAATGCTTCTTCAGACTGTACCCTTACACCCTAGAGTCAGTCCTCAACCAGCACTGATAACATTTCCTTCCAGGTTTTGGACTGAAAAAGTGATGTTGCTTTGGGTCACAGCATCATGAAAACAGGTAAACTAGAGGGAGCCCCTCACTGCTTGCTCTTCCTTTAGTCTCATCCTTGTTTCCCAAGGATTTGTCTAAAAACACCCTCACACAGCCATCTAAGAGAAACAGCAGAACAGTAGAGACAGAAAACAGTACAATTGGCCACGCATAAGGGCTGTCAGCTGCAGAAAGAAAAATTGAGAACAGATATAGAAAAACACTGCTCTTCACACTCATTTATAGCCATCTTTAGACAGTACAAGGAAAGCCAGCACACAGGCAAAGGGTCCATCCCATGGATTGGGTCTTGCTCAGTGCTCACACCACCACCAAATATTTGGAGGGGTTTAGTATTCCTCTAACTCGATGTGAAGGGCTTGTGAAGTCATCAGTTTCATACATGCAAAAAGTCCAAATTCAGCATGAGGGAATTTTACAATTCAGTTCATTTGGGAGCAGGCCAGTTCAGGGAAGGGAGATAGATCTTGTTTTAAGATGTGTTTATTTGCAATCCTCACACCTACACACACACACATTTGATTATTAATGTGGGTATCATAAACAGGGCTCTATGCATGACTGTTTCTCTGGGAAGAAGTTGAGTGGAAAGGAAATGACAAAACATTTTCTAGAGTCCCTACCATGCTTATAAAATGACTATTCCAACTGTGATATAATGCTGGATACCACAAATGAAAGTTGTGGGTGTCAATGCACCACCAGAATGTGTCTAAGTGTTAATTTCTATATAACATTAACACCAACAGATTTCCTTTAGTCAGACCTGCTGGGCACCTCCACTGACCAGAGCCACACTTGGTCCTCAGCCTGGCTGTCCACGTTGCCATGAGCAGAGGCAGCAGTTAACACTTGGCAGCAGGTTATTAGAGTTTATAGGTGGAAGTAGTTCGTGCAGTGTGAGTCAGCCCTGCTGAGAGCATGGCAATATTTAGGTGTATTACACCACTGGCTGCATAAAGGCTGAATTGCTGCTTATGGAGTGTGACGGTGTTCGCAGGGGTCTCAGGATGAGGGAAGAGATGAGGATCTGACTCCATGTTTCAGAAGGTTTGATTTATTATTTTATTACATATATTACATTAAAACTATACTAAAGAATAGGAGAAAGGATTTCATCTGAAGGCTAGCTAAGAATAGAATAGGAAAGAATGATAACAAAAGTTTGTGGCTCGGACAGAGAGTGTGAGCCAGCTGGACTGTGATTGGCCATTAATTAGAAACATCCAACATGGGCCAATCACAGATGCACCTGTTGCATTCCACAGTGGCAGATAATCATTGTTTACATTTTGTTCCTGAGGCTTCTCAGCATTTCTCAGGAGGAAAAATGCTAAGGAAAGGATTTTTCATAAAAGATGTCTGTGACCATGGAGCTGGAGAGTTTGGGGCTTGGCATGGTGGTTTTGTGGGAGTGACCCTCAGGAACAAGAGCTGCAGGTGCTCACATCTCTCATTTGGCACATTACGAGTTTTAGAGGGTTGGGGGAGAATTGTGATTTGAGGAAATCGGCTGCACATAACAAGTGCTCAGGGTCTGACCTCCCTGTGCACCTCTGGAACCCCCAAGAGAGCCCCCAGCTGCAAATTAAGGCGCTCAATTACTGCAGACACTCCTGGGTGATTCTGTGAGAACCAAGTAAAGATGTATTTCCCTTTCCTCCATGGACCAGAAACGAAACAAATGCTTCATCAGCTGAATCAGGAGAGAAACAATAACATGAAACATTTTCCAATTTAAAACTCCTTATATCTTCCAATAAATATCCACCATCTTCTGCCTTGCAGTTTTTATAACTTACTGCTATATTTTGATAATCAAATTATCAAACATTTAACACGGGATTTAAAGCAAGAGAATTGGAACACAGAGGGGCAGGCAGGAGGAAAGGAAAACATTGGAGCCAGCTACTACACCAACAGAATGACACCTTAGAGGAAGGTGTCCTGAGATATCCATCTATTTTTCATCATCACTACTAGTGATACATCATTTGGCAATTAACTGAGAGCTAAAAACATTAAGTATTGATTCCAATTAGCTCTGAGGTGTAATTAATTGTTTTCTTTCCTTAAGATCTCCAATGTAAAAGAGCAGTTTGTAAGGCTGTGTCATGGAAAAAACACAATGGCTGGTAAGAGCAGGGAGACTGGACACTAAAGGAGAATTCAATGCATTTGGTCTGGTTGGGAAATTGTCCCTGCTTGTTATTTAATTATGTGCAAAATAAATTTACATTGTACTTGATTTTTGGCAGTAATAAATCTGTGCTCTCAGGGAAAAGCCAAACAATTCTGAAATATTTCTGATGAGCATATTGACACAGAGACTAAAATGCATTTTTATAATTGCACACCCAGAAGGTCTGCCCAGTGTTTGGGGTGTTGCTCCAGGACTGAGGACCAAGCAGCACTTTGCTATCCAGAGTCATTTATTGCTTTACTCTCCCTCACTGCTTTGTTCTTCAATTTAAGGCCAAGAAACAGATGGGTGGTGACTAAAGTAATGTCTTTTCCTGAACGTGTGCCAGGGCAGGTGTGTAATTCAAGCTACAAATGGGAACCTTGTGCACTGCAATTTGAGAAGTCTTGGGCCAAGCCACAGGTGCAGTAAATCCCCAGAACTTCTCTGACTCCTGCCCCATAGAAGCATCCTGCATCCATTTTCTGCTCACCACAACTACACCAAATTGCCAAGCAAGCCCTGGCAATAGCTGAATAATTATATAATTAGCTGTGATTTAGACAGCTGGATTTTGCACATAGAGGGATGTTTAATGAGGCTGTGCTGCAGCAAAGGGGGCTGATTTGAAGTTCAGCCTTCTTCTGGCTATTCCACAAGGTAAATTCACGTGGACTTGCTCTTTGGAGACAGCAGGGAAGTAAAGCAGGTGAGGAAACCCAACAGAATTTTCCACATTAGTGGCTCAAGTGCTCAGCTGCTCTGTCTCCCGGTTGCTGTTTTCCCAAGGCCATTGTTCTCATCATAAACAGTTGACTCAAAAGATTTCAAATAAAGCAATCCCACCCCATCCCCTGCTGCTCTCTCCCCAATACACAGAGATGCTTAAAACAAACCAGATGTGCCACATAAGGCTCTTTTGTGATAAAACCCTCAGAAGGCTCCTGCTCTCCCAGCCTGTCCTCAAGCATCACAAGTGGCCGGTTCATTTCCGTAAGTCATTATGCAAAATAGCCCGACAAGCCAGGGTGCTGGGGGGATGATTTCCCTTCCCTAAATGTGACTTTCACACTCTCCTGATGATATACAACTTTAATAAAAAGCATAAAAAGAAAGTTCAGGCGAGTTGGGCATGTGGTGCACGGCTCAATCCCATTCCCCCCTCAGGCACTAATTTAAAACACATCCCAGGATACTGATAGGAGCCCAACGTGCTGAGAGCCTGGCGAGAATGCACACAAGTTCAGGGCTGGAAGGTCAAAAACTGGCAATGTCATTTTGCATAAGGATTCCCAGGTGGCCTTCATTTCCAGAACAAAGATAGGACACATCTGACGCAGCTGATAAAAAGACACGAGGTAGTACTAATTGCTTCTGTAGCAGCACTTTTAATCCCTTCAACTTCCAGATAAGAATTTTTCTGCTGCATTTTGGAACTGGGGGATCCCAAGTGGCCTGAGAGGTCACCAACGGTGCAGATAACACTCTGATAACTCAAGGTGTTATGGGGCAGAACCAGATTCAAAACAGCACTGCCAGCCCACTACAGCTCACCTGGGGCTCAACCAACCTTCAGCAGAAGGTAAAATTACCTGCTGGCTTTTCAAAAGCACTGGGAAGCACAAATGGCACCTTGCACTGTACCCTAACTACCCCCACCAGCCTAAATACCTCAGGTGCACGAGGAGATGGGCACAAGAAAAGTAGGAAAGAAAGTGATAAAAAGGAGAGGGGAGAAGGAACAAAAATAAATTCATTTTCTGACTGTAATTGCTTGAACTATCTGAACTTCCCTTTGCTGAATGCTACTATTCCCTGTAGTCCTCCCCTCCATCATCCAACCTTAATATTGCTAAATCCTTCATGCATGTGTCTGCTCAGGTATAAAGGCCTTCAGGACATATAAAGACCTTCAGGACAAAGCACAGGCCAGGCTTGGTGAAAGGTTTCTCATTCCCCCACCTCTAGAGCCAGCCATGCAGAAGGCTCCCATTTGTCAGAGTGATTCAAATCCCTCATCAAAATGCAGCCAAATGGTGTTTGCAAAGTGATGACCCTCCTCTGGGTCATTACTATGTAAGGAAATAAATTGGAAAGAGAGAATGAAGAGGCCCAGGTGGATGGTCACACAATGGGAAGTCTGCAGTGATCCCAGTGCTGCCACGTGCTGTGTGCTCATCCTCAAGGCTTTGAGGGACCAGATTCTCCCTTTTCCAAAAAACACAGCCCCCTTTAATAGAAGAACAGCTTAAGAGCTTCCCCATTGAGAGAAAGGAAGGAAATTGTTTCATTAGAGCAAGGCTGATTTCCACTCCAGCTCCAGTAACACTGGGAATTGATAATTTCTGTATCAGCAAATGCAGGGGTTATGCTGAAGAAATTATGCTGAGGAAAGGCTACTATCTCAAATTTCATTTTGGATTTCTGTTGGGGTTTTTCCAGTGCTGCAGTTCTGGCACCATGAACAGCACCCCATTGCACCGGGCATTATATAAATGCAGGTGGAAATAAGGATCCTTGCCCCCAGCCCCAGATAAGCGATATCAGGTGGACACAAACTGATGGGGACAAAGAAATGGTGAAATCAGCATAGGCTGCCATCAGGGCACAGTGGTGAGGATGCTCCCTGCTCCTCAGGTAATAGAAAGCATGTTTGTTTTAATTCATAATCTCTTTAATGAATCACACTGGGTGAAGCCACAGATGCTGCATCTGAAGGGTACAGGGGGTTAAGATCACAAAGCAATCTCATGCTGTTCCTACTGACAGCATTTGTCTTTGCTTCACTTTACATTAGATTGAGCAATGAAATTGGCAGCTAAAATAACTTCCAAGAAACAAATATTTCTTTGTTGGATGGTGTTTGGGGAGTGGGGAATGGGAGTGTTTCCCCAATTTAAAACACATTATTTCTTTTGAAAGTAAGAGTCTGGAGAGGAAAAAAAAGACCTGACAAAAAATAAACACCAAGTTCAGCTACAGTTGACTTATATCTAAAAAAAAAAATAGAATTTTTTTTCCCTACTCCTTTTTGAAGGGGCATCTTGACATTTGTAAGAGGAAGTCTTTGGATGTGTGAATGCCCTTACTTGCTTTCTCCAAAGCTGATTCCCAGTTGTGAGAAATAGCAATAGGTCCTGTGAAAACAGAGAACACAAAATAGGCATCCTGTCCCAGGGGTTGTAGCAGAGGCTGGAAAGAAGAGGACAGAGGAAAACCAGACAAAGGGAGAAGGAAAAGATTTGGGGCTTCAGGCACATTGGGCTCATGTGGCCGCTCACCAGCAGCTGCCCAGCTCAAAATGTCATGATTCCCAGTTTGTCATGGCTGACATTACCTTTGGTATTCCAAAGAGCCAGGCAGCTAAATAAGGATGAAAAATTCACCAGGGGAGAGAAAAGAGTGATGAGCCAAGTGATGTTAACTGTTCAATATGTTTTGGTCTTTCTTGTGGCACAGAGGGTTCAGGACTGACCCAGCTGGGCAAGGGGCCTCTGTTCATACCTCTTTCCCTCACAAAGATGAAGACATGAGAAAATGGGCTACAGCAAAGCTCCCTTATCACTCTCTCTTCACCCCTCTCCTTCCCCTGCACCCCCATCCTGAGGCTATCTGGGGACATTCATATCCAAAAATACACAAGCATGTTAAATAACAAAATAACAAATCCTGAGGATCCAATATTATTCATCAAAGAGACAGCCCTTGCTCTTTCTGATGACAATGGTGCTAATCTTATCCCCTGGCTGCTGCCCAGAAGTGACATAATGTTTAAAACTGTGTGTTTGCTTTAGAGGCTATTTACCACAGGAGGGGAGGGGGGACAGATGCGAAGGCAGGAAAGGAGCTGGATTTGTGGTCACCCCAGAGCAGATCCTCGTTCTATCACAGCCCATTTGCACAGCTCTGTGTCACTCTGAGATCCATCAATACAGAGGGGAGGAAAAGAATCCTTGTGCAAAGGAGTTTAAGCTGGTTTTGATCCCTTTGGAGCTGAATATGCATGAGCAACACTGTGACAAAAAGTACCAGCTGATCACAGGTCCCTCTTCAACACCCACACTGAGGTGACCCCATTTAGCAGCAAACAGAGATCTTCTAATCATCTTTTTGATTTTATTTCTTCAGTGTGAACTCAGGAGCGATTTAAAAGCAACAGGACCTGCTCTTTCAGCATCACTCTGATAAAAGTAAGTGGTTAACTGAAGAGCCATCGATCTGTATGAGCTTTGGTCTATATTAAGAACACTGCCATCAGAAACCCCAAGTGCAGACATGCTGTACTCATGCAAAGCAAAGCGAGATTCCTAATAGGAAAATTACTTCAGCATCTTACCAGCTTAAACCATGCCACTATAAAGCTTTCCTGCCAAATCCAGGCCCCTCACCCAGATCTGTTGGAGGCAGTGTAGTCAAGATGGTTGTTAAAATCACAGCCAGCTCCCCAAGCACTCGTCAAAGGCTCATTTCAGAGCACCCAGGTCCCTTCTGACCCCAGCATGGTGCTTTCCAAGATGCTCATCTTGGAGAGAATTAGAAAACTCAGTCCCTCTAGAAACAGATCTGAATTTTATATGTATTTATACACACCCAAATACATAAATATACATATACACATATATATATATGCATATATATATATATACATACACACATATATATACATATATATGTGTGTGTATATGTATATATATGCATTTATATATGTTTATATATATGTGTATATATATGTATATATCTGTGTGTATATATATATAGAGTGCTACCATGAGACACAGCACCACGGGTAGTCTGTAGTTTCAGGGGCCATGGAAACAGGAAACGAGGTTTGCACTATTTATCCTGAAATAGATGTGTAGGAACTGAGAAACCAAGGAACAATTTAAAATCATGGTTCTAAATACACATTTCATGCAGATTTTACTAATCCACTGTTTCCTAATTAGTAACATGTGAAAACAGAGAAGGCTATTTTGAACTTTCACAGTATAGTAGATTAATCACCATTACACAGTGATTTAAACTCCCAACACATTTGCAAACAATAAATACTCAGAAAGCATAAAGTGATGGCCTGGATCTAAAGCAAATATATTTTCATTTAGTGTTCCACTGTCACGACAGGAGCAAAAGGAGACCCCACACAGAGCTGCACCAAAGCACGTTGGCTCCTAAGGCAAACACAGCACCTCACCTCCCCAGTTTTGCATTTCCCTTTGCCCACCAGAGGAACAGCCACCAAATGTGACAGATTTGGCCTTCCCAAGGAGATGCTGGATGTGATGTTTGTGTAACAAGGGTGGGTTTTATAATCTGGGTATAAAACCTGACCTGTGCAAAGCCTGAGAGTGAACCTGATCTGGCTGGGAGTGCAAAGGGAGAGAGAGCCCACAACAGCACCAAAAAGAGAGCCCATTCTCCAACTCTAGGATTCACCCTGCCCAGCATCTCCATCAGTACACGACACATCAGGACACAAATGAACACAAAAAAAAAAAATCCTGATAGTACCTGACTTCTAATCACACAGGGCCAATATGCTGGGGTTTATCTTTTTAGGAGGAATACTTGTCGTTAGGAGGAGTGTGTTCCACTAAGAATTTCATTGAAAAAGCAGAATGAAAGGTTGGTAGTGAGCGAGCCAAATTCTCCAGTTACAGTCCCAGCAAGATTGATAGCCAGCATCATTATCCTGGGCTCCATAAAGAGAAACTGGCTGGATAAATCCTGACTTATTGCCTGATCCTCCCATTGCCTTTCAGAACAGTTTTGCCTGGCTTTGTCCAAATAGCCTGATACGACACATAATAATTGCTTTTTTATTCTTTGAATGCTTTGTGTAAAGATTTGCTCTGCAAATCTGGCTTAAAAGTAGGACAAGAGGCAGAAAAGAATAATCCATTCTTCAAAGAACACAAGTCAATCCCTGAATCCAGCCACTTTTAGGTACTCAGGCCCTAGAAGGTTACAGAAGGCCAGCTTAACACACAAAATCTCCCTAGAACACTAATCAGTGCCTAGCAATTTGACAAGATAAAAATTTGATAACACATTGGTTGGCTGTGATTGCCCAGGGAACATCATCTCCTTCATAATAATCTTATTATAGGCGAGCCGTGCTATTTTTTGAGCCTATTCTTTGCGTGGAGCAATTTATTTTTATGGCTGGCAGAAGGAAATAAATTCCTCAGAAACGGCTCCTCGGTGAATCGGGGTCTCTGCAGCTCATTTTACGTTTATAGATAAGCAAAAGGTCAATTGAATGTTATGTCTTTGATGGCACGGTTTGCTAAGCCTTGGTGTAACAGGAAGGGAACACAACCAATCCAGTGCTCCCTCCAGGAGCCTTGGCTGACGGGAGCCTTCTGTTTTGAGAAGTTGGAGCAAGACATGGAAGATTGGTCACTTGTCACAGGGTATTTGTCTTGCTTGTGAGGTTTAATAGACTGCACAGTGGGAGATAGAGTAGGTATTGCTGATGTGAAGGTGGGAATGTGATGGGACCCTCCAGTATTTCATGGTTCTCATCACACACAGATGCACCCAGGAATATTAACTTATTAGAGGGTGTTTTCTGTGGAGTTTTCATCCCTGACCAGAAGAAGCTGGAATCATATTCCCTCTCATGTACCTTTGATTTAAGGCTTGGATCCTCAAGGTACAACCTGGCTCCAGTTTTACCTGCTGAGAGTCACCCTGCAGAATTACACCTCACCCTTTTCCCACTCTGCCTTTTCTTGAGCTGTGCTTGGCATAACAGGGGTTGTGATCTCAACTGACCTTTAAGAGAAAAGATAAAGGTGAAAATGGCTAATGAAGCAAGAGTGGCTGCAAAACCTCACAGCGTGTTATTTTACTTGCTGGAGTAAAAAGAAAAGGCTTCAAGAAGCAGGTTCTGCTAAGAGAGGCTCCTGTGAACACCCAGCAGCACGTTCCTGACATTTTGAGTGTGTTCACAAGCACAGAGGGCAGCGAGTGCCAGAGCCTGGTATTTCCAGGCTGTACTGTTTTCTTTGAAGATGTAAAACAAAAGTACATGCTGAACAGATCTAAACAGCTGCTCATTACACATGCACAGCTCTCATTCCACTTTTATCCTATTTTCCTTTTAGGAATCCTTGCTATGAGCCCTCTCTCTGCCCTCAAGTTCTTTACTCTTTAGAGATGCCTCATCCCCTTCTCCCCCCAGCCCCAAGGTGTACAGAGAAGGCCACGGCCTGTCAGTGCTCCCCAAATCCTCTGACCCAGTGCTTGTCCCAGCACAGACAAAAACCTCTCATCTATTACTGGAAATAACATATATGTAATTAATAATATTATATTATAATCAACTCACCAGTGCATATTTTCCGTATGATCTTGCTGCAGTGCTGAACAAGCAAGGCCCAGCTATCTCTTTAAGCTCTGTCAGTTTGATAAACACAATGATTCTCTTGCTAATAAAAGTGTTTGAGGAAGACAAGCCTTGTGCTCCCACCTTTGCTCTGATGGATTTGACCCCCGTGCTCCTGCATCCACAGAGACACGGGGAGAGCAAATGAACTATGACTGAGCCCCCATTTCTGAGCAAATAAAACTCCCAGCTCACTTTTGATGGAGTTAAATATCTTTACCAGGTATTTAAAGCTAATCAGAGAGAGCAGTACTCAGACAGCTTTTTAGCTGTCCTAGAAGTTCTATTTGTGTGTGCATTGTCCACAGGGCGCAGCACCTGCACTCTGCACCCCTCCTGCTCTCATTTATTGTTTGATATCTGAATTATGTGCCAGCTACACCGTTAAAATGAGCTCTCAGAAACAACCTTTTCCTCATCCACTGAAGCAGCTACAATTCCCTGACATAACTCATCTAATCACCACCTCAATGAGCAGGGCTTAATCTAAATGCATGTACTGAGCACCTGCCACATGTACTGTTCATTTATCTTACACAGCTTTACATTAAAATCTAGCGCGGACCTTTGATACATTATAGATGACTGTATCAGGCTGTACACGGCGTAAATTAGGAGCAGCCACTCAAAGGACATTACAATTATCTCCTCTCCAATGCATAGCTTTAATTAAGCTACTGCCACCTTGAGGGATTAGCAATCAGATCCCAGGCCGTATATGGCAAGAGCATGAAATGCAAAGCCCTGATTATTTTGGCACCCTCGGAGCACTCGAGCTGTAAAAATTAAAATGCCTTGGAAGGAAGAGCCCGTTGTAGCTGAGGGATTGTGTTACCTGCCAATGCAGCCCTCTGCACAGGCACTGCACTCCAGAAACATCCCTGACACAAGCCTGAATTTTTCAGCAGGGGAAGAGCAGGCAGAGTTCACTGTTGACTTGGCTAAGTTGGCTGTTTTTCACACAAGAGGTAACTGGAAGTTCAGTCTCTTTTTTTTTCTATTTTTTTCCTCTTTTGTCTCTGTTTCAAAGATAGTCTATGACAGAGTTTAGCATGTTAAAGATTTTTCTATACATCTTATATTCTGCTGTTGTCTTAGCAAGAGGAGCTCATTTCCGTAGGGAACAGAAATGGTTGAGGTCCAAAAAACTTTTTTTTTCCATCTCCCAGCCAATTTTTCCAGAGAAGCAGTAGCCTGGTTGCAATCTCTGTGTCTGCAGCAGGGCTGCAGATTGCACTGCAATTTTCCAATTCTGCCCTTAGGATAATGACTGTGACTCATGGCAACAGGCTTCCACACTCCACATGTGGAACTGAAAACTCCAGCTACAAACCAAGCCCACAAAAGTCTCCAAAGGTTTTTTAAAAAGGTTGAATGTCCATGGCAAGTCTTTTCACTGTACTCATGTCCCTGAAGCTGTTGTACCACCAAATTGGTGGATTTTAGACCATTCTGTCCTGGAAAGGGATTTCAAAATAGGTAGTAAAATGCAACTGCTAAGTGCAACATCCATGAACTTGGCTTCAGAGAGGGCACCTCATGGTACTGTCCAACAGCTCTTCCCTGAAGATTCCATCCCAAAATACAGACATTTCCCTAACAAATGTTCTCTATGAAAATGAGTATTGCATGTGCCTGCAGATTTGGGAACATGCTAAAAGTAGTTCTGATCAACAATCCAAATACTAATGATATATATCTCTAGATATATAGAACATATCTTAGATGGGTAAGAGGTAAGCAATATTTTTGGTGATAGAAGGCAATCAGTAGTAAATCAGAAGAAAGAAGAAAAAAAGGAAAAAAAAAACCCACCAGAAACCTCAGGACATTTCTTAGCTGTGGATCTCCAGCAGAGCTATGTAAATATTACTGTACTGATGATCAGCCTGCCTCTGTGGCAGTGCTGAAAATTAAACAAAACCCCAGTGATGCTAATGACTTTCTGTTAATTTCCTGTAACACCACAAGATTTAAAACCTACTTTTTCACATGAGTGACTACATGTACATCTCATCTCTTGGAAAACCAAGGATGGACTCCTCCCAAAAGAAATGGAGCAGAAAAAACATGGATCTCAAAAGGGTCAACTCCACATTTTCCAACATATACATAAATTCATAAAGGCAATAAACCAGATTATCTTTTCAATTTTCATATATAATAAAGGCAATAAAAGAATCTTTCTTTTCTTATGCAATATTTGAATTCCATGAAAGAGAGAATATTAAACAGGAGGGGAAACTGGAGACAAAGCCATGTTATTTTGACAAAAGCATCTATTAAACAGATTGCCAAAGTTGAAGTCAGCAAATACTATACATAAACAATCTGAATACACTTCCACCTTCTCTAAGCAGACATCTGGACACTCATCACAGAGATATTAGCATCACCAGATGTCCAGAAATATCTAAATTTAGTTCAGGATAAGGGGTTTTTGTTGTTTTATTGGGGTGGGCTTTTTTTTTTTTTCTCATTTTGCCTTTTAAAAAAAAAAAAAAACCTCATTTGCTTTGCTTAGGAAGTTGAAAAGAAGGTTCTGAAAGGTTTCTGAACTGAGTGGTTGTCAAATGCCCAGCATAAATCAACCCTGACAGGGCAACAGGGAACGCTGATTTAACAACTCCCAGCACCAGCTCCTACTCAGATCAATATAAATTTCCAAACCTTTAAAATAAACGTAAGCAAAATCATTCCAGCACCATAAACATTCCTTTCATTGTTTTTTCCCCCCAGATGCCATTTGGATGGGGCTCTGCAAGCCCTCCTCCATCTGACACTTCCCCGAGCCGGCTGTCAGGGTTTGATTAATGCTTCAGATCCTGCACACCACATTTGCCAAAGACACAAAATACTCTCTGCAGCCCTGACTTTGCAAGGCACATCCTCCCTCCCAAAAGCTGCTGCAGTCCCACAGTATATTTTCATGCTTTGCTTTCCATGGGACCTGTGAAATTTCTCCCCAGCAGTGAGGCCACAAGCTGAAGTTTTTCGTGGCAGGTGGCCCAAATTTTTATGGTTCAAACTGCGCCATGATGCGGATGGAACCACATTGGTCACGTCCTGTACATCAGTGTTACATACATTACAAAAAAAGATAATGTTCCCATGGTGTTGGAGTTCATATTGAAATTGTAAATGGAAAATTAATGTGTGTGTGTGTCTAGAATTGTCTTTATGTACTGAAAAAAAATATAGAGTTATTGTACAAGAAGTACAATCTGGACTGGTATTTTTCATTGCTGCTCAGACTCTGGGGATTTTCATCCAAGGTTTTTCCTTCAGGCAGCAATCTAGCAAGGGAGATTAATCAGAGTCCTTGAAAGCACTAGTTCAGATGGCAGGTGAAGAAGAGCTGTGCACATCTGCTGAACTGAATCCAACCAATAACCCAGTCCAGGTTTCCATGAGATACCTTTCCACTCAGGTCAGAAGCATGAAGTTTGAGAACTTCTTCCTCTTTTTTTTTTTTTTTTTTTTTTTTTTGGCTGTTGCTATGCTTTTTACTTCTGGACTCATGCACTTATCTAAAGCATCTTCTGTTCCAACAAGCCAGACAACCTAGTGAAGAAGTCCAGCTGGAATAAACTTTGGATCCTAAAAGGTGCTGCCTAGTTTGACATAAAAGGGACTGAACTCCACAAAAAGAAGTTCCAAACATCCATTACACTAAAATAATTTCACCTAGGACCTTCACAGGATTTCTATAATTGAGTAGACACAAAAAAGGCCAATGATTCACTGGAAAACTATGCAGAGAAGAAGACTGTGGCTCAGAAAAAGGAGAAATCGTTGATTTTTCCTTTTCTTCCTCATTTTCATGCCTCATAACTTGGAATAAAAGAGAAATCTGAAGGTCTAATCTGTGCCATAAAGCCAGTTCCAGTGTGAGCATTTAAAGACAGCAGGCTCACAAGCATTTAACACAAACAAAATTAAGCACAGCCCCATCCTCACACAACTCAAACAGCTGGATTAAGTTCTGTTCCATGCTCAACAGAGAACATCTTGAGTCCGTTCTGTCCTTGTATTTTCACTAATTGTGACGTTTTCTAGGAACAAGTGTGGCTAAAGACCCTTAAATTTACCAAGCCACAGATTTAAAGTATTTTAAAAGAGCACATTTCTACACAAATCTTTATTTTTGGAGTGGAACTTGTTGCCACATAGCATTTCACAGAGCAAAAGCAGAGCGGGTTGCAACTCTTGGCGCTTTGCTGTGACATAAATCAAACACTATTTATTTTCTGAATGTTCTTAGTTTTCATCAACCCTTTGGTAGCCTGAGCCAGTTCAGCCATCTCGAAAAACAATGACAGGAATGTCATGCAAAGTTCCAGCCCTCCCTGCAGCCTTTTCCACCCTCCAATTCCAGAACCTCACCTAGTCTAAATGTTTACAGGATGGAAGAGTTGTCAGACACTTATCCTTTGCCATCTGGCAGTAATTTGCACTCCCCCCCAAAATAATCTCTTTTTAGGAGTTCAAACACCAAGTTCAAAGGAAAACCTAAGAATAAACAACATATTTCACCTGGTATTGAAACCCCAAGAGAATTTCAGCATTACCTGGTTTCATCTTGAAACCATAAATCTCCCCAGGTTTACACCAAGGTTCAGGACTTGCTTGGGACAAACTGAGGCTTTTCACAGATTTTTTCACACCAACTTCACATGATCCTCAGCAGCAGCACTGATGGGTTTTTCAGAAGGGGAAAACAGACCTGAAAATCCCAGCTTTTGAGGACACCTCTAGTTTAAACTTCAGCCTATATTTGAACTGTTTCCATTCATCTTTATTGCCTGTAACAGGCTGAGACAAATCAGTACATGTTGAAGAGCACAGCATGGAATAAGTATGAATGAAGGTGGATCTTAGGAGGTAGATACAACTCCTGTGCAACTCACAGTGGGAATGCAAGTATTAAACCAGATAACCCACTTTAAAGAATTACAGCTATTTTTTATTAATATTTCCAAGATTCAAATCTTACAAGAAAGCCCAAATCCTAAAATCCTGGTTTTCCTGCATGTGCCATTTCGCTGTTCATTAGCACCTGCACTCCTGAAATTCTAATTAGAGATGTTACAGATCTGTGAGAAGGATTGATTCTCACTGTGTTAGATGGCCAAAGTGTCTTAAAGGCATGAAAGCCCTCTAAGGCACTCAATCTTGAAAATTAAAATCCAAGCTTTATAGTTTTTTGGATTTTTTCTTAAGGAAACTGCTGCTTTGTAATCTGTCCATCATTCCCAGCTACTAGAGTTTACAAATACTTTCATTTGTTATCACAAAAAGTCACTTTGAGGATGAAAATACTCCTAAAGTAAAGGTTTATTAATATTCACATCACTTGACATTTGTGCAGAAGCATTGTCCCGAGTTAACAGAACACAATCAAGTTTAACCTTGCGATTTTATGCTTTTAGCAAGTGAACAAATTTAATGTTTTTCAACCCTTATCAACTGCTCTTCAGTCCTGCCTTTAGAGCATAATCTCCATCAAATGCTGCTGCAAATATCCTCCAGGTGACCTTGAAACGAATCAGAATATGCAGAGAATCCATTTTGAGGAGCATAACAACTTGTTTCAAGGAAAACAGACATCAAACCCAAAGAGGATTATCTGGGGCTGCCTGGGGAGGGTGAAGCCTCAGCCACCTCCTACTAACCAATTTCATTAAAAACATGACACAGTGCAGAATAACACCACTGCAATAAGTGCCCTGTCCTGCATGCTTTGAAGGGGAAAGAGCAGTCAGCTGTGTCACAGGTATCAAACAAAGAATCTGAAGGTTTTTTCAGGAAACAGGAGCCTGGGGTGATTAGAAAAAGAAATTAACCATTTCCCTTATGTGTTCCCAACCTGCTTGTTGGGCAGATCCATATCAATAAAACCTGTCTTCCAAGTTCTGGCTACTTAAAATTAGTTCTGTAAGCCTTGTTGCTAAAGCCCCAGTAATTAGGAATATATGGGCTTGAATGGCACCTCCTCATTGATATACTTAGCCAAAGAAGCAAGAGTTGAACCTCTGTGGAACAATGGTAGAATTGTTGTTTCTGTGGCCTCCTTCCACTCATGTCTCAGTTTATCTTGGAAGGAGGAAAAATAATTAGAGAAAGCATATAATCATAACTTCTTTATATAAGCAGTTATCAGCCACACTTTCTGCTGCAGCAGAACCACCAGGAAAATTAACAAGAGGCAGTGTTGGTCCTGATCACAAGCAAAAAAACATTGACTATTTTGTTCATACAAGGAGTTCTGCTTTCGTTAATGTGGCTCCCCAATGCCCCCTCCTAGTGAAACGGCATCACTGCCTGAAAATTACAGAACAAGACCAAAACAAAAATGCTTTCTACTTTCTTACAGAGGTCTGAATCACTAGGACAAACAAACAAAGATATTTTAGGTTTGTGTTTATCTTTTGAGTTAGTTTTAAGTTGTAGTGGTATACTATGTTTGTTTTTCTTTGGACACACAATAATACTGTGTCTTTTCCCTCACTTTTAAGTGCTGAAAACTTGGGAGATGGGTGGGTGTGGGGGCTTCTCTCACCCTTCAGAGATTCTTAGGCCAGAAGGAAATGTGTTCATAGAATCACAGAGTCACAGAATGGTTTGGGTTGGAAGAAGCCCAAAAAATCATCTTGTTCCACCCCCCTGCCATGGGCAGGAACACCTTCTATGAAATGTGTTAATGGAATCACAAAATGGCTTGGGTTGGAAGGAGCCTAAAAAATAATCTCATTCCAACCCCCTGTCATGGGCAGAGACATCTTCCACTAGGCCAGGCTGCTCGAGCCCCATCCAACCCGGTCTTGGACACCTCCATTGATAAGGAGCCCAAAGTCTCTCTGGACAACCTGTTCCAGTGCCTCACCACCCTCACAGTAAAGAATTTCTCCCTAATTTTGGTACAAAATTACCCTGTTTCAGTTTAAGGCCATTCCCCCTTATCCCACCTCCACATGTCCTTGTGAAAAGTCTCTCTCCAGCCCTCTGTTCTCTTGCAGAGCAGAATCAGCAAACTCCACCCTGGCATTTCTCTACCACAATCACAGGTGCTGCTCAAGCCAGTGAATTTTACAGGGAGGAGGGACAATCCACAGGCAGACCTGGGTGAGTTGTTGGTTACCTTCAGTGACAAAAACAGCAGAGCTCCACTTGAGGCAGCTTTACCTTCCTACCACTGGATCTCCTGACAAGCTTTCCTCCCCACCTGGAGATTAATGGAGCTGTCTACTATCTATTAGTGGATCAAATCACCTCTTAACCTCCTCCTCAATAAACTGAATAGATTGAGGGAAAGGAGACATTTAGCTTTCTCAGAAGGGTGTGAAAGGACACCAGTCCTTCCTCATCACCAGAGCAGGGCTGATGAAGGAGATGTGATCAGTGGCAGGCATTGTACCAGTCCCTAGGGGCAACGTATTCATTCTAATCAGGTTGGGAAGTTGAGAAAAATATGGGTTTAACTGGAAAATTTATGGCCAGCTATTAAAGATTTCTCCCTTTAGTTGGCTTCTTAGATAATAATGCCTTTGATATTTCCCAGTGTTTGAAAGGCTTTCCACCAAATGCAGGAATAATGGAGGTTTTTGGGGATTTTTTAAACTATCTCCACTTATTAAAAAAAAAAATCAAAAATAGTACACTAACATCACAAATGTATACAAAAGTTTTCCATCTTTCAGTCCATTCCAGTAACCCACAGAACCATATCAAGCAATTGGTAATTATGCCATGCACATTATAATAGAAATGCACTGTTTATCAGCCAAAGAACCCAGAGCAACAGCTTCCCTTAGGACTTGAGGGGGACTAAGCTCCACTTGCCTGCTAAAATTGCAAGCAGTTGGCTGGACTGTGAGCCACCTGCAGCTCAGCTGTGCATAAGCCTAAGGGCTGTTACTGTATTTTTATACAAATATATTCACAAACCTCAGAATATCTAGTATGAAATCACCTTTCAAGGCAAAGAAAACAAAAAACTATGATATTATTGCCGTACTATGATATTAATACCATTTTGGAGAGCCTTGATGTTTCATGGTTGTTTTGAATACTGGTGAATCCAAGAGAATAGGCTGGTTTCCAAGTATTTTCCCAGTTCTCTTCTGTGATTGGCATGGGTAAGACCAATTGCCAGCTTCAGAACTAACCTCACAATTTACTTATAAGATTTCACCACCATTGTAAACACAGCTGAGAACAGATTATCAGAATTAATAATCAAGTTCCTGGTATATGAATATGCATACAGTTTTTATTGCTTTAATATTCCAGTCTTATCATTCCCCAAATCCCAGAATATTTCTGCCAGCAAACATGTTCATTCAAGTGCTTGCAGAGAGCCAGCGTGCAAGGAGCATGAGAACTGGTGAAATAAATGAGTTTAGAAAGAGGAACAGGGGATAAAAATAAAAGCAGCTTGCTTGTTGAGCACTCCTGTCACCATTTTCCTTCCACTTGTCCCAAAGTATTTGTCACATTCCTCAACTGCACAAGAGAAACTCAAAAGCTGTAACAACATCATCAGAAGCAGCAGAAGGGGGAGAGGAAAGCAGGAGGTGGAAGGAGCCTCAGCAGTGCCTGATTTGCTTGAAGACAGAGTTGCTCCTGAGGAATAATGAGCAAATCCTGCCCAGGGATGAGACTCATCACCACTGCTACCTTTAATAACCCTGATTCCTCAGAAGAGCCCTGGGTGCTGACGATGGGGCTGTGAGCTGGCAGCTTGAATTATTCATGAGGGCTGGTGGAAAACAATCATCTGCTCTGGCATTAATGGTCTGTAAAGAGTTGCTTTTGACAAAACCATTTAACACCAGCAATAAAATAAATAAATTAATAAGGGGGAGGGGGAGAAGGAGAGCATAATAATGATAATAATAATGATGTACTGATGTAAGCCAGCCTAGAAAATATGGGTGTTTTGGATTGCAGATCACAATCCTTGCGCTTTTCCATCTCATCAGGGAGGAAAGGAAAAGGGGGAAGAAAAAACCCCAAAACTAAACAAAACAAAGAAACAAAATAATAATTCTTGCTCCCAAAGGGTGAAATACTGGAATATAAATTTGGGTTGGAGCTGGACAAACAGCAGATCTTGCAGAGGAAAACATGTAGAGGCCAAAGGAGGATATTGTAGGTAATTAAATCAATGCTCTGAGCAGGGAGGGAGGCATGGAAAACTGGAATGGTTTTCTCAGGTTTTTGTTAACGCAGCAGTGGGAAAAAAAGATTCATAGGGTGAATGACAACAGATCTTCTGGCTCCACCTCTACCATAGCCTTGCTAGATTTCCATGGCTGATTCCTACATGAAAACGTGACACTTGTTCTCTCCTTGCTAAATTAAGAGGTTTAACACACAGGGGACTTGAAAATTCAAAGTCCAGGTAAGAGTTTGAGATTTTAAGAGAAGGATTTTTCATTGCTCACTTCACTAGAGTGGATTATGCCTGTCAGATCACCTTCACAGCAACTTACAAAAGAGCATCTTTGGAAAAGGAAATTGTTTTGCACCATTTTCCTTCTATTCAGCACATTCCAACTCATTTGGAAAGTGTGGCTTTTGGAGAAGAAAAAAAAAATAGTAGTACTTTGCAGTATTATTGCGGCCCTTGAGTTGTTTGACCCTTGTCAGGAAATCATGTCAGTATAAATTTTCATTCTAATCCGTGTACAACAGATTGCCTCTGCAATTGGGAGGTAAGATTCCAACAAGACAAACAAAATAAATATTAAATATTTGCCTGGCTAAGAAAATCAGTCTACACTGTGCTCGTGTCACATTTCACTTATTTCCAGTGAGATTTCCTTTGTAAAAAGGGAGAAAAGAGATCAGAAATATTTGCACTCTTTGTTTAATGTTAAAACCACTGACATGGGAACTGCTCAGATATTCATCAGTAAAACTTTTTTCTGGGCTCAGGAATCAAAAGCCAAAGTTTCAGAGCTCCCCAGAGCAGGGCTGATTTTGGTTGTCACCCATGGGGACACTGTCCTGCTCCTGCACTCCTCCACTGGCAAGGGCTCCTCACCTGATCATCTCCCACATTTTCCAGATTTCTGACCAATCTTCTTGCCTTTTTCCAATTCACCCAGTCCACAGGCAAAAATCTTACTGAACACCCCAAGTGCCACAACAATCAGTAAATTGCAGCATTTATATCAGGTCATTTGTCAACAGAGTAAATTATAAATAAGTGGCTCTCCAACCTTACTCCAACAGCCCTGGATCCAGTGAAGCTTTCCAATGTGCAGCTCATTTAACAGGCTATTTTTCATCACCAGCCAGGCAAAGCAATTGAACACATGCCTAATTTCAAGTACACACCTAAAACTTACTGCTTCTAGTGAGACTAAAGCAGTGAGTGTGTTTTGATGAACCAAGCTGTTGTGCACAGATCGAGCCAGCAGGATTATTCACCTTCTAAAGTCATACACCTGTTAAGTGCTTTATTGGACTGAGGGCATAATTAGTGCAAAATGTAGCTATATTTATTTAATTACAAACACAACTAATGACTAAAATTATTTTTAAAAGAGCAGGATATTTCCAGAGGCCAACTGTGAAACCAACTCGAATTTCCAAGATCTAATTCTGCATCCTCTTTGAATCCAAAGGGAGACAAAACAACCGCTGTGTTTTTCTCAGCCCCAAAGAAATCATACTTGAATCAAATTATCTTTTGTATTTATCAGCTAAATAATTCTGTCAACTGTCCAACAACTGCAGCAGCCCCAGGAGCTTTTGTAAACTAGCTGATGAATGATTGGTTAAATAAATCTGCTACAATTATTCTGGTAATGAAAAACAAAAACGACAGCATGTCTTCTCTAACACAAGCTAAATCCCATTTGCTGCTTTTTGGTAATGGGATATATTGTATTTTCTCTAACAGTGAGGATTTACATTTGTGGTTAATTGCAAAGCTCAAAATAGCTAGTCAGTCTTTTTTTCCTTGAGATAAGATCTTAAAAAGCTAACATTCATATTGTCCAGGCTTATCATAATGTAACATCTGATTTAATGAAACTCACGGATGACTCAAGCTCTGCTGAATTTATAGACTTTTTGTGCGTTAAGAAACAGACATGAGCTCAGACTTCAACCATAATGAATAGAGCAAGAGCACGAACAAACAGCTATTTATATGAGGGCAGTGTCTCCACAAAAAGCTACGAGGTCCCTGGGTCAAACTCTCAGCTGATGTAAATGCCTCTTTGCATTTTATTAGAAATATGTTTTAATAAAAAGCACAGCAAGGTGTCAAAATGGAGCCAAACAACTCATCTTTTCCATAATCCTTCCATAATCCATCTATAACCTGTCTCAGTCACGTGTCTGCAAGAGACAGAAAAAAACAGCAAGTCCTTCATCCTCCTGAAATAAATTGCTGATAAATTAATAACCATGAGCAAGCAAAGAATTGATGTTCCTGCCATTGCAGGATCTCAAAATCTGTGTTCAGTCATCAAGTCAAAGAGGTTCATCTCAGGGAAAGCCGTTGTTTATCCATTGTCTGGGATGGATGGCACAATTCAGTTATTTTTTAGTTATTAGAAAAATAACATGAAAGAAAGAAAGAAACAACTTAGGCTTTTGTGTGGAGCTGGGTTTTCTCCAAGAATTATATACACAGATATCCATCCTCTGCAGGGGGAAAAAATTTTGTTGATTTTTTTTTTCTTCTTTTTGTGCCTTGGCAGGCCCAAATCCACCACAGTCTTTGCAGAAGAAAAGGCATCCAGGAATGCTTGCATGTGTTCTGACCTATGTTTTGATCCAGCATTTGTCACTTTATGTGTTCTTCAAGTGTTTATACAAGGCAGGCTGTATTTAGACAAAAAGCAAAAAACAAGATCCATGGGCTAGCTGGGCTTCATTTTAAAACTGAAATTATTTCATCAAGAGAGGAAAGCTCACCTGCAGTTTAGAAAAGCTGTGCAGGAAGAATAAAGAAATAAGGCATAAGGAATGGTTTATTGAATTCTTGATGAAGGGATGAAGGAATTCAGACCTGCTATGTGAATAAGAAATCACAAAATTCTTTTACAAGCAGAACTTTGAAACTTGCTCAAACACACATGCCTGGCAATTTTGCGTAGGCAGCAATCCATACAAAAAATGGGTTCTTAAATCCCAATCTGATCACAGGCAACTCATGGAGCAAGAAAACCCTGGATGAATGCCACACAGGTGTACTTACTTCATCAGCAGGTGATGTTATTTGGGCTGTAAAGTGCTCAGGAAAATCTCAGTTGGCAATCCTACAGTCCTCGAGGAATAAATTTGTTTATTTGTTTCAGTTTGTGGACAGTTACATTTGCTCACCCCAAGCATTGCAATACCATGGACAGAGCACTTACATTTGGGAAAATGGAGGGAAAAGGTTGTTTGCACTCCAAACAAACTGCTCAGTTCTTCCCATACTCTGTTGTGACTCTGGGAGTATTGACATCACCAGTAAGAGCTGAAGCACTGTTATTCTGCCATCACCAGTAAAATTGTGACCACATTTTCCCTTTTGGAAAGGAAAAGTTGTGTTTTATTTCACTGGGGCTGGAACTGGAGGGAAATTCTAAACCACAGGCACAGAAATACTTAAGCACAGGAAAGAGCAGATAAAGTGAGAGTCAAAGATGAGGTGGGCTGAAGAATTCAAGCCTCTGCAACTGAATGTTAGAGAGGCAAAGATTCTGGCAGAAGCACAGCCTTAAATGGGAGCACATTATAAAACAAGTGTGTTTATGTTAAAACATGGAGACCTTTTTCTTCTTCAAATTATTAAAAAAAAACCCCACATCTTAAGTTTTAATACACAGTTTGTGTACTGCTGTCCTTTTGTTGTTGCAATTTTTTTTTCTTCTTCCAAGGATGATCAAGGTCAGTCTACAAGGTCTGGGGATCTTAATCAAATGCAAATTAAAACATGAACGCACAGAAGATCATAATATTCAATAAGGCAACTTTGGAAATGGAGTAAGTGAATTAGGGGGTTGAAGGCATAATTCATTTTCAATGGATAATGTAAAGCTACACAGGAAGGAAATGCTTGTGCATTTGCAAAGCCCAGAGTCAGCTCAGAATAAGAAACTGGAGAGATGGATTTAGCAGGTAACACAATGTTTCCCTGAGGTGACTGAATTTCCCTAAGAAATGAACCAATTCTTGCACCTGTGCTACAGGGTTATGAAACCCTGGGGAATGAAATACCCTGTCTAGAAGTTAAAATTTGTTATTGCATATGCAAGATTTAAATCATGAATATCTGTGCAGAGAGAACCATTTTCCATATAAATGCAGCTGTGTTCCAAGCATCCCAACGAAGGGAGAGCAAACTCCAGCGAGGCTGGGGGAGGAATGTTCCCTCTGAGGGACTCCTGCTGACACAAAGTCCTTACAAGAATGGCAAAATCAAAGCATATCTGCACCTACAGCAAAAAAACAAATTCTGATGAGAGGCCGATAGCGATGAGAGGCCAGTGAGAGGCAGCGGTACAAGGTGATGTCTGCAAACTGATCTGCTCCTGAATTCCTACACTGTTTATATACAGAAAACACAAAAAGTGAACAAGGACATAATGATTTAAAAAAATCTTGAAGCAATAGCTCATTGTCACCCCTTGAAAACAAGTAGGAAAATCTTGAAGGAATAGCTCATTGTCACCCCTTGAAAACAAGTGGAAAAATCTTGAAGGAATAGCTCATTGTCACCCCTTGAAAACAAGTAGAAAGTGAAATTTGTGGACATTTGTCTCCTTTTGAGATGCTTTTAAAGTGAAGTATCTCTTTTAAGCAAGTTTGCAATCAGTGCTCTCACTTGCAGTCAACCCATATTGGACACCCAATTCCACACCAGCCCTTCATGGTATCTGCTGAGTGTATGACAGAACAGAACAGAAATCTCTAAAACATGCACCTTGTGAGCATCAAAGGCTCCCTCTGGTCCAAAAAGGCATGAGCTTGGACCACCTGAAGCCCTGGAGGAGCAGCCCTGCTCAGGGAGCAGCTCCCATCCACAGAGGATGCTGCTCACCCTCTTAGGCTGAGCTCAGCACAGAGGACAGGCTGCTAAATCAGACCTTAGCAGATCCAGCCCCCAAACAACTGTGCTGCAGCTCAGTCCCTGGTGGCACCAATCCATAAGCAGATCACGGTTGCTTTGTAAATTTGGCCCTCTTTAAAATGGGTGAATGCATAATCTCATGCTAATTCTTGCAGTAATTCCCCTTGCACACAGCTTTCATATTTCTGGGTAATTAGAAGAAAATGTAATCCGTTCCCAGAGACACATTGCTCTCAGTGTTTCCTCTTCTTTAATAAAGATTTTGCAATTTTACTTCCTTGGCAAAAGGCCCAGCTCAGTGACCTTGTGTATTTTACCTGCAGGATAAGCAGCAACAGGAACGGAGCACAAACAGCCATTAGTGTTACAGCCTGCATTTAAATATTTGGAGGAAAACAGAAGCTTCTTAGAGCAGTGCTGGCTTTTGTGAACTCTGCAAGTGCCACCCCCAGGTATTTAACCTGCCATCAGCATCACCAGCTTTTCTTCTCACCTTTGCCCACTCAGCAGTAATTAAATTGCTCACATCAGAGTGCTCTAAACAGTACAAGTGACCCTGATTTCTAGTAATCCTATTTCAGAAACATCAGCTTTCCACTTTAACTTATTATTTCTCCTAAATCTGCTATGAGCACCAAACTATTCCCATTCCTGTTGTACTTTAGTGAAGGAAAAGGTCTCTAGAGTACTGAGGAAAATAAAAATACATTAGAGGTCCAGAGTCAAGAATATCCCTTGATATCCCTTCAGTACCTGAATACCCAGTTAATTTATTTTAGGATGGCATAAATATCTATCGCCTTGCAGCCTGAGAACTACAGAGAAAAACCTACTTTTGTGTTTAAATGAGATTAAAAACTGGGGCATTCTGTGGTTAAGCTTGTGACAGGGAAAAAAAAAAAATAGCCCTTTCCATCTGTGAATCTATAAATACTTTGCAGGTAGTAATTCACCTTAGCATCACCCCTGAACAACAGGTTAATATTGTTTCACTCCTTTGGGACTGAAAAACCGAGGTGCAGAGAAGCTCGGCGATTGCTCAACATGACACAGCATTTTAGTGTCAATAAAACTGAGGCAGCAGAGTTATTGCAGCCCTTCCAGCTCATAAATGCATGTCAGGGAGATGTGCATGTTGGGAGGCTGGCTGGCCACAGGTGAACCCGGTTTCATCCTGGTGCAGTTGATGGTTCTGGTGGGACACAGGATGGCAGCAAACACGACCAAAGCCCAACAATTCTGAGGGTCTGATCCCATTGCTCAAAGGCAGAGGAGGAAAAGACCTGCAGCTATCAGATCAACTCTCAACCGCCTGTTTCCACTGTTCACAGTGTAATTAAATTATAAACAAAAGGAGCAGTTATTGATCAGGTTAAAATATTTTGCCAGGAGAGATGCTTGCTTTGAGCCAGAGCATCCTGAGAGATTTGAGAGATCAATCTCAGCTCTGCACAGCAAAGCCCTAAAAAACCTTTAACATACTGAAACTGCGAGTGAGGAATGCCAAAGAGTGACTTATCCTTTCCCTTCTCCACTCAGAATCCACAAAACTTTCCTTTTCCCCTTTATACCATAAACCAAAACGACCTCCAAACGTCCAGCTTATCCCTGGGTCAAGAAAAGATTTTAACAAACACCGTGGTAATATCTCCTGTGCTAAATCAAGGTTCAGGCACCAAAAACACGCAGAAAAGCAGTCAGGAGAGAGCTCAAAAGGTTAACAGCTGACAACTGACTGGAATGGCACGGAGGTTAATTGCTATTTGCAAAGCACTTTTCAGGTCTCTTCTGATAAAAGGTTTTCTGTCTCCATTAAGAAACTTTGAAGCAAACTGCAACCGGTGAGTAATCAGTGCCCAGTGCCTCAAAATGCTCGAGACAATCAGCTCCTAAATGCTGCCAGATGAGAAATATTTTGAAGGATAAGGTGAGAAAACACACTTTTTATTTTTTTCACCTGAACATTATATGGTGCAGCCCCTGAGATACGGGGAGGAAATACAGCCAGGGATTCACCACCCCCGAATTCATCACACAGAACCACCAAGGCCATCCCAGAGTGGTTTTTCCCACTCTGACACCCCACAGGGGATGGATGTGACTTGCCTGGGGGACAGGAATAAAGAATATTAAGAAGTGAAACCACCCCTGTGTCTCCTTCTCCCTGCCAGGTCTGCTGGTGCCACAAAGGGCTGGGACAGTGGAAGAGGAATAAACCAGGAATGTGAAAGGGGAATGACCAGAGGTGAGATGAAAAGAGAAACGAAGCAGCTTTTTGAAGCCAAACCCCATTTCTTAGGGTAGCAACATAGTCAGAAGTACAGTGGAACAGGGGAACATCACTCAGTCCACACCAGTGGCAAAAAGCCCCTTTAGCTGTGAGGTGTCATCTGTACTCTTTGTACATTCCAAGGAGAAGCATCCTTAGATCAAAATAATCCCCTTTCTTGCTTGTGCTTTTAGCCTGTCCCATTTTTTTCAGTGTCAGCAAGTTCTGGATTGTTTGTAAGCCAAAAAGTGACAGCAGTTTGATCTTAGTTCACCCAGTACGTGCTTGCCATGGGACATGTGGCTCCCATACCCCAATTCATTTCATTAAGGTACAGAAACTGAGAGCCTGAGATGGTCCTGTCACCTCACCCCCAAAGAACTTTTTTTAAATTTTTCTCAGGCTTGTTAACCAAAATAAATTAAAAACAAACAAACAAAAAAACCCAAAACACAAAAAAACAACAAAAAGGCCCATGCTACTTTAAGGAACAACCGATTACGGGTTTGGAGGTTTTTTAAAAAGAAAAGCTTATGAACATGACCAACACAAATCTCTTCATTGAATTAGAGTATGGGAGAAAAGTTCTATTTATTGGTGTACAAGGGAAGATAGATAGAAGTAAATGCACACCCAGGGACAGGACTGTGAAAAGCCTGAATTCTCCCTAAAATAATGAAAAGCTGAGAAGTGTGACATGCTTGCAGATTATTTATTAACAGTAGGACAGAAGCTATTTTAGGCACACGTCTTTAGACCATTAACAGAGTAATTTACTCTCCAGAGTGCCCTTTCAGGAAACAGTAGGAACTAAGTAAACCCCATATATCATTCAGAACCAGGAACAATTCTCATTGTTTCTTTCCTAAATCTATTTCCTTTCTCAGAACTTTGTCACCATATGGTCAAGAAGGAAGCAGCGTAACAGGATCTGATAAGATTGGATTATATATTTTAGCAAGCTTCAGGAGTTGAGACAAGGCATTTAAATAAATCAGTATAAAACAGAATTGGGACAAATTGTTTGGCACCTTATTAAATGGAAAAAAAACCACCCAGAGAAAGGAAAAGCTTCACATGTGAATCTAATTCATGAGGGGCTTCATAGACATGATAGCAATGAAGGGTCAGGCACAGTTGTTTCTCATGGCAGCATGTTAAAAATTGCTCCTTCCTGAATATTTTTGTTTAATTCCTCTAAGAGAAGCAGGCAGCAAATATGACATAATGTGCACCAAGGCCTGACAGCAGACAGGATGTGTTGCTGTTCTCCATCACTGCACGTGTTTGGTTTTGTGCTGCTCCAACAGCTGCGTCCTCCCTGTCTGCACATCTTGTGTCAGATTAAAGAAAAATCAATCTGAGAAAGAACAAAAGTGCCCCCTCACACACAAATTGCACACTGATGTGTGCTGTGGGTTTGGAACTGGAGGTTAAACGGCCTCCACTTCCAGCAAGGCAGATGGGAAGAGTGGATGTAAAGCCCAGACAAAAGCAAAAACAGCCTTCTTCAACAGGTTCTAATAATATTACTTGGGATGAATAATGCAATTTGTGTTCTGGCTTTCTGCTCAGAGAGGTCTCCTTTGATTTCTCAAAATGGGACCTTAGTATGGTTTTTGGTATGTTCTGTCCTCCAGAGGTAAATTTCATGCAAGGAAAGGAAACAAGATGCTATACAAATAATATTGTTTCTTCCACACAGCCTTTTCAGTATCTTTTTCCTAACCCAGCTCCATTTTGACACCATCCCTGTCAAGCCTGCAACCATAAGAACTTTCTCCAGTGTGATGACAGGACATATCAAAACCTTTTGTGAAGATTGATGGTCACTTTGAAGCAGAAGAAAAACACGACAAACCCATCCAAGTTCACTTTTGTATCTCCTACAACAAAGCTGCAAACTGATTTTGTCAGAAGATGAGCAAGATGCTACAGCTGGTGCTGAGGATTTGGAGTGTGGAAGTGACCCTCACACTTCACTGCAGGGCTCCAAAAGCCACCAGGGAAATCCCTGCAGATATGGGGCCCTCCTCAGCACCCAGGGGAACACAGCAAGGGATTGAGGAGGAACTGGATAATGTCAAATGAATGCATTTATATAGGGAATATATGGGGGAAAGAAATATATGTATGCATGTATGTATGTGTGTGTGTGTTTATAATGCATGTATATATATGTGTGTGTGTATATATACATATATATATATATATATATGGAATAGTATTCCACAGTCAGAAACTAATCCTGAAACAGTGTAAACTGCTGAACTGCTGCTAATTGTGTGGTTCCTCACTATGTCAGCCTCTCAAACTCTGCTTCCATTCCCATTTATGTGATGTTGGTCTTTCCAGACCCCTGTATCTTTTTGGAAAGCCATCTGCAAAGAGCACTCAGCTCTTGCTCTCAGCTCATTGGAGTAAGCTAAATAAAAAGGGGAGTGATCAGCTTCCCCAGCTGCAGCACTGCTTATCCACACAAATTATCTCCTGTTCTTTCAGCCCCAAAGCCAGGGCTGCCTTACATTTACCACCTTTTCTTCTCCCTGCAGAAGGAATTTTTGAGTCCTCCATTTAGCAAAAACATCACAGTGAAAGTCTGAATGTAAAAGCCTGTGAGGAAACCCTCACAACCCTGTACTTCTTGAAGATATTCTCCTATTGCAAATATACTTTGTATAAGCAATAAGTATTTGTGTGGACAAGGACAGCCTGGGAGTCACACTCCAGTACCAGCAAGCTCAGGTTAATTTGCTTGTGTAATATATTTTCTTTAAAAGAAATTCAGCTTCCTTTAAATAAAGCAGAGAAAACAAATAAAAACACAGTCCAGATGGAAACAAAGTCTGTTCCTTCTTCATTAGCCAAGCCACAGACAAGTTATAATTCACATCTCCCCTGAGTCTCATCATTACCCAAATTTGGAAAACAAGCAAAAGGGTTAGGGGGTAATAGTGGGGGGCTGGGAGGAGGGGGGGCAGCTTGCCAGCAAATTACACACTGAATTTCTGTGCTTTTAATTGTATCCGAAATAAATGAAAAACTTGTTGTGGTGCAAGTCATGGGATGCTTTAATCAAGGGGATGGAGCTGGGCTTGCAAAACCAAAGTCCCTGGGGAAATGGCTTCACTACTGAAGGAAACAAGTGACTCAGAGCCCCATCCTCAGGCCCCAAGCTTTTCTGGTCATGGCAGGGATTGCCCATGCACAGGATTGGGAGCCTCACACATTTCTGGTAGGGAAAGTTCTAAAGAAAACATCACCCTCTACTCCTAGCAGATGAGGTGCACTGTAATGTTATTATCTGTAGGGAAAAAAAAAAAATATTATCAAAAGATGGGTCTCTTTAACAATGGTTCCATCCTTCTTAACAATTAGAACTGTTAAGGGTAGAATTGTACCTTATTTGCCTGATGAGTCTCATTTTTAATGCAATTAGGCAGCCAAGGTTTGACAGACTAGACTATCAGAGAGCCAAAGGGAATTTGCATATATTAGAAAATAATTGGAATGGCGGGGTAAAGTAAGAACTAACTTGACCTAAGCCTTCACTCAAATAGAATTGTGTGAATAATTGATTTTCCACATTCCTGGCTGAACAAAAAATAGAAAAAAAAGTTCATCAGAAAGAACAGATTTTCTAATCTATGACAAAAAAATATTCAAAACCACCTGAATGTACAGAGAATATTAAAACTAAATGCCTGTTTGAAACAATATACTGAAGCATTTCATTTATAAGGTAAAATATTTGAAGTCAAAATAAGCCAGCAAAATGAATATTTTTAGGGGAAAAAACTTTGGATTGAGAAGTTTCACACATCTTTATTCAGGGTAAAAAAGAAAACCAAACAGACACTCAAACATTCATTTTTTTTCCTCTGCAGAAAAAAACCCCAGATGCTAAAACTATTGTTTTTCAGTAGTTTTGTTGACAGTCTTGTCAAGGATGCATTATCAACTGCAAGATTTCCAGTCAAGTCCAGAGAGTTTGGAAACATATCCTAAATAACCAATAGCAGACATTAAAATCTTTATCTCCCAGCTATTGGTCATTCCCCAGCATGGCACCCCCTCTTCTATTCCTGAACTCTGAAAGTTCTAAATGTCTTCTGGACTCATAATAAACTTTGCAATCTTCAAATTATAGTTGTTTGGGGAAAAAAAATATCCATTTCCTCCTTGTGTTTATGTACATTGCTTTGCTTTCCAAACTGCAGCCTTTATGCTCATGTCATGGACAAGTCCCAAAATATCAGAAAAAAATGGATTTTGGCAAACTTCCTACTCTCATCAGAGCCAAAAGGCTACCAGAATAGGGAGTTTGGAGAGGGGAAAAAAAAGGGGAGTGGGTCAAAGAAAACAGAGCTGATGTCAACCAAATGTACTGAAAGAAGAACCTGATCTTCTTTACAGCACTTTAGTTGGACCTGAGATTTTACATTTCACCTACTTGTTATTCCAGGACACAAATAGAAGGTAAATCCACTTTGCCAGACTCCTTGTACCTTAACTTTTGACTGACTCCTGGAGCTAAACTGAAGCATCCATTATTCTGCTCATGCAGCTTAACTCTTCCCAGAGGTCAGAGGAGCTCATGCTATTAAATAATGCAGGCTAGACGATGCTGACTTAATAAAACTCACGTGTCATTTTGTGTTGAAATTGATTTTCTTACTTGAGGGCCGCTTTAGCTTGCAAATCAAAAGTGTCTTGTGTTGGTGCTTTCAAAGGGATGCTGCTGCAGCCTGAGCTTCCTTCAGGAGCAGAGATTGATGGGCCCAGGCCTGTGCTGGGTCAGTGTCTAATGGCCTCCTCTCAGGGGCCTGAATTATTCATCAGGGCTGGAGCATCTCACCAGAACGTGTACCAGGGAGGATGTGTCATAGCTGCAGCATCAAACTGCTGCTCTGCATTTTGAAGGCAGAGTTTCCTCTCTCCCACTGCAAATCCAACAAACTAACTTATTTTGATGGCAGACACATCTTTTCCTCACCCTAAGTCATCCCTAGGCAGGTAGACCAATTTCACTAATTTCATTTAGATTCTTCACACAGTTAATATATTCTAATTTTCAGCTAATATCACCCCAAGCTTCTTAAACAATGGCTCACCTGTATCCACCTGAGCTATAAGCTTGCTAAGATCACCAGATCATTCCACAGCAGAGTTAAGAATACATTCACTTATAAAAGTAAAAAAGTATTATAAATTATAATATATTATATATATATTATTATATATAAATATTATATAATATATATTCTATATTATATATATTTTGTATATTTTATATAAATATATATAAAAATATATATTACATATTATATATATGTAATATATATATAAAATAAATATATATGCATTAGATATATAAATAATAAAAATAATCCTCTCTCCACTTCCCCCCTTTCATCCATCTGTAAATTTGCACCGGTTCTTTTTCAGAATTGAATAAAAAGAGCTTGCAATTCACACATAGGATCCAGTTGCACAAGATGCGAGACCCTTGCTCCATGGGCTGCAGTACCCATAAAACAGGAACACTTTTCTCACCTTCCAGCCCTTTTCCTCTGGGCTCTGCCCACTGCCAGCAGCAGAGCTGGACTTCAATACACAAATCCCACACCAGCTGTAGGAGCTGTGACTATCAAACCTGTTGGCTCAAGAAATCAGGCCCAAATAGAGCAAGAACTCTGAAGGGGAAGGCAATTAAACCGCTTCTATAATTAATTATGTGGCACCACCTGTATTTTCTGTAAAAAAGCAGTGAGTTTTAGAGTGGCCTGGGTCTCCTGAGAGGTCTGCAGGAGGTGGGATGCAAGGTACTCTGCTAACAAAGCCTACAGGTATGAGACAGGATGGGAGAAGGAATTCTGCTCTCACAAAAAGAGGCCAAATGTGGCTACTTGCAAAGAAAGTATCTTTGAAGAACTAATATGCAAACAAGCGAAGGAGCTTTCTTAAACCACAGATGAACTGGCTGCAGCAACTTGTTTCTGTTCCTAGCTTTGCTACAGACTTCAACAAGTGAATTTGGGAGAATCATTCCAAATTTCTGCAGAATTTTACTTTTGCCCTCCTAGACATCCCATCCCAGCTCTAGAGGCACATCAGCAGGGGTGAGCCAGGTTTGCAGCAGCTGACACATTAATTAATGCACCTCTGGCTCCTCACAGTTCTGCTCACTGCTGCAATAACTCCAAACCTCATTTAGAAGAGTGAAGCAGGGAAAATGGCAATGACAGAACAGGAATCGATGTTTAATGCTATCCATTGCAACAATGACATTGTGTAATTGGAAAAAGCAAATTACAGAAGACAGAGCAGATCATAAGTCCTTCCTTTGATGATCCACACTCAACTTTTGGCTGATGGATTAGTTATGTTCATAATTGCAGCCACTTAAATTCTGCAGAGCTGAATCTTCTCATCTTCACTCCAAATTACCCTAAGAAAATTCAACCTATTAAAAGTAATATCAAATTCTGAAGAAAAACATGAGTAGATATTGAGGTACAAATTAGAAAGAGGAAACTACTTATTCAGAGAGACCCAGCAAATTAACTTTCCTGTGTGCTGAAGCGTGCTTTGCCTGAATTTGAAATGACAACTATCAAGCTGAAATGGAAACCCCAGACCTATTTAACCTATTTTATCTCCACCAAGTGAAATCCTTTGCACTGCCTTCCCTGACCCACCACAGGTAAGCAGAGAGGCTCCAACACAAGCCCTGGGTTGAAGAACCTCATTAGCAATTCATATTTCAGCATTTCTGAGTTTCTGTTTATTGTCCCTAGAGTTCATTCTTGATGCACCAGGCCAACCTCATGAATTCATGAATAGACACAAAAGACTTATGGTCATCATTAGGATGTATTTCCCTCCAAATAGCCACTTTTTAAATGTCACTAATCTTTCTCAAGTCTGCAGCACAGAGCACCTAATTTGCTCAGGAAGTTTGGGACTGCACAGTCCAATCAAAGACAGCATGTTAAGTGCACATGCTTGAATTTTATGAAATCTAAACATTTTCACAGTCATTTATATTCCACTCTATCCTTGTGACCTTCTGGGCTGACAAGGAAAAAAAGCCTTCCCTAACCAAGAGAGGTAGAAAATACTGATTTCATTTACACATTCCCTTTTCCCATTTGTCTTAAAAAAAAAAAAAAGGGAAGAGAAAAGAACAAAGATCAAGCTAGAAATTTTACTTAATAATACAACTTTTACTTAGGCACTAAGGCTATGCCTGTGTTTAGGAAGTGAAGCTACTTCTTGCTCATTCTCTACTGAATTTGATTTAGTAATTTCACCCATTCTTTCCTGCTGAGGGGTTTATATTTGATGGGTTCAAGCTGTCACCTAACGAAGTACATTAAAATTAATTAAAAAGATAAAGTGAAATAGGTGTATTTTTGAAATTAGAAATCCTGAAATAAATTACTGAGCAGGCCTAGGTGATCTATAAGGAAAAGATGAAAGAGCATGAAGAGTATGAAGGGGATATCAGGCACAGAGGGAACATGAGCAGGGTGTGCAATGAAGCAAAGATGCCAAAGGAGGAAAAACACAAAGAAAAATGAAAATACAGAAAGATAAATAGTAGGGTCACAGACTACCCTGAGGGGAAAAGGAGCATGAAAAAACAAACAACCCATGTCGATGTGAAAAGAATAAGCCAGAAAGAAGGGGGGGGGGGGGGAAGGCTTCAGGAAGATCAGAAGAAAATCTGATAGAGTGACAGCAAAGGGTCTCCCACCTGGCAAGGATGATTGCATCATTAAATTGATGACTAAAAAAACGAGAGTATTCAGGAGGGCTCTGAAATTTCCAGGAAGATGCCACAATAGCTAATACAGCCAAGCCCGGGAAATGGCAGGGGGAGCCTCTTCAGCCCCATTCCCAAGGTCCAGGAGGGAGGAGGGAAGGGATCCATGGGGGATCAGAGCCTGTCTGCGCATCCTCACCCCCTGTGCCACTGCCAGCAGACTTGCAGGGAGCTCTGGGGGCTTCAATATGGGCATCCCCCAAGGAGAAGGGGATACAGCATCTTACTGTGAGAGAGGGAGCAAAACCCATAAGGGTGAGACAGTTCAAGCTCTGCTCAAGGCAGAGACCCCACAGGGCAGAGGGACAGTGGGACCAGGCTGGGGACAGCCCCAAAAGCTGGGACACAGATCAGGTTGTGTGCTGCAAACAGGTTTCCTTGGGAGCTGGAGGGGAAGGGGAAAGGCAAGAGGTAAAAGGGAGGCTGCTGCTTTCTCTGCAATATAGGGACAGAAAAATTTCCCAAGGAGGAGATTTGTGCTCAGAACAAAGGCCTGGTACATCACAATCTCCAGTCAGAGCATAGCAATGGATGAGAGCTTTTATTTCTTATCAGGTGCCTTTATTTTGTTTCTAATTGCAGATGACAGCTTGGATGCTTTCAGCTCAGTGTCTCAGTGCAGCAGGAAAACTGCACCACGCTGCACTGCTCTGTCTGAGCTGGGCAGGGATTTTCATGTCATCTATTATTCACATCACAACTTGCTGCAGTGATTCCAGGAAGACCTCAGAAGTGCCCTGTTCTCCTGTCAGGAAAAGGAAGGGAATGTGATTTCCCCATGCAAGGGGTCAGGAAACTGGAAAGCCAAACTGTGCCTTCTCCCTGTGCACAACCCCTGTGTTTTACAGCAGGGACAGCAACATCAGCACCAAGAGAAGAATTTTGAAATTTAACTATGGCAGCAGGCAGAAAGGACCACATCATTTGTAAGTATTAATCAAAGCAGAGTAAGAGAGAAGCTATTTTCTTTCCTACACTGCTAGACAGGAATTTGGGTGTGAGAAAACTCCTGTAGACATCTCCGCATAAAGATGAGACATGAGCAATAAAAATGGCTTTGTCAGCCTTGCTCTGAGGGTGCTGGTGCCACTCACCCATCCCTGCTGACCAGAGAGGCTTTAATTGATGTGCTGAGGTGGGGATGTGATCACTGCTGCCCCCTCACCTCCCTCTGCTCCTGTTTCTGACCCTTTCCCTGCTTATGGCACAGATCACACGTGACCTTAATAAAAAAAAGGAAAATAAAAGCCAACACATAGGCTTGCATTTGTGTTTGGGATACACTTGAGAGCTCCCAAGGAATCCAAGCCCTGTGCTGCAAGGCACAGGCTCATTTAAGGGAGGGAAAAAAAAAACCAAACCAAGACAGAACAGACTCTTCCGGCTTTCTAAGATATATGTTTTATAACCTGACTGTGCCCTAATTAACAGCTTAATTAATTTAAATTGACAAAGGAGACAGAGTGGTGAAACTGAATACAGGCTACTTCAAGTTTTAATTTTCTTTAACTTTTCAGAAGTTTTCCTGCTTTGCACTTTCTGCACCCACTTTTTTCCTACATTCCCATTCTGCATTTGGATCAACTCCATTTTCACTGAAGCAAAATTCCCTTTGGCTTCAAGAGAACCTGACTATAAAGAGGCACCAGTCTCTGTTTCTCTCTCTGGCTCCAGAAAGGCAAAGATTATTTTTAATGCTGCTTTTGTCATATTTGGCTTGTGATTTTTCAGGAAGGGATCCCAGATGAGGAGTGGATCTGTATTGACTTCTGCAAGGAAGATTTGGGCCCATAAATAAGTGACATTTTAATTTAATGAGAGCATGGAGAGGTTTTGTGTGCTGCATCGTGGCATAATGCACTTCCAATCACTACAACCTCGTTCAGTCCTTTTAGGCAGGACATTTATTGCTCCTTTTTATGGTTATTTGCAATGAAAATGTTACCCATGAAAGAGTCATACCAAAAGGAAAGAGCAAACATGCAAATAGACACAGGAGAGCCAAAGCATCACAGCACAACTGCTCCCAAGTCCAGCTGCTCCTGGGTTAGGGCTCAGAACCCTGCAGAGTTCACACTTTTGAGGCAGAGTGGAAATTTTCCAGGGTAGAAATCCATTTTGATTTAGGTGAAATGTACATTTTTGAGTGGAGTCTGTGGTTAGAAAACATAGCTATTTAGCCTGACTGCAGAACCTAGGCTCAGGGAAACTGCTTCAGTGAAGGACAGAGATAAGGTGAGGGAGACAGAAGGTGACAGAGAAAGACAGAGACTGCTGTGAGAGCAGGTCAGCCTGACCTAGGAATTCTTTCGGATAAAGAAGAACTAGTGATAAATGTCAGGCGAAATTTGTAAGAATGAACATGTATGAACCTATGGTGAAATTGTGTGCATATGTATTTGAGAGGGGGATAAAAAGGGACCTGAAGTCCCCAGAAGGACGCATGTCATTTTAGGGGAATGATTCCCACATGCATCCAGCACTGTAATAATAAACATGCCGGCTGTACAACTTCCACAAAAGTTCTGGAGTTTTGATTATCTTCACAAAACACTTTCAATAGACAAAATGGGGGAAAACATCAATTTTGGGAAATAAAAGCAGCAGCACTGGGATATAACAGAGATTCCCACACCTGAGCTGCCACCTGGGCCATGCTGCTCCCCCAGGTGCAAGGTGAATTTGATGCCTTCACCACCACTGCCAAAACAACCTTCCTTATTTGTGAGGTGAGACTGACTAGGGCAGCAAAGCAGGGCCCAACCTGCAGGAAATTCCTGCACATTCAGCTCCAGCTTTAAGAGAGTAAATATTTAGCAGGGTTCTGGAGGTTCTCCTGAGTGACTTCATGGAAGGCACAGATGAGTTAAAGGCTCGTCTGGGTGAGGCTGGAACCTCATCTCCATGCAGAGTCACCCCAGGACATCAGCACAGCTGGGGGAGCAAAGTTCTCTCAGGGTCAGCCATAACCTGACCTGAAGGTAAAACAATTTTCCTGAGTTTTTTCCCAGAGCTGACAACATCCTGCTCAGTTAGAGGGGAGCAATCCTTCAGCAGATGTACCTAACTGAGCAGGATGTTTTCCCCTTCCTGAAAAACAGGGCAGAGACTCCACAGCTGTACTTTGGAATATTTCTTCTAGTTCAATCATAAAAACAATAAAATAAAAATATCCAAGGCTTCTACAAAAACTGCTAGAGGGAAAACAGCAACTGGCTCACAACAGAATAAATTCCCTCCTCCCACAGACAATATTTCATTATTGCAGCAGCAACTGGCCCAGTGCACAGGATTTGATGATACTTGAAATTATGAACATGGCACAAAAGTTCACAAGCTGATTAACACAATTACTGTTCATTTGATCCTGATTGCTGCAGCAGGGACTTCTGATTAAGTCAGGCTCTCCTGCAATTTCCCTGGCTTTTCTTCCATGCTTTGAATACCATGGGGCAAATATCCCAAATGCATCCTGGTTATTTCACTTGGTGTGCAGCAGCCTCAGCAATCCAAATTAGTGCATTTATAAGCAGCCATTTAGTTTTGTTCCCTACAAGCTACACATTCATTAACATCCCTAAGGTTAACTATGTAAATCACATGTCTAGTCAGTCCAGTCTCCACTGAAGGTTTTCACCATCTCCTTCCATTTGCTGAAATCAGAGGCTCAGTTCAATCACAGAGACAGATTGCAGGTTCCAGTTAGGAAGAAAAGTGGAAATTTTCTCTGAGGTTAGGGGGAAGAAAGGGAAAAAGCAAAAGGAAAGATTTCCCTTTGCATAGCACCAAACCACTAAGTTTGCAGATCCTCACTACGCGTATTTCCACAGAATTAAAATAGATCAAAAGTAATCAATCCTTATATGCCATGAGATAATTTCCCTCCGTTTTACACCCTTCCCTACACCCACAGCTGTTTCATAGCCAAGGTTTTGCAGATCCAAACATTTTCTACTCCCTGCAAATTGAATGCTGAGCTGTATTCGACAGCACAGAAACCTGAAAAAGCTCTGAGATGAGATGCTTCAAGAGCAAGAAAAACCTGCTGTTCCTCTTTATTTTTCCTTGTTTTCCCCCCTCCCCATGTCCCACGTTTTGGGTGTGATGGTATCCTGCAGCCACTGTATGTGAAACTGGAGCAGCCCAAGACAAGGACAGAGGAAATGATGTCCTGGAGCATCCCCAGTGAGAAGGGATGAAGTAATTGCTCACTGCCAGGGGAGCTGTTTTATTGAGCCTACCTGCAGTTAACTTCAGGCATGTGTGATAAACCCTGCATTTTAGTATTCTTACCCTATTCCCCACTGGGACATTACTGCCTCCAAAACTGTGCTTCAGCTGAAAGACCAGAAAGCTTCAACCAGCTGGAAATCTCTTGACAAGTACTAAATAATCACACTACAAAAAAACTGAATAAATGGAATGCTGTTTTCTTGGCCTTGTGTATCTGGTGCTTTAACAACAATCACATTTTGCCTGCAGCAAATCTTGTGGAGGCTAAGTAAATATCATTTTATTGTAACCTAGAGAAAAATTAGGCTTAGGTTTTAGAACTGAAGATGATCCTTTTCCACTGCATAGAAGGTAGTTGGTTTTTACCTTTTTTTTTCTTTTGGATTCCCTGCTCTGCATTATTATCACTTCAAACCTCCCATCATCCTCCCAAATGCAGGTGTGTGTTTGATACCAAGGTCTTAGCAGGCCAATTGTTTCACTTAAAACTAGCTTAAAAGAACAAAATACCCTCAGGTAGACCAGCTCCTATCAGCAGCTGAGGTACCAGATCCATCTATACCATTTCTATTTGGAGCAATAACCTTGCAGGATTATTTTCCCCTATCAGCTTTTCCTTCTTCTAGGTAAATCATGTAGCCTATCAAAGCCATTTCTGTGGTCTCCCTCAACAATGCATTTGAAGGTGATATCAAAGAATTGCTGCTGGTGTTACACATATTACAGTAAGCCCCTGATAGCAGATGTTAATGCATTTTATGATTGGGAATGTTGTCTCAAGATAAAAACAGGCAGTCTGTGGGAATCAGCGAAAATCCACTTAATTTCACACATGTATGGCCACTGACGTGTGCGCAGTGAGATTAGGCGATGCCCTTGTCGGCAAACTTATCACAACTTTCTCCAAACAGCAAATCACTAATTAGTTTATCCTGTGGCTTTGCAGAGGGTAAGCATGGCTGGAGAAGAACAAACCAGCTGATTTCACAGGAACATGCTTGCTTAGCCATTGTGAGAAGGTAAATGCTGCGTTAAAGGAAAAAAACGCTTGAACGGAGAGATTCGTCTGGTTTGTTTCAGCAAGGCTTGCAGATTTATCTAGAAACTTCCCAAATCCCCAGCATCTCAATAAACTGGATCTGGGCTACATCATTGCCAGAGGCTGTCTCTTAATTTAGATGCTATGTTGTTGGAAAACTTATTGGGTTTGCTACTTACTGGTCCTTTTTCCCATCCAGTGGCATGGGTGTTATTCAAGCAAGTTGATGTTGTTTACATCAAATATCTGCAGTAGCATCCTGCTTCTGAGGGAGCTATGGCAAAGGAAATGTCAGAAAAGAAAGGCTGAACTCATTTCTGCAGACGGCAGAAATTAAAGGGTGGGAAAAAGCATCTTTCAAGACCTTCCACTGCCTTCCAGTGGGGAGTGAAGTGCTCGACTAATGGGGGATCAAAGTGATTTGAACAGATTTTCGCAAAGAGAACTCTCTGGAGAGAAGATATAAAGGTTGTGGTGGTTCTGCCAATGAGTTGTTGAGATCCAGATCTACTGGTCAGCACAGCACCAGGAGATCAGAGCAGGGCCAGCAGGCTCAGTGACCAGCTAGAGGATGAGGAGAGCAGGGAGATAACCACTGTGAATTATTGAGTGAACTCCTGCACGACAGTCACACGCAGTTGCATTAAGAATAAGGTATGATTTTGCTTTGATACAGAAAAAAAAAAAATAAAAACTCTGTTTTGAGTATTCATTTTAAGAGTGAAAACCGTCTTGAATAACTGTTGCATTCAAATGTGAGAAATCCATCCTTCAACATCATGAAATCAGCTCCAAGAGGCCACTCATCTGCCTTCCTTCAATTTCATGTATCAGTTAATATATATCAGATTACTGACTTCTAAATTCCTTCTCAGCTCCCTGCATTTTCAGACACAAACTTATTCCCTATGGTCTTCCCCTTTTAATACATACAGAACTCTATAAGAGACATAATAGGGAATTGGAATGGAAACATTTACTGGGCTATCTATAGATTTATCTACAAAATAGTGTTCCAAATGTTCTGACTGTCCTAAAACCACCTCTCCAGCCCCAGATCTTCACCTCCATTTGCTGCAGCCTTCTCAGGCACCTGTGCAATTCCATCCTGACTTTTCTACACAAAATGCAATGAAATAAATTTTAAAATATTATTTTTAAAAAAAAATAGGAAGTACAATTTCTTTTTTTTTCATTCACTTCTTTTTTTTTCTCCTCGAATTCCTGTTCCACTTCTGGAAGCATCTCCTGGACAAGTAAAAATTGTATATCCAAGGAAGTATAATTTCCTCTAGTACCCCTCAGTCTCTACCTAAAGAATCACTAAATCACAGTGAAGCACACGATGGCTAAATGTTAAATTACATTTATTTACTCATTAAAAGATCATTTGAAAGGTTTATTTTTTTCTTCACCATAAGCAGTGTAATTTTTTTTATACTGACAAATGTACAATATACTTCTATATAAAGAATTTATAACTCCTCAAGAACAAAGCAGTGTTCAAAAATTTCTATTCTAATTAAGACTGAAAGAGAAAAATGGGGAAAAAAATCACCTTCTGCTTGACTCAAGATCATGAGCAAAACCTTCAGCTGTGTCCAACAAAAAGGTTTTTCAGCATTCTGGAAGCTTTAGCATAGTATTTGAGAGGAGCTTACATTTGGCATTTTCATCCTCCAAAAATAAGGGGATTTTAGAGCAATAATGTGTTCCTGCACACCCACTGAGTTTAAGGAAAGGCAAGGATAGTGATACAACAAAGTAACATCCACAAACACAATTTAATTGCATTTTAAGTACTGTAGGAATAAACCAAGTTTAACTGTAAGATACTGGAATATTCTTCACATATTGTCTATACCCACATCTCTCATGTAATGGTTCTCTGGAGTAATTTACCTTTTTTTATTATTATTCCAAGTCATATTGTTCAGCACCAAGGGAAAGAATATGTAAATCAGAAACATAAATGCACCAGTTAAAGCTGCCAGATTGAAATAATGAGGATGTTATAGCAATGACACAGCTACATTTTGATATTTTTTAAAGGGCTAATTAAGGCTTCCTAATTACCCCAACCAGTGAGAGTATTACACTCTTGAATTGCTATGAGTAATTAAGTTAAAGCAATTTTCAAAAGAAAAGTAATATAAGCTTCAGATAATCTTTGAATACCCCAACAGCAGCTGATGCATTATGTGGGAGAAGGAGTTATCCTGGCAAGAGCTTCAGTTCCTGAGAGGGACACACAGGAAATGTCAGTTCAACTGCTTGGGGAAGGTGAATGTGCCATTTGAACACAGATTGAGAACTGGGTTTCTATTCACTTTTCACCAACAGAAAAAGTAAAAATTCAACAGCATAAAAAATTCAATAGCATAAAGTCACCTGTGGGTTTCTGTGGAAATATCTGAAGTACAAAGAATATTCTCCATATCAAAGGATTTTAAGATTAAAAGGGCACAAAGAACCCCCCTGAAAGACAGCACAAAGGTTTCATAAATACCATCACGTTAGATAAGAGAATGCTGCAAGCAGAGCATTCAGAGCTGTCACAATGGAACAGAAAATGCCACAAGGAGTTTGGACAAAGCTCTAATCTGAGTTCTGCTCAAGGAATTAGGGTTTATCTAAGTGTGCCTCAGTTAGAGCAGCCAGGTCCCACCTCTACTCTTGCATGAGCCAAAGCACCACATACACCCAAACCATCACTTCATCCTGGGTTAAATACTCATGGTACAATCCAAAGCCCTTTTTGACTCCTACGAACCACAGAAAAAGCCTTCAGAGTCCTTCAGGAAGGGCAATAAATACAGACTATTTTTAATTAGCAACTTCTTAATAAAAGACAGAATTGACACATTGGTGAGAAACTGTGCAACCAGACATTTGGATCTGTGGTTTCGGCCCATTCAGTGCCACCACCTGCCGAGCACATCCAAGTTCTTGTGCTCTCTGCTCACTGTGCACCAACAGCCAGAGCAGGGCAAGGCTATCACACCAGAATTCTCACAGTAGGACTTACCCCAGGTCACACCACAAGTCCTGTGTGGAGCCAAGCGGTGAATTCAATGTCACCATGAAATCATCCTTCTCCAGAGCCTTACAATGCTTATTCCTCTACCAGGGCAGCTGTTTTGTTTCATTCCTGACTCTGCTGCCAGCCCACAGCCCTTGCCATGTGCACAGCACGTAAACCAAAAGGTCTCATCTCTCCTAAAGCCGTTTCTGTGAAGATATGCTTTTTTTCCCTAAAACAAATTTTACTTATGAGTGCTTCAGCTCCTGCCCTGAACCAGAGGAACAACCTTCTCCTTTGCTACTCACAGGTAATTTATAAACCTCCCTGCTGCCCTAATCTCAGCTTTCCTGAGTTACCAGCAAGTTCACCAGGTGGTTTGAGTTGCTCTGAAGTTCAGCGCAGGAAAGGTTGATGTTTTTGTTTAGTCCTGAGTATCATTCTGAAGGTTCAATATAACCTTTTCCCTGCAGCTTTCTCTGAGCTCAGCAGAGCTGGTGTAGGAGATGGGCACATTATCACACCCCTGGCTGAGCTTTACTAAAGGCTATTTAGAACATGAAAAAGGGCCACCAGCTAACTAGAGGGTATTTCAGGGTATTTGACATGAGACTAAGATATGCAGGCCAATTTTGGCTGGAGAAAAAGTTTTAGAATAGAAGATGGATCTTGGGAGACACTATGGAATATGAGTTTATAGAGTTTACAGACCTTTCCCTGGATCTTTCAGGGAAGATGGGGGCTCTAAGCAACAGCAGCAGAGCTCTCTGCCAGAGGGATGTCACCAGAATGGTTTGGGTTTGAAAGGCCCTTAAAGATCATCCAGTTCTGGCCCTCCTGCTATGGGCAGGGATAATCTATAATAAAGATTATATTATTACATAATACAGATTATAATATCTATAATATAACACCCATGGCATCTGTGATAGTGACTGTACAGAACTCACATGCCTCACCCTGACACCTGCTCATTTTGGCACATCTCTGATGCAATCTGGGTAATTGATGGGAAGTTCCATGCTCCACTCCTGCTCTGTCCCAATGCTGTCACACCCAGCCCTCATGCTCAAACTGAGCACCACTGTGTCATGCCAGCTCTGTGCCCAGGTGCTGGATTGTCACAGTGATTAACAGAATGAAAAATCCAAAATCCTGCTGTGGAATGGAGAAAACACCCAAAAGTTCGCCCTGTAAGCAAGGAACAACTGCTTTTAATTTTGGGTGCTGCAGCAGACTCCAAAAGGTCCCTTTTAGGCCAGGCCTGGGGTGTAAAATAAAGGAGTCAGCTGCAAAGAAGGAATTAAATCCAATGCTATCCCTCCTTTCTCATATACCTGTGTCCATAACAAACAAATGAGTCAATGTGAGAGGGAAAAAACTCAATAAGCAGCCCTGCACCTGTGAGTGTGGTTCGTGCATATTGCTGTTCCAGGGGTGTTATCAGCAAAGCCTGAGTGTCCAGTCCCTGCAGTGCTCATAATTGTTTTTATCCCCTTGAAAACAACCTGGTTAGGAGCAGAATGAAATTGATTTGTGAACAATGTTTACCCTTTTTCCTCGCCACCAAGCAGACAACCAATTAATGGCATTAAAGATTAATTAACAGGGAGGGACCGTGCACTACCTGCCAGACTGACAGTTGTGTGTGGTGTTATGTGTTCTGTCCTCAGTGGGACAAGTACCTGCAGTTCTGCTGCTTGAAGTTTCTCTTTTGAAAAACTAGAGTGCAGCAAAATCGTGGAAAATGGTTTAAAGAAAAAAAAAAAAAGCAAAATAAAAAAAGGAATGAGAGGTTAGGGGGATTTCAGCTGTTATTTGCCAGTGCCTCATTTGCAGGGAAAGGTGCAGAGTGCTCAGTGACTTTGGGAGCATTTGGCCTAAAATGGAGTGGAAATGTGGTCTGAAGAGCTGGGTGTGTTTGTGTAAGTTGGAAGGAGGCAGAAAGTATATATTAGGCATTTCTCACACACACATACCCCACACCTGCTCCTGACAGCTTGTTCCATGTTTCCTATCAAATGTATAAATAAAGTATATACATTTTTTATATAAATGGAGTAACACAAGCCCTGCCAACTCTCCATCTGTATACTCAGACACAAAAGCATAGACAGAGCTAGAAATTCATGTGCACAGGGATATACAGGCACTCACTTAACATTTAAATCCTTCCCATCCTGTGAAGTTGCAAAACAAACCCTTCTTCTCCCCTGAGGTAATAAGCCTCTTAATTATATTTCTTGTCCTGCATTTCCTTTTTATTTTCAGACCAATCTGGTTTTTCTTTTTCTTCAGATGTGTGTGGAGGGTTTACTGTTTTGGGGTTTTTTTTTTGCTGCTGAAGGATGTTGAGAACATTTTGCTTAATTTCTTGGGAAATACCAAAGGGACTGAAAGCAAAATTAGATTGTGCCTCCTGCATTTTTTGTGCTGACTTTGTCCAGTCTAACAGGTTGCAGTAGGAATCTTCTGTCTCTCTTCCTCTCTGCTTTGACCCAGTCCACCCTTGCTCAGAGCTGTTCCCCTGAGCACAAAAAGCAGGCACAAAACAATTCCTGCTGTTTGAGGTGAGGGAGAGCAGGCCCTGGCTCCCAGCCCTGCTCGCTGCAGCTGCTTGGCAGAGCCACTGGAGTGGGTAGCAGAAATTATTAAGAAAAAAAGGAGGCACAAGAATTTTGGACAGGATATGAAATAGCTGAGCAGGCAGCCAAAGGCTGGGTAACCCACTGCAAGGCAGCAGCAAAGGGGTCTGGGGACTGGGATCACACAAAACCAGCTTGGCCCACTCCTGCACAGGAGGCCCCAATGGCACAGAGGGTCTTGCAGAGATTCACCAGCTCCAGCTTTGAGCCTGGCTCCAAACCTTCATTCCTCTTTCCCTTCCCCCCTCCGTGGTGCTCTCTTACCTCCACACAGGGTGGACTTGCCCCAAGTTCTGCTTAAAACATGATTCCCCCTTACCTTCATGTTTCCCTGCCCTGAACCTTCCCTGCTCTCCCCATTTGCTCATCTGGTTCCTCTCTCTCTCCACCAAGGCCTTGAGGTTCCAGCAGACCCCAGAGTGTATTTTGTGTATATCTTATATGAAATGAAGAAATCAAATATATTACAATTCTGGGCTGAAAGTGGCTCTGGGAGATTCTGGAGGAGAGCTAGGACCCAGTGCAGGTGCTTTACAGAGCTTTCACTGACTCAGGCTGGCAAGGTACAGAAGATTCCTCTGTTGGAGCGAGGGCAATGACCTCAGGAGTCAGCAACAGGTGACTCAGAGGCTGTTTCAACATTTTCCAGGAACACAAAGAGAGAAAAACAGCAGCTGCCATAACAATTTCATTTTTCAATTAAGAAACACTTGCATCGATCCAGCTGCAAGCCAGAGGACTTGAAACAGGAGTTGGGTGACATCCCATGGCTGGCATGTGCCTCAAGAGAGCAGCACAGCAGTCCTCTCTGGCTCTGAAAATCTCAGCACAGACCCAAGGAAAGTGTCTCTGAGTGACTGACAGGGACTTTAAACAGAGGAATCAACCTCTAAGGCATCACAGCCCTTTCCCTTCTCCAGTGGGACTTCACCAGCACAAGCACCACCACAGAAATGTTTGAGGTCTTATAGATCATCCAGGTTTGGGGTCTTAAAGTTCATCCAGGTTTGGGGTCTTAAAAATCATCCAGGTTTGGGGTCTTAAAGATCATCCAGTTCCACCCCCTTTGCCATGGGCAGGGACACCTGCCACTAGGATCAGGTTACTCAAACCCCATCCAGCCTGACCCCATCCAGCATCTCCCCCCACTTTGGTTTTCTGGCTCTGGAGCAGAGGAGCCATGCAGGCTTTCTGTCCTCTCCTTATATTCATCAGCTGGAGAGATATAAAGACAGACTGTGATGGTTGCTATTTAATTATCAACAATTTTGTGTTCATTTCTGAGGCATCTTTCAGGTTTGACAAGAACTGCCCGCTGCTGGTCTGAATGGTGTGAGGGTCACCTAGGCCAAGGGAACATTTATCACTTTCTTCTCCAGGGAGATAATAACAGCCAAGATTTTAGTTTAAGCTTATTAAAGTGCCCAGTTATCTGTTTCAGCACGGATAATTTAATCAGACAATTTAAATATTTATGAGGCTGCACGTTATTGTCGACGAAAGATAAAAATGTGCTTTAAGTGCTATTCAGAATAAGAATTATAATGATGATTAAAAAAGCCATTGGTAATGACACTTGATATTATTATTGTTAGCTCCTAGGATTACTGAAGCATCACAGAGGACTGCAAACAAGAGCTCAGGAGCTGGACTGAAACACGTTCCCTATCTCTGTCCATGCAGGTCTTGTGAAGAGATCCAAGACTCAGCAGCCCCCAGGCATGCAGCCCAGAGCTGTGTTGTGTGTGCTCAAAGGATAAAGTGATTTTTCCTCAGCCCAGCAGAGGAAAAAATCATTTCAGCCCCTCCTGCCATGATTTAAAGACAAAACCCACACAAGTGAGCATTGCACACACAGCCCCACAGCTGTGGCTGCAAGGCACCAGAGCTGCAGTGACAAATCTGAGAGTCCAGCCATACCTGCAATGCCTCCCACCCCTCACAAAACAGCCAAAACTGGCCAGTTACACACACTTCCCAGCAAGGAATGGCTTCATTTTCACCCTGGATCCTCAAGAAGGGGTATTTAGCACAGGTTCTCCATTAAATGAGTTTTCCCAAGGTGAGCAGCTTCACTCCTGGGGGTGCAGAGACCTCATGGCTGCTGCCACAAGAGACCTTGATCAGCAGGGTGTTCACACACCCAGCCAGCCCTCAGCACATGGACAATACCCACTGGTTTGAAACAATGGCAGAACACATTATTTATCTGAGGTCAGAGCTCCTGAACCGAATATTTTGCTGGAAGCAGACCCATTTTAAAAAAAAAAATTAAATTAAGAAAATGTGTGTGGGGAGAGCCCTGCTTTCTACTTCACTGGATTTTAATTTTTTCTAATCTTTATGACCATTAAAGCTCAAACAATTTGAAGGCATATAAACCCTGCATGCAAGCTGAATACACAGAAAGCAATGCAGCCTGCCAGCTACTTTTGTTCCACCTCACCTAATCTCAACATTTTAAAATTATATTCACTCCCCTTCCTAATGTTCAAACTCTACTGGGTCACTATTTTATTTATGAGTGCCAGCTATATAAGCAGGTGGTAAAAAGATATATTTTATTTATGAAATATAAATAGGCAGCAAATCTGAATTAGCTGAGAGAAAATCTCTCACTTTGGGAATTTTTTTTATATTTGAGCTCTTATTAATGCTACATTGATGTCATGTATCATCTCAGCATATACTTCATGGGCTTGGAAGTGTGACATAAGTGGAAGATGGATATTAATATTCCTACCATTATTTCTACCTTCCCTACTCATACTGAAGACTACCACTCCACTAGAACCGAACAGACAATAAAGCCATTTGAAAACAGCCTGTCATTTATTTTATTTTCATTATTTTACATCAGAACCAACAATACACATTATCTAAAAATTTTGGTGGTATGTCAGGTAATATTCCAGCTGTTCATTAGCTGAGGTTGGATTTTTGGGGAGGGCGTCTGGTGTTAATTTGTTTGACAAAAGACATTATTAAACACTTAGTACAAAAGGTATTTCACCTTTTATTCTCGCTATTCTCTGTCTCAAAAGCAAGCCAGCTACCTCATCCTGCCTGTCACACACATGCACCAGGTGTCCCGTGCATAATTATGCAGTGCTGCTCAGAAACACTGAGCCTGGAGGAACTTTTCATTCTTTGGAGGTGGAGAGGAAAATTCTCTTGTCTTCCTGATCAGATGAGGAATCCACTTTCAAGGAGGAGAGAAAAAAAAAAAAGTCATTTTTTAAGATTTAAAAGCTTTGACTCATTTTCCAATCAATCATTTTCATTAACAAGTGCCTCTAAAATGCTGCTGCTACAGAAAAATATTTCAACCTGTCAAGGGCTTTCTTCCCTTCCTCCCTCCTGCACCCAATTAAGGCTTCTCCTGCAGTTATTCCACTGTCTACAGAAGGCTGAGCCTTTTTCAGACACGTCCTTCCCTGTGGAGAACTGCCATTTACTTGCAGCTCTGAGACACCAAACCACAACAACTCCTATTTAAAAGCTGTGAAAACCCTTTTGGAGGCAGAACTAGGGAAAACACAGCCCAGCAAACCAGTTGTTCTGTCACATATTGATGGGATAAAGCTGCATAAAAATTTGTTAAAAAAAAAAAAATTACTGGGACCAAATTCATGTAACTTGTTGAATCAAATGCTAATAAATAGATATTAATACACAACAAGCTCCCAGTAAAGACAATGAGCTAATGTCTTGTTTTCAAGTGAAACTGAGTCCCAAGAAGCACTTTCCTAAATATGTGAAAAGTGAATCAGAGGAGTGTTTTCAATGTAGATTCATTCAAAACTGCCTTCTAACTTCTGCTTTGCTTGTTTATTTACAGGTGCCTCACTCAGTGGTTCTTGATCCCTCAGCAATGCCATTATGCTTTTGAAACAACTTGGGAATTAAGAAAAGATTTTTTGGGCAGTGCAAACCCATGGAAGTTTGCAAAACTTGGTTCCACCAGCTGTCATCTCCCTCCCTCGCCCCCAGCTTACATGGTCAAAATGTTAAATTAATTGAGAATTCATAATTTCCAGTTTAACAATTTCAGTGATTCTCTCAAACACTGCAAAACCACTGAAACCTCACAAACGTTCCCTTGGGTCCAACAAATTCTCCTCACACCATCTTTCCTCTGGCTCTTCACCAGACCTTAGCCCCAGTGGGGATATTTGGGGTCAGCATCTCCACACAAATGAGGAAGGAGATGCTGAGGAACAAATCCTGGCTGTCCCTGAGACCAAAGGAGAGCAAACCCAGCCTTGCCCTTTATTCCAGCCCCTGTACAGAGCCAGGGTCTGCCCCAAGCCAGAAAACTTCATGTGGTCTCCTTGTGTGATTTCCCATCCTAGGTGAGGCTCTGTGAATGTGGAGGTGAAGCAATACTGATATAAAACTACTGGAAGAGCTGATTTAATATTTCCATTACTGTGAGTGAGATAATAACTTTCTTCTGGGTAGGGAAAGGAAGAGGAAAGGGCAATGCTGGGGTTGACTCTGTGACTGCTTTGTACATGTTTTAGCAGGGCCTGCTGTGATGGGACAAGGGGCAATTGTTTTTAATTTAAAGGAGGTCAATTCAGAGAAGATATAAGGAATAAGTTTTTTACAATGAGGCTGGTGAGGCACTGGCTCAGGCTGCCCAGAGAGGTGATGGATGCCCCATCCCTGGAAGTGTTCAAGGTCAGATTGGATGGGGCTCTGAGCAACTTCATCTGGTGGAAGATGTCTCTAGTCACAGCAGAGAGCTTGGACTAAATGTCCTTTAAAGATTTCTTTAAGCCTAAACAATTCTATGATTCTGTATTTTTAAAAAATAATTTTATATTTGTATAAGCAGCTCTGGAACTCTTCCTGTCCCATCTCTCATTGTTCACAAAGTTCACAAAGTACAGAGCACCGAGAGCAGTGTCCTTATGCATAATGGAAATCAGGCATGAATAGGAAAAAGACAGGTTTGTCTTCTTTGTTAACAATCTGCCTCTCCCCCTTAGACGCAAGATGTCAGCTAGATAATTTATTAGAAAATATCACCATAGTGTAATACAGTATGTATTGTCCTTTGGGGGTTGAAAATCAAATATCCACTTGTCACTGGAAGGGCTGATTTAATTGATACACATAACGATTCACCTGATGACTTTAAATGTTTAAAGCTGTGCGGGCTGGATTTTTCACAGCAAGAAGAGGTGGGGTTTAACCCAGATAACTGGGAGCAATCACCAGAGTGGCATACAAAGGTTCATGAGCTTCAGACCCCAAACACCCCAAAACCCACTCAGACAGTCCCTGCAGCCTCTGGCACCTGCTTGCCAGCCCATGGGATGCCCCAAATCAGCACCAGCTCCAGCTGGGAAGTGTCAGGCCCTGAGCAATTCCTCCTCAGCCCCACGGCCAGGGAAACAAGGGCCACGCTCCTGAAACCTGAGATTTCAGCAAAACCCAGAGGATTCTGAGCCCAACCAAGACCTCCCACAGCGGGCTGTGTGCTCTGCACCAGTAGGGAATTTTGGCTTGGGGAGGAGGGATGGGGGGGTTTGGGTTTTAATGAGTTATTTCCTAATTTCCCAATAACTACTTTGTCATTCTGGTGGCAAAGACACAGAGCCAAAAGCACAGATCAGCTTTGCCAGGGTAACCAGACCTCCCAAAGCAGAGTGTGCCTGCTTGGTTTGTCCTGTAACCCAGGGAGCATCAAGAGACAGAGAGCCCAGCAAAGGGTTCAGGGTTCCTATTTCCAGGGATCCACTAATTCCCCAGGGACAAGGTGGATGGGGGGAGGAAGCTGTGATGAAAAGATTTTCATGAGCAGGTGTTTTCCTGCCAGCAAGAAGAGCCTGAACTGGAAAAACTCCTTCCTTTATGCCAATGGCAGGTATAAAATAAATAATCCTGGGTTTCACCTGCAGAGCTGGAGACTAGCAGAGCCAGAGCCTTGATTTGGTGTCCGACCAGCTCAAAGGCTGTATTTAGCAGAGTCAGCCAAACCAATACCTGAAACTTCCTTAAAAATGTGTATTTCAGTTAATCAAAATTAGGCTGCATGTTTCTGTCAGTGTCAGTAAGTTGTTTTGATTGTGGAAATATTTGGTTTTAAAACAAAATTAAAAATCCACACAAGTGGATTTTTAAATAAGCTTTTTTTTTAAAGAAGCTTTTTTTTCAGATGGAAGTGACCTTCATTTTGTAGTTTGTGCTTAAAAAAAATCCCAAATATTTCATTTTGAATATATAAAACCTTAGACTTGTTTAAAAACAGTGTAAGGCATTTTTATATAAGGGAAAGAACAGAAAACCCAAACAAATCCATTTCACAGTAACCCACAATGAAATGTATTGCCAGTTTTTCATTTGGCCAGTGACCTTGAAAATCATAACTCCAGTTTAGGGTCTGTCTGTCTCTCCTCTAAGTGACAGCCAATGAATCAGATATGTGTCCTGGCACAGAATTAGAACTACATCCTTTTGATATTACAACTTTTACAGACATTACTTATACAAGCTCTCATTCTTTTGCTTCTTGAGGTAGTAATTTTTCTGATGGTGTTGTTTCAAACCCGTTCTGTTACCAGCTCCAGTGTTTAACTGGTGCTCTGTGTTTAAGGAGGGAACCCAGCTGTATTGTTGGGCTTTTTTTACAATCCCTTTCCAGGCTGCATCTGCACTGCTAATGAATAGTGACATCAAACACATAAATTAGACTGTAGGCTGAAGATAATTAAATTGAGAAAGTTGACAAAAATAAACTGTATCAACTAAATCCCCATTTGCAAATGATTGCATGCAGTCTTCAAGGCTTCAGCAGAACAATGGATGCAAGGGGAGGAATACAGCAAGGTTTAAATTTCACAGGGATAATTTGATATTCTATCTGCGCTGTGAGCAAGTCATGTTGCATCAGATCAAATCCCGATTTCATTTCATTGTGAAAAAAATCTATTGTTGCCACTCTTTCCCCTACTTCTTCATTATGAGGATGTAATTTATCGAAGCACCCCTGAGAGCTTGCAGCAGGGAATGGCTGTAGCTTTATATATTTCAAATAGCTTCTTTGTTGCAGAGTGCTGGTTGTTAATAGGAAGATAATGAAAATATGGAAATTAAATTAATTTGGTGCCAGGGCTGAAAAGAATACTCTTTAATTTGCAGTACAGCAAGGTTATGAACAAAATTTGAAGAAAGAAAAAGGAAATGTGACTGCTGCATTTTTCCAGGGAAGCTGGTAGGGTGGGGATTATCTTGCATTATCCTGAGCTTGGAGAGAAATCAAGTGTTTTGCATATTGCTTACTAATGGTGAGGATCTAGTTTTGGATAGCATGGGAAAAAATGTTACTTAAACAGCATGATGTGGGAAGGCAAGATATTGATCAGTGACACTCCAAGGAGGGAAACCAAAGTTTGAGTCAATAAAAAGCAAAAGAAGTGCATGGATTGCCCTAAACCCCAGCAAGATTTATTACCTCTATGAAGCATAAATTCTAATTAAAGGCAAAGTCCTTTCTGGCTTTTTCAGACTACACCTAATTAGCCCAGGGAATTTAAAATTCATTATTGGTGCCAGATACTAGTTTCTGAATTGAGAAGAACTTTGCAAGAGTGTGTGGAGTTTTATTTCTGGGTGAGAGCAGCAGTGAAAGAGCAAGCACATCCCATGGGATACATTGGGGGATCAGCAATTCCTGCTGCTCAAGGCCACTGCAGGTGGATGCCAGCCTACACTCAAATTTCCTTCACTGGGAAGGCAAGAGCTCAATTCCAGCAAGTCAGCCAAGCCCTGCATGAGCCTGCTCCCATTGCAACGCTTTGGATGCTCTAAGAGTCCAACAAACTCAGATTAACCCCATGATGAAGATTGAAACAAACCAACTCACCCCCACAGACATCAAAGCACTTTCCTTGCTTCCCCAGTATGATCACACTGCTCGTTGAGGTGCTTAGCACAACATTTCCCTCACCCTCTGATTAAATAAATATCCTAACGGGTCTTGGAGAGAGATATGACACACCAGCTTGCATCCTTTATGGATCTGGCAGGCAGTTTAACAGAGTGCTAAGTGAAACACTAATCACTCAGGCAGACAAAACACTACTGCTATCCAAAATCGTGTTTTTCTCACTGTAGACACAAACCAGCTATATTAAACCTGTAAATATGATGTGATCAATGATGCTGTGGCTTCATGTCTGCTCCCTGCTCCTGCCTGTTGGGGCACCTGTGGGTGCAGCTCCTCACCTTAGGCTTATTTGGTGTCTTCTGCTGCTGTCACCTGGCATGAGTCTGAATTCCCCACTTACCTGGATTTATAGCCCTCACATGCACCCATACCTTTTATATAGTCAAACATAAACGTGCCAGGGTTTCTAAAGCTGGATCAGACTGTCCAAACAACTGCCTCGCAAAGATTTCTTCCCACCATTCCAGAAAATGAGAAATGCAGCAGATTAAGCTTGACAGCTTTTTCTTTCAAGTATGATTTCTCTATCTTGTCTTCCCCACAGGCTTCCAAGAAGCAATGCATAAATATGAATAATAAAAAAATCTCTAAACTATGCCAACAGAACAAAAGGAATATGGAGATGATAAACCATTGTACTTCAGAAGGAAAGCCAATGACTTCTGGCCAAGTTTTCAACAGGGCAACAAACAGAGCAATTTGTTTCAGAGCTTCAAAGGGGACATGAGCTCATCTCAAAAAGCTGGCCTGGAGGTGAGGAAGAAATCCCCTCTTCCCTTATGGGCACCCAACACCATCCACGAGCACATCTGGGACTTCCCATGGTTGAGGCAGGATGAAGCAGCAGATGGATCCACGTGAGCACAGGTGTGATTATTCCTGTTGGCAGCAGGGGTGGAAGGGCAGGATAGAGAGCTGAGCTGCCTTTCTCCAGAGGGCAAGGACACGGCAGCCCCAGGCAGCAGGAATCTGTCACCACCTTCAGGCACCGACCCAGGCACTCGATGGGACAAGAAGCTGAAAAGTGAAATCAAAGCAATCAGCAATTAGTGACTTTGCTAAACTTGGCCAGGATTACAGAGCTCGTTCTTTCCTGATCAGCCACAGAAACAGCAGGACCACAAGTGGTAAACACAACTCTGTGGAAAGGGTACAAACAGCTACGAAAATACTGCAGCAGTTTTTTTGTTGTGTTTTTATTCCTTTCTCTTTCCATTATTTTCATCCTCATTTCTCAGAATCTTCTTCAGAATAGTTTTGATGTGAAGCAAGCATTGGCAGGAGCTCCTCTGTACTTTTTCATTCCCTTCATGTGGAAGAGCTGCTTGTACAAACTTCATTACACATTGGTGGAACAATCCCAGCCTTTGCGGACCAGAGAGAACCAGTGAAATCTTGACTCCATCAAAACTAATTGCAAAACACTTGTTGCTGAAATAAATCCTGGGCCTATACCAAAAGTTAAAATAAATTAAAATTATGGCAGGCAGAAATCTCATGTCTGGGGAACATCACATATCAGGAGAAAACCATCCAAGGGTACTACGAATATGAACATTACTGTCACGATCATTATAATGAGAGAGGGAGATTCTGATTTTCTGAAATCAGGCAAAGATATATATCTGGTTAGCATACTCCTGACTGCAGTACGATATATTTCAACACTGTGGTTGCAAAATAATCTTTATTTTTTTTCCATGGGAGATTGCTCAAACCGCGATAATGCGTTTTTCCAAATTAAAGAGATAACTTTACAGACTGCTGGGTAATAAAGTACGAATAAACACGGAAGACATACCTTATTAAAAAATTAGCTTGTCATTTTTCAGGCTCTTCTTTTGATTTGCAAGTTAATAAAAACCACAGCCAGTTGCCATAGGGAGGATAATTAATTATCCATCTATAAAATTAATGTGGGGGGGTGAGGAGGCTTTCATTTGAAATATTCATAGCACATATATTCAAGCAGTAGAAAGGGTGTTAGAATTCTCCCACACAGTCTGACAAGTAAACCTAAACAAGTGTAATTTGAGTGGGTTTTTGACTGAAGAACAGATCTGATGGTGCTAAAAGGTGGTCAAAAAATGACTCAATTTACCAGCTCTCCTGCTAAATGTAGCACATGTGTCTTCCTCTGGAAGGACAAAGAATTGCAGGGCTGGATTCAGACAATGAGCTCTGCAAGCTGCAATCCCTGTTCTCCACCAGGAGTTTGAATGGGGCCAGTGCCAAGTCTGCCTGCAGCGCATCCAGAACCATCTGAGAAAGCTCCTGCTGCTCACACGGACACCCCAGCATCAGCTGCACCCAGAAAACTCCCTGGGAGCTGACTCCAAACACAGCTGGGCGAGCACAAGGCTCTCAGAAATGGGTCTGGGCACCAAGTCAAGAAAATCTCCGAGGTGCATCCCAAAGATCAGCTGAAGAGAGGTCAGAGAGAGAGCTCAGTTCCCAGCCCAGTGTTGAGTTTCCCACCCAGGCAAACCAGGAAGCCAGAAAAAAAATTAATAAGAGGAGATAATGTCCCCAAATGCTGTGTGAATATTTTAAAACTGAATATTTATTCCAAAGTGAATTAAGGCAATTTTAACTTTGCATGAATGCTTCCCCCCAGAAGGTTTGAATAATCCATTAATGTAGTTACTTACTTAATTTGAATCATTTTCTCTGTATCCTTTTCAGAATGTTACCATGTCTTTAAATTTGCTCTAATGCTGCTTGTGAGGAAGAGGATAGCTGTGGGGCAGTTCTTGTGGCTGAATGTATTCCCACATCTCCTAAAAAACTGAATAAAAGACATATATACCTAGCTCATTATCTCATAGGACAGCAAAAATATGCTAAATAAGTAGCTTATTTCTGAATTCTTATTTGGACCAAATTTATGATGTTAAAATAATGAATATGAATATTCTTTATCTAGAATATAAAATTATTCAGATATTATTGTTACTAATTTTGTGTCACCATCACACAACCATCACACCAACCCTGGCCTGAAAGAGGTGGTGACCATTTCAAGGGGCAAGAGATGACAGGAATGTGCAGAAAGAGGAAGAAGTGAGGAAGTGGTGAGATCAAGATGAGGACTGTGGCATGCACTTTCCACAGACCCAATGATTATCATCAGGCAATGGGGTAAAAAGAATAGACTCCAAGACTGATAATGGCACTTCTTGAGGAGGGGGATGATGGTGGCTTTCCTCCAGGAGTGGAGGATTGCCTGAGAGAAAGGAGCAGAAATGTGTGATTGAAAATGTAATGAGCAGGTGATGAAGGGCAGCATTATGGGCTGATTGGAGGCAGGAACTTTGATCCTGTTTGATACAGACTGCAAGATAAGTGGGGAAGAGTCTGTGAAAGCTCTGGGAAATGAAGAAAAGCCATTTGGAGGATTAGAGAGGGAGGAATGAGCACATAGGTAGCACAGGCACTGTGATATATTCAGGTCCTATAGCTGAGCCACACGGCACCTGTCAAAGAGGAAAAATGATGTTGCTGAAATGAAATAAAAGCTACCACCTGGACATGAGTTTTATTTAAATCAGCAGATAGAACAGACTGCTGCCTCAAATATTACACAGGACCTAGACAAGAAGTGGATGTAAGACTTTCAAACCTGCAGGAATCTAAACACTGCCTGGATGGGAGACATCTGCAATGAGCAAAAGCAGGATGGTGATGCTTCAACCATAAAGGCATTTGGGACTGTGAGTTCAGAAAACTTCAACAACCCTGATCTGATGTCTAGACATTCCCAAGGAGCTGTTGGAGGCCCATGTTTGAGTTTGGCAGGGAGGGCTGCAGAAGGCATTTGGAGGAGCTGTCACACAGAGACAGCAGCACCATCGTGTCCTCGCTTCCCTTGCGTGGCCACAGAGCTGCCTGTGCCCAGACTGAAGCAGCCTGAGCTGCTCTTCTCCCCATCATGTTTTCAAACTGTCAGGGCTTCACTTTGACAAACATTCCAGTGGGAATAGCATCACGGTGTCTCACAGGAAGAATAACTGCAATCATCTGTGAAGTGCCTTAGAAAAAAAAATAAAATACAAAGCTCCACTGCACTGTTTGGGCTCCTTCTGGAGAGGACATCAACTGCAGTAAGAGTGTTATTAATTATGGCTCATAAAAGGAGGAGAACTACTCTGGATGATAAAATGTGGGGGTTTTTTTCCTGGGGTCTAATAATTTCACACTATTTTAAAAGTAAATAAAGGAGGCTGCCATTCTGAGAAAGAAGCCACAGTTTATTGCCCTAATTAAGCCTCTATTTATCACAAAACTCCTGGTTCACCCTCCCCTCAACACTAAAATTATGTTATAAATAAGGATCTGAAGATCCAAATCCCACTTAACTCAGCAGTGATTCATTTTGCTAAGCTACTGTTACCTGAGGGTAGACATATTTTAAACCACACTGAAATAATTACTCGGTCCTTGTGGTGTTTCCTGAAGTTGAAAGCAAAACATAAAAGTTGACATTTGCTCTACAGCAGGACAGGTAAGAGCCCACCACTGTTCCTACAGGAGTCAGCTTCTTAAGTGAGAAATTCTCATGAATCAGGAGCTGCTTAGGCAGGTTAAGTGAAGCAGAAGAGAAAAATTGTGTGTTCCATCACAGATTCAATGGGTGACAGTGTCCAGCCTAGAAAATACATTGCCCTGGGGATGTTTCCTGTGACAATCTCCATTTGTGCCTCTAAAAGGGCCTCTATTCATTTACCAAAAACATTTCTGAGCAATACCTCATCCCTGATTGTTAAGGTGGCATTTACAAAATGCCACAAGTCCTGGATGAAATGTGTCAGGATGACAGCTTCACAGATGGAAATCTCCTTTTCTGACCCTTAAGATTCACATAATCTGGAAAACAAAGATATTAAGATGATGAGGATTTGGAAGTTTAAGTACCTGATTTGCAAGCACAATTAGGTATTTACATTTCAGAATTTCGCAGAATTTCAGCCTGCAGACAAAGATAGGAGCAGAAAGAAAGGCCTTGTGAAGACAGATAACAGGAGGCTAAAATTTGTGCCACTATTTGGCAAGATTATCAGAATCCTCTGCCCAGAACAGCCCTCACATCAACATTTTCTCCTGCTACCTCTGAAATCCATGGCCAGCTACTTCTATCAATATTTTTCCCAGCTGACAGTTGTTAGATCCAGCTCAGGAAAAAATTCATCATTAATAACGTTGCCTGTGATTGCTCTTTAATTTTTTGTGCAATAGCTTTTCCCATTTTCCCAGATTCTTCCAGCAATGATGAGGCTGGAGATGCCCAGCCTGCAGTGACCAGGGCCCTGCGATATGAACCTGCTCCCCTGAGAAATAAAAAGGTGAAAACAATGCAGTTCACATGGACAGCATCACAAACCACATTGCTCATCTGCTGCTCCTCTCACCACCATGAAAGATACTCCAAAGACACAGGGAAGGTTCATTATCAAGCACTGCATGGATGAAAAAACCCAGAAGCACACAGTTCATCAGCTTACACTGGGAGCAAATAGAGGTCTTCCAATATCTGCCTCAGCTACTCAATCAACAAAGGATTTGCTTTAAAAAAAAAAATTAATTTGCAGGACACTGTTATATTGTCCTGCAAGGACACAGTTTTGCTCTGCTGGATTATGGGGTGGCTGTCCTTGCTCACTCACCCCTCACAGCAATACACACTCACCTTCTCCTGGCAGTAACTCAGCAAGACAGGCCCATATTGAACTCTGGCTAAGCCAGACAAGAAGAAATGGAAACATTACACTGTGTTTTCTGAACAAATTAAAATTTCACTCCTGTTTCTCCGAAAGCCTGAACACCAACTACTCCATTCACTCTGCCCTGCATGGGTAATGGGTATGGGTATGGGTAGATGGGAGCAGCAAATCACAGTATCCCTCAAATGGGATGGATGCTCAGCACTGCAGAGCTGAAGCATTTAATTCCCCATCCACAGACAGACAGATCCAACCCTTCCCACCTTCACCTCCTCAGCAGAAGGGACCAAAAGAGTCTCACACTGAACCATGGCTTACTCTCCTGACTCAAGAAACATGCAATGAACCATGCCATTGACTCACAAATATCTACAGGGACTTGCCAAGCAGTGATTTGGCTGGGGTGTATCTAAAAATCTAAGTCCATAATTCAATATTTAACCTGGCCGAGGAACAGCTCAAAAATATTCCTCCCATGGAGGCCCAAAACATACATGCTGTTAAATCTAAAAATGGCATTCCCCTGGATTTTGTTTCATGACTGACAGATGCTGTTCATCCTTCCAGTTCTAGTAGCCAGAAAGGGTTATAAAAAGATGACTAAAAAAAGATGAGAAATTGGCAGAATAAAGCCTGGTGAGAGTTACCTGTTTGTCTTGCATGGGTGAAGACATGGCTGAATTATTATAAACCTCTCTATTTTTGATATTTCTATATTACATTCTAAAGGCTTTCAATTTCAAACCATTTTTAAGGTTTTTAATTATTATTATTATTACTATTAAAATAAATAGACCTGTAGTTGAGAAAATCCCTCTAAGAGTAATACCTCCAGCGTTCAATCAGATTTTAAGTTCTGTAATTGGCCAAATGAAAATAAATCACATCTTTATTTCAGCATTGCACTCTCTGAGACAATAATTCATGCATGGGTTTAATCCTAAAATAATAGAGTTGTATGTGACCAAAACAGTGTAATTATGTATCAAAAAACACTATGGAGAAAAATGAGATTCCACAGTAAACATGGTTCCTACATACACCCACCCCACAGAAAATATCCATAAAAATAATAACAATTTTTTGTATAGGAAAAGATTACCTTGGATAAACTGGCTTTAAAAAAATCCTCAGTCCTCAAGACTTCCAGAAATCTTGCAGATTTTTTCTGAAAACTAAATACCCACTTCATTTCATGACAGGCACTAACAAGCTTGATTTCCTTCTTTATAAGTGTCATCAAACCCAGAAATATTGATTTCCAGTTTGGACAACCGGTGTCAGATACAGCACTGTACTTTCATGTAAAATTCATCACAGAAATCCTTGCAGCCTTCTCATTAAGGTCTGTATATATCTGCCTGCTAATAAGTGAAATTACTTATCTCCCTCAGAAATATAAATAGTTGTTGACTAAACATCAGCTTTTAGTAATCAAATGCAAATAATCTCTCCTCAATATGAAAATTGTTTCTGACGTGAAGTAATGTATGAATCAGGCTCCTCCAAATGAGCATTTTTGCACTCCAATTCAACATGGAGAAGTTATGCTCGTGTGGTTTGCTGCACACACAGTAATTACACCTGCAGTAACTCTCCCATTGGGTCTGAAATCATCTTTTCTTTGAGGGTTTATGTCCACAACCACATGGAAAAGTCAGATGATCCCAGAGCTTTAGTTTTTTGATCACACATTTTGGGTGCCCCATCCCTGGAATTGTTCAAGGCCTCCCTGAATGGGGCTCTGAGCAGCCTGGGTTAGTGGAATGTGTCTCTGCTCATAGCAGGGGAGGTAGAACCAGATTATTTTTAATGCCCTCTCCAACCTATTTTTAATTAGCTTAATAATTAATGAACCTACTTTAAAATTATGTTCCAAGGGTTTAAGCCAAAGAGGAGGGAATCAGAGAGGCAGAGTTAGCTTCTGGAGGAATTGCCAAGCCAAAAATGTAACTGTCTCTCTTGCCATCTGCTCTGAGAATGCAAAAAAAAGCAGCTCAAGCATGAAAAGAGCAACAAGAATTCCTTTCCAAGAGCAGCAAATAAGACACCCTCAAAGCACCCACACCCAGAAAAGCATCTGTGTAAACCCTTCATTCTTTGTGAATCTGCATTGCTTTCCAGTCCATATTCTGGCTTTCATGTACTGCACTGACATCCCAGGCTCTCCCAGTGCATTGTCCTGCAATTTCAGGTATCTCCTTCAGAGCTGTGCATCCAGAGCATCTCAGCATGGATAAAAGGGACAGTGCATTATTTTAGTTCCTTTGGTGACTGGGCTCTTCTATTTACTCAGACTTTTACCTTCCCATACAGAAGTGGTGAATATTTGACAGATATTTATGAATAATTTTAAGATCTTCAGATAAAAATTACAATACAGGTGCATGTTGTTATTTCTCATAATTAGAGCAAAGGGTTCCAAGAGTTTCTAGGGTCTAAAACAGCTGCTAATGACCTCTGGCAAACCACTCATATTTGCTGGTTTCCACACATACAACTTAACATGATCCAGAGTTTTAAGAGAGAGGTAGAAAGTGGAACCAATAAGTAACAAATATCTCAGTAAAATCTTCCTGAAAGTAGACAAGACATAAGGAAAACTAAATTATTTGAGACCATGAAATAGCTGGGAAAATTGTGAGATGATTCAAAAAGAGATTTAAAACCTAGATATAATTCCTGACTGATAGATCATCATTTGTTTCATCATTGGAAAATTCCAGAAGGAAAGAGGCTCAGCACTCGTGAAGGAATGGGAACACCTCAGTTTGCTACAGAAAGCTGATGTGAAATGGTTCACACAGATGTGTTAGCAGATACAGGTTTGCATCAAGACAACATCTCTGAATGCATGATCTCACTGCTATAAAATGATCTTGCAATCGAGGGAGGGAGAGGGAACAGGGAGGAAGGATGACTGCAGATTATCTCATGGAGATGCTCAGAAATACTAATCAGGTTCAGCTGCCTCACCAACCACTCTGGTTTGCACAAGAGAGTTTGCTCAGTACATTAAAAAAAACCCATATAACCAGAGGGGAATCAAATGAAGAGAAATTAAATTAGAACTGGAGCAAAGGGAGATGTGTCCAGCCACAAGAGAGTCCACCACACAAGACATTTTGCAGAGTCAAAGAGGCAAGTGGACTGTGTGAGACAGCAGGAGATAGGATCATGAAACCATCAGCAATTGTGTGCAGGTGCAGGATTAGGTAACCACCAGCAGTTGCACATAGCTGCAGGGAGAGGCTCTTTGTTCCCTAAATTACCTGTGGTACCCATTGTCTTTGGGATGAACTTGGCTAGAGACCCAGAGAATGCAGGAGATGCCATCTCAGCTAAATGAAGAGATCCTGTCTGTTTTCCAGTAGCTTGTGTATAAAACAAGTGGCTGCTATTCCATGGACTCACTCCTCTCAAGACTCTGATCAAACCCTAAAGCATTTCTGGAAGAGAAAAAAGAGATTTAAAAAGCATAGATAGTTCCAATAAAATCCCATGCCATCCAAAAATGTAGGTGCCCATTCCCTGCTGGTAGGCTGAGAGTCAATGAGGCAGCTGAGTTAAGGTTTAATGATAAAAACTCTCGTGAGTACCTGGACACAAGACACAGAGAAGATGGATTTTAAAAGGAGTTTCATTCAAGAAGGAACTGGAATTTATCTTGCAGTTTCTCCCCGAAAATGTTGTTTCTAATCATTATTGAATAACTCAAAGGCCAACAGTGAAATCTGTTTTGTGAGCTCAGAGTTGTTTGCCACAAGCTGAAGTTAAAACAATTTGTGACAGAAGCAGCATTGTTATATCAACAGCCTAACAGGGTTTTATTAACACATACACAACCTCATTACAGCCTGAATCAATCTCAGCTCAATCAGATATTGCATATTTTATAAGACCGACCATCACAGAGAGATCACCCAGACAGCCTGAGCAGAGCAAGCAATAGGGCAGGCTTACAGGACTGTCATGGGATTACTTTCAAAGAAATAACCCTAAAAGCTTGAGGGACTACTTCACACCCAAATCCCAGTGTGGAACACCATAAATTCCTTCTCTCAGCTCCATTTTCAACCTAACCTCATAAATCAAAGACAGCCAAAGAAGCAGTGCCACACATTCTCTCCCTGCATCACTCCACACTATTCCAGGATTCGGGCATGCAGATTTTTTTCCAATTACCATTAATACATTTATCGTTGCTAAATTTTGGCAGGGTTTGTCAGTTTGGGGTTTTCTTTTTGGTTTTGTTGTCTTGTTTCTTTTTTTTTAATTCTTATCTGGAACTTGTTGTCTTAATTACCACTTTAGCTACTGCCTGAGAGGGCCATCAGAATATGCAAGTTCCCAAAGCCAGCTCCCTGTTTTGCAGGTCACTCAGCCAAGTTTTGGCCACAAACCCAAGTCCCTGCATGGCTGGGTTATTCTCCCCTTTTTTGCTCCTCTCTCCAAGCACTTCCCAGATGAGAAGAGAAGCTTATCCAGGAGATCTTTCCATGAGGTCCCTCCACCCAGTTCTTCCCTCCAGCTAGGGCAAACTGCAGTCTGGTGCCAAAACCAGCAAGATGCAGCATGTGTGAAAGCACTGTTTATTTTCTAGGGGAATAACTGCAACCTGTCTCCTCATTTCCACCCTCCTAAAGGCTACAGACACCCCAAGCACCAACTCATGCATTTCCAACTGCACTGAACTCTGCTGAAGGAGCCCACAAGAGGGTTCTGGGGATGGATGTACACAAGGAGAGCTGGAGTCCACTGAAAATATCTGCAGGGAACTGAAAATTTGATTTTTGTAGTGAACTCTTTAGGAAATAACCATCTAGCACTCACTCACGGCTATGTCAAAAGACAGATGGCCCATACCAGAGCTGCAAAACATTTTCTCTGTGAACATTTATGCTGTAAAGCCTTGGCTGTTTATTGTAGAGGTTAATGAAGCTGTGAAGAGAACATGGTCTTGCTGAGATTATTGCTTCTGGGCAGCACAGAGCACCAGCCATTCTTAACCCAAACGAAAGGCATGACAAATAGACCAATTAAAAGTGTTTCCAAACAAGCTCTGAGACACAGGGCAGCTGTAACGTGACTATTTTTTCTAATCCCCCTATCCTACAAGCACTATCTAATTGCAGTGCCCAGTAGCCTCTGAATTCAGCACCCTCAAAAAGATTTGCAGTGCATTGCTCGTAAATCAACCCACTCACATGATCCAGGCTCATGGAGTAACAAAAAATCCCCATCAGAGCAAATTTGCTGCTTTTTTATTTATTTCTTGCTTCAACAGCCAAAGATTATTTCTGAATGCTGTCTGGGAAAAGCACAAGTATTCAGAAAAGTGCTGCTTATCCAGTCCCCTTGGTAGCTCAATATTTTTCTTGAACCATCACAAAAGCTTTTTATCCTGCAGAGAGAGTCCACATGCATTCATGGCTGTTCACATATATACACACACTGCTTGGGAAACTCTCCCATAAATGTTTTCTCTGCTTTGACATAATATCATACAAATGTACATCATAAAATTCTCTCTGAGGGAGAAGTTTTGTTCTCAGGTATGTACTTTGCCTTAGTCTGTCTGGATGCAGAGAAAATCCATAAAAGAATGGGACCAGATACAACCTCTATTTATAACAATCATGGGTTTATGGTTAAACAAGCAGAGAAAAGAAAAAAGAAATAAAAGGTTTTCTTTCTTAATCTTCAGTAATCATTCATATCCCTTTACAGATTCTTACCTAGAGGAGTAGAACAGGCACCTTTAGGACTCAGCAGAATAGGGGCCTCTGCTAGGTGCAGAAATTGGAGCTATGCCTGAAACTACCTCATTCCCACCATCCCAGAATTACAGACTAAACTCTAAATAGGTGTTGGTCAGTGAAAGGCAGGAAACTACATTCTCACCCTTGCAGTGGGTTCTACCTACTATTGGGGGACCATCAAGCACAATAAAATGCTTCCAACTCTTGGCTGGCTTTTTTTTTTCCTTAACTATTCATTGTTTTGCATCTATTTTGCAAGAATGGGCTGCTCCAGATCTCACTGGAGAAGTGGAGCAGTGTTGCAGATATCTTTTTATGAAAAATCCTTTCCTTAGGATTTTTCCTCCTGAGAAGCTGAGAGGCCTCAGGAACAAAATGCAAACAATGATTATCTGCTGCTGTGGAATGCAACAGGTGCATCTGTGATTGGTCTCATGGAGTTATTTCTAATTAATGGCCAACCACAGCCCAGCTGGCTCAGGCTCTCTGTCCAAGCCACAAGCCTTTGTTATCAATCCTTTCTATTCTATTCTTAGCTACCCTTCTGATGAAACATTTTCTTCTATTCTTTTAGTATAGTTTTAATGTAATATATATCACAAAATAATAAATCAAGCCTTCTGAAACATGGAGTCAAATGCTCATCTCTTCCCTCATCCAAGAACCCCTGTGAACACCATCACAGAGCAGAGCTCAACATTCCTATTTTCAAAACAGATATTAGCACTAAAAGAGGAACAGACCAACTTCACGAGGAGTTCCTGATGCTGCATGACCACACCTGAAAATCTTCAGGAAGGACTTGAGCCCAGGAATAACAGGCTTCAAGTGAAATCTGTGCCCTGGAACTTGCCTCAGACTCCATCAGTGTCTTTGAATCCAAATCCTGGGACTTTTTCAGTGATCAGGATGTTCATCAGTGACATCAGTTCAGGATGTCACTGAGTCTATCACTGGGATGTGCCTCTGTTCTCCTCAGCTCCCCTGCTGCTCTATTTATCTGTGCTGCTGCCACTCATTCAGGTGCCAGTTTGCTGGAACACGACTGACACAAACTGCACAGTTACCATTTTCTTTAAAGAGTCTTTCTTGAGCTGTGCTTTACTTCAGCATTCCTCCAGAGTGGCCTCAAATGATTGTGCTTTGCCACAGACTGGGAGACACTGCTAGGGGAATATCAAGAATGTGGAATTTAAACACCTGGTCTCCCCAATTCACTGATTAACCAGTCACAGAAAAATAAAACTGGCATCTGAGCTGCACACCGCCGTTGCTTTATGATATGTTTAACCCAAAACTCTCATTCCATTAATAGTATAACAAAGATCATCATTTGAGGAAGCTCCAAAGACAAAAGCTTGCTGGCTCTAGGTGCTAATGGATATTATTTCAATGAGAAAATTCGATAGCTATGTAGAGAAAACTAAATAAATATATACAGCATTGTATTCATTTTACATGGAGATTTTTCAAGGAAAAAAGTACCTTTTCTGGAGAGCATGTTGTTTTAGAGGTAGATTTTTCCATGAAAATATATTCCCTCCCTCTTCCTGGCTCTTCTCCTCAGATTTTCTGGTTTTCTTTGCCCAAAGGTGTTGGCTCCTTTTCTCTGGCTTGGCCCTCTATGGGTTTCAAGATTATTCCAAGTTGTTTTTACACAGCCTTCTGGATCATGTTAGGAAAAGGTGCTTTAAAAACATGTTAAAATAATGTTATTTTTAAACAGAGTTCAGGACTGACAAAGGCACTGGGCTGACTGATGATCCAATTTGTTTCCATTAGGAATACATTACCAGTGGGCCAGTCAAAAAGCATGTAGAAAATGTTTATTGACATTTCCATGTAAATATCTGTCATTAGCTTTTCTTTAATACAACCAGGCTCCAAACCACGTGCAGTTTGTAGTTCCTTCTCATTGAAGCAGTCATTTACTGTGCACCTTGCAGGTGTGTGGAGGAGCACCAGGGCCAGAGCCAAGCAGGAGAGGCTGCCAAGGAGCCCATTCCATTCCTTGCTGCACCAGGGATGGGAGCAAACCTGAGGAAAAACCCTCAGAAGAGTCTCCACACACACCTCTATGCTTTGCCCAAACTCATTTGGTGAGATTTCACTGAAACAGGAGCTGGATCATCTACAGGTCAAGTAAAGGATGAATTTGTGCCCTGCTGCCTCATGCTCAGGGGACAGCTTCACCTGCTTAGCCTCACATAGTTAAGCCATAATCAAATTTTGACAGGACAGGTTCAGGCATGAAGACACAGAGCAAGAGGAAATCCATCCACAAAGAGGGCAAATGCAAGCAAACAGAACAGCTCTCACCAGAGCAATGCCAAAGTGTCAACAGAATTCTGCCCAAACCATCCTTGGGTGCTCCTGAAAGCAAACTTGTTCTGCCATGAGTTTGGGCAGAGAGCAGCTCTCATGGCTCACAGCTGGGATGTGACTTCAGCTGGGTTCCAGAGACAAAAATGGCTCAACATTCCCTGAAAGCCAAGTCCCAGAAGGAGTTGGGCACGTTTCACCCACACACAATGGCCACAGCAGGACAACGCCTCTCTTGGCCATCAGCTCATCCCTGCAGCAGAGAGAAAAGCACAGAAAAGCACAGAAATCCCCTTCACACCCCTGGGTCGTTCAAGGGTGTGTTTGTTCCTGGTTTGACTCCTCTCCTTTCAGATTACACAAACCTGAACTTCCTGCCTGGCTGTGTGTTCAGTGTGTGTCACTGTGCCTTCATTGTTGTGAATTGTTTGCTGATTTCTGGGCAGCAGCCCCACTTTCCACACCACTGGGATTATGTAAAGGGGCAGGGATGATGCAGAGCCTTTGGTCATTCACTTCTCAACAGGAGAGCTCATTGATTTAACTACCAAAGTTTGCACTGTGCTGAGAGCTCTGAATTTCTCCATACCACAACTTCAAATTTTTATAAAGATTACTATCAGCATTGCTATTAAAACACAGTTTCTGCTCTCAGAAGAGGAGAAATCTGTCCTAACACAATAAACTACTGATTGTTTTGAAAGCTGGAGTTGAAAGATATAGCACTACTAGCCCCAGAACAAAACTTAGAGACCTAATAGTCACTGAATTTCACATGCCTCATACTGAGAAAAAAATATACTTTTTTCAAATAAAACTGGTCATTTTTAGAAAACAATTACAAAGAAACCAACACAGAGGGTAAGATTCATGCCATGTGCTGAAAAAGTGGCTTCTTGATATTTCCTGAAGTCTCTTCCACTTCCTGGCCCAAATTCCATCAGTTCCAGCTCCACCAGAAGAGATCCCCATCTCTCTCATTAAGTGGAAGCCATTGCCTTGTCTAGCTCTAAGATGGAGCCGATATAAGGCATGGTAAAAAAGAAGAGCATTCAGAATCTCCACTTCAAAATGTGATATAAGGAAGGAACAACAACATATCTCCAACAGACATTTTTTATGAAAAATCCTTTCTTTAGGATTTTTCCTCCTGAGAAGCTGAGAGACCTCAGGGACAAAATGTAAACATTGATTATCTGCTGCTGTGGAATGCAACAGGTGCATCTGTGATTGGATGTTTCTAATTAATGGCCAACCACAGCCCAGCCGGCTCAGACAGAGAGCTGAGCCACAAGCCTTTGTTATCATTCTTTCCTTTCCACTCTTAGCTAGCCTTCTGATGAAATCCTTTCTTCTATTCTTTTAGTATAGTTTTAATGTGATACATATCATAAAATAATAAATCAAGCCTTTTGAAACATGGAGTCAGATCCTCGTTTCTTCCCCAATCTGAAAACCCCTGTGAACACCATCACACATATCCAGCTACAATAAACCCAGAAAAATGTAGTCTCACTCCCACAAAACTCCTTTGAATTGTTTCAGCAATTTTAAAAGAGTAAAAAATTAAATAATGCAATTTTTTTAAATATTAATAACTACTGGGGGTATTTTTGAGTGCATTTGCCCCATGACATCCAAGGTGCAGCTCTGAGCCCCACAGCCCCAGCCAGCTCCCCTTGTTGTTCACAGAGTGCACAATCCCACACTGTCCAGCCAGCTGAGGACTCATTTTGGGCTCAGAGGCAGCTGGACTGCCAGAATCTCACACAATGCTTAGCAAGAAAACTTATTTCAGCTAATCAGTGCATCTGACAAACAGGAAAAGGGTCACAGCTCTGAGAAATGGGTTCCCAGTGCGTTCCCTTCACACACACAACCCTGCTCTCCCCAGCTGAACAGCTGGGAGCCAGCTGAAATATAAGAACCTCTCCCCTCCAGACTGGGCTCTCTATCTGGGGTTTAAGACAATTACACAGTTATTTGGTGTAAGAAAAGTCAGTCAAGGGGGAGACAAATTGTTTTATTTCTCACCCAGCCACATAATACATTTCTAGGAGTGCTAACTCATCTGTCTTCCCACTATTTTACTTTCATTATAAGGTTGGGAATGGGAAGTCATTTTTCACAAGGAGGATCTTTAACTGGTAAGAAATTAAACTGCCCAAACTGGAGCGTCCTGCAGAATGGAACATCTATTATCTGGGGCCCATGGCTTTGGTTGCACCTTATTTATCATCACAGAAGGTCCTGCTACAGAGCCAGCCTCACTCACCAAGCTCCCAAGACACAAAGACGAGTGAAAGACATGTGACAATGAGACAATAAGGTCCAAAAATCCAAAACCTCATTATAAAGTAAGGCAGTTGTGTGACGGTGTTCACAGGGGTCTCAGGTTGAGGGAAGAGATGAGGATCTGACTCCATGTTTCAGAAGACTTGATTTATTATTTTATGGTATATATTACATTAAAACTATACAAAAAGAATAAGGATTTCATCAGAAGGCTGGCTAAGAATAGAATAGCAAAGAATGATAACAAAGGTTTGTGGCTCGGCTCTCTGTCTGAGCCAGCTGGGCTGTGATTGGCCATTAATTAGAAACATCCAACATGAGACCAATCACAGATGCACCTGTTGCATTCCACAGCAGCAGATAATCATTTTTTACATTTTGTTCTTGAGGCCTCGCAGCTTCTCAGGAGGAAAAATCTTAAAGAAAGGATTTTTCATAAAAGATGCCTGCGACAGCAGTAGAGGATCCAAAACTGAGCAGCTGTGCTGAGAGAAACATGACTGTCTCCCAGAGCAACCCATCCTCCCAAGCTGAGTGGGCAGATCTGTCTTTCATCATGCCCAGCCTCTCCACCTCAGCACAGCCTCCATTCCATTGCTGCTGCCAAGCTCCTGTCCTGTCAGGAATAAACAACACATGGGCATCATCCCTTGTGACCAGTCCCAAGCAGATCAAAGCCATCAACGCTTCCACCACCACTTTCCTGCCCCAGCATGATGGTACATTTCACCATGATGACTGTCCCCATCACTGGTGAATGTCCCAGGCCCCCAGAGAACCTGAGCTGGAATGGGTCTAGCATCTTCTGCAGTGCAAATCCAAAATGCACAACTTAGTCTTGCCTAATTCTCCTTCTGGGGCTGCCCAGAAGGGACAGAACACCATTACATTTTTACTCCTAGTATGTAGGGAGCATTTCACTTTTTCTTGGCAATTTATCTATCTTTATTTATTTATTTTACTGCTTGTTACAGCAGGCAGCTGAGCTGTGCTTCATCCTCTCAGATGTTTAAAGCATGAGGTGGCTGCAGTGGTGTTTCTCATGGGTAACACTTGCTGCCATAATGTCATGCAGATCCCTGCACTCTGTTCCTGGTTGAAATAGAAAATTAGATTCTTAGGAAAAACAAACACATGAGGTATAAGCAATGTTTCCCTGTGAGGATATTGCCACTGTAACCAATTTGCTCTAACAGCAAACTTCAACCACTGGTAAAAAGTTGCAAAAATAATAATGATTTTTAAAACCACCCTCTTCAGCTGCTACCTGTGAATGTTTTGGGGGTTTTTACCCTTATAGGCAGTTTTCTGTTATGCTTTCAGACAGATAGCTCTGGTTTATTGATTTTCTCAAAAAGTTGATGTTAGTAATAATCTCAGGTTTCTCACTAGGGGATGAAATTTTAAGACTCATTCTTGTCACTTTTACTGCTACAGCTTCCTTTAAAGAGCAGGAAATCACTTCATCTGCGTGTTCCAGAGGCAAATATATTTCCAGTAGCTCTTTGCTTACATGTCATGCAAGCACATCTACCCTCCCACCCACCACAGATCGCTTATTTCCAGTCTCAGCTGAACACCCTAAAGAGCCCAGTGGTCCAGGGCTGCTCCTTTGCTGTTTAACAGGAGTTCAGTAACTGTCATCTACTATTTATGAGCCTAAAGCTCCAAATTAATTACTTCTAAACGCTATCATTGCAATCACGGAGAGTCCTCATAAGTAATTACATGGATTTTAGAGCACATGAAAGAGTAAAAAAACCCCTAGAAGTCAAACCTTTTTGCACCAAAAGGTTGCTTCTTTCTTTTTCCATAGCCAAAAGAATCCCAGAGAGAAAGCAGGCAGAATTATTGTGACCTTTCTGCCTCCTAACTTTTTAATTAGCAGAATTGCACAGCTATGGTTTAAAATACTGTCACCCTGAGACTGTGGTGATTGACTTTGACTTTACTGAACATGAAAGGTGTATTTACTATATAAATTGCAGGTCTGTGCACTTCTGAACGACACTTGCATTCATCTGAATGTCACACATCAGACCACCTTATAAACATGTTATTTAAGACTCACAGTATGCCAGCAAGCAGAGGCAAAGGTTGAAAACCTTCTCTACTGCAATTGTTTCAATTGCTGTCTTCATCCTCTATTTTACATCAGGAAAAAGTGGAAATTACAGAGCACCAAAGACTCAGGAGCAGAGTTCAGGGCTGTGAGAACAAAAAAAGTAATCAAGATAAAAACCAGGATATCTATTGCCAGGAAAATCTGGCTTAGAATAATGAGGAGAATTGTTTTCACAGCCCAAAGACTAACTTCCGAGAACAAATCTCAAATAAATTCACTGCTTTGTACAAAGGTTCATAGCTTACACACCTGCACACACCACGACAGCTTTTCTTTCAAAATATGCCTCAAATATGAGTCAAACACACTGCTCAGTAAAACAAGAGGCAGGTCTTGGCTTTGAGCTAGGACAGCCTTTTGTTAAAAACCTTTTCACATGTTGGTGCCCTGCTGAGAGAAGTAAATAACCAAGCACAGAGTTGAACACAATGAAATTTCCTCAATAATTCTATTTTTCACTCTGTCACCTTTTGGCCATTAAAATCAGTGTATACACACAAACAACCTGAATAAAACCCACAGGTGCAAAGCTCTGTTCCCAAACCCCTTGCCATGGGTGCCACCAGACCAGGCTGCCCCAAGCCCCACCCAACCTGGCCCTGAACCCTTCCAGGGATGAGGCATCCACAGCTGCTTTGGTGTTTCCAGTGCCTATCTAAGCTGTAAAATGAATATTCTTCAGGCAATGCTAATGGGTTCACTGAGAGACTTCACTCACAAACATTTCTCACACTGTCTCTGGTGCTCAGGCTAGCTTTGAGTTACTTCGTATATCAGCCAAAGCACAGGTATTGCCTTTGCTGGGGGGACTCATAAAATTCATTACCAGGACCTCGAGGATTTATTAGAATTTCTTTCATAAGGTCAAATCAATCAGAGAGATTTGTGTGAGTTTCACTGAGCAGCACTGAGCAGCAGTGTTGTGGCCCTGGCTCAGCTCCCCTTGCTAACACAACAGAAACCCAGTATCTGATCTTCCTAAAGGAACTGAGTCATGGTTTCAAAAACCCCATCCAAGCTTTACTGCTCACACCTGCACCGAGCACTCACAGGTGTGTTCTGCACACATACCTTTGCCATCTCCTCAGCATCTTACTCAACACACGTTTCCCAAAAGTACCCAGCTGGCACCAGCACGTTCCTTTGGAAGCCAGACCGTGCTGCCACGTGGAATCACTCCAGGGAAGAGCTTGTATCTGCTGAGAGCCTGACCTAGATGTACCTGCTTAACTTTGGGCACCTATAACTCTGTGTCTTCATTTGCAACAGCCTGATCTGTTAATTACATCCCTGTGCTCCAACCTCCTAGGAAAACTCATTTTTAGTTCTTTCCCACTAAGTGCATAATCAGGTCTTTTCCTCTGCTGCGCATAGGGATGGGTGGAGTGGGAGGAAGACTGAAAGAGGGGATGTATTTTTTTTATTTAATTTTTTTTAAGAGGTGTGATGTGATTTTTATTGTATGACTATTCACCTGCTTTCTGTGACCTCCTAAGCATATTTAAGAGGGAATTTGACACTGTGACTGAACATGAGGCTGGGGGAGAAGTCAGCTAACAAAAACCACATGTGCTCAAGCATTTTGCTTTGCCTTGCTAATATTGAAGAGATTTGTTTTGCTCGGTAAAGCACTTGAATTTCAGCTCAGTCCTGCAGGGAAAAAGCTAATCCTCGAGTTATGGCAATGCAGGCAGTTGATATGGGGAAGGAAGGAGGGGGCCAGAGAAGCAGGGGAAGGAGAAAGGAAGGATTCAGCATTTTAGCCTGACCTGACTCCAGGTTCACACGAGAAGAGGTGAAGCTGCAGCTGTCATGCCGAAGGGAAATGCAGTCATTTATAAACCCAAGGAAGTCTCCTGGGAAAGAGAAGTAACATAAAAAAAAATGAAAAAGCATTCCTCAAGACTAAAGCTAAGGACAGGTTTTTCCCACCCTGTGGGAGAGCCAGAGCAACCAGACCAATCTCTGGCACCACTCTCAGAGCAGTTCTGGCCAAGCTTCCTGCCTGCCCCAGCAGGGACAGGTGCCACCAGCCTTTTCCACACCATCTCTCCAAAAGATCTCCTCCAGTGTGAGAAGCTCCACCACCAAAGCACACAAATCCATCCCTTTGCTGATACACAAAAGATCTCATGAGAACAGCTACTGTCCAAAGTGGCTGAGAAAAAAAACCCAAATCACATCTCAACTCTCCTTCCCTCCCCCCATACTGAATAACATTTTGCTCAAGGTTTGACTCATATCTGCTTTAGAAAATTGTTGTCTGTGCAGCTGAATGGAGAGCAACCACTATGAATATGCATGATCTGATATTGGTATCTCTTCAGGTATTTCAGGACATCTCAGAGGTAAGAGAGAGAAGCAAGACTGAGTACTCAGAAGGTTAACATCCACAGCAAACAGCAAATCATTCAGAAAAGTGTTTGATCAACACAGAGATAGAAGACTGTACAGCAAACTGGTCTGTGACCTATAGGGCAGAACAACTCAAATTGCAAGAGGGGCTCATGGGGAAGGAGGAAAAAAAATACAGCCAGCAGGATTCCCAGGCTAAAATAAAAACTACAGCTGCCAGCTGCTTCGTTCACATCGAATATCCAAACTGGGCTTTTGGTTTCTCTAAGACTCATTTTGTGAGGAAAAATAAAATAGGGATAAAAATAAAATTCCTTTCTTATGGCAGCTACTCGGGTTCATGGTTTGTGTGACCTGCCACTGAGAAAGATGTGATGGGAACACTCCTCCTTGTGCTAAGTGCTCTGGCAGCGAGTGCTTAGCCTGGCAGGGGAGCCCAGGGTTTCACCAAAGGGCAAATTATATCCTGCTAATTGAACCAGCATCGTTTTAGAGTCTCCCCATGAGCCTGTCAGGTTTGTGCATGGGCAACTGTGAAGATCTTAATGGACCTGGGAGGCTGAATCAAATAGAAGGAGCAGGCAAGAGCAGAGAAAATGGGGCACAGCAGGAGGGTATCAAATCCTCTCGGGTTAATAACGCACCTTCCCGGGATGAGAAGCAGATGCCCAGAACTCGGGGCTGTGCTAGTTAATTACCATACATGAGAAAAACCCAGCAAGGCTCCCAGCACACACAAAGCTTTGGCAGGGAGGAAGGAGGGGCAGGGGAAAGAATCCAGCCCTCCCCAAGCAGTGCAATTAATACATTTGCTGCAGCTCTGTGTCACGTTCCCTCAGCACCACTCAGCTCCAGTTGTCAGCATCTGTCTGGAACGAGCAGCGTGGAGAGGCAAGGGATAAGATTTCAGGAAAGGCTGGACTCCTCTGCTCAGGGATTTGTCCCATATAAATTGCCTGTCAGCTACAGCTGAAGTGCAGTGTTGGCTGCCCTTCTCCTGGTGAGTAATAACAGGAGTTTGCTGAGCACAGAGGTACCTGATTTCCATGGAAACCAAAGTTTAGCTCTGCTCTGATGAGTAAAATGCAGCTCACTTCCTTGTGAGAGGAGGTACCAAAGATGAAACATAAAAAAGGAGACTTGAAGGAGTATCTCTGCTTTTGCTCCTGAATCATCTCTGGTCTGCAAGAGTACAAAGCAGAAGTGCAGCAGCAACACCTGAGAATTGCTAAAAACCCTGACAAAATCAAGTATGTGCACAAAGACACAATTCCTTTTTCTGAGCCTGAGGAACCAGAGCAGAAAAAAGATAAAAAGGATTTCTTTGTTGTCCCAGATGTACTCAGTAGAGGATCTCAGGCCCAAAGAAGCTAAATAACTTGCCTGAGATGAAATAAAGGGTTGGAAGGTGAATCTAGCATATAAATCCACATGTTATTTGAGCCTATTCAGTACTCTGACCCTGCTTTCTCTCTCATATGCTAACTCATAAATAGGTTTGGGTGTATACCTCATAACACCATTTATTACACACATACATCTTCCAGCATAGGCAACCCAGCTCCTTGTGGGATTTGAATTTTGTGTTTAATTGGCAGGCCTGTTTGTGGAACCAACAGGTGCATTAGGAGCGAACAGAGAGCATATTCTCACGTCACAAAATATGCTCTGCAAACCATGTTGTGAGAGACTGAGCCAGGGAGCAAACACAAAACCATCCAGCACCATCCAGCCCCTGCAGATGGCCAGGGGCCCTGGGAGGAGCTCCATGCCCTCCCAACCAGCAGCCTGGGATGCCCTCAGGCTGCCCACACAGGCTCTGGGGAGGGCTTGACTCACTTGCACCATCTTTTCCTTGCCTCTCACACCTCTTCTCATCACTGCTTAATCCCAGTGAGTGAGTGGCCAGGCTTCCATACTGGATTCACTCTGCCCACAAGAAATAAAACATGCCAGGAGGAAGATTCAAGAGTTTGGAGAGGGCTGTGGCTGATGTGGAGTATCCACATCATTAGCCAAACATTGATCCTCACTCCTTTCTCCTTTCTGGTTGGTTTGTATGAGGGCAAGGAGAATCTGATGCTACCACTCTTGTGCAGACACACCTATACCTCAGAAGATGCAGGTTTGTGATAGGGACTGGAGAGAAAATTGCCTTTTAATATCTTCCTTCAGCTCATTTTGTTTCTGCTACTTAGTGCAAAAATCTGGCCTGATTACAGCTGATTCCAAACCCCTTTAAAGGAAGAGCCATATTAAAACAGCTGAAAATTTCTCTTGTCCTCACCTTACCAAAATTATTTTTTCTTTCTAAATTTGCTACAAAGAGAATGGTTCAAATGGATAGAAATTATCTCCATTTTGATTTAAAAAAATCACTGAAAACCTTGGGCCAAAGAAAAGGTGACATCTTCAAACCATGCATGAGACTGACATCTTCTCTTACCAGACCCAGGTGGGAGTGATGCCCACAGGAGTGTTTACAATTAATCTGGGTAACAGGACTGCTGCTACTGTTGTTGCAGTCCTATAGCCAAATTTATTTCACTCTCAGTATGTTTTTCCTGATGTTCAGCCAAGGTCTGTCTCTTTGTTTCATTGTTAAGTGTGCCTGTACCTCTGTACCACTCAATGCCTCCCTCCTGGGAGATTTTACCCTCAGTCATGTATAGTTTATTTATTACTGTGACTCTTCTCACAAATTTAATCATGGCAGTAGGTGAAAAGGGTTGGGGCAAGAAAATAAAGCTTATCATGTTTATCTTAAGCCTCACCTCTCTCTCCAACAGAGAGCTACTTTCTCATCTGAAGACTAAAGATCCCCAGCCTGACACAGCAGCTTTTCAACAATCCCAGGAGGCAAAACAACATCTCCTGAAACCTGGGACTACATCCCACTCCAAAGGACAAAATGACACACTCTAACAGGATTTAAGCTGTGCAGGACTCAAATCAATCGTTTTTCCCTTGAAAACAAGCTGCAAATAATTGGATAAGCAGTCTCCTATTTCCAAGGTATAGACCAACATACTTGGAGTTGCTCCAGCTCTGCTGCTGTGATAAACTCAGTTTATATTCTCCCTTCTGCACACACAGCTCACAAAGAGAAATTGGATTGCTGAAAGCAAAGCAAAGGTAAACACCAGTTTTGGAAGCTGTCCTTGTGCTACCCAGGACTCCTCTCCACTTAGGAGAGGAGCCACCAAATATTGGTTGATTTTTAGTATGCATTCTTCTCTTGGCTGAAACATCCAACTGCTGTTCAGGAAGGCTCAATTATGAAAAGGAAAACTTGCCCCAAAAATATCCAGTAAATGCACACAGAAACCATTTTACAGTGGCCCCAGGTTAGTCACACCTTCCCAGGATGGAATCATCCCCAGCTGTGTTATGCTTGTCCCAATCACTCTGCTGGTCCCAGTTGGACAGCAAACTCCTCAAGGCTTGAATCCACATCATCTGAGTGTGTGCAGATGCCAGAAGGTTTCTCACATTCAGCAAGCTGTTTCCCTTGGGCAGAAGCCTGGCCATGCTCTTTACCTACCACTGCAGCCCCCAGGGTTGCTTCTTTTGGGGTGGGCACCATTGTCTGTCCCCAGGGACCCTTCATATTGACAAATACTGATTCAGGCCACCAGGCCAGTCTTCCTGACACTGGCTTTCAAGGGGACCCCAAGACAAGGATAACATAGCTGGGCTTGCAAAAAGAACATTATCCAATAATTCAAACCCTTTCTTTAACAAACCCTGGAATTTTTTTCCCCGACTCAATTAGAAAGCTGCACTCATTTTTTCCCTGCCTTTAGCATCTCCCTTTGGTTTCTCCTTCCAAGGTAAGTTGCAGCATAAGCTGGCAGCCCCTGTTAACAGGAAAAAGAGCACACTCTGTTATCCTAGAGGGGTTTGGACTTGTGATTTACTCTGAGCACTGCTATGGAGAAGCTCTCTCCAGGTGGGTTGTGCTGGACAGAGATGCTTTCTAAGACAGGGAGGACACCTGGTATTTAAAGTGCTTAAAGCCATAGGATGGCACCAACCAGCTGGTCAAACAACCCAGTGATGAGGCACCAGGAGAGGTTTGCAGCAAAGGTGGAAGTCTCCTTGCTGAGTTTTGGGTATAACTGCAAATACAGAGTTATGCCTCAAATGCCTCCATCAGCACACAGAAGCAGTTTTTTTCAATTTCTGGCTTACTGAGAGGAATGCAGCTGGGTTTGGCTCCTCTGCTCTGTGTGCTGGGTGAGGAACCTGAAGAGCAGCTAAACCCAGCCAGTCTGGAGCAGCAGTGTCCCAGCCCCAGAGCTGCCTTCTGCTGGGGCAGGCTGCGTGTCCCATGGAAATCATCCCTGCCAGGCTGCCCCAAAGTTGTCTTCCAAGGTCCACACACACAGAAAAACTCAGGGAAGGTGCCTCAGTCTAGCCAGGCTCTTCTGGATGCCTTTAAGTTCTCTGTGAAGCCCTCAGGGCAGTGGAAGCCCAAGGATTCTCCAGCAAATGGGACCCTTTTATGGGAAAGTCTAGACTTCCTAATGACCTTGGCAAAGCAGCCAAGTGCTCCTCCACCCAGCCAGTGCTGCCTGCAGGCTGCTGCCTCTGTCCCACTGCCTGGGGAACCCTTCTCCTCCCACTGCTTCATATTCTGCAGCTACTTTTGCTCTTCAATGCAACAAATCACTTTTTTCACAGACTTTCCTCCCCTGATACTCCTTATCTCCATGGTTTACATCATAATTCCATATCTCCATCACCTAACAGGTACCCTTGGAGGTACCACACTTCATGCTGTTAACTAAACACATTTATTTTCTTTTAAAAAAATAAACTCCAGTAACTAATACATTTCCTGACTCGTTTCTACCTGCACCTTGCAACATTTCTGTGACGGTGTTCACAGAGATGCGAGGAAGAGGGAAGAGACGAGAATCTGACTTCATGTTTCAGAAGGCTCGATTTATTATTTTATTATATATATTATATTAAAACTATACTAAAAGAATAGAATAAAGGATTTTATCAGAAAGCTAGCTAACAATAGAAAAGCAAGAATGATAACAAAGGTTTGTGTCTTGGACAGAGAGCCAGAGCCAGCTGACTGTGATTGGCCATTAACTGGAAACAACCACATGAGACCAATCACAGATCTACCTGTTGCATTCCACTGCAGCAGATAACCATTGTTTACATTTTGTTCCTGAGTCCTCTCAGCTTCTCAGGAGAAAAAATCCCAAGGAAAGGATTTTTCAGAAAATATAATGGCCACACATTTCCCCTTTGCCAATATTAGCTACTCAGCCAGCACGGCTTCCACTACTGCTCCCCTCCTCACGCAGGCCAATTCCCGCCTTTCAGCAGGTAGGTTTTATTCCCATCTCACCTCCTCAGCAGCACACCAGATCAGTTTTCTCAGTTCCAACAGGATAACTAAGAGACTAGAATGCAAAAAAACCCTTTGCAACCTTCCCCTCAGCACCCTTGACCTTCCCCATACACAGGCTTCTAGCACAAACTACACAGAGCAGAACCATAGGATGGTTTGGGTTGGAAGGAACCTTGGAGATCATCTAATTCTGGGCAGGGACACCTTTTTCTAGAGCAGCACCTGGAGGAGCTGTGGATGGTCCCTCTGCCATGTACAGACACATCAAACCTCACACAAACCCCTCTGCCCCGAGCATCCTGACCAGCCCCTAAGGAAGGAGGAAGCTCTCCCTGCCCTGTGAGCTGCAAACCTCCACACACAGATTGCCTCCCTGCACCTTTAAACCTGCTGAATGGCTCAGTTCAGGGCCGGAGCAGGGTGTTTGACTTCAGCACAATTTAATCAAAGAGGCACAAGTTTCTTTGGCTGCCCCAGCGCTGACGCACTGCTCTCTTGCATTATGTTCCCTAATGAGGGCCACCTAAAGCCCAAAACTATGTCTGAGCACAACACAGAGCTCTCTTTTCATCATGGGCTAACAGAAAAAATATTAATACTCTGAGTATTTCTTGCTCACAGATAAACTTGGCCATGGCACTAAGGAAATTAAAGCAAATAGAGCCAGTCTGTCAACTGGAACACTCTGCCTGCTGCCTGCCCTGGCTGTTATTTTACATGGGTCTTAAATTAAATGTCAAATAGTGTTTGGCACAAGAGCCTTGTGACTGCCCTCAGAGAAAATCTGACACCTTTGCTAACTGTTTCCCACTGCTCTCTACTGCTTGGCGAGGGGCAGGGGAAGTACAGACTGTCTTGCTGCTATTTTTTTTCCCCTTTATTTTTCTCCACCAAGAATGCATGAAAATAAAGAAATGTCTTGTGTTTATCCAAAGTGATTGCAAGGAGTGCGGTGTTAAGTGACATCAGGCACAATTTGGGGCCTGATTTCATTTCATTTGCCTTCCTGGCACTTCCACCCCCCAGTTAAACTGACACAACAAACATCCATCAGTGCTTTCTCATCTCTACCTGCTCCACTTTCAGTACTTTTGACTGAGTTTTAGCAAACAAAAGCCTAACAACTCTACATGTAGAGTGCCAATACACCTGTGCCAACCAGGTAAGTCCCCCTGCCACAACTTTAGCACCACCTGGATGTTCCTTCCTGCAGCATCCCCAGGAGATAATCCATGCACAGCGCACTGGAGACCTCCCAGGAACTGGCATTCCCTAGCACCAGATTAGAACTGGGCTTTGAGACAGCACTTGGGTTATTATAACGAAACAGCAATGACAACTGAGCCCCAGCAAGTCTCCATGAGCACACAGAGAGCCAGAGGGAAATGGAAATGGGATTGCACCCAGCTGAGACCACCCAGGCTGCCTGCACCATGCCAGTCTTTGTCTGTCCCCTCCTGCCATTCTCTGTTCAATCCAAGCAAACCTATCCAACTGCCAGGGTACAGAATTCCCTCTGTCCCATCAGGAATTACTGAGGAACAGAAAGTGTTTATAGCTACAGTCCATGGAAGCAGAGCACCTGCCATGAAAGGACAAAAGCAAAACAAAGTTATCATTAAGTGTCTGGCTCCTGCTGCCTCCTGTTTGTCTCTTCCACCAGAAATGTGCTTTCCTTCAGGGTCTGGAAGGTTCTGCTGTGCCTCTGGATGATAAAGAGCTAACTGCCAATGGCCACAGATTATGTAAGTGTATATACATATCTTAAATCCAGCTGAAGACCGAGCGCGCTGTTCCTCACAGACACCTGGAATCCAGTGTGGGTTCACACACACTTCATCTCCACCCTGCTGCTTTAATCCCTGCAGAAAGTTCCTGGCAGCATCAGGGAGGGTTTCAGCTCTGCCTCTGTGCTCTGGGGAGCTCACACTGAGCTCAGAGTGCTGCTGCAAGGGCTGTGAGAAGATGAGCCTTTCCCATGGACTTGTTACTATTCCATGTCTGCGCCCAGCTGGAGCTCAGGAGCTGCAGAGAGGAAAAACAGGAACCAATATATTTATTGTTTTAACCCCTCACCTCCCAGAAAAAAATAGGGGGATAAAATAGAAGAAGCCTGTGGGCTGAGGTGAATTCCAGGAAAAGGCCGAAGGGATGTGAAGGGGAGGTGGTGAATGGAAAATATGAGGAAACAAGAGAACCAAGAATAGGTATTTTCTGCAGTATTCCAATTAAACTGTATTATTTTGGATCCTGAACTGATCACATTGGCAGGCAGAACTCTTGCAGTGATGATGGCACTGGGTCTGTCCTGGATTTGTCCCTGCCCCTGTGGCAGTAGGAAAGATTGCTGGGGATGGGGAGCACAAGGGGCTCCTCCTCTTCTGTGGAAACCCCTTCATTGAGACAAAACCATGCAAAGCTAGTGCCAGTGAGAGCTCAGTTCAAGGGATGTGTGAAGCTGAAGATGTCTGAAGGCAAAGGCATAAAAACGGCTCCAAACCCTGCACTCACCTGCAGCAGGGAGGGCTGAGCTCCTGAATAAACTGAAATACATTTGTGCACTCAGCAGAGCCTTTCATCTAAGCAACTGGCTGATATGCACAGTGTTAAAGTGGTACACACTCCAAATCACAAGCCCGATGCAAAAGAATTAAGTGACAATTACCCAAAGGTTCCCCAGCAAGCTCTTGAGGGAGCACAGGCTGGTAGACACCTACACTTGTCAGCACCTCCCTATCAAGGGCAATCTCAACACGCATTTCTTCTGCTCAGCAGTTTTTTGCTATTACAGAGAGATGGCACAGGATCATCGAGCAGCACAGTGACAGCTGACTGGAAACACAGTAGAAAATAAGTATTTTCTTTTTTTTCCTCCCCCAGGCAGCCTGTAGCTGTCTGTGATATTCTCTGCTGATGGGTCAAGGAGAGCAGGAAAGACCCTCAGTACTTCCTATGCAAAGGGAGGCCTAGTGGGATAAAAGAGATGCTCCTCTTTTTCCCATCCTTACCTCTCCCACCTTATTTTCCAACACATAACTCCTTGTTCTGAATGAACTCCTGAACTGCTGCAAGGCTCTGCTTAATTTCCTACATGCCCCCGAGGCCTCCCAGGGCTTGAAAGAAAAAAAAAAAACCTTTGGAAATGATCAAGTATAGAGCAGGGCAACTTGCATCCTGTGAAGCACAGTTATTTGTAAACTGCTGTGCAATCAGAGTGCTGCCTGGGCACAGCAGGGCTGAGGGAAGCCTGCCATGAGCTGTGCCTGCTACAGTCACTCTCCTCACCAGATTGAGCTGCTTGCACTGAGTTGTGTCCCCCAAATGGGAGAGAACAGCCTCATCAAGAAGGGGGTTAGAGGTGTGGGAGTGAGCATAGGGTGGTATGGACCCCACCCTCTTCTCTGCCTGGAAAAAAAATCCTCTTAACTCCAGATATTTTGCTCAACCAGTGACAGACACTGCTGTGAGACACTTCTCTTCACCTCCAAAAAATCAGTTTCCATCCAAAATGCAACGCAGGAGCAGGAAAGACCCCTCCAGCACCATCCCCTGCAAGCCCCACAGCCCCAGGACCCACAGAAAACAGAATTTTCACTCCACATTTCCACAACAGCAGTGAGTGCTGCTGCACAGGCAGAGGGTCATCACTGGAATGCAAGTGTGGGCAGAAGAAAGTTTGGAAAAAATGCCTCTCCTGCCATCAACGCTGTATCTGACAGGAGAGGAAAACAGGAAGAAGGGTGCCAGCTGTTTTGATAGCTGTTCTCAGTCTAATGTTTCCTCCAAGGTAAATATACTCTCCTAAAGGAACAAGATCATAATTGGGCCTGTGAAAATTTGCCTCTCAAAGCACTAGAAAACCCAAAGCACTGTACCACTGAGCCAGGAAAGAAAGGCAAAGATAAAAAATGCTGCTTGAGGGCTACAATATATTAAGACCTGACAGGAGAAGAGACATCCCACACAGCCAGAGAAGTCATTGGAAGAAGAGCCAACAACAATTACTGAGGTGATGTCTCAGTCTGTGAGAGAGGACTAGAGAAAAGCCTGGAGAGTGAGCTGACTCCTATTTTGCAAGAAAGGCCTCAGCCCTGATCGTGTTTCACTTGCTCCACGGGACAGTTGGCAGCCCACAGCTGGGCAAGGCTGGCAGAGCTCCACCAGCATTTATCCAGCCTTGCCCACTGGCTCTGACCATGGGGACTGCAGGCATTTACTGCTGTGCAGGGCCAGGCTTTACCACTGCAACCACAGAGCACCTCAGAATGCACATTCTCCCCCAGCACCTATGGGCCGCAGAGGATTTAACTGGAAAATGCTAATCCCTTTTAATAAGATGACCTTTATGGTCTGTACTTTGCTGGTTTTAATGAGCCCGCCTGCAAGGGTTGATTGATTTACTTGCCTGGTGCTCTTAGACTCAAATTTATTATAATTAAGTTGTTAGTTAAAGAAGTTTGCCTTGCTCACCATGCCTGGGACCTCAGGTCATTATTATTAGACTCTCACATGCATCACCCCCATCGTTCTGCATCTAGAAATTAATGAGAGATTGGCAAGGCAGCTCCCCTCCCTCCACCCCAGCCCTGCCATGGTTACTTTGGCAGCAGAGGGGCATGAGCAAATGGAAAGGCAGGCTGGAATATGGGTTTCTGTGCAAAAGCAAAGAGCCTGACTCACAAAACCACTTGGAGCAGAGCGAGCAGAGGTGAGGGCAGCCCTCCAGCTGCAGACACTGCTGCTCTCACGGCACTCGGGGGCAAGGAGCTGAGTGGATGGTGATGGTGCACAGAGCCTGGGCAGAGTTCTGCATGCTGGATGAGGGAGGAGGACTGGAGAGCCATGCTTTTATTTACCTAATCAGTAAAACAGCTGTTTCCCCCTGCCCTTGTCTAGAGAATAATGGGGCATTATGCTCTCGGTGCAGTAACGGGGCCACGCTCGCAGGATTAGATCACATCGCCAACAGAGCCAGGGACCGAGCTCAGGAAGCCAAGGATTCAGCTCAGGAAGAGGCAGCAACAATTGCTGAGGTGATGTCTGCAAGGCACAGACCTGGGGAAGACACAGGACAGAGATTGCTCTTGTTTTGTGAGCTCCACCAGAGGCCAAGTGTCGCAGACACCTTTTATGAAAAATCCTTTCCTCAGGATTTCCTCCTCCTGAGAAGCTGAGAGGCCTCAAGAACAAAATGTAAACAATGATTGTCTGCTGCTGTGGAATGCAACAGGTAGATCTTTGATTGGCCCATGTTGGATGTTTGTAATTAATGGCCAATCACAGCCCAGCTAGCTCAGACAGTCCAAGCCACAAACCCTTGTTATCATTCCTATTCTATTCTTTGCTAGCCTTCTGATGAAATCCTTTATTCTATTCTTTTAGTAGAGTTTTAGCATATAATTTTCTTTTAATATAATATATATATGTATATCATAAAGTAATAAATCAAGCCTTCTGAAACATGGAGTAAAATCCTCATCTCTTCCCTCATCCTGAGACCCCTGTGAACACCATCACAGCCAAGGGTTGGCAAACCCAAACCTGCTCATGCCTTGCTGCACTCCAGGGATGCAGTGCCAGAGTCTGTATCCATCAGGGAGCACCTACTGAGTGTCCCAACTGTACTCTGAGCCACAAAATGCCTTCATTTCCCCCCAAAGCACACAGATGCATGAGCTTATCACTGCTGGGCTCAGCCTGAAGCTCTCTTGCTATGGAGGGTGTGTGACACCCAGATTATGAATTCCTTTGGACACACACTGTATTTCTGCTGCTCTGTTTGGAGCATCCCTACCCTAGTGAAAGCCCAATCAGTGATTCGATTTCTCAGCCATTACAGCAAGCAAATAACAAGATTTCATTGTTGAGAAATAATAATAAATAATTTTCCAGAGACATTTACCCATCTTCCAGCCTGGCCAGATGCAAGGCAGCTCCAGAAGTGAAGTTGTGTAACTGGATTATGCAGTGCCCTCTGCAAGCTAATAAATTCTGCTCGAGTTAACTCTGGCCACGTGGCGTTTGGCCAGGTCAGCTCACAGCAGGTCAGCTCAGAGCTTGGGTCCAGAGAGCTCTTGCTGGGAGGAACAGGCTGGGTAAACCCTCAGAGCACACTTTGAAGGTGGATTAAGCCAAGCCACAAAAGGGTTTGCATCGTTCACCCTATGGGAGGCTGTTGAGGAATGAGGACAGAATATACAGAATATACATGAAGTGTGTGCTAACTTCACTATCTGGCAGCTCCAGCAAGAGTCGTCTGGCTCACTATCACCAAAATATCTGGTTGTATCTAGAGAAGAGGATACATCAGCATATTTTGACACAGAACCACCAGCAAAAAGGTCACCAGATCCACTACCATCCAGAGAATGAGAGGACTCTTGAAAGCAGGCAGAACTCGAGGAACAGAGCAGCCAGACCAAACTGCTCTATAAAGCTCCTGAAGGAATCATATCTGTGAAATTGCCTGCAAAGGTGAGACTCTCAGGAAAAAGCCCAAGCAGAAGTACCTTGGTGTGCTTTTAGTTTGGACACCCTTCTCTGAATGAAGCAGTCAACATCTCAATCCCTCTTCTCTTCTAATCTAGTCATGGGGCTACATAACCTTTTTTCTGACCCTAAGCAAGGCAATGTTTTAATGAGATGCTCTGGGCCATGGTTAAGTCTGCAGACATGTTTATGCACCCTTGGTGAGGAGACGGAAATGATGGGAATGAGTCATGACAGGTGATGGAATGATTCAGCCACCCATCCACCAGCTTTCCATGAACTCTATCACTTCTGACTGCAATAAATTGCCCATATAAAAATAATGGGCTGTTAAATTCCAGGGCATCTCTCAAAGTCAGAGACTCCTATTTCCAGGATGGTATTTTCAATAAGAAGATTTATTTGAGAATTGGAAAAAAGGCTCCCTGGTACAGTTAAGCCCAGTGCAAGAACTAGTGCTGCTATTTAATTAATTAGATTTTAGCTTTATGGACTCCCAAGTTAGCCCAGCTTAGAGCAGGCAGAGAAATACAGAGAGCCACAGAAATGTGTTGCCAATGAGGTGAAGTTCATAATCAAGCTTAACTATCACACGTGTTAATGGCTTGAAAAGCTGTAACTGTTAGTTCATTTCAGTGCTTTATGAGATGTATTTACATGTTAATGACTATGACAAGTACAGGAATCTCCCTGAAAATTAAAACATTCCTGTAGAGAGGTAGTGAGGTCCAACAAGGCTGACAATGTGTTAAGGCCAGCAAAGTCATCAGAAAAATATGAAGAAATGTGTTACAGTCACTTATGGGGTGACTATTCTGGATTTCAGTGGCTTTTATGGATGTCTCTCCTGATTCAAGATGAGATTTTGTGAGCATGCTATAAAAAAGTAGTCATGAGTTATTAAATTTATCCTGACTGGTTATTAAGGACTGTGAATGACAATCAGGGAAAGGTACTGGCCCAAAATGTTTTGGATTCAAGGACTCATGCACTTTCAAGGGAAGAAAAAAACCTCCTTGGTGTTTATAAATGAGAAAATAAAATCCAGAACTATGGCAGGTGGTGCTCCAAAATCCTCTACACCACACTGGGTGGATGTTTTTCAAGCCCTTTGTAGTGATGCCCCAGCCAAAATCTAAGTTGTTGCCTAGTTTCTAACTCAGCTCCTCATTTTCCTACCAGGAAAAGCCATCCCATAGTGCTACTGTGTTTCCTTTAACAGCATGTCCTACCCAAGATAAAACAGCAGAACACAGTGCAGCTCAGTGCCTCCTTTAATGTCTTCAGCACCCCTCCCTCACCAAGTGCAGGTTCACTGAGGATGTGTCTGTCCAACACCTCTCAAAGCACCTTAAAATCTCTCAGCTCTTCTCAGGGTAGAGTTTAGTCCTTACAGTTATTTCCTGGGTGAAAACTTTCCATTTCAGGGGTGGCTTTCCCCTGAAGGTCCATCTAGCTGCTGTCCTCACCATCCACCACTGTCATTTTCAGGTTCAGGTCCAATTCAGCAGCAGAGATTTTCTGTTAATTCCACCACTGATGCAAAGACAAACTTTTTCTGCAGCAATGCTTGATTTCCATTCTAGAAAACAGTTTCCTCTGCAAGCCTGAACCACCCTCCTTTATAAGATATTTTCAAAGCACACTTGAAATCCCTTTAATCTTACCCTGCTCTGAAATAAAGTCCATGATGTCTTTCCCTGCCTATCTGAAAAGCATCCTCGCCAGGAGAGTCCATGTGAGTCTCCCACAACACATGTAACTGAATTATGCTTTCAGAAAGTTGCTGTATTGATCTCTCTACTGATAAAAGAAGGCATGTTAAAAGACATTTTTTACTGCTGACATGACTGCACAATAAGCAGAATAGGATAAAAAACCTGTTCTTCCTTGCTAGCAGACAAAGAGAATCCCTGGACTACTGTCACAGTGGAGCAAAGCAGATCCTAATGTAAAACCAATGCATTAATCATGTTTGATTAGGTAAACAGCAACCGTGCTACTGTGGTGGCCACGTGTCATTTGTAATATAGACTCTCTGGTCTGGTTAAATGAAAACTAAATTGGGCTAAACAGCTAACTCCACTGTCTGCTTTCAGGCAGATCCAAGGGGGGAAATTCTGCTAAAGGCACTTGTTTATCTTTCCATCCTGGCTGAAGTTAGTTTATATATTTGTGTTTACACATAGCTAGGTATGTACATTAATGATGGGCTGTGTTGATTAAAATGTGGGGTTGAGCTGACCAACAAAATAAGCATGGGGAGAGGAGGGCAGGCTTGGATTCCAGCCCAGGAAGATCTGTGAGGATCTCCCTTGTGCAAAATAGAGATTGTGCCAACTTTGTGGTCAGCTAAACCATACTCTGCCTTTAATCAAAGCATTTATTTCAAATTCCCCTGACACCTTGAGCTGCCCAATTTCAGCTCCAGCTTTGACAGATGAGACAGACTCAGTATCTAAAGCTAACCCAAGCCCCCAGATCCAAATCCAAGGTGTTTCTCAGCCCATGGGCACTCTCATCCAGCTTTTTCCCCATCAGCCCCATGCCCACAGCACCCAGCAGGGCAGTGCATCCCAGCTCACACCCAGGAACACCAGACACCCCACCTGCCTCTCCAGCTTCCCACCCTGGCACCCAGGCTTTGGTCAGGGCTGCCACACACATTCTGCCACTGAGAACTCCAGCCCTGGGCAATGCCAGGGACTCCAGTCCACTGAGGTCAGTGGAAATTTTCCTTTTGGCTTGAAGGAGTTACTCCTAATCCTCAGGGGTGGAGGTGGGAAAAGAAGCCAAGCTGGAGAGATGCTGACTAACACAGGACCTTCTCTTCTTCCATAATCAGCTGCCAGTCCTTCAGAGGCTCACTCATGCCCAGCTTCTCTTTCTCTGCTACTCCATCATTTTTTCCTCCCCATCTATACTGTCAACTAAAAGCTTATAATTTTTAATTCAAAGCTTAAAGCATTCTTCCAGATAAAAAATGTTTACTTCCCTATTTAAAAAAAAAAAAGGGAACTCTGGAAGACAGACCATTGTTATAATAGAAGATGGAGCTATTAATATTCCAATAAATTCACTTTCCCTTGAAAATATCTACCCTTTCTCTCTATTTTGACACTTGAGCATCATCTTTGGCAGAAAAGGGAAAATGCTGCTGTTCTAATTAGGAATTAAATTGTGACTTCTGTACTCTGATGTAGATAATTACAGATCTAGCAGAGAATTATGAATCAAGAACCCACAGATGAACGGAGGAAAAGCCTTTCTTCAGAAGCTGGAGGATTTTGTATGCACACATACTGATCTTGATTATTTCTGCTGCAGTGAAGGGAATCCACACTGCCCAACCTGCACAGCAGTTTAGCCAAAGAAATCACTTTCAGCTTCAAAACCATCTGAGCAGAACAACAATCATCATATAAATAAATAAACCTCTTGAGGCAAAAGCTATCCCAGTTTTAGCATCGGTGATAGAGAATTCCAGCCTCTCTAATTTTCCACCCTCAATTGCAGGTTTCTGGCAATTTCTCTCATTTTCCTGTGCATTCAGTTAAAGATGCCTTGAGATAAAGTGCGAGATTTCTGTGGAGCATTTGCTCAGCTCCCCCTCCTATCCCTGCCCTGGGAAAGGAGCTCTGCTATCAGGCTGATAGAAAGTCAATAGCTGACAGCAAGGAAATAATCTGAGCCATTGATCCTCACTTCAGCCTTCAGAGTCAATACAAACCAAAGGGAAGACACATGCTTATAAACACACACAAAAGGGAGTGAATATATTAACTCCCAGCCTGCTGCAAAGACTGGGAATGGCTAATGTGATTAATGAGCACAAGAAGCACTGAAAAAGGCACATCCAGAGAATGAAGGAGCTGCATATCAAGTCACTGAGAATGTATTCCAAAAGGCAAGAGTCAGAGAACGAAATATTCTTCCATAAAGGTCAGATTTTCTATCTGAATGTCTAAATCCCTGTGCATAGGGTATAAGAATAAATGTCTGTATACCCTCAGAGATGGCCTATTTCATGTGTGCCAAGGGGCAAAGGTGGCAAAAAGTCAATTTTGACTGATACTCATCCCCTGAGGAAAGCTCAAGTCTCTTAGCAAGTTCCTCACCAAAAAACATTCAAAAGAAAAGAGTTCAGCACTAAGAAGGGATGTTACTGCACATTCAAGCTTGCCAAGGATGCCCTGATCCTTGGAAACAGATTTTTCCTGGAAAACAACTACATCACTCAAAACAATGTGAGTCACTTTTAGAGTTATTCTTCATTCTATCATCAAACTCATCTTTTACAACTCTGTTTTGCAGATTGGTATCTAATCCAATAGCGAGGCCTTTATTTTGCATGGACCTCATTTCTCTATCAGATATTCGCATAGAATTTCAGTGTGCCATCAGAAGATGAACTAGGACACTGAGACTATTAACTATATGAAATATTCTTCATAATTAATTCACAGAGCACTCTGAAAATGAAGAGTCTCAAGGATGTGTTATGGTCAGACCATACCCACCACCACTGAAGAATAAGGCAATACTGGTGAGGTAACACTACCTAGATACACTCATATTTACTGAGAAATAACAACATTTATAATTATTGGAATGATATAAAGCATGCTAAAAATCACATCCATAAAGCTGATATGCCCAATTATCAGACACACAATTCTGAAGTGTCAGAATCCAGTCCTGCACTGAGTTTCATGGTCAGACATGGCTCATACAGCCCTGTGTTCTGCTCTTTTTCTTCTTAACCCCAGATTCCCCCCTCCAGGACAGTCTCTAGTGGCTGTACACTGCCAGATAAATCTGGACACAGACTTTCTTTTGGAACAGAGATTCAATTAAATCCCACTTTCCAAAATGCTCTGTGCACTCATCTGTGTGCACCTCACCTGTGCTACAAATAACACCTGAAATTGGGAGAGATCTTGAGTGATATTCTTGGCAGCATTAATCACACTGCATTATTGACATCAACTTGTATTATACTGATCTACACCATCTGGTCCCAAATTTAATTTGCTTTTCACTGCTGACTTGCCAGGGGTTTACTTTCAATATTTTCCTGAGCTAGTGGAATGAGAAAAGACTGGTCTGCTTCAATTTTAATTTGTAGTCCGGCTGCCTCCTGTCAGCTTCACTTCTGCCATTCCTGCCCAGCACAAAGTTGCAGTATTTCTTATGCCAACAAGCCTTACTTCTCCCAATTAAAAGGAAAGTAATGCTAAAAACAACATGCCAGAGCCCCATATTGTGTTTTAGGGAGAAAGATAACATCCCAAAAGTCTGAGCTGGGACACAACTTCCATGGCCCCAACCTGGGCAGCTGTGGGTTGTGTTTAACTTAGACTGTGCTGAGTTCTCTGTATTTCACTGATGTCTTCTGATGCACCCCTCAACACCCCTATTGCTATTTGGGGGTGAACCTTTGGAGCAGGTTGGCCATCCAAGCATCAGGAATCCATTTCTGAATTATTGTGCCATTAATCCACCCCTGAAATGGTCTCCAGCAGCAGCACAGTTCTCTGCCTGTTCATTTTCCAGTTATTTCAGATCTCTGAGTGCAGTACTGGTTGATGGACTCCCAAATTAATGCCTGCCAGTTTATCAGCCCTGGGGAAATTCTATCCATTTTCTGCTGAATGCAACAGTTTTCAAAATGGTTTGTGTGAAATATTACTATCCCTTACATGTGAAGTAATAGGATTAGGTCTTTCTATGCATATCTGAAGAGATTATAAAATAGTTAAAATACATTAACTCCATTTCCTTCAACATTTTTTACCAGAAAAACAATACACCTTCTATTTACAGAATTTATAATTGCTAAATCCAAAAGTAGACCTGTTTTTCCAGGCTAACTCAACCTCCTTCTTATGAGTCTCCATCTTCCTTTGGCTGCAGTTGTGTGAGATGACAAGTTTATGATCCTCAGTGCATTCCAATTCTCCTTCTCTGGGATATTATTAGCCCCTTTGTTACAGAGTCTTTCCTGTCAAAACGAGCTCATAAGAGTTTGAGCAAACTGGATCATCTTTGTTCAAGTGAGTTAAAAATCAGGAACAGCCCCACGAGGTGCTCTATGGAAAATACCAGGGGATAGACACATCTTCAGCTCACAGGCTCCAGCAGAAAAACATAGAAAATTGGTAGTTTTGTGGAGGTCTTGGAGCATAAAATATGGTTTTATGGGGGTCTTGGAGCATGATTCACCTCCCAGTTCCACCCTCTGCTTGCAGGGGATCTTTTCCATTCCATCACAGCCTCCCAAGCCAACCTCTGCTCCCACCAGCCCATCCTCACAGCAAGACTCATTTAAAGAATGGGTAGGAAAGGACATGCCCACATAACTCTTAAACCTCTCCAGGACTGGGAAGGGGTGTTAAACCTGGCCCAGCAACGAGCTGGTTCTCCCACCCACTGCAGGGGTGATGCTGTGCAGGCAACACAAGCCACGAGCAACCCCTTCTAAATCCAAATAAAAGCAGAAGATGAAATCAGGGGCTGTGAAATCCTGCCTGAGGGGCAACCTCTCTCTCCAAAAGAACATTTTAAGACTACCCAGGCATTTGAACATGAATGGGCTGCCTGGCTGCTCCCCACCTGCCCAGCTGGCAGCACCTCTTTGAGCTGAACACCGGTTGTGTGGAACATGAAAGCCTGAATTATCATATCCCACAGTGACACAACCTGATAAGGGGCATCTCTGACTTTGGTTTGCCTTCAGCTCAATTATTCATGCCCCAGCTAAAATAACTCCTAATCTTTGGGCCATCTACTAACTAAGCATTACCCAATAAACTCTGACCCTATTACAGTGCACTCCAGGGAAATTTATTTCTGACAACAGTTTACAACCATCTATGTATTGCCTTTAGCCTTTTAAGTTTAGAGACCAAACTAAAGCCTTTCCAAGACTACAGGGTATAGGCTGCTGTGATTTGGCGCGAAGACAGAAAAGCAGGTCAAAAATCCCATGTCTGAAAGGGAAAAGAAACACTCCCAGGGAAATCAAAACCCAGCACTGAATAGCAATTAGGTGAAACTGGTCTATCAGTTTTTTCTTGGCCCAGCTAAATCAAGTGTGCCCTGAACAACTATATAGCAACTACTGAGTAAAGCAAACCTCACATTAAAATTGGGTTCTCCAGAATAATTTGCAACCTGATTAATTATCACCTTCATTCAGCAAGGTACTTAAACAGCTGAGCAATCCCATTAACCTCCCTAGGACTGCACAGAAGATTGATGCTGGGTGAATGTTTGCTGCTAGACCTTGTGAGGGTTTTGCAGCTAAGGAGAAGTCTCTAGGCTATCCATCCATCTCCCCTGGCCCTCCATCTTGTGAATATATGGGCACCCACATATCTCTGTGCTACAGTATTGCCCTTCCAGCCAAGTGGAATGGATGTCCCTCTGTCTCCAGGTGAGGAAGAAAGGAAGGAAAAATGGATCAAGGAAATACCTGTGGCTGAAAAGATCTCAGCCGCTCAAGAGGTTTATCCAGCAGCAAGGAAGATCTATGGCCTTTACTTGTCTCTCCTAGAGGCAAGATTTCATTTTTAGATTAAAAACTTCAACACCCACTTGTGCTGTATGTGAACAGCACATTTCTCCCGTGGCTAAAATTGATGGTATGACATGTGCTGTAAAAGGTTAGCACCAGCACCATTGTAATCCTTGGCCACAACTTTCATTTCCTTAATTTGCTGACACAGGGTAATGGAGGGCTGTGCTATATGAGAGAATACTAAACAATCTGAGTTACAAATTTTCTCTGAATGTCTAAGCTGACCTTTGAAGCTTTCAATAAAAATATAATTTAAAGAGGGGGAGAAAAATTGTTAACATGGAAATGGAATTACAGGAACAGGACCAAATTCATTCCTTTGACTTGATATCTGCTCATGTTTGATGTCAGCTATATAATTATACATCACAGCTTGAGTGAAAAAGGCATTTGGTTCCATGCTAAAAGCAGGCCACATATAAATGGTTTATTAACTGGAAAGGAATAAACAGTGCTCAAGTGTTTGGGGACAGCACTTCATTAACAATCTGAGCATCCTCCCTCTCACACACCCCTGATTTCTCATTTTGGGCTGTTTTACATTATTCTGTAGGAGCACAAAGGGAACTCTGAAGGCCATTTTTTATTTCTATCTATCCTAGAATGCCATGCAGTGCCAGAGAGATGAAATGTTGCTTCTGTGTACACGACAATCTGGCCTGTTGTATTTTAACAAAGAAAACCTTTAAGAGGAGCTGCCAGCATGAAAGAGAAGAGCTCCTTCATGCTTAGGGACATAGCTTAGTGGTGGACTTGGCAGTGCTGGGTTAACAGTTGGACTGTATGATCTTAAAGGTCTTTTCCAACCTAAACAATTCTGTGATTCCATGATTAATACTCTCCAGAGATCCCAGAGCAGACAGTAGCTGACATGGGTATGCCTCCTCCAAATCCCTGTCAATTAGCAGGGCTGCTTCAAGCACAAGGGGAGTGTTTTATGTGTGTGCGAAATAAGGTCAAAAAAAACCCAGGGAAAACAAAGCTACTCTTGTGGCCCTCGTGATAGATGTAACCAAAAAAAAGGGAGGCTCATTTTGGGCAATAGGGAGAAGAAAGTTGATCCTTGATGTGCAGGATAAGTTGACACCATAAAAGGTTCCTCGCAGTGAAAACCAATTTCTGCTCATTCAGAGAAAATCTCTAAGTCAAGATGTTGCTGGATGAACCAAGTAACTGAGAAAAACATCCATCCACTGGCCTTGAGAGGGAATAACAGCTTGAGAGTCAATATCCCAACCCCTTCCTCAGAGCCCTTTTGGTAAAGGCTAACATGATCTCCTTCATTTCCATCACAAATTTTGCTGCTGTTCTCCAGTAAGAACAGAGCTAGAAAAGGAAAGGAGCACATGTAGGACATCACTCAAGCAAAGGTGGAAGCAGCAGTGGATTTACTGATCCAAAGCAGCAGTTAATAGCTGTATTCAGTCATCCCAGCAGGGAACGGACCCACCTTCACAGCAAAACCCTGTGTTAGCAAAGCTTACCTGCTCAAATCCTGCTGTTTGTCAAATAATTCCCTCTTGGATCTCTGGCTACAAGACCCAGCACCACTATCCTAACACTTTGGAATATTTTCTCCCAAATCTAACCTGTTGCAGGAGCAATAGAGAAACCCAACTCTAGGAGAGCTACTCACAGACATCATCCTTAATATTTGCCTTTTGGAAGCCCACACTCTGTCACCTTTCCCTGGAACACCATGAGATGCACATGGCAGCACTCAGCTACAGCAGGTCAAGGTACTTGATGCAGAGAAAGCTCCCTGAAATCTTTCCAGTCCTGTGACATATGGCAAGGGATTTTAAAGCTCTGCCATAGTACCTAAGCACACCACAGCCTGCTGCAGCAAGGCAGGTTTCCATGGTCCAATGGTAGTTAATTTTCTGAAGGTCAGATTTTACATGTTTATTTTGCCGGGTGCCCTGTGCAGTACAAAGACACAACTATATTAATGGCTGACAAATTAAAAGCTCAGCTCCTTCTGAGAGACTGTGCAGGGTTTTTGCTCTATTTCATCCAGAGTGACATTTCATCCCAGAAAAGGCCAGGGCAGAGTCCCAGCACAGAACATCTGGTTGGCAAACACAATGGAGCACAGCACCTGCAAACACGCTCAGTGTTTGCTTTGCAACTATTTGTTCCCCCATCCACAGAAAAAATATGGTTTTAGGCTGTCAAAACCCATTCCTTGCCAGGGGAGTCTGGTGTGATAATGCAGCCCGTTTGTCTTGGAAAGTCCTCATTTCTGGGCTGTTCATGGCCAACATTTCTGGAAGGTGAAAGGGAGAAAAGAAGGTTTTCTTCCCTCTTTTTTTCCTCTCTGTGGTTTTTTTCCCTAGTTTTTGCAGGTTTTTAGACATTCAGCTGAATGTCTAGTGGGATCAGAGCGAGCCAAACAGCACAGTTAAGAAAGAACAGAGATGGATTGCAGCAAGGTCTGTGGTTTAAAATCTATAATCCAGGGGCTAAGGAAGTACAAACAAACTAATAAAAGCAGAAAATTATGAAATCCTGGCCTTAACACCAAGCAAAATTTCTTAATTTAGGGCTCTTCTAATGGCTGAAACCACCACCAAGCTGACTCTGGGGGACAATCCCTCCTCCTGCCAGACCCTTGATTTGGAAAGGAGAGACTCCAGGATCCCAGCCAGCCTAAGGTGTTAGTGGGGGAAGGAGGTTTTCATGAGGAACAAGGCTGGGGGAATGCAGAAGTCTTATATAAAAAGTCCTGCCAAAGGGGAGGTGCAGGGTTGTAGCTGAAAGTTTGAGATACATTCTGCAGGCTTTGGTCAGCCGGCCAAATTCTCCACCACTCCATATAGGCTGAAAAAATACAACAGGACTGACCACTGAGAAGGACACCCAGTGGTCCGGAAGAAGTTTGCAGAGGACCAGACCTGGCTGAAGATGTGGCAGCACTGTGATGTGTCACAGCCTGGGGAGCTGGGGACATCAATGAGCCCACTGCTGGCAGCCACATCAGCCCAAGACTGATCCAACCAACCATCTCTTCCTTATTTTTATTTTCTGTGTTGTAAGAAGCGTTTGCTTCCAATGAAGAAATAATGAACAAATAAACCTCTTTTTTTTTTTCCTTATAATATAAGACAAGCCACATATGAAAAGCCATTTCTTCTCCTGCCCTACTTCTTTAAACCTTTGTTGCTGACACTTTGTGCCACTGAACACCTGCCTTGATGGTGGCACAATGTCACTCTTATAAAGGACATTTACAGGAATAAAATGCTACATAAGATATTCCTCTTGGCACAAGCACTCACTGTGTGGCCTTCAGCAAAACAGTTCACCCCTTCATGGCATAAGCTGGAAAACTGACTGACAAATATGAATCCTACAAAAAAGAAATAACAGATGCTACATTTTAGCAGAGATTCTTAAGAAGCAGCTTCCCCATGTTAAACAGGACAGAAATTTTAAGGCACACCAAGAAGGCAAAGCTTGGCAAAGCCTTCACCCAAGAAGAATCCAACTGATAAGACAGAGTTATTGAACAAGAGCTCAGGTCAAGCCTCAGGTTCAACCAGATTTCTTCTTTTCTCTTTATTTCACATTATCTCACCTCAACCACCCCAAGAAGCTGCAGACCACATGGGAATGACAAGTTGTCCTCACATACACAGGTAACACTGCCAGCACAGGGGGGTGAGTAGAGTCCCTGCACCCGTCCCATGGTTTTAATCCATGCCATGGCATTGTCTCTGCTTTTTGTTGTCTTCTATGTGGATGGAAGATGAAGCAGAATTAAAAAAAAAAAATTCTTACTGGGGCTGCCAAAATGTCATTTGAAATTAGATTCATACTTCAATTTGCAAAGACTCCCCATCTCAGTAGCCTGTCTTAGGCACTCTTCTAAATAAGTGTAGATTAAAAAAGGCACGAGTCAGAGCAGAGTGTCAAATGAGTTGTGACATCTATTTTTAATTAAAAATAGCAGTAATTGAAATGTATTTAGCTCCACTGAAACATTCTGGGCTGGCAGCCTCCGGGAAATATTCAGCACAGGCAATGAAAGAGCTCAGAGTCATTAAATTCCTACCTCCTCCCTGGCCTGCTCCAAACCTGCCCATAAACCACATTGTTATAAACAATGAGAAGATCCATTTGATGCAGTCCTTGGACATCCCTCAGAGGCCAGTGGCCAGTGTCCATTCAGGGGCAAGGACAGGAGAAATGCCCTTTTAGCCTTCTTTGTAACCTCTCTTTGTCTTGCCCCTGCTCTGCTCCTTTCTTCCCATCCTCTCATCCCCAGAGGCTGGAGGAACTGACTTTTCAATTTCCAGCTCCTTCCTGAGCATATCTGCTGTTTGTCAAGCACAGGCATTAAAGTGCAGCACTCTTTTGTCTTACTCCAGTGAGCGTGTTTTGGAGGTTTTATGTGAAAGGTAGGTACATGTGTGCTTATTACAGTCATTTTTCATAGCAAGAAAGACATCGTAAGTGATTAACATAAATCAGATATCATTAATTATGTGGACAGGCTCCCCAAACTACTGCTGAAAGAAAGATGAAGAGGAAAAATAGTCATCTCTGTAACAGAAATGAGTTAATGATGTATATTTCCTTCTTGTAACATTTTTCAAATTAGAAGTTTGCACAGAATTGCTTTTGACCTGTAATTGAACCATCTTCAAATTCCCAGGGACAGAAAACTTAGTTAAATTCTCAATGCTTCTTCCCTGTATCACAAGAAAGCCAAGCAGCCCTGCTCACTCCGAAGTTGACATGCTATAATACTGATATAGGGAGAAAAAATTTATTTCTCCCAATGCACAGAATTTGCAATCCAAGCAAATTGGAAAAAAGGAAGCCAATTGTAATCAAACTATCTTATCTGAAACACAGTTTGTTGGTGCAATGAGGGACATAAATTTAGGAGCATCCACTGCCATTGGCATCGCTTTGGTGAACTGACTCTATTTAACTCATGAGTCATGCCATAAAGTATAATATAAGGGAAAATCACTAAGCAGATAAAGAAGGACCTACAAACATTCGCAAACGCTGTGATAAATATTTAGATTGTTGACTATAGTCTCATAGCATAATAAACCCACATGTTTTAGGTTAAGGTATATGCTTATCTCTTCTCTGCTATCTACAGGTCCTTGAGCAGAGATGCTATAGGTATTTTCATTTTGTACGTCTGTGGAGAGGGCTGCCAAAGAGTCAACAAGAGCAGTTTTCCAAGTCTCAAAATTCCCCTAACCTGCATTATTTCCACTTGTGATTTTAGCTCTCAGTCTCCCAGCCAGACTAAAACCAGCCAAACATTTAAATGTAAACTCCTCAAGATGCCTCATCTCTGTTATTTTCCAGCGAGGTGTGGAAATTCATAAACTCCTGTTTCTACTGGAGCCGTGCAGAGAGAGAAGGCTTTCATATCCCCAGCCTCAGGCAATGCCACCAGAGCAAGCTGGAATTACTGACAAAATCCATGGGCCAGGAGACAAGGTGGGGCAAGAAGATCACAGCCCTCAATGCTCACTTTGATCCACACAGTTTAAGGTCAGAATTTATTTCCCCTGCTGTGTGTTGGACACAAATGTCAGCAGATCCTTTGGCATGGCTGGCACAACAGAATTTCACTTCTCTGCAGCTGCAGGATGGATTCTTGAAATGATTTGTCTCCCAGAGCAAGTGTAATTACCTTAATAGCCTTTAATGCAAATGGGTAGTGAGGAAAGAGTTCATCACCAGCACATATGGTGTTAGGAGATTTCTGCTGAAAAGGTTCATTTAGGAGGGTAACAGGAAATGGCATACAAAAATATACATAAATAGCATGCAAAACAAAAATAGGGTAAGAATAGAAGATGGAGAAGCAGAAATCCCTGACATCTCTTATCATTTCCCAATAGATTCTTTCTGATAAATCCCTTTGGCCATAATCTCCCAAGTGATCAGGGTGCCCTTTTTGGGATGACCTCATGTTGGCCAGCCCAGGATGGGAGAGAAGAGGCCAAAATCCTGCAACAGCCAGGAAAAGCACAGTGTGCATTGCCTCTGGCCTTCTCACCCTTGGCTCCTACACTCCCAATCTACACCTCAAGTGTAGACCTGGAAAATCCTGTTAGGATGCCCAAAAATACTGGGGCATAATCTCTCCACCACTTCCATCATGGCATGCAAACACTGAAGGGTCTGAGACCAGCAGAGGTGATCCCTGATAAGGACATGAACAGCTCCATTCAGCTCCAATAATGAGCAAGTCAGCAATGTTAACTCCTCCTCCATTCCTCACTAAAGCAGAACATTTATCACTAAGTGTAATAATAAAGAATAATAATTAATTCCACTGGCTGCAGAAACACTGGAGCAGCACAGATGGTAAAAGCATCATCTTTCCCCCCCAGGCTTGTTACACCTGCACACATACCAAATTTAAAAACAATGATGGATAATATTAGGTCCTAAAAGACATTTTTGTGATTCCATCTGCACAAAAATGAAGCATTGAGCAGGAAATTCACAGTTCTCTATTTTCCAATGGCACAGGAAAAAAAGATTAAACAGACCCAGGGGTGAAATGCTACCCAGCCTGTCATTTGACCAGTAGGGAATTCTGATATTTACAGTGATGCTTCAGGCCTGAGCTTTCTAGCCCACTCAGATCACATTCTTCCTGAGCTGTCTGCCTTGTTCCTCCTGCTGAAAGGGCAGTTGCTAATCTATTTATTTTTTTAATATATATTAGTATAAAATATATATTTTATTGTTGTCAGCAGGGCTGACAACCAGAACTGCTCCAAGAGAAAACAGCAAAGGGTTTTTGGGCTGTAAGCCCCTCTCTGTGGCACTGCTGGAAGGCATCTGCAGGGCTGTGCCTGCAGAGCTGCTGAGTGGGGATGGCTGGCTGCCTCCTGAACGGGAGCCAGGCTCCAGCATGGGTGTCTGCAGCTAAAGAAGGAGCAGAGCATCCTCCTGGGGCTCCTGTCAGGCTGAGCTGAGCACACAATCCATCCCTGCCTCAGCCTCCCAGGGTGTGCTGGGTGCTGAAAGGTCCTGCTGAGCTGGGGGTGCCCAGAGAAGGCAGGGAAGGCAAAGAACATCAGGATCTGTTGCACTCCAGGTGCATCTTCCTGTGCCTCCTGCTGATTGTAAGGTCAGGATGACACCACTCATTTCAGAGAGGTCCAAGGAGCCCAACCTGCAGCTGCCATGAGCTCTTTGGACACCAGGTGCTGAGCAATACAATCCACCTTCTGCATGGCTTGAAGCCCCTGCACAACATTTCCTTGTGCAGTACATTGAATTCAGCATTTTGATGTGTTAGTATCAAGGAATGGAACCCCAAAGAGGACAGTAAAGAAAGGCAGGGCCAATGAGAACCCTCTGGTACTCAAACTGCAGCAGGCCCCTTGGAAGCCCACAAGTAACTTCAGGGCAAAGAAAATGAAATATAATTTCCACTTTAGCCAATAACCCAGTCCCTCTGGTCACAGGGGCTGCTCAGCTGCAGCTGCCACGTGTATGTCCAGCGTGCAATTAATTTTGTGTGAGCTACTGAGCTGCACAAGTGTAAAGAGAGGGGGAAAACCCCTCTCAGAACTTGTCCTGTTTTCTTACAACTGGCTAACAATGGCCCTAAAGCCCCAACAGTTGCCTGCAGCTCCACAGATTACTTCCAAACTGCACACCCACATCAGGCTTTTGGCATGGGACCTTAATATTGTTAATATCTCAAGTTCCTCTAAGAAACTAGGCAAACAGGCAAGTTTAGAAAGTTAGTGGTGAATTTTGATCAGTTCTGCAGGTGTGAGGAAAATATAACACAGAAAAAAACAGTAGGAGGTGAGTAAACTCCAGGCTGATACAGAGGAAGGCAAAAGGAACTTTCTACCATGTTGAAAAATTTCCTGCAGCTCCAGGAAAAGGCTTTAAATCTCCTAAGATGAAGTTCTCTCCCCAGCTGTTTCAGACTTCTCAGGTAGTTCTGTTAAATGCTGCTTTAATACTTCCAAGTCCAACCACAGCCAGAATTTAACAAAACAGGCAGTATTTGAGACATTAAGAAACAAAGAGGAGGAAAAAAAATCAACACATTGGCTGAGGTTGTCAGAGACCTCAAGAACAAAACCAGAAGTGTGCAAAAAGCCCCAATTCCTGCTTCCTGAAAGAACTACAATTAATGACTAGTAGTAAAGAATTGAACAAGACCTAGAATATTCTTTAAAAATTGAGCAAGCCAGCAATGTTAACTTATATGCACATTAACCCTGCTTTTTCCAGGCAGGGGTGATGTGGATATTCTGGGATTCCTGTGCTGGGAATGGGAACAGGTGAGGTCATTGACTCCAAGGCCAGCAGGAGCAGCCCATTATTAAGGAACCTGAATGTTATCATCAGAGTTTCTGCAGCCACATGTCTAAACTGCTTTCAGGAACAAAATTCTGCTTCAGCACCTCCTCAAAACTCAATTTGGGTTGGAATCTCTGAATGTTTAACCAAATCTGTGGGAAACAACAGACTCCAGTTAAAATGGGAGCCCACTTCTTCTTAAGAAGCCTTTTCAGCTGGGAATGAAGAATGAGTGAGATATTTGATGTCTCTGTTCCAATCCATTCAGCCATACCAAATAACAAAGGAGGTTCAGGGAGAAAAAGGAAAAAAAACCAAAAAAATAAAAAAAAAATATCCTTTATGAAAGAAGTTTGAGTGTTTGAATTACATCTAAAGCCAGTCTCACCTCACTTCCCATTGTGTATTACTGAGCCATCCCCAGTTTTATGAGGTATTGACAATCCAGCTCTTCAGTATTTGACCACTGCAAAGTCAGCAAGGGCTTTAACACCAGCTCAAACCACAGACCATAAATAAGCAACTAGCAGATCATCTTAAGGGCTGGGTGGAGTATTTTCCTTTCCATCCTCTCTCTATCCACCACTCCTACAGCAAGGGAAAAGAAATGCTTGGGATGCAGGGCAGACTTTGGATTTATGCAACAAGAACCCATAACAGGGAACCTTCCTGCCAACTTCTCCTTGCAAATCTCTTCCTTTGGCCCACTGAGCCCCTAACAGAAGCACCAGGAACCAGAAGCTCCTTGTTCTCTCACAAGTGAAAAAAAAATTACTTTTTTTATTTTAAATTTAGTCACTTTTCACTTGTCTTGGCGACTTTTTCCCCCACTACAGTCTTTTCACAAATTTGACTTTGGGGTAACCAGAACCAGTCAAGCAGTCACATTTCAGAAGTCCTTTGAAATCCACCTCCTTGGCAACCCAATAGCTCCCACTACTGACCTTCCAGACAGAAAATTGATGCACTTGACATTACCTGAGGCAGTGCAGAACAGTGAAGGCAAAGGGTCGTTTCAACCCAACTTCTTGGCCTCCATTTCATTTCTGGAGTTAATTTTATATCACCCAGTATCAAGAGGTACTGGGAATTTCTTAATACCACCTTTCTTCACCCAAGCTAAGTGTTCTTGTAGGGCATACATATGAAAAGAGGTACACAGAGGTTTAGAATTACCATGTCCACTATATGAGCCCATGCTTTATTTCACCACATGACTCCAAGCTCCATTAAAGTGCCAAAAGTGCTATTATGGCACTAAGGCAGAGCCACTTGTTTAAATACTAATTTTTTAATACTAAATTTTAAATACTATTTTTTTTAACCTCAGTTTTTTTCTTTTACCTTTTCTCCATATTTTCCCTGAATTTTGAGCTCAATCCCTTTGATCTTCATAAGGGTCTGTGGGCCAATGTCACACCTAACAAGCTTCCTGTGGAACAACATACCAGCCCAAAAATTTGACATGAGAGAACAGGACCCAGAAAGGCAAACCACTCTTCAGTGCTCAAAACTACCTTATATTTGCACTGTGAAAATAAAAAGAATCAAAGTGTTTTATACAAGACAAACAGCATCTATAATTCACTAGCTAGGTCAAGGACACACTTGTTAAAGAAAATCATCTCAGAAAAATGTTTATCTCATGCCAGATCTTTCCTATAAGAGGACCAGTAGGTAATTAAGGCTTCTTTTTTCCAGCAGTCAAAGGGGACATCAGATTTTTTTTTTTTCCTTTAGCTCCTAAAGGAATGGTGTTCTTTCACTGATGCTGGAGCTGTTTCCCTGTGACATGTACCATACTCAGCCAACATGTCAACAAATACAACACAGCAGCTGCTAATGTAATTTTATGTTATCTTTTTCTTCAAGGAATCTCAGTCTGACTTGGTTTGCCCATCTGCTTTAAAAAACCCCAACATAACTAACACCTACGACAAGAGCATCCCAAATGTTCATTTTCCATGTTCCTGAAGGAAGATCTGCCTGGGATTTGAAGGACAAGCTCCACCTTTGCACTGCTACTCCACAATTAACCCTATTCCTTTTTCTGCTTCAAGCAGCAGATCAGAAACAATGGGAAGTCCTCACATAAGTGAATGTAAAAAGGCACTGGATGTGTCTTCCACCCTACACAGACTTCAGCTCCAGCAAGGCTTCTCCTGCACACCTAAAACAGGGTCACTGTTTCCACCAGTGCAAGAAATTGATTATGAGTACCAGTTTGGTCCTGGCCCAAATACCTCTGTCAGAGAAGACAGAAGCATCCCAGAACAACTCTATCAGCAGGTTGCAGCTGTGAGAAGGAAGATTTAATCCACTCTGAACCCCACTAGACCTCTCCCAGCTGCACTTGTTTATTTGGGCACCAGTCAGAGATAAGAAGTTGAAATCCAGAGTATTTCTATATAACCACAATGCAAAAGACCAAGGTATTTCCCCATGGGCCAGGCCAGCAATCAGTTCCTAGCCCATTATATTCTCATCCATAACCTCCAGATATTTTATTGGCAGGTTGGTCCCACCTTAGGAATTACAGGAAATGGAAGGGATTGCGAAATGCAATGTAAATGAAAGGCACATGGCAGAGTTTTGTGGAATTCATTGGAAAGACTCCAGCAGTGGCCCAGGTTCTCTGAGCTTATTTTCAATGTGGTGAAATGTTGTGTGATTCAGGTTTGGCAAATGGCACCTATGAAACACCAGGATGAAGAGACAGGGGTTACTCACTCTGAAAGACAAACCATTTTATGAGTTTTTTGTCAGGGAGTGGGAATTGGAAGCGTGGAGGATAAATCCTTCATGGAGAGAGGCACTCATTTCTCTCCAAGCAAGAACAGCATCATCAAGGATGCACGTGGCTTCTCAAAGGGGATCAGATAACATTTTATCACTTTCTGCCTCAACTCAGAGACTGAGTGCAATAAACACATGAAAGATGAAAATTTTTTGTTGTTGTTGATTAATGTATTCATAATATTTTAAATCCCACAGGAAAGGTGCTCCAGATTTTTGCAAAATAGTCCCCAAAAAAAAAACCCCAGCAACAGAGAAAACAGGAGCATCTTAACACTCACTGCTCACCACCCATTCCTAAAAAGATCCAACATAGGAAAAATGTGCAAAAAATGTTCTGAGGAAAGATGGATCACAACTTCAGCTTCAGCAGAGATAAGCTGTTCTGCCCAAATTTTCCAGTTTGAACATAAGCTTTGCTTGGATTCAGTTCTCTCCCCGCTACCCCAAAGGTCATAATCTCAACCAGTTGCAATGATTTTCACAAAGTTTCACAGCTTTGTACATCAGGAAATAGACTTAGAAAAGATCCCCAGATTCCTTTGGCCTCCATAGTTTTGATACCATCAGAGCTGTTGAGAAGCCACTTGCCCCCTTTGTTTCCTCCCTTTTTCTCTTTGTAGACTCAGAGAAGCATAATCCTGAATTGATAGCTTCTCCCAAAGCTCAGGCCATGATTTATCAGTCCAGGAGGCTGCAGTGGAGAAGTAATTGCATTAGCACTGCCACTGATAAATAGTGCTTCCTCCAGACTTACGAGCCGCTGAGGGCTAATTACTCCTCAGATTCCAGATTCCGTTTGGCTTTAATCACAGGGTGAATCATCTCTTTCCAAACATGGCAGATATTAATGGTGGCACACTTATCCTAATTAATCTTCCATGGGGAAGGCCTTTTCTTTTTAATTAAAGACGCGAAAATGTGCAAAAATTACAAAAGAGCACGCGGCCACGTAAGGACAAGAGTCAAAGCACTGCAGAGGATGGTGAGGATTGTTTTCACAAGGAGATAATGTAATGAGCCATATTCATCCCTGGCATCTGGATTTGGACATTATTAAGCTGGCACATTGAGACAAATTCATCTTCAGCACGTCAGCTAAGGGAAAGTGGTGTTGATGAAGGAATGGAGGAGCCATTCCAGCATCTTGGGCTCTGTGGCTCAGCTATTTGAATTCAACCCCTTCCAAGACCTGCAGCTCAATTATTAAGATATAGAAAATCCAAAGAATCAGCAAGTTATTGGGCAGGCTGCAGAAAACTCTTGCTGCCATCTCTCAAAAACATAACACAAAAAAATAAACTCTAGAGCTTGAAAAAAAAATCAGAATAATCAAATCAGAATAAAAATTTCCATCAAATCTAGGCAAAACGTAATGTTTTACTAAATGCTCACTAGTTCTGATGAGACATACTTTGAAATATCAAACAAGTTAATTGGATATATCATATCAGCTCTGATAAGTTTGCTTCTGGGAACACTGTTCACAAGCACAAGTTCAGGTGTCAGTCATTGTGCCATGAACTGGCTGCTGAGAGCATGAGTTTCTTTCAAAGGCAAGCTTCACATAGGATTTCTGTGGACAATATCTGAAATATGTTCTGTGAAATATATGTCTCTGTAAATAATTGGGAATCCTGTCTAGGTGATGATGCTTTCCAGCATCAAGAATTCCTTTGAATTAGGAGTCCAAGGGAATCTATGCTCATGGCACAAATCCCCCTTTGGGCAGACAACTTTCCTGTCCTGTATCTCAGAGACAGACTGTGGAGAAAACCAGTCAAGAATAGCAAGGACATCTCATCAGTCTGCCTTATTACATTATTTGGAGTCAGTTGTCAGATTGGTTGCCACCCTTGGAGGTTCAGTTGATAAATATTCATCCAGGCTCTGCACAGTGGGGCTACAAAGAGGCAAATATTCCCACAATAGTAAGAGATAAGAAGGTAGGATAAAATTTTCCTTGAAAATTCTCAGAGCAGATCTACTGAGGAGCTGCTTGCCTCCCAGAACTTCCAGTAATTTCAAGGAGACCTTTGCAAAGTGCTGTCCCTGGGGATTTCACCTTTTGTCTTCCTTATGCAAAGGCCATTTGGGCTGCACGTGCTCATGCTGCTCTTACAGCTGCCAAACAGAAGAAAAACACGTTCAAAGACCCTCTGAAAGGAGACCAAGATGCAAAGCAGTTCTTGCCCTGACCTGGCATATTTCAAATATCAGAGCTTTCATCCAGCTGAGGTTCATGGTGCTCCCAGGCACTGAGGAAATGCTCCTAGTGGCACATTAAGTGAGACTGCAGTCAATACCTCTAAAGTGCCTGTTTATGCTGCAGCAGAGAGCTGATAAACAGCCTTGCTTCTAGTTTCTCTTAATTTAGAATTCATTACGTCTCTCTTTCAATGAAAGATAAACCAATGGCTGCCCTTGACAGCTGTTTTCTTTGGGGTCATTCTCTCTATCCACCCATCTACTCTTTCTTCAGGGGGTTTTGCTCACTGTAATGCTAGCTCTATCAATTTCATTCAATTCTTCCAACACAATCTACAGGGACTGAGCAGGACAGCAGAGCCAAATGCATTTAACCATTTGGGTGCCAGGCATCAGCGTGAATTATGATAGCTGAAGGAACTGTGGCAACAGCAAGAGCTCTATCACAATAAGGAGCCTGAGAAAATGAGAAGATGATGCCAAAAGGTGAGACACCCAGCAGGATGCCAGCTGGATTGGCTTAAGAGGCTTTATTTTAGCTCAGCCAGTATTGCACCTGGCTGCAAGCTCTGCCAGGGTCTCAGCTGGAAATTCAGTTGTGTTAGTGAGCCAGATATACACACAGGACACATCCAGCCTTTTTAGAGTGATGATTGCTTTCCAGGGCTCCAATTTATGCTCAGAAAAGGACAGATATGACTGCTTGAAGGGCCTGAAAAGTCCCTAATAGCTCAGTGGTTCATTTCTCCAGCAGCAACCATAGAAGATGCTGTTGACAGAACATGAAGCCTGTGTGATCCCTTCCTCAGCAGATTCCTCCAACACCCACAGGCATTGCACAAGGGACTTGGAAGAAAACATGCCTGCCTACTCCTTTTAGTATCCATTCAGAGAGCAGTTACTTGTGAAATTCAGAGAGCAGCTACTTATGAAATTATCTTTCTCAAGCCTGCTGATGTTGTTTCAAAAGCTGCTCAGGTGGGAAGCTTATGAAAGAAGGTAAAGATGAGAACCAAGAGAGCAGTGGAAGATGAGCAGCTTAAACTACACCACCCTCACTACTAAGTCAGTAGTACAGTGAAACATTTCCTGGAGCCAAAATCTGGAAAAAGTGTGATATTGTCCCAGGGGCATAATATCACTCTGCTGAGGATTTAGTGTGTTCATTCCTATGGTGGCACCACAGCAAAGACATTTAGACTATAAACACCTCAACGAGGAAGCAGAGGCAGTATCTTCATATTGGTCCCCTGTGAAAAATTCAGTGATATTCTTGTAGAACTTTTCATGATACTGTAGGAGCAGTCTCTACTATCCAAAAGTTTCTCACATTGGTCCTCAGCCTCTTGTTTAGCATCACAAAAGATGGGCTCCAAAAGAAATCCTCAAATCACATTTTTCCTGTTCACAGCTGAGTTTATTTCTCCTCATATGCTGTGGTCAGCATTTGCTCACTGAAGCTACAAAACCTTCTATCTGCAAACCCCACAGTTAGCAAAAGGCAAACTACAATAAATTAGCACAGAATGGCAAGAATATTGACAAATCGTAGATGGCCAAAGTCTCAAAATGCTGATAGCAGCAATAGAACTGAATTAGGTATTTTAAGTAATCAGAAAACAAAGTGAGCATCAAAAGGCTTCCAACCACACCAGGACTTAAAAGTAGGCTAGGTCTTACAATTTGTTATTCTTCAGGCTGAAGAGACTTCAATAAAACCACTATGGGCTTTTTTAGCTGTTTTGTCAGGGACATCCCAGCACTCCCTCCTGCCATTGCTGTAACAGTTTATTCAGGCATTTTTCTCTGTCTGGTTGATTTAGACTGTCTGATACTGGCTCAGTTCCCAGGCCACACCATTCAGAAGTTTACAGGGTCATGGTGGACTCCAAAAAGCCATTCCATGACTTTGCACCAACAATCCCATGAAAAGTCTTCAATGTCAAGGGGTAGTGGCTAAAGAAAACTGAGACCAACCTCTGAGCTAATCCTGGTAAAGTTTCTGTGCCAGCTCTGCCCCTGCAAACTGATGTCTGAGAATCAATCGTCTGATCTGGAGCCATCAGCCAGAAATTGTGGCCAGAAATCAATGGGAAATAGAAAACAATAATTTCTAACCCTGACCCTACCACTCTGTACACCAGTGGACCCACCTAGGACATTACCAAACTGGAAATGCCACCAAATTTCTGAATTGGGGACAATGTGTCAAATCCATCTCTGCAAAGCAAAATCCTGCTACCAGGAAGGACCATGGGCGGAAAATGAACCACAAAATGAGCCAAAGGAAGCAGCTACTGTTTCTATGGTGAGTGGGACACAGACATGTACTTCAGCATGGCACTGGAAGGAGCCCACATTCCCTGGCAGCAAAGCCTTCCTCTCCTCTCAGCTGTAACAAAAAACCACCTCTCTCTCTCTCCTTACCAGCCTCTCATCAAAGGTTCAAATGATCCCCAAGCAGAGATGTAATTAGGAGCCAGCTCCTGGGAATTGCTATCAGTTTGCTCACACTGGCTGGGAAAGGGCTGAACATTTCCATCCACCTGCAGGGCCGCGATGGAATTTCCAGTGGCTTCTGCCACTCTGCAACAAGGAGCACAGGAGAAATCCTGCCTGCAAGCCCCCAGCACAGCCCAGCTCCCACTGTTCTCCTGATAATGCAAACTGCCAGCCAGCAGTTTTAATTGGGAAAGCAGCTACAGTGGAATAAAGTCAGGATTAACCCATTGAGTCACCCTGCCCCATCTCCCCACAGAAATAAACTTGTGTAGAACCTCCTTTCATTATCATAGTGCCAAAACAAACAAACAAAAATCAGCAAGAAGAAAACAACCAAGATTTCACCCTGTAAACAATCACAATACTATTGCTTTTTTAAAGGCAAGTGGTGAATGGTAGCAAGAATTCTCTAGGAGAATTCTTCAGCCCTCCTCAGTCACCCAGATGGAGCAAGCCTGCAGCAGGAAGCTTTTCTTCCCTTTAAAGCCAGGCTCTGTGTGACCCCAGTCATGTCCTTTTGCCTTCTGGACCTCTCTCTCCACCCAGTGATTCAGGAATGGTTGTTCAGACAAAGGTCCCAATGTGCTTTCAGAAATACCACATCAAATGCTCAAATCATTAAGGGAAGGGAAAAAAAAAAGCTCCTGTGCTGTTTGTCAGAGATCTAACCAGTTCACACTGCAGTTCCCTTCTGGTCTGTTAATCTGTTTTTTCTTCCCATTAAAAAAGGAAAATGCATTCACCCATGTGTCTAATGCAGCACCATTGTTGGGAGCTGGGAGCCCTGATGTTCTCCAGCTGTGACATTTTGCTCTCATGGCATGGATTTCATTCTTAGTTTCGTTTATCTTTGAGTCCTTGTGTCAGCTTTATTCCTCATGTTACTCCACGAGCCTGTCCTGTTATTTATATTATCTGTGATCAACTGCTGCTCTGTACCATGCTGATACACAAAGGTTTTTTTGTTTTCAAAGAGTGGGCTGACCTGTCCTGAAATCCACGCAATGAGGAATATCCAGAAATAATGATGGCCCTTGCCCTGATTCAAAATAAAATTCTGTAAAATGCCCAATACTGGGTTTATTATATTAAATCAGAACCCTGGCATTTCCATCAAACCTTAATCTGAAGTGAGAGAAGTGTCTACCATTCTGCCATGGATCCAATTCCAAAATTGTGTAGAAAACTGATCTACAAAGGCTGCAGATCTTTAAAGAAAAGATCATTTTCTTCTTTAAAAATGAGATAGAATGTGTCCCAGTATAAGAGGGGGTGAAGAAATGAGAGCACAAGGATGAAATAAAGGTGGTGACATGTTAGTCTGAGGGTTGGGCCAGAGCTCAGGATGGGGAGGTCTCCTTGCTTACGGACCAGTGGAGTTCCCATTCCTATGAACATTTTAAATCAAGCTGCATGAGGTATTAAAGCAAGCAGGATTAGAAAAACCTCAGAGGACAGAGAACTGACCCACTTCAGGCCTTTCCTTTGAAATGTTCATAATTAGCTTTTCCCTTTGCCCTATTATCCTTCATTTTATTATTTGGAACCATCACAGCTATATTCTTCTCACTCTTTCCTCTGAGCACAATTAAACTCTAAAGAAAGCCTTCACTTCAACAAGAAATGAACAATAAAAAAATCATAATTAAAAAAAAAAATCCACATTATCCACCTGTGCTGCCCTCTCTTAGTTTCTCTGCTTCAGCAGATAAGAAACCACTGAGCTCAAACTGACAGTCAAGATGCTTTCAGCTTTCATGAATTACATCTTTAATTTCAGCTGCATCTGGCTTCAAAGAAACATCAGATTCCCATCTGGATTCTACATCTCAGCTTCAAACAAGATCTCTGGGTTAAGGTGAGTAGATCCTTGTTCTGTCTTTTTTGGTTTTGTTTTTTTTTTTTTTGTTTTTTTTTTGCAGGTATTTCTCAGGGCATCAAAGTTTCATTTGAAGAGTTACCTTGGAGTCAAGAAATATATTGCTCATGGATCTCCAGGGAGAATGACACAAGTGAAAGTTATTAAGTGCACAGCCTCAATATTTGTCCACCCCTTCCCAAAGAGGCAGGAGACAAGGCCACTCACTTCCCACACAATAAGTGGTCAATCATTTTAAAGCCTGAGGGGCAGCAAAATCACCAAGTGCGCTCTTCCAGCAAAGCACTGACAGCACTGTGTGCTCATGGCAGCAGCACAACAGAAAAGGAATATTTACAGCCAGCACCAGTTTATGCACTGGGCAGACCTGTCCCCATTCCACAAAGCCACATCTGAGGTTTATTACACCTTAAAAAAGGGTTGGACCTAGAATTATAAAACCTGGGGACCTTATCTGGATGTGCCTGAAGTCCCAAACCCAAATCTACTCTGGCTGTACAAAGTGGGCAGAGATTTGCATTGCATAATTCCACAATAAACATGGTGTTTTAGCATGATTTCCCAAGTCTAACAGCTTTAAACACACACACCATCCCTCCCCACAGTCCCCTAAAATGTAAACCTGCTTGTAACTGGCTCAGTAGCAGCATGACCTTGCTCAGGAGAATTTAGCTGGAAAAGGAGCTTTGGCATCACCATGCATCAGTGGGCCTAGCTTCAGGGGCTGCACAGGCTGCCCAAAGCCTGAAATTCCAGCTGGTTTGGAGAAGTTGCTGAATTTTCTTACGTGCAGGAGGCAACAGGCACATGGATGGCAAACCTGACACTAAAAGCACAGCTTGGAAAGCTGGGTGGAAATTTTAGCCATTTGGGCATTCATCACACCCCTGGTTGGTACCTGGCAGGTTGTCAGCAAAATACAGAAGCACACAGGGGATTATTTTCAACCAGCTTATTTTTGCAGTCAGGAGAGGACAATCTTGACAATTAACAGCAATCATGCTCTGAACAGATACCAGCAAATTAACTCTGTTTTTCCTCCCTGCCATGTACTGTATCCTAAAGTCTGTGAACACAAGCAGAGAATAAAGTGGATGCTGAAGGGAAAAACACAAGGTCTCATTTTCAAAACAGTCAGGAGATCTGTAGGAAAGGGAGGATAAAATATTTCAAGCTAACTACAGCAGGGAAATGGCATGAGCCATAGCAAAGCTGCTGCTAACAGGGATTTTATTTAGAAATAATGAGATCTGGAAACAGGAGGAAATGAAAAAGGGAGGGGCAAAAAAAAGGCGGGGCAAAAAAAGGCAGGGCAAAAAAGGCGGGGCAAAAAAGGCGGGGCAAAAAAAGGCGGGGCAAAAAAAGGCGGGGCAAAAAAAGGCGGGGCAAAAAAAGGCGGGGCAAAAAAAGGCGGGGCAAAAAAAGGCGGGGCAAAAAAAGGCGGGGCAAAAAAAGGCGGGGCAAAAAAAGGCGGGGCAAAAAAAGGCGGGGCAAAAAAGGCGGGGCAAAAAAAGGCAGGGCAAAAAAAGGCGGGGCAAAAAAAAAGGCGGGGCAAAAAAAAAGGCGGGGCAAAAAAAAAGGCGGGGCAAAAAAAAGGCGGGGCAAAAAAAGGCGGGGCAAAAAAAAGGCGGGGCAAAAAAAAGGCGGGGCAAAAAAAAGGCGGGGCAAAAAAAAGGCGGGGCAAAAAAACCATGACCCACAATCAATGTTCTCTAGCTTTATTTTAAGCTGACAGGCTCCAAACCTGTGGTCATTCCTCCAGCAAGAACTTCACACCACTGCAAGTGCAATCCCTTCACAAGCTTAGGCAAACTGCTATTCTTTATCACCACCAATATCCATTCCTGGCACAAAGCTCTTTTCCCCTTTGTTGTTGTAAGGGAAAAAAAAAAAAAAAAAAAAAAAAAAACAAAGAAAAGAAGAAAAATATGCAGGATGAATCTCGTTGTGACCTTTAGTGTAAACCTGCCCCAGCAAGAAGAACTCCCGAATTCCCCCTGCCAAGGCACAAGGTCCACTGGAGACACTCACTGCCCTTTGGGCTTCCATCATTTCTCAGGAGAGGAGGAGATGTCAGAGCTTCTCCCTGACATCCACCGGCTCAGCAAAGGGAAGTGGTGGCAGTTTACAGCAGGAAAATAATAGCATATGGCCGGGTACTTTGGCAGGAGGGAGAAAAAAAATATCTAGGCAGTAAAATTATCCTAATGAAAGATTGGAAATAGTGGCTGAGCAGAGGTTTTGTGACGGCAGAGCAGAGAGGTTATTACTCTGACCCAGGGGAAGGATACCCTGGAGAGCAGTTTGGGTGGGGGGAACTGGAAAAGGTAATGAGAGAATGTCTAAGCCTATGTTTAATGCATTATGAGATTTCTACCCATTAACACCTCATATCCCCATTTCGCTCATGTTCTGCCTCTCCCAAAGTGCCCAAAGCACCTGAATTCCACCACGAGCTAAGGAAGAGAGGGAGGAACTCTGCCTTTGGAGGTAAAAACATCTTTCCCTTCCTTGATCCTTTTTACATCTGTATATAAACACAAGGGCTACGTTTCATATTTGCTAAGGGAGTGAAGGCAGGAACCCTTCCCACAGCAAACAATATCACCTGGAGCACCTCACCAAAGCTGCATCAAACTGGGGAGGGATTTATGCCTTTCCTCTCTCGATTTACATTTCACAATACTTTACAACACAAACCCTTGGCATATACCTCCTACTCGAAAGGTTAAATCATTTCCTTTATGAAGATGTTTGGGGTGTGAAGAAAATAAATGGGTGCAATAAAAATAAATCAGCTCTTGCTTCGCTGGTTAATGTGTGTTACCTTGTCTATTGCCTCATTCAAGCTCCATCCCCACAAAAACTTTGGAGAGCAGAGGCAAAATTAAAATAAAAATGACAGTGGAGAGAGCAGAAGGGGAGAGGAAAAGAAGGAAAGATGAGTTTTCAGATGAGTTCTGAAAACAGATGGGGAATGACTGAGGCACAGAGATTCATTGTTCTTGCAGAAATAGCTCTGAACAGATTATTAAAAGCAGCCCATCTTCCACTGTCACACTGCCTTTCCTAGAAAATCCAGCAGTTTTCTGCCCCATCCCCAGCTCACAGCTTTCTGCAATCAATCCCACAAGTAACCACATCCTTTCCCTTGAGACCTTCTCCTCCCTTTTGCCTTTTTCTGCCCACAGCTGGGAGGGTGAACCCAACCTGAGCTGTGCCCCCTTTTCAGCCTGGCAGTGCAACCCCCACAACTATCCCAGGACACAGACTGGCAACCTAACAGGGTCAGCATGAAATAGAGATTTTTGGGGTCCATTTGAGCTAACAATATGAATTAAGCATTTAAAATGTAAAATTATGTGTTGAATTTTAACCTTTTTACTTAAGAAACCTCTGGCACGGTACAAAGTCAATAAAGCAATAGTCAAAGTAAATAAAGCAATAAAGTCAAAAGCACATAGGCAAGCTTTTCCCTGTGCTCAGATGCACTGTTAGAGCACAACAACGTGTGCAGCAACTCTGAATTCCCTGCATAATTGATCACAATAAATTTGACTCCTAAGCCATATGAACACCAGCTTAGAACTGCCTGACAAAGCGTGGCAGCCTCTGGCTTGATTGATGGGTTTTTTCCCCCAGCTGCATGAAGGTCAAGACACACATGTTGCTCGCCCATGTTGCCCATCTTTGCTAAAAGCAAACCCAGTTTCTCCTGAGCTGGAAGGAGAGCTTTGATGCTTTGCAGGAAAAACACCCAAACAAGAGAATCAGAGCTCCTTGGTCAGGTTTGAGGGAGCTTTAGAGACAAGACCTGGAAAATGCAGTCACCAGCAAGGCTCTGTAGACACTTCAGAGAAAGATCCACCTTGCTTGGATTCATCTCCAGGCTTTGCTCAGATTCTTGATCAGCTCCTCCACAAACCTGACTCTGCTGACCAGGATCTGGACATTCCTAAATAAATTATAGTCTAAGCAATGAATTTTTTCTTGTTATGCCTTCAAACATCCTGAGAGGGGAACACAAACAATGTTTACAAGTTGCTGAATTTATCCCTCCCTCTTCTGTGTTTAGCCACTAGAGCTCCTCTATAAATTACACTCAGCAGAACAAGACCAGGTATGAGCATGACAATTTATTAATAGGGGATTTTAAAATGACTTTCACTTGTTATATGTCTAAAGCCCAGACTTATTTCAGCTTTTCTGATGGAGGGTTATCTCCCTGGAAAGATTTAAAGCCTTTCAGATAAGATTTTATTTTAACACAAAGGAGCAGAGCAAAGGAGACATTCCCTCCCCAGTCACATCAAGCATGATATATGGCAGGTGGTAAAAATTCACTTCTGAGACAATCAAGAATGTTTTTGCTCAGGTTCTCACTGCAGAACTGCATTGCCTGGAGTTCACTTGCCAGGTTCCACCTCAAGCAGCAGATTGCCACCTTACCTGGGCATTTCACATGCCTTGCATGGTCACTTATGTCAAAAGCAAAGTGATTTTCAGATGCTCCAGAATACACTTGAGAGGCAACTGGCAAGCCTCAACAGCTTCAGGGCATCTTTGCTTGCCACATCTGAACGTTGCCTTAGGTATTTACTCAATATCATTTCACAGCTATTTCAGGAATGCTCTGTGAGTTTGAGTTTCAAAGCTCTCTGAGGAATTTTATCTTTGCAATTGGACAGCAAGTTCCACCAGAAGCTCTAGGGCTCAAGCCTGGCACCATGAATGGGGCCCTAAAACTGCCCTGGCACACAGCTGGGCACCACTAACTCAGAGAAACAAAGGCACAGGATGTGAAAGACCAACTTCAGATATTGCTCCCTAAAATAAAGGGCTCAAATCCTGCCAAGGCACTTGGGAATGACAAGAGTGGACCATAGGATCACACAGGAATTGCCTCAGAGGCAGAAATACCACCCATATTTCTAGTATCTGTCCAAGGCACTGACCTCTCCCATCCTTGTGATAGGAGGGATAAACAGGTCCAGGCCAACCCCTCAGACATCCAAGCCAAGGCTTGGGCTCTTTCAGGAGCCATCTCTGGAGATAACACATTGGAAAGCAAATTTCAGCACTAGAACATTAATTAGCTTCATTTTTCCTGGAGTTGGGCTAATCTGGGCCAGAATCCACCAGGGCACCCAAGCTGAGGAGGGAGCTGGTGGCACCTTGGTAAACCTGGATAGCGAAGGCCACACAGATGAAGAGATCACCAAAAATCCTACAAAGTTCTAGCAAGTTGCTTGTGGTGGGTTTTTGTGGCCCTCTTACCCCTGTAAGATTGCTTTTCCTTGAGGATTCTCATTTTTGTCATCCTCATGCACCACCAGCCTCAGTCTTGACCACTCTCACAGAGCACTGACTCAGGTGCAAACTTGCACTGTCTCTCAGAGCCAAACAGCAATGATTTTTCTGCTGAGAGCACCAAGAATTTTGAAGAAATTCCCCAAAATGACAGACTAAGCCAGAACTAGAAATAACACTTCTAAGTAGCCTGAGGCCCAACAGAGTCCTTGGCTGAAGGACTTTCAGCAGAACCAGTCATGGCTACTTCATTTGCTGTCTGAGGACCCTCTATAACTGACATGTCATGGGTGAACTCTCTGCAACTTCATTTTCCTTCAAAGATTCAGATTTGTAGAATGCTTTTTTTTCTTCTCCAAAAGCCTCCATAAGTTCTTGACATTCATAGACAATGGTGCAAAGTAATCACACCTTACCTGCTATTGGAGAATAGTCTGTCTTCCAACAGCACAAACCACAGAAATGGTGGCCAGACAAGCAACCAGGATGAAAAAAAATGTTCAGTGAAGAAATCTTTTTTCTTTGACACAGCTTGCTCTAGACACCAGTGCTCCAGGGAGCTTATTCTATGCCACTAACCACTCCAAACATGCATGGCCAACACCTGCTGAGCAAAACATCCAGGTGGCATCCTCTGAACAATGGAGGGGCTTTGCAGTGCCTGCTGCAGGGCCATTGCTGACCTCTCATGGTCACAGACAGACTTACATGGCCAGGGACAGACGCCAGGACATGGTGGGAGGGTCCCCCATCACTCCTGCAGTTCACAGTCAGCTCCTGAGCTGTTTGTCTCAGCTCCCCCCACCATCAGGGACAAGTTCAGGGTGGAAAAACCACTCTGAGGAGTAAAACTTTGCTTTATCTTTGCAGAGACTGGTTTGAGCAAAGTCTTGGGCCAGAGGGGTAGGACAAGGTTGAAGCTCAGCGGCAAGACCATCCTTGAGAATGGAATTCAAAGTCCCACCTTTCTCTCAGCTCTCATCTGCCCACAGTGAGCTCACAGCACACCCAGGTAGAGCACAGGGGGCCTTCAATGCTCATCCTTCTGCCTGCTCAGCCTCAAACTCAACACTGGCACCATTGCAGCTGCTGAAACCTCCTGCCCCAGCAGCCACAGTGGGCTCAGGAGCTCCAGCTCAGACAAAAACACTCAAACTGGGATCCACCACGACTGATAATTAGACATGGCCGTAATCAGTGTCCCCTCACCACCCCAGAAATCCTTAAAGAGGAAACACCTTGCAGGAGGAAGGTGCTGGAGAGGGGCTGAGGCATTTCAGACCCTCCACACCCTGCTCCTTCCCCCTTCCCAAAAAACCATGGGAGCTAAAATAACATTTCTTTCAGCAAGTGTCAGAAGAAGGAACTTCCATGACTCATCAGCTGTTGTTTTAGCCTGCAAGGGACTATAAATTACACTAATTAGAACATGGTATTTTTCTTGCAGTTATACAAAACACTGTCTCTTCCTGCGACATCTGAGCACGGAGCCATCAAGCAGGAGCCTGCTCAGTGCATGTCTTAACTGGAATCCACAATTCCCCTGCATGAAAATCCTCCTAGCAGCAAACTGGGGGGGAGCTGGCAGAGCACATCAAGAAAGCTGTGCTTGAATTATGAGAGGAGGGAGAGTAAATTAGCAGCCAATCAAACCTGTCCAACCAGAAAGAGCCATTCCTTACTGTCAGGGACTGCAGCACCGGTATCACTTTCACTCTGAGCAGAAAAAAAGGTGATTTATGTGCTCTCCAGTCCATCAGCCCATGCAGATAATAAGTTTAGCACTTGTGACTGTGTTTTCTGGGAGCAGCTTATTTGCATTTAGCCACAGCAACACACATCCACAATCATGGACAAGCCAAACAGAAAAGCCTGGCTATAAGCTGTCACTTCAGTTTTCAAGCCTGAATTAGCTCAGCAAAGTAAAAGCTGAGATTTATTCAGAGCCCAACATCTTAAATCTGGCAATTACAACAGGCTCCTGCAGAGCCATTGCCCTGATCCACCTTCCAGCAGGATTCCTTCAGGGACAGATACAAAAAGGGATTTTCTGCCCTGCTCCTGGAGCATGGCACTGCTTTATGGAGCCCTAATCTATAGATCCCCAGGATGGGCACAGGCAGGAGCAATGCCCAGGGGTAACAGCACTGATGAGCAGGAGCTGCCCTAATGCAAAGCTGCTCCTTGCAGTGCTCTCACAACAACAGAATTTGAGGGCTTTTGGCTGATTTTGTCTCTTCAAGAAGGAAGAGGATTGCCTGATGTATGAAGGCTGATGGAGTTTAGTTGTGCACACTGATGGCACAGCTCAGCCCAGGGCTGTGGGGAAGGCTGGGGGAGGATCTGAGGCAGAGAAACCTCTACTCATGGCCAACAAGTTACCAACTAGATCTAGTCACACTTTCTCCTCAGAAATCTGCTTTTCCTTCTGGAAAGACAATGATCTTCCTCAAAGAAAGACTCCCTGGTGTTTCACAGCTTTTAAAAGAGTTTATTAAGTTCAACACTAGTTCTTTTACTGATTTTTCATCATAAGCTTATGTGTCACTGTCTAAAAGCAATATAATGTCCTCATTTCTTATTGCCACCAGGCTTTGGAACAATTTAAAAAGCCATGAAAAAAATAAACTTTTTTTTTTTTTTTTTATTAAAGAATACCATCTTGGTTGCAAAGCCAAAACAACGCAGAGCATGAGGCAGGGCTGTGCCTCCCTCCTGAAACGCCACAAAAACTATCCAGCAATATCATCCACTTGTGCTTCACATGGAGCCTGCAGCTCATGGGCTGAACAGGGAGGGGCAGAGCCCTCAGATTAATGTTGTGCTAAGCATTAATAAAATTTAATAAAATTTTATTAATTAATAATTAATAATTAAAGAATTAATAAAAATAAATAAAATTCAATAAAAGCCTATGGCACACAGAAAACTCAAAGGAGCCTTTCCCCAGCTGCCTGTGGGGGTCCCTGGTTCTGCTCTCTGCAAGCACCAGCACAGCGGCCAAAAGCAGCTGGGGAGGAGTGCTGGGGCTAGCTGTGACAACACCCCTGTCCCTCCCTGCAGAGTGGGGGGCAGAGAGGGACCCAGCTGCTGCAGATACCTCCCCCAGGGCTGGCCAAACAAGCCTGGCTCTCTGCTGGGGATGTGTGAGCTCCTCACCTGCACCTGGATAGCAAAGGTCACACATTGCTCCTAATGCACCAAGTTACACAGAGATCACCAAAAATCCTACAGACTTCTAGCAGGTTGCTTGGGGTGGGTTTTTGTGGCCCTCTTACCCCTATAAGATTGCTTTTCCTTAAGGATTCTCATTTTTCTCATCCTCATCCACCACCAGCCTCAGTCCTAACCATTTTCACAGCACACTGACTCTCCACTCTCAGGTGCACACTTGCACAGACCAAACAGCAGGGATTTTTCTGCTGTGAGCACAAAGAGTTCTGAAGAAATTCCCCAAAATCATGGACTAAGCCAGATTTAGAAATACACTTCTAAGGAGCCTGAATAACACTTTTAAGGAACCTCTGCAAGGAGCCCCTCTGTCCCGGCAGCCCAGCAGGATCTGGAGGACATCTGGCCACCTGAATTTCCAGACAATGACTCATGCACACATCCTGGGACAGCAGAAGGGATATTTCCAAAGGCCCCATGTGCTCTTGGTTGTGCAAGGTTTAATTGGCACCTGACCCTCGCTGAGGTTGGTTTGGGGATCAGAGTGACCCCCCAAAAACAGCTCCCTTGGCAAGGCAGAGATGCACCAGCACGAGGGGATGCAGAACACGCAGCTCCACAGCCCGGGGTGTTACCAACACTCTGAGTTAGAAAATTAATTCCTTAAACAGAGGAAAGAGTCAGAAAGTTTGTTTCTGCTGTTTGCCATGAGACACAGCCCAGATGTATCACAGGCAGAAATCCCCAAGGCAAAAGGAGTCACAACCCCCTGGCCTGGGTGAGCTCAGAGCAGGTTCTTGCCCTTCACACTTCACTAACACAGCATTGTTGTCTGTGAGGTATCAAATCTGAAGAGCCCTAATCTGCACTAACACTGCCCAGCCAGAGGATTATTAAAGACAAATAGGATACTGCTAGGTGCTGGAAATACCATTCCTTTAAGCACAGAAAATGTTGCTGTTTCGCAGCTGGCCAAGATACACATCATCTTTTTTGAAGCATGTACAAACATAAATGGGCCCAGCATTTTCTAGCTGCGGTTTTTCAACTCTTAACTTAACAGTAAAGAGAGTCAAAAAAAAAAAAAAAAAAAAAAAAAACAACAAAAGAAAAATCTTTGGTTTCTGTTAAGGTCTCATCACCTCAAAGAAATAGAGATATGGAGTCACAACCAGATAAAGCCACCACAAATCCCTGGAATAGCTGTCCTGTCCACAGACCTGCTGCTCCTCAGACTCAAATCTTTTCAGCAATTTCTGTTTATCCTAAATGGTTTATCCTAGAAAGGATAGAGCCCACAGCCCCCTTGCTGCCCCCCAGCCCCACCCTGCTCTGGCAGGAAAGCACAGGTTTCCTCTGTGTCCTCCCCAGTAAAACAGACAGCATATGGCATCCCACCATCAGCCTCATGATCTCATCTTGTCTGACTGCTATTTTTACAGCTTGTTATTAATAAGCATAAAGAAAGAATGTGAGGTGCTGTCGAGTTGGATATTCACACAGTTCCAGCCCAGATGGTGCTTTATCAGGATTATGGATTGCCAGGCAGAGGAGCTTGCAGAGGGAGCCACACACAAGCTCAGCTTTGGGCAGGGCAACAGAGCAACAGCCCTGTCCCCAAGTGAGAAAAGAGACCTATGAACAAAACCACAGCACAATCGTACCTTGGTGAAGCCCTGGAGGATGAACCACAGCTTGCAGGTCCCAGCAGACAAACCAACCCTGCCCAGGGCTGGGTGGGTATTGTGCTGTCTGAGCAGGGGCATCAACACCTGAGCCCTGGGGCTTTAATTATTGCAATCACCCTTCCCAACAGACAGCAGAGAGGAGCTACCTGTGGGCAGGTTCACCTGTGACCTGTTCTGACCCTCCCCACACCTACCCAAACCCCTCACTCTCTTCAGGTCCTCTCCACCAGTAAACCCCAAAGGTGACAAACAGTGCAAACTTCAGGCTTCACAGCATGAATGGAGGAGAAATCTGCTCAAAAAATGGGATTCAAGAGAAGGTCTGGCCCATTGTTCCACAGGGGTGAATAGACTCACGCTGTAAAGGACATGAAAACATCAGGGACCTGCAGCACTGATGCCCAGCAGTGGCTGCATCCATAGCAATAACCATAGTTATCTGCTCTTCTGGAATGCAACAGGTTTGATTGGTTTATGTTAGTTGTTTTTAATTAATGGCCAATCACAGTGAGCTGGCTCAGACTCTGTCTGAGACACAAGCTTTTGTTACCATTTTTTCTTACTCTATTCTTAGCTAGCCTTCTGATGAAATCCTTTTTTCTATTCTTTTAGTATAGTTTTAATGTAATATATATCATAAAATAATAAATCAAGCCTTCTGAAACATGGAGTCAGATCCTCATCTCTTCCCTCAACCTGAGACCCCTGTGAACACGGTCACAACCTGTGGCTGCAGAAATGCCTCTGGACAACCCTGACAGAAATATGAATGGTGAGGGAGGCAGAACAGCACTGATAGATGACAACCAGAAATAAGTGTCCTAGAGATGGGAAATCATCCCTCTGACCTAATTGCAAAAGGATGGGGAGAGGAAAAGTGCAGAACCAGGTCAGGGAAGGCAAAGCATAAAGAAAAGGCAGCAAGGGGAAGAACAGGAAGAAGGGTTTAAGGTCATGCATGGAGAGGAACCAGGCTGGCTGAGAAAGGCAGTGGGAATTGGCTGCTTCAGGCAGCCCAGAAATATTGTCCAGCTGTGCACAGCCCTGGGGCCAGAGGCCAGGGCTGGGTGCCTGGCTGGGAGAGGAGGGGCAGAGGGGCTGCCAGCACCTACCAGAGCTTTACAGACCTCATAAAACAGCTCCAGCTGTTCCCTGTGCTCAGCCTGACACACACACATGCCATGGGCTGTTCCTGCACAGCCAAGGGCTGGGGGATCATGGAGATGGGTGAATGCCCTGGTGCAGCACAGCCACCAGGAGAATGTGTGTATGAGTCTGTGTGTGTTTGTGTGTCTGTGTGTGTGTCCATGTGTGTTTAAACCCCCTCAGTGTGGGCAATGAGGAGCAGTCCCTCCTTCCCCTGCCCTGGAAGGGTGCTGGAGCCTGGAAGGACCTCCTGTCTCTAACTCTGCTCTTCCCACTGGGTTGTGCGTGCTGCTGATTTATTTCACCCACCAGGGATCTCTCTGTAGTAATGCCTTAAACCCCAGCAGCTTTCTGCTGCTTGCAAGATGCTCTGCAATGTGCTCTGATGGCAAGGCAGACTTGAGAGAGGGCCTGCAATGGTTTGATTTGGGTCCTAGTTTTAAAAATCAGAGTTTTTTTCTAAATGGGCCCAGGATTTGCACTTTTTTGTTTGACCAATCCTCCTCAATTCCTCCTAAATTCCAGAGGAGCAGAGAGATGAGTTTTGGGTGGATGAGGGTGTGTGGAGGACACAGTGCAGAGAGGAACAGGAATCACAGAATCATTCAGGTTGGAAAAGCCCTGTAAGATCATCCCTGCACAGCCAAGCCCACCACAAAACCACATCCCCAGGTGCCACATCTACTACCTGTCATTTAAACCCCTGCAGGGATGGTGACTCCACTCCTTCCTGGGCACCCTGACAGCCCTTCCTGTGAATAACCCTTTCCTAATTTCCAACCTAAACTTCCTCTGCTACCATCTGATGAAGGAAAAGTGGGCCCACAGTATAACCCTATTCCAGCTGCCCATCCCTGAGCATCCTCAGAGGATTTCCATCCCCTCCCTGTCCATGGGGACATCCCAGGCTCAGAGGGGCTCCAGCCTGAGCTGCTGCCTCCCTGGGGCCCTCTCCTCCTCCTCCTCCTCTCTCCCAGCTGGAAATCCCACTGGGGAGGGAGCTTGGGTTTGGAAGCTAAAGGGGCTCCTTAACTCGCCATTGTTCGGTGGGTAATTGCTTCCTTTCTTTCTCCTGGTGAAGCCAGGGGCAATTCCTTCTAGCTGGAGGCAGCCCCCTCCAGGCTTCTGCTTAAGTCCTGGAGAGAGGCTTTCCAAAGAAATAATTGCTGCTTTTCTACTTCACAGCCTCAGCGAGTATCTGTCGACCTCATTTCAACACTTAGTGGGGTTTTATTCAGGTGATGAAGGGATTGTCTTTCTTTATCTCAGCTCCTGCGGTCTTTCTCCCTTTTATCCCTTTCTGATTCTTTTCCCTATTTCAGTCCCCAAAAGTTTTCAGTTCACACAAGTTTTAAGCTCAATTCAGAGCTATTCTTAGGATTCAGTGTTGTGCAAATTTGAAATTATTTCCAGCAGTAATGTTTAACTCCGTAAAATAGGGTGCTTTGGATCAAATTAAAGACTTGTCTGTAAGAAATATTCATTTATCCCCCAATATATCCTCTGTTAATACAGGCTAAAATTTAAAAACAGAGGACAAAATTATCCATCAAATTCTTTGTTAAAGCCTATAAACATCTCAGGAAGTGAACAGGACTCATCAGCTCAACACATCCCACAAAGTGTGGGAAAACCTCCGAGAAATACAGATTTAATAAAGCAAATAAAGTTTCAGTGGATGGTCTCACTGACAGAGGCTTCTTTTTCATGCATGGAAGAACTGCACCTCCTGCACTTCCAAGGAAACCCTTGCATGAGCTCACTACACCTTTAGTATCCTGAACAAAGCAAATATTCAATGTCAGGATTTCCCCCCAAGCTTCTCCTTTAGTCCCCAGGACTTTCTTGCTGGAAACCATTGGATGATCCCACCTGGGAACCGTGGGATGCTCTGCAGAGAAAGAAAGGCTGAAACAGTTCCTCCTGAGGAGGGAGAGTTCCAGGGTAGGCTAAAACCAGAGAAAATGCAGTGCAAAGATCCTGTGTCATTCCAGGAGTGCTCTAACCTGGTACCCGAGGGCACAACTTGGATGGCTGCTTCACCAGGGGAAATGAGATGATCACAAGGGTTCTCAGGAGTTTTGTTTTTCATTGCAGACCCGAGATATGTGAAAAGTCTCTGTTTCGGCCCACATGTCCGAAGAACGAGCCGGAGTTCTTCAGTTTTTGTTCTTAAAGTTATAACACGTTATCTATAAAATGTTCCTCCTGCCCAGCCGAGATCTGCTCAGCAGGGCAGCCCGTGGCACTCTGACCGGGGCGGTGTTGTCTGTTTATACTACAAACTACGTATAACATGTTTACAATCACTTTCCAATAACATATTTACAATTACTTTCCAATACCAAAAGTGCACTGTCTAACATATCACCTTTGTTAGACAGTGAACTTCTACTCTAAACCAATCCCAAAGTGCCAACATCACAGCAGAAGATGGAGGTAGAGAAGAAGAAGAAGAAGGACTGGACACGCCCAAGTCCTTCCATCTTGTCCCCAAACCCCCATTCTAAAAACCCCAAAATCTACCTTTTCACCCGGTGATAATGTTACTATTACATTATTTAAACTTCTGTGGCTTTCATGTCCTCATACAAAGCTGGTGATTTGCTCCACGGGTCATAATGAAATCCCCAGGTGTTCTGGGCTGTGTGCCAGGGTCTCCAAGCCCCCTGGCAGCTCTGGGCACCCAGAGGGATGTGCTAAGTTCCAATAAAGGGTGTTTAAGGAATGACTGTGGCGACAGCCTCCAGCACATCCTGCTCTTGGTCCTGGTACACCAAATAAGAGTGGCATGGTGACACCTCACATTTCAAGGTTCTGGGAGGACCTAAATGTGAGAAAGTGCTCGTGACAAATGTTCCATACAGTTTAAGTCATCTAAAATCACAGATGCACTGAAGGCTGAGAGAGCCCTGGTTGAGAGCTGACCCTTGACAGCCATAGCAATCCAGCATTGCCCATCTGTCCCGATTTTTTTCCCAAAGCAGCCCTGATGTGTTTCATGCTGTCAAGCGCTGAGCGAGAGCACCTGGGGCTTAGGAGCCCTCACGTTGCCTAAAGCCCATGTGAAAAACGGGGAAAAAACCCATGAGGATTCCCTACGGAGCTCAAGGAAACATCTGAACCCTTTCCAGCCAATACACAAGTTCAGAGCCAAGCAAATATTTCCCAACACCTCGGTCTGTCACTTTGGTTTTGCCTCCTTATCGGATTGGCCAAGTTGCATTCCTTGTGCTCTCCAGAAGGACAGGAATAAATCACACACGAATGGTTCGAATGCCTGAGACTTAAGCTCCTGCCTAAAATTAAGCATGTGTTTAAGTGATTTGTCGGTGAGTTTAAGCTCGAGAGCCTTTTGCTGAATTGAGCCTAATGGGGTAGTCCCGGTGGAGTAGTCAGATTTGTGGAACAGATAAAAGAAAAACGTTCTTAAATAAATCGCAGCGTTCCAGAAGTTCAAAAAAGTACTAATTTTTTTATGCTTCGGGTATAGTTTTGCAGGGAGGGTGGTCTGATTTTATCAGGTGAACTCATTGTCCCTGCGTTTATGGGCAATTTCTACCTGTGAATTGGCCCTTTCTCTCCTCCCTCTCCAATCCACAACCTCAGATAAGCTTCTTCTGAGTGGATGCATTGGCAGAACAAAAGAGTCCTTGTGAACAATGCATTTATTGTTCCGGTTTTAAAAAACAAATATTTTCTTTATAAACAAAATTTAGCCAGAGGGCTGGAGGGAGGGGATGTAAAGGGATTTGTATTCTTGCCATCACACCTTCTCAAATGAACATTATTGCTAAACAAAGACACATCAGAAGACACTTTTAATTAAATTGATTTATGGGAGAAGTCAGTGGATTTCTGCCAGTTTACACCAGCAGAGAATTTGACCCTGGGTGATTCTGTGTGTGAGAGATATTTGTACTTCTGAGCTGGGGGGCTTCAGGGGGGGATATATGAATTTTTAGATATTCAATCTCTATTTGTGCTTATCAGACTGCACAACCTTGAAGTGTCTTCATGGGTCGATCACAGATTGTGCTTATTTGAGATTATTCTTCCTTTAAATAACAAGAACCTGAAAAAAATCCAAAACTTGTATATCTTTGGTGGAGACGTGCAAGCTGCGGGGGCTGAGGGTTGGACAGTGTACCACCAGCCTGAAAATAATTCTGACTGGGAGCAGGGCTGAGGAGAGAGACCAGTCTGAAAGCTTTGCATGGGAACACCCCTGAAAATCTGGTTGAGCCTTTGGAAGTTTTCCTTTGGCTGAGCATCCCTTCACATCTGGCAGCTTCCCCTGCCCAGGACCCAGGAGTTTTCAAAAGAAAGGAGGATGATCCCCTGTCCCTCCCTCCTCCCCTCTTGAAGGAAACCTTTAGAAACCACTTCAGAAACCTCTGCCAAGAGCCCAGATGTCCTCTCATCTTTATCTGTGCATCTGCAGGCTCTGGAACCCTGTGCCACTGTCAGGCAGATCCTCATCTCATCCCAGGGCTGGGAAGAGGGACAGGGAAATGCAGCTTGCCAGCCCCGACTGGACTGACTGGTTAAGGCAAGGTGGAAATCAGAGTGAGTGCAGAAGGACACACCAAGTGCTGTTTTGGGGAGTGGGTATTTTCCAGCAGCTCATTTCTGGGTGGTACTCCTGTCTAGTTTCAGGAGAATATGAAATAATTCTCACAGAACAGTATTCAGCACAAGCAATTATCTTTACAGCCCCTTCTCTGTAGAGATAGGAAACAGTATGGTTCAGGAAAAAAAATACTTAAACCAACATCATCTTCCTCAGGCAGATGGAAGTGCCTTTCAGTTTGTTGTAGATTTCGATATGAATTTATGGCTACAGTTACAAAAAGCATTCTTCCACTAAAGGAGGTCATCCATCATTCCAGGCACCTTCCCATCACATCAAAATTGAGAAGCCAACACCCATAACCTGTATAAGTGTGGGCTGCTTATGTGATCATGCAGGAAGAATATTCAGGCTTTCTCCTTCCTACTAGCAGTCCCCTTTCTCCTTATATTTCTCTTCCCTTATAGCTGGGGAAAAAATGGGTCTGTGCATTGCAAATATTGTTGCAGCAAAACTTCCAGACATGGGAGGAGGCTCCAGGACTTTGTTCCCTTTACTCAGAGTCCCATTAAATGGTGGAAAAGGAGATTTGAAAACCTCCCTCTGCTGTCACGTGTGATTTGTGTATCACAAATACAGAGAGTGACAGCCTTCAGGGTTGTCACAAAAGCCCAGGACCTGCCCTGCATCTTCCCCTGGCACCCAAACACTCTGTGCCAGCCCAGGAGGAAGGAGACAACACTGGATAAAGTCTGCCTCTGCAAATGAAGGTCTCTTCCTGGTGTTTCCTCACTCCATTGTCCAGTTAACACATCTTGTCCACACAAAAAGGCAGCTTTGCTAATTTCTTGGAGTCTTTCCCAACATACTGTCTGCAATTCTCTGCTCTGCTTTTGTTCCCTTGTTTTGAACTGATGCTGTGACCCCCTTGACTTCACCAGACACAGCTTTTGCCACTCTGTCTGATGGGATTCTGCCTTTGCCCCACTGGAATGAAAAGGTATCACAAAACCCACATGAATGCACTTCAAGTGGCACAGCTTAATCAGAGTCATGTACAGGGAGGAAGAAAAGTGCCAGAGGGAAAAGTATAACTGTGTCCAGGACATATACATACTATATATGTTTTAATTTGTATTATGTATTTATATATTGTGTTATTTATGTATTTATATATTATGTTTATGTATTAATTATATAATTATATACAATTATATTAATTTATGTATTATATTAGATTCTAGATATATTTCATATTAGTGGTCTAGATTCTAGATATATTTTCAATATCATGTCTGGAACAGCTGAAGGACTGTTGTGCCTATGTGAAGACCTTTGCTTGCCTGTCTTATACCCAAAGCCCAGCTGTTTTTTGAAGATATCCATTTCTCCATGTGTCCTGCAGATCCTAGCATGGGAGTTTGGTCAATGCCCTTTTCTCCTGGACCAGCTTGGGGAGGTCAGGGGGCAGTGGGGAGCACTTTCCCTTTGGTAAATCAGTGTATGAGGAGACCCCAAAGTCAGTCCTGCGGTCAGGGTTTGCAAGGTTATTCCTAAACCCACTGAGCATATTCTAGTACCTTGCATGCCCCTAAAAGTTTCTGAGAAATTGGTATTTTTGTGAATTTCCAGGGCAGGAAAGCTCAGTGCTGAGCAGTGCCAGCATTGTTTGAACACTTCATCCTCCACTCCAGACATTACTGCATTTCCACATTTGTTCCTAAAGGATGATTTAGAGGTGATTTTCACTGAAGATACCCAAAGAGAGTGAAGCATTGCTATTGCTGAACCAAGTCAGGTTTAAATTATGCAGAAAGAACTTCGCAGGGTCATTCTTATGACGTACTTAAGGATCACATCTCTCCTGAAAATAAGATACAGCCTTACTCTGAGGCTTACAAGCTGTTTAGTAATTTTTCTTTTTGGTTCCTTTAATTTCCCCAATAAGTAACTTACTGTTTTACAGCTAAATACTGTAAGTGATAAAAAAAAAAAAAAGTTGTTTGTTTGGGTTTTTTTTAAATGAAATATCTGACCATAAAACCCCAAATGCAGTAAAATACTGAGCTATTCAGTAATGCTGGAAAATAAGATACAGCCTTACTCTGAGGCTTACAAATTGTTTAGTAATTTTTCCTTTTGGTTCCTTTAATTTCCCCAATAAGTAACTTACTGTTTTACAACTAAATACTGTAAGTTATAAATATTTTTTTAAAAAGTAGTTTGGTTTTCTAAACTGAAATATCTGATCATGAAACCCCAAATGCAATAAAATACTGTATAATAAAATAAAATTCTGTAATATATTCTATATACTAAATGCAGTAATAATTCTATAATAAAATAAAATTCAGTAATGCTGGAGCCTCTTCCCTCTGATTCTCCTAAATAAGCATTCAATGAGATGGGCACAGTCGTGGAGCACACTGAGCCTGGGACAGAAATGCCCTCTCCAACCACATCTTTGCCATGAGGTGGTTCTGTCATGGTGTTTCCTTCATCTCCACTTGCCAGAGACACTGCTGGAATTATCTTCTACATTTACACACACAGGCCCTTCATCTCCCAGGAGCCCAGAGTATTTCTGAGATTGGAAATGAAGAGATAAGCTTGCCCTGCCCCCTGGAAAGCAGCCCTGGGTTTCTGCAGCTCATTAAAAGCTGTCAGCACCTGCAGCCCTCCCAGCAGGGCACCAGGGATGGAGGGACATGTAAAGAAGAGCCCACAGAGAGTATCTGTGGAGGAAGGATGAAATGCTTGTTATGGATGCTGTGGAATCTCAGAGAAAGAAGAACCTTAAAGCTGAGCAGAAAGCTCAACTTAAAATTGAGCTGTAGGTTAAAAAAGAGTTAAAGAGTATGAATTTTCATTTGGAGCAAATGTTGTTCTTGGAATATATGAAACATCTATTACCAGACATCAATTCCTACCATATGGCACATGCATTACTTCTCCTGCTAAGCAGACCTGCAGTTGCAAGGCTTGTGCCTCACATCCAGCCATCACATTGTGACAGAAAAGTCCACTTTGATGGAGTGCATCAGCCTGGCAAGCTGGAGGTGCTCACATGGAGCTGTGGAAGCTCCCTGAGACTCTCTGCTCTTGTAAAATCTGTGCCTGAGCACTGCAGCGTGCAGCCTGCTGAGGGGAGTGAACACCTCCAGCCAAATTATCACTAGGATTAGGCAAACTAATTCAACTCAGATAAGTTCCTCAGATCTTTTCTAAAGCTCCAAGCAGGCTCTCAGTGAGGATTTACTTTGGCAGCTCTCAGTCTCTTCTATCTCACAAGCCTATGTTGCAATGGAAAAGAAAGATTTCAAGATTCTTTTTCCTGGCAGTTAGAATAGGAGGGAGGCCTCTCCTATTGCCTTGCAATTCACAAGTTGAAAGCATCTGATCTGTGTGATCCAGTCATCTTTTATTTCTTAACCTGTAAAAGAAAAGGCCTTGCAACATTTCCAGTGCAGCTGGAAGCAAAGACTGGTGACTTTGGATCTCAGGAAACATCCAGGATCTCAGGATAAATCCAGTTTAACTTCTTTGGAGGGACAAATGAAGAAGAGCAGAAGCAAAACCGAGCATGAGTCACAAAAATTCAGAACAGTGAAATCCAGCTCTGAGCAGGTGTTTTTGCTAAGTGAAAATACCCATCCAAATGTGTCTTACTGCATCAATTTGGCACAAATATACAGGAAAAAACCTTGTTGCATTTTTCTCTGGGTCATGACCCTGAATACACTCAGTCCTGCCCAGGATCCCAAATTCACTGGGAGCAGACTCACAGCCTTGGTGTGACCTCATGAGGTTTAATTTCCTTTCTCCCTGACAACAAGATCATAATTATTGAGGTTTTAGCTGACAGGCACTGACTGATTAAATCTAAAATAAATACTAATTGCAGACACATCATTAAAAAGGAGAGCCAGTATCTGACTCTAGGTCAGACACAAGCAAAGATCCACTCTGAGTTAAGGACAAACCCCAGCTAGGTGATGAGCTTGATGTTCTTTCTAAAAGTGCCAGTCTGTAATGATGAGAAGCCTGAAATTTAGCTGAGGGCATGAGCCTGGAAATGTTCTGTCACCAAACCACACTGAGCACACAGCACAGCTGAAGGAACTGCTCAAGCCCAAGGTGACACTAAACAAGTCCTCTGCTGCTCAATCTGTCACATCCCTCACACACTGATACAGCTCTGGAAATACAAAATTCACCCTTCAAGCTCTGCCCTGCCTCTGTGCAGGGTGGGCACGAGCTGAAAGCTACAAGCATCATTTTGTGTCAATTTTCAGACCTGCTGCCTCCCCTCAAGCCTTGCTGTAACATTTTAGGTACAAATGTCAAAAGGTCCCAATCAGGAATGATAAAAATGCCAGCACCTCTGACAGCTTGCATCTGGGTTTGGCTCATTCTTTTTTTTCCTGAAGCTTTTTCTTGTCTTTCAGTATGGAGCTTGAGCCCATGTTCCCTTTTCCCGAAAACTGATCCAGCCACTTACGGGATTCTCAGTGAGATCATTCAGGAAATATTTCCAGTTGATCCAGTTGGAGGTCTTTGCTTGGGATTTTTTTTTTAATTTATTTATTTATTTTGTCCTGCGCTTGGCATCAGTTACAGGTGCTTTTCCTATTTTGGATGGAAAGGATATTAAGCAGTATTCCTAAAGGTCCTTTTGGCCTTTTTTTTTCCCCCTTTTAATTTGCCAAAAAAGCTTTTGATGGAACATCCTCCCCTGGCCCCCAGTCTGACAGGATTCCCTGACCTGCATAACGCTGTCCAGATTGAAGCATGAGAAACATTTTGAAAATGAACTATGCTGGAGTCTGAGAGTTATTAGCTGCCAAGAAATCCCAAAAGCTTTTAAACCTTGTTTGCAGCTGCAGAGTAGGAAACCTAGGTGCTATTCATAGAGGAATTCAACAGGAACTGTAAATTCAAGGCAACTTGCTGCTAAAACACAAAGGTAAAGAATTAAAACAGACTTAAGGAAAGAGCAACCCCAGCCATTACCATGCCAAAGTGACTGATTGAAAAGGAAGTTTGAAAAATTTCAGTATGCCTGGCTGGGATATAAAACTCAGACTGAGGTAAAACAGCACATTCTCTAAAATCATGTGTCCTTTGCAGCTGGTTGTAGACCAGGGCTGAGAAAGGAGGTTGAGGGGCTTGTTAGCAGTCCAGGATGGGAGATTTCTGTTATGCAGATGGAACAGGAGAAGTGGAGGTGGTTCTGGGAAAAGACCAGACTCAATCAGCCCAAAATTGCCAGAACTTTTTAATCCTTGGAAAAGGCCAAGTTGGATGGGGCTCTGAGCAACCTGGTCTAGTGGAAGGTGCCCCTGTCCATGGCACAAGGGTTGGAACTGGATGACCTTTAAAATTTCTTCCAAACAAAACCATTCCATGATTCTCTAAATAAACATCTTCATCGATGAATCAAACACTACTCAGTGCAACAACACTACACACTTTATTTGCTGTACCATCAGAAAACTGCTCCTTTACAATTAAAGAAAAAGAAATTAGAGTGAATATTTGAGGTGGGTTCATAACTAAGGGTTGTAATGAGCATTGTTTGACAATCAGAAGTCACTGGAGCATGCTGGCTGTATAGAATGGTGTAGAAGGTGCTCACCAGCCACTGCCCAGACTGTGAGAATGGGCACAGCCATTCGATTTTCATTTCCCAAATGAAAATTGGGAATTTTCAGGCAGAGCAGGAGCAGGCACACAGTGAGTTACAGCTTTTCCCTTCCAGCCCAGCCCCGAGCCCCTGCCTGGTGGAAAACACCCTCATTCCGCCCTGCCCTGCTGCCTGCAGAGCAGCCAGCAGCCCCAGCCAGCAAGGGAATAAACTGTGAACACCTTTCAGGGAATGATCTCATCCCGAACAAAAGTTAAATAAAACAACTTGATAAATCACCCTTCCCCTGTGTGCACCAGCACACAAAAAACCAGAGTCCTCCTGTGAGCTGAAGTGAGCAGCTGTTCCAGGGTTTGAGGCATTTTTAGGGGGAGAGGAGCTTGATTTTCAGATGGATCCTTAAGTGCAGCCTCTAAAAAATCAGGTCCCATCAAGTTACCTTATGCTCAACAGAAGCATCCCAAATGAACTTGTCACTTGTCACCATCTCTTCCAAGGACTCCAGAAGGAGAAACAAGACTCTTAAGGCAGGAGAATACTTTTGCACACCTGGCTTGTACTACTTTAAGGAAAATTACTCTCAAGAGCTAATTAAAATGCATTATTTCCCCCCTCTAGCTGTATAGATTAATCTATTTCATTTTCAAAATCTCATTTTTTCCCATCACTTCAAGTATTCAGGAGAGATTACATTATTACAATCACAACTTGGCCTCGGTCCCAGAACACAGAGATGAAGAGAGAAAAGGCTTTTGTTGAGGACACGCACACACACTCACACACACACTTTAGACAAAATGAAAGCACATTAATCAGCTAATAGGGAGGGGGGGGGAAATTTAAAGTCTTATGACAGAAGTATCAAAAATGAAAGATTTCTGCTGGAATGTAGTGTCAATGTAAAAGCAAAAAGACCAGGGTATCTCATGGAAAAGTATGAAGCGCTTTTTTTTTCTTTTATTTTTCTTTTCTTTCTTTTTTTTTTTTTTTTTTTTTTTTTTAACTAGGGAAGAACAGAGACCTTGGTCTTTCAGAAGCAACCAAATGGAAAGAACATTTTTCAAGGGCACAGCAGCGGCACTGGGTGGTTCAGGCCAATATTATGTTCAGGTGAAATCAAGATCATTAAGATAATATGAAGCCCAAAGAGGTTAAAAAACTACTGTTGCTGTGGCAGTTTTACTGCAGTGAAAGAGCTGTGAGGGAAAAGCAAAAAGAGAAAAACCACATGATGTATTAAGATGCTTCATTAGAGAGCAGGTACTCAAACTTTCCCTGGAAGAAACAAATCCCCCGAGGCGAAGGGACCAGATTTTTTGGTCAGTTATGCCAAAGTGCTTTCTTTAAAATGAATGCAAGCCCTGGGAAGTTCACAGAGTTAAAGGAGAGCAGAGTGCTGTCCCTGCAGGATGCCTCCTCCCATCTCTGCTGTTCCCCCTCTCTGCAGATGTTTGGGGAGGGGGAGAGGCTCAGGCTGTGGTTGCACATCTATTAATATCACATCTGCTGTGCTCTGAGGTTTCGTGGCAGGGCAGATTCGATCTGGATCAAGCACAAACACATTTTTGCTGAATTAGCCCGAGCACATGATGGGATGTGCTGCAGCTTTGAGTTAGCTGGCCACGTTATGTCAGTCTGAAGCTGACACACTGCTCTGGGCTTGGAAAAAAGGTTCCCAGGATCAAGGTATGCCACAAAGCTGTCAAATGCATTTGAACCAGGTGCTAAATTTGTACCAGATCAGGAGTTTCCATCACAGGGATCAAGCTCTTTTGATCCACTGCTGGGCACCTTAAATCCAGGTGTGTCAGCTTGTGAGAGCAGCCTCCAAATCCCAAACCCATGTGTGTGAGATAGTCACCATTCCCCAAAACCCAGAGCCAAGAAGTTAAAGAAAACAAACCGGGCTAGGTGTAAGTTTTATAAGCATTCCTTTTTCTTTTCCTTGCTGCAACAGGGGCTGGTTCCCTGTGGGCACAGGTCAGGGCAGGGATGCTGCTGCCTTCACTGTGCATCTCCCCACGAGCCTCTGGCTGAAGGGCTGTCTCAGGGAAGGGGCAGCACATCAGAGCAGTGAGAAATGAATAAATATTCTATTTTGTCTGAAGGATTTGGGTTTTTAAATTATATATTTAGCGAAAACACAAATAATTCATGAGTGTTTTCAAATACATGAATAATTCAGGCTGGAACCGAAATAGCTAAATCATCAGGGCCATCATCCTCATAGAGGCATCCAGGATAGGTTATTTCAAGTACATTTCACTGCAGACTGGCACGTGCACAAATTCACTAATAAGCAGCTGCATCCCTGCCTTTCAGCTCCCACAAACCCCAGCCAGTCACAAATCCCTGACTCAGGGTGCCAGGCCTAGAGCTGAGATGCATCTGAGCCCTAATTGAGCCATGGCTTTAAAAGCAGGGACAGAACCAGTTTGAAATCCCATTTTATAGCTCCTCAAACCACATCTGAACCATGTGGTACATGTGTGGCATTTAAAGAACAAATTATCTGAGCACCATACAAATGTTTCACTAACAGCTAACTCCAAGTTCTAGCAACCAGCATTCCTGCCTGCATATTTGTGGCTGACATTGTGTAGACTTTGAGGCATGTGTATTTGTTAATTTGAATTCTGTGTATTTTGTGGGCATTGAGGGTGTAATACTGAAACCATAACTTCATTGTGAAAAAGTTTGCACTTTTGCGTATATATGGAGATGTGGTACGAGCTGGACAGCCAGATACCTTAGCAAGAATTCTCAGAACAAGAAAAATCTCAGGTTTTTAAGTAATTTTGTGGCATTGAGGGTCATGGTTTAGTGGTGGACTTGGCAGTGCTGGGTTAACAGTGAGCCTCGATGACCCTAGAAGTCTTTTCCAACCTTAATGTTTCTATAAATCTAAGTACCTTTTAATGACAGTAGAAGATGGAGCTGAGCATTGCTGGCTCTAAGCATTTTGACAAAGAACATCATTCTGGTTCTTGAACTCCCAGCGTATCACCAAGATACCCCTATGGCAATGGGGACATGGTGACAATAGTGACAATGGTGACATTGGTGCACCCCGTGGGCAGCACCCCCAATCACCCTGTGTGGCTACAGCCAGAGCCCTGAACAATTACCAAGGAGCACAGGCAGCTTTTAGAGAGCAATAATTGAGTGAGCAGCTGTCCCACATGGCCTCCTGCATCCCACTGCAGCAGAAAGTTATCTGGCATGGGTTACACAGCTGCTCTTTGGCCAGAGACAACAGGGACAGCAAGAAAGGGTTTTTGGAAGGAAGCTATAAGTCTAATATTTCATTCAGAGGAAATGAAGGAGCTACATTGTGGTATTGACTTATATCTGATGGCATTTCACATTCTCTGCTTGTCACCCCAGCTGTGTCTCTGCTTTGGGAAAACCTGGGGCTCAGAACCACCAACAGAAAAGCATTACATGGCAAATGCCTGACACTGAGTGTGCTGGAGGCACTTCTCTAACCCTCTGATCTTGGGACACATAACAGCTCATTCATTCTCTCTCTCTTTTTTCAGTTTTGCAGGAATTCCCCCATTGTAAGGAGCCCTTGACCTTACCCCCATTCCTTCTGCTACCGCCTGACATCTTCCCATCATATGTTCACAGTGTGTGTGTCTTCAGTGAAAAGCAAACCACTGCTGCTGCTCCAGGGCCCCAAAGAAAACCTGGAGAAAGGAGGGAAGAAAGAGAAACCTCAGCCTCACTGGTTCTTCCCAGAGATGTGTTGCTCCAGCAACTGGAAGTCAAACAATGATGTCAAGAAGACAGAGCCAGGCACTTGGAGTGCAGCGTCCAGTCGCCACAGCAACTCATTCTTGAAGTGATGCAGGGAGGTTTTCTTTTCTCACTAGTAGAAAAATATAAGTGAGCAAATGAGTGTAAAGGATGTTTACCTGGGGCTGGGGGTGTTAGTTTAGGGGGCTGGGATGCAGCACCCTGCCAAAGGGCCAGGGAAGGGAGGAGGAGGAGGAGGAGGATGCTGTTCCCTCCCAGAGGAGCGGAGCAGCTGCTTGGAAAGGAATTGCTTTGCTCTTCCTTTCACCAAAGGAAATGCCAGAGAAGCAAACTCTGCTGCCAGATGCCACATGGACACCAAATGTTCCCCACTGGCTCCCCCCAGCCTGTGGGCTCCTGCTCTCGCTTTCCTCCCTGAGCTCCCTCAGCTGTTGCAGACCCATCTGTCCCACACTGGGCAGCTCCAGGCTTCAGACAGGGAGGACAGGTGCTGGGGGGGTGGGGGGACCCTTGGGCCACCCCTGAGCTTAAGCCCTTTCCCAGCTTCCTGCATGGCTCTTTTGTTTGGGGCCATCACTTTGTGGCTCCCCAAGAAATGAAATCTGTGGCAAAAAGACGCAGCTTTACAATTTCACTGCAAATCAGAAACCTCCCCCAGCCCTCTGCCCCACAAAGGGCTAAGAGGGGAGGTTGAGTGGAGCTGTTGGGGGATAGGACATGGCCAAGTTTGGAGGTGACAGCCAAGGTTTTTGTTGACAGAGCATTTGCTCACATAGCTCCTTGCACTTTGCTTCCCAGAGCTGCCATCCATCCGTGTGGATGTAGGAGACAGGAGACACCTCCAGCTCTGGCCCCTGCTTGAAAAGCACCACAGATCTCCTGAGGAGCTGCTTTATCCCCACGTGCCTGTGAGGAACAACCTGATTAACTCTTGCACTGATTCATCCTTATCCATTTATCTAACACAAACCATTCCTTACTCCATTAGGCCCTTGCTCTCACTGAGTAATCCCCGGTTGTATCATGCTTTGGAATTAGTCTGCAAGGTCCTCAGGGCAGGGATCATGCCTTGGAAGGTGCCTCACAGACTTTAGGGCCGTTGCTAAATTAATAAGAATGTAATAAAAGTATTAGAGCTCTACCGAGGGAAGCATTGTTATGCCCCAGAGGCAGCATATCTGGTTAACAACCCTGAAAAGAAATGCCAACAACATTAGCCTCTGCCCCTACATCCCTCCACCTAATGTAAAATTAAATAGCTACAAATTACCTATCTATTTTTCTATCTGCCTAGGCAATTAGCCCGTGCTCATTACTGGACATGTGGGGATACATCCAAGCTCACCAAGATGGGAGGCACGACACACAACGAGGCAAGAGGAGATGCTCTGAGGCTTCTGCTGCCTTGTAAAACACACCATTAAACCACAGCACGTTGGACCAGCAGCAGAGGTCAGAAAAAACCTGCGAACTCTGGCAGGAAAAGTGTCCAAAGAGCAAACTGAGAGCCAAGGGCAGCAAACAGGCTGTGAAAGTTTTCTCAAGGGTGTGGGCAGGACAGAGAGGAGCAGCCAGGGATGTTTATTCATATGGGAAAGGCAAACACCAAGCTATAAGCAAATGTGGCATTTATTTGCAGTTAAGCTCGTGCATACATCTCCATGAATTGGAGGTGCAACCCCACTGACAGGGAGCCTGCTGCCAGTGGGGCATTGTCAGGGATAAATCCATGGAGCTGCAGCCAGGGGACAGCTGAGCATCACACAAAACGTCCTGGAAGGAAATTCAGGGTGACGTTTTTCAGTCAGCAGCACAGACAGGACTCCCCTAGGCCTGAGCTGAATTTTGGAGCCCCCACTCCCCCCTCCATGAGCCAAGAGCTCTGCCTCAAATCCAGTGTTTCAATCCAGTTAAGTTCAAGCCCTCTGCTCTGCTTGACAGCAATGCTGTATTTTTATTCAGGGCAGGATCAGAGGTCTGATAAAACCTCACGTTGCCAGCATAAAAGAGGAAGGAGCTTCAGCTAATCCCAAGGAAAATGAAGCCCACCTCTTCCACCCCACACCCCTCCTGAAAAGGGAGAAAATGCAAACCCCACATTTGACTCTCTTGGAAGAGAAAATGTCCTGCTGTCCTCAGATGGTTAAAGCATGCAGCTTTAGTGGGCTGCAGAAGGAATAGCAATTACATCCCCTTCACCTCTTGCCAGCTTGGGCTCTTTGTTTTTGGTTTGGTTTTTTTTTTTTTTTTTTTTTTTTTGGGTGGGGGTATTTTGTTCTAAATCTTTCAACTGTTTTTGTTTGGTTGGGTTTTTTTCCCAGCCCTTCTTATGGGGGGAAACATTCTCACCCTTCATGAAAAAGGGTGGTTTAGATGTGGAAGAAAATAAGAGGAGGGAGTTCACAGGCTGCTTCAATGTCATTTAACAAATATGGGAGAAAATGGAAGAAAGAAAAGAAACAGGAAAGGAAAGAAAAAAGGAGAGAAGAAAGGGAAGAGGAGGGAATGGAGAAAGAGGGAAAGGAAAGGAAAGGAAAGGAAAGGAAAGGAAAGGAAAGGAAAGGAAAGGAAAGGAAAGGAAAGGAAAGGAAAGGAAAGGAAAGGAAAGGAAAGGAAAGGAAAGGGGAAAGAAGAAAGGAAAGAGGAAAGAGAAGGGAAGGGAGAAAGAGAGAGAGAGAAGAAGGAAAGGAAAAGGAAAAGGAGAAAGAGAGAGAGAGAGAGAGAGAAAGGCCAGGTCTTCGGTGGAGTTAGCCTGGCCATATTAAAGGAGCAGGTGTTGTACTGAGTTAATTTATCTGGGAGGGGACCTGAGCAAATCCCAGCAGCCCTGCTGAGAAAAAAGCTTTGTGTGCTGACACAAAGCCCTCCCTGCTGCAGCGCTGCTCTTGCTGCCTTCCCTTCCCTCCTCCCCAGCTTCTCCTAATTGCAGGGCTAATGTCCTCTGACAAGTGCCTCAGATGGTCCAACAACAGCCCTATCACCCATTCCCCATCCCTGATTATTATGATTTTCACAGCCCAAACCCCTGCCGACCCCGGGCTGCTGCTGTTGATTATTCTCCAGCACAGCCCTGTCTGCTGAGGAGCTGCAAAATCCCCCCTGTGCCACGCTGAGCACCCAATTGCTTGGCTGCTGTGACACTGCTGCAATTTCTGGCACGGGGAACGGTGCTAAGGGGGTTCCAGAGATTCCTCTTTTGAGGCTGCAGGCCCAGGAGCCACATCAAAGCTGGGTGTTTGTCTGATGTTTGCTTGGAATGATGTGTTGGAGGGAGGGGGCCTATCTGCCTGCCATGCCTGGAATATGTGAGTTATTGGCACAGCCCCCAGCCACACCACAGGCTGTGTGTCAATTAAAAAGGGGATCTGGAGAGCAGCAAGCCCAGGCAAGCAGAGATGGGGAGCAAGTTTATTTATGAAGGGATTGAAATAGGTAGATGGTCTTCATATGAGGTCAAGAGGAACAACGTGACAAAATATTCTGTTGACAATGAAAAGAGAATTGCATTGTCTTGGGATTTCTCACTCCCAAATCCATACCCAGAAACCAGCATTGCCCTGAGATCTCAGGCTTTTACACAAAAATCACAATTTCCACCAAGGCCACACCACCCACCCTCGATGCAACCACTTTTACAAAGCCCAAAATATGGAGCAAATATCTCCAGCAGCCCCACTGTGCTTTGAGGCTTCTCTTCTTCTACTTGGAGAACTTTCCTCTGGGAACAGAGACAATCATGGCAGCAGAAGGGAAGCCAACACCTTCAAGAGCTGAGCATTAAGATGTGCCACAGCCCCTCTGCTGCTTGGCACCACAGTGAAATGGATGCTCTGGGAAGGGAGAGGCCCTGCTCCCAATGCCTCCAGAAGATGCATGGAGTGTTGCTGGAATAACCTCACATCCACAGCAGCCACAGGAGGGGACAAACAGGGTGGGAATGGGGTCCCCTGGCCATCCCCAGCTGAAATCATGCCCTTGCATCAAAGGGTTCCTTCAATGGGAAGGAGAGAGGCAAAGATTTCAGGACACCAGCAAGCAGCAAAGGGCATCTCACTCAAAAAGTGCTCAGGGGTTTCGTTGCACAAAGCAAAAATAAAAGGCAGGCCCTTTAAAGTACAGTGAAAGGAAAATCGTGTTGGGGAGGAAAAGGAGGGGCTGTGGAAAGGGATGAGAGCAGCTGGAGAAGAATTCCAGCGGGACAGATAGACAGGCAGTCACACAGCCTCTTAATTATTTAAAAAATAAACTAACACAGAAAAGGACGTCCTGGGGAGGAGGGGGAGGCAGAACCTCAGGGTTCCCATCAATTATGCACAAACCAGCCCAGGGACACTGTGAAAAAGGGTCCTGTGGGCATGGTCAGGGAAATGTCACCAGGAGCTGGCCCCAGGTGACACAGCAGTACCTTGGTGACCCTTGGTCGCCCCTGCCTCATTGTGCTGTGCAACTCGAGCTGGCATCCACACGAGGAAACAAAGGGACACAAAGGCTTGGCAGAGGTTTGTGTTTCTGATTGCACTGCAGCAGTTTCACCTGGCATGGACAGCCTGGAGCCCTCCTGCTTTCTGAAACAGTGACCACAACAAACAGCTGGGTGTTAAATGGAAACCAACCTCATCCAGGTAAGCAAAGCTACACAGGAAATAAATCTGTCCTAACTGATCATTTCTCCTGACTGGAGCATCTCCTCCAGAGCTGCAGGTTCCAAGTTCTTAACAGGATCATGTCACACACGCTGCTCCTGGGGACTGCACAACATGATTTTTCTTGGCTGAACAGCCACCTACACTGCTGGATTTCAGATCTCTTTTTTTCCAAGAGTTGCATTAACAGAAAACCACCAAAATATGACAAAGTGGAAAAAGTATTTCTTCCCAGATTTAATGTTTTCTTATAACCTGAGCCTTGAAATTATATCCCAATATCTTTTATAAAGCTCTGGCCCAGAAAGTCTGAAGCTCAAGAGGGGAAGAACCATGTCAGGTTCAGAGTAGTAATCCTGCATCCTGTGTATACTTCTATTGTTTCTTGCTATGATGAGAAAATACAAATTATTTCCTAGAAACCAAAAGCATTAACTTGCCTCTGCACACCATCAAATAGACATTGAACAGTAAGAGGTTTGGCTTGCAAATGGGTGCTGCTAGAATTCCAGTTTTCATCCTGTCCTGGTTTTAAACCACAACAAGCTTGTAAGCATGAAGACCCAAAGCCTTACAAAATCTTAACCCACCCAGGTGGTCCTGATTCCTCCTATTCCTCCAGCCTTTGTTTATCCATGGACAAAATGGCTTTTATTTTGTATTGAGCTACTCCTTAAATCCTACAGAAACATGCAACTTGCAAGCAAGAGGGGTGATGTGTGTTTGATAGAAACCACCCATAGAAGTGAAACCACAAATTTTACGATAAATCAGCAGATGGGCAAGCACGCAGAAACTGTATCTGCCATAATGATTTATTTAAAATAAACAAATCCAGCTGTGGCAAAATAACGAGTTCTCTGCAAATGCACACACAAATTCTGGCTATTTCATTATGAACATATTAAACCTAGTCCCTCAACTCCAGCTCTTGATGATAATTAAATACACATAGATGTACTGCAGTGGATTTGTTCCTGGTAATTTGCATAGCAGAAAATAATTACTCTGGCAATTAGATACAGTGCAACGTGCTGCTCCTTTATGTGCACCACAAATTTCTTCTGATGTTTTGGCATCACCATTTAAGAAATTAATGAAGGCCCCTTTCCTATTAATAGCATGCTGCAGTGGGTTCATGGTGGCTTTGCCTCATGTGTTTGAAATAACTTTTGTCCTTGTTGCTAGGGCTGGTGCTGCAAACCTCTTGCTGCCTTTAAATAGCCTGCTCCTTTGCTGGCAGCAGTGCTTTCCATTTGTTAGCTATTATATTGGTCATTTGTCCAATTGTGCTGCTCTTGTCCAGTGATCAGCCACGCAGGGCCAGGGCATCCTTCAGTTCAGGGGAAATAATCAGTTTGTTCCCCTCCTGTCCAGGCTATTTGTCCTGTCATACACTGGGATGATGACTGAAGAGAAAAGGTGCAGACTTGAATCTGTTTAGGTGAGGTTCCTCATCCCAGGCTAAGCTTTAAAGCCCCCAGGTTGAGAAAAGAAGTCCCCAAACATCAACAGCAGCAAAGGGAAGGATTAGGCAGAAGAGAAGCATCAGGGAAAACAAAGGAACAGGGCAGATTTGCAGGTCTGAGCTTTGCACAGCCAGAAAGCCCAGCCTTTTCTTCTCTAAAGGCATTTCCCTTTGAACATTGGTCATAACAGCCTGTGAGAAAGCCTTCTCTCCCTCTTGAGGCTGCTGCCTGAGCTACAGCTGGTCCTGCCTGCAGCTTCCCCTGCACTTCAACCTGAGCCTGTGCCGAAAGGAGGGGGTGCCTTAGGTCACTTCCAGCAGCTCCGGGTCTCCAGAGGCTATCACAGCTTCATTGTTTAAAAATGGGAGGCATATATAATAAATTTTCATTAATCAAGTAAAGAATTTTGATGGTTGAGAACCCATTTGCTGCCAGTGCACATCTAATAATAAAGGGAGAACAGGGAAACATGAAAGGCAGAACAGACAACAAGAAATGTGTGTGAGAAGTGAGACCATCACCATGGGGAAATTCTCTCCTCACCCAGACAGCTCCTGGTCCTGCTTCCTTACAAGCACAGAGCATTTCCCACTGCTGCTGCCACTGCTCTTGCCCTGCTGTCCCAGCTTCTCTCAGCTCTTGCCCAAATTGTCCTGAGCAACACCTCCTCCTTCCTGTTGTCCTTCACTCTTTAATTTTGAGTGAGGTTTAGTCTACTTGCACAAGAAAAGGTGGCCCAGAAGTGAGGGTGACAGCCTGGGCAAGGGAGAGCCACATTCAATTCTCTCTGCCACTGACTCCTCCCCTAACCCTGGGCATCCTATTTCACACCTCCTTCTGTCCACCACTGCCTTCTTCAAAGCACTGCTCAGAGATATTTTTTATTTATGAACATCTATTAAATATTCCAAACACTCTGAACTTCATCTTGGCCACCAGCCACTTAAAAAAAAAAAAAAAATCCAGTCAATTTTGGCTGGATGCTTATCCTTAGGTGAAACTGCAGTTCTGCCATCACCCACAAACAGACTGGGGCAGGTTTCACTCTCCCTAAGGGCACACACTGCAGTCTGACTGAGCTTCCAGGGCACAGAGTGTGAGATGAGCAGGCAGAGATGCTGCAGTTCTCCCCCAAAGGCACCTGGAGGCCAGGCAGAGCTGGAAGGGTGGGACACGGCCACCCAGCCCTTCCCAGAGACCCCCAGGCTGCTGCTGCTGGGGCGTGAAAAGGAAGAGGAAAAATGCAACAAAAGAGCAAGAATAAAAAGACTTCCATTCCAAAGCACAATTAGGAAGAATGCACCCCTTTTTCTCAGGGTTAGGCATTTTTTTCCTTTTTCTCTCTCTGGCCTGGCTCATGGCTGCCTGCAGATCCCTTTCCTGGTTGCCTAGCAGGGCTAGCATTCATGGCAAGCTGAGGTACACCATGGATGCTCCCTGCAAGCAGGCTGCTATTTCCTACCCAGATGTCTTTTATTTCAGTCAGTGTCATTGCTTGAAGAGCAACAATTGCACTTTATTTCCATGGCACTCATCTTTGGGTAGTCTGGTAACAACCTTGCCTTACCTTCAGCTCTGTGGTACCCTCCATGAATAGCTCATACAGAATAATTCAAAACAAATCAAGAAGGCTAAACTTGTAAATCCTGCCATTCTGCAGGGCCAAAGGGTTATTTTACAAAGCACAAGCACTCCGGCTACACAGTTCTGCTGAAGAGCCCTGTAACAGTCAAGAACAGCTGAATTATCAATGCCCATCTCCTCCAAAAGGAACAAACTCCAGGGAAGGAATCAATAGGAAAACTTTGCAATACAGAGCCCTTAACTCAAGACACATTTTAGGGATAAAGCCTTTAAAAGGCAGGGGATAAGATGCTAGACTAGGACTTAGAAAAAGACTGAACTCTATCCTTGAATATCTGGCAGTGCCATGGGTTCCCCCATGCAAAATGTAAGATTTTGATATTTGTTTCCTTAATCAAAATGATTTGGACTCCACTGACAGAACAGGCTGAATAAGAACTAAACCTCTGAGCTATTTATACCTCCCTTTTATTTAACAGAATAGTTTTAATGCTGAGATGTGCCAGAGCAGACAAAGGGATAAAAGCTTCTGCAAACTTCTAACCACAGGCACCACATTTGCAGGATATCTGACAGGACATGATCCATCTCCTCCTGATCAGTTTTGGAATGGGATTTGTGACAGGTCCACTTGTCCAGGCAGGAGAATCAGTTTGCTGATTCTTACACTCCCATGTCTCTAAAAACTGAGCTTTTTACAAACTAGAAGGGGAAATGTTCTCCTACACCTGCGGGCTACATGATGGATGGAGAGGCAGTTCAGCCTCTCAAAATGAATTGCCATTAACAGAATTGGAGTGCAGGTTTCCAAAATACTGCCTGAAAGGTGAAGCTTACCCAAAGCTTTCAAATTTAGAAATTTCACCTTCACAAGCCTGTATTTCACCTGAGATGTTTGTGATTTGTCTGTGCCTTTCATCATCATACAAACACCTAACACCTCTGCGACATAAGGCACTAAGAGTAGGACATAGAAAAATATTGTGATTATAAAACTGATTTATTGTTTACTCTCACAGGGCCTAGTTGTTACTTCCACTGAATTCAATGGGAGTTTTGCCATCGACTTCAATAGGGTGGAGCAGAGCCAGGGATTTTTGTCTGTTAATTCCTTGTGGATCATTTACAGCTTTCCAAGCACCACTGCGAAAATAAACTTCAGATTTTTAAAAAACCACATGCACACACAACAAAAACCCAACTGGAGTTAAAATGTGTATAAAGACCAAAAGAGAACCACTGGCATAATATCCCTACAGCATTTCAGAATAATTCATTATTTACTCATTAAATCAGCAAGCAACAGCTCCATTGCTCAGGATCAGCAGCGTGTGCGTTTCTCACGCTGGCAATCCAATCATTCACAAGCCATGTGCATAATTTGCTCCTGAATATATATAAACTTTAGATATAATGAGCTGGGCACAGAGACGTGGCCAAAAGTGAGCTGGACGAGTGACAGTGCTCTGAAGGAGCCAAGCAAAGACATCCAACACAAGGGAGGGAAAGTATCTTCTGGGTACCTTTCTGGTGTGGTTCAATTGACCAGCTCAGAGATGCCCAAGGTCCTGGTAAGGGACAGAAAGCTACAGAAAAACAGATAAACAGGGAGCCAAAAAAGGGAAAAAAGTTGAAAACTCATGCACCTCTTATTTCTTCCACCTTTAAGGTGCCTCTCCAATCTTAAGTGACAAAACTCAACATTAGGATTGAATTTGTGCATTTTGCACACCCTTGTCACATGTTTTCAGACAGAACTCATCTGAAACGAAATAATTTCCTCCCAGAAGCATGGGAAAAGTCACTCTTTTCCAAATTTCCACCAAAGAGTCAAAAACTACAGCCCTGGACTAAAATGGGGCAATGCTCCTGGATGAACCTCCACCATCTTTCTGAACCAATTCTCATGTCAACTGCTTGGGAAAAGTAGGACTAAGACAAAGGGGAGCTGAAAGCCTGGGGCTTGAATGGAAACTATAAAAGGAACAAAAGTAGCAGCAACAAAACTCCAAGGACTCCTTTGGCACCCAAGGAGGGAGCTTAAAATACAGCCAGCATCTCTCAGCCTTTTTTTCCCTATCTTGGTCTAAAAAAAAAAAAAAAAAAAAAAAGAAAGAAAAGAGACAGCTCTTCGAAACAATCTCTTTCTGTGTAAGCTGTTGCCAGAGTCTGAGAGAATAAGCCAGGGTTTCTGTGCCAGCCCATTCACATGGCCAGGTGAAAAGAAACTCATTCCTTTACAGCCTGTGCTGCCCCACACAACATCTGCTGAGAAAGTGGGATGGGAAACACCAAAAAGGGGAGAAGAGAACAGCCGAGGCCTTCAGGTTAGAAGGGCAGCCCGTTCCCACCAGGGAGTCCCTCTTTCACTCGCAGACAACTGCTGCATTTGACATTTCAATGGGAACTGAGGCAGAGCAGGAGGGAGGGCACGGAGGAGGGGGCGGCGGGACAGCGCATAAAGGGACCGGAGTGAGAAAGGCAAGGAGACAAAAATTCTGCATTTTCCCTTTCATTTCTGCTCGCAGGGTATTTCTTCTATAACATGACAGCCAGGAGAAAGAGGAGAGTTTGTTCTAAAATCGCACAGATAGGCAGAGAGGGTCGGTCCTGCTAAAAACTTCTTCAAGATGAATCAATTTTATGGGGCTTACAGAGCAAAAGTTTTTCTTTCTTTTTTTTTCCTTTTGGTCATCCCTTTTTTTGTTTGTGTTTTCAATGAGAAGGAAAAAGGATTTACATAAAACAAACAAAAAGAATGAATAGCAGCAAACCCTGCCATGGGCACCAACAGTGGATGCTTTTAGAAGAGTTACATGAATATAGTTTCAGTGTTCAGCATTGTCTGAGAGTTCAACACAGACACATTCATCCTGGGAAGTAATTCTGGGGTCCTGATCACTCCATACAAACCCCTCAATGAGAGCTGCATGCTTTTTTAAATCTGCTTTAGAGAAACTTTCATCCAAACACATCAGAGTAATTCTGCACAGGCTTCAAAGCAGCCCTGTGCCATGAAAGGGTATTATCTCCATTTTACAGAACAGGAAACTGAGGCCCAGAGGGAATCACGCAGGCAGCATCCAGAAATGAATCACTGGCAAAGCCTGGAATGAAACTGGTTCCCTGGAGCACCACGCTCATCTGCAGTGAATGCAGCAATGGCCTTGGCTGAGTAAGAGTCTCTCTGCTGGGTTTTATGTCAAGCCCAAATATGCAAACCAAAAATAATACAAACGAGGCTCTAACCAAAACAAGGCTCTCACATCTACAATCAGTGGATGTGGATTCATAGAGAACACCAGTCCATGGGCTAGGAAGAACAGAGGAACCTTTCAGGATCTGGAGAGGAGATACCTGAATGGCCAGGTGTGACAGTGTTCACAGGGGTCTCAGGATGAGGGAAGAGATGAAGATCTGACTCCATGTTTCAGAAGGCTGATTTATTATTTTATGATATATATTACATTAAAACTATGCTAAAAGAATAGAAGAAAGGATTTCATCAGAAGGCTAGCTAAGAATAGAGAAAGAAGGAATGATAACAAAAGCTTCTGTCTCGGACAGGGTGTGGTGTCCAAGTCAGCTGACTGTGATTGGCCATTAATTAGAAACAACCACATGAGACCAATAACAGATCCACCTGTTGCATTCCACAGCTGCAGATAGTCATTGTTTACTTTTTGTTCCTGAGGCTTCTCAGATTCTCAGGAAGAAAAAATCCTAAGGAAAGGATTTTTCATAAAAGATGTCTGTGACAGCCAGGGAGGGAAAACGACAGAGGAGAGCCCAGGAACAGCTTCTCTGAGAGGGAACTCAGGGATTTTAGGGCTATCCTCAGGACAGTGAGGTGAAACTGGGGGTCTGCTGCCATAAATCCAAACAGGAAATGAGAAACTACATCCACAATTCACAGATCACAGAAAATGGTTTGGGTTGGAAGTGACCTTCAAGATCCTCTTGTTCCAACCTCTCTGCCATGGGCAGAGGCACTTTCCACCATTCCAGGTTGCTCCAAGCCTCATCCAACCTGGTTGCTTTTCTCTGTCAGAATTCCCATGGATTCCAGTTATGGAGGCAAAAAACCCCAGAGTTTGCAGGATTAGCACCACGCTCAGCACTCAGCACATGCTGAGCAGCAGCCAGGGGTGTGTTTTATTTCCTTGGGACAAGGGTCACACGCAGCAGAGGATCTCCAAAAAGCCACAAAGCCCTCAATGTCGGGGCTATAACTCAGAAGTGAGGATTAAGAGGTTAAAATGCTTTGTGTTCGTCTGTAATCAGTCTAGAGAGAGTTCAGCATCACTTACCCTTTTGTGTGTCAAAAATAGCCAATCTTTGATCCTTCTCGACTGCTGTGACTCAATATTACTTCCTTTCTGTCTCTGCTCCCCTCTGGACACACAGCAGTGGGTTCCTGTTAAAGGGCCAGCTTGCACTGGGGCAGATTTAAGGGTGATGGAACAAAGCCATGGGTGCTCCTCAGCCACCCTGGTCACTGTGGGATGTGTCGTATCTCAGTGAGCAAGGGCAACCTGGGCCTTCTTCCTACCAGCCTCATGGCTCTACCCACAGCTCTCCAACCTCTGCAGCGACCATTTGCGCTTTTACGCATCACAAGCATCCATAAAAATAATCCATAAGGTCCATCAGAAAGCATGGAGAGAACTTGACAAGTTATTTTAGAGCGGTTTGTGTCAAGGCAGAAGGCTCCCTACAAACACCTCTGAACCGCATGTCTCTATTTTCCATCTGCAAAACAGAAAAAAAATAAAATTCCCACAGAAGCTACCCACATTGAAACCCTGTGGGGAAGACAAAGCTGCAAAGCACCAGTAAGAGGTTAAATTTCTCCTCACCACCAGCTGTCAGGGAGAAGACAGCAGGAGATAGGAAAAAATGAAAGTCCTTCCCTAACTATAAATAAAAAGTTTCCCGTATCATTATTACAGTTATAAGGCAAGTTGGGAAAGTTTCCTATATCACAGTAAGAAGAATAAATAATGGAGTGACAACAGAGCAGAGCCACTGAGGGTCTCTCAATTCAGGTGCTGAGGACAAGCCCAGAGGACAAATCCACCCATCCCTTACCAGGTGGGGCTGATGCCACTTTTGTGTGCCCAGCACTGAGAGGTTTCAGTGCTCTGCTCTGTAACACACACTCAGACACCAGATATCCACGGGGTAAGGCTGAGTAATGTGCTGGCTGCTATCTGCCTCGCTGAAAGGGTGATAAGAGTCAGCCAGAGATAGTCCTGCTTCCCAAATTAGATAGCTAAATGATCAGACCCTTAGAAAAATAACACCAGCAGCCCTTCCCCACCATCACCTATCTGCTCACAGATAAGTACTGAGCATTGCTAAGGCAATGTTAGCTGCAGCCTCGGCCCCCAGTCTTTAAAAAGTCATGACTCAGACGAGATCATGGAATTGGTTTAGATTTAATGTGACTTTTTCCATTAAAAAGCTCATTTGAATGAGCTTTGGGGTTTTTTTTTTTCCTCGCTGCTGGACTGGAAATGGGTTTTAAAACTGAAAACGTGATCAAGAGACAAGTTGCTGTTCCTGCAGCTGTTGGGCTTCAGAGAAATATTTCCATTTGCAGGAAAGGTACAACTCATTCCCAGCCAAGAGATGTGGCGACAAGGAGTCTCTGTCAAAAGCATTCCTCAGGCTAAGTGAGCTGCCTCTCTGCCCTCAGCTCCAGCCAACTTTTAAGCCCTGGTTCATATATATATATATATATATATATATATATTCCCCACAAAATAACTGCCTCAGAGACACACAAGTGTGTCAGCTCAAAGCACTGCCTGATGATAAATTTGCTTTGCTGCAGCAGCTGATCCATGCATTCACATTCACACCCAGAGCTTGGGGGTCCCTTCCAGCTCAGGATATTCTGTGGGTTTGGCCAATAATTTCTGGCAGAGGAAGGGCAGGTGACTGTGTGGGCACTGAGGAGAAGCAATGACACCTGCACCATCACTGCTGGCTGATCCAGGGCACCAGAACCAAGCTCCTGAGATGTTTGGCTGCTGATTTGGAATTCCTTGCAGTGCCTGCAGTGGGGCTTTGTCCTAGGAACAATCAGGGAGGGACCTCAGATGGTTCAGGCTGTTTGAAATCTTGTTTGTGTCCAAGGTCCTGTCCCCCACTGACCTCTTCCACAGCAAGGAATATAGACATGCCTGGAGAAAGCACTGAAATAGGGTGTGAAGGGTTTGTTTGGGGCAAAAAAGAGGAGAAAAGAGGAAAAAGGAAAGAGGAGGAAAGAGGAGAAAAGAGGAAAAAGGAAAGAGGAGGAAAGAGGAGAAAAGAGGAAAAAGGAAAGAGGAGGAAAGAGGAAGGAGGAAAGAGGAAGGAGGAAGGAGGAAAGAGGAAGGAGGAAAGAGGAAGGAGGAAAGAGGAAGGAGGAAAGAGGAAGGAGGAAAGAGGAAGGAGGAAAGAGGAAGGAGGAAAGAGGAAGGAGGAAAGAGGAAGGAGGAAAGAGGAAGGAGGAAAGAGGAAGGAGGAAAGAGGAAGGAGGAAAGAGGAAGGAGGAAAGAGGAAGGAGGAAAGAGGAAGGAGGAAAGAGGAAGGAGGAAAGAGGAAAAAAGGAAATAAAATAAAGGAAATAAAATAAAAGGAAATAAAATAAAAGGAAATAAAATAAAAGGAAATAAAATAAAATAAAATAAAGGAAATAGAATAAAGGAAATAAAGGAAATAAAGGAAATAAAGGAAATAAAGGAAATAAAGGAAATAAAGGAAATAAAGGAAATAAAGGAAATAAAGGAAATAAAGGAAATAAAGGGAAAAAGGAAAAAAAGGAAAAAAGGGAAGAAGGGAAAAATTGAAAAAATTGAAAAAAGGGAAAAAAGAAAAAAAGGAAAAAAGAGGAAAAATATGAAAAAATTAAAAAGGAAAAAAGGTAAAAATTGGAAAAAAAGGAAACATGGAAAAAAGGAAAAAGGGGGGGGGAAAGGGGGGGGAAAGGAAAAAAAACAGAAAAAATAAGGGGGGGGGAAAGGAAAAAAAAAGGAAAAATGACCCCCACCTATCCAAATTGAAAATCGTTAAGAATTTGACAATAAAAAGACCCCAGATATTTTGAGTTCTTGTGACACTCATCACCTTTATCTGCCCTGGATATAAAATACTGTAGATGCACAACTCCTAAAAGCAACAAGATGAAAGATCTGGGGCTCATCTCTCACTGAGGACCACATTGATCACAAAGCTGAGATCAGACTTCAGCCAAACCCTCCTGTGTGCACAGGAACAGTCATGCACTGCACCAGGGCTGGTATCAGCAATTCCAGGAGCAAGGACCATTTCTACACAGCTTTTAACACCAGCTTAGCACCGTTCAATTTTCCATCCCAAAGGGAAAGCTCAGGTTTGCCAGGTTAGTTCTGGGCAGTGCTGCATCATTGGGAGGCCTATGAGCTGCAAGCACTGAATTTGGAGCCTCCTCTACCTATGGCTCCTTATTCACAAACTGAGAAATCAAAGAGTGGGGGAAAAAAAAAAAAAAAAGCCCACAGAGAAAAAAAATTAAATAAAAATGAAAAAAAGTCACCTGTAAGATATACATGGGTACCTTGCCTGCTTGCTGCTACAATTAGCAATAATTTTAGCTGAACTTAAAGCAGATGAAAGCCCTGAAGGGTAAAGCCTGCTAACTTTGCCTCCCACCTACCCACCAGCTCCAGAAATAAATCCTGTGGCTTTGGAAACAGCTCTTTCCCCACCTCTAACCACAGCCTTGACAGTCCCCGCCAAGCCTCTCTATTCCATTAATTTCTGGATCTCACACACACACAAGTACTCACACACACTGCCCACTTCCAAACCTGACAGGTGAAATTATTCCCTCCCTCTCCAGCCCTCCTAATTGCCTCCCTTGGGTCCCCATGGAGTGCAAACGTCACTGTTAAATAAGAATTTCATGCAGTGTCACCGAGAGCCTTTCATTGGAGCAATCTCTGTCTCAGCCTAGCCCCTCAATTCACTGCCAGCGCCCACAGCAGCCTGCAACCCTCCAGCCCAAATTTAAATCATTATTCCAATTGCCCTCAGCCATTTAAAGATCATTTTCTCAGGGAATCGTTTGAAATTGAATAGTGATTTTTTCTTTTTTTAACTGTATTTTTTCTACAGCCTCTTTTGGTTTTTTTCTCTTGACAGCTTTCTCAGAAATTATTGGTAATTCAAGACCAAATTCCTTCAATGTCATTAAAACAGAGTCATGATATAAGGGTTATTAAGAGCTTTGCAATATTTACCATCTTAAATCTTCACTGCTGGAGGCTTGTGATAGCTCCACAGTCTCTGCATTTCTTTTCATTTTATTTTTTTGGAACAAAAGTGAATTTCATGGTGAATTTTCAAAAGTGAATTTACCCTTCACAGAAGCGTTGCCTTCACAAGCTGCTGGTTGTTTATGGCTCCTGAAATCCAAATGAAGATCCATGCCACCTGCAAGGAACAGCAATGATTTTAATTGGATAGGAGGAACTATCAAGAGATAAACAAGAAACAAAAATAGTTAGTGTCAGCAGCTCCTTTTTTCAAACTGGGACCTGCAACACTTACTCCTGAGTTCAGGATGCAAACAAGGTCTCCCCAAAGGCCTTTTGAACCTTGGGATCTTGAAAATTGAAGAATCAGCAGAGAGACAGAAGAAACTGCACAAGAATTAGACTTAACCAGAGAAAATGGAAAAAATAAATAAATCTGACTTCTGCTGGCTGTGGGTTACTCAGAAAGCAGCAGTAACAAATTAAGATTTATTGTGTTAATGTACAGAAAATTTCTTCAGCCTGATATTTTGCAACAGAGTGAATTAACAAACAGAATTAATTGACTAATTCATTACAAAATGAACTATTTTCAAATTGCTTGGATTAATGATAGTGCTGAGCAGAAATTGTATTTGTTTTCCTGTCTTAAAGGTGCAGATAATAAAAAACAAGGTATGCAAACCCAAGTGCTTAAACCTGAGCTCCTGAGGATATATTTGGGAATCCAAAGTCCTCATTTTAATTTTCAAAATGTTCTTAACAACTCAGCAGCTTTGAAAACCAGACCATACTGTTCGTAGCCAAGTAGGAATTTTTGAAGTTCATGATTTAAAAGGACATGACAAAAAGCACTGAAAATGAACAGCTAAAATATCAAAGCACCCACTGACATCCCAACTGATTTCTTTCAGCAGTTGAAATCTGTTGGTTGCAGATTGAACAGGGAGTCAAGAAATCCCATTTCTATTTCCAGCTCTGTCAGTAATGATGTTTGGCAGTGTTTCTTGCAGGCAAGATCATCTTCACATCCTTCCATAGCGGATATCAATTGGTCAGTGCTGCTTTGTGGCAGTGAAGCCTTTGCATTGACAATCATGGAATCATTTAGGCTGGGAAAGACCTCCAGGATCACCAAGTCCAACCAGCTCTCACCACTCACACTCCCAAGCACCACATCTACACAGTTTTTGCACATTTCCAGGGATGGTGATTCCCCCAGCTCAACCTAAGGTAAAGGCAGAACCAACCCCTGGAGCTCAGAGCATGGACTGGGTGTAGGGATAGATGACACAGATATCTTTTATGAAAAATCCTTTCCTTAGGATTTTTCCTCCTGAGAAGCTGAGAGGCCTCAGGAACAAAATGTAAACAATGATTATCTGCTGCTGTGGAATGCAACAGGTGCATCTGTGATTGGTCTCATGTTGGATGTTTCTAATTAATGGCCTATCACAATGAGCTGGCTCGGACAGAGAGTCTGAGCCACAAACCTTTGTTATCATTCTTTTTCTATTCTTAGCTAGCCTTCTGATGAAATCCTTTCTTCTATTCTTTTACTATATTTTTAATGTAATATATATAATAAAATAATAAGTCAAGCCTTCTGAAACATGGAGTCATATCCTCATCTCTTCCCTCAAACTGAGACCCCTGTGAACACGGTCACACACAGGAATTTTCCAGCCCCACCACCCCAGAGCTTGGCCATAGGGGATTTTCAGAGCCCACCTGTGCTCCTGCTGCCAGCATCCTCCCTCAGACTCTAAACCAGCACCTTGGTGACTGCACCAAACCATTTAGGATACAAGCAAGCCTAATAAAACCAGCTGCAATAAAAACTGCAGCTATGAATTTATATTCCTCCTTTGCATAAAATGCACGACACTTCTCCAAGAATATGGAAGCACTTTTGCTCCCCCAGACAAATACCTAAAGCCAGTCAAAGGTGCAGGAATGCATACATTTATCCCAGCTGTGGGCTGCATCTGCACATTAAACACCATTTGTTCTGGGCCTGACAGAAAAGCGAGCTGGAGAAAAAATGTGTCAAAGACAAGAAAAAAACCCAAACCAGTCAGGCAATGGCTAGTAGCTAAAAGCTGACTCCCAACACAGGTGTTTTATTTCCCCTCAGGGCCAGCTCTTGCTGGTTGTGTCCCCCTCTCCCCAGATGCTACAACCCCAGAGGCAGCAGGATGGATGATGCACAGACTGCAGCAAGCCATGCTCCCCTTCCTCTCCCCCTCCTCCTGCCAGCAGAGGCAGAGCAGCCACAAAGCCACTTTCCTCCACCACACCTCACTCCTTTCCCCATCCCAGCTGTGTAATGGTGCTTAAAACACCCCCAGAAGATGCTTTTCAGTGGGCACTGATGGACACATGCAGGACACTGCAATTAGCAGCTGACTCCCCACCAAGGGTAATGAATGAAGGAGAAAAAGAAGAGAGAAGAGGATTTTCAGGCTCAGGTGTTCAGGCACTTCAGGGTAAAAAGAAAAACCATCCTTATCCTGTGTTTCTGAAAGGTTGGAGAAGGTACAATTTGTACAGACACAAAGGGAGCCACAGCTGGATCCAACGTGTCTGTACTCATCCCTTTCTTGTAAGGGGAGCAGAAACCTTTCTGCAGACTGGTCCCCACCCCGCAGCACAGGTTTTTCCTTCCCTCCTTGCTGCAGTCACACCTTGGCCACCCTATTTTGTGATGCCCAGCCCCACCAAACTGGGATGAGCTGCTGTCACACCTCCATGGAATCTCTGGAGCACGTCCTTCCCCTTTCTGAAGGGAGAGACACAGCCATGCAGTGATTTGGAAAAGCAGAGGCACCAAAAAAAAAAAAAAAACATTTAGCTGCTTTTGGTTAGTAATGTGGAAACAGGAGCCTGGCCAGCTCTTACAAAATCCACTTTTGACACTGATCTCCCAAACAGGAACAGACTTGTTCTGGCTGTCTGTACGTGTACACACACCCACACGCACAGATGTGCGAGGAGAGCTCAGCTGCACTAACCCAGCCTCCATCCATCCATCCATCACCCACCACTGCAGCTGGCACAGATCCCCCTCTGGATAATCCCTGGGACACCAAACTGCTGGTCCTGCCACCAGCCTGGGGTGGCACCTGTCCCCATTGCTGGCAGGACCTGGAAAAGCAGGGAGGAAGGGATGAGATGGATGAACTGCCCTTCTCGAGAGCTCTGAGTGCTCCAAGTGCAAATCCTTCAGAGTTTGTGACAATAATTCCCCTCCCTCCTTCTTCCTATTAATAAAATATAATAGCAACTCTGAGAATAATGGCCTATTATCTGAAGGCTTAAATGACAGAGCCATCAAAAGGAAGGTGAAATATAGGGCTGGGGAATCAGCTTGGGTGGGAAGTTACAACATCCCTGCATGGCTCGTGGGCAGAGCACGACAGATTTAGTGGTTTCTGAGAAAAACAGCACCAAACATCAGTGTCCTATAATTTAAAACCTATCAAATGCACATTTTTAAATTGTTCCCAGTGCACATATGTCAGTTGTTTGCTCAGCTCAGAGAAATGCCCGTGACCTGCCATGCAAGCCTGTGGAATAATCAGGCTGGATGGATCCAATCCTGCCCCTCCTGCACTGCAGCTGTCACGAGGTTTGCAGGATCTGCCACCTGGAAACCATGGCACAGGTGGCAGCAAGGACAGCAAGGATCACAGAGCACAGTTTGGTCTCTGCCACTGCTAGGGCAGGTGCAAAATGCTATATTTAAAGATTTTTGCCTCCTGGAAATTGATAGAAAACTAAATTCAGCTTAAAAGGTTAACTGCACTTAAAGGCTTAAACTCAACCAAAACTTAAAAGTCTTTAAGTTTTGAGACCAAAAATTATGTCTGACCTTTTTTTTTTCTCATTGAGGGGGTGGAGGTTTGGAACCAAACTTTGACTAGCGTACATTTTATTTTCCATTTTTTGCTACTTTTGCAAGAATTTGAAATTTAAAAAATGTTGTCCAAAAAGTTAATCCTTTTACCCTTTTCCTTCTAAGAATGCTGTCCTTTTTCTTCTCCTCTTATCTTTTCTCTGTCTCTCCTTTTCACTCATCCAAAGGTTGAATTCTCCAGAACAGTCACTCAGTTACACAAAAAAGCCAAAAAAACCCTCAACAGATCCTTCCTTGCATCCAGTCTCTAATGCAAAAACTGCTTATGGGTTAATGATGCTCTTCCATGCTTCATTAGCTTTTACCAGTGTGGAAATCAGGTTTAGAGCTGTGTCACTGGAGTTGGGCACAGGAGAGCAGGGTGTGTTCCTGGTTTCCTCAGTGTCTAAATTTCCTCCAAGCTGGGCTCGTTGCCATTGATTCTGGAGGTGTCAGAAACATCACCCACGGAGATTTCCAGTGATAGGAGGCTGCTGATTTTCTGATCCAGACCCCAATTAGCAGCTGCCTGATAATTGTTGACATTGGAGAGCTATGAAGCGAATTGGGGGCCTCTATCCAATGAACCATAAAAATAAATAATAACCATAAAACTGCATCTGTGCTGTAAAACCTCACAGGGCGACTGCCATAACAACCATGGTGACTTGGGACTCTATCTGGAAGGCAGAGCTCTGCACCTTGATGGGGACCAGAACATTTCTGGCCATTCTGTGGGAGGATGAGGGGTTGAGCAGGCAATGAACCCCACTATTATCCTGCTTTACCCCAAAAAAAACCCAAATCAGGGCTGGGATGCTGTGGGTGGATCAGCCATTGTATCTCTGCCCATGGGGTCTTTCATAAAAGCAGGTTTTTAAGCCTTTCTAAAAAGTTCCAGGAATCCTCTCCTCAAGCCTGAAATGACCTATTAAATGTGGTGGCAAATCCAGGGAATATCTCTGCATTTTCTTTGAGCACATCTCTGAAACAAAACATGACCCCCACACAAAGAGATTTTTTTGCTTTGATTCACCTTTCCCATCACCTTATCTCCCCTATTGCTTTTGCATGCATAAACTATTAAAAAAAGAGCATATCTGCCAAAATAATTTTCACATCAGAACTTCCTGAGTTACAATTGCCTTTTCCCAGAAAAGCAGACTGTGACAACTCACTCGAGTCAATCTCTGCTTGTAAAACCAAACCTGATTTTTGCCAACCCCTGGCTGTGGATGATTCTTAATCAGCCACCAAGCAGGGAGCAACTCAACATTCATCTAAAATCTTCAGTGCTGAATAACATGGAAATTTGCTCTTTTCTTTCCATTTCTGAGGCCAATCCTGTGCAAGTTGGTGGGGACCACAAAAGGCTTTCAGGGGCTTATTTAGGGTCCAGTCCTCCACAACTCTAACAAATTCCCATTGCTTCGAACTGCAGAGGAAAAGCCTGAGAGTTTTCTTAGTGCTGCTGTAGCCTGTACAAAAGGGAAATTTTAATGATTTCAGGGCCTCTACCAAGCTTAGCAGACCAGAACTTGCAAGGAGCTGTGAGATCCTAGGCAGGAGCTGACAGAGTATGAAGCTGTCATCCACAAACAGCCTATTGATGTTTTCTCCAGAGCAGCCAAATTAATACAATACCAAGCCCTTGCCCATGTTCTATGTAATTAATTCAACGCTGAGATGACATTTCATTTAATCAAGACATATCATATCTTCTCTTTCAGCTGAAAGAAACACTGAAGTTATAGTGAAAACTGGTCAATATATCAACTACCAGCAATTTTCTTCTGTATTTCTGCTGGTCTCTGAAAGCCAAAAAAGAGCTGATGCTTTTCCTTCTTGATCTCCTTACTCCTCATTTGATACTCCTATTGACACAGCATTCAAACAGGCAAGGAGGTTCTCAGAATAGAGAAATTTTTCATTTTTGTTACATTTCTTGACAGCAGAATTGGCTACGTTTTTTCCCCACAGCTAAAAGTGTGTTTTCATGTAAATAAAAAATAGAATTTTCACAGGAGAGCTGACCATCTGCTCCTGCATCCTGACCCTGATGTGGATCAGCCCCAGATGTTTCAGGGAAGGTTTGTTCCCAATCTCTTTCTGTAACAAACCAGTCTGCACCCCCAAACAGGAGGGTTTCCCTCCTCTTTGAGGTTTAAAAGGGAATCTGCAGCTTTCCAAATTTTTTTTTTTTTTTGCATTTTACAAATAATTCCTAAATATTCAGCACTGTGCTTTGTGTAAATCAAATCACAGCTGCAAAATTTGGGAACAGAAAAAAAAGCAAAGATGGGAAAAAATCAAAAAAAAAAAAACCCCAAAAAATCCCCAAAAATTTCCCACCACACACATCCAAAATATAAATATTCCTGGCCTCCTCCCACTAGTAAATGTCATTGTCACATCAAACCTGTCATCAGCTTGAGCATTTAAAGAAAACCACTGCTGGGGTTGGCCTGACAAATCTGTCCCCAGCACCAATTTACAAGTAACCCCTCTATATTAATTATTCCTAAGTATGCCACAGTGACACATTAAATTTGCATGCTGAAACCTAGTTAAAGCCTGAACAAGCCAAGACCTCTGAGAAAGCACTGCACAGAAGAGAAATGTATTGTTTTAAATAACCACCTACTGCTGAGCAGGGGCACAGAACATATTTGGAAGCAGTAAAACTGCTGGAGAGAAAAGCAAGGATGTTTTGAAAACAATGCATATGGGTCCTGCTAACACTGGAACAAATGAACAAACATACATTGAGGCAGCTGTGAGGTGGTTTCAAGAATATATTTGTATATTTTGGTGGTCCCTGGAGGGGGGAGCTCTCTGTGCCTTGGTCTCAGCAAACCTGTGGAAATGCAGGAGCAGAAACCATCCCAGCCCCCAGAGGCTGAGCAGTTGCAGAGGCTTTCCAAAGCTCAGTGAAGCTCTGGATCAAGTGAGCAAGTGCTGGCCCTGTTCTGCTTTGCACAGACCTGTGGTGGTGTTCACAGGGGTCTTGGATGAGGGAAGAGATGAGGATCTGGCCCCATGTTTCAGAAGGTTTGATTTATATATTAATATAATATATAAAAATATTATATATTATATTAATATATAATATATTATCTATATTTTAACATTATATATGATATTAATTTTATATATTATATATAATATTTATTTTTATATATTGATATATATAAATTAATATATTATATTAAAACTATACTAAAATAATAGAAGAAAGGACTTAATCAGAAGGCTGGCTAAGAATAGAAAAAGAAAGAATGAATAACAGAGTTTTGTGGCTCAGAGAGAGAGTCCAAGCCAGCTCACTGTGATTGGCCATTAATTAGAAACAACCACATGAGACCAATCACAGATGTACCTGTTGCGTTCCACAGCAGCAGATAATCAATGTTTGCATTTTGTTCCTGAGGCCTCTCAGCTTCTCAGGAGGAAAAATCCTAAGGAAAGGATTTTCCATAAAGGATGTCTGCGACACAGACACCATCAATGCTAAGCAAATCACTTGCATAATTATGTGTGCTTGCACAGTGCCATCCATTGCAGCTGAGGTCACTTGCTTATCATCATTACCCCAATTTTTTCATCAATGGAGGCTTGTGTTTTTATTTGTGATTCATTCTGTAGCAGTTGTTAAATGCAGTGCCTTGCTAGGTGTATTTTTAACACTTGCTTTATTGCCTCAACATGTTTCAGACAGGGTGGGAAAGGTGTTTGCCTGCCTTCACCCTTCCCATCACATGGGATATTGCTATTAATTATAACTTCTGTGTCATATTAATCACGTGATGTTATTATTTATAAAGCAGTCCTCCACATACCAGTTATAAAAGGATCAAATCTTATCATGCCCTGATGAATCAGCATTCAGTATATTTTAGGTTCCCCATAATCAGCTGGCAAAGGCTTGCTTCTAAGCAAGATGCTGTTTATTTTTAGGTTAGTAATGAACAAACACCAGGAGTCTATAGGGGAAATAAAAAGCCACTTCTCTGGGAAACAGAGTGATTCTGGAAGCAGCAGTGAGGGCACAACACCTGCTCATTACATCACCCCATCCAGCCAAAAAATGGAATTACATACAGGTTTGGCCTCACTGCCCACTCCCCTTTGGGCATGGTGTCACCAGGATTCTTTCTCAGGGCACAAAATCAGAGATTCATAGATTGAAGCGACACAAGAAAAGGCTGACAGGGAAAGGAGAGGCTCCATGGTCTGTATTTCATGAGGTGATCTCTGAGAGGAGGTGATGGGCTGATCCACCACTGGGTAGAGCTTCACACAAGCCACAACAAATTGGGAAGAGGGTAAGGAAGAAAGAACCATAGACGCCATTTTGTCAGCCTCAAAAAATACAGTGTGAAAAGCCGAACTGTGACGAGGAGGGGACACTGAGGAGCTGCACACTTGGCTCCCAAAGCAGTGACTGTAAAATTGGTGAGGCTGCAGCTCAGTGTCCCCAAATCCCCAGGGACTGCACAGGGCACAAAGCCTTTGACCCGCAGGTCACTGCCCCAAACCCAGACAGATTTTGTGAATGATCCAGAGTGATTCCCATCTGTGTCTTTAAGTAAAATAAATAGGAAATTACACTCTTAGCTGACAACAGCCACCCTTCAGTGCTCAGCTGCAGGATTTCCAGCAGCAGCCCTGCACCTTGGAGAAGGACAGATCCTGCAGTCCAAGTGAGACAAAGTGGGGTTATCATACCCAGCTCTCTGTCAGCAGCCACAGCCATGAAATACTTCCCTGGAACCAGCCCTGGTATCTACAGAAGTCTGAAATCCATCATTAAAATCATAATTGAAATAAATCCAGGGAAATACCCCATTGATTCAAGCTGGAGCAGGACTGGAAAGGTCCTTCCTGGTAGGAATGAGATGTTTGCACACTCCCACAGCACATCAGCCTTTATCCTGCAACATCCCCAGGTCAGATCCTCCAGCACCTGCCTAAATGAATCACTGCAGTTGGAAAAGACCTTTAACATCATTAAGGCCAATCTTTAAAAAGGGAGGTAAGGTAATAGCCATGTCCCAGGAACCTGGCTCCTCCAAGAGCATCCTAAATTTAGGGCTTCTTGCAATAATCATGTCCATCAAAGCCATTCTGGAACCTCTTGCTGCTCCCAGCAGCCCATGACTCATCCCTCAGAGAAAGACACACACACAATTAGGAGCATCTGTCAGTAAAAAATTACTCTCATAGCCCTCAGCACACACACTCTGGTCCAGGGCTTTGGCAACTCTGGAGTGTTTGGGAATCACCCCCAGCAGCCTCTCCCCAGCTTGTTTATCCAGCAGGAACATTTAATAAGGAGTCTGTTAAAAAGGCCACAGTCACAGAGCACTCCTTGTCTGTCAGGCAATCAGGTTGGATTATGGTGTTGATCATTAATTATTGGGGAGGAGAGGGGGGAAGAAGAGCTGGTTTAAATTAAAAGCAGAACCAGAGCTCATTAGGTACATAATAAACATGGAATGAAGACAAAGGCACACAGCTCCTCCCTGTAACCATACCTGGCACCAAGGGATCAGGGCTCCCCTGCCAATTCACAGTGCTGCTGTCTTGGAATACTATTCCAAATTCAGTTGCTTGAGAAATTTATCCACCCCTTTTTACCATCCTTAATGTTCCCTTCAAGACCTCCTTGATTCCAGAGGTTTAGCATGGGATTAGCAGAGTTCTGGGCTTGGCATGGACTCTGGAGCCTAAGCCAAGAGGTCTCATCCCCTTTCCTCCACCCTCTCATCCAAACAAGCCTGCCACCACTCACTTGTTCCCAGCCTGCACAGGTGCAATGCAGGAAATCCCCTGGTAACAAAAACAAATCAAACTTTTTTTCCCCAAAGCCCCCCAGGAGAAAGCACTGCAGAGCACAGCAGACTTCTGGCACACCCAGGCCCTTTCAGTGACCAGTCCAGCAAGGACATTTGGCCAAAGATGAGTTCAAGCTCACCTCTGGACAACCCTTGCACAGATGGGAGCCTCTGACTCAGCCCCAGGTTCCCTGGCTGCTCTCCCCAGCCCAGCCCCTCTGTCATCCCCCTGGAGCCCTGCAGTGCTCATTTCAGGCTTCCCACCCTGTTCTCCGCACTGAGATGGGATCCTCCTGGCTAATTCCAACAACAACAGCAGCAAAATTCTTCAGCACAAGTCCCAATATCATGGTGTGTGATGCCAAATCTCACTCAGTGCGTGTGCACCCCTCAGGGAGATCTCAAGGGAGATTTTTGCTGCCCAAGCCCAGGAGGAGCTGCAGCATTCCTCAGGGCAGTGCAGAGTGCCTTTCCATCATACCACCTTCTCCCAGGGCTGCAGGAAAGGAAAAAATAATTTAAAAATCAACAGGAGCAAAATCTCAGACAGGTCTTGTGTCTCTGAGCTGCCAGAGGTGAGCAGAGTTTAAAGAGAAGGATTTCTGTGACTGCCTTGCCAGACAAAGCTGAGATGCTTTTGCCAAGGTAAGACATAAGAAAGAGATCAATTTTTCTGCTCTGCTTTTACTCATGGAAGAAAAATCAGGTTGATTTTAATTATTTTTATTCATGAATGAGCTGCACTCTCTGAGTAAAGCTCATAGAAACTTATCATAAGGTTAACAGAAGCAAGCTTGTGAGTAGCTCAAGTACAACAGAGCTAACACCACTTTTTCTTATGGGCTCTAACTTGAAAAATAACCACAATTCACTGCACACCATCAGCTTGAAGGGATCACTTTCCTCCTAGACACCACTGCCTCCTGCCCATACACAAGTGTCAGCAGAGACAAATCTGAACTGAAATTTAATGAATCTGGCTAATTCATTATCTGAAAGACTCATGTGTTTCAGTTTTGTTTCATCCTGATCTTTTTTTTCCCCTTCCAAGTCGAGCACACCAGATGGCCAATACCCCTCTCATTGCTAGCTACTAATCAGCCACTTCCATATGATATTTGCCATGAAGAATTAATACAATTAGGTCAGGATGTAAAGACATCATGTTATTCATGGCAACAAGCCCAGATTTACTTTTTTTATTCCTGCCTGCAGCCCGGGTGAGGTCAGAATCCAGGTCCATTTGCACTGCAGGGAGCTGGGCTGCTCCAGGTCTCCTTGCACAGCACTTCTGCAGATGCAGCTCTGGCTTCCCTTCCCTGAGAAATGCAGTCAAATCCAGTTTCAAAAGGAATCCTTGCTAAAATATCTCCAAGTACACACCTAACAAAAAAAACCTAACCAAAAATACAGATGAGTACACACCTGACCAAAGTACACACCTAACCAAAAATACAGATGAGAAATGTTACAAGGACATAATTTTTAACATTTTCATCTGTGTTTTTCAAGACTTAGTTTCCCTTTCTTTTCAGCCACTACAATGAATGCAAGAAAGAAATGGCGGGGAAAAAAAGGCGGGGCAAAAAGGCGGGGCAAAAAAAATAATAGCGCAAAAAATGCACTCCTAGAAAGTGATGGACAGAATTCTGCTGGCCAAAGAGCTGGGAGCTCACAGAGCAGAGGAAGCAGAACTATGCCATGTCCTTACAGCCCATCATGGTGCTCCTCCCAGACAGGAACAAGTAGATCAGCTATTTGTTACAGCTTTGTTATTTTTCTTTTTAAACAATTGCTGTTCTTTCCTTCCTTTTGTTTCCCCTATCTAGGTAACTGAAATATAAATAATTTTTCCTCCAGCAGAGGTTGACTCAGTGGCAGGACCCAGATTTGCCTGTGAAGGATAGTTCCTCTCTGTTCCCTTCTCAGGGCATATTGCCAGTTCTCACCCACAACGCATTTGATTTTCAGGGTCCTCTTTCTTGTTTAAAGCTGTGAGCAAAAGTGAGATTGTCCAGTGACACATGGGGGATCAAACCTTGACTCTTCACTCTGATAAAAACACCCAACAATGACTCTGGCCAAATCGGCGGCTTTTTTGCCATTCCATAAACTCCCTGCCCCTAACCCAAACTCGAGCCCGCATGGCCAGGACAGCTGGAGAGACCCAAGCAGGGCTGCCATGCCTGTCCAGAGCTCATCACTGCAGGGATTTGCTGTCTCACCCTGCAGCATCCCCCAGGCAAACCCTCCCCAGCACACCAGGATGGCTCTGCTCCTTTGCTCCTTGCAGTTCCAGACATCTGTGTTTACTCCACGACCCATAACAGAGTTGTTTTCCCTGGAAGAGCTCCATCACTGCCTTTCTCCTGCTGCCTACCATGTGTCCATTTCTTTATATATATACAATTATTTTTTTTCCCCAAAGAAAATCTGGATGCTGCTACTTTCAGCACCCTCCCCATGTGCTGGAGGCAATTCATGCTTTGGGACACATGGCAAAGACTGCAGAAATATTTCCTGTTGGTCCTGGGAGAGGCTTCCCTAGCACAAACACATTGCAGTGCTTCAAAGAGCCCATTCCCCACAGCACATGCAGCACTCAGAGCTCGCTTTTGACAAACTACACAAACCAAAAGCCCTGTGGAGACCCAGAAAGCAGAACAAGGTCACCATATCCTCTGCAACATGATTTCTAAGGCAAAATAGTCTCCTTGTTGCCACATCCATGCTGCTACGGAAGGGGACTATGATCTTCCTGATTTCTCAGGGAGCACAGTAGCCAAAATTCACTGGGCATGGACCTAAATAAAGCCCACACCTGTATCTGAACAGGCAGCTCAGTCACAGCCTCCATAGCTGGCTGCCAAGAAGTTTAGGGAAGGCATGGACCCTCCAAGGACTGCCAGCCTTCACTCCTGCCCCAAATACCCTCATTTTTCTCCCATATGACAGCAGGATGACAGAGTTGTCATCTCATCACCTCGCTGTAGCAGGACACCAAGGGGCACTAATTCACTGAGCAGGGCCAACCTCCTGAACCAACGTCCTTCATTTTCACATAAATCCTTCCTTGTGCTCTGCCACTTCACTTCCTGACCCTGAGGGACACAAAGGTTGGTTTAAAGTGTTCATTATTAATATAATTATTGTACAGCAGGGGAGAGGAGAAGACTGAGGCAGCAGTGGGGCTGAGTGGAACATCCCAGCTGGGTGGATGGGAGGTGGCAAGGGGCATTAGGGGTCTGCAGGGAGATTGCAGAAGGGGATCCCAATGAGTTTTTCCAACGTGGAAGCAGCAGCTTTTTCCCTTGCTAAGGGATGAGATTCCTTCTGGCCTGCACTGAGATTCCCCAATGCCCTGGGTGAACTGGGAGCTGCTTGGCTGGGACTGGAGGGGCCAAGCCCCAGAGCAGCAGCAGGTGTGTGCACCACTCACCCCCCTGAACCAGGAGAGGGGCTTTGAAGGCTGACAGCCTCAGGTGTGAGCCTGTGACTGAGACATTCCTGCAGAGCAGCAGCAAAAGATTTGTTACCTGGAGAGGGCTGACGCTGCTTGACGAGTGATATCTTCATCCAGCTGTCCAAAAGCTGCCTGCAGGCAGCTTCTGCTTCATCAGGGCCAAGAGCCTGAATGTGAGACTTTGCAAGGTCCTTAAGACATCTGTGAAAGAGGGAGAGGACAGAGGGAAAAAAAAAAATTATCTGGGGAAAGGGTGCCTCTTGTGTTTCCATGTCAGCTTGCAGAGCTCCTGCTCAGCGTGGGACCTGCAGGAACGTGTTCCCCTACTCAGGAACTGTCACTGATCTGGCAGCCAGCCCTCAAAAGGGGGATGGCCAAGCAGCCACAGCTCTGGAAAACAGAGACACTGGGACCTATGGAGTCATCAGCATTTTTCTGATTTCCAGAACTCTTTTAGTTCAGGAATTCCTCACTGGTGGAGGAAAGAAAATTCCAGGTTAACAACAAGCCCGTTTTTCTGAGGAACCTATCCAAAGCAAGTCACAAGTACCCCACGTGCTTCTAGGTGAAAATCAGAGGGAGGATTTTGGAAGAGAATATTTGGGTGCATTTTGGCAAGGAGCATCAGGAAGAAAAGCCCATTGTGTCGGAGAGAAGGACACAGTGGGTGCCATCCCACCCACACTGCTGGAAGGCCTTGCAAGCACAGCGAAATGAGCACACTGCTCTGTGCCCTGCTCCCCTTATCTGTAATCCAGGCTGGTTCATTACCACCACATTTTTAGACTCAACATGTGAGGTTTAATTTATTAGTGACCATAAAAGTTCTTCCATTCCAGGGTGGGAGCTCTCTGCAGCACAGATCTCACTGCTGCCAGAGCAGTGCCTGTCACTCCTTGTGCTCACCAGACCACAGTGCTTCAGGCTAGTACCAAATCAGGATATTTCACTTTTCCTTCCTCTCACATGGCTTTTAGGCCTCATAAAACCCACCTCAGAGAAGCCTCTCTCCTCTCCATGCAACCACAGCAACAAGACTTGGCACTGAGCAGATCCAGCCCAAATTGTGGCACCTCTGCTGCAGGCGGGAACAAGAGCAGTGCCCAGTGCTGAGGGCCTCCTGCTCATCCCAGGGGCTGCTGGAGATCACTGGGAATGGATGGAAGCTGCTGATAATTCACAGTGCTTGGCCATAAATGGGAACTGCTTTCTGTTCTGCTCCTCACCCAGCCTGGATCCCATCCCAGCCCAAAAGGACACCAAAAGGAGCCTGGCCAGAGACAAGGTGAGAGACATGAGACAGGCACTCCCTGCCTGCTCTGCTGAGGTGGAGCTGTTCAGGAATACTTTCAGGTTTGGCTAATCCCCTTTCAGAAATAACATCTCAAGCTCTGTTTCTGAAGGTCCTCGAGGCAAGACAGCTCCAGCCCTCAACCTCTGGCTACAGAGTGAAACTTAACCACGCTCAATTTACCTCCCCGCCCGAGGGCATGTCAGCCTTGGACTGGCTCCTGGAGTTTCAGGTTTGTGGCTCAGCAGCACAAAGGACAGGAAAATGGATGATCTTGCATCTTGGCTGGAAGACCCGAGGTCATAGGGGTTTTCCCACTCTGCATCAGGAAGAGGATTGGAGATGGTGTTATGGGAAAGGGTAATTCCATTTGTGTGCAGCACCAGAGATGCTGGGAATTTGCTTTCCAGTACATCCCACCAGTCGTTGTCACCACATGGGGAAATACAGGGTAAAGATGCATGAGCATCACATGGAGATGAAAGCAATCAGATGCAGCCTTGTGCTCTTCAACTGGATACCAGTTACAGGTCTTCTACTCCTGAACACTCCCAATCCTCCCCTAGCAAACACATTTCCACTTGATGCAGTGCCCTGAAAGCCATGTCTGGAGGCTCAAGCAACCCAGGATTTGCACAACTCACCCCCAGCCAGGCTCACCACAGGGGTGAAAAGGCTCCACATATGGCTCTCATTGCTCCTCCTTTTATCCTGGTCATGCCCAGCAGGCAGCGGGATGGAGGAGGAGGAAGAGGGCTGGGAGAGGGTTAAACTGAGGGAGGCAGGGAGCAGCCTGGCCATGGAGTTTTAGCACAGCCAGCCAGAAAACTGGGGGACTATTGAGGGACTGTGGTGGCTTTCAGCTCCAGGTCAGTAGTTCAAATCTGGCCCACAGCAGGGACAGCAAAGGCATGATGTGAAATTAATTGCTGCTCTCACATCCCATTCCTGGTACATGTGTGTCCACTTGCACCAGCTAAAGGAGCACAAGGGCAGAGGAGTGAGGGTGGGGAGCTCCTGCCTCATTCCCAGGTGGGAACCCCCCTTTGGTGAAGGTCAGGGTGATCAAACAGGGCCTGTCCTGCTCTCTGCACTCCAGAGCCATTGTTCTCACACCTCACGTGCTTTTGCAGAGAAATAACTCTGAGGTTTCTCAGATTCACACACATCAAGTCAATAATTCAGAGCCATGAGCATGCCCATCATGATGCTGCAATCTTTCTTTTCTGAGGAAAAATGCCTGAGATAACAGGATGGAATTAGACATGGAGATTTATAGGGCAGGGACAGACTTTTTGCTCCAATTTTTCACTGCCATTGGCACAAAATTCCCTTCCAATGAGCACAGGACTAAGAACCCATCACTGCTCTGAAGCATGGCCAGGCAGCACCTCTGTGCTCCCAGTGAAAACCAGTGCTCTCCTTCAAAGAAAGCAAACTAAAACTTCTGAGGGAGAGCCACTCACTAAGATGTTTAAAACAGAAAGTGAAATATCAAAATACTTGAGAAAAAAAAATCACATTCATGGAAAAAATGACTCAGCTGTTTTGACAGAGCAGGAAACTATCGGACACAAATGAAAACAAATTCTCCATGTTTGGCAAAACCAGCAGATCACAGCAATTGTGTTCTGGATGGTTCCTCCACTTGGGACTAGGGCAACACACACCACACCAGGGCAACACACACCAAACCCTGCCTTGGCTGTTTCTGCAGTGTCTTTAGGGTTGGCAGAAGCAGTTGTACATTAAAAAAATGACATTTTTGTTTTCAATGGCTGAGCAACGACTTCAAGCACTCCCAGCATTTGTTTTCCACCTTTAAATGGACAGCTCGCACCTCCCACCCCAGTTCAGAGTCATCCCCAGTTAAAGCTCCCCATGACACACTCCATGTCCCTCTTGCTATCCAGAACCATCACCATCTCTAATTCCTCTGTCCAAAATGACAGCAGAGGTCTCAGCTGGGAAATGTTCCCTGTCCCTGGAGTTCCAGCTGTTCCTCTCCTGGCCGCTGCCTCTCCCAATTAGGAGCAAATCTGCCTCCTGTCAGCAGCAGCCCATCCTGCCCCTGCAGCCCACCCCATACGGGCTCCCATTTAAAAATAAAAGATTGCCTTTTCTGAGCTGCTTATTGCTGCCTGCTCTGACAATAACTCCGTGGAAATTGGTCATTGCCACCGCTGATGGCCATTAGCATGCTGACCCGCTTTGACTTCGCCATCAGCTTTGAATATCAAATCAGTGATTAACGACTCCCAGTAATGACCCTGCCAGGAGCATCCCTGTGTTTCTCCAAGAAGGTACCCTCTGAACTGGATCATTACAGGAGCTTGTCATTTGTCAGCAATTTAAAAGCTGATAAGTCAGCAGCAGGCACTGGGGGATGAGGCTATGCTGCTTTCCTTGGTGTGTGTTGTGCTTTTCCTTTTTCACCAGCAGAGACAGATAAAATTCATAGGGTTATGGCCAGCATTGTTTGCTTGACAGCACCTAAGAGAATAAAATGAGGAGAATCACTCCTTGCTTGCTCCCTGCTGACCCTCTTTCCAAAAGCCTCTGATATTGATCATCTAAGGCTGGGATTCAAAATTTGGACCTTGAGTCCAAAATTTGTTGTGCAGGTATAGCTCAAAGACAGAATTAAAAAAAAAATTAGTGCCAGACACTGTTTCAACAAAAATGCATTTTTCCAGCTCCAAAAATATTAATTTGGCAAGTTAATTCTGCTCCAAAAATATTCATTTGACAAGTTAATTCTGAGAGCTTAGGTGTGTATTAAACAGCATGCAGCTCCCTCTGCGCCTGCTTCCCCAGCACACAAGGGTGAAACCAGTGCAAGTCCTGCACATGGCAAAGGTGATGCAGCTCAGGTGCCCCACTGGCCAGTGCAATGCACAAAGACAGCACTAATAGTACAAAACTCAGCCTCAGAGACAGACACACACCTCTGGTCTGCCCAGGTACCTTAGCTGATCACAGAAAAACAGAACCAAGGGTTTTTAAACATCCAGTCATCCCTTTGATACTTTTACAGGGCTTTCTAAAGAGCTCCCTGGAGCTGCATCAAGCCCAAACACTGCAAAGGGCAGGTGAGCCATGCTTGAAAGCTGCCTTCACATCTGCAAGTGCTTTATGGTCCTAGAGAGGAAGAAAGATGAAGAGGGGATCCTCTAATGAGGTTATTACCAGTGTCTGGCACTGCAGCAGGGCTGTGCAATGCCTGCTGCACTCCTTCCTCCTACAGGAAAGGAAAACCCTTTGTGGGAAGGATTTAAAGGGCTCTGACTGAGACACCAAAGTTTCCACCTCTCAGAAGAGAGGGCCATGGAGCAGTTTGGCAGGCAAAGGAAAAGTTTTGAGTATTCCCAGCAAACCAGCAGCAAAATAAACAGCAGAGAGTCTTCAGCACCAGATGTGCTTGTGTGATTACAGTCTGAATTTACCTAGGGCTATTTAGGTTTGTTGGACTGCATTTGGTGTAGAGCCTCTCCATGCCTCAGTTTCCTCCTCATTTACTAAGGGTTAACTCTGACTCCAAGACAGCCAGAAGTTCCTATTTCCTCCTGTTTCCATCTCTTCCAATGGTAATAAGCAGGTCCCAGGAGGAAGGAAACCATCAGGCAAAAGCCATCACTCACATCAGCATTGCCAGCAGACACAGCACAAAAAGCTGCTCTCCCTGACCCCTTCTCCCCACTCAACACTGACACAGAATCTGATACAGCAGCGAGTACAGAGCCATCCCAGGGTCCAAGAGGCACCCTAACCTAGCACAGGGATGGGCCAGATCCTCCTGCAAGCCCCCAGGGTCCCACCTTCCATCAGAGCAGCCCCTCAGCCCCTGCACACAGCTCTGCATCTCACAGCTGCCACAGCAAGGGGGGAGAACACAGAACCATCTCCTGAGCTTCCACACATTCCTCTCCCAGCCCCACTCACTTGTTGGGAATCCACAAAATCAGAGGGTTTTGGGAAAGCTGCAAAAAGCAGGCCTCAGAGACAGCAGAATTGTAACTAGAGCTAAGCAGCAGCCATGAGATTGGTCAGCAGAAAAATTATTTAAAGAGTAAAAAAGCAAGGACAAATAGAACAGTGGTCTGTGTATTAATGCTTGTCTAGAATAACTGAGCTACAGAAAAGTTTATCTAGCAAGATATTAGGAAGTTTGAGGCTTAATAATGGAGCTCTGTGCATTGTGTTTTAAGGCTTACAAGCAGGTATTATATTCAAAATAAGCAAGCATTGTTTTAACCAAAGGTAGGTGTGCTTATAGTGGTTGGGTAGAACTACTGTCAATGTGCTTTTGCTTTGTGTGATTAGTCAAAAAACTTATAAAGTAAGTTATGACATTAAGTTCTTAGTCTGCTCCCTGGGATGTGAGCTGGTGGCATCTTCCCATTGTCATAACCATGTAATGAGAGTGATACTGGAAAATAAACCAGCTCAAGGCACGTTCTACAGCAGCCCCGTCCCGTTTGTGATTTGTGCAGAGCCCCCAGCCAGCAATAGGAAAGAACCAGAGCAGAAGAAGAAAGATACAGCTCTGGTTTTTCCTTACAAGTAGGTGAACAAGCAAACACCCATCAGAGAGCCCTGCCAAAGCTCCCTTCTCTTACCTGCTTTTGGGAAACCTTCTTCTGGGTATTTTTGCTTGTTTCATTGCAACCTCAACCCACAACACATCTCTCTTGGTTCTGTTTTCGATTCTTCCACTTGCCTAACAGCACAATTCCAAATCATGATCAAAAAAACCAAAACAAACAACACCAAGAAAGCAACAACAGAAAAAAAAAATGAAATCAATAACCAAACCCTTTCTAACAGCAGCTATTTCCTTTTTCAGCCTCCCTTTAGTAAGTTCGGTGAGGAGGCAGCTTTCTCCAAGGCTCCCACCAGAGCTTCTTATCAATTAGGGTAATTGGCACCCAGCTGAGCCTATCTCCCAGCTGGGACCCATTAACACTCAATCAAGAGCAGCCCAGGCCCTGCTCCCCTCTCTGTCAGCGCCCAGCTCTGTGCACAAAGCCCTCTCGAGGCACTGGGGCTGTCCATCCATCCCTCCATCGCTCTGGAAGGGCAGGATGATGATAATGAGTGTGATGAGCAGGCAGAGCTCTGCTCGTGGCTGTTCTCAGCACCAGGGCCATGCAATTAGCCCTGCCCCCGTGTCACAGGCAGGACAGCACCGGCTTTTCGAGGGGAAGGTGGAGATCTGGGAATTGTGGGGTGCCCCAGGCAGGGCTGCCTTGCTCCTGATGGCATCAAGTGGGGGATCAGTCCCTGGTGCTCTCTGCTAAGCTCCAGGTCCAGTATCTTGTGCTTGTCAGAACAGCAGCTCTAATTTCCATGGCCCTGAGCACACCTAAGTCACCTTTTCAAGGGCTTTCTTCCTTTTATCTAATCACAAGGGTCAGAAAGCAAATAGCAGCTACCCGACAGGAAACAAAAGAGCTCCATAATCTTCTTTAACCTTGTGCTTTCTTTAAAGTCTGGATTTGCTTTGCTTGGCTGTTTGGAGCTGATGTCCTGGGACACTTTCAAGTGGTTTATAGGAGGCAGAGGGCTGGCCCAGGTGTTTTCTGCGTCCTCTGTCCACCACTTCCATAGACTCCCCAAGGCTGCAGCCTCTATTAAACCTTATAGCCATGAAAACCAGAGAAACCAGCTTTCTTCTCCCTTCTCCTTGCCATGAAACCTCACTTGAAGCTGTCAGCATTGTGCTGAACCCCCCAGCTTCTCCCTGAACAGCCTTTAAATCTCTCAAACCCATGGGCTCACATGGTTTGATCTGCTGTAGGAATGTGCTTTTTGTTGAAGGAGTTACAAAACTATCTTTTGCCTTCAAGAATTATTTTTAGTGATTTTGTGTGCTCTTTCTACAATAGATTGACTTGCAGAAGAATGTAGAATACTTGCAGTGTGTTTGATACTTTAGGTTTTAAAAAACTCTTGTAGTTTGTTAGAAATGTAAGCTAGTCTATTGTCTGGTTTAGCTTCTTAAAGAATGCCTAGAGATGCAAATGCTTGTAAAAAATGTTTAATTACATCTGTTTGCATGCACCTGTCTCTTCCAGAGCCTTGTATTGAGCAAACCCTTGCTCTCCTCTGTGATTTATTCCCATGCCACACATCTCCAAACAGCACACCAAGGTCTGGTCTACTTTGAATACATACAGTGAAAATATCCATGTGCGTACAAAAGCAGGGGGACAGGGAAAGGGAAATTTGTCACATGGCCCTGCAGCTCAGAGCCAGCCAGAACCATTTCTGCTCCCTTGTTTCTGAAAATAACCGGTGCACATTTGACTTCAAAGCAATAAACAGCACAGACATTTCCCAGCCATATTTTTATCACTGTAGGAGAACACAGCAGGAGTCTGGGTTAGTGTACGAGTTTTTCTCTCTGCTGCTCATGTTCTGGATGAATTGAAGGAGTACTTGCAGAAAAATTATCTGTTCCCAGGCAAAAATCGCTTTTCTTTGCCCCTTCCCTTCTCTGCTGTTTCACATCAAGCCATAGTCCCGTCTCCCTGCTGCTGTCCAGCCCACGGGAGAGGGAGGGACTGGCACTGCTCTGGGAGATGGGCTCTCTGCCTGGTGTGTGGATACCATCTGTCTGGAGTGTCTGAAGTAATTTACTTCCCATTTTGAGGTGTTTGAGCTAATGATACTAATTTATGTCCAGCATATTATACTCCTAGGGATTCTTGTTGGGACTGACCTCCTGATCACTCTGCTATTTAAGCCTGACTGTATTCTGCTCGTGTTTTGAGGCCAGCCATGTGATGCCTGAAGCCCTTAATGACTGTGCTGCTGCTCTTGTGAGCTATCTCCTAATTGGCTGCCCTGCAGTCCCAATGCCAGAGCCCACTGACAGCACCACCCAGGACTGCTCAGTCACACAATCCTCCTGTGTGCACCATGCCTGGCATTGCTGTGGGTGCTGGGAAGGGGATGTGGGTGTGCTCAGGGTGTCCCAGACCTCCCCAGCACACACAGCAGTCAGTCCTTACATCAGTGAGCTCATTCACAGGGAACAGACTCTCCCCTGTAAGAGCTCTCTGAGGAATTCTGCACCAAACTGTGGGTCAGGGAGTGCTAACTCAGCCGAGGAGAAATGCACAACACATCTGGGACCTCATCTGGGCTCTGTGGGCTCCATTATTTCCACCCCATAGAGATAATAGCAAGAAAAGATTACTAAAGAGATGCCCAAATGTAGCCATGATATTTTCTGAAAAATCCTTTCCTTAGGATTTTTCCTCCTGAGAAGCTGAGAGGCCTCAGGAACAAAATGTAAACAATGGTTATCTGCTGCTGTGGAATGCAACAGGTGCATCTGTGATTGGTCTCATGTTGGATGTTTCTAATTAATGGCCAATCACAGTCCAGCTGTCCAGACTGTCTCAGTCAGTCACAAGCCTTTGTTATTCATTCTTTTTCTATTCTTAGTCAGCCTTCTGGTGAAATCCTTTCTTCTATTCTTTTGGTATAATTTTAATATAATATTTATCATAAAATAATAAATCAAGCCTTCTGAAACGTGGAGTGAACATTCTCATCTCTTCCCTCTTCTTAAGACCCCTGTGAACACCATCACAGCCACACTGGCCTGGAAGTAAGAATCTCTGGAGATCTATGGCCATCCTCAACACTCACTCTTCCAGCAATCTCAGGAAAGATATTTAACCATGCTCTCTCTGGTTTCCCTCCTGCAGCACAGCTCGTCTATCACACAAAAATATTGTGGCAGTTCAGGTTGTTCCTCGGGTGACTGTGAGCAATGCACCCCACTCTGCTCCCTCTGAGCTGCCCTACATCAGCCTGGGAGCCTGAATCTCCCCACGTGGCACATAAACCACAATTTATGGCAAGGCAGCAGCGTTTTCTAAGAGTTGTGCCCTAAAATTGAGCCAAAAAGTCATCTGACCCATCCATAAAAACACAGGTTCTACATAAGGTTTCCTTTTGTATGAGTATGGACCAGGGAAGAGCAAGTATACACTTTTGGATGAAAAGTAAAAAATTATTTCTATTCTTCTCATTAGATAATTTTGGTATTAAAATATTATTTCTATTCTTTCCATTAGATAATTTTTTGTATTTAAAAAAAAAATCACAGCTTCACCTATTGCTGAACTGCAGTGATTTTTAGGAAGAACTTGGCCAAAAAGGCAGGAAAAATATCTCACCCAGGGGAGGAACATCTCTTCCCAAGGGAAGGAACAGGTGAAGGGGCCATGCAGCACCACATCAAAGCAGAGCTCCTCCCTTTGTAGTGCCATGAATGAGCCCCGTTTTGTGCTCCTCACAAGTGGGTCCCGTGTGGAAGAGGCTCACACTGATTCTCCAGCCCATTTTTAAGGCTGCGGCACAACCAATCAACTTGATGTCATCCACGGCTTTTGAGAGGCTGAGCGAGGATCTCCGGAGGGAACAATACAACCTGGAAAGCCCTCCTTCCTTTCAGCCTGCCCTGCACTTCCCCTCTCGCCTTGTTCTCTCTCTCCTCTTTATTAAGCCGCTTTTGTGGGGCTTTCACCCATTCTCTCCAATAGTGAAAAAGTCCAAGCGAGCGAATCTCCTCCTCCTCTTTTTTTTTTCTTTTTTCCCCTCCCTTTTCTCTTATCCTTTTTCTAAGTGTTCTTTCAGAGCCCTGGGGTCCCTGCCTGGCTGCTTTGTTGGCATTGTGCTGGCCGGGGCTGTGCAGGTGCAGGGGGTTTTGTCCGGCTGTTAAACACGGGATAATTAGCCAGAGGGAGGGGAAAGGGGCTGTGCAGCGGTGCCATTCATTACACTGAGACATTCAGGTTCTGCAGGATCCGGGATCTGCCCCATCCTGGCTGATTTCTGCCCCTGCTGTAAAACAGGAGAGGTTTGGGAGGCAGCATCATGGCTGGTGTGGTTCCATCGCCTCCTCTCCGCTTGTGTTTGCCACAATTGTGGAACACAATTGTGGAACACAATTGTGGGAAAGATAAATTGCCATCAGCTCTCCACACTCCAGGAATGATGAAATGACACATTGGCTTTCATCCTGCAGAACCTGAAGAGGAAAATCCTCTTCAGGTTCTGCAGGATCCGGGATCTGCCCCATCCTGGCTGATTTCTGCCCCTGCTCTAAGACAGGAGAGGTTTTGGGAGGCAGCATCACGGCCAGTGTGGGTTCCATCACCTCCTCTCCGCTTGTGTTTGCCACATCTCTGGTGTAAGGATAAAATGCCATCAGCTCTTCCACACTTCAGGAATGGTGAAATGACATATTGGCTCAGGAAAGTCCTATAAGAGAAACACAGCCTGCACATAAAACACCACAGACAGCGCTGGCATCGAGGGTAAATGAGTGAGGGTCTGCCCTGACTCTCTGATTGCAGTTTTTCTTTGCAAGCTCTCGTGAAAATAAATCTATAATGCACACCATATGCAGTTTACGTGGCATTGGGTCTGGATATTTATTTTGAAAGACAAGATTCTTCACTTGGTTTCGTCACTAAAAAAAGAAAGAAGAGGCATAAAACAAGCAAAAATGGGAATACTTTGACCCAAACCCAGGAGAGGTTTAGCAGCAATTCCACAAAGCAGCAGATATAAGTTTCATCCCAGGTATGGCTGTGTGCTTGCTGCGAGCTGTTTGGCACCAGCTGCCTCCAGAGCAGCCCTGGAACACTCATGGAACAAACCCAGCGATGGCCCGAGCCCAGGAGAGGGGCACAAACCCCCGGGAGCTGCTGGAAACAAAAAGGGAACTTGTTGAGAGTTGAGGACTCCACATCCCCTCGGGTCCTCCGACCTCATTTCCAGGGTGTGAGCTGCTCCTTATCCACACCTCCCATCTGTAAGCCCAGCCAGGTCAGAGCAAATCCCGTGTTGATTTAGCAGCATTTTACATTTACTTTGGACTCACGTTGTGCTGGTGTGAATAACTGCATAAGTGTCAGGCAATCAGGGGAGCAAAGATGTGCACGTAAAGCAAAATAAACCATGCAAAAATCTGGAAAGGAATAGTTCCAAAAAGTCACTCAAATATTTTTGATCTGAAGAAATTAAGCATTTACATTAAGTCTAAGTGTCTAGGTGACAGCTGCAGATATTTCTCTTGCAGTCCAGGTCAGATTAAAAATCTCATCTTTTATTTCCTCCATCAAGTAAAGGATAGTTCAGCACAGTCTGTGTTTGTGGGACTTTTCCACAAAGGGTTTCAGGCAACATAAAATGTTCCTGGCACCATTTTCAGCCGTGTGTCCCAGAGACACTTAACTCTGTACTTAATTCAGGTTTAATAGGCTGCGATTATATTAAATAAATACCAGCTGAACTGATTATTTAATACCCAGTTATAGCTGTTTTAACAGCCATGCAATTGACTGTTACATCTCAATAAACGTATGTTTTTCATCGATCACCTAGTATTTTATTTCACATCCCATAATTTTCCTATATAACTCTATGACTTTGAAAGCATTGCCGGCGGTTGCCCCAGCTCTCCACGCTGGTCCTGTTGGCATCAGGAATGAGACCAAGAGCTGCTGCATTTCCAGGTGCTGCATTTCCAGGGCCTCTCTGCAGGTTGGGTGACTCCTTCCCACTCCTCCCTGGTGTTCAGGTGATGTAAAATCCCTCCCTGCATCCCTCCCAGCCCTGTCCAGCTGCTGCAGGCCGGTAACACAGCTGCATCCCTCCACCCCTGCGCTGGCCTCCCCGCAGGAAGTCAGAGATCATTCCGCTCTCAACAGGCTGTAAAGAGTTTTAAACCTTCAAGAGCCTCTAGAAACGTGTAATCCGGATTTTATCCTTTAAAATTCATAGTTCCTCGCCCACTGACGCTTCCCGACTGATATTTGTGCTCTCCCCTCCTTGCCTGCAGCTCTTCCCGAGGTGTTTGCTCAGCTGAGTGGCATCTTCATCCCGTTGCTGTCAGGCTTTTGGAATGATCATAAGATACATAAATAAGAAATTGTTTCTAAAAGCTGCATCTCTTTGCAGCCCAGGGAGGGGAGTAACAAGCACATTTTATAAAAGCACATTTGCTGAGGTCTGACAACTGCACCACAGAATACACATGGGTTGTGTGCAGGGCTGGTTTACCCCAAGTAATCCCGGCATTTCTCCAAAGACAGTGTCAAAATAAAAATGATACATGTGCAGATTTAATTACCTGCTGGTGTTGCTATAAACAAAATGGGTTTTTTAAGGGATACATTTTACAAAGGCTTTTAGCTGAGCATCCACAGAAAGTGCAGGCAAATTTCCATTTCCATGTATTATAGCAGTGGAATTTCCATGTTCCAACAGAAATTCACAGGGAAACAGCAAATAGCAGGTTGTTTGTCTGATTTGTGTGTGTCACTGCAAGGTCAGCGAGCCTGAAAATACAAATGTGATTCAAAAAGTGTCAGGGAAAAGAATAAAAAGATGTTTTGCACTATTTAGCACTGCCTGTTCTTTCAGAATAAAAAAGACAAACCCCTCTACATTCCTGGCTGTCACAAGCTGCACTTTCCTATTCAGATCCCAGCCCACCAAAGCCAGTAGTTATAAATGCTGAAGAGCCAATAAACAGTCCTCAGGATTTAGCCCTGGAGAAGCCCATGATAAGGAATAGACAATTCTTTGTTATTACCATACTTAGCCCCCTCCTTAAAATGCCCTGACACGATTTCTCAGGCAATAAATCAGCTTTCTTCTGCTGATGTGCTAAAGCCCATCTACATCCCATAAAAGCTTCTTTTCCCCCCCCCCACATTCAATATCCCTACGATGGCTTTAATCAAAGGCAAGAGCACGTGCATGAGAAGAGAAAATGCAGATCTTGCATTTCTGAGAAATAATTCTTTTTGCAACTTAATACTCCTCTGAGCAAGTGGAAAAGTCCCATCCTCACCCAGCCAACATGATCTTTATTTGCTTTATATTTTCCTGACACAGTCACAGCTCTGCACTGTTCCATCATATGGTAGAGGTATTAATTCACTATTTCCTGCTTTATACAATCCCCACTTCCTTTCCAGTTTTCTCACCATAATGATGCTATAATAAAAAACAGAGGTAATAATGAAGTTGGAAAATAGTGTAATTTCTAGCTGGCTGGAATAGAGCAGAGCTCTGGAAGCTGCCTTGCTACTAACTTATTACATGAGGTTTTGAACAGGCTCTGAATGACTACCCATGAACTGCCTGGAGAATCTGCCAACACAGCATTACAGGATCTGCAGAGCAGCACACCAAGGACTGACTCACTGATGGACAGAGCCAGGTAGACCAAAGATTCAGCAGCTGGGGGGGTTGTGTTCAATTCTGACAGCAAAATTCCCCAAATGGGGCAGATTTTGGGGTGGGTTATAGCTGCTGTGTGCTCCAGCACAGTGAGGATTCCTAGAGGCAGGAATTGCCTCTGCTCCCAAATTCCTCCTGCTGCACCACCTGGGTACTGCCACATCCCTGGCACGAGCTGTGCTCCTCCTGATTGCCCTGGAATAAACAGGATCTGAATCAGGACATTTAAATGAGGTTTTTAATGAGCAATTTGGAGATAACATTTCCTTTCAGCATGCCCAGAGACACACCTTTCCCTGTAAGCTCTGCCCCTCATGTGATTTTCAACACTTCATTCAAGCATCCACGACAATTCCTTATGCAGTTCCTTTTCCCAGAAGAGGTCCTCCTGATATTAAGATACAGATCTTCTGGCTGCCTGCAGCTTCCAGAGCTCCCAACACCAGGGAAAAATGGCATTGCACAAGCTGGATGCTCCTGGGAAATGCAGAAATACCAAGGAGACAGCTTGGATGCTTTTCTCAACCAAGCAGAAGAAATGCCCTCGTGCTCCCACTGCACAGCCCCCGGAGCAAATGTGAGGGGGGAAATGCCATCTCCAGAAATTGTGACAATGACAGCTCCTTGTAACCAGCTGAATCAGGAATGGAGAAGTTTGGCAGGTACCAATGGAGAGCAGACCATGGAGAAGGCTCTCTCAGTGCCAAGGATGATGCAGTTTTCAAGGTCTCTGCTCCAAAGGCCCCTCAAACTGCACCTCTGGGCTCACTCCCATCTTCCATCAGCCCCTTCCAAATGCTTCATTTTGTGCCTCAGTTTCCACCACAGGAGAGCAGAGTCAATCAGGACAGGCCTGGCCTTACCTTTCTCCAGCAGAACAGTGGATATACAGAGGAAAATTTACCTCTTCAGCTCTGCAGAGAACAGAACAGAAACACAAAATGTGGGATCTCTATTATGGACACCAGCTGGAGCCTCCCTCCATCACAGAGGTTACATTATCACTACCCATGAGGAAAGGCTGGGCAGAGATGAAGAGGGAACAGGGGCTTTTGCCAAGCTCTGTGAGCTCACACTGAGCAGCCAGACCTGGATCTCATGCAGGGACACAAAAACCTCGTGTGGAAGAAAGTGTGAGAGCAAAACTGAAACAGGAGCCTGCAGCCCAGCCCTGCCCTGCTCCTGCAATTACAGAGAGCTTTGGGGGCCATAAACAGCACCCAGCTGGTTGCAGCACAGCCCAGAGCACTTGGGTTTCCGTGTCTGGAGTCTCTGCAAGCTTTGCAAGCAGGGATTTAATGGGGAAACACATTTGCACAGGTGAAGTTGAGCTGCAGCTGGGAGGAAGTGGTGGATGGCTGGATGGACAGAGTGGGATGGATGCAGGGACAGTGGAACTCTCACTGATCAAAATGCTGCTAACCCTGATTGCTAGCACAGCTGGAACTGAGCTCCTGGGGAGCAGGAGGGCTACAGTGCAGAGAAAAGTGGCATCCTGCACCCCCTCCCCACAATAAAGAGGTGCTGGGTGTTCTGCACTGTCAGAACTCAGTACATCCCTTTGGATGTCCAGAGTTGCCAAGGACCCCACCAGGGGAGTTCAGAGACCCTGATATGCTGCCCAGAACATCTGGGGATTTGATTTTGACCCCTGGAGCAAGTTGCCAGCTTTGTATGAGGACCTGAAAGTCACAGATGTTTGAATAGTGCAATAATAAAATGATCACAGGGTGAAAATGTAGATTTTAGGATTCTTGGTATAGGGGTTATGGGGACAAGATGGAGGAATCTGGGCGTGTCCAACCTTTCTTCTTCTTCTTGTTCTCCATTTTCTGCAGTGAAGTTGGCACTTTGGGATTGGTTTAGAGTAGAAGTGCACTGTCTAACATAGGTGTTAGGTGTTGGGAATTAAGGGTAAATATGTAATACGTAGTTTGTAGTATAAAAGGACAACACAGAGTGCCTGTGGCTGCCCTGCTGAGCAGACCTCGGTTGGGCAGAAAGAAAATTTTATAAATCAGAATTAATAAACAACCTCAAAACCGAAAAGTGAAGAGTCCAGACTCATTCTTCAGCTGCACAGGCCAAAGCAGAGACACCCTGCACATCTCAGGGCAGCAATTATCAACCAAAACCCGAGACTGCACCCCTCAGCTGGCTGCCAGCACTCTCCATAGGTCTGTGCACCTGTAGAGACAATTCCCCACAGCAGGAGCAGGTCCCAGAGTGCCTCAGCTGCTCCATGCATTGAACAGAAATGCACACCATCCATCTTCCCTCTGAGGGGGATTTCATGCCACCACTTCTGCTTTTTGATCCAGTGGCTGTCACCTGAAACAGCCAGTGCTGCCAAGCACAGCCACAAAGAGAGAGAGAGACACTTGCTTGGTGCAGCACTATTCAAAATATGCCCAAACACATGATGGATACAGTGCCTGAGTGTTTTGACCTTCAAACCTCTCCCTCAGCTTTTCCACAGTCTGCAGTCAGATATGATGGTTGTTTCATTTATTTGGGGTGTGTGGGCAGAGATAGGTGTCTGTTGACTGATGGTATCAGGCTGCATAATTTGCTTTTAATTTATATCTGTCCTCCCCAAGTGTCTAGTGGGGAGAATAAAATAGATCTGAGGATAAAAACAATGGCTTTGGGGCAGGAGGGATGCACAGAATACACAGTCCTCCTCTCCCCACACACGTCAGCCTCTGCTGAACACCTGAACCGACTTCAACAACTCCTGTGGGCTTCAAACTATCATGTGAGCTAGGAAATTATGCCCACAAGGACACAGCACAGGGCATCTTGGAAAGGTGAGAGCAGCTGGTGGGATTGCCCAGCACCTGTGCCACCACAGGGACTGGCATTGGTCTGGAACTCATTCTTCAGATTGGTCTGGAACTCATTCTCCAGGCAATCTTTTTGAGACTTTGATTAAGACAACAATCTCTTCGTTTGTTGTTTCATTTACAGCTCCTTCTACTCTGCAAACACGAGAGCAGCTTGTGTTTGCAGGGACTGGCAGAATGTGTTAATTAATCCTGAGATGCTGAGAATTCTCTCAGCCTTTGTAGTCACACCTGACCTCTGCATCTGCAGGAGAGCATTTTAATGCACTTATCACCAGATTCCATTGCAGCCATACTCAGCCATCCTGGCCGTCTTGGCCCTCTGGAAGCAGGCAGATGCCATCTCTGCCCTCCTCACCTACCCACACCCATCAGCAGCTCACCTTTCTCCACATGGGGGGAAGGACACAGGCACTGCCTGCCACCTTCACTGTGTGGCCACCCGTTTGCACTGGCAGATGAGTAATGCTAAATTCAAGCACAAGGGTAAAGCATCTCTGCTGGTCCCTGCCAGCATCCCTGCCTGCACGCAGGAAAAGTATCTGTGTCCTTTGCAGCCCAAGACATCCTTATATGACAGTGGTGATGAGCTGACTCTTTACTCTCTCTATAAAACATGTACCCAGATTTAAATTGTCCCTGTGCACAAAGCAGCACTGGTGCATTTAACCCCCCTGAATTCCCCTCTTTGCCATTCAAGGTTTCCCTGGACTCAGGACTCTCAGTTTATGACAGGCAAGAGCCCTTAATCATTCACACAGTGAATTAACTTGTCTGAATCCAGTGAAGATGAGGGGCCAGTATGTAAAAATGCTCCACGTAAGCCAAATGTTCATCCAGTTTGATTTGTTTTTAATGCCTCAGCTCACGTCAAGTCTCAGCTGGGATCTGACTGCTTATTTCCACTGACTGGGGTAAACCCAAATACCTCAAAGAGTCAGGGAGAAACATTCAAAATAATTTTAATAAGAGTGCTGGTCACTCCCAGCTCCAATGCTCACATTGGAAGGAAGGAACTCTTTTTCCTTTTTATCTCTCACTGTTTGCAACCTGGTCCTGCAAGAAAAGCATGGCCAGCAAGGAAAAAATATCCATCCCAACATCTGAACCTCTCCATGCCTTTGATACCTGACTTGACTCATTGCCTCATTACAAAGCACAGCAAGACTGTGAGCAAAACTGAAGGGGAGTCTGAGATCAGCAGAGATTTTGAGCTCCAGAAAGTAACAGTTGCTTAGAAATAAAGCTATTTGGAAGTAAAGTGAAGTAATTTAGCAGTCAAACAACATAAAGAAAGAAAAGTAAGGTCCAGAGTGGGATCAGAACCTTTTGAATGTCCATCAGAATTTGAATCCTGATCCAGCAGGTGGATGAGCCACCCAAGGGATGTGGTTCTATGAGAGGGTGAGCAGTCCAAGGAGCCAGGTCAATGCTCAGACAGAGAACAAAACTGTCATTTCAGCAGAGCTAGACAGAAAGTTACATTTGGTCATACAAAACAATCTCTTTTGCTCTTGGTGAGTGTTGGATCCCAGCAGTGGGTGAAGGACCCCCAGGTTTTCAGGTTTGCTCCATAGACAAGTGATTCTCAGGAGAGCTGGGATGGGGTGAGCCAAGCTCTGTACCAAATTAACTTGATAGCCAGCATTTGGTTATTCAAAGCTAGAAACTGTGGGAAGCCCTTAGAGACTTCTCCCTGGGGTATCTGCACTAGTTACCTAGAAACCCAGGCTGAGTTTTATGAGCAGAAAATATGTTGGGAGGCATGTTTGCCTCATCTGCTTTAAAAAAGAGCTATTTTCCCCTTTTCCCTACCCAGCAATTTCATTAGTTGAGAACTATTTATGGGCTTTAACTACCCCTGGATTTCCCAGCCTTAAGAACATCCCTTTCCACTTCCAGCATTGTGGCCTCACCCAGAAGCAATCTGTGCAAGCTTCCAAGGGATCCACAGGACTTTGTGTGAATAACAAACCCTTTATGGGTCCAATACCCCTGCATGCTGTGCTGAGACCTTAGAGAGAGCTCCTTGTGAGACTGGTGGGGAGGGGAGGGTGGCAATGGTTGGGGCTGAGGGCAGCTGTCAGAACTCAGTGCATCCCTTTGGATGTCCAGAGTTGCTGGGGGGCTCAGAGACCCTGGCATGCTGCCCAGAACACCTGGGGATTTGATTCTGACCCCTGGAGCAAGTTGCCAGCTTTGTATGAGGACCTGAAAGTCACACAGGTTTGAATAGTATAATAAGAAAATGATCACAGGGTGAAAATGTAGATTTTAGGATTTTTGGTATGGGGGTTATGGGGACAAGATGGAGGAATCTGGGCGTGTCCAGCCTTTCTCCTTCTTCTTCTTGTTTTCCATTTTCTGCTGTGATGTTGGCACTTTGGGATTGGTTTAGAGTAGAAGTGCACTGTCTAACATAGGTGATAAGTATTGGGAATTAAGTGTAAATATGTTATATGTAGTTGTAGTATAAAAGGACAACACCACCCCGAGGGCGGTCAGAGTGCCTGTGGCTGCCCTGCTGAGCAGACCTCGGCTGGGCAGAAAGAATATTTTAGAGATAAAAATTAATAAACAACCTCAAGACCGAAAAGTGAAGAGTCCAGACTCGCTCTTCAGTTGCGCAGGCCAAAGCAGAGACACCCTGCACATCTTGGGGCAGCAATTATCAAACAGCAGCCCGAGAGGCAGCCAGCCCATGGTTGAACCCAGCAAGTTTTCCAGTTGATTATCCTCCCCTTTTGTCCAGGATGGGCTGAGATTTCCTTGCAGGCTGTTTGCTGACCATCACAGAGCAAGGAGCCCGCTGCCAGCGCTGGTTCTCCCCGCGCACAGAGCCATGGGCTGTGCCTGGCAGGAGCGATTTCCCAAAGTCAGAGCATCGCTTTAACAAAGCCCAAGGCAGGCTCGGTGGCTGGGAGGGAGGCCAGAGTGTTAGCCTTTCACCTCTGGAGGCCGTGGCTGACACCCTGGCTCAGGTTACCAAAGGAAGCAGCCCTGATGCGCTCCTCCCTCCGCAGCAGATGTGGGATCAGCATCCTGCATCCCTGCACAGCATCCCTGCAGAGCATCCCCGTCCTGGGGCTCCATTCCCGGGGAACCTGGCCAGGCTGACAGTTCCATGGCTACAAATTGCCACTGCAAAGCCAGCAGCACTCAAGGATGTGAAGGTGAAGACAGGCTGGGAAATATTTCCCCATTTATTTTCCGTGGGTTTGCTGATCTTTCTTCTCCGGTCCAGCTGGACCAACAAAAAATTTACTGACCCATTCTCATTATATCATCCTAAAACTCTCTGTAGGTAAAAATATAGGAAAAAAAATAGTTCAACTACAACCTAGTTAGGATCACCACTTTTCTGTGAGGAACCCTGCTTTACATGTGCTGAGCTGCTGGGGGACTTATTTCTTTAATTACATCAGAAAGAAGCAAAAAGGATTGATTCTGAAAAAAAAAAAAAAAAGCCCTGAACTCAAAAATCATCTCAAGCTCCTCAGACTGTTCCTGGACTTCTAAATTTCCTGCTTCCTGACTTCAAGAAAAGTGGGATTGCTGAGATTTGATTCATGGTGAGGTAAACATCCAGATGCTTTCAACACCAGGTTGGATGGGACATTAACCAACCTGCTCCAGTGGGAGGTATCCCTGCCCATGGCAGGACAGTGGAAACAGGGGAATTTTAAGGTCCCCTCCAACTGAAACCATGCTGTGATTCTCTGTGCAAGTGCCAGTGAAGGATGGGGCAGGAGGACAGCTGGAAGTGGGCTGCAAATTGAGTTACCAGAGGGGTTCACCCATTTTCAAGACCAGACTCATTGACCATGCACAAGATCAGTCCCCACACTTGTGTTCCAGGAGAAGACAATTAATCTCAGGTAGACCAAGCACACCAGAGGCTCATCCCTCCACCAGCACAAACCTCCAGGGGCTTGGTGACCCTGCCTTGATGTCCTGTGCCAGCTCAGACCTTGCACATCCCACTGTGGGTGCTCCCAGCAGACCTGCACGATGGATACAGACAGAGTAGAGACATCCAGTGTGAGCACAGGTCTGAATTTGGAGCTCTGGGCTTTTGAACCCACCCATCTGTCCATGCAGGCACCCCACAGGGGCTCAGTGAGTTTTTCCTGCTTTGCAGGAAGCAGGGACCACCATGGCTGTCCAGCAGACACGACCCACTGGTGCTATTTTAACTTTAGGTATTTCTTTTCCCTCCATGGAAGGAAAAAAACAAATACAAGACCTTTTGCACCTGGTGAGGAAGGGCTGTTTGTTTAGACAGCCAAATGAAGTCATCGCTGAGACACGATGCCCTCACACCCCCTTCAGTACTCACTTGCCAGAAACCATAATGGAGTGAAATGACCCATCACCATCCACAGCTGTCTGATACAGCCAGGAATGTTTCTGCCTCCTCCTCAGCCTCCTCCAACCACACAAAAGCCAAACTTATCATTGCCACTAAGCACAAACAAAAAAGTCATCTCCCTAGAACGAAAAGGAGGTGGAAATTGCTGCACAACCAATTTTTCCTGCAGATTGCCCTGTGAACCTTCTAATGAAGGCTGCAGCACTCGAGCCTGCCCTGCTCTGGGGTCTGGCCAAAGCATTACACTGACCCCCAGCCCAAGCAAAATTGCCCTAAAGAAGCTCCAGACTCCTCAAGACAAATGGAAAACTAAACATTTTTAATTTGCATTTTAAAACAAAGGCTGCTAATATCCAGACCATTAACTTGGCAGTGAGGCTTTCACAGCAAAACTTGTTACCCAGTGTGTGCCTTGTTGTCACTAAGGTGTATTAAACACTATTAATTGTGCTGCCTTGCTATTATGCTGTTTGGAGACTTGCCACAAGCCCTCTTCCGCCCAACCTGTATTATGCTGTGAACCTTGGAGGCATTTTAAACATCTCCTGCAAAATTCATGAATGTGAAAAGGAGCCTGTCGATGCTTCCAACATCTTGAGGGGATGGGGAGCCTTCCTGAAGCCCAGCTCAGTTCAGGGTTCATCCTTGGCAGCCACTACATCTCAATCCAAGCAGCCCAGCCCCATCTCAAGCCCTGATTGTTACCAAGGTCCATATGCACCTTCCTTCTAATGAATCCAGGCTTAGGGACATCTCATGCATTATTTACCGAGGGGTGCTTATTATGATTGCAGTGATTTAAGGCAGTTTGTTACAGGCACAGCTCTGAGTGATTGCGATCAATAGAAGAAACAAGAGCGAGCCAATCTGCATAGAACAGCAGCCTCGGTCCTCAGGGGCTGTGCCTCCCTGTTAACCCTTCCCAACCTGGCACAAAAGACAGACACAAAGAGCTGCTTCCCTCCCTCTTGCTCTCCACACTCCGTTCAGGGGTTCTGCAGCTGCTCCAGCTGTTTTTTAGGCAGGATCCCAGGTGCTGGCACAACATTCCTCGTGGTATTTAAGGTGCACCTTGGATGTGGCTGTACTCCATCATTAGCACAGATCACGGCCCCTCCTTGAGGCCCCATATACAAAACCTCCATCTCTTTGCCCAGACACCAATTTAGAAACAATGGCTAAGTTGTTTCTAGCAATCTCTAGTTGAATTGCTAGAATTCAATTCTAGCGATTGAGATCCCAGGTTCAAGTCCTGAGGATGGCTAAGGCAGCAGGTATGAAGCAATTACTGCAGACAGGTAGCTGGACACTGATCCTGCCTGCCTGAAAGGTGGTGGGAGCTCCCTCAGCTAGAATGTAGAGTAGTTTTGTGACTTTCTGAGTTTACAGACTGAGAGGTCAAAACTCTTTGCACCTGGTACCTCCTAATGCACAGAATTATGGTTCAGCATTTGCTCTGTGCACCCTGGGAGCTGGAGCACATCTCTGGGCCAGCCAAGGTGACCCAGAGATGCTGCTGCAATGTCCCACCACAGCAGCACGAGGTCCCAAATGCCAGAAACTCCCTCCCTGAAGCACAGGGAGCAGGTAACTGTGACCTCTGGGCAGGGCCGGGGTGTGGTTTAAGGACAACCAATAAACACTGCTGTGTGTTTATCCAAAACTGCTCACATGAGGTGACTCTGGAGGTGTCTTTCCCCACTGAGGACACCACTGGACTCAGCTCCCTTCACTTCTCCATCGGACCCAGCACAGGGGAAATATATTCATTACTTCCAAGGGGAAGCAAACAGGATGTCTGGACAAAGCACTGAATAAAAGGCTAATGACACAAATGGATATTTAATACAATGACTTCCTCTGATTATCCTATAAGGAAACACTTCAAATGCTGTCCATTTTCTACATCCTGCATCACTGCAACGTGCTTCAGAGGCTGGCAGGGAGTTTTCCACACCCCACACTGCTCAGGTGCCCTTACCTGCCTGCTGCAGACAGTTTGGCACATCATGTACAGCCTGGGGGGCTCTGCCAAGCAGCAGGATGGGAGCATTCTTCCCTCTCACCATCAGTGCTCAGCATCACCAGCACAGTGAGAAGGGTGACCAGGCACTGATCACCTTGCAAAGAAATCTCCAGTGATGCAGAGGAGACCAGAGTTACCTTTCTCCCTGCTCTCCATCCCTGGGATGGCCAGCAGAGCACCAGGAGCTGGGGATAACACTGCCCTGCCTGCGTTCACCCCCAGCCTGGCTCTCCAAAGGTCTGTGCCACAGCCTGAGCCATCCCCAGGGCACCTCTGTGCTGGGGGGTCACTGAGCAAACAGAGTTTATCCCAAATCCCTGCTTAGATTGAAGCAAGGCAGGATTTCATTAGCACGGCACTTGTTCTGCTGCTGCTGTAATCTCTGGAGAACACACAACTGAAGCCTTTTGCTTCATAGCAACTGGAAGGAAGAGACAAGAACAAAGTAGTTCAGTTAAAAAAAGAAAAAAATTGTTTCCAGAGTCACCGTGACCCGATGATTGCTTTGGGTTAAACTAAATCCAACCCAATTGGCCAAGAGGCCACAGACATCACTATGTAGGATTAAGCTTAGATTTCTTTTTGCTGGTGAGAGAAGCCTGAAAAACTTCTCTGTAGAAATTACCTTTCATTTCTCTGTAATTTTTGATGCGAAAAATTCAAGTGAGAGTTGAGCTTTATATGGTTACTAAATAGCAAAATAATGACACCATTAGGAACACAAAGCTGAATGCAGAAAGTTCCTTTCTAGTTTAAACTCATAGGTTTTGTTAACAGTTATTTCATTCCAGTGTCTGGCCAGCACTTTGTTTAAAAGAGGTCTTTGTTAATATTTTGATTAAGTTAATAAACATTATTAGGCAAACTTGCCTCTACACAGCTAAGGAAGACCTCCTAGCAAAACCAGAAGAGAACATTTGACAGTCCTAGAAATTCTAAGATAAGGAAATACACAGGAAAAACAAAAAGGAAATTCCCTCAACATCAGTAGTCTTTAACCATCCCAGCAAAATTAAATACATAAATTAAATGAAGTCTAATTAAACAGCAAATTTTATTACAGGCTATTTTCAAGGCACTGTTCTTCCAATAAAGGAAATCTATAGTCTGGGGAGGAAGAGGAATACTTTCTAATGTCTTTTGAAGTCTGACTTTCTTCCAGCAATTTGTACACTGTTTGCTGGGATAATTCCACTGGAAAAAAAAAAAAAGAAAAGGAAAAACCAAACAAAACTAAAATCCCTTTTCATTTCTCAGCAACATCCTTGGGATATAACTTGCTTTCCTGATGCAATAAAGAGAGTTGTGCCCAATACAGCCATTGCTGGTAGTAATCAGAGTCTGGTATCTTTGTACATGGTGTGAATTATAGTTATTTCTGTAGCAGTGATGCAATAGCAGCTTTCTACCCATCTTGAGTTGTTCCTAAGCTCAAGGGAAAGAGGTTCATTCAATCCCATCTTTGCTGTACAGCTGCTTTAGGAAAGAAGCCAGTTAATGTTCCATCCCAGGCCAAGAAAAATAATTTTTAAGGATGAGATAAGAGAGAATTTGATCCTGTATTTACAGCCCCCATTGCAACAAAGGCCAAGACAGCAGACCTGTGGGAAAGCCTCTCAGTCTCACAGAGCATCAGTGGCACCAAGAAATGTTTGCCCCAGAGCAATGCTCCTCCCAAACACCTTTCTGGAGCAGCACAAGGGATTAACCAGTCTCATTATTTGATAGCTCAAAGCTCCCTATTGATTCCCAACTACTGCTGACACTAAGGAATCACAATTAACTGTGGTCAGTTTTCCTGCTGGGACAAAGCTGCAGGCAGAGCTGTGCTCCCATCACCTGCTCACACAGCCCGACACCAACATTGAAATCAAGGTGCAAAATCAGAAAAACACCTTCAACCAGATTCAAGGCCACCTCCTTCTTCTCCCACAGGCTCCATCACCCCCTGTAGCCTGGGAACAAGCCCCTGTTTGCTCACAAAGGAGCTGTTTCCCGAGGCACAGCTGATGCTCAGCACGGACCCAGGCACCTCCAGCTGCTGGCGGCTGGCTCGGCACAGGAGGGGAAGAGTCACTGGGGCTCAGCAGCAAGATGGGACCTGCCCTTCTCCAGCTGCATCCGTTGTGCTCTTGGGGCCGGGCCAGGCTCGAGACAGAGGATCTGACGGGGTGGAAAAGGAAATTCTGAGCATTCCTCATCCAGAGCCTACATGCCAAGTGAAATGCAGCCACGGAGCGCTCGTCTGAGGGTTGGGAGAGCTGCAGGAATTGCAGTGGTTTAGAGCACTGCTGTTGAGCTGGGTCCAGAGGAACCAGGCTGCTTGGGGGATGAAATCATCAGCCTTCCAGTTGTACTGCTGCAACAGGTGAAATATCAGGGGGAATGTAAATCCCAGGATACACCCTCCAAATATTGAATTCTGGTCTAGGAAAAACACCTGCTCCAAAATGTTCTGAGCATGTGATTTTAATTTTCTATGACCTTTTTACATCTCTCCTTAGCCAGGCACAAAAATATCCTCCTCAGAAGAATTTCTGCCTGGAAATGATGGTCCTTTTTCCCCAAGTCCTTTTAAAGGGAAGAAAATTACTTGTCTTCCAGAAATATGCTGCTATGAACAAGCAGTGCATGAACTGCCTGTTGGGGGGAAGGAAAAAAAAATTCTTGTTCTGCATGAGGAATTCTTCAAATGCTCATCCATGCCCATCCCAGCTATATTCTGAACAACCTGATCTCATGGAAGATGGCCCTGCCCATGGTGGTGGGGTTGGAAATGGATGATCTTTACGGTCCCTTCCAACTCAAATCATTCTGTGATTCTATCCTAACAAACATAACTGTAATGAGATTAAAACACAACAGCAGGAAAATCCAACATAAATGTGTGTGACCTTGCTAATTAACAGTTGAAAATATCAGCCCTTGGTTGCCTTCTGCCTCCTACCAGTGCATTATTAACTTTCTAAATGGAAATATCCCACGAGCAGAGTCATGGCTACTGTGATTACAGCATCATGATAAATGCCCTTTAGTGCCCCATCTGCCTTCAGAGGGTTTTGGGAGGGACTGTACTCCATCCCCACAAGAACACCATCTCCTTTTCATCCCCTAAAGCACTGTGTGGTTTGTGGGGTTGTTCCAGATCCAGTCACATCCCCTCAAGGACTGTTCACCCCAGGTAATTCTGGTCCCATGGTGTAGCTGGGGATCTGCAGGGATGAAGAACATAAAAACCACACAAATATATTCCTTTTATAAGAAATGTTGGAGAAAGGTCTGTTCAATATTCATCTCCAGGGGTGCCTGTCAAGTATCCCATGGACTCAATGATCCTTGTGGGTCCTTTCCAGCTCAGGACATGCTAATATTCTCGGTGCACTCAAACCTTTAAAACTTCCAGCATGGGGGAGCTGGAGGCAGCAACACTCCTGCCTTGGGGAGAGAAGACTCATCCCCCCTAAAACATAACCTGTGCCTTCCCACCCCAGCCTGGCAGCCAAAATATCAGCCAGAAACATCAGCACCTCACCCACTCCATCCAAGGCTGATGCTTTGATGGGCCAGCAGCTCTGGTCCAGGATGGCTTGGACAGAGCTCCCAGCCAGGTTTGGGTCCAGGCATTTCTGGCAAATGTACCTCTGATTCAACAACTCACTGGGTTTGGAGACCTGGCTTTTGAAAAAAAGCTCAGCTGAAATCCCTAGGGAACAGAATGGAGAAGGGTGCCAACAGCCAAAGGGAAACAAATTGCTCAAAGACTCTTCCAGGAAGCTGGATCACGCTCTATTGGCATTGGCCACACAATGTTTTTTTTCACCACAAAAACAATGTTCCTGCCACTGCTACCACTTATTTCACTCCAGCACTGGGAAAACACTCCTGTCTTTGTAAATCTGCTTCCTGAAAGGGTTCATAAGCCTCCCACTTGCACCATTCAGTGTGGGACTCATTCCAGGTGCATGGCCCAGGTGCACTTAGGGGTCACCTCTGGTTGTGGCTGTGTCACATCGGCTTGGAGGAAGGTGCAACCCTCTTTGGACACCTGTCCATTACTGTGAGCAGGAAGGAGGATGACCTCCAGGAGGGAGAACCCAAGAAAAGCAAAATGTGAGGCATCATTATTAGGGAATTCTCCAGAAATCTTAGTAACATACCCAAAACTCGAAGTGCCTAGAAATATAGGTGTATACTTCCACACTCCTGGTGTACTAGAGGTATAAATTATCCCCAAGCAGCTGATATAAAAGCACTTCTGCTCCCACATGAGGAACACTTTCAGGCTGAGATGACTGTGACTCGAGCAGGTCAAGCTGGGGGCATTGGCCCCACAAGGGAAATGGGTCACAGATCAAACATGCAGGAGGTTTGTGGTGGGGATGTCACTGACACTTTGTCCATCAAAGGGCTCAGTTAACAGCTGTACCTGCTGCCAGCAGCAATGCACCAATGCTGCCTAAATGGCTTTTGGTGTTTAAACTTGCTCACATGGATGCTTCTTTCAGCTGGATTTGTTACTCTCAACATCCTTACTAAACCATGCCATCAGTGCTCTCTACAAACTGAAGAAAAAGTATCCTTTCAGGGCTGATTTCTGCCAAAACTGCTCAAACTCAAATTCACATTCCTCTAGCCAAAATGGCCAATGAAAAACTTTGGGATAAATATCAGTAGCAACTTGTATTTCTTGGGTAGAGCAGAAACCTCCCAAGGCAGGATAACCTACATGCCTGTGGGTGCAGCAGATGGAGCTTGTGCTGAGCTGGCACGGGGCTTGCTCTCTTGTTGAAGGACAAGTGACACCAGATCCGCAGCTTTTCTTCCACATTTCTTCACAGGAAACAGTTGGGCTCCAGGAACAGCCTTGCAGCACATGTGCTGGGGGTAAACAACTGCACTGCTTCTAAAACAGTGCAAACATGGGCCAAAAATCCTTGCCCTAAAAGGGTTTTTCCAGCCCTGTGTCCTGTGGTCCTGTTCCTTTGACCTTGCCTTTCTAACATTAACACATACCACACATTTTTCAAAAAGCAACCAGCAAAATGAGATATTTCACTGCATCTGATCCTCCCAGGGAGGGATGAGAACAAAACCTCCTAATGCACGTTAATCCCATCACTAGAGCACTGCTGAAAGATGGCTGATACTTGGGACAGGAGCAAGGGATAGGAAAGGCTCCCCCATCCCACCCTAGCAGTGGCTGCCTATCAGTGGATGGGGAAAATATTCTCAAATATAGTTTTTCCAGCATAAATAAGTCTGCAGCAAGGCTCACAAAGCAGGCAGCAGGCTCTGCAATCTGCCTGTGTAAGGTGTTGCATCAGGCAAGGGGTGGCCTGGCAGTTTTTGGGTGATGGGAAGCAAACCTCACTGGTTTTTTTGGGTGATGGGAAGCAAATCTCACTGGGTTTTTTGGGTGATGGGAAGCAAACCTAACTGAGTTTTTTGGGTGGTGGGAGGCAAACCTCACTGCTGTGCACATTTTGGGTCAGATCCCCTCCTCAGCAGGAACTCTTGTGTGTCCATCTCAGAAAAACCCAGAACAAGACAATTTGCATCCATGGGACTCTCAGCCACTGGACTGGGGGAGAAGAAAGCCTCTGGCAAATCCATTGAAATACCAAGAGAGCCTGGATGAAGGGTGAGACCTTCAACAGGAGGAAGGGAGAGTCAAGCAGCAATTTCCATCCTGGGGCCGGGGCAGGTGGCAGCAGCAGCAGCCGGGCTGAGCACAGACTTGTTCTCATTTTTGTCCTTTGACCTTCTCCCCTCAGCAGCTGAGCCTTGTTTACTGGCATTTCAGCAGCCCATCTCCTGTTTCCATTAACCCTCAGAGAGGTGGGAGACACAAAAAGGAATGGGTTTGCACACTGGGTGGTTGGTGTGAAGGGCAGTGAGCTGCCCTCAGGACACACCACAGGCACAGATTTATCCATGGGGGAAGCACAGGGACAGCAGCCTGGCATGGGCTTGCTGCTTTGCCTGGTCCACAGCATGCTGGGAGAGGCACAGCAGTTCTGAGGGCTCTGGAGCCACCAGCTCTGCCTGTGATGCTGCACATCTGAGGGGCTTCACTCTTCTGACAATTAGACAGACAGTGTCAAAACCTAGCCCTGCTTTCCCCTCAGGCTGTGTTTATTCAGCACAGAGATGAGACATTTCCAGCATTCCTCCACCAGCCTGACCTTGTAAGAGAATAAAATCTGAAGGATCTGTCCCCTGCAAATGACACCGTGGAGACTTCAATGCTCCTGAGCAGCCATGCTCCATGGGTTAAATCCAAGGGTTTAACAGAAAAACACAGGGAAAATATTGCCTTGCTGACACTGAGAGCCACTGGATGCAACTGATCTGAGCCACTTCTGGCCAAACAGATCAGAGATTATACCTGCTACAGGGAGGAAGGCACATCACTCACTCTCCCTCTTGATAACACTGCAGTTACCACAGCATGTCTGGTACCTGGGTTATAGATCAGGATTTTTTGTGGGGACAGTCCTGGGACAGTCCTGAGCCATCCTGGCTCTGAGGCAGGCCAGTTGATGTCCAATTAATTAATGCTCCATGAGCACACATCCAGGAAAAGCCCTCCCAAGTATTTCCATTTTCAGCACATAGTGAGAAATAAGCTCTGCTTCCCTGCAAAATCGTTGAGGTTTAGTTTTGGGGTATTTATGTTTATGGATTTTTTTTTCTTATCTCTTGTCTTTTTCCTTTCTCTTTATGCAATCTATTAGTAGCAACAAAGAAGAAATTTCATCTTGCCAATTGAAAGGCATCAGCCCTCAGTTTGGAGAAACCCCACAACCACTCTCCAAGATAAATGCTGATTTTAATGACAAGCTGTCATGCAGTTATTCAGGCTGGACAGACAGACAGACTGAACCTCCTTCCACTCCTAAAGTGTTTCAGCCAGGTCACAGTCAGCCAGCCTGGCTTAGCTGTGGGTTTATTTGCCATACAGGGATGGTGAAGGGCACAGATTTATCATTATTTCTGCAAGCACAGGCTCCCCACCCTGTGCCTGGGAATTAACACATGGCACAAAGAACAAATTGAGGATTACAAGGACCCCTCAGTCCCTGCAGTGTCCTGCTCTGCTGCTGGCCCTGGGGACTGAACGCTCCCCTTGCCTTTGTCTGATCCACACTTGGGCAGGTGGCAGCCCCTGGCTGGACCAGACACCCTGCAAGCATCAGGGTGCTGATGAATATCCATCTAATTAGAATTAGGGATTCTCCAGACCAGCCCGTGGACTGCAGAAATTAGCTAGTTTATTCCAATAAAGATGCTAATACGGGGAGCTTTGTGAAGGGCGAGAAATTCCCATTGTCATTCAGAAGCAATTTGTAGCGGATTTGAAGCCTTTGAAAAGGTGACGTGCTGGTGGCTGGGTTTGTATAATACCCATCCCTGAAACTCACAGCTGAGCATTCTTCCCCTCCATATGCTGCAGTGCTGCCCAATTTGTATTCCCCGTTGTATTCCCTCGGTGAGGAGGCAGTGGAGCAGAGCAGGGAGCGAGAGGGGGTCAGTGGCAGTGGCACAGGGGAGGGTGATGTCCCAGGGATGGGGGGACATCAGCCCTGCATTGTGGGACAGAAGGGTTTTGTGTAATTTCAAACTTGGCTGCATAGCCTGAAACGGGGAGAAAGGTCTAAGGTGCCTCCAGACATTTGTATTTATTATTTAATGCTTCTTTGGAGTCTTCACGCAATTTTGGTGATATTGTGACCCTCCACATTGCTCCTTTGCTTTTCGAGCTCAGATCTTCATTAATCTTTATTTCTAGTGATTGATGTTGAACACTATCTTTCCAGAACAATCCCGAAATCCTTGGCTTAACTTTTCAATTTAATTTAATTTTACCTCACCATTCACTCCCCAGATGCAGACTTCCGAACTGGAGACTCTTCTGGTGGTGTCCTGCATGAATCTCCTGATGGAACTGAATTATCTGGGGAGGCCTAAGCTCTCCAGATTGCTTGGCAGGTGACTTTTTCCTCACCTTGTAGCCAGACTTGCCTCTAACGCACCAGTGTCTGCAGCAAACCTAATCAGCACTTTAGGAACAAAGCACTTGTGCAAACTGCAACCTAAACTCACATAAAACCCTAATGCCTCCCGAAGCTCCTCTCGGTGGATCGCTCAAGGAGACATAACGATGTCAAAATGTTTCTCTAACAGCTGCCTGGAAACGGAGGTGGAGCTCTGCAGCACGGCAAAGGACTATTTTTGTGGAGAGGGCATCCTCTTGCCACTGACCTTCCATCCTCTGCTCTTTCCATCCCGTGACATGGAGTCAAGGAATGACAGCAGAAGCCATGAGCAGCTGGGGCTGCTCTCCAGAAGCCCAGATGCACTTGACTCCTGTCCATCTCCCTGTCTCTGCAGCTTTATCCATGCACAGCCTGGCGCTGAATCTCACATTTGCTGTGGATTGCATTGCTCTGTTAAGTCCATTAAGTGCCAGGGGTTGCTCTACTGTAAATGTCACTCTAAGGCTCTCAGTCAGGTATTTCAACTCATGCCTAAATTTAAACACAGCATGGCCATGCTGAACCCAGGGGACTACTCCCATGCCTGCTGCAAATTCTTTAAGGTCAGACAGTTTAGAAGCACAGGTGAGGGAGGAGAAATATTTCCACCTGCTCAGGATCCTGCCTTTGCCCATAGGCCATGGCCCTGCTTAGGAGAGGACAACACTGCCCAGGTCAGAGCCCATAAATGCTCACTTTCAGCCACACTGAAGAGTTTCACATCTCTAGGAATGAGCCCATCAGCAGCTGCAACTGAACCAGTACCAGGTTTTGATGCTCGAAGCAAGCATCAGTTTAAAAGTAATAGGTAGAAGAATATTAATAAATAGCTGCCTAGACAAAAAGGAGGTTTGGTCCCCAGCCAGGGCAGCTGATGCATCTGTGGGATGTTGTTGGCTGTGCAGCCTGGCTTGCCATGGGTCCCTTGTGTGACCAGAGCACAGATGAGGATCACACAGAGTAGGAGAGCAGTCTTGGCTGAGCTCAACTTTGTACTCTGAAATAAGCTAAATTCAGCTCTGAAACCCCCTGAGTAGGGATTACAGAATCTGTTTGTGATCACGAAGTGCTACATAATTGTAACTGAACACTTCTTTTCTTATCTTATTTGCAATGTTAATATGAACTTTAATTAAAAGGAGGAGAAAAAATGTTTCTCAGACATTTTGGCCAGCACTGAAGCAATGCTTTACATTATCTACCCAGAAAGAATAGCTTCACTAGCACAATAAATTTTTTTAACCTCTTGAAAAACAGAGCAAAGATGGTATTTTATTTTTGGTTTCCAACTAGCTTAATTTTCTATGTGGGGCTCAGAACTGGGGAATTTTCTCTGGTCCTGGATGAGGATGGGGCCGTGGTACCTTCTTCCCAAATGCAACAGGGAAAGGAGAAAGGAATCAGCATCACCAAAATGTCCAAAATAGGTCAGTCAGGCTCAAGCAAAGGAAAAGGGTAAAGATGAAGACAGAGACCCAGCAGCACATGGTCACAACACCCCCACACTGAAGCTTCCACAGGGAAGAGGGGAAAGGAAAGGTTACTGTGCTCCAGGAAGCAAAAGCTTGGCCTGGCAGTCCATCCCTCACTCCAGTCTGGTGACATCCACAACCTTCCCATGGTGTAGAAACCCCACAGGCAGGCCACAAAACACAGGTGTGACCTGTGAGTGTAGGTGTTGGTAGCTTTGTGCACTGGAGAGATGAACAGATCCCCCTGCTCCCTAGCTCATCTCCTCGGTGGCTCTAGCTTTAGCTCTGCAGCTCAGGCTCTTTGGGCCCCCATTTTAGTGCACTGAATGCAGGAGAGGGGCTGGAAGGAAGAATGCCCTCCCTTGGGGACACAGGTTTCCCAGTGCCACCATCAGCCCTACCAACACAGCTGGGTTGTCACCTCCTGAATGGTGCCATTGTTCCTGCCTCCAAAATAAAACAGACACAGGAGGCGTTTCCACCCAAAGAAAACGAGTTTCCACTGGTGACTTCTTCCCCCCTTGCTCGAGAATCCTCCCTCCCTTTCAGGGCCCCCGTAGCTTTCCTTTGTGCCTCTTCCAGGATGAAAAGAGGTAGTCATTGATTGTATTAATAATTCAGGGCCTAATCTCACAGACGGGTGTTCACAGCCCGTGAGGTGGCAATCTTTCATCTCGAGATCAGGATCAGCCAGATCTTTTAGAGGTCAAGGAAGATAGCTGCAGCATGGAAAATGCCTTCAAAATAATAGGTTTAGGCAATCCTCATGCATGGATGGAAATGGCAGATGAAAAGCTCGTGTGTCTCATGGCCTCAGTTGCACCTGCATGTCAGCCTGGTAATGCCCAAAAACTACTGAAGATGATTTCCATCAGTGTCAGTGAGCTGTGATCTCTGCCACATATCCCATGGCACGGGGGCTGGAACTGGATGATCTTTAAGGTCCCTTCCAACCCAAACCATTCTATGATTCTATGGCATACCCCAACCCATCAATATTCCCCAGGTCACCTGAGTCCTCCTGTTTCTCAGGACAGCCACCTGCCTCCTGATAATGGGTCTCATGTTCCTCTCCTCCCATGGCCAAGCTCCTCCTTTAACTGCCTGTTCACTCACGTTGTCTTAATCATACTTGGAAGGACAAACTCTACTGGTGCTGTTTGCTTGTTTGGTTTGTGGCCAGGAAGGTCCCTGCGCAGGCAGAGTGGCAAATTCATTTCCAGGGCTAATAAACTGCTCACAGGCCCTAAACTGGGGATTCACCAGACAAGCAAAGAAATGGGAAATCTGAATATGCTGGATCTAATTTTAACCTGGGGCCAAAATTTACATCAATACTCCTGGAGTTTCCCTGCAAGGACAATGAAGGCCTTTTCTTGCCCCAGGACCCTCAGTCATCCCCACCACTGCCCTGCCAGCTGGGTGCTGCTGTCACCACCCGGGCTGAGCTCCCCACAAGGTGCCCATGCAGGGCCGTTGCTGCTCTCACACTTCGCAGGGAGTTTATGGAGGAAATGGCAAGGTCAAAGACATGCACCTTGCACCTGGAACTGGAGGTGCCAAGTCCTGTTGGGATGCCAAACATTAACGGGTGCGCCGATAAGAGCCGGGGGAAGCGGCCAGCGGAGACTTCTGAGAGTTCCCACGAATGCAGCTGTGCCTTGGTGGAGCCTCCCCACTCTGGGGCTCCTGGCTCCCAACAGGATCCGGGCCCAGCACCAATTTGCTGCCGCCGCAATGCTCTGCTGCTGTTACCAAGGCACCTCAGCGCCCCGTGCATTAGCATTCTTCTGTCTTGTGCTTTGTCTTCTCAGGGAAGCCCTTCCCCAGCCCAGCCAGAGCTGCTGTGGTGGCGGTGGCAGTGCCCCCCAGCCAGCAGGGGCACAGTCCCCCAGAGCTGGGATTAGTAACGCTCCAGTGTACAGTATTTTACGGCCTGGGACTCGCGCCCGACCCACTGTGCACACCTGCAGGAAGGCCTGGCCTTGCCATCGCTTCTCCCCCCTCCTCTTTGTCTGCTGCATTCACTTGGGCTCCTCTGAACAAGCAGTTTACCTTCTCCCAGGCAGGGGCTGTGCCTGGTTTCCTGTCTGTGCAGCATCCCAAGCCTGACAGAAGCTGCTCTGTCTCTTCTGTGGTGTCCAGACACCAGAGTATCCAGAGCTGAGGACTGATTTGCAAATAATTATTACGGAAGGAAGCCGTTCCTTCTATAACTGATAACTTATCTGGTATACATCAGGCTTTCCCCAGTCTTCTCTCTGTTCCTGCTTTAATAACCCATCCCCAAACACATTGTTCCTTTGTCAGGACTATACACTCACTGTGCCCACATTTAAGAGAAAGCCCTCTTTGATGGCAAGGTTTCTGTAGCAGGGCTGTTTAGATTTGTTGTGATTAAATCACATCCATTTTCTAATTTGTACTTTACACACACTCAAATCCCTCCTTAAGCCTGAGCTGTACAGGCACATTTTGTCTTCGCTGCTGACTTAATCAAGGAGTGGAGAGCTGCTGTGCGCTCTCTGCACTCGCTGTCTCTTGCACAGAGAGGAGAAAGGGGAGAAAGAAACACTTTGCAAAGAGCTGCTATTATCCACGCGCTATGGTGACGGCATATTTAGTGTTTGTGGCTCTGGGGCTGCAGTAATTAATTGTGTGTCTGACACTTGGGTTGGCACAGCCCAGCACCCAGAGCTTTCCCATCGCCCTGGTACCCGTGCCTGCCAAAACCAGCCCCCACAGGCCTCTCCCCAGGAGTGCTGGGGGGACTGGAGGGCGAGCTGCCACACTGCCCAGCTCTCGGCAATGTTGGGTGTGGGGCAGCTGGGCTGGGCAGCTACACTGAGGGGCTCTGAGAGCAGCCTGGGGTCTCCATCCCTTCCCCATCGCACAGTCCTGCTGAGGGTCCTCCTCCCGCCGCCAGTGCCAGTCTTTGTCAGGATTCCCCATCAATGTAAAGATGCTCTCAGGGGCTGGACAGGGGGATGCCCCCCAAACCCCACTTCCCTCCCCTTCATCCCCTCCTGCTGCAGGTGGAGCATCCACGCCACTCCGGGAAAACCCTGAAATCCTCCTCCACGTCCCCCAGCCCTGTCTGCCTGCACACGGAGAGGGGGTGCTGGGGGTCGGGGGTGTTCCAGCAGAGACCCCCAGTCCCCCCCTTTCGCAGGGCTGCGCCTCCCTCCGCCGCTCGCTCCCTCCCTCCGCCGCTCCTTGCGAACGACGCTGCCCAGCGTGCGCGGAGGGAAGGAGGGAGGAGGGAGAAGGGAAGGAGGGAGGAGGGAGGGGACCTCCCTATCTGGCTCTATCTCCTCGGCTGCCTCTCACATGCTCCGGGAGGGCGATGCGGCTCCCCGCGTCCCGCTGAGCGAGGCCGCCTGCACCCCGCCGGGGCTGCCCGCAGGGCGGGGGGCTGCCCGCGCCCCTGGGCCTCCACCGCCCCGCCACCCCCGCTGACACCCGTGGGGGCTTTTACTCTTTTGTTTCATTTGGGTTTTATTTTATTTCGTTTTTATTTTTGTTTTATCTACCCCTCTTGGAAAAAAGAATATAAAACAAAAGCCGCCGCTGCCTGCACCGACCCTCGCGGGGCTGGAGAGGCTGATGCGGCCGCCAAGGTAAGCGGGGAGGGGGCTGGGGACCCCCCGGCCGCATGTCCCCCGGTTCCCTGCATGGCCCTTCCTCCTCCGGACCTGTTGAGGCTCCCAGTCCCCTCCTGGCTCCCCCTTTCCCGGCCGTTTTTATAAAGAACCTGGATTATTCCCGCTTCCCCCTGCCCGGCTCGGCGCTAGCTGGCATGCATGAGGTTATTCATTTATCCTCCCTTCTGATGGTTGCCACTAAAGCTGCTCCCTGCTGCGCTAAGTCAGTCGAGTAATTCCTTGCAGACCACTGATGAGAACTGTAAACATCCTTCCCAATATTTCCCCCCTTTCCCTCGGATTGCTCATCCCGGGGCTGATCGCGGTTATCGGGACCGGAGCGGGGACACAAAGCTCTCCCTGGTTCCGAAGTGCCTGGGGGGTTTAGGAGCCCCGAGGGGAGGAGGGCGGGGGGTGACAGCTGGACAGATGTGGGACACGGCTGGGACGGGCACATCTGTTCAGGGAGAGGATGGGCAGCAGGAGTGCGGCAGGGCAGCGGGAGCGACTCCGTTCCTGATGTCCTGAGACCGTAAATAGCCCAAAAATCTCCTCCAGGGGACGGGGGGGACAGAATAAAGCCCCCAGACAGGACAGGTCAAACGCACCCGGCAGAGCAGCCCCTGTCCGAGCTTCCACTCTGGGACATGCACGTTGCCCTTCCTAAAAACTCCATATATTTATGGAAACCGGGCTGCGTTTGCAAGACAGGTGCTTTTTTGTTGTGGTGGTGGTTGTGAGGCAGGAGATGAAAGTTTGGTGTTGTTTTGATGTGATTCTTGATTGCTGCCTGTTGGAGTAATTGCATCGCAATTGCTCAGAGGTAGAATCAATTTCCCCAAATTGAGATTTTAATGGGAGCTCGCAAGCTGCTGTTATGTCATGTGGTTTAAGGCGGCGTTGGATTGCATTTATTTTATAAACTGGATACTTTTGCAGGCGGCGCAGGGATAACAGCACCACCCAGTGGGGCCGCAGCCCCGGCCCAGCCCAATCCCAGTACAGCCCAGTACCAGCCCAGTTTATCCCAGTCCCAGCTCAGCTCCAACCCTGTCTTAGTCCCAGCTCAAACCCCAGCCTTAATCCCAGCCCAACCCTAACCCAGCCCAGCCCCGAGCCAGGCACGCCCGGGAGGACTCCTGGTGCCAACTCCACGATGCTCCCTCTTCACAAAAACTCCCATTTCCCTGGCCAAAATACCCTCAGAAGTGCTAGATTAAAGTTGTTTGGGTTTGGGGGTTTTCCCCCCATAGGAAGGAATGTCTCTTTCTCAGATATTCAGGACAAAGTTTTAAATCAGCTGAGGTCACTGTCACTCAGTGCCTCACAACTGAGAATGCAGGAAAGGCATCCTGTGTTGGGTTGTATTTCTGGCCACTGCTGCTGCAAATTGACAGAAGGAGACCTGGCAAGGCTGATTGGGTTTCACAGAGCTTTTTCCAGAGGATCCTTCAAACAGCCCTTGCTCAAAGGGCTGCAGATGTAGGCTTGCAAACACTCGATGCCATCTCCCACCTTTAAATAGGATGGAGGAGATGTCCTTAGCTGACCTGTCAGTCAGAGGAGGGGAATTGGTGAGCTATGTTTGCACTTTCTCGACATGTCAGGAGCTTTTAAAAGCAGCAGAGAAAAACTGTCCCATCACATAGTCTGGCTTCTGTCTCTGCTCATAAGCACCCTGTTCTCTGCAATTCTCCTGGTGTCCCTGCCCATGGCAGGGGAGTCAGAACTAGATGTTCTTTAAGGGCCCTTCCAACTCCAACCATTCTGTGATTCTGATCATTTTTTGGCAGTTCAGACTTAGCCATCTTTTCTGCTGAGCTGACTTTTGGCCATTTGAACTTGCTCTAGGGAACCTCCCAGCCCTTCTTCTGTTTTTGCTTAGAAGGGAGCCCAGATGTGAAGAAGATACACTACAGAGATACTGCTTGATATCTACCCCAAAGAGGAGACTGGGCCAGGCAAACCAGCTCCCTGCAGAGAATGAAATATACAGCTGGTGAATTCCAGCCAGCCCTCCAAACCCTGCCGAGCCAAGGGATGGTTACATGTTCCCATGTGTACGAATTAGGCCTTGCCCCCCCAGGGCTTTGCAGGCTAGGGAAAGGGAGAGACACAAATGAGTGTTAACAAGTCCAAAAAATAGAAGTCAACGTTATGAACTCTATTTGCCTTTAAATATCCCTGCTTGTTTTGTTTTCTGTCATGGGTAAGACTGGAAGTTTTCCACCAGCCCATCTTCCCTTCCCCTTATACAGCCTGGCTGTTTCTCAGCATTTAGAGGTGATTTTTATGGCTGTGGGCTTGGAGCAGGCAATTTGAGGAGAGAAGGTTACCCACTGTGACTTCAGTGGGGGTTGCTGATAATCAGTTAATCTGCAGATGCAAGGATGCAGGTCAACAAAGAGTTCTTACATTTCATTTACTGGTGGCACAAAGATGTAATTTTTTTTCCACCTTTCACAACTGGCCTCTTTTTACACAGCCAGGTTGGTGAGGCTGATGGAAACGAGGATTTAGATAAACCAACAAACTTCTCTCTGCACTTTGCTATGCAAGAGTGGGTCACCCTTCGAAGCCCAGCTCTGTGCCATCCCCTCTGCCTGCCCCATCCTGCTGATGCCAAAGTTCAGTGCAGGGCACTAAGGAGATCTCAGGAAGACATTTTCCTGCTCTACCTGCAAGGAAATACTGATAGGGAAGAAGTTTAGATGCGTATTTGGCAGCTTGGAATGACGAGTAAAAGGAAGGTCTTTAAATTTCACTGCAGATATCAGAGGTGGCTTTACTGCATAAGATGTTGGGGTATGTTTGGTTCTTCTTATTCAGGTTTTTTCTTTAGTAAGGGAATTGTTCAGTGCACAAATGTTTGCTTTTATTTTCACAAACATTTTGGGATCAGTTGTCAAACCTCTCCAGGCAACAACTAGGGGGTTTCCGTTCCAAACTTCCTTTCTTCCTCCTTTAAGGAGCAGCTTGCTTTTTGCTGCTCGCCCCAAACACACACATATCCCTGCAGAGCGTTTCAGGATTAGCTTCCTGCAGGAGTGATTATGGCTTATCCCAGACAAGCCACGAGTTGAACACCGTGTCCTGAGGCAGAGCAGGAGTGTGGAGATAGTGGTGTGAAAAGTGGCCGCACAGAAAGTTCACGGGAAAGTCAGGAGCAGACCAGGAGCCCCGACATCCACTCCTCTAACTACCAGTTGCAGCCCTCAGAAATACCCATGTTTACTATTTTAGCCATATAATTACAGGTAGTGAATGATTCCATTAGGAAGGCTGTGAGGGCAGCCCTCATCTGCAAACCTCTGGCTTCAAATCAGCCACATTCACTCAGCCCCACTGAAGCCCCCAGCCACGCAGGGCAGAGAAAAGGAAAGTTCAGCCCAGCTGAGTGTCCCACGGGATCTGAGACTCCTCCAGCATCCTGCAAATGCCTCGGAGAAGGCTGTGATTTGCACATCAGCCCTCCACAGTGACAGCAAACACGGCAACAAGGTGCAGATGACCACGGAGGTGCCTGTGCCCCGGAGCTGAGCCGCTGCCGTGGTTGCATGTCAGCGGTGGGTGGTTTCCCACATTCTGTTTGCAAGGAGCATCAGGCTCAGCCCTGCCTGAACAGGGAGTCCTGCATGGGCTTTGAGAAGGAAAGAAGTTGGGGGAAAGGCAGTAGTTCCACATTTCCAAGCCTAGCTATCCCCATAAAGCAGGGCACAAATTTGAATTTCACACAGCATCTGATTCAGAAGAGATTTAAAGTCCAGAGATTTGATTCAGCTAAACAAAAGGTGAAGTTTATTTCAAAACCGTGTAAGGGGGAGCAGGATTTCAGAAACACACCTTATTTGGGGCCTTTTCCTCCCTGAAGTTACGGTTTGGACACATCTGTTGTTTTCTCCAGCGAAATCCGCTGCTTTGATCAGTGCCAAGAACAGCAATCCCATTTGCAATGCATGATGCAACGGAGCAAAATCAAGGAGAAATTTTTACAAACTGGAGCCAGGGGCATCCGACCGTTGCTTTATGGCAGCACAGTTTTCCCTACACCAAAGGCAGAATTTCCATCAAGGGTCTTATTTTAACTGTAATGCCTCAGACTGGATTCCAGGCTATCACTGCAATGTGTCAGCCTGCCCCAAAACGGCAATACCAAAGTGGTGCTTTAGGTCAAACCATCAAAGCAGCCTCGCAGCAGCTATTTAACAGCTGGGTTTTAAAAGTTCGTAATTCAGATGGGTTTTTTTTAGTTAAACAGATCGTGTTAGATGTCATCAGGCAGGATAACAGCAGAAATTATGATTTTTATTTTGAAATAAAAGCAGAAGTCGCATTGCAAGAGGAGAGGGTGGGAGCAAGAGGAAGGGGTTTGAGGTCTGGAACGCCATCCCCTGGATCTCCTCCCCCTTCCCTGGGCTCTCCCCAGCTCACAGACCCTCTCTCTCCTCCCCCTAGGCCCCTTCCAGCTCCAGCTGCCTACACATCCCATCAGCAGGCATTTCTTCTTGGGTGGTAGGAGCAGCTGGCAGGGTTTGGACATACTTGCCCCTGTTTGACATCCCCCACAAAGAGGTGCTTCGAGTCGGCGTTCCTCCCACACTGCCTCTGCTACAGGTCTGGATCCGGCCTGCCAGCTTTCATCTCCTGCCCAGCTCTGCCCACTCTGGCAGCTCCTCTGCACACAGAGCTCCCTCTGACTTTAGTGGACACCATCTGAGCACAGCTCTAGGACCAGCAGGACCAAGGCAGATATTCCGTTAGGCAGGCAGGGCCACAGGATTTTTGGATCCCATCTGGGTCCCAGATGGAAAAGCTGCAGTGTTTTAATTCCTGTTGCAGCTTGGATAAAGCCCCAGAGAAGTTCCTCCTTCTTTGGAGGCATAGGGGCTCACTCCCCTCATGGAGAAATAGATAGGTGTTAAAATAGATCTTTGCTTCTTGGATATCTATTCCCATCTCCTTCTCCTTCTCTAATGGGATATTTGTTGTACTGAATCACAGATTGAATCCATGACAGGAAGGAGATCACAAACTACTATTAGAGATTTTTAAGCCACACCCACTCAAAAAAGCATCCTTAAGGATGTTTATGAGCTAGAAGAGGAGGTTTCCAAGAATAATTAGAAGAAATGTCAAGGAGTATCCCAGCCTATACCAACCTGCAGGAGGAAAGAAGCATGGTCTTACAGAGTTGGGAGAAGGGTGGTGTAAAAGAACCAGCATCCTTTTATTTTTTGCATAAGAACCCCAAAAGAAAGGAGATGAAACATCCGGATGGCAAGGGGACACGCCATCAAAGGGGAGCTAATGATCCAAAACAGGGAAGTCATTAAAGCCTACACCCGTGGGCACCCTCATTCAGAAGTGGTCTTAGTTCACTGTGGCTAAAACATCCCTCAAGGGGAATTGTTAAGAGATCCAAGCTAAGTGGATGCCTTCCTCCCAGCCTAGCCCTCTCATGGGTGGCACAGACCCCTGGGATGGTGAGGATGCAGATCCAGTCTGCTCACCTCCACACAATGTGGCATTGCAGGAGGGAGAAAAGAGCAGGATCTTGAAACCCAGCAGGCAAACGCCTGTGTGCTCCAAGCTGCTGTTCCATCTGATGGTCTGTGAGCAGGCAGGGCAATCCCAGGGTTGGTGCCTGCCTGGGACTGCCCAGAGGGTCTCTAAGGGAGGCTTAAAAGTGAGACCCTGGGACAATCCTACCAACATAATTAGTGAGACTTCACCCCAGTGAACATCCAGGTCTGTAAGTGCACAGGAGGCAGTGGTGGTGGTCCTGAGTGAGTTTAGGTATTGTTATTCATCTCCATCGGTCCTTGGTGGGCTGGCAGCTGGATTTGGGCACCTGACAGCCATGCCCCTATGCAAGGAGTGCCAGTCTAATGATAAGGATCTATGAGAGTTGCTGTTTCTGAGTCACCTGGGGTTACTTCACCCTGCCAGTGCAGGTGCGGGTGAATGACCTGGAACTGTTGTGAAACTCTCACCTACCATGGTGCCAGGGCTGGGAAGATATGGAGGAGCTCCATGTGCTGGGGGAACACCATCCCCCAGCAGGCTGGAGACCTCAGTGATGCTGTCACAACCCCTACCCTGCACCAGCTGCCTAAAGCCTCCCTGCCTCAGTTTCCCTCCTGTGCTGTACCACAGCCCCTTTACCCCAAACTGCTTAATTTTTGGGCGCAAGATCCCAGGGCCAGGCTACCCTGTTCTTTGGATCAAAGGGCTCTTGGAAGGCCCATGGGAGAGGGGCAGGGAAGGCACAGTGTGTGTTGAGAACCGATGGGGTGGGAGAAAGTCCCTCTCCCAAAGTGCCGCGAGAGCTGCGATGCTGGCACACATCAAGAGCCCTTCCTTTACCCATCCTGCGTGAGACCACCGCCACCCCCTTCCCTGGGGGCACACACAGCAGATCTTGATGGCCCCATCCCCATCTCCAGCCCCCTCTCCGGGTCCCTCCCCGGCTCTTTCTGGCCGCTCCTCCCAGCCGGGCTCCCATGGCCGCGGCCGCTCCCGCCCCTTCCCGCAGCATGGCCGGGGAGGCGGGCGCGCTCGGAGGAGGAGGCGCAGCGCAGGATGCAGGCATTGGGAGGCAGCGGGATGATTGATGGCTGGGGCTTGGTTGGAATGGGAGGGAACGGAGAGGAGGAGGAGAAGAAGGAGAAAAAGTCTGTGTAATCTTTCGGTGCAGAGCCCGGAGCTGGGGCCGCCCGTGCCTGCCGCGCTCCGCGGAGCCATGCGGGGCTTTTGATTTAATTTTTTTCCCCCAAGTTCTTTCGATTGATTTATTTTTCCCTTTTTTTCTCCCCTTTCCTCTCTCCCCTTGTCCTTTTTTTTTTTTTTTTTTTTTCCTTTTTAAACTCTTCTTCCAGGGAGAGGATAGTGGTTAAAGCTCGAGCTGGATGGATGGGTATGGGGAGAGGGGCAGGATCCACAGCCCTGGGACTTTTCCAAATCCTCCCTGTCTTTCTCTGCATCTTCCCTTCAGGTAAGGAACAGCCTCTTTATTTTGCAGACTTTTTCCTTGTGTTTCTGGCAGCCCTTGGATCGCCGCCCCCGTTCCCCTGTCCCTGGGCCTCTTTCCCTCTCCCTCTCCTCGCAGCAGTTTGCCACATGTTTAAAATAAGCAAGTGGGGCTCGGTTTTGGTGCGTGCACCCCCAATTCCCCGCTCCCCAAGCAGTCGCGGTGGGTGTTTCTCCTTGACCTCATCTTCTTTGTCTCCCCGCTCCTCATCCCACAAGGAAGGAGATGGTGGAAATCAAAGCGGCGAAGGCAGCCGGGAGGAGGGAGGTGTTCCTGACAGCGCCAGGTTACCTCGTTCTGCCCTTCCCGGCTGCCGCGAAGGGAAGGGGGGACACCGGTGGGGTGACCCACGTATGAACACCTCCATTGGAAATTTCTACCGTGGGAGCGGTGTGTGCTCCACGCTGCGAGCCGCCGCGGCGGGCAGAGCCGGGGAGCGGTGTCGGAGGGGCTTGGGGGGTGTTTGCGGTGTGGTTTGGGGTCGGTGGGGGCCCGGGGGTCGCACCCCACAGAGCGCGGCGGGAGCGCGGCCGCGGGGCGCACCTGGGCGGGCGGGGGATGCGCGGGCGCTCCGGGCGGCCGCCCCTTCTCGCTCAGCGCCGCACGGCTCCGGGGGCTCGGCAGCCTCGTTTGCTCGGAAAACTTGTCCCTGGCTGGGCCGGGAGCTGTTGTGCTGTCCGAGGGCGGGATGGCAACCAAATGGTCCCGCGAGCATCGGCACCCCCGGGCCGGCCGCTCGCACCCGCCGCGGGGCTCGGCCCCCCCCGCCGCCCCCGGCCCCGATGTTTGTATTGTGTCAGAAAAGGGGAGAATTTCAGAATTACAGCTGAAAACGCCATCTGTTTCCAATGAATCCCCCATAGTTTTTCACAATGTTTTTGGCAGATCTCTGCCTGCAAATTCCTTCAAGCCCTGAGTGCTTGTTTTTGTTGGGGGAGGGGAAACCCAGTCCACAGAGGCGGATTTGTTCCTTCCAAAACTCTCCAGTTTCTTTACCTCTTTTTTTTTTTTTTTTTTCACTTGCAAGGGGGGGAAAAAATTGAGAGAAAGCAGGAGGGCGAAGGAAAAACTCTAAGGCTTGAATCTCCCTATCTCCCTTTTTGTTTTTGTAAAATTTTCATTTGTAAAAAAAAAAAATCTAATTTATTAATTTTAAAATCTCCTCTGCCTTTCTTTTGCATAACCGTAGGTGAAGTAGTCTTGCACACACATGTAGGAAATAAATAAATAACTGCTTTACGCCCTTCCTCCCATCTTTGCCCTCTTCGCCCTCTTCCAGGAAGACCTTTTCAACGCTGCCCTTAGCACCGAGGTGTCTCTCTGGGCCCCACTCTTCCCACGAACCTTCCCAGCAGGCTGGAAACTGAACCCCCTGTTTTTGGTTGTTTTTTTTTTTTCTGGAAACTCTGTAGCTGCTCCCTTATGTGTTGCTTAACGCCCTTTTTGGAGCGGTTGAGTTGCAGAGCGTCGAGGCTGTGAGATTTACGGTGCAAGAAAGAACTTGATAGGAGATCTGGCTGGCTGCTTTGTTTGATTCTCCCTTCAGCAGTCAAATAAGGTGCAAAGAACTGGCAGAACGAGGCGATCCAGAGCCCGCGGGAGCGGGGCGCAGGCGGAGACGGGGCTCCCCGTGCCGTGGGCTGCGAGCAGGCTGGGGGCTTTTTAAAAACCTTTGTGGGTGGGAAGGTAGGGAAAAAGGGGGATTTATTCCCTGCCATGTCCTTTTTGCCCCTTCTTCCCTGTGCTTCTTGGGAATTTGTGGGTTCCCAGCGCCAAGGAGGCTGGGGGCTTTTTAGAAACATTTGTGGGTGGGAAGGTAGGGAAAAAGGGGGGTTTATTCCCTGCCATGTCCTTGTTGCCCCTTTTTCCCTATGCGTCCTGGGAATTTGTGGGTTCCCAGCCGGTTCGCAGCACCAAGGAGTCTGGGGGCTTTTTAAAAAGCTTTATGGGTGGGAAGGTAGGGAAAAGGAAGGGTTTATTCCCTGCCATATCCTTTTTCCCTATAGTTCCTGGGAATTTGTGGGTTCCCAGCAGCACCAAGGAGGCCTCGCAGCCCTCCTGGGAGCCCCAGGTGAGCAGGGCCGCTGGAGGCTGCCCAAGCGGGCGCTCGGCGTGTCAGATCAGTGCCTCGCCGAGTCCTGCCCTATTTATTTATTTGCTTAACCCCCCCTACGCTCGCAGCCCGGGCTGGATTCCCACTTGTGCTGCTCGCACACTGGTGGCTTCGCCCTGCTGCCTCCTGGGCAGCCCCAGCATCCTGTGCCCTTGGGCTGGGTGCTCTGGCCCTAGGTCAGGGTGACCATGAGGCAGCTGGGGAAGGAGGTCCAGAGCACGCCACTGGCTCATTGTTTCCTTGGCAGAAATTCTCCTTGGAGCTTGAGCCAAGTCCCAGTGTTGGATGCTCATGGGTGCTCTCCCAGCTGAGACCCTGAGCTCCTGGGTGAACCAAACCTGTGCCTCCCAGTACAGGCTGTGCTTCGTTTTCTTGCACATCCTTTTGTACTTCCAGAATCTGGCCCCCAGTGTTTTTGCCCCAGGTGTGGCAAGCTCAGGTTTGCTTTGACTTTCCCTGTTTGTTTCCAGCTTGGCTGTTTTGGCTGTAATGCACTTCTGCCTCCGTAAAAATTTGGAGTTTTCTGCTCTTGGTCCATCCAGACAGCGCAGTGGTTTCCAGATAAGGATCCAACCTTGTTGAAGGGCTGTCAGTAAATGGCTTTTGTCTCAGCAGCAGGAAGGTGATGGCATTATTAAGCCAAAATTGAAATGGTTTAGAGGCTGAAATAACCCCCACAGTGCTGTGAACATGGAGCCCATCCTGGGCAAGGTGGAGGCAGAGGAGGAACGCGCCTGTGCGGGATGCTGTCAGGGCAGAGAAGAAGGGAGGGATTCAAACGTAAACCTGGAAATATTTTGGCTTCCCTCTTTTGTTGCAAGCTTGGAGCTGGTCTTGTACTTGGAACAGGGAGATCTCTGCCATTGCCAGCAAGGCACGTTGTGGGGCTGGAAGGAGGCGCCTTGTTTTTGTTGTAGATGGGGTGGATATGTTGCTTTTTTCCACAGAAAATCATGGAATTCCTGGCCCTTGGTTACTGGGGACAAGGCAATGTTAGGAGTGACTGGGTTTATCATGGGAACAGTGGAGGTTTCTTTCTCTGTGGCATGGACAGCTGTGCTGAGTCGGATGTGCACATGAAAGTGCTCACAGGGCTGGGCAACCATAAAAACTTCCTGGCCTGGGGGCTCTTCTTGGGCTGTGCCCTGACCTGCTGTCCCTGGAGAGCCAGGCTGCGGCCCCAGTGACAATGAGCTTTGTGGTCTCTCTTCTGGCTCCCTGATGGGCACAGCCCATAAAGCATCCGTAGGCTCTGGCGGGGCAGTGTGTGGCCCAAGCAAGCCCCTCCTCAGCCTGTCAGTCCTTCAGGGGATCCCACAGCCAAGCCCTACTGCTCCCAAGGGATAAGTGTTGGTGAGACAGTGAAAGAGGTCAAAGATGAGGGCTTTTGATCCATCTGGATGAGTTTGATTTGGTCTGATTTGCTTTTCCTGTTGGAGCAGACACCAGACTTGGAGTAAGGGGGAGTGAAGGAAGCTGGGACCAAAAGAGCCTCAGGGTCCCAGGTGGTTGGAAGAAGGCTGGGATGAGCTCAGGGCTGCTGGAATCCAGGAGTGATGTGTGCTGGGGTGATGGAGAAGGGGTTTGGGGGAAAATGGGGGTTGCATGGAGATGCTGCTGTGGTGGGCAGATGACCTGACCTGTGTCTGGCTGTCCTTGCAAATCCCATCCTGATGCCGCAGATCAGGAGTGAGCTGTGCAGGCAAGGTCCTGCCTGACCGTGCACAGCATCCAGAGTGCACTTGTTAGAGGAGAGCTCCTAAATGCCTTTAAAAAGCTCTGTAGCCTGCACTTGGCAGCTACTGGGATGAAAAGAAGAGGATATTTATTCCCTTGTCTGTGAGCTCTCAAAATAACAGTGCGTTCGATTGTAGCCTCAAGATTGCTTTGCACTCAAGTGCAGCCCGGCTGAGTAAATCACTGCTCCACCAGCTGAAATTCCTGCAGCAAGGGGGAGAATTGAATTATAGCCAACTGCAAAACCAGATGCCATCCCCTTGATGAAGTCATCGGGCTCTCACTGCAGAGAACAAGCTGGCTCCGACACACACACAGCCCTGGTAGGCGCAGACTGAGCCGCTCTGTCTGACTCTGCCGTGGTGTGTGGGGTGGCCAGGGTCTCATGTCCCCACAGCTGCAGGGACAGCAGGTCCTTCAGAAGGGTGTTGAGTCCCACTTTGTACTACATGAGCATCCAGAAGTGTTTGGCCATTCAGTTCCTAGCAAGCAGAGCTGTCCCTGACGTACAGGTTTTATGGGTCAGGCAGAGAGCAAGCTTCACTTGAGGCCAAAGAATTTTCTCCTCCCTTGGTTTCCTCTCCTTCCTGGACAGCTGTTGACTTTGGTCCCCAAAGCCTTAGTAATGATCTATGGCATTTTGGGTTTTGGACAAGCTACCTTTTTCTCCTGCTGTGTGACACACTCCAGCTGGCCCTTTCTGAGATGACAAGGGCATGTGGCAGGACATGACTCCAAACTTTGCCAGCCCACAGTGATGAGAAAGAATCACTGTGCTGGGGTACAAGTGGAACTGGGGGAGAGGGTTCCAGTTAGAAAGTTACTTTTTCTTCTTAAATTTAAAACCTGAGTCCAGGAGAGGCAGCATTTAAAAAGCAAATAAACCTCTGAAAGTCTGTGGCTGTGAAAGATGAACAGACTCTGTGGCTTCCATGGGGTATGAGCGATAGGGAGCGAATCCGGTGCTGGGTGGGAGCCCAGCCTGCAGGAACGGATCCCCAGGGTCCCCTGCATCCCCAGGTGGGGCTCCAGCATCAGTCAGGTGTCTTGATGGGCTTGTGGGGCTGCTGCCTTCCAGCCGGGCAGCTGGCACCCCACGCCCTGCGCAAGCCAACGCCTCCGATTGAGATGCCGCAATTTTTTGGCAGACATCTAATTGTATAAATTTGCCTCATCCAGATTTATGTGCTCCGGGCTTTTCTCCATCTCCTCGTTTTGTATCTCATTTACCTCTGCGTTTGAAGGGTTGAAATTTCACAAGAGCACAGTGGGGATGATTATTCCTAGAGGGAATCCACACCTGTGAGCAGAAAGCTTTTCCCTGCCAGCCCCACCGCGGCCCGGGCGAGGGGGAGGAGGGCGAGGGACCCGCTGCCACACCTGGGGGGCCCCCAGGCACTGGTGGGTGGCAGCGCTGCCTTCAAAGGCTCCCTGGGAAAACAGCTTTGGCGTGGGGAGAGAGATGTCTGCTGGAAACCTGAAACACTCGGCGGTGGGGGTGGCTGGCAGAGGTGGCCTTATCCAGGGACCGCTGCTCCAGAGGGATGGGGACATGAATGGCTGAGGAGGAAGGTGAGGGTGATGCTTCATGCAGGGCATGAGAGTGCAAATTCACCTCTCTTCCCACGGTGCTCATCTTGGGTGAAAGCTTTAACATCCTTTAGTGTCCTCATCTCTAAACTGGACCGTTTGCCTGAGGAAATTTACCAGCTCTTGGGAACTGTTGGTGAAAGTGTCCGGGTGCGCTCCCAATGGGGAAAGTCAGGTGTGCAGCTCCAGAAAGGCTTCCTAACCTGCAGCACCCAGTGCTGCTGAGCACCAGCTTTGTTAGTGCCCTTCTGAAGATGAAGAGTCAGAGATAACTGCTTATCCTTCCCTCCCTGCTCATGCTCCATCCACCAGCTCGTGGAAGAGTAAAACCTGCATCTCCTGAACCCACCTAATGGCCCCGCTTACTCTGAGCAGGCAAAAGCTCAGCAGCTGTGGCAAAGGCAAGGCCCAAATCCCAGGAGGAAGATTCAAGAACAAAGTCTGTGATTCTGTTGCTGTGCTGGTTCCCCCTCTCAGCCCATCGTGCCTACTGAACTCCCCAAGGTTTGCTGGTAGTTCTCAGAGCTGCACGGCCCTGGCTGGCAGCTCCATGGGTGTCTGCTCACCCTTCTCCCTGCACATGGATGCTGAGGTGAGCCTGGAGGAGCATTGCTGGCTGGGGGCTGGGAGAGCTGCCCTGGCTGGCGCAGAGCATGCCGGGTCAGCCGAAAGCCGAGTCTGGAGCCAAAAGAGCTGACTAAGTGACAGCAGCGATCAAGGGCTCCTTCGGCGGCGTGCAGCAGTTTGTGCTGGAGCTGCTGAAGACACTGACTCTGCTGGTTTCCTGCCTGTACTTGCCCCGTGTCTCTGTGATGCCTGCAGAGGAGAGATGGGGGGCCGTGAACTCGGTGCTGAGGACAGAAAGGAGGTGGCCATGGCAGGTCCTCCAGAATATTTAGTGATTGACACGGGCTGAAACGAGAAAAATCCTTCTGTGTCCCTCTTCTGACTTCAAGGAGCTGGTTTCTCCTTCACCCAGCATTCTCTCGAGCAAGACAGGGACTGGGTTTAAGGAAGCTGCATGGTTTGAGGTGTGCTCTGGGGTACGTCTAAAATCACTTTATTGTACACAAAGTAGGGCCTTTGCCTGGATTTAGTGCATTTGCTGCTTTTGCCAGTGGAAATGAGCACATAACCTCGGCCCCAGCGATTAAGGTGGCCCCTCCGCCCCAACCTCCCAACGCACAGCCTTGCAAAATAGGAGCCCCAGCTCTTTAAGAGATTCAGGTTTATTTTTCTCCTTCAGTCCCCTCCTCCTGGTCCTCCCCCCACTTCAGTGCAACTGAAACCTGATCTAATCCCTTTGCACATGGGTAATTTATTGGTCTATTGGGCTTTTCTTGATGGCAAATTGCATTGTCTTTCTTCCTGGGTTGAGGCTTTGGAGCAGTTTGCTGCATTCCTGCAGCTCTTTTCTCAGGGCTGATCTTTCACACCCCCTCTGAGCACAGTCAAATCAGTTTTATTGGGCCTCTTTGTTATGCAAACAAGGCAATAATAACCAGGCTATTATTCTGCAAGATTGTGCTTGATTAACAGTTCAAAGGAGGTCGCTGGAAGAGCCCGGCGCTGCCTTCCCGCACAAATCCTTTCACCGAGGCTGGGTCAGGTGGCCCTTGGGTCTCGCTCGCCCCTCGGTGCCCCGTGGGGTGCGGCAGAGCTGTCCCCGCCCGTGACATCCCATCCATCAGGGCTGCCCCAATCGCTCTTTTCTCTCCCTGGTGTGACAAGGCGCCGGCTGATCCGTGTCATAAAATAGAATCGCACAATGATTTGGGTTGGAAGGGGCCTTTAGAGGTCACCCGGTCCAACCCCGCTTCCATGGGCAGGGATCTCTTCAATGTCTCCGGGGGTGGGACACCCACCACCTCTCTGGGCAACCTCGGCCAGTGTCTCAGCACCCTAATTATAAAAAAATTCCTTCTTTGTATCTAATCTCACAACCCTCATGGGCATCAAATGTGGGTCCAGCATGGCCACCATGAGGAATGGCTCATGGGGACAACCCTTGGGACAGGAGCAGTACAAGGGGCTGTATACAAAGCACAATGTTCATTCCCTCAGTTTTTGCTGGGGACTCCTGATACCTTGCTGGAAGCAGTCCCTTGTGCCGTGTTTTTAAGGAGCACTGTGATTTATATTTTTTTTAACACTTTTGGGGTCGTTTTCATGCTGGTGGTGACTGCTGTCTGCCTGTGAGCAGAGCAGCCCACATCTCCTTGAAGCTGGCAGATGTTGCTGGTATTTAGCACCTTGGAGAATCGTGCCTTTCCTATTGAGGTGTCAGCATAAATATGTTTATTTAGATTACTTAAATAAATATGTGTTTAGGAGCCTAAGTCAGGGTGCTCAGATCTGAGGCCAAAGGTAATTACGTTTTACTGTGTTCTCCAAAAAGGCCCTTTACTGCCTGTGTGAGGCTTGCACATCTACACTTCAATCCATGTATTTGGAAAAACGCGGGATGATGTATTTGCATCACATGTGGGTGATGAAATACTTTCCAGCCCGTTAGGAACCAAGAGGATATTAAAAAACATTGCTTAGCAGTGAACACTTTAAAATTAACAGGTCTGGTGAATGTGCATTCAGGAGTCTTAAAAGAATTGGCTTTTGCTTACAGAAATTAATTTCCAGTAATTCTCTTTGTTACAGGAATTACAGGAGAACAGATGAAATGTTGGTTTTGTGCTAGTTTTCTGTAAGAGCCTGATTTGGGTAAATGAAACCCAGGTTACTTGACACCCACTGAAAGGAGAATAGGGGGGCACTGATGATTAAATGCTGTTAGATGTGTGCATATGTTGGAACACTTAATTTGACATCAGGTAATGCAATGTACTGATGATGAGGGCATCTGATACCCCAGAGCCCTGAGTGTGTGTTTGGTGGTCCATGGCATGTTTTTGAATGGAGGACCAGGGCTTTCGAAACCAGGAGCTCAGGAAAAGGTCACAATTCATTCATTGCCTGCTCAATGGGATGTCCTGGTTAAAGGGCTGACCTCGGCAGAGTTGTGAGCGTGTTTTTATCCTCGTGTCCTGTCGGGGTGGCAGGTTGTGCAGGAAACAAGGCTGCTGGAGGGAGATCTGATGGTGGGGCTGGGCAAACACCTTCCAGCGAGAACTTAAAAGTGCAAACCGTTTAGCTTATCTGGAGGATTGACAAGGGACTTGATTGCAGTGTGTAAATATCTTTGTGGGAAACACACTCGTCACTAACGGACCTTTTACTGCTTTGGAGAAAATCGCTGGTTCTTTTTATGTCCTTACAATGAAGTCAGATAAAATCCACTTAGAACCAAGACCCGTGTTTTGTGAAGGTGATAAACTCCTGAAACAGCCTGCCCGGGAACGGGGTGGCTTTTCAGTGGGCACAGACCTTACGGGAAATGTCCCTGAACAGATGGGGGAAGTGGGAGGGGGCTGTCCTAGTCCAGGTGGTTTTCTGATTTTTTTTCTGGCTTTAGCTTTCTGAAACCGTTGGTTTAGAGACAACAAAGGAAATTTTGTTCTCTGGTTTGAGTGGCACCTTTCAAGGCCTTGAAAGAAGATCATGGGGAGGGTTGGGAGGTGGCTTGGAGGGGTTGAAGTCACCTGTGTGAGATGAAGGCTGCTCTGCCATGGACAAGAAATCACCCAGACCTGGGGATGTCTCACAGACCCCAGGAGAGCCTTGCTAGGTTCCTGCTTGAGAGGGATTTGTTTCCATGCTAAGTCATCTGTGGTTGAAAAACAGAACCATTGTGAGTCGATGGAAAATAGATTATGCGAAATTGAATAAACATCGTTTCTTGGCCAGTATACAAATGAGCCTGCACCACTGTGCCAAAGCTGCTGCCAGAGGGGACGAGGCAAGGCTGCTTGGGAGGGGTGAGGGTCGTGTTCGCTTTCCTTCACAGCCTTTGTCAGCTCTGCTACCTCTCCAGCAGCGTGAGGGGCTTGCCATGAGGGTGGCTGGGAAAGTGTCCATGGAAAGGCCAGGCACACACAGGCCCCGCTCACACAGCGCCGGGGCACCTGGATTGGGAGATCTGGCCTTATATGGGGCCCTGAGCGAAACAGCCAGAAGGGGCTCGGTGCCAAAAGTGCAGCGATAACATCGCAGGGCAGAACGCTCCCCCTTCAGGCGCAGGGAGGAAGGAGATGGGCTTCCCTGCCCTCCCTTCGCTTGGGGCTTTTTAATTCAGGACCTTATAAAGTCATGTGTGACCCCGGGCAGGGCAGCAGTGGGGGATGCTCAGCTGGATGTGGGGGGCTGTTCAGCAGGGTTCTCTCTGTCCGGTCTGCATCTCCTCGTCCAAGCAAGTGAAGCAAGCCCTTAAAGAGCAAGAGGCTGTGGGTTTGTTCCTACTAAAAAAATCCTCTCTACACAGCAGCTGAAGAGCTGGAGCAGGCTAAGTGCTCTGCAAGCTGCTCCCGGGATGATGGGATGCTTTGTGTAGTGCATCCTGGTGCCTTGCTGAGCTGTGGGGTGTGTGTGGCTCCTGTGTGTCCAGGGATGTGTCCTCCAGCTTCTCCTGGGGCTGTGCGGGCAGGTCAGCCTGCAGTGACAGCACCTTCTGCCACATGGAACCCCAAGGCATCCTCAAGCTGCACATTAACATAACAACTAGGAGAGCAATGACTTTAATTGCCTGATGCCACAAGGGTTTGGGATAACCAGCAGTGGTGGCACTGGTCACACTCCTGCCGTGCTGCGCCTTCTATTATGATAGTCATGGAAAACCACACTCCTGGGATGAACAAGAGAGGGATGTGAAATAATAAATATTTTTAAATTTGACCCCTACATGCAGAGATATGAGCCCATGTCCCAGGTCAGAACCTTGTTGTTGAGTCACCTCTGGTCAATGATGAGTTAAAGGCTTTCCACAGAGCTTCTTGCAGGTTCAAGTGGGATGCTGCCAAGACAAAACAGCTCCCGGGTTCTCGGTGCTGTTGCTAGCATCTGAGTTTATTAAACATGAATTTTAAAACTGTGAGGAACCTGTCACCATTTCCTATTTGCATTTCAGTCTTCTTCAAAACAGAGAGGAGACTGGCTTATTTCTCACAGCCAAACTGCTCAGTGTTTTATAGTCTTAAGTCTCCCTTTCTGATTTTCCAGCACCAACTCTGTTTAGGTTTCCAGCTCTGTGATGTTTAAAACTCAAACATACTGTTTTCTCTGAAACAATACTGGGTTTTGTAACTTTCTTTCTAAACAAATCTGAGATACTTTTGGCACGGATGCCCTGCCAAGCTCCTTCTAAACAAGCCCCAAGACAGGAATATATGGGTACGCCTGCAAAAGGCACCATGAAAGCATCTGGAAATGGTGGGGCTTGTCTTTTCCTCCTGCTGCCTTTTCTGCCTGAACCCATCCTGTTCCCAAGCGCTCTGAGGGAGTCGATTAAAGAGGAGAGGAAGGAAAATGCTGTGAATTTTAAGTAGTGTGGGCCTGGGTTCACCCAGCAAGACTCCAAATTGGCAGGGCCAGAGCAGTGTCTGCGACATTCAGCGATGGCCATGTGCTTTTCGCACAGCTGCTTTCAAGTCTGCTCCGGGGAAGCCACACTGCCCCAGGGAGCAGACGTTGTGTGTGGGGGGGAAGAAGCAGGATCTGAATTTTTTTGCCTTCCTCTGCCTTGCCAGGAAGCACCAGGGCTGCGGCTGAGCCCGGCAAAGGCCCTGCAGCCTCTGGCTTTGCTCCTCCTGGGCAGCGCACGGCGGGTGGGAAGGGAAGGCAAGGCAAGGCGGGGGCTCGCTGGCATCCCTGCACCTGCTGTGCCGGTTTTTCTCCTCCAGCTCTTGTTCTCTCTCAGCGAGCCGTGGTGGGGAACAGGCTCCCAGGGCTGGGCAGAGCCACACAGATGTCAAAAAGAGGTTTTTTGGCTCCCATTTCTTTCTGGAGGCTCAGGCAAAAGCGCTGCAGCGTCACTGCTGTGGTGCTGGTGATGGTGGATGGCCTCTGGCCATGCTGCAGGGTGGATCGTGACTCTGGTCCTGCTCTAACCTGGGCACAGTGCTTGTGATGCTGCTCTGTTTTCCCAAGCTCATAAAGGAGGAAAAGGGAGAGAACTTTGTGCTGGTAGAGATCAGTCTGGACACAGTGCCCAGTAACTCAACCAACACAGAGCTTAGAATGTCAAACCCTAAAAGGGCATTAAAAACCCCATTGCATTAACGATCCTCCCTCATCACTGCTTATGAATATATCCCATTCTTCCACACCATGGTTTCCCCCCATGATCATTCATCTAAAGGCTGCATGTTCTTTCCCTTTTTGGCTTCAATCGGGGCAGATCCTGTTGGTTTCTTCGGCTTTGATGCATGAGACTTGGGTCATGTGAGAGGGTCACGTCTGGTGAGCGAGGCCCCGTCACGCGGCCGGGCCGGTGTCATGAGTTTGGGCAGCGGGAGGGGGACGCGGCCTCAGGACGAGCTAGAGTTGGGCAAACCAGCACTGACCCCCTTGTTTCTGTTGCCCTCCCACAGTGACATCTCCATGCAAGATCCTCAAGTGCAACTCTGAGTTCTGGGCGGCCACGTCGGGCTCGCACCACCTGGGCGCGGAGGAGGCGCCCGAGTTCTGCACGGCGCTGCGGGCCTACGCGCACTGCACGCGCCGCACCGCCCGCACCTGCAGGGGAGACCTGGCCTACCACTCGGCCGTGCATGGCATAGACGATCTCATGGTGCAGCACAACTGCTCCAAGGATGGCCCCACGTCCCAGCCCCGCCTCCGGACATTGCCCCCCGGGGACAGCCAGGAGCGCTCCGACAGCCCCGAGATCTGCCACTACGAGAAGAGCTTCCACAAGCACTCGGCCGCCCCCAACTACACCCACTGCGGCCTCTTTGGGGACCCCCACCTCAGGACTTTCACGGACACTTTCCAGACCTGCAAGGTGCAGGGGGCTTGGCCGCTCATAGACAATAACTACCTGAATGTGCAGGTCACCAACACGCCTGTGCTGCCCGGCTCCTCAGCCACCGCCACCAGCAAGGTGAGCCTTGTCCCCCTGAGCAGAGGTGGGCGAGGGCAGAGAGGCTTCAGAGCAGCTTTTCTTTCCTCTGTGTCTTCCCCCATTTCCACATCTGCTTGGGGAGGGTAAGACAGAGCATGAGCTCCTCTGAATTTGAATGTCTGGCCCTCAATATCAGATGTCCATCCTTCTTTTGTCTCCAGCCTTCACTGAAATGTGGTTCTTGTTGAGCACATCCAGCCCCATCACAGCAAGCAGGCTGAGGTGCAGGTGCTGGACCTCAGGGGGCCTTCATGGCCAAGCCAGGTATTGCAAATTAAGAGGACTCCCACCATGGGATTGCTGTGAACTGCCACATCAGGAATGGTGCTGACACCTCTTGGGGGACCCCCAAGGCCCATGCAAACCCCAGGATTGCTCTTCAGGGAGGCTCCAGCTTGCAGAAAAAGCCTGGAGGGAGCTGAGCTCCTCACACTGCCTTCCCCTCTAGCCAGGCTTGTAATTGTCTCTGTGGTTTGCAGCCAAGTCAAGACATATTGTGGGGAACAGTCTGTACTGGAGGTGCTTTGACAGACTAAATAAACATCCTGAAGGTACAAGGCAAACACGGAGAGCCCAAGGGAAAATGTGCTGCTGTGATACAGCAGGACTTGTGTGTCACAGGCTCAGCTTCAGGAGGGACCTGGAGCTGAGGAGCTGGTGTGCTGCCCCTTGTGCAGAACTCTAAAGCTAACAGGGCACTTTTTGTGCTAAAGAAAGAGGGCGGCTCAGCAGGAGGCATGCTCTTGCTTTTGGAAAATGTCCTGTCCCACCATGTCTGGGAGTTCTGCTTCTCCCTCTGTGTGTGGAGAGGAGAGAAGCACGTGTAGGACAGGGGCTGCTTCTCTGCTCTCATGTCACCCCTTTATGCTGAGCTGGAACTGGCAGTGAGGTTCTGACCTGTCCCAGATAAACCCCCTAAAAGATACTTATCTGATGTCCTTACCTGCTAAAACACATCAAAACCTGCTGAAGGTTGCAAGGAAGTCTGCCTTGAGGAAAGTGGTCCTTAAGGATCCCAGGACCTGCTGGGATCGCAGGATCACCATCTTAATTGAGCTTTTCTCTTCTTATCTGCCTCAGAGGCTTGTGGTGAGGAGGGATTAGTCATGAGATCTGCAGCGTGAGCTGTGGGAAGCACTGCTGTGGGCACTGTGCTGCTGGAAACCATGGGAGCACTCAGTCCTTGGGGCTCTGTGTGTTCTCTGCTCTCTTCTCCAGCCCCACCCCACTCTGGCCAGGTCTCAGTCTCCCCATTCACAGGGCCTACATGGCAGGAGATCCCCTTTGCCTCTTCTCCCTCATGGGCAGAAAGGTGCAAGAGCAAATCTGCAAGAGCTGAGAGAGGAAACGTAGTTTGTACTGTTTGTACATGCAAATTCTACTCATTTTCCTCCCCAAGTCTTCCCTCCAAAAGCCAGGCCAGCAAGGGAAGAGCAAGCACTGAGGTCCTTCTCTGGAAGGGGCCTGTGTTTGAGCCCAGCCAGGGGTGAGGAGGCATGTTGGGCTGTGTTTGTGTCATAGAATCACAGAATCATTAAGGCTGGGAAAAACCTCTGAAGATTGAGTCCAGCCATTAACCCAGCAGTACCAAGGCCACCCTGAAGTCACCCCTAGAAGGGCTACCCCACTGGAGCAGGCTGAACACATGTGCCTGTGGGGCTGAGATGGAGCAGGACATGTTTGAGGGCCCATGGGAGAAATCCTGTTGGTCTGCACTTGGTTAGGGAAACAAATTGGTCCAGCCCTTGGGATGTAAATGTCATGGGAGTCAGAAGAGAAGCTCCACCGCCTCCAAGGGAGTCAGGGCTCATCCCTGCTGCCATCTGCCAGCCCTGGAGGCGAGGCAGTGCTGCGTGCACGGGCATGCTGCCACAGGCCTGTGAGCAGGGATACTCCACCCAGCTCCAGCTGCAAGGAAGTTCCTCTGCTGGGCCTGGAGATAACAGGCAGATCCAGGTGGTGCATTCAGTCAGGCCTCTGGGTCTTGGATCTCTACATAGCGTTCTCACCCTTTGGCTGGAGCACGATCACCATGTGTGGGGGGCTGAAAGTCAGGGCCACTTCTTAGGATGAAGGACTGTGAGAATGAAAGTCATGCTCCTGTCTGGAGTGAGCATCCAGCCCTTCCACCTCCCACCCCACTGCTGGCAGCTCTCAGGTGGTCATCACTGGCTGTAACCATGCTCATTTTCTTCCCCCACAGCTCACCATCATCTTCAAGAGCTTCCAGGAGTGTGTGGAGCAGAAGGTGTATCAGGCAGAGATGGACGAGCTCCCCGCCGCCTTTGTCGATGGCTCCAAGAATGGAGGGGACAAGCACGGGGCCAACAGCCTGAAGATCACGGAGAAGGTGTCGGGCCAGCACATCGAGATCCAGGCCAAGTACATCGGCACCACCATCGTGGTGAGGCAGGTGGGCCGCTACCTCACCTTCGCTGTGCGCATGCCGGAGGAGGTGGTCAACGCCGTGGAGGACAGGGACAGCCAGGGCCTCTACCTGTGCCTCCGTGGCTGCCCAGCCAACCAGCAGATTGACTTCCAGGCCGTGCGCTCGGCCCAGGCCACAGAGGGCCGGGCCCGCAAGAAGGGGCCCAGCCTGCCCGCCCCGCCTGAGGCCTTCACCTACGAGACGGCCACGGCCAAGTGCAGGGAGAAGCTGCCCGTGGAGGACCTCTACTTCCAGTCCTGTGTCTTTGACCTCCTCACCACGGGGGATGTCAATTTCATGCTGGCTGCTTACTATGCCTTTGAGGACGTGAAGATGCTTCACTCCAACAAGGACAAGCTGCACCTCTATGAAAGGACACGGGTGCTGAGCCCGGGCAACACGGCGCCCACGGGAACGCATCCTGCCCTCTGGGTAGCACTGCTGTGTTTGTGTTGGCTGTGCTTGTTATAGAGGTTTGCTCCTTCACACCTTGGAGAGAAGGGAAAGGGGAGCAGGAGGCAGCCAGAGATGAGATGCAGGTGTTGGAAAACGAGAGGTTGGACATCAGAGCCACGTGGGTTGTCCTCAACTCAGTCTCTCTCTTGGTGCAAGTCCTCCATCTTCCCAGCTCTTGCCTGGGAGCAATGTGCTGCCAATGGGACCAGACAGGAGTTTTTGCTGGACTGTACCTTGTCTGGACCTTGCTCACTTCCCCCTCCTCCTGCTGCCATTCGAGGGGGTGCTGGGGAGCCCTTGTAGCACTCCCCTGGTCCCAGCCATGCACATGGTGACTGTGACACTGGCGTGTGTGAACATGGCTTTGTCTGCAGAGAGCAGAGCCCACGAAGAGCAGTGAGACAGGACCAGCACAGCAGGGCAGGATGCCTGGCTCACCAGGGCTGGGCTCTGCTTTTCCTGCTCTGCCCACAGCCCTGCTGTTGCAGAAGGTGCTGCAAGGGGCCAAAATGGTGGGCAGTGATCACACGCTTGCTTGGCTGCTGGTGCCAGGCACCTTCTGGGTGGAAGGAGGACACGTTCCTCAAGCCTTGACCTGCATTTTTTGTGGTTCAAAGGCCTCCCCTGTTTTAGCCAGTTCACCTGGCTGATTTCACTCAGTAGTTTGATTCCTGTCTCCCTTGTCTCTGCCTGGACCCACCATGGACTCTTGATGGCAACGGGAGAAACCTGGCCAGTATTCAAGGGGTTTCTGCAACTTCTGCCCAGCATTGGATGAGTTCCTCACACCGTTCACTCCCTGGTCCCCTGACACTGGCAGCAGGGTGGCTGCTCAGTGGGAGACCCAACTGCACCTCCCTCCAGCCCCTCCCCGCCTGTGGCATGGCCTGGGATGGAGCAGGAGCATGGTGCTCTTTATTTTTGCTGCTAGGTCTCTGCTCTGCTCCCCATCCTGGGGCCGCGACTTGCAACCCCATTGCAGACCAGTTGCACCTTAAGCCCTTGAGGGCTTGAATCAGAAATGGGGCGATGTCAGAATTCAGCCAGGAGATGGGATGCAGCAGAGGACCCCCCCAGCTGCCTCCTGATGTCTGTTCCCTGCCTCAAAACCATCCATAATCTCCTTCCCCCACCACATAGTGCTGCCCATCTTCTCCACTCCGTGTTCCTCTGTGGTTCACCCCATGGCTCACTGAACAAACATCAGGACCACCTTTGGTCTGCGCCTTCAAGACCTCCTGGTGGGTTTTCCCCACCATTCCTCAGGGGGAAGTTCCCAGAAACAAGCCCCAAAACACATGTCACACTTGGGGCACCTCCTGCTCTCAAAAGGGAGGTCTCTGGGCGTGATGAGACAAGCTAGCACCAAAAGAGGTGGGAACAGGCTTGGTTTGGCAGTCTGAACTGGTGCCAAGAGGCAGCCTGGTGTAAATACTGAACATGACTATTCATTGTGTCCTTACAGCTCTAGAGCTCCATTTGTAAAGCAGCAGAGAAATGCAAACTTGTGTCAATTGATGTAATTTATATTGTCTCTTTAATATATAGAGCCCTGGCATTGATCTCGTGTGACTGTACAGATGAAAAGATGTAATTGGTTTTTAAATGTTTAAGGAAAGAAAAGAAACAAAAAGATGTGTTTACTACTTTGCTCCTTGCTTTGTTTGCTGATGCCCCAGATACTCTGTTTAGGGAGATTTTGAAATAAGGATATCACAGTTTGGAGGTGCTGAGGGGAGCCAGCCACTGGACCATGGCACTGGACAGTTTCATTTCCCAATGCACTAATGCTCAGCCAGGCTGATTTGGACTTTCCTTTGTTCTAGAGAAAACAAATTTTTATCTTCTCTAGAAGTTTAAAACACACTTTTAAAAAGCTAAAATCTGTCTCTGGGCAAAGAGGTTTACCCCATAGCTAAATGCAGCTGTGCACAGCCTCCCTCTGAGCACACCGTGCTGCTTGAAAGCTGCCTGAGCTGGCCCAGCCACAGCGTGCTAACAGGTCAATAATCCCCTTAAGAGCTCCCCTTCCTATAAAACAATCACCCCACAGCATGGCACGCTGTGGTTTGGGGACAGTTTCCATCCAAGGAAAGTCTGGTTATGGCTTGGCTCATTCCCTCTGTCCAGATGGGTGCTCCAGTGGTGGCTGGTGGTGTGAGGTGGTTGTTGGGGTATCCCTGTTTTAGAAGCAAACAGTGAAGCACTTTATTTTGGTTGTGTTTGACCCAGTTCTGGTTAAAGGTGAAGTGTGGCCAAGAAGGACCCGATACTTGGAAACAAATAAAACAAAAAAAATACATAGGCAAAGGAGGGACATGCTGAAAATGGCCCCCCAGCTCCTCCCTGTGCTGAGACCCACGGGAGTGTCACTGCCTGTAAATATTGTAAATTATTTATTGAGAGAAACACAAGTAAAGTTTGAGGTTTTTTTTGACAATAAACGAGTGGGTCTCGCTTTGTTCCCCATGTGTGTTGCCTGGTGCTGTTCTCCACTCAGGATGAAGTGTTGCCCCATTTCTGCACTCACTCCCAAGCAGCTTTCTTCCACCTGAAGGACCCTCTGACAGCTCATTTCTGTCCTGAATCCTACTGAGAATTTCACTCTGGAGTTCAATTTATCTATAGCCAAATGATAAAATTAAAAAGGGGATGGGGGTGAAAAAAAAAATTTGTATATGGGGGTAATAGACCATTACAGCCCTGCTTCTCTGGGAAGGGAAATGTGCAGCAATGGGGTCCCAGTGGGTATCACCACGCCTCCCCTGGTCACCACAGCAGATTGGGGTGTACATCCCAGTAATGGCAATTCCTCCCTTTGTTGGGCAGCTCTCCTGTCCCTGCTGGGTTTGTTGCTGCCCTCTAATGAGGAAAAACAAAATTGCATTTTTTTTTCTCCTGTTAAATTTTCCGGTTTTGAAATCTGAAGGGACTCATTGTCCCAGCAGCTGGGGACAGGGAGCTGCTGAGGGCAGGTGGGGCACCCACACCAGCTCAAAACACACATTATTTGGGTGAATCCGTGCAGTGATGCCCAGCACCAGAGATGTGATGGACATCTGGCCTTCCCCTCATTCAAAGCCCAGAGAACTGAGCAGTGTTTGGAAACATCCAAATCCACTTCCTCTGCCACTCCTTGCATGGGAGAAATGGCTAAATCTGAAAATTCATCTGCAAAGTGTCCAGAGTGCAGGGGCCAGGGGTCTCCCTCACTGACTATTCTGCTAGGAGGTCACCAATTGTGCCCTGCTGTCCAGCCTGGGGCAGTGAGCAGGCAGCCCCTGCATGTTCCAGTGGGACCAAGTGCTGATGTGACCCCTGAGGCACAGCAATGCCACATCCCCATTAACCACACAAGACAGTAAATCATCCCCAGGAGCTAAGTGGGGATGTGCAGGGACATTGGTGGTGGCAGTGGTGGCCTTGTGGCACCTGGGAGAGGTTCAGATTGCTCTCCAGACCATGTTGAGGGCTGGTGAGGGGGCAGCCCCTGGGGGATCCAGGGCCCCATCCCTTCACTCTGTGATGGGCAGCAGCTCAAGTGCGGTGCACCACCTGGGGCCTGAGCCCCACTTTGGCTGTGTCTGCCCATGCCCTGGCCTTTGGCCACTGTCCTGGGCTCTGAGTGCTTGGGGTGAGGCAGGACCAGTTATCCAGGAGCAGCCACAATGCAGAGGGATGTTACTCACCAAAAATGAGCTTTTTGCTAGGAACCAGCTCCCTCTAGAGGGTCTGCCCCTCTGTAAAGCACAGCCCTGTCCCCTGACTGGGGTGGGTGCAAGGCAAGGTTGGGGGAGACACCTGGCAGCATCAGGGTGCTCACATCCTTACCTGCCTGCTTAAATAAAAATAAAAACGTTTGAAAAGTCACTGGTAGACTTCTGGTAGATTGACCCAGGCACGTACAGCCAGACCAGCTCCCTGAGCCCCTGTGCCTCCCTGCAGCTGAGCCCCATGGCCAACAGCCAGTCACTCTTTCCATTAGGAAATCCATTTTTCAGGAGCATATAACTCAGCTGTGAAATTTCACTCTTGGCTGAAACTTGGCTCAGCAGCAGAGAGACTGGGAAGGGCTGGACCCAGTGGCTACAGGTGTGAAAAGTGCGTTTTACAATGAGCTTTTATAACTTGGGAGAAACAGCTCCAATCCCTGCTCTGTGTGGGCCTCAGTGTGAGCAGTGCAGGGTAAAGACCAAACCAAAGCAGCCACTGGATGCCATCACATCCCACCTGGAGAGGCACATCCTGCCCAGGAGGGGCTGGGGACAGAGAGGAGAACTCACTGATGCAGCAGCAACAACACTTCTCCTAGAGAAAGGGGAATTCTCCCCAGAAAAGGTAAAAAAGAAAATTTACACATCCACAGAGATCCATAAAACACAGAGGTGGGATAAACACATAATCATCAGTATCATCCCAGTGAAATCCTGGTGGGTCTGGGTTAGAGAACGTATAGCTCCTTCTGATCAGGTGGAAATTCCCATCTGAAGAAGCTTCCAAGTCTTTATCAGCACAGACTGTGAAACTATGCAAAAACAGCCAAGCAGAACATGCTTATTCCTGCACAGTGAAAATATCCATGGTGGCTTGGCTGTGGATGGCAGGAAAGGGCCCTGTGATCCCAAACCAGCCCCCAGAGACACCACGCTGGGGCCCTTCTGAAAATCTCAGTAACACTTTTTAATATACAAGAATCAAAAGTACAGCAGTTTTACAATGTAGGAAAATTTCATACATACTATATAAACAACATATTTACATCAGAAATCACTAGGACAGTGGCATTTCTTTCACAAATATAAATTAATATTAATTACTGTTTTTAGTCAACAGGTTTAAAAGTCCGTATTTTTACAGTAAGAGTCCTTCTCTCCCCTGAGGGGAGGCAGAGGTGGGGAGGAAACGGGTGAAAGCAGAAAAATATTTTTGTGTGGATCACAAACCATTCACACAAGGACTTCAGCACTCGGTTCCGTGTCCATTTTGGTTGGGACCACATTGCCTGTCCCCACAGCAAGTTTTGGTCTGCAGGATTTCCACCATGTGAACTCGTAACTTTACACCATTTCCAAAGCTGTCAGGCTGAACAACTCTTTTTTTTTTTTTTTTTTTTTTAATTTAAATTGAACCCCAGCAAGTTACTGCTATTTTCTGCAAAGAGGTTGGAGGGAATCCCACAGGTGGTTAGGAAGGAAGAGCTGTACCAAAGCTGTCACAAACACCACAGGGAAGTTCATGGCTGTGGATGTGTCCCCTCTGATCCCACTCCTGTCCCCATGACTGTGTTTGGTTGTGGTCCCTATGCTGAGGGGACATAAAATGCATAAGTGTGTGTGTATGTGCTCAGGGAAGACTTTCTCCCAAATCTCCTTCTCCAGGTTCACTAAAGCCAAACCCAGCAAACATTCACCCATCATGAGTGGACGTGATGTGACTCCAACATCAGGCTAAAGTGACAGTGGGGACAGCTCTCCAGTGGATATGGGTAAAGCTTTTGCTGTTGCACAAGAAGGAAATCCCAACCAACCTCAGATAAGCAGAAAACCCCCACATCTCAACACAGAAAATGCCTCTTGCTGGGATCCAAAGTTCTCCTGCACCAGCCCCTCACACTGGTTGCCAGTATTGCCTTTGCTACACGAGTATGGCACAAACTTCCCACCGTGACAGCACCGTGACAAAAACAGCAATTCTCTTTGCCCCTCTGAGGCCACCTCCATTTTCACATTAAAAGCTAATACCTCTGAAAAGAAAGGACCTCTTTGTTGAGATTGCACAGCCTGCAATCACAGCTTAGTGGGAAACACCACGGAAAGGTGCTCTCTCCACACCTCCCACCCCTCGAGGGGGACTGTGGAAGACTTGCCTTCACCTCACCCTGCACAGGTAAACACAAGTGTAACACTATCAGGGCAGCAGGTGCCCCAAGGAAACAAAACTGCCCTGAATTCGGTGGAAATCTTGCAACATAAAAACAAAAGGGGAACAAAACACTTCCCGTGTGTCCCCTTGGAGCAGCGGGATGGGGAGGAGTGATGGCAGCAGATTTCCAGGGATACACTGCATGGAGGAGTTTTAGTGTCAGTTTGCATGCACCTTCCAAGGCACTGCCTGGAGTCAGGAAGCCAGCCCTGAACACCCATCTGCCCTCAGTCCTTTGGGGAAGGGACATCACAGCTTATTAGAGTCAAATACTGGCATCTTAATAGGAGGCCCAGCTTCTGTGCCCTGCCAAACAGGAGTCTGGAACAGCCTGGTCTTTAATACTGAGCTCTGGGTGGTGATGGTGATGCAGCCCCCGACACCACGCTCAGGGCAGCCTTTGTGGTCTCCAGGGAACTCCAACCTGAAAAATTATCACCCAAGGTGCTTCTGGCCAGCAGGATGTGCACACCAACCCCTCACCACACCAGTGTCCAGGATGGATGCTGGTTTGCAACAAATACTGTGGTTTGAATACTTGGAGTGTTTGCCCTGAAGTTCACTGAGCTGGGCTGCACATTCCTCTTTTCCCTCTGCCACGCTGGGCTCTAAGACATTTGCTCCAAGGAATTCCTCATTCTGTCCCTGCTCACTGAGGTGCAAAGTCCTCAGGTTCATTTCCAATTTAGACAAACAAAAGGTCTATAAGTGCAGGTACTTTTAGCAATTCAGAGTCACTGCTGACTGCTGGAAGGTGACCATTCCCTGAGCAGTGATCACTCCACTGGATTCCTATTTCACTTTGCTCTACATCCCCTATCCTTCAGTCACAGTAAAGGTTTGTGATCACTGCTTTGTGAAGCACAGAGAGAAATTATTTGCCCAAAGACCAGAGGCAGGAAGATTAGGAGTTCCAGTATCCCCAGAGCCATCTTTTGATCTTGCACCTCCCAGCCAGCATCTATTAGTTCCTGGACCACCCAAGCTGCCCATGCCAGAAGAGAAGAGTTTTGTTATGAACTTCTGAGCCCTGTCCACTGGGAAATACTGTTCTCATCCCAATTTCTTTCCTGATGGTTAGAAGTGAACTAAGCCTTTTGCTGGCCTTTTTTTCCCAGCTCACACTTACCTCCAGAGTCAAGATTTGCCAGTTCCAGCCCTGGAGAAGGGAGGAAGATCCCCCCACCTCTTCTGTTGCAGGGGACACAACAGCAATCAAAGCAGAGCCAGTTTCTTGAAATGGATAAAGACACGAAAATGATAACATGGCCAGGAAAGTGATGGATTGTCACCAGCATGGCTCCAGCTCCTTTGGAGTCATTCTGCAGGGACATCAAGGCCCTCTTTCAACCAAGTGTGGCTGCTGAGGGACTTTCCTGTCCCTCCTTGAACATATCTTCCCATTGCACCATGCTGGTGACACACAAATCCCAGCCCAACCAGTTTATCCCCAACCCCAAAGCAGCATCTGTCATGTAACATCAAGTCAGAGCAGGCACACAGCCTTCTGCACCATCCTAAGCAGCATCAATCTGCCTTCTTCTGAGGAAACACTGGCTGGGGAAAAACTCCCTTGGGTCCATTGGACTGAGGAAAACAAAAACAAAACAACAAACGAGGCAGCAAGGCTGGTTCCATGACAGAACAGTTCAATGGTAAAAAAGGGGAAAGGAAATGGGAATCTAAACCAGAATCAAGAACTAGGGAAAATCTTCCTCCACCCACTCCCCCAAATTCCTCCTTGACCCAGCCAGATGATAGCAGCATGTTCAGAGTTTCTGGTTGCTGGCTTAGAGAAAGCAGCCACCGTCGCACCAGTCCCAGGATCTCGGACGTGCCCTTCGCCCTCTCGGTCGCTCTACGCTTTCCGAATGTTCCAGTTATAATCTGGATTGTTTTTCTGTTCCAATGACCTATCCAGAGGTGACCTGTGATCAAGAGGTGACTTGGAATCGTGGGGGGATTTCTGCGAGGGGGGCGAGCGAGGGTCCGACACCGGAGGGTGGGATGGAGGGAGGGGCTGTTTGTAATCGCCCAGTTTGTCTGTGTGGAAGGACCGGTAGTGGTCCGAGGGTCCTTGCCCATGGTAGCCCATGGGTGGCCTGTGGTCAGACATCCTCCTGAAATCCTGCTGGTGGTAGTTCTGAGGCCTGAAGTCCTCGGACCGCCGGCGTTTGGAATCGTGGTGGTGCCTGTGCAGAGAGAAATGGATGGAGATCAGCTCCCCAAGCCCACTGAGGTGAGGGCAATGTCTTAGGTTGGAAATGGGTGTGTGTATTCTATTCCTATCTGTGGAGCGGTTACCTTCTTAGTTACCTTCTTAGTTTTCCTTTATCTCTTCCACATCCAATCCTCCCTCTAGGAAATATCTTATTAATGGCCCAGTGAGTGTCACTGAGTGACTGATAAAATTACATCATCCCACTGGGAGAAGCTCCACCCAGGGGGAGGAGCCAAGCATTCCTATCTGGATATAATCAGAGGTTTGGAGCACCACAGGCATCCTTTTCCACTAGATTCCCAGAGGAGCAGCCTTTTTCCCACTGGATTCCCAGAGGAAGACCAGGCTCATCTACACTACACTAGAAGTACTACTACCTTCCTTCAGAGGAAGACTACACTGTTCTATAGGATCACTGCTCCAACAGAACCACACCTGGCACTGCAGGAGGGCTGCAGCCACCATTTAATGGTATTGCTGCCAACACCCTGACCCAGAGGGTGTCAGGTCATATTCTGACTCTGTCAGTGTTATTTTGTATTACTGCACTGTTTATTTTATTTTTTATTTTCTTCCCTAACAAAAAACTGTAAAAAAGTCTTTGCTGTAATTCCAAAATTACACCAGTTCAGAGGGAGGGGGTTACATTTTCCATTTCAGGGGAGGCCCTGCCTTGCTCAGCAGACCCCTGTGTGTCCAGACGCAGTCAGACCGTCGCTCACCTGTCGTAGTAGTCGCGGTGGCCGCGGTGGTCGCGGTCGCTGTTGTACTGCTCGTAGGGCCGCTTGCGGGACAGGTTGTTTGGTCGGTAGTTGCCGGAGCTGCGGTGGGGGTCCCCCCGCGAGCGCCGCTCCCCGTAGTGGTGGTCCTTGTACCAGTGCTGCTCATACTGATGGTGCCGCTCCCCGCCCCACATCTGGTTGCTGTTGCCGCCGTAGTTGAACTTTCGATCCCTCTGCCAGTCTCCTCGGTCTGCCGTGAGCAAAGAGCACCTCTGAATCTCTGTCGTGATTTGGTTTGAGCCCATTTGCTTCCCTGAATTCTCTAAATAACAGCTATTGACACCCCTTTAACTTTCTCCTCCCTAAACAATGTGGGCCCATTTTATTATTTGAATTTCTGTCACAGACATCTTTCATGAAAAATCCTTTCCTTAGGATTTTTCCTCCTGAGAAGCTGAGAGGCCTCAGGAACAAAATGTAAACAATGATTATCTGCTGCTGTGGAATGCAACAGGTGCATCTGTGATTGGCCCATGTGGTTGTTTCTAATTAATGGCCAGTCACAGTCATCTGGCTCAGACAGAGAGCCTGAGCCACAAGCCTTTGATATGATTCCTTCTTTTTCTATTCTTAGCTAGCCTTCTGATGAAATCTTTTCTTCTACTCTTTTAGTATAGTTTAAATATATCATAAAATAATATCAAGCCTTCTGAAACATGAAGTCAGATCCTCATCTCTTCCCTCATCCTAAGACCCCGGTGAACAAATTTCTTTATCACTATTTCTTTATCATCCTCACAAATCTTACTCATATTCTTTTCCTCACTACATCACCACGTTTTCTAGCCCAGCAGTAAGTACATGGCAGCATATGTTCTATCCCATCCCCTTTAAACCTGAGCAGCCACAAGTCCCAGAAGGATTTGTGTCCAGGAGTGTTAGGTCAGAAGGGAAGGTTTCTCCTGGCCTGCCAGCCTGGCTCACCTGTGTTGCTGAAATGTCTCTTGTTTGGGTGGCCGTAGTTGTCCCGGGGGTGGCCGTGCATCTGCTGCTGGGTGTGGGAAGGGGGCATGTGGATCTTCTGGGAGTGAGGATTGTGAGGCACGTGGGACTGGGACATCACGGAATCGCGGCTGGAGCCTGACGGCTCTGGGCGGAACGGCTTCTTCATGCTGGACATGTCCTCCTTCTTCTTCTGCTCCTGCAAGGGGGAACAGAGGGATACAGCTCAGCTGCTCTCCCATCAGAAGAGCAGGACTGTGAGCCAGGCTTGTCTGCCAGGCTCTGGATTTTCCTGCCTCTTTGAGGTGAGCCAACTCTGTGCTCAAGAATGGCACAAACGTGGTAGAGGACAGGCAGAGTTTGGCAGCTCTGCTTTTACACCTGATCTCTACAGGGCAGCACGCCCAGGCTTTTCACTCCACAGGGAACTGAACATCACATGCCACACCGAACAATGCTTTTGCTTGGTCAGGACAGCCAGGACAAAGTGACCAGAAATACCACATAGAAAAGAAGGCAAATGCAATCAGACTGTTTAGACATTGAGAAAATCACAGTGACAACAACAAAGAACACCCACGGTAAGAGGCAGAAAGAATTGGCACTTCCAGTGCAACAACTTTTAAGGACAGAAATTAAAGGGAAAGCACTTCATGTCTCACCTCCTCTTCCTGTGATCTTTTCTTATGAGCCATCTTGTAGAGTTTGTGTAGTTTTCTGGCATCAAATTCTGTGAATTTTGAGACAAATATCCATAGGTTCCTAGAAGGACACAAACATTTTCTGTTAAGTGCTACAGCAGCAGTTTAACTGCCAATGACTTCCAAACCAACATCAAATTCCTTCTACCCTTTCGGGAAAACAGTCTCAGCTCGGGACAGGATGATCAGGAGGGCTGGAAACATATTCTTCAAAGTAAAATAAAGAGGTTTGGAGTGGTTTGTATGATTTAGCTTTGAAATCAGTTTTAATGAAACTAGGACAACTGGAAGACAAAACATTTGTCCGGGACTGGTGATGGAAGACCATCCCTGGAAGTGTTCAAGGTTCAGGCTGAATGGAGCAATCAGGTCTAGTGAACTGTGTCCCTGCCCATGGCAGGGGGTTGGAACTGGGTGGTTTTAAGGTCCCTCTCAACCCAAACCATTCCATAATTCTGTGAATTTGTAGGCTGAGTGGAGCAGAAATCGCAAGATTTCATGGGTTAAATAAGAGGCAAATGGCACATCCATCCACAAAATATCCAGCATCCTCTGACTACCATTTCAAAATACCTAGACCAGCTAAGGAAAACAAAATGATCCCTCACCTTCTCCACAGCTTGATGTGATCCTGGTCAGTGTAGGCTTTAAGGCACTCAGAGATGCGATCACCGATTTTCAGGAGGCAGTTTCGTGTGTGCTCCAGCTGTTCTTGGACTGTCAGTCCCTTATCAGGCTTATCAAGTTGCTTCAGTGCTTTTTTGACTGGTCTCATCCTTTCCTTGCACTTGAAAGAACAACAGAGAGGAGAAAGTGATTAATTTGGCAGAGGGCTCTACATCATTGCCCTGTTAATTGAAAAGAAGCTTGTTTAGCTTTATCTGGCCATTAGGCAAGGAGAAATCAGCCATAAAATAGCAAATTGTTAGACAAGCTGCAGACAATCATCAATAAAAGACTTTTCCCCACCTCCACTGCCCCTGCCTTTTAGGAGGGAACAATTTGCTTTGCAAGCAGTAATCACACAGTCTGCCCCTGCATGGATCCCATGGCAGGCAGGGAAGTGTATCCAAGCCTCCACACACTGAACCAGCCATTTCAGCTGAAAAACTGCTCAATTCAATCCTGTCCAATCCCATCTTTGGTCACTTTAATGCTTGCTTTTACCAAAACTAGCAGATATGAGATGAAAGCACCCTGGTTTTCGGCCTGGGCACATCAACACCATGCACAGATAAGGATTCAGACAGGTTTTTTGACTGCCTGCCTGGATCTTTTGTACATCACAGAAGGAAAGTTAAAGAAAAAGACAAAAAAACCCACAGGACCTTCAACAATACAGAGATTTGCACTGAGAGAACTGCTTTTAAGAAGTGGTATTTCAGCCAAGGAGAATCTGCCATGACAATTTTACTAAAAGGCAATTTTTACAATGAGCCTTCTGGGCATGTTTGCTGTGAGAGCATTTACACAGCTCTGCACCTCCAACAAGGTCACCCTCAAAACTCCCCTGCTTTTCCTGGCCTGAAAGAACTTCAGTGGCTCCTTGGCTTCTACAAGAGAGGGAATGTAAGGCTGCAGGGTGCTCTGTAACTTCGCTGGGCTCTCAGCACTGCCCTCCCATTTCCCAAGGAAAATACAAAATACTCACTATGCTGAATGTTTCTTGGTCCAGATCATCATCCTCATCTTCTCCAATGGGGATTGGCTCGCTCCCTGCAGTGATGTGGACAGGACCCTGTGATCTCTTCCCTTTACTTCCAGATTTGGCCTCTGCACCTTTAGGCTTTACAGGGACAAATTACACACATCACACAATGAGCCAGGATGGAGGATCCCCAGTGACCCAGCTAACAACCTCCACACTATTGTTACTGGCAGCTGCTAAACCTGGGCACTGCTCCTACAACTTTCCTCCCAAAATCTCCAACTGTTGAGCTGCAATGGCTCTGTTTAACTTTATGTCATCCATGAGGGAGAAGTCAGAGCCAACAGTTTGGACATGAACACAATATTCACACTCATGGGGAGAAACCAATGTTGAAGACTTGGAAGAGAGGTTAAAATAAAGAGTATCTCTCCCTTGCAAAGGACAGAGCTCAGGGTAGTCTCATGTCTACAAACATCTGCAACTTTATGTGATATCACTAGCTCTCAAATCATGGCCTGTTCATGTACATTTTTACCTATATGACTTACTTGCAGTCAAAGCCACACCAAAAATCTCTGGAAAGCAAACTTTCCCCTACATAGGCAACAAAACTTAGTTTGCACTTATGACCTCAGTGTCAAAACACACTGGGCATGTAGTACATACCTGTTCCTTGGACAGGTACTTCAGGTCATTATTATGGAAGCTTTTACCCCCCTTCCAATTTGCACCCAGCCTCAGGGCAGTTGTACCCAAAATTCAAGAGACATTTGAGTCTCCAGCATACCAGTGATGTTGAAATACTCATTCTGTTGAGTCCTGAACAGTGACAATGACAACTTACAGTCTTGATGGTGTGGACACTTGGGTCATTGGGTGAGTTTAAATTAAAGGGGAATACAGACAAGGACCTGCCAATCCTGTGATAAATCACAGCTGGACAGAACTTTGATCTGAGTGCTCCAGGCTCTTTCCTTAGCATCAGCTCTGTGGCCATATCCATGTCACAGGGACAGCTGTACTTTAAAGGCAGCCTGACAAAATCTCTTCCGTTCTGGTCACATTCCATGAAGCTTTAGGACATATTACATTTTCTACTTTTTATGGCAATTCAGAAGGGCTGAAAAAGGGATACCCCCTCATCCCACAGGGCCTTTAATGAATCCTAAGTCCCACACTTTGTCCTGCTCAGGGTCTTCCCTATCATGCTGCTCCTGAAAGTATCCCATACCTTCTCTTTCTTGTCTTTTGTCTTCTTTTTCTCCTTATCGCTCTCCTTTTCTTTCTTAGAGGATGTCTGTTTTTCCTTGTTCTCTTTGTTCTCTTTCTTCTTCTGTTTCTTTTTCACTGGGCTCTTGTCCAAGCCATCCTCCTAGAATATCAGTCACAGCACAAAGCTGGAGTCCCTCACCTCATGTACATTTTCTTCCATAAAACATCCTTAAAACATAGGCAACTTTTGAGGTCCATCCAGATTTACCCTCACACCTCTTTAGGCAGACATCGAGCCCTGCTCAAGCAGCTGCCATCCCCCCAGAGGTGACAAAAGGGTATGAAAAGCAGAGCAGCCCCACTCTGTGACAAGCTGGCAAGCTGCAGAGCAGCCCTGCTCTCCTGTGCCAGCTGCACTCCAGAACGATCAGCCCCTGAGGTAGATACCGATCAGCACACGAACAAAAAGCCTCAGACTGCAAGCCAAACCACTCAAAGTCTGAACATTTTCTAAGCAACAGCATGACCTTGGTAAACTCCAGCCTCACCACGGGCTGACGTGCCCAAAAGGAGAGGGAAACAATTCTTCTTTCTCTCCTTTATAAGGACAACAGGCTTTGTCCTGAGACAACCTTTCCCCCGAGTCAATGTGTGGATGTTTGTGGCCATTCTGGGATGCCCCAAATCCCTTAAAGCACTGAGCTGAAAGAATAGGTGGGAAAGGTCCTTCTTTCACACCAATAGCTGTATGGGTGGTTTTGTGAGTTTGCCAATCCTGTGGGAATTTACTCTTAGTGTCTCTGATTCCTGGGGGCTTTGCTGGGAATGCTTCCCAAGGTGAGGTTGGGCAGCGACAGCAGAGCCCAAGGAAACCTGGAAAAGCCACCAAGGCTGACTCACCTTGACTTCACCCTCTTCTGACTGGTTGTCTGAGTGCCGAGGAGAGGAGAGCTCATTCCCATGCTCATCTTTGACTTTAGGAGCCTTGTTCTCCTTCTTCACTCGGGGTTTCCTCTTCTTTAGCTTGCCCTGGTAAAAACACAGAACAAGTCAGGGAAAGCAAATAGCTACAGCTGCTTCCTGGGGACATTTCCCATCTCCTGAACATTGTGCAAACAGCTGCAGGTCCTGCAGGCTGGCAGGAAACCTGATGAGCCCAAATCCTTCAGTAAGAGCAGTAATAACGTGCCTCTTATTAATTATCATTTAAATGAGAATTATCACAATGTAATCAGACAATAGGTCCATATTCCTTCATAGAAATGATGTCTGGTGATCTGAGGGAACACAGGGTGTCTCCTGCCATCAGCCTACCACTCCCCCTGAAAGCCCCAGAATCAAGAGGCCACATCTCACCTCTTCCCCATCTTTCATGTTTTCTTTCTTGTCCAGATCTTTTTTCAGCAGTTTCAGTAGATAATCAACTCGGGTCTGGAGCTGTTTTCCCTGAGGTTTCTTATCTGTCTCAACTGGTAGGATCTTTGATAAAGCAGAAAAAAAAATATATATACACCTATAGGCACAAAACTTGACAAAAGATTTACACATTAGCAGCAGCCCTTCCAGGCCCAGCAAAGGGCAGAAGATGCTGCACCTTCTGGGGGAACAAGAAGGCTCAAGCCTTCCTTCCCCCTGTCCCTGTCTGGCCAAAGGCAAAGCTCCTACCCAGCAAGCATCCCTCCCCTTGGAATCCTATACAATTTAAAAGATCCCAAAGCTTGCTAAGCCTTGCAAGCTTGCTAAGGTCTCTTGAAGGAAAAACAAATCCTTCACAAGCTGTATTTGGGACTTTGAGTTGCCAAACTGAGTCCACTGGCCTTGACACCTTGGATTTGTTTGTGGCAGCTTGGTCACAGCAGCCCAGTCACTCTGGTAACCTGAGACATTGCTACAGCAGGGGCACAGATGCACAATTTTTAGTGGAAAACAAGGCTGAAAGGTGACACTTTGTGGAGGAAATAGCTCAGCTTGCCAGCTAGGTTTGCTACACACTTCACTGGAAAATGGGTGGCGTGTTTCAGGCAGCTGTTTCCATTGCAAAATGCCTTTCTGAGCTCCACACATGGAGGGTTCTCGGGCAGAGCCTGATCTCTGCTAAAAGCACCAGCAGGGGTGTCAGGGGAATGCTGCAGGCTGGCAGCAAAGCTGGTGTGCAGACTCCCAGTGCTCCTCAGCCCTGTGCTGCAGTTTCCACACTCTTTCCACCACACTGACACAACGGATGGCGGATTATTTTTAACCCAGATCATTTCAACATGGTGCCTGTAAACTGTTCTTGTGGGGATGACTGAGGAACAGAGGAACTAGATGGAGGTTTTCCAGCTGGCTGTGCTGCCATTCCCAGTCCCAGTCGTGTAACCATATCCTCGAAGCTAACACGGACCAGCCTTGACATAAGCACTGTCAAATCTGTGAGAAATTATTTCCACTCAGAAATTCCCACTCAGCTTCTTGTGAGATGCTCAAGGAAACATCAAGCCACAGCCTCTTCCATCCTGTGCATGGAACCACACATGTCAGCACTGTATCAATTGAGTGTGGTTCACCTGGTACTGCCCACCAAACAACACAATTCTGCCTTCCATCCAGCATGCAACATTCCATGAAGGCCACTCTTTTCCTCATTATCACTGATCATGGTTTTTGGAGTAGTTACAACCATAAACATCTGTTTCTGGAGTACATGAGGTGTGTTTGCTATGAGCAATGGACCCAGTGGAAGCAGCAAGCAAAGCCACCTACCTTATCAGACAGCTTCAGCTCCGGGTCTGTTTTAATCAGCTCCCAGTTTCCATAGCCATGCTCGTAAATTCCCACCAACAAGCGAGAATCCTCCTCCACTCCCCAGTCTACATCAAAATGAGCAGCTTTGACACGGCACGTCAGGCGGTACCTAAAGGCATTGCAAACACTGCTTTTAATGCTGTGGAGGATAAAGGAAATCCACACATCCAAGGTATTCTCTTCCCACTACAAAATCCAAACTCCCTGAGCCTCTTACTGTGTTGCCTACTTAGCCAAACTCACTTCTTCCTTTCCTCTGGGTCCGAGGGAATGGATTTGTGCAGCATTTCAAACTCCTCCTCGTGCTGGATGATGGATTTCACATTGACTTGGACACCAGAAATCTTGATGGTAGGACCTCGTCTCTTTCCAGGTCCTTTCCCTGCTCAGCAATTAAACACAGCATTAATTAAAGGAACTCTTACAGAAGGAAGTGTCTCTGTAAAATGGCTCCACAGACAGTGATCAAGACCTTGCCTGCAACCTCTTATTTAAACATAAGGCCCAAAATATAAGTTTTCTTCCACTAACTCACTTAGATCTGCAATTTAAACACCTCCCAGTACCATTTTCTTAAAAATACTTCTAAGTACACTGGAGCTGTTGATTCTGCAGTCTTGGTCAGCTGCAACAGGCAGAGACCCAGCAGGAAATCCATCCCTGACTCTGTATGTCCAAACAAACAGCAAAGAGCAGGCAGACAGAGAGTGGGTGGTGATTCCAGCTCTGGGAATTGCTGTGGGCCCAGCTTTACTGTGGAGTACACAGCACCAGTTTGATTTCCAGTTAAAATAAGATCTGCTTTGCTTTGTAGCCCAGCATTCCATGAGTTGGTCACTTCAGCCTCTCCCCACAAAAACTCATGTCCAGCAGAAGCCAACAGACCCAAGAGGCACTGTCCAGTCGTTACAATGTCACCTCCCTGTCCAACACTGGAATGGTTTCCTCACAAGCTCCATGGAACACTCCCAAAACCACCCTAACAACCCCCTGGCCTACCTTCTGCTGGATTTTCCTTCAGCTGCTCCTCATATTCCTGCATTGCTGACACACAGCTGTTGTGGATGAGCTCCCCCAAACGCTTCAGGTCAGCCACAGACTTGTCCACCAGCTCAGCATCCCGGGCAATGCACTCCAGTCTGGGGAACAGGGACAGCTTTGTGTGAGGTACAGCAGCTCCTCTCTCAGTCATTTCCTATTCCATTGTTTCACAGCTCAGTGCTGTACACATGTGAATGTATAAAACATGCACGAGGAAACAACCCAGGTTTGTCTTTATTTTGGGTCTAACAGCTGCAGTGCAGATGTAGAAAAACTGATCCAATCATGTGGATTTTTTAGTACCAAAGCAAAGGTGAGAACTGTCTGTCTTGGGGACAACAGGGACCCTCTGTGACTGTCCAGTATTCCCTCAGGCTTTTTCAGTTCCACATTAACTCCATTTGATGGTCCAAAGCTGCCATCTGCTGTCCCTTTTGCCTGCCTGAAGTCAGTAACATCAACACTCACATGCAAGCCTTGTGTTTCATACCAGGAGAGCAGAACCAGCTGAAAAATCACTGAATTTCTCGTATAATACATTCAGAGAACTCTGCCTCAGCCCTGAGACCTTTCTAAACCAGATCCATGTTTAAGGATGGTGCCTCTCTTTGTTTCCCTTCAGGAGGGACAGAGCATGGAAAGACACTCCCAATCCAGTCCTGAGGCTAACGTGCACAGAGGAGCTTGGCAAGTGTTTTGGGCAGCATTTGTTGTTCTGACAGCTGCTCCCTCTCCTCTCTGGGCAGAGTGGGAATGCCCCAAGGGCAGGACTGTGCCAGCAGGACCCTGCTGTGTCGCAGCCTGGCACCACCACTGCTCCAGCTGGTTTTCAGCCAGCATTCATCAGTGCCCATCAACAGAGGCACCAGGGAGTGCCCAGCAGTGCCTGGGGTCTGTGGCAGGGCAGCAAGGCTTGTGCTGTCTGTGCAGGCTGTGTCAAACACCCAGAGCAATGAGTGCTGCAGTGCTCAGGAGCACAATGTGCCTCCATGGTCACCTCTGGAGCAGGGCCAGGTTGGGACTCACCTTTCAAGAGGCAATCCAAACTTCTTGTAAGCCTTGATAAACCTAAGGAGAAAAAAAAATTAAAAAAATAAAATAGCTGCCATAAAAAGTAGGTCCTATATCACAAATGTGCTTGAATATATTAATTACAGCCTGTCACATTATCACCCTTGCATTCCCCACTGAGCAGCTCAGCATCCCTCAGCACTGGGAAGCCTCATCCATTAGCCCCCACAAAGAGTTTTGTGACCTTGGCTGAAGAAGAACACAACATTGTTATGAATGTTGAGTGTTTGACAGATGAGGGGTAAAAAAGAAAAGGAGAGTGGTTACTGTAGGGCAAAAAAAAAAAATAGAAGAAAGCATTGGCTCACACCATGTTGGTAATTATTAACTTCATTTTTCCAGGAAGAAAAGAGGCATTAAATCAATGTCATTAGTAATTTTAAAGCTTGGGCTGTAAATGTAGCAACCCATCACAGAAGAGCCAAATGTGGCTTCATCCATCAGAGAGGTTTGCAGATGAGGTTTGCTATTTATTTTCATGTCTTATTTTTATTGTGAAAATCCCTGCTGTGGCTAACACATATTTAGAGCAAGAGTTGCTGCAATCAAACATTGCCTTGAGCTGGAATAGACACAATGGCTACAACTACAGGTTATTTTTTAAATGAATTAATTTTCTGCCTTCTTATTTTCGTGTTGTATACTTTCAGCCCCTTTCTGCTACATCACAATAACCTAAATGGTTGTTATATTGTATATTATAACATGTCCTCCTGCTCCATGGTTTCAAGATGGTTATGGGGCAGCTATCACAGCCCAAAAATTCTGTTATCTCCTGCTTAAAAATACACCAGCTCAGAGATAGAGAGTTAAGGAAAACTCATAACTCCCTCACTTCCATCTTTGGCTGAACATCTGGGTAGAGCTGTTAAGACAAAGATCTCTGGGAAAGACTCAAGAATTAGAAGATAAAATATTCTGAAATTCAGTCTCCGGCTGACATCAGACACTGACACATTCAGATCAACAGGACCAGTGCTTCTCATGAGGTCATTTTGTCAGAGCCTGCCTTTCACTGAGAGCTTAAATCAGCAGCATGACTGCCAGAAAAGTGTCAGGAAGGCCAGAGCCCTTGGCTTCTCCAGCTCATGGCACCTAAGACCTCACATGTTATACAGCATGAGCTCCATCCACTTGGCCCACAAAGGGCACTTACAGCATGGATTAATTTTAGGAAGGCACCAGCTTCACTGTAGCCTGGCTAAAGACAATCCAGTCCATTCTGCACTGACCTGAATGCAAAGGTCGTCAGCTGGGATCAAACTGAGCTATATAAAGGTGCAGAAGCTGTGCCAGTGAACCAGCTCTGCCCAACCACTGACGTGCTTACAGGTGAACACATCCTGGATTAATCTGGGATTTTCCCCACCTGCATGGGGTTTCTATATTTGTTTTCTGAACTGTCCCTTGTGCCCAGCACTGACCTCCTGATTTCAGCATCAGTAAATCCTTCCACGGTGTCTTTCCTGACACTCCGAGGGCGTCCCCGGCGCTTGGGTCTCTTCTCGTCGTCGGTGTCGTCGGTCTCGCTTTCTGACCCAGATGATCTCTGAAGCCTCCTCTTGGTCTCTGCATCAGATTCACTGTCATTTGTCTGAGCCTGCAGGTACCAGAGAAACAGCAGGACAGTTATCAACTGCTCATCTAATCAGCTAGCAACCTTTTCTGTCCCTCTGTGCACTGGCACAATTTAATGGACTGTAAACCACCTGAGCATCTGTTCCTGAAGATGCAGGAGCCCCTGTGGCCAGCCCAGAGAGGCTGCACAATGGTCATCCTCCTTTTACAGCCACCAGTTTCACAATAGCATTTTGATCTACTAAAAGATGTTAAAACATTGATTTCCATGAGTTTATGCCACGGTCCCTTAGACTATTTTGAAAGCCAGGACACCTCAGAAATTAATCTGCATTCATCCAACATGAATTATCCTTCTCTGTGTTTTTCACATCAATGTTTTTCTCCAGCTCACCCCACAGAACAGTTCTAACCCCTTCAAGTCTCACATCCCAGCAGAGCATCCTTGCACAGTCAGCTTTCTTTTGGATTGGGGTAGATCCCATTACATAAAGAAGAGCTTGGGAAGACACCATCTCTTTTGCTCCTCAGGATCCAGATTTAGGCAAGAGCCACACAGGGAGCTAGAGAGCCCAAGGAAAAGAGACAGCCAAAAAATGGCAAAATCTGCAGCAAAATCCAATACAATTGGGTGCTTTGCCTTGTGGTCACTGCAAATTCTTTTGGTTTTGTCTGCTAAGGTGAGATGAGTCACACCAAGTCCAGTCTGGGCCCTCAGGCTGCATCCCAAACCATTGGTGCAATGCACAGCGCCAACAAGAGGTCACTGTGCTACCTCTGTGCTTTATCCCAACCAGCTTTGGAGTGGGAAAGATGCTCAGATGGCAGGGAGGCCTCCCCTGAGCATTCCCTTTGCCAGTTCTCTCCTCCAGCCTCTCATTCCCTCATGATGGGTTGTACCTTCTTCGTTGAGCTCCGGATTCGAGGCAGCATGTAGATTTCCTCCAATTCTTTCTGCCTTTCTTCCTCCTCCACCTTTTTCCTCTGCTCTTCTGGAATGATATCGTCCCAGTCCTTCTGGGACCGCTCATCCAGCTCTGTCTCTTCCTCCTCCATGGTTGCAAAGTTGGCAACCTTTTACAAGCAAAGGAGAAGTTTTAGCAATTCCCTCCCCTGGCAGGAACACCCCAGAGCTGTCTGCTAAGCCTCAACTCCTTCTCCACAGGAATTCTGCCAACACTTCCATAACTACTCCATAATTGATCCCTATGCCACTACATTCCTGGCTCCTTGCCCTTCTTTGGACTAACAGCTTTTGAGGAAGTACGTGCAGTTTAGGGAGTACTGCTGAGTATTTGTAAATTATTGGGTTTGTTTCCAAATTTGGTAAATTCTGCATTTTATTCACAGCCTTCAAAACCACGTTCCTGAAATTAAATTAATACCTACCTCAGGGGGGGGTTGGAACTGGGTGATCTCTAAGTTCCCTTCCAACCCAAACCATTCTGTGATTCTGAGATCTGTGCGAGGTGTTCCTACCTGTTACTGACCTCAGGGTGTGGGGAGCCACATTCCCAAACCCAGCACAGAGCCTGGGGGTGTCCATACCTTGAACTGTGAGAGCAGCTCGTCGGTGGCACTGGTGGACACCTCATTCTCCCGGGTTTCAGCCAGACGCAGAATCTCGTCGATGTCCATCTCCTGCCAGTCAGGGAGAAGGAGGGATAAAGCAGAGGGTGCCAGGCACAGCAGGATGTAAGAGGCTTTGAGAACAGGCTGGTGTGCTGATATGAGCTAAATAAAGTGCAAATGTCTGCAGGGTGTCATCCCAGAGGGCAGGGATGAACTGTCTCAAGTGGGACAGCAAAGTACAAATAAGGTGACAACAAAAGGAAAGGACCATCAGGGTTGAACAGTGGGGAAAATTTCTAGGCAGTGAGATGTATGAACTACATTCTTGTTTCCCTGGGGAGAACTCTGCTGTTTGGGCCATTAAGAGAATTGGTCAAAACACTCAAGATGGGAAGTCATGCAATGTTGTACTGAGGCAGGAGAGAGCAACCTGTTCACTGCACTGTGCTGACCCTGCCTCGCTCAGAACCACCAAAAAAGGTGCTGAGCAAGTGAGAGGAGCCTTCAGCAGGCTGTGCTGTCACTAGCTAATAATCCTCAGAAGAGAAGGGACTCCCTGGGTGACCATTACCATTTAATCCCCAACAACAAGGCTCTCCTCAAACCCTGATCCCACAATCCCAGACTCTGCTTCCAGCTTCTCCAGACTCCTACATGTCCTATTCACCAATTGCTCTAATGCACAGGGCAAGAACAAAGCAGCAGCAACCACACACAGTCCTTCTTGCAGACCTGGAGAGCACTATAAACTGCTATGTGATTTCAATTTCAAACTACCTGAGGCTCTGACTCTTCCCCTTCCAGCTCCTTGAAAAGATCTTCAGCTCCAAACTTCAAAATAGCTGTCAGCTCCTCTTTGTTGAAGGGATTTGAGCTGCCAGAAGAAAAGAAGGAAAAGCTGTTTTCAGCTGCTCAGTCAGAACTGCTACAGCACAAAACCATACCAAAATTTTTCCCAGTTGAAGCAAGGAGTAAGTTTTCTACCCAGCACTATATAAAGCTTTGTTATTATTCTCTTTCCTGCTCCAGCACAGACAAAGACTGCAATGGGAACCACCTCCATCTACTGGGGGAAATGAAGAGAATCTGAGGTCACTGCCAAAATGCAGCTGTTCCACAGCCAGGTTCCCTCAGACCAGGATGATCTCTGGGTGAGAGACAGAAGCAAAAGCAAGTGGTGCCCTAAAACTAATTTTAAATGTCTGTTCATCTTTATCCTATGTATCCAAATAAATGGCTGCAGAAGCCAAATCAGTGGAAGCTGCCATGATTTATTAGCCTTCTGCACTGTACCCTATCAAATAAATCTGGGAAATACCAGCAGGGGAGGCTGGTTATGCCACGTGCTCCAGACATTTCTGCCTCCTGACACAGCCACGTACTTGGATCTCCCAGAGTTGTTGTCCAGAACAGTCCTGCCAGTGGTGTCCATACGCTGGATAACCAAATGGTCCAGCACCATTTTCTTCTTGGCTCTCTCAATGATCTCCTCCTCCACTGTCCCCTTGGTGACCAGGCGGTAAATGTTCACCTGAGAGGCAAAAAGAGACCACAGCTATTTCCTGCACGGGCTCTGCTGACACAGCAATGCATCCCTCAGCTGCTTTCACTGGGCTGCTGACATTGTCTCTTCATGCACAGATGCACAGATGTGCTTTTTCAGAAGAAAAACAAACACATTCTCTCTGTATCCAGTTAAAATAAGGATAATTAACACAGATGCTGTAGTGTGCCTAAGCACAGAGCAAATATCTTCTGAAACAATTGCTCTGAATTCAAACTAGCACCAAACTAGCTTTTCACATATCTAATAATCCCTAGAAAAGGTGATATTATACTTTTTTAAATTTTTCAGGGCAAGAAAGAACAGAGTCCACTAGGACTAGGCTGAGAAGTGCAATGCCATGGGTTGGGTTCTGGGTATGCTCAAAACCAAGATAAAGACTTGGCACCTGGCAAATCTGGGCTGCTTTTAGTCTCCTACTTTTTTAAATGAGATTCCCTCGGGCAGCACTCTCTGGACCAAAGACTGGCCCATGTTTTCAGAAGCTTTGGTGAGGTGAGAGGGTGTTTAGGTGCACACACTGAAGCCACAGTGATAGAAACCAGCAGCTCTCCTGACCTGCTTCTTCTGTCCGATCCGATGGGCTCGGGCCTGAGCCTGAAGATCATTCTGGGGGTTCCAGTCCGAGTCAAAGATAACAACAGTATCAGCAGAGGCCAAATTAATTCCCAGCCCTCCAGCTCTTGTTGACAACAAGAAACAGAAATCCTGGGAAGGAAAAAATAAAAAACATCCATGAGTTAACCAGCTTGTAACTGTGGGCATAAAATAGCAGTGGTGACTCAAAAGGGAAGGCTCTGTTACACTCATGCTTCTTAAAGCAGAAAAGGGATTTCCTTCTCATATTTCCTTCCCTTTCCTGTTCATGCAGGCTGAGCAGCACCAGCCTTTAAGCCCAGACCCAGGGTGAGGCAGTGCTGGCCCAGCTGAAGGGATGAATCAATTTGGGAGAGCAACCCAAGCAGCTCAAGGCAGGGGTGCCTTGTAGTCATTTCTGAAGGTCAGACCCTGTTGCTCACCAGGCTCCTACAAAGGCAGCAGGCAAACACCTGCTTTTTGCTGCCTGAATCCTGTTAGGAGTGAGATCAGCAATGAACAGGCTGTGCCATCTAAGTGCCAAGATGCCTGAGCCCCCATAGATGTCCTCAGGACAGGGAAAAGGGCAGGTTCTATGGGCTTTCTTTCTCTTTCCCCCTCACACTTCCTTTTGTTAACTTTTCTACAACCACAATTCCTCAGAATCCCTGTGTGAGCCAAGAATCCTGCTCCAGCCCAAGCTCCTGGAGTGAGGAAAGGTATTTCTCACAGCTGGGCTGACTGACACAAAAACAAGTGTCCTGCACCAGTCACTGTGAGTCAGCAAGCCCAGATGAGAGGTTTCAGATGCCCTCTCCTATTACACTGGAGACTTTCACCTCCAGCACTGGAATCCATCGCTTGCCAACACTTAAAATCCTTCTTTTGCCTCTGTCATTTCATATTCAAAACCAGCTTCAGATTGGAATCACTCAGCAACCATGTCATTCTCCAGACCAATAGGGAGAGAATTACTAAATTTTGGCTCTTCCCAGCCTCTTCAGGAGGAACTTTCTGGAAATGTGACTTGCTGCCCTGCTCCTTGGATGTGAGAGATTTCAAGTAATATGAAATATGGAAAGCCTGCCATATCCACGTCTTTAAAAGACCCCCAGGTGTCAGTGCCAAGCTGTGGCTCAGCCACAAACCCTCTGCCCAGCCTGTGGTACCTCGGAGCCGTCGGCGTTGAAGTGATCCAGCGCCTGCTTTCGGATCTCCCCCTTGATCGAGCCGTCCAAGCGCTGCAAAAACCAACAACAGTGAGAAAAGAGAGAAGGTAAAGGAGCCCTGAGGCACTGCTGCACCCAAGTGCTGCCAGCCCTGCAGCCCCCTGTGCTGCCTGCAGCGTTTAATTGTTAAAAATAGCCACCAATTAAAAATATCTGTGCTGTGTCACAAGGGCTGGGGGATGCTCGGGGAGCAGGCACAGGGCGGGTGACACCGCAGCTCCCGTTACAGGCTGCCAGCCAGGCTCCCTGTGCTCACTGTCCTCGGGGTTTATCACATGACACAGCCCAAACAGGGCCTGTCAGAGCAGTTCTGCAGAGATGGGGCCACCCTGAAATGAAGGGACATCCCAGTTCCTTCCACTAAGTGCCACCTGTAATCCCAGCCACAAACCTCTGGGGAACTCAGTGAATCCCACTCCTCAAGCTCCCTCCACTTTTTTCCACACTTTCAAGGGGACCCCACTGTTTTCCATGCTGATGTTTCTCACCTGAAAAGGGTAGTGTTTGATAGTCAGGTACTCTGCCAAGATGTCCAGCATCCTCACCATCTGGGAGAAGATCAGCACTCTGTTGCCTCTCTCGCGCAGCCTGGTCAGCAGCTTGTCCAAGAGAATCAGCTTTCCACTGCTCCTGATCAAAGACTGAAGAAATAACCATCATTTCCAATCTTACCCTTATGTACATCACACAGAGACCTGCAGAGACCTGCTCCTTTTGGGGTCATTCATCTCTTGTACATCCATTATCTAATAATCTGGATTTACACAGCAGAGCCCACACTCACAATGAATCCCACAAGACAAATTGTACACTGCCCACAGTTCCTGCTCTAGAAGGCCATAAAATGTTCCCTACAATAGAATTGCAGGGCTGGGAGTTCAAATGGCATAGCTGTGAGAGCTATTTTTGAAGAAGAAGCCACAGAAGACAGATATTATCAAAAGAATGAAATTTAAGGAAAAGAGGTGGTGGCCAAGGACACCACTCACCTGCAGGGTCTCAAGGCCATTCTCTCTCTCATTTTCCTCAGGAGGTTTGATAAGGTAGCAATGGTTGCAGCACTTTTTCAATTCCATCACAATATTCAGGAAACCAGATGTGCTTCCCCTTGTTCCCTTTGAAAGAGCTTTGTAGTTTCTTGTCAAAATCCACCTGCAGGCAGGAAAATTAAAGTCGGGATCATTACTCATTGCAGAGCAGAGCCTTGGAGGAACAAAACCTTCAGAAACAGCTCATTCAGGCATCAGTCTACTCGCCTGCCTCCATTTCTCCTCACCTCTCTTACAGGATGCTCTCTCCTCTCTAAAAACCTTGACTTTCCTATTGATATTATCACTGTTTAATATTGAACAGCATCCCAACTTTGTGCATATTGTCACTCCCCCAGGAAAGACACAACCTCTGTCTTGCAAAACTGGCCAGTTGAACTGGATCACTCTACAAAAACATCCTCCAGAAGGAGAGATATCAGCTCCTCTACCTCATATTCCTGCTGGGAATCTCCCAGAACTACAGGTGATGTTGTCTCACTGCTCTCTGAAGGCCACAGGATGCACAGAACACTGGAACACACTGCCAATGCCCACAGAAAGATGTGCCCATTTCCACTGGCACTGCCAGTAACCCATTCAGTGACTCACTTGTAGTACTGCTTCTGCAGAGCAGACATTTCCACCCGCAGGATCTGCTCCACTTTGGCTGGCAGGGATTTCTCCACATCCTTCTTCACCCTGCGCAGCAGGAACGGCTCCAGGACTTTGTGAAGGCTCTGGTAGCCATTCTCTCTTCCTTTCCCGTGATCCTCCTCAAAATCCTCCCAGAACTCAAACCTGGCAACAGAAAGGAGGAGAAGGGAGGTGTCAGAATGCCTCTTGTCTTATGGCACCAAAGAGCAGCTGTTGGATGCACTCCTGCTGCACCACAAACAGGAGAGCAGCACTTTAATGGAAACACGGTGGAAGTTACCAGATTCACTCTGCTCTGGTTAACTGAACAGATTGCTGGAAAAGGTAGAAGATCTCTGGGCTTACACACCTTCCTAACATCTTATATTTGAGCTACACACTGACTCCCAGGACCCAAAATCCCAAGTTTCCCACTATTTCACTCTGCTGGCATTTACCTGGCAGCAGTTTCTGAACTTTCCACGGTGCCTCCCCCAGGCACAGCTTTGACAACTGGACTGATTTACCCTGCTCTTAAGGCTCTTTTGGGATTGTTGCTTCCTCTGACAGCTTCTTTGAAATGTGGAGATCTGCTCTCCTCCACTTAGGAGACCTCAAGCCTCTTCTTCACTCTTTATGTCATCCAACAAAAAGAATTTGGGGGACAGCTCTCCTTGCAGTCAAACATAATTTCAGTGAGCTTTGGGGCATGCCTGCCTTAGCCTCAGAGATGCCCAGAGCTCATTTCATTTTAAAGGAAACAAAACATTTGTTACACTGTGGACACACAATCAGCCAGACAGCACCCCCAGAGCTGCCATGAAATGGCTGGCAGAGGTGCCTGAACCACAGTGCACTGGAAAGCTCAGAAATGGCTGAAATGATTCCTTCAAACAAGTTTAGCTTTTTAGAGAAGGCTGGAAGACAGCAGACAGATTTGAAAGGCATGTATCAGGTTTCCCCATTCAGTTTGCTGCCAGAAATACTCCTCATGTTAGTTATTTAACCTTTGACTTTCCCCTCTAATATCTGTTCTCCTATCATTGCTGTCACACCACTGAGTTTAACTCAGGAGTTTCTGCCATCCTGCACTCCCTTGAGCCTCCTTAACAGACAAGAATGGAACAGAGACACTTCTTGGAAGGCCTGGAAGGAGACTCACTTCTCTGGCATGATGAAGTGCAGCAGGGACCAGAGCTCCTTGAGGGAGTTCTGAAGGGGGGTGCCGGTGATCAGCAGCCTGTGGTTGGACTTGAAATCAATCAAGGTTTTGTAGAGCAAGGAGTCGTCGTTTTTCAGCCGATGGGCTTCGTCCACACCCAGAAAGGCCCAGTTAATGCTTCCCAAGACAGTCTGGGGAAAAGAAGGAAAAAACAGAGATGGTGGGTCAGACAGGCCCCACCACCTTGCACATGTGTGTCTCCAAGGCAGGAAGCCCTGCACTGTGCGTGTCCCTGTGGCTGCACCCTCACAGGATCTTCTTGCTAACAAAATGTGGGGACCAGGGTGCCATCCCAGAAAGGAAAAAGTGAAAATCAGCCATGCTGTACAACACTCCTGCTGTATCTCAATAGGTCTGCAGCAAGTACACCTATCCTGGGGAAGCACAGTCCTTCCCCAGCTCCTCATTCCCCCCTTTCTCCATGCCCTTGGGGCCCTGGGTAGCACCGGTCCCACTGGAGCAAGAACAGGAGAGCAAATGAACAAGCCTAAAAAGTTCAGATAATCCAAGAATTTTGATTTAAATTCTTTTTCTTTTTTTTTTTTTTAAGCTTTCAGTTTTTTGTAGGACTCAGTGATTCACTGACAGGGATGATGCATATTTCCTAAGCAGACAGATTTCTTGTAGATGTAAAAATGTAAATACTGTTAACACTGTGGCCAGAGGTTCAGTCTAATGTTTTGTCCTCTTAACAAGCCTAAATTAAACCAGGAAAAGATCCAGGTACTGCTGGATCCTGCCAGATGTCTTACATGTAAAATAAAATAGCACAACTGTGCAGTACAAGAGTGATGACACTGCAAAATGTGTCCCACATTCCCACATTTGCTTACAAATGTGGAAGGAAAAGCAAATAGTGGCTGTAGATATCCATCACCACAGAGGGAAGAGGTGAAACCCACTAGCTGAGAACTGGCTTTCTCCTTTGAAAATGAGAGAAAGTCTAAATAAAAACATTCTTGGAGTAATGACTCACCTTATCCTTCAGGAGGATCTCATAGGTTGTGATAAGTGCATTGAATTTCAATCTTTTAGACTGAGAATGGATCCACTCATATTCACGTATCTGTGAGGGGAGACAAAAGTTAACTTGAACACGTGTTATCAAAAGAAAGAGTTAACAGTTGTTATTTTAATGTAACTGTAAGCCAGAGACTCCAACCAAGTCCAAACCCCTGTTGTGCCATTTCATGAGCTCAAGGTGCTCAAGGAACAATTTGTTTTAATGAACACATGGTTCAACTTGCACAGGTAACAAATTAAGGTTAACTTGCTGTTGTGACAGTAATGAACACATCACCTCACTGCAGACACCACTGGAGTCCCAACACTTGTGTGCTCCATTGTCTGAATAATCCCAAATACTGAAGACAAGCATTTTACACTGCTGCACTTCTCAATGCATGTTTCACTCCAGATCAGCACTGGCTCTGAGAGAAGCCAGTGCTCCTGCACTCACTCCAAGAGGCAAAATAAAGCACAAAATTCCCTGTAGCAGGGAGTTACACCCACACACTCAGCCACACCAGCTCCAGCTGCCTGCATGCTGCCAGCACTATCCAGCTGACTGTGTGTCACACACACCACACACGAGCTGCTGCTGTGCACCCAGTGCTTCTCCCTGAGCCCTCACCCTTTGCTCTCTGATTACACACCATGTTCCTGCTCATGAGGTCTCCAATGTAAACCACCACGTTTATCTCAGGGGCCCACACTTCAAACTCCCTCTGCCAGGAGGTGAGGGTGGACAGGGGCACCACCACCAGGAAAGGGCCATAGAGCTGGTGCTGATGGAACAGGTATGACAGGAATGATATTGTCTGAATGGTCTTGCCCAGTCCCATTTCATCAGCCAGGATCACGCTGTTGTTCCTGAGAAAGAGGAGAACAAACAGAAATGCTGTCTGAGTGCATGTTTCTGCCACTATTTGTAGCCCCACGTTTCTCTTCACAGAGAAAAGCAAGGCACAATTCTTGCCAAGAATATTTCTGGGATTCACATTCGCTGAACCTCAGAGAAAGAAAACACAATTCTTATCACTTGCTGTGCCTGTGTTTGTGCAAAAGTAGAATGCAATATGGAGATTGTTTGCCCAAAGTGATGCTGTTTTGTTTCCTTGGTCTATCAGGGCCAAGTGTGTGTGTGTGTGTCAGGACTGTGGGCTGACAGTCATGAGATTCAGAGCAGTGTGTGCAGAGCTGAGTGCTTGGCAGATTCAGTTTAGATGTAATGTAATAAAGTATAGAATAATATAGTATAATAAAGTAATTAATTAGCCTTCTGATAAGATGGAGTCAGATGCAATCATTTCTCTCTCCCCTAGCTGGGTTTCACAGCACAGCTATAACTACTAATTTACTGTGCTCCACATGAACAGCAATCCACAACAAGGACAGAGAGGGGCAGTGCAAAAACAGCTATTTGAACACTTCAGGGACAGCCAGACTGAACATGGCACAATAACGTGCAAAAATTAACTATGATGACTCCAAACTGAAGGAAAACAGGCAGAGGGGAATCAGTGGCCTAATTTTAGAAGGACATCTCTCAAAGACTTCAATGAGCATATAAGCACACTGAGCCAGAAACCCTTTTTTCCCATTAAGTCAATGGAAATCTAGAGCTTATATGTACCAAGCTCAGCCAAATCCATCATGTGAACAAGCCCAGACAGGGAAAACGTTTTTTGTTTTCACACAAGGTTTCTTAAGTTCATGCTTTAGGTAGTTCCTGCTTGCAGTATCTGCGATGCAGCTGGGCATGATAACATTTGAAATCCTCCAAGCTGCAGAAGGAGGATGGGTAAAGACCTCACTTGAAAGGGAGGTGTTCTAAATCCTTCAGGGACAAAAAAAGCCCAGAATGAACATGCCAGGCTGTGCACATACTTGCACCAGGAGTGAGCCAGCCAGTTGAGGCCCTCCAGCTGGTAATCGCGCAGCTCCAGGTTCTCCCCGCCGATGTACGAGGGCTGCTTCTTCAAGGCAACAAACCTCGGCCTCTGCTTCAGCACCTGAAATAAAACCTGCCTTAAGTCCACTGAAGAGAAAGACAGAACTCTCAGTGGCTGAAAGGCTGAAAATTCAGCAATGAAATTGATGAATTTAGCAAAGAGTGTGTATCTATTCACTGGTTCGAGTGAAGAGAACTTCACCTCCATCCACATTTTCCTTGCCAGTGCTTGTGTCTGCATTTCTGGTGATTTGCCTGCTGCCCTCTGGTTTATGATCAGGGCTCTGAGTCCCCCAGGAGTGTAGTAAGCTGCACAAAATACCCAGGAGTCGGAACAAGCTCCACTTCCTTCTTTGTCCTCTTTTAGCTTTTCTCCCATTATTTTCTGTCTCTCTCCTTCACTGTATCAGCATCTTGCAGGCTTCCTCTTTTCCCAGGTGTGCTGTTTTTTCATCCAACTGATATTAAAACTGCTGCAGCTCCTTCTGAGGAGGAAGCACTTTGCAAGGATTAATTAAGCCTCCCACTCCCCAGGGAGACATAACGTTCTCACTGTGCACAGAGTAAATGAAACTCAAAGGGCTTCACATCTCTGCTTGAAGTGCAATGCAAGAACAGCAAACAACCCTTCAAACGCAGGTGGGAGGATGGGAAAAATGTTCCCTGACATTTATCCTGACAAAACTTCACGCTCCCACTGCTTGCATCTTCCCCCAGCAAAGGAGAGAAGCCAGCAAACCTTGCAGTCACGGGTGGGAATGGTCTTGGAGTTGTTCCTGCTGTTGAAGCTGTCGATGCAGTGCTGGAATTTCTTGCTGATCAGAGCCTCATCTTCCCAGCTGCACTCAGCATAGGGCAGCCCCATCCATTTGCACAGGTATTCAGGGTCATTCGAGGATGTTTTGCGACTGTTTGCTGTAAAATATGCAAAAAAAAAGAGCCCAAACCTCAGCACCTGTAGCTGAGCAGCTGAACCACAAGCATGGTTCGCAGGCTGACCTGCCCAGACAGCCACAAAACAGGTCTTGGCTCATAGCAAAAGTGTAGAGAGACCAAAAAAAAAGTGCTTTTACCTGGGAAATCGGAATGTCCTGTGGCAGACTTGCTGGTCTTCACAGCTGTGTTGGGAGAGAGAAGGGAAGGGAGGGTTGGAATGCTGGCAGCCAGCAGAGGGAGCAGGGCAGGCCACCACTGCCTCACACCCACGGTTTTACAGGAATTGTACTGGAAATAGCTTACACAGCTCTCCAAGCCAATTCCCAAAGCAACTGGGCGTTGGCACCTCTGACTGAAATTGCTGTGATATTACTAAAGTGCTCAGTAAGTTCTGGTTTTATTTTTATTAATTAATCATGAAAATCTCGCCCCTGAGCTGCCTTGCAGCCTAACCACATCCTCAACCACACCACAGAAAAGGGACTTCACAAAAGCCAGGCCCATGCTGCTGCTTTGGAAACAAACATCCTGCATCCAAAGGGCTGGAGACAAAGAAATTCAGCAGCAACAATTTCAGCAACCTGTTGGAAACTAGTGTGTCATCCCATACTCCAGGCAAGGAAAGTCCCTGATTTGTATTGCCTGTTTACAAGCACAAATACAAATCTGTAAACCTGCATTTCTGCTGTCCAAATTCCTAAATTTCACACAATGAATTACAGTAAACACCATGGGGTTTTCTTCAGGGATATTGGACAGGGAAGAAGAGAGAGCTTCACACTCATTCTGCTGTCACATGGAATAAAGTTCCCATTCCTATTTCACCCCTTTACCAAGGTCTTGGGTCCACTTACCTATTACCCTCTCCACTATTTGATACTGTTTGTTTAGCTCTGAAGCCAGCTCTTGTTGGCAGTTGAAATATTCTACATCTTCAGGTGATACCTTGCCCAGCCTAGATGCAAAATAATTCAAAACAAAACACTATAATGCTTCTGTCATAGTGCTCATGGATGTTGCATATAGAAAATCTACTTTCCTATATGGTTCTGTCATTCAGACAAGTCACAGGGGCAAATTACTGTAATATGACATGTTTTTTAAATTTCCTAAAATTGTAAATTATTGCTGAGAGGCAAATGTCATAGATGTTCAGATTGTCTCCCTGTTAAATGCTGCCTTATTCTGATGCAAGAAATCAGTCTAAACAGGAACCAAATGGAGATGGAAGATGCTACTCCAGCTTTAGCACTTTGGAAAGGCACTGTAGCTCCCTTATAGTTCTTGGGGAAGCTGGACATAAACTGATGCAAAAATGTGCACACAGAGAAACCCATAATTAACAAGGGTTAATAAACCTGCAAGCCCTCACAGCACCTCCTGGGCCAGGTGAGTCTGTGCACCAATTATTTGTTATCAGCCTTCCCAATTCTTAAGCCTAGGAAGTGGCAATAGTGTGGATTTCATGCCTTGTCCTCTCCATTTTCCAGCCATCCACACCACAAATATCATTTCTGTGTGGGGGGATGTTCCTCAGCAGGCGAAGAGAGACCAGAGTGCACATGAAACACACTTTGTAAGAAGAAATCAAACATTTTCAGTCATGACTCCTCAAACCTCAGGCTAAACACAACTTGCCCAAGGCCAAATCACTGCTTGAAGCGAAGCCTACCATTGCTTGATCTCCTCCTCTTTTTTCTTGAAGTTCTCCAGCTTTTTGAGGCCCTTCACTTTCTGCTGCTGCAGGGACTCCTCGCTCTCCCACGTGCTGTGGATGTATGACCAGCCCTTCCACTTGATGAGGTACTGGACCTCCCCCTCGTCCTTCTCGGGGTCGAAGTCGGCGCTGGGGTTCCCGTTGGCCTCGGTCACGTACACGGTGGTGGAAGCTCCAATGGCTGCAAGAGACACCAGCCTGCCCTTGGTACCCTCCTGACCCACCACTGGGCATCAGCTGCATTACCCTTCTAATATATCTTTTGTGGGACCACAAAGAGCACCCAAAAGATTCTGCAAACCTAGAGGGCAGGCACACAAAAGCTCTCTGTGCAACCAAATATTTTTAAATCTGTCACAAGTAGCTTTTCTTTAAGTATAATTCAAAGGCCTCTTGAAAGTGTTCACAACCATTCAGTTTCACAAAAAACATTTTTGTAAGGCTTTGAGAAGAAAACATTGGCTTTATTTTCATTATGGCTTTGTCAATGGGGCTATGAAAACTGACTCTCTTTAGATCTGTTTTATATTTCAAAGCAGAGAAAAGCAGGAATTGCAGAACAATGGCTGCATCTTTAAAATGTGTGCAGGCTAAATGGAAACTGCTGAGCACATAAACTATAGAGATTTTAGGATTTTAAATATTATATGTTACAGAAGCTATTACATATTACAAGATGTAACTAAGAAGCATAGAGGAAAAGACAAAAAGCACTGAAACAACCTTGGCCCCACTTTGAAGTTGCAAAAGCATTGCACCAGTTCAAGAGAAATAAAGGCTTCTTCCAGAACTACGCACCTCCCTTTTTTCCAAGCCTGATGTCCAAGACTTTCTCAATAGTTTCACTGTTGTCTTGCTGTTCATCAGCTCCTTCCCCAGTCATCTCTATCAGGTCATCAGAATCCGTCTCAAAATCATCATCCTCTTTGTAGCTGAGTAAGATCAAAACCAAACTGATATAAACCCTTTGACTCTTCCAAGCCCACCAACACAGAATGGCTCAGACTGGAGCAGCTTCTCCAGCATTTATGCTGTGCTTCAGTGCACGTTCAACACACACGTCTTAGGTCATCCACTCCGTATTTTTCCCCAAGACACTCAGCTGCACTTTACCAGACTAATCCTCTATCTGGCCCATATGGCTTTTCTGATCATGGCCAACATCAGGTGATTCATAAGGTGGAACAATCCCTGCAGCAGAAGCAAGGCCATAACAGAGAAGGTCTCCACTACTAAGGGAAAGATTATTCTGTGGAGGTTGCAGAGCATGAAAAGGCTGCATGGGACTGCACTTCTCATCTTTGGTGCATGTTTAACCACCACCAAATATCATTTGGATGGCTCTTTGCAAGTCCCTTATTGGGACTGCCTGAAAGGTGAGAAGGTACATTGAGGAATGGATAAAGCTTTACTCCAACCTGGCTCAACACACTGTCCCCAGCCACCCTCAGACAATTGGTCCAGTCCAGCACAGCTGCTCCCTTTTGCTCATTTTCATCTATTATTTGCAATGATCAATCTCATCTGAGAGTGCTTTAGAAATATTATGCAAGCATCCTCAAGTTTCTCTAAGGAGGGACTGGTAAGTGTTTCCTCTTTCACAGAGAGCAAAATGAGACAAACCTTGGATGTGCCCAGCAGGAACCTGCCTGAAGAGCCACACCTCAGCCACAGGTCCCTGAAGGAACCAGTGCCCCCTTCCCCAGCCAGCTCTCACCCCAAACCAACCCCACACTTCTTCACACCTGACATTTTTGGCCGCTCTTCGCCGAGTTTGTCTCTTGGGGGTCTCATCGTCTTCGTCATCATCGTCATCTTCAGACGAGTCTGGTTTCTTCCTCTTCCCACGCTGGATTTTGTGGGGCTTTTTAACACCAGCTTTGGCCACTGTTCTAAAATAAGAGTTAATAAAGCCATAATACAGCATGGTTTATGTAAATATCCACTTTAATAAGTCCTTAAGGAAGCACAGATCTCAAATATTAGACTCCTAAGGGATTTAATCTGCTCTAACTATCATGAAAACCACTCCAGTGCTCACTGGAGCATGAGATGGGGAGATGAGGGAATAACTCGGCCATATATTTATTAGGTCACAAACAAAGGTAATATTGCAGGGAAAATTCATTAGTGACAAATAGGGATTTCCTCTCCACACAGCACAGGCAGAAAGAGACTGAACCAACCACTCCTTACCTCCTCTGGACAGGTCTTCTTGCTTTAATTTTCTTCGGCTCAGGCTCACTCTCTCCACTGGTGCCTTGCTCCCCTCCATCTTCATCCTCTTCTCCAGCAGAAACCTCTCTTTTCCATTTGATTCTGTGGTCAGAAATGTAGGTCATGTAGGGCAACAATATTTCTACACAAATACTTGCCTGAGCAAACCATCAGGTCCATAATTACAGGAAAAAAGTTCAAAATTCTATCCTTGGCTGTTCAGTGATGTGCAGGGGGGATGTTGTGTTGTGACTCTCTGCTTTTAGGAGAGGGTCTCAGTCACCTGGAGCTTTGCTCACACAATATTAGGACTGCCCTGAGTGAGAGCAGCTCTTACCACACGTGCTGGTGGCAGAGTTGTATTGCTCAAACCTGGGTGGGCAAGGGCTTTGATCAATGATTTTTTTTCCTCTACTTCTGCATTTTTTGAGAGGGGCTGGAAGGATCTGAAGAGAAGTGATCACTGTCACAGAGCATGAGCCACAACGTGCAGAGTTACATGAGCTCCTTGGAGCCCAGAAAATGGAACAAGACTCCTGCCATGGAAATTCTCCTGCCAATTCAAGTTTCCAAGAGTGAAGCCAAGTCACACTGTACATTGGTGGAAGGAAACTCATTCTCTGGGGACAACTAGGAACAAAGCTGCAGCTCCAAAATGACTTTTGGAGGAGCCTCTTCTCTTTCCAATAGGACATGGAGGGTCCACAAGGATCACCGCCCTTGCCCAGGACAGGTTCATACTACCACAGTCCTCCTTGTGCTTTATCACCTTCCTTCCTACACTGATGGGAACAACTAATTCAAGAGTTAAAAGACAAGATGCAGGAGAAAGCAAGTAGTATCATGTGGTTCTGTTTAGATTTTCTCCATCAGACAGATCATAGTTCCCTACTCCAGTTTAGTGTATGGAAAAACTAGAAGGTACCTATTAGATGGTAAAAGAATATGACTGTAAGTGAACTCAAGTTATGGTGCTTAGACATCCAAAGCATTCTTTATGGAAGTTCTTTTGTCTTAACACGGGGTTATAAAAGATAAAAGAAGATAATAATTTGGTATTTTATTCTCAGTTAATCAAAAAGGTGGGAGGAGAAGGCATTAAACTGTTTTAAGTGTCTCTGAAGGAGAATCAGTAATCTGATGGAAAAGTGAAAGACTGACAACAGAAAGTGAACCTGACTCATTCAGATTCCATCACATGCACAGTAGGAACGTACAAACAAAGGTTGGAAATTGCATCCATCTACAGATTATATTCACACTTCAATTTTAGTAATCCAAAGTATTATTAAAATATTTATTTTACAAGCTCACCATGTTGACAACTCCCATCAAACAATCCAATGCACTACTGTTCTGAGAAATAAACCAAAGCATCACCACTCAAAACCCTTTCCCTAGAAACTTACTTTCTTTTCAACTGCTTCTGGCGTCTTCTTTTTGGGCTCTCATTTTCAGACTCGCTACTTGCCTTTAATTGAAAAGAAAGAAAATCAAGTTGTAGGCTTCACTGTGGGCTGGCTCCTGAAGGATGCAAGTGAAACACGTGCTGGTGGGTCCTTTCCCTGCAGCCTGAAGGACACTGGTGCAGAGCAGCTGCCTCCCAGCACAGCCACCTCAGCTGCTCAGCCCTGCTGCTCTGCTCTCAGTGTGAGGAAGAAAACCCTGCAGGAAGCCTGGAGAGCCATACAACATCACCCATCTTGAAGTGCCTGAGCTCAGGAGCCATCCATCCCCCAGCACCAACCCCACTGCCCAACAGACACCATGGCATCAGGCAGACCTGCAGTGTGTGCAACACCCCAGGGATTGCAAACCCATGGGTGAATTTATCCCAAAAATTGCATCATGATCTCTGCTTTCATTGCACAAACTTCCTACAAGGAATGAAATAAAATGTTGTAAAAAGGCAATAATCTCATCAGAATTATCCCAATGCTGTTGGGTTTTTTCTCCCACAGCAAGTCACCAAGGACCTCACTGTGTCAGAGCTGTGTCCTGCTGCTTTCCTTCCTCCCAGTTCTACAGTCTCCACCAGTGAATTCTCTTTAGCTAAATATATCTAGAGCTATTCTAACTGCTTGCTGTACTATTCTAAAAGTGGGCGTCACGAATTCCCACAGACCAGGATAGCTAAAATAATCTCTTTATGCTGGTTGCACACAACCCCATTTTCATAAAAACTAGTCAACCATGAAAACAGATCACCACACAGATAACGTGACTTCTCCTTAGCCTCCCCCAGAAAACACAAATAGGCAGGGACAAAACTGAAGAAACCCATGTGAGATTTCTAAAGAAGTATTAAAATGACAGAAGTAGCCTCCAAGATTGCTTGCTCCACACACTTACTGGAAATCTTCCACTTGTGGCTGCTTTCTGACACAATATTCAGCTTTGGTCCCAGGCACTGTCTGTCCATCACTATGGGTAGCACAGTTTGCATCCCCTGACAGCCCCACTGCCCTCCTGGACAGAGCTCACACAGCTGTGCACACACTGAGGAATGGTGTGAGCTGTAACATGCACCCTTCATTCCCATTTTCCAGCTTTCCTTCCACCCACAGAAACTTCTGCCTCACTTGCATCAGTGTATTCACTAAAATACTGGATGCCATGTCTGACCATGAGCTTTCCTGGATGTGGTGCCAGAGTTGCATGTGGCACAATAACATCTTTTGCACAATATCTTACTACAAACACGTGTTCATCCACCTGTTTCAGGGCCGTGCATGAAATCCCTGTCTCATTTACCAGCCATGAAGCAAGTGCCTGGCAAACACCATGGAGAGCCCTACCCACCCTTGCAACACAAGCCAAGCATTCCACAGGTTTCAGTTTTGACACACAAAATTTAAAAGTTTTCCTCAGTTTTCCCTTTCTCTTTTAATCTCTTATCCACTTTCTGAAGCTTTTCCACTCCAATCATTGGGCATGATTTTAACAGCTGCCCCTCAGGGCATGTTTACTTTTGCTGTCTTTTGGCAAGCCACAGGCAAAGAGAGGTAGATTTCTCTTCTGCTCTGTGTCAGAGATCACACTGGGAGAAAACCAAATACAACCTTTAGCTCTTTGAAATTAACTCCACTGTTGTGCCAAAATGCCATTTTCCAAGTTTCTAGTGTCTAATGTCTGTACTCTCCCGCTGCTCTGTCACTTGTCTCTACAAAGCTGATGATTACCTCCAAATGACTTGACTTTTCCTCCCCTCTTCCACCTTGAAAAATGTAACTTGTGACTGCAGCTCAGCCACCTTCTCTTACATATTTCAAAGACAGCATTGTCTGTTTTGATGTGTCAAGCCCAGCCCTATCTCCTCTGACTGACACAGCCAGTCCCTACCTTGAGTCATCTGCCTGCCTTGTGCTCCCACATCCCCCCCATCCCAGAATGGAGTAAATTCCTTGTTTAGGAAGCACAGAGGACAGCCAGAGAGCCAGGCTATGCCAGGTGCAGAGCATGCCACTGAGGCTCTGTCTGCCCACCACCAGCACCAGAACACACTGGTTGGGAAATCACATTGCAACTCGAATTTTTGTAATGTCACCTCCCCAGATGACACAAGCTAGACTGGCAAAGTCCATCCCCAGTCCCAGTGGGGATTTTGTCAGCCCAGCATGAGATGCTGGGGTCACAGTGCTTGCTCCAGAGCCCAAGTGCCAGTGCTGCCCTGCTGGGTGCTGCTGCTATGGCCAAGGGGAAAGACAAGCCTGGCGCCACCTTATCAAAATGTGCCCAACTTAATCCTGCACCACTGCTTTGAGCTAGACTAGGATCTGGCCTCTTACAATTTCCTCATCTCCAGCTGAAGGGATCAGCCTTCCCTCTCCATGCCTCACTGACTCCTCCCATCAATTCTTTCCCTCTCCCAGCACATAAAGTGCACACACTTTTACCAGATTAATTGCACTGTATTTTGCCATGGAGCAACACTGAACAAACATAATGATGTTTGCATGCAGCACCAAGCAGAGCAACACAGAGCAATTCAAAGTTCTGCTCCTATAAATTATCCAGGAGTGTCCTTGCCACTAGCCCAGGCTGGGAGAAATGGAAATTCCAGGCCATTGGAAAGGAGGTCCAGGTGAGCCTCTGGAGCTTATACTAGGAAAGATAATGACTTGCCTAAACAGTGCCAAAAGTATTTTATACTAAAGTAAAAGTGAGAATTTGCTCATTGCAGGCTTAACAGAGGGCAAACTGGAAGAAGAAAAGCTGGAGAATCTCAGCTAACCAGGTTAGTTTTATGTCTGCTGAGCTTCTTTCCCAGTGAAACCAGTAGTGTTTGAATTTTCAGCAAACACATGAGGCAAAGCATTGACCAAAATGCAAATGAGCAGATTTTTTTCCAATAAGAAAACCAGCTGTATTTTTAGAACACACTGGTGCGTGACTTCTGGCCTCTCTCTGACAGAAAAAAATACGCTGACATTTGTCACCAATTTCAATCTGAAACTATTCTTTTTATAGTAAAAAGACTGTGTCTGGTTGGGGCACATTGATTTCTCAACTGGCCCATAATCATAGAATCATGGAATGATAAAAAGGTTTGAGTTGGAAGGGACCTTAAAGATCATTCAGTTCCAACTCTCTGCCACGGGCAGGGACACTTTCCACTAGACCAGGTTGCTCAGAGCCCCATCCAACCTGGCCTTGTACACTTCCAGGGATGTGGAATTGGGCACCCTGTGTCAGGGTCTCACCACCCTCACAGGGCAGAATTTCCTTTATATATCTAACCTAAATCTCTCCCCTTTCAATTTAGATACTCTGAAAGGCACCTGGTTCTGCACACCTCACATCCCCTGGCTGCAACCTGAAGCTGATTTATGAACTGCAAAGAAAATGCCTGGGGAAGTAGTGTTTTTACTAAAAAATTCACACCTTCTCTTGTTCCTGGAGACAGCTCTGGGCCTCTGAGCAGATCTGTGCTCCTATGCAAAGCTGAACTTTCACTTCCCCAGTGGCTCAGCCCATGCCTGGATATTGATCACGAGTTACCACCCTCCCTGATCACACCTCAGACACCTGCACAAGGAACCCAGAAATCCTCAGAAGGTAACCATGTCTAACACACAAATAACCCTACCCAGAGTGCTGCTCTCAGAGGACACAGTGATTGAGCAGGGCCCCAAAACCTGAATCACTTCCACCTCTGTGCAGGTGAATCACGGGGCAGCACAGGGGTAGTTCATCCACCCTTGCTCTGGTCTCTGAGCCTCACACACTGCCTGCACCATGCTCTTTGAGAAGCATTAGAGAAGAGGGCAATGACAAGCCCTCAGACACTGTGCTGGAAGTCCCAAGCAGCAAACAAGAGGTGCAGGTCACTGGAGACAGGATTAACCCTGTGAAGGCAAAAAGCATCTTCAGATGTGCCTTGGGTTTCTGCCCCCTCCAGCAGCAGCAAGGAGTGCTCAGCATCACACAGGCTTGAACTATGCTATCTCCCCTCTCTTGGTGTCTTCCAAAAGCAAGGTTTTCCATCTCCTTCTGCTCTCTGCGAGGCCCCAGCACTGTGCTCCTGACAGCTCACACCCTCCAACAGACTGCTGCAGATGGGAGCTGCCCTGTGGGGACCAGTCAGTGTTTCTTTGGGGAGAGAGGGGTGAGGGCATGCTCCAATTCTTTTAATTTCAGCTGTTTCACAGAAGTTGCAATGAGGGTCATTTGGAGGTCCTTTGGGGTGGTCTTTTTTTTTGTTTTTTACAATATTTTGTGGTATAGCAAAGTTTTCGCATCTCAGATTTTATTTTTTTTTTATTTTACCTTAAGTAGTAGGAAATAAAGATACTGAAAAAGAAAACAACATTTGCAAAACCACGTAATATTGTAAAACAAAAAAAGAAGGGACTTACCTGTGCCCCTAAGAGGGGGTGAGTGGAGCTCTGGGGTGGGTGTGAGGTTGCTGGCACAGTGCATGCCGGGGCATCGCACAGAGGGGCCCAGCCTCTGCCAACTTGAAAAGGAAAACAAAAGCTACGTCAATGGAGCACCCTGAGCCCCTCCTGAGCTCTGCTCTGTGGGACAGCCAGCACAGGAGTCTGGGGGGCAGCTGGTGGCACTGGGGTGCCACCAAGGCTCAGCAATAACGCACCAGAGCAAGGAGCTGGAGACCTGCGCGTCACCCCTAGAGCATCCGAACACATCCTGGTGGCAAAGCACAGCCTGAGTCAGACAGCACCACTGGGCCCCTGCTCTGCTCAAAGTCTGCTGCTTATCTCCAGATTCCCAGCTCCAAGCTTCCCAGAGATGCCTCTCTCTGGTTCTCTTTCCCCTATGCTATAGCTACCTGACCTTCCTGCAGACCTGCAGGTGAAATGCTCCATGTAGAAAACCTGTCAGATGTAAAAGAAGACGGAACCTGATTTCTGCATCTTCAGAAAAAAACCCAACAGGGTTCTGAAACAGGAACAATTAGAAGGTTTGGCTGCCAGGCTCTGACCACTGTCACCTTCAACTGAAGCATAAAAGACTCCCCAATGTTCAACCAAAGGAAAGTAATGGGTCATAAAGCTGCACACACAGAAATGTATTTATTAGTGGGATTCATTCCAGGACGGGCAATAATGGCTGTTTTGTTGCTATGAGGTGTTTCTGGGAACTCTCCTTTATTCCTGGTTGGATTTGTGTTGTATTTTGGTCTCGTTCTGGTTTTTTTTTTAATTACACAGACTCCTCTCCAGGATATTCCTACAGCAGAGCAGACTTGCATTATGCCCCATTGCAGCAATCAGATCAGTGCATGCAGATGTCAGCCCAGGCAGTGTCCAGCTCACTCCAGAGGTCTCAGGCCAAGGATCCAGCTGCAGGATCTGTGAGATCCAACATCCATGCACCAAACTGGGGCTCAGTGTTTACAAGGCAATGCAGTTGAGACCTCCCTTTCCTCTTTGTGCTTGGTTGGTTTTATATGTTCAGTAATCCCTCATCCTTTTTTTTCCTTACCTCATCTTTTATATTAAATCGTGACGGTTCTTGTCTGCTTCGGTTTGACCTCCTAACCCCATAAACATCAGGATATTCTTCCCACATCTGCAAAATAAACAGACCATCAGAAGGCCTGCTTCACCCCAATTTTTGACATTTTAGAGAAGTTTGATGGTGGCTTAAAAAAAATCAACCAAAAACCATTAGGGAATTAGCAACCAGCAGATGGACAGTTTAAAAACTGGCTGGAAAGATTATTATTATTATTTTGGGATATCTCACACCTTTCTAAAGTGGCATGTGTTATCTCAGGGTTATCTTTACAGTGATCCATCTTTCCACTGAGGCACAAATCACACTCCAGCTCACACAGGCTGAAGGACAGAGTGTTGAGGTAACCAGCCCTCTGCAGCACTGGTGCCAAAGGAATGGAGGCAACACCTTGGACGTGGAATGAACAGACCTAACAACTCAGCAGGGCAATTCTCTGTCACTAACAGCTTCCAGCACAATTCCTTTCCTGTGGAAAGCCCCACCACCAGCCTGGAGACATGGCCAGCTGCAGCTTCAAAGGTGAATTCTGTGGGCCAGCCTGGATGGCAAATGGAGCAAGATACCCTGTCATTTGGCAAGGCAAGGCAGTGGCTGCTGGTTCCTTTCCTGAATGCACTGATGGGAATGTGGTTTGGCAGTGCAGGACACATGGATGTGCAGAGGTGACTGCTGGCAATGGCTGTGCTCTTTGCTGTAAAACAAGGCCCTCACCAGTTCAATACACTGAGTATAAGAGCATGCAATTGTTCTTGTGGATGGGCAGGAGAAGGAGACACAAAAAAGGATGCCCTGAGGGGAAAGAATGCAGAGCTGTGTTGGTGACACAGGACACAAGAGTTATAGGGCAGACACAAACCACCACCATGCCCCTCTAATTCCTACACCAGCAATTCCTCTCTCCCTCAGCAGAGCTCTTAGTTCTCTATATCATTAATTTTCTTCTGCTTCTCTCTCCTTCCAATCCTCAAATACCTCTGCATGCCACTGGCAGGAAAAGGAAATCGAACTATGCTGTGATGGGATTGAGAGTGTGATGGATATGAGGCTGCAGCCCAGCAATTTTTCTGCCTCTGTTAAAGCAGTAATGGGATAAGGGACAGACTGTGACAATGTGTTATCTGTTGGGCATGCAAGCACTGAGGTACATTCTCATGAAAGAATAAACTCTCAAATTTAAATTTAATGCTACCTCCCCAAACCATTTGAAGAACTTGTTTTTTCATCTATTAAATGGCATGGGTTTTGAATGTGGGAGCAACTTCCATGACAAATCTTAATAGCACAGATTAACCTCGCCTTTATGGGTGTATCTAGGCAAATACCAAATAAACAATAATAATTAATTGCATTGGTTATTCAAGGGGAAGATGTATCAACATGCCTAGGTTAGACCTAGCTAAGGAAGACACCCATTAACAGAGAAATTAAGGAAGGGAGAGGCTTTCTTATTAAAGGGTGTCCTGACCTTTTCATGTTTCACTCGTGCTAATTATCACCCTGGGTATGGATGCACTTCCTCACAGGATAATGTTAACATTTATTGTTAGGGACATGCTCTTAGAATCCTTCAGAGGGAGAGAAGACTTCCTTTGGTGCCCACTTAGCAACAATAGACCACAGATTTTAATATGGTGTTACCACAGATGCCTTATAAACTCATCCTCCCTTGTCAGTCTAAACACTGGAGGATTTAGCCACTAACTGAACCAGCAGCCTGGAGCTTTGGGGAGTGAGAAGGTGGTAACAAAATCCTTCATTTCTTCCTGGCAGGTCTGTGGGGAGCACAGGCTGGAAGCACTGCCCTTCCTCCTTATCCTTTACACACACACAGCACCTTTCTCCATAAAACTCACTCTGAGGAGCAAGCTGTGCCCAGTGCAACCCACGGCTAAGAACAACAGGATGGTTACACACCACAAACAAACAAAGCTGACCTAACCAGACTTTTCTCCTTCCAAGTGAACTCAGTTCACTGAGCTCCTGTCTCCAAATGGTATTTGGGCTCCTCTTTCTCACCTCACACTGCCCTGTGTTAGTAAGGTGCCTCCATCCCTCAGGTAAAGCAGGTACCTGAGGGATACTGCTCATGGTATCCCCCTGCACACCCTTCTGCCCTGGGGTGTGCAGAGGGATACCATGAGCAGTAACACCCATAATTCCACTTCCTGCTGGACAGTAAGTGGAGGGAAAACCTAACTATTTGAGGGGAGGAGCTGGGGAAAAAAAAAAAAAACAAAAAAAACACAACAAAGAAGCACTGTTCTGTTCTGGACTTAATAAATAATAGAAGTTCTTTTTTTTTTTTTTTTTTTCTCCTATGCTTTTTTGAGAGGAAGAGTGATGTAAAGAAACCAAAGTGGTTCAAACTTCAAACCCTAGACAAACTTCAGACCTTTTTCCTGCGTATTTATTACATGGGGAAGACTTTACTGCTTTTGAGAGAGAGACAGAATAGAGGAGTGGAAAGACAGAGGGAGAGGATGAAATGACAGGATCATGTACTGATGACAGGCACCTGCCCCTCATTCACACCAGTCAGCCCTGCCACCATCTACTTGGTGCCCCAGGGGTTGTTCCACAAACACAGCAGCTCCTGCTCTCCAGGTGACAGCAGCAGGGCTCCAGCACACAGCCCAAACAGCCCCTGGGGACACTGGAGGTCACAGGCTGTTTGGTCCATGTGCAAAGTGGCCAGGAAGTTGGTCACAGCTTCACTGAGGTCCTGCTGCCTGACCTTCCGTGGTGGGGACAGGAGTAACTTGTCCGTGCAGAGCAGCAGGGGCAATACCTTTTTAACATCTGCTATCCTTTCCTTCTTAGAGGCTGGTTTTTCTTTGGTTTCAGGAGGGGTCTGCTGGGATTTGGAACCCGTTGATTCACTTTCGGATTCAGACTGACTCTCAGAGGACTCGGAGCTGCTGTTTGACTCGCTGCCCTGCTCACTTTCAGACTGGCTTGCAGAGTCAGAGCCAGAGGCTTCTTCGGATGCCGAGTGACTAATGGTAGAGAAAGAAGAGGTTACATTTTAACTGCACTGACACAGCTGTCAAATACGCAGGGAGCAAACCTGAGACACATCCTGAGCCACAACAACAGGTTTGGAAAAGCCTGAATGCAAGTGTGGACCCTGTGTGTACACCCCACACTGGTATTCTGCAGCAGAGGCAATACTTTCCCAGGACTGGCAGTGAACACAGGTGAGAGTGCAGCCCCAAAAATCCCTGTCCAGGATCTCCTGCTCATCACCAGAACAAAAGCAGTGGAGGTAGGTGAGGAGAAGCATCAGCAGTACCAGCAGCACAGGTTCTCCTGGGAGGCTCTGGGTGTCTTGGAGTGAGGCAGAGAAAGGCACAGCAGGGGCTGCAGCATCCACGGACCATCCTGCTACATTAAAGGTGAGCAGCTGTTCCAGCACGGCTCTCCACTGCATCCCTGCGAGGCCAGTGGTTCCAAATAAACCTGATATCCGCTTTCTGGAAGAGGCCAATATCAAAAACGCTATGCCCATAATACCATGAATGAAGTTAAATGTAATGTTTTTTGCAAAAATAATTAATTCAGCAACAGGGAAGAAGAAAGCTTATATGGGTTTGTGGCTGGGGCAGCTCCTCTTTAAAGGATTACACCAGAGCTGTGCAGGCTGCATTTCTCAAGCCAATAATGGGAGAGCAGAACACTAAGTAGGTGTAGTTCCCCCGCTTTTTTTTCTTTTTTTTTTGTATCTTTATATAAAAATGGGTTAACACCCAGTGTATCCCCTTAAATAAAAGCTCCTCAACAAAACAATGAGAAGCCAAACTATTTTAGGTGGCCAAAATATTCAAATACCTTTGCCCAATCACTCCCAACATATATATTTTTTATTTTAAGAGCCAAAAAATCAAACTGAAATCTCAGGACACCTTACCACACGTATGCTGCAAGGCAGCATTCAAACCCCACTGCCACAAACAAAACCACAGTGACAATGCCACAAACTTTTGGAACAAGGATCACCCCTTTCCCAGTCAGCTTTCCACTGGCAGCCGGACGTGTTTGTGATATTTAAAGATTCATTTAGGTACAATACTATGAAAGAAGAGTCAGGAAAACTCTGCAGAGGAATTAAACAGATTTTTTATTTTTTTTTCTACTTTTGTACAAAAAGCGACAAAGCACATGAAAGGCTTTGCTCAGATTTCATGATTCAAGGGGGAAACAATACAAAGAAAAATTAAAAAAAAAAAAAAAAAAAAAAAAAAAAAAGAACCCAAACAAAAACCAACCCAAAGCAAGCATGTGCACATGTACATTTCCATCCGACTCCGCAGGGTTACCATGTGGGGATGCCCGGAGGGAGCGCGGCCCGTCCCTCTCCCGGCCGGGCAAATCCCGGGATCGCGGCTGTGGGCCGGGAGGCGGGCAGGGGGCAGCACCCGCGCGCCCTCAGGCGCCGCCGCCGCCATTTCGTGACCGCCCCTCCGCCGCCATCTTGCGACCGCGGGGCTGAGCCCGATCCCGGGGATGCATCCCTGGGATGGATCCCTGGCACTGCCCCAGGGAAGGGGAACCGTGGGGAGCGCGAACCTGAGGGGGCACAGAGCCCCTTCCTCAAGGAGCGGGGGCAGCCATCACCCATGGCTGCTGTTTCACCGTCCCAGCCTGGGTGTGAGGGAGCTGGGTTATCACATTGTGTCCTGCAGGCAGGGCTGGAAATTCAGATTGAACCACGGCCATCTCAGACTGCCCAGGCCCTGTCCATGGATGGAGGTTGTCCATGAGAACTAAAGGCACAGTGTCTCACTACACCCCTTGTTCTGTGGGCTTTACAACAGTTCCCCCCCTTGTCCACCACAGCTCTCCATTGCCACAGCCATGACCTGTGGTGGTGCCACAGCCTTCACCCATGGTGGTGCCACAGCCTTCACCCATGGTGGTGCCACACTGCTCCTGGCAATGGCACTCCAGCAGCTCTGGGGACAGATGGTGTCCATGGGCAGGGCTCAGCAGGCACCATCCCACTGGGCCTCCACAAAGGAATGGGATCTGGAGGCATCAGGCCCTGCTTGAGGCATTTTGGTGTCTCCTGTCCCACTGGGACGCGTGGAAGAGGAAGCCAGATTTTCCTTCAATCAGATTTCTGAGCTGGAATAGGAATTTTAACAGCCCAGGCAAGACTGAGGCCAGACAGCTCTGACAGCATTTGTTTAGAGGCAGAACAGTAATTTAGAGTTTAGAGGCAGAACTGTCCTCTTCCTGCTCTGGAGCTCTTTGTTCGTCAAAGCCTTAAGCTTTATTTGAAGGACACAGGGACACAGGCTCTCTGCACATCAAGAGCCACATGTGCTTTATCCACAACATTGTCTGAACACTAATTCTTTTTTTTTGGCTGTGAACTGTGCCATCTGAAAAGAGGGAGACTTCTCTGATGGCATACACATCTGTATGTGCAGATATTTGCCTGCACACCTGCTTCCCCTACTAAGGAAAGAAACACAGATGAGAAGTGGTAATGTCCTTTTGAAGGCTGTTGCAAATAATGTATTTTTTTTATTAAAGAACAACCTGTTATTGAGGCAAAATATGTGTTTATCTTCTTTTCTATGTTGATCAGATAAAAAATAACTGAAAGGTCTGTTTTCATAAAAGAATCCTTTCTAACTGTCACTGGGACAATCAGGAAGCATTTCTACCTGCCAACAGAATATAATGTACTAGCAACATTAGATGTCAAATCAGGCCTAACACTACACTACTAACTAGTACTAACACCTAGAGACCTAAGTCCTCTTTTCAGAAGTTATTTCTGGAATTTGTCCTGGTTTAATACCCCTGAGTTAGCATCCAAACAAGACCTACTTCCAATTAAACTAATAGTAAGAAATAAGCTATAATTATTTGTCACAAAAATCACAATTCAGCCAGACCACTCTCCTCCAAAAACACCCATGAACATGAAAAGAAAGCAACAGATGGACCATTGGTAATTTCTTTGAAGAAACTAAAAAAAAAAAAGTTGAGATCTGCAAAGACTCAGCCAAATACATTCCTCTGGTTTCTAAGAAGTACTTTAGGCTTTAAGTCTGGTTTAATTAAGAGCTTGCTGCTGACTTGAAGGGGAGCAAAACTAAATCATTCCTTACCAAGAAGGACATTATCCTTCCAAGAAATAAGTAGCTGAAAGGCAGTGATAAGACCCTTTACAGTGAGGCGTCTGAATTTAAAAGGCAATTACCACATGACTGAAGCCTCCAGACTTTGCATTTAATATTTCACATATGACTTCCTTTTATAGGGGATCATCTTTGCAAACAGCAAATCATTTGATAAGTTCTCAGCAAGAACTAACAGTAGATCTGCTTCCAGAAGGTGTCAGACAGCTGAAAAAATGACCCCAATATGCATTTGTGAAATCAGGAACTGACTGGGGAATGGCTCTAACTGGGACCATTCTGCCCCAGCGTTTAAAATGTGGCTTTTGAGGGACAGAACTTTAATTCAGACAGGGGAATAAAGGAGGATTAATAACCCAACACCCTCCCACAAGCAAAGCTCCTCCCAGCTTTAAGAACTGTTGGGAATGTTTTGAATCTAAACAAGTTTGAATCCCAACAGCAACATTCCACTGAGCTTCGCAATCTCTGCAGGGATTCGGCAGCAGCAAAACCACCCTGTGAAGGCTGGAGAAGAACCTTGGCAGATTATCCCATGGCTGGATAACATCGGGGGCTGGGTGACAGCAGGAGCCGTTACATTTAACTCCTGTGCATTGCTGGCCACAGCGTCAGAGTGCTGCGGGTAAGTGACACCCAGGTGCACACCAGCAGCTCACTGGCACCAGAATGCCCCAGCAGGTGGCTGGGACACAGCCCCTCCCTGCTCACCGTGTTCCCAGCACTGGCTGGACCTGCTGGGCTTCCTGATACCACACCTGGACAGCCCAGAGAAACAGCAGCTCACTGCCAGCTTAAGCCCAGGCAGGACCAAGCCTTTACAGTAACAGGAACAGTGGAAATAAACTGCACTTGGCAGTGCAGGTGAGTTGCAGAGTGGACAATGTAACAATAGCTTGGACTCAATGATCTCAGGGGTCTTTTCCAATCTCATAGATCCTGAGAAGAGGGTGAGCAGCCCAGGGTTGGAGGAGCTGCTGGGTCAGCCCAAGGATGTCTGGCAGAGCCAACTCCACCCAAGAGGGACTCCTGAGCCCCCACAGGTCTTCAGCTCAGGCTGCCAGCTGCCACTCCCATCCACCAGCAGAACCAACCTGAGATTTACTCCAAAGCATAGAGTAGCAAGGCCTGTGCAAGCCACCAACTTAAAACTATTTAAACAGATCTGTCTTCCTAAAGTGACCTGTACAAACTGTGGGACACACAAGCATGGTGACAAACCACAGAAAGGGCAAACACATCGACTGAGATGAGGACTGGCTGCTGTTAAACATTTCCTTTTAATATCTGATCTATAAATGTGATGTTCCCTATTATGAAAAGAAACTATTTACAAGAACATGTAGTGACAGAACAGATAGGAATGGGTTCAAACTGAAAGGAAGTCGGTTTAGATTAAATATTAGGAAAAATTCCTTGCTGTGAGCTTGCTGAGGCACTGGAGCAGGTTGCCCAGACAGGTTGTGAATGCCCCATTCCCTGGAAGCATTTTGAGGCAGGTTGGATGGGGCTGTTGAGCAGCCTGGTCTAGGGGAAGGTGTCCCTGCCTATGGCAGGGAGGTTGGAATGAGATGATCTTTGAGTTCCCTTCCAACCCAAACCATTCTATGTTTCTATATAAACATATATGAAATGGCTACATATATTGCAAATACAAACAGGCACCATCAATGTTGATATGTGCACTCAAGTCACAGGGTAGCTGTAAAAAGGCACTAAACTAAATTTAACCTTTAGGCTAAACAAGCCAGGGAGAAGAACACAAGATGGGTTCTAGTTAAAGATCAGTAGATAAAGAGAAGATAATACGGGTAGCACAGAGGACTGAGCAAATACCACAGTAATCATAGACAAAGCCATACAGACACTGCACATGGAGTGTGCAGAAGAGCCAAGCAAAGGACAGATTGTGACACTGAATATAAATGCATTCCTAGCTTTTTCAGTTCCCTTGATTTTATTCTGAAAGTCTGCTAAAAAGTGATTGGTGCTTGCCTGTCTCCCAAGGCAAAGATTTTCTTAGTGAGAAGCCTTGAGATGGGTCATTTGGTGAAAGAGCTTTTCCCAGTTTATTACCTGCAGGGAAAAGTAGAAATGAGGGGAAGGGAAGGAAGAAAAATACTCCTGCTCCTCTACTCTCCGTACTTATGCATGGTATTTTTAACCATTGATCTTCGAGCAAGAACTTAAACTAGAATATTCTAAACACAACCAGGCTCCTCATACTGTTTAGGAGTGAGTCTCAAACAACTCTGTATACTCAAAATACGGTTTGTATAAATCTGGGCCAGCCTTAAATGGGCACAACAAACTCCCATGGTGATAGGGCTGGCCCTTCCAGATTACCAACAAGTTCTTCAAAGCAGCATAAAAATATTTCCCTAACTTCATTTTATGATCAGCAACTTTTTTTCCCCCCTTAAACAGGCATGTGAGTTGTTCTCATGGAGACTACACCTGTGTCTGCAAACTTCCAGCCTATTCTGGCCACTGCTACTTACCTCAGCACAGGACTCCCAAATGCCAAAGGCAGAGCTAAATATATCCCGCCCTGCTCTGCTACAGCTCAGCAAAGCACATTGGGCTATCCTGAATGATACAGACTTTCCAAAAGCTGGTGGGTCTTTTTATTCCACTAGGAAGACACTATATGCTGTGTTTGCATAAGCAAGCAAAAAGAGCAATTCATTCATGACGGGGAGAGCTGGCTCTCTGGCCCTCTGATCTTTAAGCCAGAGGCTGAAAATGCTTGGGATGTCTAGTGGGGACAGAGAAAAAAAAAAGAAAGAAAGAAAAAAAAAACAGCAGAGGGACAAAAGGAGTCAAAACCTGTCTGGTTGATTAAGGAGCACCATTGATAATCTCCAAGGCAGCATCCTTCCCTTTCCCTGCCCAGAAAGGAGAGAACAATTGCAGTTCCCAGGGTTTGAAAGGGCCCATCTCTCCCTCGCCGGGAGGCAGCCAAGCATTTCCGAAGCGTTTCCGGGCTCCACATCCCACAGCAGCGGGCGGAGCGCGGCTGCTCCTGGCAGCTCCCAGCCCCTCCTCACGCCCAGCCAAGGAGAGGAGCAGGAGCCGGGGGTGCAGCCCTTCCTCAGACAGCGGGCAGGGCCTGTCCCTGTGCCCTCCCCGCCCTTCCCGTTCCAATCCCGCTGCTCCATGGCCCCCAGGAACAGCCAGGCTGAGCCCAGCGGCGGCACAAAGGGGACTCTGCACACTGGTGCAGCCCACTGGCAAAGGACATGTGCATGCGTGAGAGGGCAGGAGTGTGCACACACAATTAGCACTGAAAAAGTGGGTGCTTTTTCTCCCTTAACATTTGTAAACTTCCTTTAAAACTTCTCCGATTAAAGACATGGAGTGTATATGGAAATTTAGGACCCAAACGCCATTAACAGGACCATGATGGTGCAGAAATTCCTTTATGGTTCCAGGTGACCTGCAGTTCAGAATAAGGGAGCCTGACCTGGCCTGAGGGGGTTATTCCAAGTGACTTTTAAAAGCTGTTTTTAACCAAGAGATGTAAGCCTAAAGTTTTACAGACAGCCCATTGCATTCAAATCTCCACTGGTGACAACTCTGCAGTGAAGTACAGAGATGCTCCTCATCAGAGAGATGCAAACGACTCCTATAATTAACGTATTAGCAATTCTATTAAGTCATCTATACCTAACAATAACACTTGCAAGAAACATAAATACTTGCAACACAGCTTTTTCCTAAGGAGTCGTGTGTTCTGGAGTCAGTGGATTCTCGACATTGCAACACCCTTGTTCATAGCTGGGGTAAAGGTTGGTGAGCAATGGAGTGTTAAGCGTCCCATCCCATCCCGTGTGTGGAGCTTGGCAGACACAGCACTGAGCCCTGCCAAGATCAAACGCCATGCCAGCACTTCCAGCACAATACGAGAAAGGAATCTGAGATCACTGTTAAAAACTTTTTAATTTTTAACCCTTATCAGACAAGGTAAGAAAAGCACGTGTAGTACAGAGTAGGTTATCTCAGCCTACGGGTAAATATAAAGGAAGGTGAAGATTGAAAATTATAATTTAGCAGCAGGGCTACACAAGCTGTAATGTAAAATAAGCTGCTGCACATTTGGAAAGAATCAGCAACATTTGTCTCATTATATCCAAAAGATACTCCCTGCTCTAAGAAAATGAGGCATTAACAGTGCGACAGACTTACAAAAGCTTCACTGCAAGTCACTAGGGGTAAACTTTTTCTCTGGGCTTTTTTTCTTTCAATTCTCCTCTACAGGATCTGAAAGGGGCTTTACATACACACCAGCACATACTGAAAGAGCAACTTCACGTGGCATTTTAGCACGTCTATTAATAAAAGCACACTAGAAAGATTGATGTAAGACACCATGTCAGTAGAACAGCACATCCTTTGCTGGAAGGCTGCTTCTGTCTAATTATGGTAATCCAGGCCTTCCCCTCCCCCAGTGCTGTGCTGTTTGTATTTATTTTCCTTGAAGGAGAGGAGAGATAAAGCAGAACACAAGCTTTCTCCAGCCATTATCAACTCCTTCCTGCGCTGGATTTCAGCTAGGGGCAAGGAGAGATTTAGAAGCCTTTTCCATCTCCAGAACTTAGCAGCCTAATTTAACATTGCAATTCCTGCTGGGACAGTGGTGTGCAACCTGAAACAAGATGGAGTGGATACACACACCTCCAGGTTATGTATCAGGAGATGCAGTGACAATGTAAGCTGCCAAACCCACACAAAGCAGGTTTACTTGGGCTGTCTCGAGTTCAAAAGCACCCAGTCCGTGGCATGGGAAGCTTCAGTTCAGTCCCTAAGACTCCTGCTTGCTGTCTCAGGTACTTCACCTGCTCTTCAACACCAGCACTGATAAACCTCAATTAAGAGATGCCCCAGTATAAAAACTCCTCAGAGACAAGTCTGGCAGCTCAGTAACCTGCCAGTGCTATGAGCAACTCTCTGTGGGGTGAAACACCTCAAGACAGGAATTGGATTATCCCTATACCGAATAGAGAGATTGAAATGAAACACCAAGGCCTTCCTGGCCCTCCTTCCGAGCCCTGTCAAGGCTGCCAGTGGAAGTGTTTGTTTGAACACAGAAATGTGGTTATGGCAGCGCCAGCGCTGCTCCCGAGGCACAGCCGGGATCCGCGTTCTCGGAAACGCCACCACCGAGCCACAGCTGGCACCAGCACTGCAGGAAGTGGGGAAGGTGCAGATAAGGGCAACTGCTGCCCTCAGAGTGCGGCAGGTGAAACATCAACCCGACAGAAAGGGGAACAGGCTCCAGTGTGCCATCTGAACCACCCTGCCTTGGCTGGAGGCGCTCCTGGAGTTGGGAACATGCCTGCACACACGTGCACCCGGCCATGCAACGCCCCAGCCCCAGCACAGGCTGTGCCACACAAACTGGGTTACACAATTACCCAGGTGAGCTCTTCATTCCCATTTTCCAAGTTTTATTCAGCAAGTCATGCATTTTAGAGAATCTATGCAATTTGATCAATTAGCTTAAGATATTTAACTAAAAAAAAAAAAAAAAGAACAATCCAGAAAACAATGAACTACAGCTAAATGTAGCCTCTTGCAGTTGGTGATCTCTTTTTATAGCACTGTATATACTGTATCCATCTCTGGCAGCAATCACAAAACAGGGAACAGAGGAGTTGAAAGCCTCAGGATTGTGCATGCGTAATTAGATGAGACACTTCCTTCACGAGGGTAATGTGAAACAGAAGTAACAAAGCAAAACAAGAACAATCTCCTTTGTGCTGCACACAGATTACATCATGATTCATATGAATTCCTTGCACATTATTCCTTTTGTGTCCCGCACTGATCAAGCATTTTTCCTTTTCAAAAAAGGCTCTGGACAGTTTCACAAAGGGTTAAAGCTTAAAAAGGGAGAGAGAAAAAAAAAATCCTTGTTGAAGAATGCGGCGGTGCAAATGAAACTAAAAGCCTCGGCACATGCACATGGCCACAACAGCTAAAAAATAACTCGTCACCCGGATAAAACCTTGAAACCCACAGTGTGAGGCATTTTAACCCAGATAAAACCTTGAAACCCAAAGTTTGAGGCATTTTAACAAATGCGTTCAATGTTTCTACTCAGCTGAGAGAAAATCAGTGGCAAAATACACACTGAAAGCAAACTGAATTTTGGTGATTTAAGGATACTGAAAGATGTGCATCTCTTTAAAAAAATAAAAGGGGAAAAAAAGACAAAAAAAAAAAATACGACAGATGTTCCGGGAATACTATGGCATTCTACAATTCCTTTTGAAGTTCAAAAAAAGAAAAAAAAAAAAGAAAAAAAAAAATCCGCAGCAAAAAATAGCCCTGCTTCTTTTCAAGTGCCTGCTGAAAATAGCTGGCAGTATTAAAATGAAAGCCCGTTAAAATGAAGCAGAGCGAGCCCACGCCCGGCAGAGCAACGGAAGCGGGGGGAGGCCGCGGCAGCCGCCGCTCCCGGCCCGCTCCGCTCCCGGGGGCCCGCGCGGCGCGCGCAGCCAATGGCGGCGCGGCCGGCGCAGGGCGGCCTTTGAACCCCGCGGCCGCTTCCCGCGGCGCCCGAGCGGTGCGGCACAAAGAACAGCCATTTTGTGACAGCGCCGGCCAACGCCGCCCGCCACAGCCGCCCGCCCCGGGCCCGCCGCTGCCCCGGCCACAACGGGTTGCCCCCTGCTCCCCGCGCCACACACGGGGGGCAGTTTGTGCCTAACGCGATCGTTTCCCTCCTTTTCCCCCCCGCCGGCCAAACGCTGGTTCGTGTGCACCGACATCTCCATAAAATGGCTGCCACGTCAGGCGAGGGTGTTGTGCTGCGCAAAGCCCTGCGCTGGGAGGTGGCTGCTGAGCAAAAACAGCCATTTCAGACCTCGGAGCTCCAGCCCTGCACAGAAAATGGCCCGGGAGCTAATCCACTACAAGCTATTTTTCCCCCCAAAAAAGATGTTTTAATGCTAGAGAAGCCCAGAGCTGGATACAGACACAAGGGCTGGCCCAGCCTTGCAGGGTCTGCAGCTCAAACCATTCCCACGCGGGTATTTCTGAAGTGGGAGAGCAACTGCAACAGATACAGGCCAAGGTAAAGGAAAACTACGTATCTATCCCATGCCTGTTACTTGCTATCCCTGCAAACTCACTCCTGGGCTTCAGGGGGGCCCCAGCCTGCCCCTGGCCTCTGCACTTCCCATGGGGACCAACCATGGATGATGTACCTTCACATTACCTTTCACACATGCAGCACAGAAGATGCTAGAAAATACAGCAGATTGTGTTCAATTACTTATGCAAATCTCAGGCACACAGGTGAGGGTCAGCAGGAACTGCAGCAGACCCAGAGCAACTTTTACATTGGGCAAAGTTGCATGAAATCCCTCAGCTCCAAGTTGGATTTACTGTCAAAGCACAAAGGACAGGTGTTGCTGGGCACCTGGAAAGGCAGGAGTACAAGCCTCAGCTTACAAACTGTAAAGAGTTAACACCATTTCTCTCTCCAAGAATAAATTGTCTGCTTTGGGACAATTCTCAGGCATTTCTGTTTATTCCACACAGGCCTTTGTATTCCCTTAGAACTGGAAAAGGAGTCAGTTCCTCAGTTAGGGCACTACAGTGGTGTGCAAGAACTGTATTTTCTTCCACTCTAACACCCTTCTCCAGCCCAGGTGAATGGCACCGGCCACATCCCCCTCCTCCACCACCCAGGTTTCCCACCAGGACTGTGCAGCTTCCATGTCCAGGTACTTCCATGGATACCAAGCTGGTCTCAGCAGCATGAGAAGCGCAGACACCGGTGCATTTTGGGGTTTCAATACAGCAAAGTGGTGGCTTTACTTCCTAGAAATCATTTCCCCTACTTCAGGTCAACCTCAGGAAGTAAAGCCCATTTTATGACATTGAGCTGACTCACACCTCACAAATAAGCTCAACAGGGTTCACTTGCAAATATCCTGTGCTCAATTGTTCCCACACTTCAGGTGTGCTGGTGTCACACACAGCAGGTTAATTCAGAGGAAAAAAAATGTGAAGGGGGAGAAGGAGAACCTCACACAACAGGTGTTAAATGTAAATGATCAATTATGATAAATAACCTTTCAATGAAAACCCCAAAAGCACACGAGACACTATGCAAATCTCATACCCCTAAGGACAAAACCCCCTGTGGGACTCCTGCTACATGGCTCAGATTTTAGCTCCCATTCCTTCCCAACACTGGTAAAATACTTTCAATTTCCTCAACAAATTATGTCAATTGCTGCTCTTGTTGATAATATCCACTTCAAAAAAGCATAAAAAAATGCATAATCTGCAAAATAATTTTTATACATGGTGACTTTTTACATAATATTTTGTGTGCAGCATTTACAGTAAAGAAAGCTCAGTATGAAAATCTGATGTGTTTTTAACCTGCATTATTAGAAAAGCTCAGTTTAAGTGCTTCAACAATCCCTGAGGCTAATTTAGTTATTAATAATTTCAAATTAAACAATCTTACCCACATTTATTTTAGAATTTAAAATTTGACTGCACTTTTAATACACCCGGATTACCATCCAAGTTTATATTAGAAGGTTACAATAATTTGATAATAATATATAGCCACACTATTTCAAGTTCATGTGCTTAAGGAAGGTTAAATACTGGACATCAAGAATAGTATTCAAACACCTGAACATCACATAGAGCACATGTGATACAACAGACAGTTCAGAGTTCTTTTTTATTAATGTCGGTTAAAAATGCAGGAAGACAACACCAGAGAAAAAGAAACAGACCAAGATTCAACTGAAATTAACAAAATGCAAAACTCAGTGATATTTACAAACCAAAACCAAAAATGCATGTAGTTTAATTTCCAATTTTTGGAAGAGCCGACCTTTTAAATATAAAATGAGCGATTTGATAATTGTACTTCTGCATTCCCAGCAAACAAACATTTTCAGTATTTCATACTTTTCCCACATCAAGGTTAAGTTTCTAAAAATCTGTAAAGAATCTCATTACTTGATAAAAGTAAATAAAAATACTCTGAGCAAAAATACGTTAAACAAAACAAGCAAATCATTTGGTGCCTCTTGTTAACAATCCCAGTATATGTTTTATGATACAAAATGCCATCACCAGCAGGACAAAGTCTGGTTAAATTGTATAAAAATATTCTAAAATACCTCCACAGAATCAAAGTTCTACAAGCCCAAATAAAATTTGAAGTAAGAGGTATCCGACAAACAGGCACTTTCCAGTTTATATTTTAAAATAAGCTTTTTTTCATTCATGTAACTTTTTCTTGTGCCTATTTACTATAATTTACTACTACACCAGGCTTCTGTATGGCCCTCAGTTAAAGTTTAGACTTCTGAGATTCTTCAAAGAAAAATTTGCCTTGTATGTAAAATGGTGCAATGCAGCAATGGCTAAACCGACAAGGTCATTTTTCACAGCACAAAAAACCTAAAAACTGAAATTCAAAAGCTGGAAAAACATCATACAGGGGCAAGGGCTGCCCTGAATAAAGGTACAGTACCTTTTGCCTAGGACATGGGCCCTTAAGTCACAACACAAGTTTCAGAAATTGCTACCAAAAAAAATTAGGGTGTGGCATGCTAACAATCTCAAGGTCATTCCTTAAAAAGGAAGCAAAATCAGTAAAATGTTTTCTATTAAGCACTGACAGTAACCCAAGGCTGTCAAAGTAAACAGGGTATTCACAGGTTTTACAAAAAAAAAAAAAAAAAGAAAGTTGATAGGTCATACCTCGATGCATTGCTGTGGACTGAACCCTCCTCTCCTTGGCTTTTGTCCTTATTTCTCATCATCTTTTTATTCTTAAATATTAAAAGGGGGTCAGGGGTGTCTGTTTGCTTTGAAGTCCTGTGCCCAGGTATTTACTGTCAAAAGTTGAAAGAAAGGTAAGGTCCCAGTTCGTTTCACTGGCTTTCATTATCAGGAACAAAGTCCTGACGCTGCAATGATATTGTTATAACAATACACAGCACTGATCAACACGGCAAACCGGAGATTTAAAACAAATAATCATTTTTACAAGAAAAATCCGAGAATAAACACAGGAGAGGAGCATCCTGCAAACTTTCCCAAAGTAACACTGGATGCAAATAATCTCTGTATCTTATTGCGTCATCCCAATACAGCACAAATCGGTCGAAAATCAAAGTATTCAAAACGGCAGAAATCTAAAAATTATTATTATTAATTGCTCACCTACCTGATCCATGCACCGCCGCCAGGACCAAGTCGATATTAGTTTCGGGTAGTGGAAAAACATCGGATCCAAAATATTTGTAATTATACCGATAAAATACAAATTTCAGAAAATGAAAAAAAAATATATATTCTAATCCCAAAAATATGCTGCCGATAAAGCAAAAGAAGCGGTAATTAGTACAAAAATGTCCGGGGGAAAAAGCTCATTAGGAGAGCGCACAAAAATGGAGGTACGCCATGGCTTCTAAGCTGGAAAAACAACGACCTGGGCTCTCTCCACGGCTTCTTCTTTCCAGCAAGGCACGAAAAGGGAGCCCTCAAAAGCTGCTTTTCTGCCCGAAAAAGGTCCGCTCGGCCCCCGATTAGTGCCTAGGAGAGGCAAGGGGCTGTGGGGGCCCCCTGAGGCTGCCTGAAAGTTAGGGAAAGTTGCGTAAAGTGTTGGGGAAGGCACGGAGCTGAGCGCGCTCTCTCTAAGGCACAGCCGCCATCTAGAGCTCCTTCCCAGCTCTGAGCTCTGCCTTTGATTGACACTCTCTACATTTACCCCACAACTCAGGTGATGTACCATAGACCCACCCCTTCATTTCTACCAAAAAAAGAGAGAGCCTCCACCTAAAGGGTGCCTGCTACCCCACAGCCCTGGCTCCTTCCAACTACCCCAGCTCAAGGGGCACCTTAACCCCATGTGGCTCAGGCACCCTTTGGAAGCCAGAAAGAAATGGAATTTGTGCCTTTTGTTTTAAAGATTTGTTAAATATTTCAGTGCCTGGGCTAAAATTACTTCCTCCCTGGACAGGAAGTGGTGCTGTTACAAGCCATTTTGAAGGCATGGAAGTGGAGCTCACAGCCATGCAGGCAGCAGCAGCCCACCCTGGGGTCACCCCACCCAAGGGGCAGCTTCCCCCCAGTTTGGAGGCAGAACCCCCAGACAAGAGCTCTTCCCTCTGCCCCCCAGTGCTGCACTGGCAGGGGGGGACAGCAGCATCAGCCACTCCCAAGCCAAGCCCACAGAGCTGAGATTGCCCTGCAGCTCCACAGCGCCTCCCTAGTGGTTCCCCCAACAACTCAAATGCAGCAGCCACAGCACTGCCACCAGCTACACCAAGGCACTGCGCCCAAGGCAGTCCAACACCACCAAACTGCTCGTTTCTAATGCACTTTCTTAACCCATTCATGCTCATTAACAGATTTTAACAGAACAAATTAATTTTAAAGCTGCACAATAGCCAAGCTGCACAACTGCAAATCAATCAATGGACATCTCCAACACGACATCCTGGAATTGAGAGGATCTATCACCAAGGAATGGAGGTGATCCAAGTACCCCCTGACCACCTGATTCTGACTACCAGTTGTCTTCCACGACCAAAACCAACCCCTCAAAGCACAAGAACATCTTGCATATTCATAAGCATCACAACAAGACAAGAGCCACCAGCCACTGGGGGACCACTGGAGGACAAAGGGGCAATGGGCTAGTTTGGGGTTCTGTGGGAACATCCATGGCTCAGCACCCCAACAGCCCAAAACCATTGGCTTCGGCCAGTAGAACCAACACATCCCCTTTAATTCCTCCAGGGCCCTGCCATTTATCTCCTACAACCATCCATCCTCTTTCCACAAGGGGCTTCATTAGGAACTCCCCAATGCCACAAGCCATTGAAAAAAATTCCACTTTACCAATTATTCACAGAAGACTCCTTGCATCTCAAGTGCAAGAATTAAAAAACCACAATGCAAGACCATTCCAAACGTTTTCTGGTAAGACTAAAGAAATCCACTCATTTGAATGAGAACCATTCATGGTGGTCCCAGAATCCAACTCCACCATAAAAACACATGGCAAAACCAAACTGGGGCAAGCGTGCACCACCAAAATGGCTGGATGGAACAGGTATGAGCAACTCATCATGGCAAAAATGGGCATTTCCAAAAAAGTCTGAGCAAGGCAAATGGTTAACACAGACAATGAACAGGACTTTGTTTGGGTTTTCAAATACAATTTCAAGATTCTCTCAGCACCAGGTTCACCATCTTGACCCTCCAGCACAAAACAAAGACAACTTTGAGTTTCAGGTGAAACATACAGAAAAGAAATGCCTACAGTTAAATTATCAGATCCACCCAGACACCTGTAAGGAAATAATGACTTTGAATATTAGAACCATTTTAGAATTAATTTGCAAAGGTTAATATGTCATCTGTAGCCATATCAAAAATAACTAATTGTCTCTCACCAACATGGCAGAGTATTGTGACACTAAGGCTACATGCAAGAGCAGTGAAGCACATTGGACACTTGCACAGAACAATTTTAAGACCAAAGAGACTGCTCAGGAAGTCTGTAGTCCAGGAAATCTGTTGAAAAGTTTCTGTACCCACACACAACCCAAGAACATACCTAAAAAAGTTACACAAAACATTCAAGTACTCTTTTTATTGTCTTATTTTCTCAGCCTTCAATTGGTATCAATTCCATCTTAAAATAACTCCACAAAGTTCAGCAGCAGTGCCCTGACAATAGGCCAAGTACTGAAAACCCCTCATATTAAGCACCTGAATGAACAAGCCAGCGAATAAAAATTCATTGGAAGTCATGGCAAAGTGAACATAATTTGCAAATGAAAACCACATTTGATACCAAGTATAGCACAAAATTTTACCTTGCCTCCAGTACTTAGCTAAAGTATTTCTCAGTTTAATAGCAACCAAAAATGTAACCCACTTCAGTATCAACTCAGTAAAAAATATTCAGCCAGAAAGGACAAACACAAAGTGTGAAATAAACCAAAACCTTTTATTTAAAGTCACTTTATAAATTACATTTTCTCAAAAGCAGTAGCAACAGATCTTTTACCAAATTAATTTGCCTGTCATGCAAAAACAACCCAAAAGGAAAATTTTGCCACCCAGTTCTCAAACAGATCCCATCACTGGATATCACTGATTAATTCAAATGCAAAGTCCATTTTGATAGGATGATCACAACCCAGATCTTCTCTGGTTTAATAACATGAGAGTCCACGTTTTAACATCCTTTTCTTGGACAGACATCCCAGCACTCATGCATTAGTCCATTTCCTCAACCTCTCATTCCCCAGTGGAACTGCCATCTTGGTGTCTCATTCGCAGACTCCTTTTGACACTCTTCATCTGAATGGATTCTTTATGAAAAATTAGAAGAAAAATGCTGTTGGAATACACATCATTGCTTTAAACTAAGACATTCAACTACTGTACCTTGAAGATAATTTAAACATGTAAGTGATGCTTCATTCCATGTTACACAGTCCACAATATCTATTTTCATCAGAAACAATATCAAATAATCAATTCAAGAATTAAAAAAAAAGAAAATTTAACCAAAACTATAAAAAAAGTGGGAGAAAATATTAGAAGTCCAAGAACCCTTTCAGGATCCATGAATTCCATTTGAAATTTTTAAACCACTAGAGAAATCCGTGGTGGGAAATCAAAGAAATTTGCTCTTGCAACCATTTTCATGGCACTGGCCCATCCCCTGGAACTGACATTGCTTAGCAGAACACCAAGGTTCTTGTAACAAACCAAAATTTTTAACAAAGTACTATTCAAGCTCCTTTCTTCAAAGACAAAGATCCATCAAAACCAATGAAAACTGGTTTCTTATAGACAGATGGTGACTGGACACAAGACATTCCACCATCTTAACCCAGTTTTCCAGCTCATGAAAAATGTACAGTGCAACAGCACACACACAAGCAAATGGAATGGCTGGTTTAGTTACTGGTGGGAAAGGACACACCAGAAATCAGACAAAAATGGTCACAAGTCACCCTAGCTACCTTCAGCAAGGCTCCAGAGCCATATTCCAACTGCACTCATCATGGAACTGCAACCAAGCCACAGGTGAGTGACAAACCAAACTGAACAAACAGCATCCACATGGATAAATACAAACCCAATGTTCCCATCTTCCTATCTTCTTCCAAGAAATGTAAGCTCAATTTGCTTCAAGTAAAACCTTACTCCTCCTCACATGCAAAACTTGGGTACAGAAGTTACTAAGTGTTAAGAACATCATTTTGAAACCAATACTGACTGTAGGCTGACATGCAAAAAGGGTTTTGAAATGCCTTCATGATTTTGAGTGTCTGCACTCCAACATCAATTTCTGGTTTTGCATATGTAGAGGTTTAACCTCATTTTAGTCTGAAAACCAACTTCACCACCACTCTGCTCCCTGCTAATCCTGGGCAGATTCTGCCAAGGGATGCAGGAATTACCCACAGCCCAGCAAAAACCAGTGGGGCCATCTAGTGGTCTCTGCCTCAGCATCCCAGCTTGCCCAGTCTCACCTCAAAACAACCACTTACAGCAAAGCAAAGAGCACTGGAAGCAGGGCAAGAAGCCCCAGTGTGACTTTCACAAGGGCCCATGTTTTATGCTCCTCTATGGACTTCCTTGTTTTAAACACAACGGGAAAGTCCTGCACATAGAAGTGCAATATGGCATCTGGTAATTTCACTTTGCATTGTAAAACATGCATAGCTGCAGGAGTGTTCAAGCCCAGGACACTCCGGCTTTCAGAAACAGAACTTCCAAGTTTAAAGAAATGCTGTTTCAAACATTCAACTCATCCTCAGTTAAGACAATGTATTAAGTAAAGGTGTTTTTCCTTCACACTAAGCTGGTTTTGGGGTTGCTTTAGGTTTGGTTTGGGGTTTTTTTCCCAGTTCTCACCAAATTAATTTCAAATCTATTTAGGCATTTGAAGATGAATTAAAATTTTGAATGTTTTTTCACGGTAATTCCTTGACCGAAGTATCAAAACATGAAAAAAAACCCCACAAAGTTGTCCATTATTGACACAATCAAACACTCTGAAGTACTAACATACATACATACAGTGGAAATCCCAAAAATAAGATCATTAAAATTATTTTTAGTTATTTTCAATAAGCTTAAAATATAGAAATGCAATTACTGACATCAGCTTTCCCCACCTCTAAAAAAGGTAATTTAGTTATGTATTAGTCACCCTTTAAAAGGCTCTTTCAGCTGGGTTAGCCCTGGTGCCTCAGACACTCACAGGATCTGCCAAAAGCAATCTCAGGGCAAATTTCCCTGCTCGGTTCACCTACGTTGGCTTGGACCAAGAACTCCACAAGTCACCTCATGACCTTCATCTTAAATGCTTTTCTAAACCTTGTAAAATAATTAGCAGTAAACAGAACTGATGAGGTATTATAATTAAGAACACCTTCATGTTCTCCAAGCTATTATACATCAAAAAGATGCCCCAGGAATGGCCAAAATATTAACAGCAGCCTCTACACTTGTGAAATTTACATTTGCTTTAGAAGATTTCAGTGTTTGTTTACTTATGAATTAAGGCATATTTTACTAAGCAATGTCAATAATGTTATAAAAATACACTCCTCCATGAAGACATATGCAGTGATCCTACACTTGAGGTAGATACTGAAAAACCCATTTTTTTCTCTAGATGACATGAATCTACCATTCCTTCTGTAAAATGAATGAGGCATCTGCCCGTTACTCAAGGTTCTGTTATCTACTAGTTACTGGTTTGGTTTCCACCACTGATATTTTGGCCATGATAAATCAGGGACCTGGGTAGTCCTGTCACCCTGACAAAGTTTCCTTCAAACCACTGGTAACATGTTGGCACTTCATGCCATCCATTCCAAACCTGCCTAAAGGCTCAAGGCAACAATTACAAAACATCTGAGTTTACAAAGTTTTTCTCTTCAGTTTTTTTTTGCCATTATTTGTTGCTGTATTAAAAGATCACAACAGTAAGAGACATTGCTTATGGCCAAACCCAGGCTTCAGCCATTTCAGGTCCACTGTGACCCTGCATTCCTTAAAGGGTGAGCCTGAAGCCCAGCAGGTACAATTGCCATGCATTAGGAGACCAATACATTTACAAACTATTCCAGAATGAAACCTGAGGTTTAGACTCTTAACCAAGGTGACCTACTTGGGAAAGGGAATTCACTCCAACAGAGGGAGCAGAACGGACAAAATGAGGTTCTGAGCAAACCAAACCTCAAGTTCTGCGCTTCAAAGTTCATTAAAGCAAGGTTTTACTCTCAACAACACCCCTGGTAACTTTTACACTGAAGGAGTGCTCTCTATTGGCAGCTAAGTCCATTATTTTATTCTGTACCATCTTTAGCAAGGACTAAGTGCTCTGGACAGCCCTAAATCTGCTTTTACCACCATCAGATGTTCCTTAAGCAGAGCAGTAAAAGCCCAACTCATGTAGGTTTGGGTATTTTTAGGTAAGAAAGGGTATTTGCCAGGTTTGTCAGATTTCAAGGTCAATTCCAGATAACATGTGGCTTTATTCACAAATGCACTCCTTTGTGGGTATTGCTTTAAATAATAAATTTTATTGCATGAAGCAAAGTATGCCAACTTTAATAAAGCCCCTGCTGTTTTCAAGTATTTCCTCTCTTCTCTTAAAAAAGAGAGTTAAAAATAAAAATCAGTGCTTCAACTAAACACCATGTTAACCACAGAATGCAACGTCAGACCTTTCACATTGCAATACTTTCAACAACTGCTTTTTGAAACAACTTATTTGTATACAACTATTTCAACAAAGTCATAAGGGTTTCACATTCACCTCTTCCTTTTAGGTAAGGATTGTAAACCAGAAAAGGATGGAATAATTACTCAGTGTGTAACTGAAAAGCCAAGTTCTACTCAAAGAGCCAGATCTGACAATAGCTAATTTACAGCCCAATGAAAAAACAAAAATGCACACAGGAAGATGTAGCAATCACACAAAGATTAATATTAAAATGGAACATGAGTCACATGTTTAGAGATTCTAGCAGGTGACTGGGGCTAGGAAGGCATCAGTGGATAGCATAGGAAGAGTTTTGAGGAATAGCTAGAGAAGAAACATATGAAGAAATATACTGCTCAACACACACCTGCAGTGGGAAAAACAGCTTAAGATTTCTGAAAGAACAAAGTAATAAAACATACAGACAATAGTAGTAGAAGAAATTAAATACTTATCAAAAATGAGTTTGTGTACACACATTAAAAATTAATTCTTTAAATCCATATCTTTCGCTACATCTCTTTCTACTTCTTTTGCTTCAGGACCGAAAACTCAAATGATAAAATTGGTCCAAAATAAAATGGGCCCAGAAGCAGCAGGAGGCCAGACTGACAGCTTGGCAAGGCTTGCAGCATCTCCCACAAACTGCTTTTCCTTTTCAGAAGGGCTCCATGTTAGGCTGCACACCATGGAGTGGAAGAGCAGCACAGGACTCTAGAGCACAAAGCCAGCTTCTCTCCCAGCACCTGAGGCAGTGCAGAAGGCAGGGGCTGCTGGAGGGCTCTGCTAACAAACACAGCCATGGCACAGCTAAAATTCACTGTTATCCAGCCACTAAATTAGTGGATTTGCATCTTGGAACATTTTCCCATGCTACCTGAAGCCCAAGGAAGGCCTTGCTCAATCAGGTAGCGAGTCAGACTAAAAGAAATTGTCTCTTAAAGAAAAGCATATATTCCAGAGCACAGTGCTACAGGAATAGAGCTTCACATAAAAAAGTTAACCCATGTACACAAAATGCAATGGATGACCTAATTAAATATGCAGAATCAAGGAGTCTGAATTTGAAGCAGTGAGAAAGACAAAAAGACTGGGTCTTTCCACAAGCAACTCTTTAAAGAGTCACAAAATGTGCCAGAGACAACAAAAGGTCAAGACCAAATCCCTTTAAGGAAATGGAAAAAAATTCTGTCCCTATATTCATCCAGTATAGAACTGAATTAATTTATCTACTCAAGCCTGCCAACTTTATGTTTTGACTATATGAGGAATGATTTCAAGTCTATCAGCTAGCAGTTTAATTTTTAAAAAATACAGGAAACTGTACTGGCATTTATCATTTTGTGCAAAGCCAAAGTTTTATGAATGAAGAACAGAAACAGAACAATTGTAGAACAGGAGACAGTTACTGCCTGCTCAAAGGCTCCCACTGATCCTGACAGAAGCATAAGGACAACACAAGATGCTTGTACAGCAAGTTCTTCCTGCTATACTTTCCACACCATTTGTTATCCAAATTGTGTGTAGTACCTCTCTAGAGACAGACATCTGCATACCAAAAACCCTTCTGAACGAGCACAACTATGATAGAAAAGTTCTCAGTGCAATCTGGAGTCAAATCATGGACGCCCCCAGACCTACAATCAGCTCTGAAAGCTGTTCTGCAGGCAGCCAGGGAGAGAGCACTATCCAAGCACTGCTCACTTCCCCAGGGCCAGCAGCAATGACCCAGACTCCTTTTCAGCTTTTCTGAAACAACATGCACACATGGCCACACACTAATGACCTTCAGAATGTATTCAGCCAAAGCCTTCAGCCACTTAAACATTACAGCCATGTGTGCTTGCTGGGCCGTTATTAAAGCTAAAAAGTAAATGTTATTAGGAATAACAACTTACCAGTGCTTCAACCAAGAGCAGCTATTTTGCTTACAGTGAGTAAATCAGTTCCTCAACACGTCTGTAGGGAAAATGGGATATTAAAACACTTGAATTAAAATAAATTTAAAAATAAAAGATCTAGACCTTGAGGTCTACAAGACCAAGCACTAGCTTTTATTACAAAAGCCCTCATAAAAAAAAACAAACAAACCCCCCCCCCACAAATACAAAAACCCCAACCATTCCCAGCTCACAGCATGTGCTACTAGAGCTATTTTTATTAAAAAATTAAAGTATCACTTAAGGAACCTGTTATTAAAGAACCTGGAAACAACCCAAGAAATTCAGACCCAATCCACAAATTCATCGAGAAGAAACAACAAAAAATATATTCTTTGAAGTTTTTCAAAAAGATCAACCAGGCATCAAGTAGAAATATGCTTAAGCAAACTAACTTGCCCTTCACAATAGAAAATAAAATGCTCTTTTTATTGAGAGGAGGTATCTGCTGGATGGAGGGCAATTATGTAACATTTATGTAGAACAAACTATCTACGCTATCTCAAAGATACTCATGTATGGGCAAGGTTCAAATGTGGAAATCTGACCCTGAAAATGCCTACTGGCAATCTGTATCAATAAATTCCTAATCATAGTTACCTTAAGCAAAGGTAGAAAGAACCTAAAACACTAAAACAACTCATGAACCCCCTTTTCAGGGTGAATTTCAACTACATGAAACAAAGCATTCAAGTTTACCCTCCTGACACATACAAGCAAACCACGTCCCTTGTCATCTTTCAGAATCTACTTATATTGAAATACAGCCTCAAATACATAAAAGTTAATGAACCTATCCAGTGACAGCGTACTGTGCAATCCTCTAAATTCTTCTCTTCCACTTGACAGCTACTCAGAGGTAGAGAAAGAAATATGGCATGAGGAGGATAGCAATTTCTTTGTTGACGTAATTTACTTGAAACTCTTATTATGAAAAAGACTTTAAAAAGGGAAATGACAAAAAAATAGCAGTAGGCTGGCATAAAGATGTAGAATATCCTAATGCATGTGAAAGAGGTTTAAAATGTATTAATGGTATTTTTAAATGTATGTATTTGAATGTGCACAAGCAGCTGCTACTAAATGGAAGCACAGAACTTCTGAGAAGTGCCCGTCCACCATTTTAGAAGGAACACAACATGGCTGCTGGGCCCTGATCAGCCATGAGGCACCCATCAGTCATCCAAGGCATGGAAATTGAACCAGGGAAACAAGTGTTACTTGGGCCCTTTGAATCATTTCACTCAAAAAAGGCCACTTAGAAACTACAATCTATAGCAGGGCAGGTAAAATTAATGACTGGAGGACTTTGAGTTTACAGCTCTCAGCCATTTTTAATAATTCTTGGCACAGCCACACATCCATCACTGCTTCCAAGTCGGTTTTTGTTTTCTTTAGTTCTAGAGCAGGCACACAGCTATGGTAGTTTGACAGAAACTTTACTGAGGGTAATATTTAACATGGCTGCCACCACAAAGCACCTTCCTCTAATGACAGTGTTATGAAGACTCCACCGGAGTTTTGTTCTTCTGACCTCAGTTCACTTGTGCAAACGGAATCTTTGGTGTGTCAGAGTGGTATCGTGAGTAGTAGTGACACTTCTCTTCTTGGAAGTGAGTGGATACACCAAACAATGAGTTTTGTAAAAGCAGCATGAGGATATTGATAATATATTAAATTTCATTCACATTAGTTATTTTTTCATGACTGTAGAATACTCCCCCGGTATTCTGAGTCTTTAATTTTTACATCCAAAACACATTCACTCTTGAACTACAGAATACATCACCAAAGCTACAGGTTTATGTCACAAGCCAGAAACCAGAGCTTGGGAATACAAGTCATGGCCAAAAGAGAACAAGTTTTCATGTTAACAGCTGTATTTCATGTATCTAACGTCAAAATTTTTAATCAGACTACCTACTATAATTGTTGAAGTCTGGATGATTAAAAAAATCCATCCCCTATTTAAAAATAAACGTGAATTTACTTCCTCTAGGTTATCTATCTAACAGCTGTGGCTTATTTTTGTATTAAATTACAGACACTCCAAGTACAGTACAGCCTATAACACAAAACATGCCCAGCATCATAGGTGCATGGCTCCTTCCCCCAAAGACTGACACTAACCATCACACAGTGCATCTCCTTTTTCAGCAAGGTGGGGTCAGACACCCAAAAGCTATGAGCTGGTATCACATTTTCTAATTTCTCTTGTATTATTTAATTAACAAAGTATTTTGGCAAAGATGATGCGTATCGCCACCTCAATGTTCTTCCACGTACGCTGTCAATGCTACCAGAATCTATGCTATGAGAATATTGAACAGGGGTTTGTGTCCCCACAGAGGAACAGCTTCCACCACCGAGGAGGTTTGGGCTCAAGCTGAGAGATTCTCCTTGAGCCCCGCCAACCCTCACGAGCACAGTGCAGCGTAGCCATGAACCTGGAACTTCTCTCAAGTTCCACTAGTGTGCATCTAACGCACTGAGGTCTACTTTCCTAGAGGGGAAGGCACTGTGAGCTGAAAATAAGTTGTCCTTGCAAGAAAAGGCAGCTCTGAAGACCTCACAAAAGTTAAAGCTGTTTTTACTGTAATGTCTATTCAGCATTAGGACAATACTGGAAAGATGCAAGACTGTTAAGACCAAAGTGCTGAATTCCATCGTTATCATAAAACACCCAGGTCAGGCAAGATCTGCTCTTGAGCACTGTGATTTTCTAATTTTGACTTTGCTACTCTTTTTTTGTTAAGAGCAGACCAGTTAGAAATTGCAGATTCAGACATTTCAGAATTTAATACCAAGAATATAAGTCAAGTGTGACAGGTTCAATCCCATCAGTGTTATCAGACTTTTGTGTGACCCAGGCTGGGCTTGCCTTTATCATAACAGAATGTGCAGTATCTGTGATTTTTGACCCTCTAAACTGAAAACTTACGTGGGATTTTAGATATGCCCGGTTGTTCTTAAGGTATGAGATAATTTCTAACACAAACTTCTAGTTCTCACACTTGCCATCACACAGTCACACGATGAAGCTGCAGGAACATTCTGACATATCACCTTGCTCGTTAGCTGTGTTTGCTGCAGGACATCCATGATGGTGGCACATGTCCAATATCTATAAATATAATTTGAACTCTACCTTGAGCATCAGCAGTGACTCACTGCAGATAAAGGTTTATTACAACCTGAAGAGACATTTTTGTAAAGCTTATGGAAAATTGTGTACAATCTCTTTTCTGTGAAGAGACTGAAGGCTTCAGCCAAGCCAAAAAGAAAACCAGCTGCACTCAGGTGGGGGCTCACAATTGTATTATTTGGTTATCATGATGCATTATGTAACCTGAAAAAGCAAATCATGAAAAGTATTTTTGGGAATCCTGATACATGTGTCCTTGTGAAGACGCCTTACGCTCTGAGGTCCTGAGTATGCACAGAAGTACACGAGCACGAGAAGCTGTGAAAAGGAACCAGTTAAGACAGGCAAACAGGATCCCCCACTTTTACTTACAGAGTGCTAAAAGCCTAACTCAAAGGTTACTCTGATCCTAAATGCAGAATCTGAAGTGTAAAAACAAAAGATAAACATTAAAAAGATGCTTTGTTTACACTGCAAGGAGAGCAAGATAGCTCGTAACAACTGGGTACCACTTTAGGGTTTTAGAAAAAAATTTACACCAAAACCAGAATTTTAAAGTTTATTGTATAAGCAATTTCTTGAAAAGGAAAAGCTCATGAACGACCCTTGCTAATAAACCAATACCTTGAACTAAAGAAAAACATTCCTGAAGTTTGATTAGACAATATCCTTAGGAGATGACAATCCTCTGGCTTCACCACATGTCAACATGGTCATAGCAGATTGTTAAAAAGTTGTACTTGTGAGTGAACATAAAATCTTCAATGATGCAGGAGACATGAACATTGCTGTAGTACGTACATACTAACAATTTCCATATGCACCAAGCTCAAAAGAAAATAAATTCAACAAGCTAAAACACTTAAACTTAAATTTTTAATGTTTATTTTGAAAAAACTGTTTCCGGGATGATTAAAAAACAAAAAACATAAACTAAACAAAACCCCACAGCAGTGTAACATACCTGGCATGCACAGTACAGAATTTTGCTCAAGGTCTTTTGCCCAACCAGTCATCTGAATCTTTGGAAGAACCATATCCAGTAACAGCCCTTAAAGATAAAAAACAACAAAACCAGGTTTGTCTGAAACAAGGTACACACAAGCTCTTCAAGTCTTAACATTTTTGACTGACAAACTTTCTGAAAACACGTAAAGGAAATGTCTTTGAATAAAGCAAAGTTTTACCAACAGTACAAAAGCCATATCCTATCGTTGTTAAGCATTAGTCCCCAAAAACACAAAACAGGCCCCCAAAAATCTCCTTTTCTATAAATTCCTGAAGTCTTGGGTTACTACCTTCAAATACAAATTCTACAATTTCCCCAAACATTAATGCTACAAACTCATTAAGTAAAAAACGAAAATAATTTCCAAGTTTAATGCGGGTTTTCACTGGTGAAACAGGACCTACAGAACTTCAGTTTATATGCAAATGCTGTTCTTTTCCACCAAATACAATAAATGTATATAGCACCCATATATGATAAAAATAAACAGTCCACTTATTAAATAGCCTTACTAAACTGAAATTGATACCCAAGCAGCACATAAGTGACATTATATGAAGACAATCTACCTGTAACTGCAAAGAAAAGCTTTTTACAAGTCAAGACAATTTATAAAATGTGTCCCCTCCATATAAAAATGATATTTCTTTCTTCTTCTTCACATCTGCACAGTAGCAAAAAGGCAATTTCCAGTTTCAAAAAAATAAAACAAGGAAATGAATACATTAACACAAGGTATAAGCATTCTTACCTAAGGAAAATAAGGCATGAACGAATCCTCTGGAAGCTAGTCAGGAAATAAGGCTCTGTTCACGAAATCCTACCTGAAAAACAAAGTATGGAAATTTTCAGTATTTTGCTTTAGAAAAGCAGCATTAGTCATATGTCTGAAATCTATCAATCTTTAGATAATTATTAAGTTGAGAAAAACTTATCACAGTAACTGTCTTTTGAGCTGAACTGTGAAAAATTAAAGTATGAGGGGCTGTACATTGTTGGTTTAAGAAAAACCCACTGGAGGTGAGTGACTGACACACAACATGCATGATCTGGGTTTTTCATGAAGAACTGCAGTCAGCTCTTCTGTCTCCCATTACTTTAATTTTGAAAGACTTAAAGCTAAAATTCCAATTTAAGGTTTTTTTTTTACTCAGTAATTTATCACACAATATCCCTCAGCCCTTTTACTTTTTTTTCCACATTAAAATCTTTAGCAGTACACTATACAAAATTAAATAAAACCTTTGCTGATAGCAAGGTTATTTTAAAATGGCTTCTGTCATCAGCTTCTCTGAATTTTAAGTCCTAAGTTATTTCATCTCCCCAAAAAAACATCTTTTTTGCCCTTTAGAAAACAGTTTTAAAGCCTTCAGCTTCTTTAACCTTTAATCAGGTCTCAAACTACATTCTTTTAACACAAGGAACACCATATTTGCACAACCTCTAGCCAACTTTTCTTGCCTTTTGTGAAAAGCCAGAACATTTTATTTTGCAGCAATTCTATCTATCACCAGCATTACTTCATACTCTAGAAGTGTAGAATCATTCTGTAAATATACAATTCTAAAAACCATTCTTATGCTGGATTAAAAGATGTATAAATTCAAACACCTACACCTTAAACATAAAAAACCCGCCGCATTAGTATTAAATAAAACACATTATGAATTGCAAGTAATTTATTTTCTGGACAATCACCTGCTAATTTATTTATATTTTATTAAAATAAACCAGTCAAAACTGTTCAAAAATTATCCTGTAATATACTTAAGACAAATCCAGCAGACACCCACCTAAAGCTAGAACTTTCTTTAGGGCAAAGTGTGTATGCCAGAACCTGTTCTACGCTGCAGAACTGTTGCTGGGGTTATAAAACCACCATAATCCAAATCTAAAATAAAGCCACCGAACACTTGGCATAAAGGTGACACAAGTCCAGTGGTTGCTAAAACTTCAATTTCCAAAAAAAGGGCTAACTTCAATTGTTGCAATGACAGATTCTTATTTGCAGAGGAAGTACCGAAAAATGTACATTTACCTCCAACTGCAGTATTTAAAATCTGCACAAGTTTTATAACCTTGCACAAGCGTACACCATTAAAAGCCAACAAATATGGCTATACACAACCTCCAATTAAAACGAAAGTTTTTAGTATTTACCTTTTGCTCTTCTACAGAGACTTTTTATATATTTAAAATTACAATTTTACCCTTAAATTGGTAATTGCTGAACGCAAGCCAACCCAAAACAAATGTCAGCCATTACATTTAAACTTGCATTTTAGAAAGTCTTGCAATTGGTCTTGTATAACTTCTAAATTATCAGAACACCGAGAGGACGATTAAAATGTTTTGTAAAGAGAAGTAACTGTGAGATCTCTGAAAACCCTACAAACTGAATAATAAAAACAAACGTTATACCCAATTAAATGCTTTTTAAAAGCTTTCCATGTCAGACACAAACTCATCAGTTTCCTTATCGTGTAATTCGTATTTAAGTAACTCTTTTCTTTTAGTAGTGTCGCCTAAATCACAACTGTAGTATTTTGCCAACTTTAAACGGTAGACTTGGCATGACCGAGCTTTGTTTTTCTCAAGCTTTTAAGTTTCTACACTGCCGTTTTAATTGCAAAATCAAATTTGCACGTAATTCCTAGGAGTTTTCTTTTAAACTTCTGCACCTGAATTGCTGTTTCTCCAGTGAAATCAATTTCTCTCTATTGTTTCATAAAGTACCGATCGGTCTCATCTGCAGCCCGTTTCTCTTACTGGTTTACAAAGAGTTAAAAGCCAACACCCCACAGAAAAATCACTCCAAGTTTTATTTTTAAGAGAAAAGGACATGGCGTCTTTGTTCTTAGAAACTACGAAAACATATTCCCATCCGACCAGCGACGGGCAAGAAACGCTCTTTACACAGACACGGAGCTAAACATTTCAGTGATGCTGTCGTAGAGCCTTCACCTCTCCCCCCTCCCCGCACTGCTGCATTGGAGTTCCAGGCTGGTTTGCAGATACCCCCTCGCACGCTGCGCTGGGGGGAACCGGTCTGCCTTGGCTCCCTGTGCTCGGTGCTGCACAAGGGGGCCAAAACCCGCCGGGGCTGTCCCCGGGGCTGCATCGGGGACAGGGCGTGCGGAGCCTCCCGGGTGCTGCAGGAGAGCGAAGGCAGCGCCCGCAGCCGCCGAGGGTCACCGGGGCTCCCCGTGTCCCGCCGCTGCCCCTCAGCCCAGCCGGGTGTCGGGCACGGACGGGGGTCCCCGAGGGTACCCGCAGGTCCCCTCAGCGAGCGGCGGGGGGGGAAGGAGGGGGCAGGGGGAGCCAGCGCCCCCTCCCCCTCCCGGCTCCAAGGACATTTTGTTTTTCCTCCCAAGGACAAAGGACAATGAGGAGCCCGGAGACTCCGGCACTTACCCGGCGAAGAGCAGCCCGCTGACAGGCACCCGGGGCCCCGAGGACGGGGCGCTGCTCCCGGCTCTCCCTGCCCGCGGCCAAGGGCGGCCCCGCGCCCGCCCGGCGAGGGAGCGGCGCGGGCAGCGCTCGGCAGCCCGGCGCCATTGCTGCCCGACCGTCGGCAGCCCCGCTCGGCAGCCCGGCTCGCCGCCCTGCGAAGCCCCGGAGCCCACAGAGTGCCGGGCCCGATTTGGCGCCCGGGAGCGGCACCGAGAGCGCCCGCCGGGCGTCTCCGGCGCGAGCGGCGGGGACAGCGCCGGGAGACGGGCGGGAGCTGCGGCTGCTCCCCGGCCATCTTGTGCTGTGTGTGTGAGGGAGCCTCCGCCGTCTCCTCTCAACTCCTTGCTCCCCTCCCCCCGCACAACATGGCCGCCCGGTCGCTCCTCACTGCGGCGGGGAAGGGGCGGCACCAAGCGCGCGCCCCGCCCCTCCCCGCCCTCGGTTGCGCGCGCGCCGCGCGCCGCTCCCCATTGGCCTCCCCCCGCCCGGGCCCCGCGCGCTCCGGCGCCGCGGCCTCCCATTGGCCCGCGCTCCCCGCCTCGGCCGCCCCCCATTGGCTCCCGCCGCCTCCTCGCGCGCCGGCCGCAGCAGCCGCCCCTCAGGGGGAGGCGGGAGCGGGAGCAGGAGCGGCCGCCGCCCCCTCCCAGCCCCACCTGGCCGGGCCGTCCCACCTGAACTGGCCAGCACAGCCCTGACCCCGGCGGGCCCGAGCGCTGCCAGACCCCACTGCAGACACTGCTCATGCTGCCACTGCCGGCCTGCACTGACACACAGCGGGGTGCAGCCCCCTGAGCTGGCTGCTGGCGCCTGCAGCTCACGGCCCCGTTTGCCGCCATTCCACAAACACCACCTCTGCTATCTGCCCTTGACATGAGCCAGGGACAGCTCACCCGGCAGGGTCCCCACGGAGATGGGGGGCCTCGAACCCCTCTATTCCGATGGGATACACCCCGATGTTGTGCACCCTCAGCTCCAGAGCCCGGCTGGGGCACAGAGCCAGCACAACCCAGTCACCTGCCCGTCTGCCACATCAATCCCCCGTAACTGCTGCTCAGAAACAGATGCACAAATAAAACTAACTATCCTGCTTTTTTCAGCCAACACCATCGAAACTCATAGTGTGCCAGCCTCACCAGGACACTGTCTCCTGTTTTGACTAGAGCCATGGAAACCACTACTGATGTCAACACGATGGAAAGGCATCCCTCACATTCCTGGTCACTGCCATGAATCCTGTACCAGCCCCAGTTATGGTGCCCTCTGCAAGAAGTACACACAGCAAACATGACAGAACTGATATTTATATCAGTTTTACTAATAGAAAGTTTCACTTCGGCAGTCACTTTGAATAATATGCACACCTTTCACCTTCTTTCATTCATCCAGGTGACTCCATTAAAAGCAGAAAGAAATTGTCTACGTTTTCTTTTTTCATATGAATGAACCTGGGTAATTATGACAGGATTAAATTAACAATACTTCAAATGATTATGGAAGGCCTCAGGATCCAGTCTGGCACTAGAGATCACACAGTTGGACTTGGCAGCTCTCTCCAGAGCTGAGTCCTGGAAAAACCACGAGGAAGTGACCAGCTGAAAAGAATGAATCCCTATGATTTTGAGCCAAGAGTTGTATTTCCTTTCAAAATACAGAGCAAAGATGACCTCGTGTACAGGACAGCTGGGGATATCTACTACTTGTAGACAGTGGTGTTACCATCTTCAGAGAAGGGATGGTGATGTCCCACATAAAGGTGCCCCACAGCATGGGAACCTCCAGTCAAGGAATCAGTGGTGGTACAAAAGAGATGATGCAGCTTCTCACTGAAAAGGGGCAAAATGCCAATTTTTTAAAAAGCTTTTTTGAATGCCTTTTTTTAATTGAAGTTCTAGTCTACAGAGACTATGGATAGCAGAAAGCCTGTTCTGCTATCCATACTTCTTTCCCATTTAGATTCCTGCAAAGGCCAATCCTCTTGCTCTCAGTGGAGCTGCTCAGCTATAACTATATCTAAAGGTGCCTGCATGGACAGAACTCAGAGGTTTTCCTCCTTGGAAAACCACCAGCAGTGAAAAAAGAGGGAAGGATGAAGCAGGATCCAGATGAAAGCAAGGTGTAGCAACAGCACTTCTCCTTATGTCAGCATTTTCAGACAATCCTGCATGGTAAAACTTCACAACAAAGACCAAGATTAGAAATTCCATGTAAAATTTCCAGCCTTTCTCTTGTTTATTCTCAAAACACAAGAATGTTTCTAGCAGAATATGTGCATGATCACTTGCAATAACCAGATGAAAGGGAGAAAAGAGCTCAGAGATTCTAGACATAATAGTGCCTTGTAAGAGTAGTGTGATTCCAGCCAGGAGAGTTGAGATTGTGCCTGAACAAGACCTAACCTGTGTGCTCAGACTGTTATCTGATTTTCTCTAGCTGTACCAGACTGTCTAGTCTAATAGACTGTTCCTCTTAAAAATACCCAACATAACAACCCTATGCAAATTTATAAATAAATGTTTCTGGAAGTCTGTTACTACTGCTGCTATGTGTAACCAAAAAATTACTCAAAGTCTAATATCTTCATTAAATATGTGCAGCACTGCTCTTTTGCTTCCTGAGCACCAAGACCTGAAGCAGCTCTGAAAATCCTTCCATGTATCCATGACCTCCTCCATTCCTTGCCCTGAGCAGTTGCATGGAGGTGAACACAAGCACAGTCACTCTGCAGAGCCATGGTGTTGCTGTTCCTTACCAGGAACAGACTGTTTGCATTCTTCTTCCTAATGAAACAGTGGAACAAAATTCTCATTCCTACTGCCTCTGCAGTTACCCCATTTTTCCCTCCTAAATTCAGCATTTCTACACTGTCATTTCCTCTATCAAGTTCATTCCTTCTTTTTCAGATAACACATCTTCTTCCTTTGTGTATCATTAGACCAAACACTTCAGCCATATTTTATGAACAACATGACTGAAAATAATGACACAAGTTAATGTTTCCATTACTAATTTGGGAACTATTTTCTGAGATTGTGTCTGTGGCTGGAATTCCAGATGGAGGCACAGAACCTGACTTTCTGGTACTCTGTTTTCTTCTAGAACCTTCCTTCTTTCCTTCCCCCAGCCCCATGTTATTATCCCTTAGGGACAACATAGAAAGGCACACTGTGATCCCACAGGGCAGTGTCCCTGTCCCAACCTGCCCTCTGTACAAGAGGACACCAAAAGGTTGGTGAAGCAGTTTATTCTTTGTTATACAGCATGGCCCACAGATCTTTGGAGAAACAAATATAATGGAAAGACAAATATTGGACAAAATGGTTGGAAAAGCAAATATTGGACAAAATGGTTAAGTATTATAACTGCCTTTTGAAGTAGAAAACAGGAGTCTGAACAAGACTGAAGAAAAGTCACCAAACTTTTCTTCAACCAAACCTCTCACTTTTCAGAAGAAATCAATGCCAATTTCCTAGGCCCTAGGCCAAACAGAATAGTTTAGATTACTTGCACAGAGAATATGCAAACAGGATATGGAATGCCCTTTGAGCACAGCGAGCTGTTTGTGGGAGGCATTTAACTTCCTGTGAACTGGGTGTTTATTGAAGTTATCACTTTGTCCTGAATCAGGCAGGGGCTCTATTTTCAGATTTTGTACATAACCTGTAACATGTTGGCCAAACAATCTGCTTTTGTTTTTCCTCCCCCATTCTGTTTCCTTCCTCAGTAATTGACTATTAAAATCACAGTAACTGCTCAAGTAGGTACAAATTCACCTTCTAAGCATGGAACCACATTCCCTGTGTGACTGGTGAAGATAATTCTGGTGTATTGATCCCAGCTAAAGCTTTTTGCTAATGTCACAAGCAATAAACCCTGCAGCAGCAAGGATAAAACTCAGTTGTAGCAATGATCATACTCATGCTGCTCATTCTGCTCCAAGTCTGGAACTGGAGCTGAAATCCAGACTTTTGCTCCAGCCGGTAATGAATAATTGCAAACACATCGACACACATAAAGAGAACTTTTACATATGCCCTTTTTGTTCCTGGGCTTTAACACCGAAAACTGAGATTATGTTAATATGGGGGGTTTGCTGGCACTTCTGTGGGGCTCATGTTCAGAACGATGAACCTTGTGAGCAGCAAAAAAAAGATTTATTACTATGAATAATTAGAAACAAATTCTTATCAGTGTTATAAACATATGGTAAAGAAAAAAATCTTTCAATCTAAGCCAAACCCCAGTGTTTTTTCAATTTATTCAGAATGAAGCCATTTTAACCAAGATTCAGCTCTGTCTATTCCTGCTTTCAAAGAAAAGTAAGTTATTAATAAAATGTAGAAAGATGAAATGGGAGTCAGAAATGGATTCAACATATTTTTTGGGACTTAATGGTCTCTCTGAAGTAAATTTTTATCTTGTTGGTCACAATGTATCAAAGAGTCAGTACCGTTACTGTTCACATGATCTTGTGTCCTGAGATCAAAGTTTAGATTTAAGAGCTCCTTAACAACCGACACACCTCGCTGTTTCACTTTTGCATGATTTCCTGTGTACAATAATGCAAATTGCAGACCAGCAACTATTGTCTAGTGAGAGGATTAATTATTATGCTTTATATTAACTCCACTAGGGAGTATAAATACATTTTTCTTGGGAAATCAAATCCACTTTTCTTAGGGAGGTTTGAGACTTTTAGTTCTTCGTTTTTATTACAGATCATCTTCAAAACTAACCCTTGTTGCCATCTTAACTGGAGGCAGGAAATAGAGACCATCTCAGTCAAGGTATTTATGCTGTATTTGGTCATTGACTAACACACAGCTATTGCCTTAAATGGCAGCCTTAGAGGTATAAGAAAGCCAGAAAGAAGCAGTAGTCCTTATTCTGGTGAAATCTTAGGAGAGTTTAAAACTCTAGACTGTTTCAAACTTAAATAATGTGGGGGATAGGATAATAATATGTTTAATTGCTTCTTAAAGTAAACCACTGGAGCTTGGAACAACAAATCTGTTTTCTTTCCCCCCCTTTTTAGCCCCTACTTCTTGTATGGAATGTTCTGTTTCTTCAAGGTCACTTTTTAGGTAACACACTATTCTGCTTGGCTTGGAAAACTTTTATAAGAGGACTGGGACACACTGACCATTTTACTTGTCTCCACTTAGACACTGGCATTTATAAAACTGTTAACAGGGTATTACATGTCTCCTTACATGAAAAAATTATTGCTTACTGCTGACATCACCTGTGAAAGCAAATAAGAAATTAAAGTGCACCTTTCCCAGGGACTGTAATGCCAGAGACAGAGCACACCAAGGCAGGTGCTGTGACCTGGCTTACACACTTGAACTGATCAAGTTCCCTGCCTGCAAACTTGCAGGACTGGAACCACACAAGGATTAGACGTGGTGATAGGGTTTAAAATCACTTTAAATGATAGAAGCTGCAAGCAGTGTTCTTTATCTCACCATTCTGGCTGGAAACAGTCTGCAGAGTCACGGGAGTGTTTTGTAGTCATTGTTTTATCAAGAGTTTGTTTAAAAAAAAAAAAAAACAAAAAACATCAGCACAATTAAGGGAGCCTAATCCCATTTTACATTTCAAAATATATACTGTTCTCTCATTTTCCAATATGTTATGGAATTGTTACATAATGAGTCAGAACATTTTATAACTTTTAAGCCAAATCTTCAGAATATCTGACTTTAAATGTAGCTGCAAAATTTGTAGAAGATCTAGACAATGAAATTAATTTTTTTGTAAGTTCAGATATTTTGAAATTCTAGTATGATTACTTCCCTATGCACATTTAAAGCTCATTTTCCAAAGGCATTTACCTGACCATCCTTGAAACTTATTTCCTGCAAAAGCCAGTAAAGCTTGATTGCTTAAGTGTTTAAGGAATACAATCAGAAAGGGAAAAACAGGATTAGCACAAATATGTGTTTACACGACAAAATCAAGGACAAAATAAAATTACAACTATGAATGTAAAAATTTTTTATTTTTACACTCTCTCCATTTGAGTTCTAGTGGAGACTTTGGAAAGTTCTGATGATGATTGTAACAACAACAGTATTTTCTTGGTACACCTCCTTGGAGTTTTGGAGGCAAAGGGTTTCATACTGGCCTTGCAAACATGAGGAATTTCACTCAGACTGAACAAGATAAATTACAGCTACTCTAGAATGAAAAGAAAAACAGCCCAGGTCTCCAAAACCACGAGTATAGAACTGGGATTTTTATTTCAAGCAAGTTCCAAGCCTGTTTCTATAATGATCTTCATTCTTGTCTCCCCTGTGCAGCTGGCACCATAGGGCATTTATTGATTGGTATATAAAAGTTGACAAAATGATGCATTATTCAGTAAATTGCCACATGTAGGGAAAAGAAATGGTACCTTTTTTTCTGTAATCTTACAAGCATATACTTTTTTTATTTCATAGACAGTGTGACAAAGCACTGAATCACCCTGTTGTAGTGCACCATATATATAAGAGCACTTATGTAGTAGCTCAAAACAAACTTCTTCGTATTTGTCAATACTTGCTAGATGTGGAGTCCAATTTTTGCTGTAGTGAGGCACCAACACACTTGGATTAGAATGTCACCTGAACAGAAACAGCTCATGTCAGGCTGATGTTTCCTATGAGCTTTTAAATTTTCTTTTAAAGTCAATTCATTAAAAACTGGCCCCTGCCAGAACTTCACCCAACTCAGAAAGCTCATCAGCCCAGGGACTAGAGCAGCTCTGGGCATGTCAGGCACATAAACTCCAGAATTACCAGCTTTTACTGCAGACAAGAGATTTTCACCCTGAAACAAATACTCCTCTTCTCTCTGACCAACCAGTAAGGGTGACAATCTTGTCTCAGCTTAAAACCATTCACAGTGCACGTTTTTTTTTAATAGTCGAAATTTTATATTAGGTGGTGAGCTGTGACAAAACATAAGCAGCCCTAGAAAACACTGCTGGTACAATCCTGTACAAAATTAGGTCAATGGCTTTTTGTGCAATTAAAGCAGCAGAGCAAACACAAGACATCTTGGCTGAGACATGCACAGTGCTTGATCGCCACCTGAAAAATCTGACTGTCACCTTCATTGCCATTTCACCCAGAGGAAGATCCCAACAAGGTTCTATGTGCCCAAAACAAGATTTATTTTCTTCAAGATTTAATCATGCATCTAACCAGAATCTATCACTTCTCTCTACAAATGTGTCTTAAGTGTAGAAACATTTACTTTAATGACAAAAGCTGAGAATTTGATCTCTTCTTGTCACTCTAAACACATGGGACATAAGTTATGTGCCTGTGCCTTTAATTCAGGGCTGAGTAATTACATTTAGCCTGTGGAATCACTCCAGTTTTTTCTTGGTGTCTAAACTGAATGTTGTCCTAAGGATTTGGAAGCACATGAAGTGAATTAGGGATGAACATGTACGGCAGTACTTGGAAAATGCAACTGAACTAATCCAGTCTGTAGAAGGGAAAGAAAACCTGAAACAGAGGTCTAAATTTCAAGAGTAAGAGCAAGCACGTTGTAGCTCTGCACATACAGATATAATTGCAACACCATTATTTTAATTTTTCCCAACACTTCTTTTTCATTCATGTTTTTATTAATAATGGCAAAACAAAGAATATAAATTGTGCTAGGTACTTCACCTCTTATTCCTCTCCTTCAGTATGCCTTTAAAAACCTTCCCTAAAACAGAATATTGGCTATGAAGAGACTAGATATGAGACAGAAGCAGAAACAAACAGGTCAAAATAAAATGCTTTTAATTTAGAAACTATCTCAGATTTTCTTGTAACGAGGCACACATGCTACTGATATTAAACAGTACATTTATATTCTCCAACCTGGGGTGCAATACAAAGGAAACCATAGAACACTTTGGGAAAAAAATGTGTGGAGAGCATAAGTTCGTATGTGTAGGAGCTAAAGGCAAATGCTTGAATAATTTACAATCACAACATGCATGAAAATGAAACACTGTGACTTTAATAACTAGCTTTTTTTCCCCCTCCTTAAACTCCCATTATTAAGCTATTGTGCTCCAGGCTAGCATATCAGGTGCTGATAATGAACATTCAGGCACAAGACTTCTCCTGCACAAACGAAAACTGTTCTGCTCAAAAGATTAATAAAGGATTATCTTCTTGTATATACATATATACATATACACACACACACACACTGAACAGAATTAAAATTGTAACCAAAATTGCAATGTTGAAGTCTACTCAAGTGCTGTTAATAATGTAGAATTAAGTTTAGGGAAAAACATAACCTAATTAAGAGGTTCCAAAAGGCACATTAATATATGCTGAAAAAGTGGTTTTTAGATATGGAAACTATTTTATGCTTTATATTATCATTATAAGGCACGGTTTTAGACAAACAAACCAAGGATATACACAAATGTCATGCTAGAGTTCTACATTTATTGCTGGTCATCAGTGCACTGCACCCAGGTTATGTTTGAACTGCAGATGGAAAGTAACCTTAGAAGAGTAAAAAAGGGCAATCAAGAAAAATAATAGTCGTGAGATGGCAAAGAGGCTTTTCTGTAATAAAGGAATCGTGGTCTGAAAGAAATCTTTGCAGGTGACAAGCTTAAAAAGGAACCTTCAGACCCAGAGCGAGGAGATCAAAGACCTTGCAAAATTCAGCTGCACGTAACATGGAGGAGTCTTAAATATGACTAATACTCCTTGAAAACCTAGCTGGGATTTGATTACTGTGGCTGGAAGTTTTCAAGTCTTTTGTGAGCAGTTGAAATAATGACAGCTGCGTTCCTGGGAGTCAGCAGCCCCACACCCAAGTCTGCTGCACTGGTGCAGCATCCCAATCCCACACCATATTCCCACAGAGGCTGCAACATTTCTGAGCTACACATGACACACTGGTCAGCTGGCTACAGGATGGTCATTGATGGGTCAGCAAGGAAAATAAACAGAGACCCTCTGCACTCATTTGTAGCTCTTCTTTTAGAAGATGCACTGATTTATCACTATAACATGCAGCCTTCCCCAAAGTGCAGAACCTCTAGAACAGAAATTTGTTGAAACTGAAGGTCAGATCAAAAGCTCCAGGCCTTTAATAGAACCATTTCATGAGCTCTGCCTCCTTAAGAAGCCAGGAGGAAAAAATACAGCTACATGAAAAATAAATGAGCAGCTTTTCCTGACTCTGAAAGCAAAAAATAATGACATGAAACCAAAATCAAATGCAGCACTATCAGTTGTATTCCCAAATGCCAGCATTAATTCTCCCTCTTCCAGCTCCCAGAGACTTGTTAAACAAATGAGCCTTATAATGCATTTTGCAAGTGAAAGGTCCCGGAGTGGTAAAAAGTCAACTCCCATACCAAAAGCCCTTAATGAAAATGCTGCAGCTTATTCCAGGAGTTCTGCACTGAAGGGCATCAGCCTGAGCTCGCTCCTGCCACAATTCCTATTTTCTCCGTTGATCAAAAGAGCACTTCTGCAGCACTAGCAATAGTCTGGGCTTTTAGATCAAAACTGGCATCTCAAAACCTGCAAGTCAAGTCAGCTCGTGTAAATCACAAAAGGCCGGTTTCGTGTGTGCACAGACCAGTCAGACTTTTTTTTTTTTTTTTTTTTTTTTTTTTAGCAGAAAAAATCCTCTATTTAAAACATTCCTGATGTACCACATTTTCCCTGCACACCTGGGCTGGGCGTACAGCCTGGTTATCCTCCCCACACAGTTCGTGGCATTTTTGGAACCACGTACGCCTCTAAGAATTTTTTGTCCGCTGGAGAGAGACCTGATTTTGCTTGCATACTGTGACAGCCTCAGAATTTTTCCCCTTTTCCCTGGTTTTCCTCGCTTGTCGTAACTTTTTTCCTTTAAGTTTAAAAAACAAAACCCTATGGACTGAACGAGGATGAATAAGCCTCTCCCTTCAAACCAAGGGGAAAAACCTTAAACCCGAACTGCACGAACACAACATGTCTCCTCTCGCTGCATTAATGCCGCTTCACGAAATGGCGCCTGCCTCTGCAGACAGCTGCCTCAAAACGCCCACGGCTCCTCGGGAAAACAGAAATGCAACTTCTTTTTCTGTTTGTTATTTTCCTCGTAAAGCGTTTATTTCTCTCTCTTGACATTCAGCCTCTCGGCTCCCCCGCAAAGCCGAAACCTGACGGGGAGAGTTCTCCTTCATAAAACGGCCTTTCCCCTCCGCTTTCGGAGCCCCCCCGGGACTGCTCCCCGCACGGGCCTGGGTGTGTGGGGCTGTGGGCTCCGGCCCCTGCACACTGTAAATAAATGTGCCGATTCAGCCGCTATCGCCACGATCTTGCCTTTCCAGAATTTTCTCCCTCCGCTTCCCAAATATAAAAGGAGTTTTTGTGCTGAACACGGAGCGGGAGCGGTGACGGGCTCGGCGCAGGGCGCCATGTGGTATTTGGTTTCTCTACAGTACATGTTTTTATAATGAAGGGGGAAGGGAAGGAAGGGAGCTGCTCCTACCAGCATGCCAATAATCTGTTGCAAAGGGCTGGAGAGCTCAGAGCCAATTAGTGCTCCTGTTAACCATTTAAGTGCGGAAACAAAGCCAGGCCGGGCGCACAGTCCGCGGGATTCGAGACAGAAAAGACCGTGGGGGTTCCCAGGGCATCGTGTTCGTACAGATCTTTTCATAGATGCATATTTCCTATACTTTAATAATAAATACTTTCGATAGACAAACAGCTATATCCTGCACACGTACACCACACAGTTTTAATGGAAGCTGGATGTGCTGGCCTGTGGTGGAACGATGAAAGCTACCCACAGGAGGTGCATTTCCGATACGGATAGCAGGTCCCTGCCACAGGAATAGCAAATCCATGCTGTCCATGGCGGGCTGGAAAGGGTCAGAGTGCTGCTCTGCCCAAGAACAGATGTGTCACTATAACATCTCCCAGCAATGCTGCTGTGGGTGGAAAAACACCGTAAGGTGGGACGAGCTCTAGGAAAGCAATGGCAGAGTCTGTCTCCCTCTAAATGGGATGTCTTCACCATCCAGACAGCACTACCCTGCACCAGTCTTGTTTTTTCAACCCCTTAACCACATCAGAACAAGACCAAAAAAATATAAAATTATTTTTACATGCTGCAGTGTGATTTGTTATAAACCTTTAAAGCCTGAGGCAGGCCAGCTCGTGGCTTGTTATGTGTCACTGAACAAGCCAGGGAAGAAGCTGCACAGGGAATTCTCAGCCTCGATCTTTTTCTCTGGGGGCAAGTCTGAACATTGCCAGAGAGCACAGACAAATTAGTCCTAAAGCACAGCCACAGTAACCTGCTCCCGCTGGACCCAGCGGGTCAGTAAACCTATTTTTGTCCTCCTTTTTTATCCCGTGACGTAGCAGTGAATATTGGATCAGACTCCCAGGAATGCCAGGAGGAGCAGCAGAGTTTGTACAGCTCACTGAAGTGCCCAGGGTGCCAAAAGCAGGCTCTGCACCACAGCTCAGCAGCCCTGGCAAGAAGCAGACTTTATTTGCTTGTAAGGGGCTGCAGCAGCGCTGCAGGTCTGCTCCCACCTCAGGCAAGCTTTGCAGTGCACACGAAAGGCATATTCGAACATCACTATCTTCTCTAAAAGATGAAGTTAAATTTTCCTAGTTGCCATGGATAAAGTCCAGTGTCCTTGAAAGTTGCAGGTTGCCCCGTCTGAAGTGCCGTACCAAGGCTAACACTGTAACACATCCCACTTTTAACCTCTAGGAAAGATTCCGTCTAAAGTATAACTTTACATTCAAATTAAAAACATTGGGGACCAGGGGGAGGAAACATATGGGTAAGAAACTAGCAGATTATTTAGGCATGTGAGCTGTGAGAGCACAGGCAATACAAAAGCTCTCTTGTTCCTGCTGCCTCCCACAGCTGCATTCACTAAATATATCCCGGGCTGAGAGCTGCATTTCTCCACCCCTTCCTCAGCCCAATCGCGTTTGCACAAACACCACCCAGGTCCCTTCGGACAGGCAGTGAGGCAGCAGCGATGCCCTAGTTACAGTCGGCATGAAGAACACCAGCGACTAATTGTGTCTGCAACAGGGTGAAATTGTTACATCCACACCTTTTTTTGGAGAGGGAGTCCATGAAGCTGATCTATATGTAACTTAAACCCAGGGTGGTTTGTTCTCTATAAGGATACACCCCATTTGTATGACAGAATCAGTTACTATTATTCCCATCAGATGATTTTCAATAGTTTATGGAGAGGGGGAAAAAAGGCAGAAGAATAGCCATCTCTATAAAAAAAGAATTCACTGAATCCACCTCCTGGCAGATGTGGAGGAGAGCAATGGTCTTGGGGAATGGCTGTCCCCTAGAGAGTTTTACCCAGTTTTACCTTCCATTGAGTCTCTGATCATATATACATTTGGGGGGGGGGGAAAGAGATATCACTGAATTTCTATAGGACTGAGGTGCTCCCTCCACAACCTCCATTCTGTTCCTCGCATTTCTCCCATCCACACTTTGTATTCTTTACCCTCAAGGACACATCCTTTGGCCTGGCACAGCAGAACCTTGCTCCCAACTGCAGCCTTGAGACACTGCTGCAGTCACAGCAACAGAGGGAAGAGCTGCCCCCTCTCATATAGTGAATTCTATAGCAGATCAAATTGTGGCAGAAAAAAAAAAGTTATCTTTCCTCACTTCCAAGCTGTGAACCAGCAGGGATTTTGACCCTCCTGGTCTCTGCTTCTTCCTTTCCTCACAGTTCCCTGTTTCTTCAACACCTCCAGTTCCACTAGCAGCGCAGCAAATTTGACAGAATCTGGTCAATTTTTCAAGCTTTCTCATTTTAAGAAGTCAGTGGGAGCACACTATCTTGCAATCAAACCTCACAGGAGGGAGAATTAAATATCTCATGCATGACCTTAATCCATAGGATTTTGCAGATAGTTTCTCTTGTAATCTCAATACCCAGAGCTTATTACACATTCAAAACGTATCTGTAGCCTCAGAACATTTTGCAACAAAAGAAACTCAAATTCATTTTGATATAATTATGCAGTCACACCAGTCACATGCTTGCTATGGAATAAATATAAATACTAGGCTTTTGGGAATAACTTGCTGATTTATAGTGCTAAAAAAAAAAAAAACCAAAACCAACACAAGAATGAAACCATTTATTATATATGAAAAAAAGATCAGGTTTAGATGTCAGATTTCAGCCAAGGAAAATGGCACAATTATGAAGTCTTATATTTTTTTTTCAATCTGCAAAACATAAAAGAGAGAGCTCAAACTGATACTTAGGCCTCTCCATAAAGTAAGGACCTCATTTTCTAAAGCAGGAATATAATTCAACGCATTTAGAAACCTTTGAAATCAGATAATTCATTCACAAAATGGCCACAGATCCCTAAGCTTAAAGCTAGAGAAGTTAGAAAACTGTGCTCTGGGGTTTGTATCTTCCTAGCACGTTTTTTCTTTCTCTGCTTTTCTTGCCTTCCTGAAACAAAATGACCTCAAAGACTGTTCTAATTATGTCGTTGGAAATTGTCTCTTTTAACTGGGGACGTTGCTATTCAAGAGCCACACCCTGCTGCCCTGGTGGTGCTGGAAACCAGCCTCGCTCACTGGGGACAGGCTGGGGGTCTGCCTGCTCTGATCTCTGATCTCCTGTGGTCCTCAGGATCCCGTGGATTCTGGACCACATGTGGGAATACATTTTCCCATCTCTGTGCTTTTAAAAAGGGAATACAAAGCGTGAAACCAGATGTTAAACCTGAGCTCTCCAGAGAAGCCACAGGAGCGTGAGTTACCTTCAACAGCACTGCAGTTCCAAAAGCAAACAAAGGCATAAGGGGCTGGGATGGAAGGTTTCATCCCTCAAAGAAAGCAGTGACTCACCCACATTCCTAACTGCACAAACAAGGGAGGCAAACCCTCCTCTGGCAGTCAGGATCCTCCACATTTTCCTGTGTGGAGCAAATCCCAAGCAAAGGTGACTGTGGCGGTGTGTTAGAGCAGACACAGCACAGGGCGGATGTATTTTGGAAAGGGATCCTCTTTTGCACACCTCTGTGTTTATGTGCCTTCTTGAAAAATAAAGAGTTCCCAAGTACTGCTTTTCACTTCTGAAAACACACTGAAAAAGGGCTACTTCTAACAACTGGTTTTTAAGATCCAAACCCATCTTTTCTCACATACCTTTCTTTTTAATACTAAGAGGCAGTAGTTTACTTTAAAAAATCCAAACAAACAAACAAAAAACAATTCAAGGACAGATAAAATAAATCCAAAAGTTCACTGAGCAGAGAGCCAAGCAGTGTGTAACATGGATAAGGTGCTGATTCTAACCATCAATCTACCCATGTGGGAAATTTTGACCTAGGGATGTGGAAACTCACCTTCCCAAACGTCTGCTTGGTTGTTCCCATCAGACAAGGCACACTTCACTGATGGAGGACCAGCATATTCCAGGTGATGGATGGCATGGAGCCAGGCTGCTAAACACGCCCTGCTCCACCCTTCCTGCATGGCTCTCCCAGAGGTGGGGACACTGTGCAGGTCCCCAGATGGCCGGGGCATCAATGGAGCTGCTGGGTGGTACCAACAGAGCCCTCAGCAGCAGGGATGAGGAGGAGGTGGTGCAAAGGCTGGGTGTGAGGAAACAGGACCAAAAAGGAGCTCAGAAAGCACAGAACATTGCTAATTTGCAAGAGAAACTGCAGGAAACCAACATCTCTTAACTGTAAACCTCAGAAAGGTTGTGGTTAGGAGACAGGTGACAGGGTGACAGGGCTGCAGGACAGGCTTTGTCTGTGCCCAGGAGAGCTGCCTCAAAGCCACGATGCAAGTGGAGCTCCCCAAGGAGTGGGGCTGGGTAGGTGGTCCCCTGTGTAGCTGTGCCAGGGCTCTGTAGGGTGACTTTGTTCCTCTCTGCAGTGCAGGATGCCAGAACGCCAGCACGCAATTCCCCTCTGGCTGCATGCTCCATGAAGCAGAATTAAGGCTGATGCTCAGTGTGTTCCACTTTATATCAAATTTTTAAATTCTCAGGTTTCCAGTGGTAGACAGACACTCCAAAGTAATTTTCATTCCTTCCTCCTGGGGAGCAGCTCCTGAGGGTTCTCGGAGCTGCTGCAGAAGGGAAGTGGCAGCATTACCTCAGTGGGGGGACTTGTGAGGGGGCACAATTTTTTGTGTGACAACTCCCAGTGTAGTTTTGTCTGCTGAGGCTATGAGAGACCTTGGCAGCATGGGCTGCTGGCAGGACCACAGAACTCTTGTTAATGACAAGTATCAAGCCTCAAACAGATAAAATAAGCTATCCTGGAGCTGAAGCCATGCTTGAGGCATCACGGAAACGCCTGTTGCACTGATACTGCTGCCATACTTAAAGCTAAGCCCCAGCAAGCAGGGATAGCACACAGACCAGCTCCTCCTGCTGCTGCAGATTCTGCTGGCAGCATTTGAAATATTTTAGGCATTTCAGACTACTCTCCTATCAGAACTCCAGAGCTTACAAAAAAAAAAAAAACCAACAAACCTGTTTATCAAGTCGCAGAACAACAGCAATCCGTCTGGTTTATTTGATGGAAAGGACAAGAGCGGGGGAGGATTTTGCTAACAGTAATTCTACCTTAAGTGACTGCTATGATCAGAGCAACAGCAAACAAACATTACAAGATATTTCCTTGCGCAGAGGAAGAGAAACTGCTACGAGATATGGACTCCATGTTTTTATTATTATTATTATTACTATTATTATTATTATTGCTACTACTACTGAGCATTTTGGCTGGCCTGCGCTGTTTGGAAAGCCCAGTTCTGCCAGGCTGCTTGAGAAAAGCAGCATTTGTCCCCAGTTTTGGGCATGGAAACACAACTCAAATCCCTTCTCGGGAACAAAGGTGCTTCCCAGGAGCCTGGCGTGCTGCCGGCATGCCGAGCGCGTAGCCAGGCAACGGCAGCCGGATTGGGGCTTGCGCCTCACCCGCGATGCTCCAGCCTCCACAAACAATTCTTGCCACGTAGACAGGAGCGTGCAGGGTAATGGAAAATTACTGCAGGCTCTTTCTTAAAGGGCGAGCACCGCCGCTGGCGGAGCGGGCTGATCCGCACGGCGCTTGCCAGCGCGCCCCGGGGTCAGCCCGTGTTTCCTGCGGGAGGCTGCAGTGCGTCACCGCGCACCGGGGCATTAATGCACTGAAATACCATTTACACGCCATTCCAGCCGGCTGCGGCCATCAGGAGTGTAAAGCAGCGAGGGAAGGGGGAGCGGAGCAGCCGGAGCTGAACAGCCGAGGGCTGCCCTTCTCGAGCTGCTCTCTCGAACACGGCAACCTTGGTGCGGTGCAGTTCGTACGGGCTGCGGGCTGATGCCAGAATAACACCCCTGCCCTTGGCAGGAGCAGCGTTATAACAACTGCCTGGCACATTCCTGCAAGGCTGCAGGAAGAAAAAAATTGCCTTAAAGAAAGAGCAAACTTTGGCAGTGGTTAAGCTGCTATGAGGACAACAACAATAATAATAGTAATAATAAAATTATGGCCATGTTTACCTCCATTTCTGGTGTAAAAGAGAATTTAGTTAATAAGACAGCATGGTGCTTACCTAACTAATACCAAGCCAAAAAGCCACGCAAACAGCTACAGAAGCACCCAACAGCCAGCTCGAGGCACTGCACCTCTGAAAACCAGAGATATGCAGACTTACTGGTTGGGCAGGGCAGGATCTGCCCCCGGAGCACAAAGGAGCTGCCCAGCAAGACAGCACAGCACCAAAAGGTGCTTTCCCAGAAGTGTTCCAAAATAGCTCCTGTATCCCTTACAAGTTTCATTTTGTCTCCTGCAAGAGCAGACCATGCTGCCTGTTCTTGGGGTACCTATGGAGAAATGTGTCCAGCCTGCAGCAAAAATAGAAACGCAGGCCTGCTGCTCTTGCTTTTCCTTTTTTGCCCACTGCATGCAGCTCATGGTGGCCCTGGCGTGACTCAGGATCACATGTTGCATGCCAGACTGGTTCTAGGTCAGCTCCTGCAGCAACAGCGCTTTTGTTCTTCCTTATCTTCATGCATTAATTTGCCTGTTTTTTCTCAGATAAGCACTGGTTACAGCCTCAACCCAAATCTTTTTTTCACTCTGTTGTAGCCAGCAAATGAAAACAAAGGCCCTACACCAAGTTAGGGGACTACTTTGTAATAGAAACTTCCTCTCCCTTAAATAGAAGCCTTTGTTGTGAAGCTGTTTTCATTGCAGGCTCCACAGGGAAAGTCATTATATTTAATAGAGGTTGACCTCATTTTGTAGTCCTCGATATTAAACCTTAGAAGAGGGACACATAATTAGAAGCGGTGAGTTCTCAACAAAGATACACAGTACTTGTTGCTGTTGCCTTCTTACCTAAGGATTAATTTAATATGGTTTGGAAAGAGTAACTTGAAACAGCTTTTGGCAGATAAGCGAACTCCAAGTAAAACGCAAAGATCTGGTTTCCAAGAAGCTTTTTACAAGCTGTACAGAGAAGTGAAATAAAACCCTCCAGCAGCACACAAGGCTTCCTGCAGAGCCTCCCTGGAATAGCTGGAAACCTGCATTTTGCTGAAAGCTAATCTGGGTCGGAGGCTGGGGTTACATAAAGACATCTTGCACAGAGGCACAGAGAACCCGTGGTCAGGCATGGACCTGCCCCTGTGGCAGCCTCTGCTCGGCTGGAGGGAATCAAGGGAATGTTCTAGTGCAGTTCCAAGGCTGTGCTCTCAGACAAATAAAGCAAAAGGGGTTTCATCTCAGTCAACACAGACAAGGGAGGGAATGCAAAGATGCCCCAGCTTTGTTAGGTTTGCTAATGCAACCTGGGTTTCCACACAGTGGACACTGTTGTCACTGCATAATGGGTAAACAGAGCACTGGCCACCACTAAATAAACACATTTTCCACAGCAAGGCAGTGAATAATGTGTTGTGCTGCACTGTGTAGGGGCCTCACTGAGCACAACCCTGTGTTGGGGCTCTTCACCTCTTCAGCTTGAGTTTAAAACATCTCTTCACAGCCTGCTTTGCAAATAACCCCATCACTTTTCCAAATATGGAAGTTCACTTGAAATACACATTGAAATACATATTGAAATACACATTTTCAATTCATTTTCCCAGCTCTTGTGATAGCCCCACTGCTCTCCCACCTCCTGAACATCCCTTGCATTCCCAGTGCTCTTGAGTCCAGCTGGAGAAATGTCACCTCCCTACTGAAACACTCATTATGTAAAAAGGATAATTTCTCATTGAAAGGCCCAGGCTCCCTTAAATTTCCCTTTAGAGATCTGTGGTTTGAATGAGTGTGTCTGCTTCAGCAACCCTGAGAACTTCCTGATTTCTGCAGTTCTCCCCTCTGCAAACAGCTCACTGCTTTAAACTCAGTTTTTGACTTGCTTTCCTGAAAAATCACATAAATGGTGTCCCCAGCTGAAGCACTTTCACATGGTGTTAAACTGCAGCTTCTTTTCTGCAGCCCAGCTCCCCTGGGTTTTTGCTGTGTGGAGCAGGGTGGTTGCTGCCCACACCTGCAGTAGGGTTGCTCTGCCCTGTGGTTTGTGGCATAACATGCACTCCAACAGGAGGAAAGAGAAGGTTTGAAGCACCCACCCCTTGTTCCTCCTCCCTGGGGACAGATTCCCACTCCACACAAGGAAAAGGGATCACAGCCATGAAAAATATATGAGGAAGCCAAGAGTGGGACCACAGCAGCCTGGGACAGTCCTGGGTGGGTGGGCTGTGGGGCTGGGAGGACACGTGGTGGCCAGCAGCTCTCCTTGGGGACAGAAGGATACGGCATAGATGAGACACCTTTACCCTTGCACCCTGCTTGGCCTCCACCCTCAGCAAGGCCAGGGCTGTTCTGGCTTGGCTGGCTTTTCCTCTCTCCTATTTTAGATATAGAGTGTTATTAAATCACACCCAACAATTCCCACCACACCTCAAGCAATTAACCCTATCCCAAGGCAGTGCTGGCTGGGGAAAGCCCTGGACAATGTCCTGGGAGTCCCATAAAGCTGAGAGCAGTTCTGCCACCCGTTCAGTGGGGAGAAGGCTGGGCTTTCTGCGTTTATTTTTGGAGCAGTAAGTTATTTTCAAAGAGCCTTTCTGTCAGGCTTAGCCGAGTGTGAGCTGCCAAGTGAGCTCCTCCAGCTCTGTGGGCACCATTACCAGGGCTGCCCTGTGCTGTAGTGATGTCAGCGCTTCCATTACAGCACCTTTCCCCTGCTCCAGCTCCCTTATAAGTGGACATAAAAATCCACTTTTGGCAGAAACACTCGAGCCAGCAAGGAAAACAGTCACCGCTTTAACCTGATCCTTGCTAAACTTATCTGGCTGGGCGGAGAAAGCAGGGGTTTAAAATATATCTTCTCCCTCCCACGCCTAAATCATGAATTTTAAAATCCAGCTGTATTGCACTCAAATTACTCACGGGGAATGTTTTTTAGGTTGGGTTTTTTTTTTCTCGTAACTTAGCCGTGATAAAAGGAGAAGTGATCCTTTCCCTCCTCCGCCTCTTCGCAAGCCAAACATTTGATTAAAAGTTTCCATTGTCAGTCCTACTAATGAAGGCCACAGTTAATAGTCATTTTAATTGGGCACAAATCCATTGTAGTGTTAAGAAAAGAGACTGATGTCCTTCTCATCACCCTTGGTGACACACAGCCACCCAGGGTGCTGGGGCAGGAATTAATTTAGCTAACGACTCATCAGGAGCTTCCAGCCAGCTCAGCCCAGGCTGAAACCACCCTGAGCAGGGGCACTGCTGGGTTGTGAAAGAGCAGATGGGGCTGGAGGAAAGCAGGAATGCTCATGCAACATGTTTTTCAATAGCTGGCTTCTAGATCAGCTGCTGCTCAAGGACAAAGCAGCCCCTTCTCTTGTGGAAATGCTTGCTATTGAGTGGCCGTGCTGTCAGCCAGATTCATCCAGGCTCAAACTCCATCTTTTTCCTTTTTCCTTGATTTTTCAGCTGGATCAGTTCCATGAGCACTAGAGCCAGCACACACAGAGTGGAGACAGAGTGCAAGATGCCTGCAGCCAGCAGCACCAAGGACTGGGGGAAGTTTGTCTCTCTGAACCCAGCACACAGCATGTGCACCATGAAATCAGCAGGCAAAGAGAAAGAGCCCATAGCCTTCTCTGCATTGCCACCCCAGATGTTAGAGAAACTGCAGGAAGATAACCTGTAAGAGGGAGCCTACCAACTCTTTCACTCTTGGAAAGAAGTTACCCCACTTCTGGTTTCGGTATTTACACATTTTCTAAGCACAGCATTCCTGGGTTACCTAAAAAAAGGCAAAGCCTGGAAACAGCTCAGGCTCCAGCCAACAGGAGCTTGTTCTGTTGTGACGACATCTGCAGCTCCAGCCCTGCTGAGGATGTTTGGGAGATGCAGAAGGTCGAGGTTCTGTGGAGTCAGGTGAGACAGCAGCCAGCCCAGCCCAGCCCAGCCCAGCCCAGCCCAGCCCAGCCCTGCCATCCTGTTTTCCTGGGAGGGAATACTGTGCTGCACGTTCTGCCAGTGCCTGCTAAAACACTTCAAGCTCCAATGCCACATCCAACTGCCCCTGAAAGACGTGTTTTAGAACTGCAGAGAAGTTTCTACGTGTCTCCTGAAAACTCCATTTCCCACTTGACCCCCAGACAGTCGGGGTAGGAAGCCTGTGAGCGTGGCCATCTGCCATCCTGCTCAGAGGCAGCTGTCTTTCAGCCTGCTCATTAGTGTGCATGTCATCACATCACACACTCTGTGCTTGCTGTGGGGAGGGATTCTAGTAATACAGGACACAGATTTACAGGAAATGAGCCTTCACTTCCTGCTTATGGAGAACCATGTCCCATGTGTCTGATTAATTCTGGAGGAATGTGCTAACGGGCGCACATTCCACTGCAGGACACACATGATGCCAAACTAGCACCTCTGAGAACACTTGAAAGTGAAAACTGCTATTTTGGCTGCTGTACTGCATCTCGAGCCCCCAGCAGGCTGTGCTGGTGAATGGCAGCACCAGGGCTTTGTCCTTTTCCACCCAGGAGCTGCAGTTTTCCCTGTGCCACCCACTGCAGTGCATGGGGCATTTGGCAAAGCTTTGCTATGACTTGCACCTGGCTAAAATTCCAGCTCCCCGGGGAAGAATGACACATTATCCCAAGTAAACAAAAACCCTTTCATGGAGAAATAAATGTCAATATCAAAGGTGGGTGAGTGATTAAAATTGTGCTCAGAGGATACTGGCTTTCCCCGGGGACTTTGATTTCACCTCTGATGCTGTGGTTTGGCTCAGCACTGGAATTTATTCCTGTTAAATATGTACCTAATGAGACCAGTGACCTCCTGGGAGAGTTGCATCAGTTTTCATGCCAGCTGTTTCACCTTCTGTTAGAGTTTCCATTAAAGAACTGGTTAACATGTGGCCCACTGGTCCCATTTCCTTCTTCTAGCTGGGTCTGGGACTGCTCCAGCCCCTGAACATTTACCTGCTGCTGGCTGGGGAGATTTGCACAGGCAGGTCCACACCTCAGTCCTGTTGTCACTGTGAAATGCTGAGGTCCCCTGTGTGCCTCATGGAAATACCTATGAAATACAGAGGGATTAAATCAAAATGAAATGCCATTTCTCTGCCATGAACTTTGTGCCAAAGCTGAGAGGTGAATGTGGCTCTGCCACGCTGAGAAACAAAACAAACCCAATGGTTTTCCAAATCTGTTTATGAGATTGAAATGTAAGTCATGGCTTTGAGGTATGTATTGCAGGCTTTCTTCTTTAAACACATAAATATTTTATCAGTGCATATTCTGTTTCAGCAGTCAGGCATGAGCTCACTCCAAAGGCTGTTGCAATTCTGAGTTGTTGCAATTTGAGTTAAGCAGTCATTCCAATTGTGCAATTTCCTGGTGTTTGAGGATATCCTAACAGGGAAGAAACAACAGAAAATGAAAAATGCTGTTTTCTTAATCAATTCGATACCAGTAGACTTAAATCCCTCCTGTTCTGAGCCAAGGATAAGGATTTTTTCAAGGATTTTCTTCTTAAAAAGGAGAAAAAAGAAGATCTGCTTGTCTGGCAATGTTTTCTGTCTAGCACCAACCACAACAGGGCAAAAACATCTGGTATATAGGGAGAGGTCAGACCTGAAACCCAGCCAAAACCAACACAGAGTGTGAAAAGGAAATACATCTTTGTCATGTACTGCTTTGTCCACAGCAGTAAATTGGAAATGAGACTTTCCTATTGCAAAGAAAAAAAAATTAAAAACCAGAAAAAAAACCACAAGAAAAATAAAGTAATGAAAGGGCTGCTAAAATCTGCCTTATTCAGTGTGTTAACAGCCAGGAGAATTGAACTACATCAGATATTTAAATTAAATATTCAGGACAAAATATAGCAAAAAATATGAGAGAAAATCCAACTAAGCTCCCACAGATCCATTTGGGGATCCCAGAGGACAAAGGCAGGAGAGCCTTATTTTACCACCCAGCAGCAGCAGCGTGAAGTCCTTAAATCTGGGGCCTGCTACATCGAACCCTAATCTATTTTAACACCCCTAAATCAAACCCTAATCTACTCTAATGACCCTAAATGAAACTCTAATCCACTTTAACACCCTGCCAGTTGCATGGCAATGCCCTTATCAGTGACTGGAGCTAAATCCCACCCACATCCTCACCCATTCCCAGCAAAGCTCATCCCAGGGGCCTCATGGAGCAGATTGAGGGTGATAAAGGGCAGCACTCTGGAGTGGCTGGAGAGCAGCTCTGCTTGGGGATGCTGGTGGGTGTGAGAGTGGATGTGGCAGGCTGGACATGACCTGGCCACGTGTGCTGGCAGCCCACAGAGCCAAATATACCTCAGTCTGCATCCAGAGGAGTGTGGGCAGCAGGGGATGGAGGGAAGGAGGGGATTCTGCCCCTCTCTGCAATCCCCACCTGCAGAGCTGCCTCCAGCCCCGTGGGCTCAGCACAGGAGGGAATGGAGCTGCTGGGGCGAGTCCAAAGGAGGGGACAGAGATGCTGACAGGGCTGAAGAACCTCTGCTCTGGAGAGTTGGGGATGTTCAGCCTGGAGGAGCTTCAGGGAGACCTTAGAGCCCCTTGCAGTACCTAAAGGGACTCACAACAAAGATGGGAACCAACCTTTCAGCAGGGCCTGTCGGGATGGGACAAGGGACAATGGTTTTCAACTGTAGGAAGGTCGATTTACACTGGATACAAGGAAAAGGTTTTTTATAACGAGGGTGGAAAAACTGGCGCAGAGGTGGTGCATGCCCCATCCTTGGAAACATGAAAGGCCAGGTTGGGTGTGGTTTTGAGCAAGCTGGTGTAGTGGAAGGTGTCCCAGACCACGAAAGGTTCCTTCCTACTGGTGATTCTATGGCTCCGAGCAGGGGCAGCTCCGCGGGAGCCGCGGCATTCCCGGGATGCGGCGCCTCCCTCTCCCGTCCCGCTGGAACCCGGCTGGAACCGGGCTGGAAACCGGCTGGGAACCGGCTGGAAACCGGCTGCTGCTGCCCCCGCGCGGCGGGACCGACCAGCACCGACCGGAGAACCGAGTACCGGCCCGGAGAACCGAGCACTCCTGCTCCCCTCCGGGACCGGCAGGGCCAGGGCAGAGTCCAGTGCGGGGTCTGACCCTGCCTGAGAGCTGTGCCTGTAAGCTCTGGCCTCAGAGAGCCCAAGGGTGTAAGGATCTATCTATCTATCTATCTATCTATCTATCTATCTATCTATCTATCTATCTATCTATCTATCTATCTCTTTCCTGCCTCCCTGACCACCAGAGCAGGATGCCAGGCATTGTGGGCCTTCCCTTCCCTTCCCTTCCCTTCCCTTCCCTTCCCTTCCCTTCCCTTCCCTTCCCTTCCCTTCCCTTCCCTTCCCTTCCCTTCCCTTCCCTTCCCTTCCCTTCCCTTCCCTTCCCTTCCCTTCCCTTCCCTTCCCTTCCCTTCCCTTCCCTTCCCTTCCCTTCCCTTCCCTTCCCTTCCCTTCCCTTCCTCTCATCACTTATTTCATCTTATCACTGTGGCACTGTCTTGCACAGCTTTTAGCATTCTGTAAACTTCTTGAAATAAGGGAAATATTCCCACCTGCAGCTCCCTAAGGGATGTGACAAGTGTGCTCTCCCTGTCCAATGCCAAGCTCCTCCAAAATCTTTTATGTGTGTGTGTATTATTTCTTCTTGAACCAAATGAATGCACACCCCACATGGAAGCTCTTTTAAGTATTAGATTTATAGAGCGTCACTAGATATATAACCCCAAATCACTGCAGTTAAACAGCCTGTGAAATTCCTGCAAGCATATGAGAGAACACATGAGGACAAAATGGTGAGCACAGCTTTTCCCTGGCATTTTGAATGCCTGCAGCAGGCGTTGGTTCCCCAGCAGTTGGTGCAGAGAGAGCTCCCTCTCCTGCTGAAAATTCTCTTTAGCCCCTGTCCACTCGTGGGAGATGTTCTATTACCCAGCATTTGCAGGGAACAGACCCGTGGCAATGGGAGATACCATTAAAAAAACACATTTAAATCGACATAGACACAGCACTGAAAATTTTGTTCATCTCCTGTATTATTTGCAAGAGAAAAAGTAAGTTTCTGATGTTTTTTCCTACTGCAGAAGGACTATCCCTGTCAACAGAAATCATCCAGCCTGCAAACAATTCATCTGAGAGCCTGTCACTTCACTAAAAAAGCCAGAATAGCCTGGAATAATCACATTGTCTGCTGCAAGGGATCAGTGATTTGACAGTTTTAAGCAGGTGAGATGCTCCTGTCCACAGGCAGGTGACCCCGAGCAATGCTGAGGCACCAGGTTTGCACTGCCAGCTGCAGCTGACACAGGGAGGATTTTCCAGGAGCATCCACGTCCAATCTCATCCAGAGTTTCACTGCTACAATGTCTCCTATAAATAGGGCAAATGCTCCTAATAGGTAGCAAAGTGAGGGGGATTTCAGAGCAGCTGGAGAAATAATTGAGCCTGCCTGGAATGGCTGTGTTACACCAGGCTGCACTACCAATTTCCACTGGCTATTTATACTCCTCTGAAGACTTTGCTATTTCTCACTTTTTTTTTCTTTTTCATTTGACCTGATTTGTAACTAATAATCCTCGTTTTATAAAACAGGAGGTGTTGACGTGTGGTACATTTTATAAAGCTCTCATTTCCAAGTGTCAGAAACCCCTCCAGCTTGCCAAAACATAGCTATGGGTGTAAATGCTCCTCAATAAAGAGGAGGAGGAGTTCAGAACAGCAACTTGGGGGTAGCAAGAGACCTGATTGTAATTACAAGGTTTTACTTCCTAGGGACATTAATAAGGAAAAGAAGGAGCCAGTGACAGTAACTGAATCAGGCTGGAAGGAAAATTGGTTGATTTTTTTGGTGTGAATCAGCAATCCAAGAAGAGGATGCTCCAGGGCAGAGCTGGCAGCAGCCCTCTGCCTCCAGGATGCAGCTCAACCCTCAGGCTGTCTCTGCTGCAATGTACAACAAAACAGAGATTTGAGAGTCCTGGGCAGGCCTGAATGCTCAGGGGGTGCAAACAGTGAGGATCCCATTGCTGTAGTGCAGAGTGAGATGCAATCCCCTGGATCCTTCTATCCCCTCTCATCTGAACCTCATTTAAAAAATCCAAAGCTCTCAGCCCCCTCAAGGCCTCTGCCACCCTGCTCTGTGCCCATAGCCAGCTTGCCCTCTGGGTAAATCCATATTTTAGGAAGTATTTTTCATGGATTTAACAGATGGGTGAGCTGAGATGGGGGTGAAGTGTGTCATTGGGGGCAGAAGTGCAAAGGGAGGTTTGTTGTCCCACTCCTCCATCATGACCACCCTCTCCATCTGTTGAGACTTCAGCACACGATGCCAATTCCAGTGTGACTCCCATTAGTCTGCAGAGTGCTGCATGTTGATGCTGTGGTTTGTTACTTGGAGAGCTCTGTGAAGATATTTAATTAGACAAAATTAATTCCTTTGAGAGCAACCTTCTGGCATCATCTTGGAAAGTGCTAGGAAGCTTCTTTTGTTCTGACACTTGTTAAAATTGGCATTAGCCATTTCCTAATTTATTTTTGAAAGGACAGTCAAGCCACATTGCTTCCCAGGTCAAATGGGAGCTGTGACTTGCCTGCCAGGAGTGCTATGAGAACATGAGGTGCCAGACCTCCTCACCAAAAGTCACTTCCCACAGCTGTTGTCACCCTGAAAGGTTTCCCTTCTGCCTGAGTGGTCAAGTCCTCCTGTTCCTTTTTTGACACTTTCACAGTGATTGTGGGGTCTGATCATGACAAGACAGACACAGGAGGAAGAGGAGCATCAGTGGTGACCTTGCTGGCCAGCTCTGCAAGGTGACATCCCTCACAGCCACCTGATGGGGAGTGGGAGGTGAATGGGTCCCTCTCTGTCTTCTGCAGTCACACTGGGATATCACAATTTCTTGTGGGACCATCTGCTGCTAATTCTGCAAACCTCCTACACATAAGGGCCCAGAAGGGCAAAGTCTTAATATGATTAAACTCCAGGAGCCACAGAGGTCTGTGGCTGCACCTGGTTTGGAGTGAGGAAGGGACTGGTACAGGCTGGAAGTACTGTGCAAAACACAATTTTAACCTGAAACAATCCCTGTAAGCCTCTTCCCTGTAAGCCTCTTCCCTTTCACACTGCACCCGTGAGGCTCTGGCTGCTTGGGCACAGTTACAGAGCCCTTTGGGCTCAGTGCTTGGCAGAATGCTATGTCAAACTGCACATCCAGAACCCTTTTCTTGGATACCCATTTTCTGTCCCAGCTTCCAGTCTCTCCTCTTCTCCCTCCAGGCATCCACATGGGTTTCTCAGCATCTTGTCCATCAATGTCTGTGCAAAATAAAATTGCCATTTTGAGTGTTTGATGTGCTTACACTGGGACAGGACATTCCATGGCTGCCTTGTAGGAAGTGAAGGTTTGCAGCAGCACCAGAAGGGATGGTGCTTAGCCCTCTCCTGACACAGCCTGAGCAATGCAGCAGCACAAATGATGTCCATTTTAGTCCCTCTCCTCACTTCCTTTAAATTTCCTCCTTTTAAAAAGTCCATTCATACCACACTATAAAGGAAGAAGGAACCTATAGTTAAACACTTCATTAGGGGATGTGTGCAGAGTGCTCTGCAAATGGGATGGCACCAGAGTGTGCTGTGCATTTGCCACTTAAATATAGCTGTATACACACCCCTGGCCTCCTGAAAGGCTGAAACCCTCCTCCTAGCAGGTGATCACAAGCCTTTCTATAATTGAAATGAACTTAATCCTGACAAAAACGTAGCAGCAGCTGCTGTGAAAGCTGTGGCTGCTCTCCAAGTATTTCTTACATTCCCCTGATCTGTATATTAAAGCAAGACTGATTGCTGTGCTGCACAATCCTGCCACAGAGTGTCTCTTACAAGGGAGCTGCTGTGGTTTAGATTTAAGGGCTTTGTTGTCTTTTTCATAAGAATGTTTTTCCTCTTGTGTGATGATTGTCACAGGAGGATCTGAGCTGCTCAGGTATTAATTACTTAAGGCCTGCAACAACACACTAAAGTTAAAGGTAAATACAGATATTGCCTCTCCTTCTCCTGTACACACTGTAGAGAGATACATGGGTGTTGCCTGAGTGGTGGGATGAAGAAGCAGAGCTGATTTTGGAGGTAAAGTGAGCTGCCAGCCCAGAGGATGTGTGCAGGATGCTGAGGAGACAGCAGCCAGCTGGAACATATAAGAAATGACTGTAGCTGCCCTCCTAATTTAACCTTCATGCCACAAATCTCTGCCTGAATCCCAATGTGCAGAGTGGGACAAGGAGCAGCTCTCTCTGTAATTCCCGATTTCTCACCCTTGCTGATTTTTCACTGTCTGCCTTGGCTCCTTTGAGTCCTTCCTCTTCTCCTGTCCCTGGGCTTTGCTGAGTGCGACCTGGCATTGAAGCAGCACAAGCAATGAGCAACCATCCAGCAACTTCATGGCCTCAAAGATGAGCAGACCTAGGGAAAACAGCAAAAAAAAAAGCAATGAAAACCCAGGGAAAGTGTGGCTCAGTGAGTGTGAGATGGATTGTGCTGAGCAGCACCGAGCCCCTGCTCCCTCCTAAGCAGCAAGGGGGTCACAGCCCGTGATAAATCCCCTGAGCATAAGAACAACCCCAGAATCAAGGTGCCTCACCCCAAAGCCTTGCCTGGGAGAGATCTGCCCATGGATTCCAGGGCTGGCCGGTCCCTGCAGAGCTGGATCGGGCTTCCCATCTGCTCTGCTATCGCTGCTTTATGGCTCCGACTCCCAGCTCGGAAAACATTAACTCAATCTTCTTCAAACTGTTCTTTAGCCCCGAGCTAGCCCAGGCACACGCTGCCGTTCGCAGCGTGACATCCCAGGCTGTTTGAAGGGCAGGACAGAAGATGGTGCTGCCGAGCCAACATATTTTAACAAGAAAACTTCCCGGAGCTGCTGGGTTTTTTTGACAGCTCCTGTTCCAAAATAATCTTTGTTTAAACTAAAGAGTTGTCAAGGAGATAAGTTTAAGCAGCTACACGAGCTACAGAGAAACATCCCACAGCAAGATCAGGAGCAGATGTGGTGAAATATTGATGGACCAGGATCCCTAATTACATCTCCTACTGAGGAGCTGGCTTGAAATCTGGAGCCTTCCTGCTTTGTATGCGGCACCGTTGGGATGAAGCGATGGGATCCCTCGCAGAGCTGCATGGGCAATTGGGCTGGGATGTCTGTGCCTAATGAACAGGCGTCAGCCTTGTGGGAGCTAATGAAATGTTCAGCACAAAATGTGTCACCTCCAGGTACCGTCTGTGCCTCGCTCCTGGAGTTTAATCCTCCTCCCCGCACGCTCCCCATGCTCCCTGTTTGCTGAATCTTCTCCGTGTAAAACAACAGGGGCAGCGGAAACAACAAAAAGCACCTCTGATCATCAAACTGGGAGAAATGGTGTGAAGCTCTTAGGCTTCGTTTTTTTTTTTTTAAATTTTTTTTTATTAAGACTTATGTTACCCAAAAAAAGGCAAATAATTTCCATCCATAGTGCTGGCTGCTTATTTTTAATAGGGAAACTTTAGCTCAAACTGAGAACACGTATAGGAAACTGGTTTATGTTTCACATCCAGGGTACCCTCATACTTCACACTTCACCTGCCTGGGAATTTCAGTGGTTTAGTGGAAAGAAACATTCCAAATTCAGATGCCTTTTCTAAAACCAATTTACTTGGCAGCTGTAAATAAAGTGTCTATAAAAGAAGGCACTGCCTCACAGTATTTAATTTCTAACTCACATGGCACCTGTGAATGCAGCTGACACAGGGTGTTGAGCATTGAATGCACAGTGGGACCATTTTCTGCTTTGTCCCTTCTAGCAGCCCCATGCTTGGGGAAACATGTGTGGTTGACAGGGCTGGAAATGAGAATTCATGCTGCCCTCAGCACATCTCCTTCTGACAAATGAGGCCTGTGCTGTGAATTCCTCTAGGAAAGGTGCCACATCCAGGCACACCCATGGCAGGAGCACTCACTTCTGGCCTTAACACCAATTTTCTGGGTGAGCTCAATGGAGACACTTTGTCTTCTTTTTTTCACTTCTCTGGCTGCAGAGCAAGAATAATATTTACCAATTTTACAGGTCACACTGGAAAGATCAATTAGCTAATGCTCATTGAGTAGTCTGAAGACGCAAAGCAAGAAATGCACATTATAAAATAAATAAGAGCAGTAAAATCCTCACGCATCTTTCTTCAATAAATGCTTATATGCTGTTCTCCTACATCTTCTATCAATGCAAACTCTGGCACTCTCAATATAGAATGGTCTGGAATTGCCTCAGTTTCCCCATTATGTCTCCAGAACATCATTAATTGGGACGATCACAAGCTTTTACTTATTATTTTGTCCCAGCATTCCTGAGCAGGATGGGATTGGGTGTATGCAGATCAAACACAGAGACACCAGGCTCAGAGACCTTAAGCCTGTAATCCAAAACCACTTAACAGGAGCCTACATTTGTTAAACGAGACCATCAGTCTTCAGCTATTCCTAGAAAAGCTGAAAGGAGAGGAAAAGGCAGTGAATCTTTCAAAACATGACAGCATTAGAGGCCATCTTTTCCTGAAGCTCCTGTATTTCTCTCAGCATTTTCTGTGCAGCAGGTCATTATGAATTACTAATTACCAGAGCAGGCCAGGTGGGTCTGTCTCACTGCCCTGCTGTGTAAGCTGGGCAAAAAAATGGGTCTGTCCCCTCTGCATTGACTCCCTGTAAAATATGTGCTCTGAAGAGGCTTGAAGCTTAATACAGGTCTTGTTAAGTGTTCATAAAAGACAGTGAAACCCTTAGATTAAGAGGTACACCAGAGGAGAATGATAGGGTTATAAAATCTATTTCTGCACATAACTCATATTTATATAGGGCCTTTCAATCTAACAGATCCCAAAGTTTTTTTTCAAGCATAACGCCCTGATATACTGTGTTCACTTCACCTACCAGTTCAAGGCAACCTCCTCTGAAGTGAAATGTGGCAGCTGTTTAAAAGCCCTGAGCAGTAGTAAGTTTAATAATAGGAAGGCATTTATATGGTCTGACAAACTTCAAAGAGTTAATTCTCTGCCCCTTCAGGAGGCAGACAAGGTTTATTATTCCCATTTCACAAAGGCAATATAACAAGAGTGGACAAGAGTGGAGGAAATCTGCACTCCCACAGATTTATAAAGCAAAATTCCGTGCATGAGCCTGAAGTGCTTTTAATCCCACATAGAGAAAACATATCAACATGTCTTATTAAAAAAAGAAATCCTTTTCTAAAAATAATGATGTGGAGAGAGCTCTGATCTGGATTCTAACACCTGCCACTTCTGGTGAAAGAAAACCCTCCTCAAGCACGTGTTGACATAGAAACATCATGGTCCACAAATGCTTCTGTGCCATGAAACAAATTGGGCGCTCAAAATACGCTGCCAGGAATCAGACAATCTGTTTTAAGAGGTTCCAAGAGTTACTAAAACCCTCTTGACATACAGCAGGAGAGAAAGCTGCAGCAGCCCCAATCCCAGAGGCAGACTGGCATTGTTCTTCCACTGCATGTGGCCCCTCAGTTTTCCCCAGCTGGCCTGCATCACATGGCAATGGTGCTTCCAATGAGCAGGAAAAATTCCTTCTGTTATCCCCAGAGGTTCTGCAAGATGGTCCTGACCTTGGGAAAAGGAAGTCACAAAATTGCATGGGTTTAACCACTTACTCATGGGGAACTGGAGTCCCCATCCCAGGTGATATCACTGTTCTCAAGCTGTTTCTTGAGCCCAGTCCTGATGCAGGATGCAGTAGGAGCTTAAAAGGAGCAACTGATGCCTGGGTCCCACCTTTTCACTTGGTAGCACAGAAGTATCCAGCTTTCATTCTTCCTAATGTTTCCCAACACAGATTTCCCCTATTGCAACTTCCACTCTTATTTGCAAAGTGAGAAACACACTCTTTTAGACCACTTCGATCCCTCAAACTCTGCTTGTCTCCCCCAGACTACATAGCCTGTGTATAGTCTCTGCAGCCTCCCTGCAGCCCTGGGCAGCTTTCAGTTGGGGCTGCCAAGCTGTTTTCAGCTGTGCTGCCCAAGCTCCCAACAAATGGATCTGGAAAATCTTCCATGCAAAAAGCCAATCCCCTTGGTGCTTTGAGTGAGTCCTACAGCGTGAGCAATGCTCAGGGCTGCTGCAGGGTGAGCTGTGAGCTCTGTGTCTGGCAGGATCTAGGACAGGGAACTGGGAGAGATGAACTGACCCATGCTGAGCATCATCAATCCTCTAGCAAAGTGATTTCCATCACGGGAGCACATTTGCTACATGAATCACGTCCCATTCATCACTGCTACTGTCTGGATGTAGCTCTGCCAGCCAGGGCTTGGCCTCTCTCTCCAAAAAGCCTCTGATGTGCTGTACAGCAGCTTCACCCTGCAGGACCTGGGTCAGTGCTCCTGCCTGACTCACTGCCCCCTTCCTCACTTCTCAGGAGCTGTGGGAGTTGCTCTCTTTCACCCCTCTGGCTTCACAGTCCTGGATAAACTGAGCCTCCACAGTCCCACTGCAGCCTCTGCTGTGGGAGGGTGGCCAGGGAAGGAAGGGAGGATAGTCAGGGGAAAAAGGATAACTTTAACACTGTTGGCAGGTACTGTGCCCTCCATCACCTCCCTGGAGCCCTGCAGCTGAGGAAGCTGATCTGAGAGCAGCACGTTACAAAAAGCTGCTGCAGGGCCCTGCCAAACCACCTGGCCTGAATTCACAGCCTGAGGCTAACACTCCTTTAGCCCACAAATGGGGATGTAGAGCTCAGACAGGAAGTGTGGGCCTTTCTGACACTCTGAAACTCAAACCCAAGAGCAAAATCATTCCTTACTGCTGTGGCATTGAGCTCACAGCACAGACCTCTCACCTTCCCTACCATGCAAGTCAAACATCACCAATCTAGATGATGGCCCAGGAGAGGAGTCTCCTTGGCAGATTTGATGCTTTATGAGACAATGCAGATGTCATGGAGAAGATCCTGTGACTTTGCTTCCTTGGCAGCCTCAGTGCCAGGAGCCTGAACATGCCACTGGCTCTGTGTGGCATCCAGCCACGTTCATCCAGTGCTCCAGCCCCAGAGAGGAAGCAGCCCAGCCCTGCTGGTGGCCTTGGTGGTGACAGCAGCTCTGTGCTGTCCCTGTTGCATGTGCTCTGTGATGTCCCAGCTCTGCAGGCAGTGCTGGTTTTGCTCTCAGCCCTGAGGAATGAGGGTTATGAAATGAGATCTGCCGGCTCTGGCTGACGACGTCAGTTGATTTCTCAGGCTGACAAGGAGATTTGCAAGCTTAAGATGGCTTACAGGTCCTTATTTACAGCTCACAGGATGGAGCCCAGACCTGGGCACCCATATATTTGTGCTCAGAGGTTGAGCAAGTAAAGGAAATGTTTACATATCTCTCCCTCCTCTTGATTCCCTGCCTGTGGATGACTGTCCATCACAGGTATGAGTGTGAGGATGGAGCTCCCATCTCTCCTTCACTGATGGCTCCAGAGAACCCCTGAATCCACAGCATGGTGGGTGAGTCCCTGTCCTTCCCATGAAGAAAGGCATGGCACAGCCCTAGCTGGCTGAAATGAGGGGACACAGGGAAGCCTATGTGATTCTGGCCACAATTTATGGCATGAGACAGTGGAGCACAGGCACAGCATGCTCCCAGTCTGAAGCTGGTGTTAAGTCAGCAGCCTGTCCCCACCTGAAAAGCAGAATTTTTCCATTAAATAAAACCTTGCAGCTCTTCCTTTCTCTTCCTCCCCTTCCCTCTTTAAATCTGAAAGAATCCCATTTAATCTGTAGGGAGCTTTTCCTGAACAAAAATCCCCACCAGGCTTGACCCTGACCTTTGCAAATGGAAATATGATGTAGTGAGAATTGAGAACTGAGAGTCAACTGGCATCTTTGCTTTTGCTGCTGAAATAGAGCAGGTCTTTTCACATTTCTATTATGAGCCTCAGATAATGGGGAAGAAAATTAGGTAATTCCATTTTTTGGATTAGTTGGTTTTCTTGTCAGCTGGGAGATGAGATCTGCTGTATGTGGAGAATGACTGGAGGCACAGGATGAACAGAACAGCTGGTCACAGATATTGTTTGGGATTCTATTTCTGCATGACCTGCTCCAGAGATATCAAAAGAGATTGTGGCTGTCTCTCCTGACAGTTATACCTGTATTCCAGTGCTGACTTCAAAGCAGTTGCTCTGCATTTGCCCACATTTGAACAAGATGAGAATCTGGACCATTGTTTAAAGATAGTCTTGAAACTTACCTAAGGTTTGAAATGCTTGAAAATGAGTTATGCATGGACACATGAAAATTAAAGTATGTCAGGAACCCACAGGCAATAGCAAGATGTGCAGGACAGGGAGCCTTGCCAGAGCTGACAGGTATTTATGGAGAGAATTAGAAGCTCTAGTTCAAAGCCTGCAAATTGCTCCATGAAAGCAGGGCCTCCTCATCACAGAGACTGAATTCTCCACACAGGCACATGTGAAAAGAAGAGTTTGTAGAATCCAGAGTAGTGTTAATAAAAAAAAAAGGAAAAAACCCCAAAGATCACTGCATGAAACATCAACAAACACAGCAAGAAACATCAGGATACCAGGCAATTTTTAATCTGAGAGAAAAAAAGACACAAACCAAATGTCTAGAAATCAAAGATTGATTAAATTTAACAATAAGTATTTTAAAACAAAACAAAAAAGGGCAATATGTGTGATTAATGAAGTAAAGTGTTTGATTTTTCATCTCATGGGGTCTTCAACTCTGGACATTCTGGAAGAGATGCGTTAGCTCACTCAAGGGTTGAAAGGAGCAGGTTTGATGTTCTCATGCTTCTTTCTGATCTTAAAAATCATTGAGCCTTTTTGGATTTGGCAAAACACTTGATAACATATCACAAAACTTAGCTCTTTGGATGATCTGAATACAATAATCCATGGACCAAATCACAGCTGAGTGGCTGCAAAGAAGAATACTAAACAGGGAGTGATTCTGTTACAGAATTATGTTTATTAGAGCATCACAGAGATCAGGTCTTTGGTCTTTACTGACATTTTTATTGATGACTCTAAGGAAGGATTAAACAAAAGGATGACAGGCATTCACACAGTGACAGGAAGTTGAAAAGGATCAAAAACACCAGGGTAAGCTGAAAGATAATGCAAAGGAATCTGGATAGACTAGACACTTGGGGCAAAAATATCCCAGTGCAGTGAATCTCAGACCTGAACAGATTGAAAGTTTCATCTCAGCAGATGCCTATAAGCTTTAAAGGGGATGCTCATTAGGATCATGCCATGGGGTAAAAAGCCTAAAAAGTGCAGTGTGTGGGGAAATGCTTCCTGTGAAGCCCTAGAGATGTGATACAGCGAGCCAGAAGGAAAACAGAGAGTCCTTTAGCATTTCTGGCAGGCAGGTCATTTAATAAACATGTCCACCAAGAATCTTCTCTAATAAAACTCCATGTGTCATTTCCATTCACTGAGATGGTGTCATGTCTGCAAACTGCACACAGCTTTGTCTCCTCCATGCATTAATTTCCATCCAAATGCCCAGGCAGAACCTCTATTAGCCACCTCTGTTGACAGGAGTGGATTATTCAGGGGAGCGTAACTAACTCTCTCTTATTTCCCTGAAATCTACACTCAGCTCCTCTGCTGGCAGATGAAAATTTACAAGTTAAAATTCTACTGTGTTTCCTTTGGTTTAGGTGTTTGGAGTTGGATTTAAGGAGGGATTCTAGAGATTCCAAACAGGGTTTAGGCCTTGGAACCTGCCATGGTGTGCAGGCAGTCTTGAGTTCCCTTAAACCATCTCCCAGCAGCTCTTGGTTGGAAGAGCAGGGGGTTAGGACAGGGACAGGACTCCAAGGGACACTCTGAACTGAAAATTAATCATTGATCTGTAAACCCTGTGGAAACTGGGCAGATTTAACCAGTTGGAGCAGCTCTTCTGTGCCTTGCTGTGGCATCCTTCCCTTCAGGACACTGCCAGCAGCCAGGGAAGGGCATTCTGGAGGAGAGGCACGATGGAGCAGTGCAGGGAGCTGAGACAAGAGCATCCACTGCCAGACTGCTTGAGATGGCTCCAGAGCAGCCAGTGCTAAAGGGTTTGGAGTAGGTGGGAGCAGAGGAATGATGATTGCCTGTAGGGTCACACCACCCTGCCTGGCATTAGCTAAAGTCCTCTTGCCTGTGGAAAGGCTGTCTGCATGATTTCACTATTCTGTGACCTACAGGCCTGTCCCACCTTGCCCCTGACTGACGCTGGTACTAATCCATGTGCACAGCATCCTGTGCCATCACTCCATCCTCCCCTGGCTGGCACTGCTGCCCAGTGTGCCTTTATCTCTGTGAAATAAAGGTCATTTTGGTGTTCTGCAGGTAGTGAAGGCTTTGAAGAGAGGCTTTGAAGTACACTATAGAAGTAGGCATTATTACTCACTGCCCAGGGATTTGGAGAATGTTTAGTCTGATTAAAAAGACTTTGCATTCTGCTGGCAGGAAGCATGACATAAAGTGGAAAATTTTTCTGAGCTGAATTCAAATGAGTTGATTTTTCTATCAGCCCTTCTCCTAGAGAATGGGTATGCTGTTCCCTGCACTGGATGAGGCTTCATGCTCTAGCAAGGTTCACTCTACCAGCAAGGATTTGAATTTTGGACTGAAGTTTTAAGGGGTTGGATTTGAAATGAAGTTTATGGTACACTGGAGGACAGTAAGTACATCTGGCTCAGGGGAAGGGCTCATAGGGCTTTTGGTGCTCAGGATTTAGAGGCATGGCAGATTTGGCAGGGACAGGAGTTGGAGCAGGGACTAAATTAGCAAATCTTCCTAGCTAGAACCCCAGTGCATCCTAAGGGAGGATTATATGTTCTGTTTGGCTTCAAATATTGCTATCAGACTCCAACTTCATAAACACCACATTCTTTCACAGGTGTTTGGGCTGGGAAAAGAAAATTGGGAGAAACAGGATAGGCTGATGGACTAGACATCTTTCATCTGAACTGCAGAAAACCTCTTAGCATCCCACAGGTGAGGAAGGGTTTGTGGCACTCAGCTGATAACAGCACTGACAGCAGATGTTTAGTGCCAGGCAAATTCTTCACAGCCAACATCATTTGAAGCGCTGCTTCCAAAAATCATCAGCTGTATTTGGGGTGATGCTGAAAATATTTTAAATGGTGTTTCAGGAAGCAAAACAAGAGATGGGTAGAAATTGCAGCTCACAAAGGCTGCTTTAAGTGACAATTTGTGTGGTAGGAAGCGACATTTATTTGGTTGGTTTGAAGGGAAACAAATATATTTTTACACCCACTCCTCTTGTGTCAAAATTCAGTTGAAAAAAACAGGTTTGCTGCTGAAGAACTAGCAAGACATTTTCCCTTTCTGCTTTGCTTTTTAAAGAGAGTGGAAAATAGGTGTAAGGTTTTTTTCACAGTGATGAGGTACCTGAATCTTCTGAGCAGCTCAATTCCTATCCCAGGTGTCTTTCTGATATTTTAATTAAATAGATTATAACAAGCAACAAGTAAATTTTTGGCAATTTAAGAAATAATCCTTCCTTTCCCGATTGCTTATCTTTTAGTTTTGGATCTAGTAAAGTCATAATCCTACTATTTCTTCACTCATCCATAGAGACCCTCCAGCCACACAAAGATAAGGCTTCATGATGCTAAAGTAAAACCAGAAAAATCCTTCTCTAGGAATCACAACAGAAACAACTAAACAAAACCCCCAGTAACAAACCACAAGGTTCAGCCCTTTTAGAAAGCAACAAACGGCAGGGGAGAGCTCACAGATTTCCTGCTGTCAGCACACCTTTTGGTCAGCACACCTTCCTCCTGATATCCATCTTGCCACAGGACAGTCTGAGGTCTGGCTCACACTGGGGATTTGGAAGCCTGGCTGCAGATGTTAACAGATGTTTCCCTACTTTCCCCTGAGAGCGGGTGCCACTTGCACATCCATAATCCTCTATGAGCTGATCCCTGTAACAAGATGCCACAAGGATTTAATCTCACAGCTTCCAGGGGAGCTGCTTCACACAGAGAATTATTCCAGGCAACTCAAGATCACTGTCATTCCAGGGAGAAGGCTGGTGCTGGGCTGACAGTTACAGGCAGGGCTCAGTTAAACCAGGATTTAAAGGGGGATATATTGGAGGATAAAGGGGGATATATTGTGCCTCACCCCTGCTCCCTGCTCTGCTGGGTGTTGGCATTCTTGGGACCTGCAAACAGATGCTTGGCCAGGTGTGTGACTCCCTACCACTCCCTCTTCTGTAGCCCTTTGGGGTGGTTCACAATTTACAGAAGAGCACCCAGCAGCTCCAAATCACAGGAACAGTGTGGGAGACAGAGAGTGATCCCCTCTCCAGAGGCACTGCCAGGGTGAGGGGCTCTGTGACCGTGTTCACAGGGGTCTTAGGATGAAGGAAGAGATGAGGATCTGACTCCATCTTTCAGAAGGCTTGGTTTATTATTTTATGATATATATTATATTAAAACTATACTAAAAAAAATAGAAGAAAGGATTTCATCAGAAGGCTGGCTAAGAATAGAAAAAGAATGATAACAAAGGCTTGTGACTGACTGAGACCATCCAGACAGCTGGACTGTGATTGGCCATTAATTAGAAACAACCACATGAGACCAATCACAGATGCACCTGTTGCATCCCACAGCAGCAGATAATCATTGTTTACATTTTGTTCCTGAGGCCTCTCAGCTTCTCAGGAGAAAAAATCCTAAGGAAAGGATTTTTCAGAAAATATCATGGCTACAGTGCTCCACGTGGGATGGACACGAGTGACAGGGCACCTCTGTGCCCTCCAGCCCTTCTGGAGACCGGCTGCACTGTCCAGAGGGATGTGTGCTGGTGAGGGCTCCACAGACAGCCCGGGCTGCTCTCGCTGCACCAATGACCACCACGTGTTAGAGCAGCATCCTGCAAGGGCTCAGCTGGATTCCCTGCTTCTTCTGCCAGTGCAGACCTCTGAGACGTGGATAAGTAGGTTCTGATGGATGAGAAGCACTATCACAGCACAGATATTTCCCCTTTGAGTTGGTCTGACTGATTTTCCTGCAATGACAAAATAAGTGCCGTGTCTGACGATGGTTCAGCTGCACTGGGAGATAGTGTAGAGGTTAAATCCAATTCTGTTTATTCCATATCCCAGTCACTTGCAATTCTGGATGGAGTCCTGCTACTTGGCAATCACTTCAACATCATCAATGAACCTCTAAAACCATATCTGAGGCTGCAACATTAGCCACTACCACCCTGACAAGTTTATTCCCTACAGCTGAAATGAAGAAAACCAGTCTAAGGACATCATTTGCAAGTTATCTTAAAAAAAAAATAAAAAAAAGAAGGCTTGAATTATTTGTCAATTTCCTTCAGGTTGCACTTCAGCAGGCCAGCCAGGACAGACTGCATGAATAGGCAGTGAAGCAGTGGGAGGCAAAGTCCTAATCGGCTTTTGTGTTCTTTGATTATTGTTATCCAAACTAAACAAAGATTTGTGGTTTACTGCTGTCCTTCCTTTCCCTGTTTTCTTTAGATTAACTGCTGCACTGCAACATTCTGTGTATTAGCAATATTGTAGAACCTGCTCAAGAGATAATCTCTGCACCCCAGCTTAATGACTGCACCAACCTCATTTAAAAGGAATCTGCTGCTTATCACAGACTTAAATTACAAGCCTTTTGCAGCAGTAACACTGGTATTTAATGTCTGCAAAAAGCCATAAATGTTTTAGAGGGTTATAGAAATAACAGTCTAATGTAATGTGCTAACTAGGAATGTGCAAAGACTTGTCCAAGTATATCTGAAGCTCCTGCTTGCTCTACACTACTGCTCTTCACTTAGCAATAGGACATTTGCAGCCCTTGGACCACACTTGATAGATGAGGCATTGCAGTTTTACTGCACTGCTGGTTGAGGTTATCTAGAAATAGTCACTGGAGGAATGATTAAATCTTGCAATTACCCTGTGCTCTCTTGTCTGACATCCAAGCTCAAACACTCTCTGATGGAGAGGTGATTGCTCCTTGAATTTATATCTCTGCTGGTAGCCCGGCTTTTTGGCTTTGAGATGCCAGAGGTGGGCTCATGGAGCACAAATATCTTACCAGCTCCGTTTTATTTCCTTCCTTACTGGACCCTGGTCTTTTCCAGGAGGTGTATTACTTCTGCAGCAAATCCTTGGGAATGTAGTTTGTCTCATTTTGCACACATTTCATTTCTCTCACAGCAACACTTATTTATTCCTGCAAATCCAGCTTGCCCAAATCTGACGACTGAGCCAGCTTCCATTCCTTTGCTTATTTCTTCTCTGCACAATTTCTTGCAAATTTCCCCCTATTCTGAGAGCTAAAAATACATCTGGGTGCTGCCTGGAGGCCATCTGAGAGCACAAAGGAAGGGACAGCCCGAGCTTCCTATGCATTGCTAAGCAGTGCATGAAGAGCCTTCCCCACAAACAGGGCTGCTCCTGTATCAGGCATCCATAAATACAGAAATCTGCCATTCCCAGAAGCAATTGCATACAGAAATGCTCACTCCTTCTATTTAGCCAGCACAGGCTCTTCTACAGAGAGTGCAATTGCTGCTGTGAGCTCCAACTTGTAATGACACCGAGCAGGTGTAAACGGGAAGAAAACTCAGCAGGGAGAAAAGCTGCACCAACTCCCAGCCCTGCAACCCGCAGAGCCTTCTCCTCCAGGAGAGTGTTTGTGTCAGGAATGAAACACAAGCTTCATCAGAGGGGAAACCAAATACTTTCTGCATTTTTTACTGTCTGAACTTCCTCTGGATTTCTCAAAGTCGTGTTCTTCTACCAAAGCTCTCGGGAGTTCTGGCTTTCACAGCCACCACTGCTAAGGGGGAGATAAAACCAAAATCCTTCCTTGTTATCCAAGTGGGACTCTTTGTCCTACATACATGGAAAACATGACTTACTAGGTAAAATCTAAACCCCACAAATTAGTTCAGATCCCCAAAAGATGACTGTTCAGATAAAATGTTTATTAGAGAAGGGCTGGTAAGCTCCCCTTGCTCTCATTTATTACTGCTGTGTTCAGAACAAACCACATGATGTCATTGAAGAACAGAGTTGCGAAATCCCACATTCCAGACTGGGACCCAGGAATGATTCCCAAATTAGGCAAATTACATGGGAAATATCAGTAAAGATCTGAGGAGAAAAAAAAATAAAAATAAACCTACAAAAAGGCCAAACCAAAACAAGAAATCCTGAAGCCACTTGAAACAAATTATGCTCTCCAAAATCGTGCTGTTAATGGCTCTTCACCTCCAATATATTCACTCAAACTGCAGGAGGTGGTTCTTGTTTTGGAAGTCCTTTACACATCTTCCCTCATCCTCATCTTCCCCCTCCTGCTCTGCCAGGATGAATGCCAGAGGGATCTGCCAGAGGCCAGCAGCAGCTGGCAAACATCTCAGAACAGGCAGGGCCAGCAACAGGGTCAGTGTTTACAAATGATAACTCATGTGAGCAGTGCTCACACCAGCGTTTGGGAAATAGCCCGCACCACCAATCTGACCTCCTGCCCAGATGGAATTTTTACTGATTTTTTTCTTCTTCTTCTTTTTTTTTTTTCTTTTTTTTTTTTTTCTGAACAGAAATAAACCAAAGCCCCGTGTTGGAAACTGGGAAACTGCACAAAAGTCAGCGATGAAATAAACTCGGAACAATGCCCAGTTCAGACGGTCTAGGGGGCCTTCTGCACAGTGTCCATGTCAAAATTTCCTCATGCAAAGAATTTCCTGCAAAACACACAGGATGCTTTTATTACCGAGTGGGTGGCATTTGATACAGCATCCCAATTGGCCAGAGAGGCCAATGAACCAGGCATTATTCCACTGCCACCTCTCTGGAGGGACACTGACTGCAGAAATACACCTCTGTCATCTCCTGCACGGCTTAGTCACACATATAATATCGATCATACCCTGCCCTGCCAGCCGTGAAGTGCAGAGCTTAATAGGACAGAAATCAGCTCTTTCATCTTCCCCCTTTGTTTCACATAATTTCCGTGCCAACGTGCTCTTCTCTCCACATACAATTATTTAGCAGCAATGAAGCTCTTGCTAATATTGAACATTGAAAGCAAAAGTTGGTTTTGGCTGTATTATGGCACAGGCACTTTGCTCCCTCATTTTCTCCTCACCTCGAACACTGTCTGCAGTTTTAGGTGGTACAACAAAAGAAGAATATAAAACCACTAGAGAGTGTTCAAAGGAGGGTTATGAAGATGGTGGAGGATCTAGAGAAGGGTGGTTGGTCACTGGAACAGGGCAGTGGTCACATCACCAAGCCTGACAGAGTACCAGCAGGATTTGGACAATGCTCTGAGGCACCAGGTGGGATTTTGGGGGCTGTCCTCTGCAGGGCCAGGAGCTGGGTGATCCTTGTGATTCCTTTCCAGCCCAGGATGTTCCATGATTTCTATAATTATGCTCCCTGCCTGGCTTGGCTGATGGCACCACTCACATGCTCAGTGCCCCAGGATTGGAGAAACATGGCTGAGATTTTGTCACATCTTACATTTTTAAAGATGTGAAAGACCTGTAAATACCTTACCCTGGAAGCAGAGCCCTGGTGATCAGCGAAAAGGCAAAAAGACATAAATCTGATGTAGGAATTGTTGATGTAGCAGCTGGGCCATGCTGACCCAGCAGCTCGGGAGGTCTGTGCCCTGTTTGATGGCAGCATGAACCCTGCGATTGTTTTGCAGCTGGGCCGATGTTGTGTGTTGCAATTAAAAGTGGCCGTAGAATCACAGAAACAGAGAGTTTTGTGGAGGGGACCCACTATGACCATCGAAGTCCAACTCCTGGCTCTGCACAGGGGAGGCAAACTGTCCCACCCTGTGCCTGAGACTGTTGTCCAAATGCTGCTTCAGCTCTCCCAGGCTCGGTGATGTGATCCCTTCTCTGGGCAGCCTGTTCCAGTGCTCACCACCCTCTGGGTTAAGAACCTTTTCCCAATACCCATCCTAAGCCTCCCCGGACCCCCAGGTTCTCTTGGTCCTGTCTCTGGTCACACAGCGCAGAGATCGGAGCTGCCCCTCCGGAGAAGCTGCAGCCCGGAATGAGCTCTGTCCTCACTCTCCTCCAGGCTGAACAACCAAATGCCCTCGTATGGCCCCTCCAGACCCTTCCCCACCATCGCATTCCTCTTGCATCCTCTCTGATAAGAGCTGTTCGTGCTGAGCGAGGGAGCAGCGCCGGCCCCGGCAGCAGCGGGGCCCGAGGCGGCGGCGAGGCCGCGGAAGCTCCGGGAGCGGAGCATGCGGAGGCCCCGGCCCGGCCCCGGCTGTGCCCGGCTGCGGGGCCCCGGCGGCGGCTGCGGCGGGAGGCGGCGCCTCTTGGGGGGCGGGGGCCGAGCCGGGCCGGCCGGCGCTGCCTTCCGGGGCTCGGTGCAGCGCGGCCGGAGCCGGGGCAGCCGGAGCGGGCAGGATGCGCTCCGCCGCCGCCCCGCTGCCGCTGCTCGCGGCCTCGCTGCTGCTGCCGCTGCTCCTGCCCGCCGCGCCCGCCGCCCGCGGCAGCCTGGAGCCGCCGGCGGGCAACGGCAGCCGCCCGCCCGCCGCGCCGGGCCCCGGCAACCACAGCGGGGCCCGCCTGAGCCCCGTGCCCGCGATGCTCCGCGACCTCTCCGCGCTCAAAGCCGCCGTCATCGGGGCCTGCGTGCTCACAGCCGCGCTCATCGCCTGCCTCCTGCTCCGTGTCTTCAGGTGGGCACCGCCCGCGGCAGCCGCGACCCGCCATCGGGGGCACCCGCCGAGGGGCCGCAGGGGGGAAACCCCTCCTGTTTGATTGCTTTATTATTTATAAATATAATACGTATCTTACAGATAGTCATGTATTATATAACCTGCTAGTGATGCCCGGTGTGTGTGGCTGGTCCCTAGGGAGCCGTGCGGGGCTGCCGGCCTGGCACGGCCTCGCCTCGCTCCGCTCCCGCAGGAAACCGGGGCCGGAGCTGGGCTCCCGATGGGATTCTCCAGCGGGGCTGCACCCGCTGTGTGGGGCTGGGCTGCGCACGGAGCGGAGCGCGGGAGACTCCGCTGGAACATCGGGGAATACGCGGGGCTGTTGGCGGGGATGGTGGTGGGACACTGGTGCCCAGGAAGCCATGGGGAGCCTGGCCATGGAAACACACAAAGCCCAGCCGGAGATGGGGCCCAGATGGCCAAGTGTCACAGCTCGGTGTCCGGCTGCTGGGCAGGGCCAGCCGGAAAGAGACAGAGGGAACAGCTGGCGCTCGGCGCCGAAGCCATGGCTCAGGTGACAGAAGCAGTTAAACAAGTGGAGCTGGCACATTCTTCCTTGTTCTGTCTTCAGGCAGCTCCTTTGTGCATGGCTGAATGCTCTGCATCCCCTGCTTTGAGCTAATTCCGTGTAGGAAGGGCAGTGTTGACGATGGTAGTATTCCAAAGCGTGGTCTATAAACCGAAATGATCAGGGCTGGTACTTTCTGAAGAAATTGACATTTAACTGTATTCTGCTTAAGTGTGTGCAGCAGCTGGCACAGGCAATGCAAATAAATGTGCTCATAAAGTGATGTGGTTTGGGAGAGCCCAATAAAATGCTAAAGAGGTGTTTTTTGGTTTTTTTTTTCAATATGTCTGCTTTGCAGCTGTACAGAGTTGTCACATACAAACACCAGAATTGGTAGAGATTATATGAGCTAGAATTAGGAAGTCTATAACTAAGGCTTTTCATCCTGCACTAAGTTTCTACTCTTAGTTCTGTGTGATCTTGAAGAGTTTATTTTCTTTGCCCCAGTTTCTTCTGAGTATAAAGCAATATCTTGTGTCAAGGAGACCTGGCTGAATATTGGTAGCCAAAGAAGGCAAGCTGATAACCTTTAAAGGCCTTCCCTATACCATTATCAGCAAAAACAAGTCCAAGTTAAAGTCACCTTGGGAAGGATGGATTTATTCTCCCATGCCAGAGTCGTCATTATACAGCTGATCAGAGTTAATGCAGCATTAAAGATATGTTAAACACCCTCTGAGATGCCATGTGTATCTTTGGTAGAACCTGCTGGGGAAGTGGAAAATGAAGCTATTGGCTTCTGAGAATGTTTCTTTATCTGACAGAGCACTTGTTTGTAAACAGTTATCCCAGTTGCAAACGAGGCAAGAATACCAACAGGTATGTTTGTACAGCGTCACACTTGTAGCTGACAACACAGATCAGTGGAGATTCTGTTGCAGAAGAGATAAGGGATTTACCCTCAATAAATGTAAAGCTTTTCTCCATCAGAATACAAGCTTTGTTCACACTTAGTCAAAAACATTCTGATTTTTTTTCTGAAGAGTCATGGATTCTTATTAAAGAGATTTTGCTGAAATCCAGTCTTTCATTAAACTTTCACTGTGAAATTATTCTGTATTGCTGGAAGTAAATTGTCCTTTTATATGAGTTGTAGAGATGAAGTAAACCAGTGATTGGCCAGATACTCGTCACAGGCATCAGATTAATATTTTATGCATTTTATTTTTTATTTACATCTCATTTTTACATTTTTTTTGTTGATATTATTTCCCTTTTTTGTTTGAGTAGGAATAGATATATTTCTCCCGCTTTCAGCTCAGTTGTTAAGGCAGCACTCAGAGATTCCTTTTCATTCCTTTTGGAAATGTTATGCTTTGAGTTCATCTGATGGTTGTGTGGTTCAAAATGTGGTGACACCCGAAGTGGTCTGAATTTCCTTTCTCTCTGTGGCTGCTGGGGTCTGTGAAGGCCAGCCAAGACTTTGCTATTTGTCTGCATGTGGCAAGCTCTAATTTGCTATAGTATTTATTTATTTATTCTTTTTTGCAAGCTCAGTCCTGGGTTTGCTTTCTTTCCTACACGCATGGGCTCTGCATGCTCCCAACCCAAAACCATTTCCACAACAAATCAAATTCCATGTTATTCTCAAGCAAATAGTTGGGTAGTTTGCATTACCAAGAAACACAGTGTCTTGCAACAGATGGTGTGTGGCTAAATGCACTCTTTGATCTGAGTTTTGGATTTTGCTTTTTTACCTCCGTGTTCTGCCCTGTTTCTCTCCCCTGGTGCAGCTCAGTTCATTCCATTTCAATGGAGTTTTTGGGATCAGCTCACAAGAAACACAATTTTTCAGATGTGGCCAACTGTGCTGGTGGACCGTGTGCCTTCTAGGGAAATCTAATAAGTTACTTTTGCTCCAGTGGGCCAGCTGAGAGCAACCCAAGGCTTTACTTGCAGAAAACTCTGCTCTGTAAGTGTTTGCATCATGTCTTGACCTGCCCTTGAACATACAGAATCCAGGCTGAAAATGCTGCTGTATATCTAGATTTTTAGAGAAAAACTACCTGCTTCTTTTGCATTTCATTGCGTTGGTTTTTTCTTCTTGTTCAATTTTGATTTCTTCATCAAATACCACTTTAAGCTTAGTTTTCCAGTAATGGCAAAACTGGTATAAATGAGATTGAGGAGAGAGGTTCAAGCATATGATCATAAGATACAAGACCCTTTGTTCTGTGAGCTGGGCAGTTGCTCCAGGCCATCCAAGGCTTAACCCCAGAGAGTTTTACTGATTTAAAATTAATTGCATTATAACCAGTTACAGTACTCCAGCAAAGACAAGGCTTTATGTTCCTGCCTGCACAGGGAAGAAAAATTAAATTATATTAAATGGAGAGGAAAAAAACCCAAAATCAACCAAATATCCAACCTTAAAATATATATATATATATATATGTGACCTATGTTGAGCGCCATGGGCAGGCGGCAGCATTGATCATGGAATCACAGAATCACAGTTGGGTTGGGAGGGACCTCAAAGATCACCTTACAGTAAAAGAATTTCTTCCTAATATCTAATTTAAACCTGCTGTCTTTTAGTTGGAAACCATCCCTCCTTGTCCTGTCAGTCCAGAAACGTGCCATCTCCAGAAAACACATGAGGGCTTGGCTTAGTGCTTCAGCTTTGTTGTGTACAGCACCATCCAGAGAGCAGAGATACCCAGAGAGATCAACAGGAATGGAATATTGCTGATCTAATTCATCAGCTGGTAGGAAGCCTGGAGTTTCCTGAGGTTTTTAGTTCCTTTTTTTTTTTAACTTCTAAGGGAGTCCATTAACAGGAAATAAATTGGTCCTGATTCCATTCTGCATAGAACATTGCTGCAGTTCTAGGAGGGACTGGCTTAGTAAGACTTTCAGTAAGCACTCTACTTAGAAGGGATAAGCTTTTTTTTTAGTTATTTGGGGTTTTTTTGTTGTTTTTTTCTTTCTTTCTTGCTAGGGGATAGTGGTCTCCCTCTACATCTCTTAGCAGGAGGTAAAAAATGCGGAGACCTCTCTCTCTCTGGGTCAGGAAAAGAATAATCTTTGAATGTCAGGGTTGTGGACTAAAATAGATTAGAGGCGTAAATAATACAATGAACCAGTGAGTTGATTCGAGCACTTAGCCCACCACATGATGCCTCAGAAAGGAGGATGAAGTGCTGCATATGACTGGTGCTTGATCAAAATAGCCTCTGGTCAAAGTACAGCCACAAAGGCAGCGTTCTGCTCTCTGTGTGTCATTCCCTGCTGTCTGGAGAGGGATGTGGGGTGGAGCAGGCAGACCCTGGTGTGCTGTGTGGTGCCTCAGCCCTGGGTCTGCAGTGAAAGGTTCATATCCATGCCCCCAGTTAGCCTGGGTTTTCATTCCTCCTCATAATTCTGGGCAAGACCTGTAGCACTCCCTCCTAATTACTGGGGGTGGCTGAATCAGCAGAAGCAACAGGATTTTTTAAGTGGAAGATGGTTTTCTGTGCTAAACTGCTCAGAACCACTTCTACCCTAGGGAGTGCATTGTCATTGTGCAAGGGCCACACTCTGCCCAAAGCTTCCAGCTTGCTTCTTTTTTGCTTTAAAAAAAACCCCACAAAATGAATGTGGCTGGAAAGGAGATGCTCTGTTTGCCCATGAGGTCTGATGTGTCCTGATCCTGTCCAGGAGGTCTCCAGAGTTCATGAAACATTTGTGTTCTGTAGTTCCTGCCCTGTGCTACTCTGCTGCCTGGTCCCACCTGCTGAACAAAGTGCTTTTCCTTTTTGTGCTGTCATTGCTGATGGTTACAGGGATCCCACTGAGGTTCAGGAGTTTTAATGGGAAACAGTTTCCTGACAGGCATGTAGGGAAACTCCCAAGGCTTTCCTGCAAAGCTAGCTCGGGTAATTCTGGTATTTATGAAGCCTGGGGGAGCTGTGCAAATGAGCAAATGAGAAAACGGACTGCTGGAAAGCAGATTAATGGCAAATTAGCTAGATAATCTGGGCTGGAATGGATTGAGAAAGGGGTGGAAGGGAAAGAAAGACCTTTCTGCCTTATCAATGGCAAACAACTGGTTGTAGCAGCTTAGCCAAAATCCAGCAGCCAAATGATCTTCCTCCCTATCCTAGATGAGCACCATCATTAAGTGAGGTTGTGAGGATTAATAGGTCACTGTACAGTGAGTTCTTCTCCAGGTCCTCTTGAAAATGTAGCCCAAATAGACTAATTAATGGCTGGAGGCACAAGGATTCTAGTTTCCTATTTCTAAAAATATCTGTTCTGCAGTAATTTCTTCACCCACTACATTATTAACAGTTTTAAGATGAACTCTGTGGAACAAGTTACATTTTCTAATGGGAGGGAATGTGGGAGGAGGGGTCTCAGTAAAGTGGGCCTGACACTTGGGTAGGATCTTAAATGGAACCCATGGAAACCCCCTGTAGCCTGTGAGTGCAGTGTGGTAAGTCTGTGCTTGGTTAGTTCTGACAGCTTAGTCTTGGTCTGTGTTTAGGCTTCCCAGCATGAGTAAATATTTAATGTAAAAACAATGTTTTACTTGCGAGAAGAGTCCTCCCTGCGTCACTTTGCTGCTAGTTTTTAGCAGGGAAGCTGAGTAACAGAGAAGTGGTTTCAAAAGGATTTTGAAGTGTTTGGGTTAAGAGTCCTCCTGTACTGGATATAAAATCACTTGTTTCAACAACAGCAGTAAAAGAACAAACCACGCCGTGCTCTGCGTGCTCTGCGTGACACAGCAGCCCAGATAGCTCTAAAGATAAGACCAGGAGGTGACTTTCTCCTCACTCCTGATGCAACCCCAGCCTTTAGAACGGGGAGGAAATGCAAACTACTTCATCCCAAGGGCTGGGACCTGTTTGTTCAGCCTTGGACTACTGCCCAAAAGCCGAGCTTGGCAGAGGTACTGAGATTTCCACATCAGAGCTGGTCACTGATTTAAATTTCCTTAACTTTAAGCTTGGAAGGAACCACTGTGGTGGAGATGCACGCTCAGGGCTGGAGTCCCAGTGTCTCTGCAGTGCTGTGGAACTATTTTAAAGTCTTCTTGAGGCAAAAGCTGTGCTTTTGAATCTGGCACACCTCACATGATGTGCCGGGGCATGGCTCCTTGATGGTGAAAGTGTACTTGGGGTGTGCTCAGAGCTGTGATTACCAAAACTCTGCTGGGCTGCTTGCTTGTGCCTGCACCAGCTCCCTTGTCATGCTTGGCAGGTAGCAGTTTTGTTTGCTGAGAGGTGTAGGGGAAAGTTCTGCATTTTGTTAACCAAAACCATCCACTTTTCTCCCTGAAGGCTGGCCGAGTACACATCAACACGTTCTTGAATGCATAATCGCAAAAATGCATTCATGCATGAGCAGTGTGACCTTCCTAGTATACATGAAAACAGTAGGTGAAGTAAAAAAAAAAAGGACCCTCACAATTCAAGCTTGAGGCGGAGAATACGTTGAAAAGCCACACACAAAGTGTTTATTAACTGAAAGTAAGTGTTAGAAAATAGATCTGTCAAAACTGTGGGATTTGCAGGTGTGTGAGTATCTCCATTTACAAAGGAAGGTAAGGCTGGCATCTGTGGGAGGAGAGGCAGTAGGCACAGTTAGCTTTGAACAATGGTTGATTATTTTTCATAGCACCTGCACAGATGGAGCCTGAAACTGCTTCAGGTGAGACTCAGGGCTGTTGCTGTGAGAGTCCTGAGCTTGGCCTGACTGCAAGGAAAGCAGGCAGTTTTGTACCCAGACAGCATCACCTCCTTGCTCCTAATCCTGCCTAGAACATTCCCATGGCTCAGCAGGGCTTAACCTGTGCTTTCTCATCTGAGCATGTTCACTAAACCTGTGGCTGCTTGAGCTGATTAAGCCCATGTCTCACTTATTGAGGGTGGCAGCAGGAGCACGTGGTGGCTGCAGCGTTCGTGTGCCTGCCCTGGGTGCCAGAGCACCTCTGGTTTGTCAGCAGTGGAAAGGCTGACATTGACCTGGATTGCAGCTGACCAGGAGCTGCTCCACACACAGGCACCAAGAGGGGCATTGGAAAGGCAGCAGGAGGGGACAGGGGCTGCTTCTGCAGCGTTCCTGTTAGGGGATCTGAATCCAGCAGAGTCAGAGCAGCTTCAGCCTCTCCAAGGAATGCTGTATAATGCATTTTATACAGAGTGTTTCCCCCCTCTGTGTTTCAGGTCTGGCAAGAGGATTAAGAAGACCAGGAAGTACGACATAATCACCACCCCGGCCGAGAGGGTGGAAATGGCTCCTCTGAATGAAGAAGACGATGAGGACGAAGACTCAACAGTGTTTGATGTGAAATACAGGTATTGCTGCCATCCATCCAGTTAGGCTTGCTCACTGAGCTCTTGTTAGTGAAAACAGCTCTTTTATTTCTGTGCTGGGCTAACTTGGCAGGGATGAGGCAGTCACAGTCTCCCTCTTTGCCCAAGTATTATCCCTTTCCTTTACACTCCTAGGGCTATTCCCAGCAGGGCTCTGTCCTCCCTGCTCCTGCAATAACCCTGTCACTGCCCAGGCTGTCTGCACTCCTCTTTCCCTGCAGAGCAGCACAACGGGGTACACGTGTCCCAAATAGCTGACAGGGCCTGACAGACTGAGCTTCCCCTCTCGGGCAGCTGCTGGCAGTCGTTGCTGTGTGCTCACAGTGGATGGAGGGCTGTGGATCAAGGGTTGTGGATCCAGGGCTTCTTTCCCAGGCTGTGAGCCTGGCAGGGAAATCAGAATGAATCTCCGCAAGATGTGTACCGGAGTGCTCCTGTGTTGGTCTATGACACAGAGGACTGTGGGCCCTCAGTGATGCTGATAGCAGTTACCCCTTAGCAACAAACTTTCCTTAAATATGTTTCTCTTTTTGAGATGGAAGTGGTGTGACAACCCCAAAGTTCTGCTGCTTATTCTGGGGCTGAAGATTTATGGCAACAACTCAGCACATAAAGATGCTGCTTGTTGATTTATGGCATCAGGGTATCTGCATCTTTTATTTTTGTTTGCATCAAGTCATCCACACTATTCAAGTTGTGTTCTCATCCAAATAAGGCCTACTCTAAAATCTGTCCTACTTTGGCTGAAATAAGCTCTCCTAATTATAAAAATGCAGATCTTGACAACTTCTAACTGGTGATTTTACAGACTTTACTCACAGTGCCCATCTACTAACTTTGGAAAAGGGGGAACACCACATCTGCTCTGAGCACGTGTGCCAACATCTGAACCACACCCCACCATATGCTCCACTGGTTGTTTCCCAAATCATTGCATTAGTTCTCTATAAAAATCAGGAAATAGTTGAGAGCCATGAAACAATGAAGGGTGTGAGTCAAGCCTTAGTGTAAACAATTAGTTCATGATTTAGAAGACTCCTATCAGTCCTTACCTGACTTTTGCCATTCCCTGTAGCAGTCCTGGGTTTACTCTGATAATTTCAGCTTGTGCAGTTTGTGCTTTGGAATCAAGCTTTGTTAAACCCAGAGTGCAGAGATCTGAGTTTAAAACAGCCCCCATGTCCCACCCTTTTCCTTTTAACTCCATACTTTCTCTGTGAACTTTTGGAAATGGGATTTGAGGGTTTTTCCCCAAAGAGTGAGAACAGAAGAATCTCAGTCATGGCAGTGCTTCAGGACAGGATGTTTAAAAGTGAAGTAGTGGATGAACAAAGAGAGCTTGCTGGAGATCATTTGTCTCTTGAGAGCTGTGTTATCTGACATTGCTTCCCTGGAGCAGGAATTCTGCTGCTATCACTGAAGGTATCAGTTCATCTTGGGTCCCTGCTCTTGGCCAACCAGTCCTCTTTTCAGCTGTGGGAATTCCTCCTTTCTGCCATAGTGCAGCAGCTATTAAATTGCACGATTTTTGCAGTCCTTGCTGTTTCAGGAATTCTTTTGTTTAGCTCAAACAAAGCTACTCATTTTGGAGGGGAAGATCATCTTACAGACAGCCTCTTAGCAGTGCTGGTTTTGGGAAAGCTTCTTTGAGGATGCATTTGCTGTGGAAGGTGTCAAGCTCTCTGCTTCCTTTGTGCAGCTTGGAGAGTATATCCCAAAGAGTTCACAAATCCTGTCACCAGTAAAGAGACTCCTTTGCAAATTGGAGTCGCTGAGTTTGACCATTGAACTATTCAGGACTTTTTTCATTGGTGCTTGTGTTCAGATGGGAAGAGAAGGATAGAGCTGCAGAAAAAGCAGCTCAGACTTGCTCACAGGGAGTCACAGGACAAACTTCTAACAGATCTTCTCTTGATGTACCTGCCTGAGTCCTCCCCTGCCCCCCAAACTGGTATTCATGGTGTGGGAGGCTCTGAGCTGGCTTATTTGAGATCCCCTCCCATTGCTGAAAGATCCGTGCTGGCACTTGCATCTGTATTTGGGGGAGTAATTGAGATTCTGTGCTCTCTCCCCATGTAATGCAAACAGCTCTCTAATTAAAAGGCAGTTGGTGTGGAGCAGCAACAGGGGAGAAGCGACATTTACCTCTCCAATTGGTTCTCATGCAGTTAATTTTCTTTCCTTTAATGCTCTGTCCTTGTGCAGATTTGTTTCCAGTCTTACACGAGGCATCAAAGAACAGCAGACAGTGTAAATTGGGCTGTTGGATGAAGGTCGTTGCTGTTTTTTCCTTTTTTTTTTTTTCAGGAAGCTTTAAAGTTTTAGGCTGCCAGTAGTTCCCCCCCCCGACTTCCCCTGGGCAGTAGAGCAACAAGAAATAACCACCTTTCTCCAGTAAGGCAGACTAATGAGAGCACTTCAAAATCTTCCCCAAGCAGGGTCCTTTTTGTGGATGCAAAAGCCACCCACTGCTGCCTCTGTCAAATGTGTGCTGGATCAGATCCCCTCTTTGCAACCTGATTGCAGTAGCAGGGAAGCAGCTCTGTCCATGGCCTCTAATCCTGCAGGCACCATTTCTATGTGAAAAGAGGTGGAAAGTATGAAACAAAGATTGGCACTGAGTAAAAGTGCCAGATCACTTGGACATTGATACCTCCTTAAAAAGCTTTGTGGAAACCACTGTTTTAATATGTATGTTTCTCTATATATTTGCTCTGCTGTTGAGAGAGGCATTTGGATAAATAGCTCCGGAATTGTTCTGAAATTGCTATAAAGCTACACAAGGAAAGCAAACAGAGCAATGGAAAGAGTGTTTGCTTCTTGATCACTGATTCAGTGATCACTGATTCAGTCTGTGCTGAAGGCCAAAAAGTATTCTTGTCCAGTTGATTCCTGGACCATATGAACTATATTGGTCATCATTTCCCAGATGTCAGATAGTTTTTCAAGTTTTATGATGGGATTTGCCGCACATCTTCAAAAATGAGTTAGTGGAAAGCTAGATCCCACTCTCCATATGTGCTTTTTCTCATCCTACAAGTAGATTCTGATTTGAAGATTTCCCTCTCCTCTTTGCTCCTTTAGCTCTTTCTTTCAGGAGGGCAGGGGGAATTTGCACGGGTTCTGTGATCTCTGTGATGGAGCTCAGCCATGGATTCATCAGGCATTTGGCACTCAGGGATATTTGAGTAGAGAGCAGTGAAGTAAAGTAGGTTACAGGCAAACATCCCCAACAAACTGGTGTCCATCCCCCACCACAGAGCACTCTGCTTATTTTCTGTAATAAGAGAAAAGAGATTAAAACAGCTGCAAAAAGAACCAGTTTCTGAAAAGGTAAATAAAATTGTTAGCTTGTTAAGCTTATTAACTCTAGCGAGGCTCATTGGGGGATTTCTTGTCAGCTTCAATAGGAAACTGAAAACAGGTTCTGAATAAATTCTGTGGCGCCTTGCACATGAAAGGCTTTGAAAGCACTTCAGTAATCTGGGATATCAGCAGTGGCTCCTCTCCCTGCTGACTTGCAGCTGTTGGAGGCTGCGAGTTCTGCTCCTGCTTCGCTTGCTGGGCCCAGCTGGGGGAATTTCACAACTGTCCAGGGCCATGTGTGCCATGTGTGAGCCCAGAGCTGGGGAAGGAACCTGGAATTTAAATGCCAGTCCTGGTGTCAGGCTCCTAAATAAATACTGGTAGAAAGTTTTTCTTGGGGCAGACTGAAGCCTCTGTCCTTCCTGTCGGCTGAGTAAAATTCCTCAGTTTGTTTACCCTGTGGATTGTCATTTTTCCTCTAACAGCAGCAGCAGCACTGGCCGAACGTAGAAGTGGTTTAGGAATGCATCTTCCAAAGTGCTCTTGAAAGGAGAAGGATTTATGTGTAAGGAGAAGTGGCAGGCTGAGGGAAGAGGACAGGAATATTTATTCGACCATTGTGGGTCTAAAGGGCTTTTGAGTGCTTGCAGGATGTTTTAGAGGAAAGATACACCACATGTAAGGGCTGGATCCTGGATTCATCCCTTTTCCAGACACTGATAGCATTGAACTGTAGAGAAACATCTTCAGCACAGTTGCAGGGCTCAGCCTTTGATGTACCCAAGCCTTGGGAGTCTCTGTAAAATATGGGTTACACTCCTGGTGCCTTCTCTAGGACTGCATCCTTTCCAGATCCTGGCTGCATGTGCAGCTCTGAATGGAGCATGGAATTGTTCCGTTTGTTACTGAGAGGTGTTCACTCTCAAGGGAGCAGCTCTAATGGACTTTTTTCCAGTGAAAGCTGCAGGCAATTCTGGATGATGCCAGGTGAATTGTACTGGGGTTTATAGCAGCTTATTTTTTTTTCCCCAGCAGGCAGCAGTGACAAGTTGTGTGTAAATGGAGGGGTATCATTTATCCTCATCTGAAGGGGGTGCAAATCACCAACACAGGCAGCAGCTCACTATAAATACAACAAATTGCCAAAGCTTTGGTGCTGCTGTTAAGGATTTCCCATAGGTCTACAGCAGGGGAGAAAAAGAGATAGTCAAAAAGCAATTTTGGCTGGGTTTTGAAGGCCAGTTCTTTCCTGATGCTATTTGACAGTTGTTGTAGAGCACACCAGGTTCTGCTGCTCTTGCAGTCCTATGGGAGGGCTCTTGCCTTATTCCTGCAGTGTAACAGGTTCCTGTTAAGATTTGTTTTTGAACCCTGAAGCAGTTAGGGCGTCAGGAGGAGCATCCATAGCAAGGAGGATGGTCCATGTGTGTTGATGGGTAAGGGGTGCACTGGTGTGTAAAAGTTGTGAGGTGCAGAATGTGGTTTCATGTGCCTCCCTGTGCACATTCCCTTCTCTGCTCTGCATTGTGAGTGACCACAGGATCTTCCAGCACCTGGCCTTTCCCTCATCTAAGTCTGCTTTTGTCTTCCCTTGGTATCTCTTCTCTGCCATGGCACTAACATCCCATCACTGCCACCAGATACACAAACTGCTGGAATCAGTGGCAATCCCAGGGAATGATGCTGCCTTTTCCTTTGTGCCCGTTGGGATTTTATTTCTCCACTTCACACGTGGGTTCTCATCTCTGCCTGTGAGTAATTTTAATTGCAAATCTCCAGCTGTATTAATTCTTCTGCTTTCCAGGTAAAGCAGCTCCGTGGAGCGTCAGTGCCCTGCCAGACGTCACTCTGCTGTCGAGGGACCTGCTGAACCCATAACTGTGAAAGGGGAGGCTTTCATCTCTGCACCTCCTCGAGGTGCTGTTTGTACAGCAGGCTGTGGATCTTCTGACTCAAACAGCACCATCTGGTTCCCTGGTGTCCCAGCTCCTGCGTTGGAATGACCAGAGTTCCTCTTTGCAAACTGGGCTCTCTTGCTTTAGGAGGGCTGCAGTGTCGCCAAAGCATTACAAGGTGCAGCTCCTTACACTCCAAATAAATTCTGCAGAAGGAGGAAGACAAGGAAGATTAAAGCAAGCTGCCCCAAGGACTTATTTTCTAAAATTCTAATTCAACACTCCAGTCACTGTTAAACGGATCATGTGTTTAAAAAAAAATCAAGAATTATTTTTGGGCCTTACAGAGGTGACTTAGGACTTAAGATGGTAAAAATGTAAGCCATGCTGAAATGCCACACTGTGTTTGGTGTAGGGTTTGGGTGGGAAGGGGTGGGGAGGTTGACTCATGTAGGAAATTTTCTTGACTTGCTACTGATTTTTTTTTTAAACAACAATTGCACTAAGTTTTCACAATGACACTCATTGTCCCAAGGAGCTCTGATCAGATCAACTTCAGTAAGTGAGACCACAGGGAAATAGGAAGAATCAGGCATGCTCTAAACTACAACAATCTTGGATTAAAGAAGATATATTTTTGTAATTTTCTGCCCTTCCACTGGGAGTAAAACCAGTGTTTTGTACTGTCCTGTGCTGACTGTAACTTGTCTACAATTCATTACCTTTTTCTAAGCAAAGTTAAGTCCTCATGTGGAATGATTGGATTGCAGAGAGAACATGTCTTATTTTTCATGGAAGCTTCATGTAAATGATCTTATTTTCTGTCAAACTGGAAGTTTTCCTTTACTACCTGCTTGACAAAGCTCATTTAACTCAAGGACAATTTTTAGCTGTTGTTCCCTGCTGTGCTTTGTGCTGCAGAGGTCAGAGCTGTGGGATGACACTGTGGGAATTGGATTGCAGCATCTGGAAAGGTTGGGTTTGGGAGACCACAGGCATCCAGGCATTCCAGGCCAGCGGTAGAAAGGGCAAACCTAACTGGGTTACTTTCTTTATTTGTGGTTTTCCTTTAGAGTAACCACAGATGAAGTTCAGATTTTACTGTTTACTGCACTCCTTAACACCTTCTATTTTGGGTTTTTAAGCTGGCTGAAACCTTGCTTTTCTTGGGGAATGCATATTTTCCAATTGTTTTAGGATTGTCCCACTGTTTGCTTGACCCTCTCCCAGCCTTGCAGTTGCAATCCCTCAAGGAGACTGCAGTTTCTGGCAAAGCACCAGCCTTGCAGCAGGCTGCCACTTTTGGGGTTTTTATCTGTTTTTTAAAGCCCTATTGAGATTTGAGGCTTGTTGAGAAACCACACTGCTTTGTCATGATACCACAACCCGCGCCAGTTCTGTGTGGTTCCCCTTGGCCCTTCAGTCAGTAAAAGGAGGTGAAGGGGAATTTTTCTTCCTTTCCAGCAGCCTTGTGCATTCATCCCAGCAGCTGCCATAGCACAGCTTGCTTTCCCCTAGCTGTGACTCAGCAAAGGCTTTGCAGACAAGCCAACTCAGCCTGGATGGAAAAATCCCAAAGCAGACTGTTGTGTTAATATTAGTCATCAAGGCACTATAAAATGCTGTTATTTTCATTCATGGAATAGTTTGAGTCATTCTGTGCCTCTGTTACCAAGCAATATTTGACATGTCAGCTGTGAGGTGAGGATGGGCTGGGCAGGTTGTTCTGGCTGGCAGGAACCACAGGGAGCAGAGAGTGGAATGATGCTGCAGGTTCAGGTGAGGTCTGGAGCTCGTTCCTCACCTCAGTAAAACAGGTTTCAGGCTCTAGGCTGGATGCTCCAGAAGGAAATACTGAGTTTATTCAGGGCTGCAAGAGTGAAGGCTGGCAATTGAACTTTGTGGGCAGACCAAGCCCTTTTGGAGTCGGAGAAGTGGCAATGCTGAGAGGAGAGAGGGAGGTTAAAAGCTTCTGTTGGCATTTGTGGAAGGAGGGGAGGGGATGAGGTGGCTGCCCTGTCTGTGCAGGCACCATGGCAACGTGTTCATGCCCACTCTCCTGCCACGCTCATTAGGCTGAGCATCAGGCACTCTCAGAGTGGAGACAGGGAATGAAACCATCTCTTTGCACAAAAAAAAAGGCAAGACCAAGTTGTGTAGGAGAGAGATGAGGAGAAAATAAGCATGAAGGGCACTTCTGCCTTCTGAGCAAGCTGGTTCTTGAAATCAGTTTTTCCAGCAGCTTCAGGTCACTTGCTGAGTTAGGCTGGCAAACGCTTTCTGCTCCCCTTGCTTGTAGCTTAAAAAACAAAAAAAATCTCACTATTTTCACAACGTGGCCAAATCTCAATGGTGGACAGGGACCGAGTATTGAAGGTGGAGGTGCTCAACAGCAGCTGGGATTTCCTGGCTCCTTGAGGAAGTCCAAACTGTGTGCCATAAGCTAAAAAGTGCTTATAGGGAAGCAGCAGCTGCTTGGTGGAAATAAAAGGTCAACCTGACCAGTTGCTCACAGTCATTAAAGTAATCCAAATGCTTTGTCTGATACTCAGTTGCTGTTGCAAATGTGAGGCAATGTTTACCTCTACAAAACTTGCTGTATGTGATTTAAAGTGTCTGGTTAAATATTCTATAGCTATATTTAGTTAAGATTTTAAGAGCACTTGACGTGACTCATCTAATAGTATATATATGAATATTTTTTTAATTGTAGAAATCAGTTTAAAACATAGTTTTAATAATTTTAACTGTTTGGTTCAGGTAGTTCTAGGAGTTCATCAGAGAAGAAATAGCCATTAACCACTACATGAGTTTTTTACCTTAATGTTCTGTGTATCTTACACTGCAGATTTAATCTGATTGTGACTGTAATGTGTCTTAGTATCTGCTGCTATTTTGTGTTGCGTAGTCAAACTTGCTTTGTTCAAGAGCATTTTAAAAGGCATATTTTTTTGTTACAGAAAATGAAAACAGAAATGTTATTACAGCTGTCTTGTCTGTAGCTCACTTACTGCTTACAGAATCCTCCAACTCCTGGCTGAGGCAAACCGAGTTTGTGAGTCAGAGGCTTTTCCCTTTGTGCATGTGGAGGGAAAACCTTGCCCAGAATTGCAGCTGCTTTGCTCCAGCCACAGCCCTGTCACCAGAGATTACACTTGAGAAGCCAGAAGTCAGTGTGCCATGCTTACCTGCAGAACTAAGTACACAGATAGCTTTGTGTTTTCATTCCCCCCCCTTTTGTTCCCTGGAAGTTGCAGAGATGACTGCAAACACTTGTTTAGCACACTGACTCTGTGATCCCCTGGTGTTTATCTTAAGACCAAACTTACTTGTAACAGTCTACAGGCACTAATGAAGCTTGAAAACTTAGACACTAATTAAGTCAAACATTTTGTTCATAACTGTTCCCTCTAATTCCATGTACATGGTATAATCTCTGCAGGGTGGAGAGCTGTGGTTTTTGTTAAAGATTTTTTCCTTGTTAGATGAGTTTCTGCTGCTGCAGTTTGTGTGTGAGGAGGTATCAGGACCATGTGTTCAGTTTTGTGCAATTGCTTTGAAGTTTTTTTAAAAAGAATTTGTCATTGTGACCAAAGCTTCTTTTTAAGGAAAAAATTGGTTGTGTTTGAATGGACTTCACGTGTTTCAGTAGAAACTGCCATCATTAAACATGTTCTTGAAACCCTTGTGCTGTGTGTTATGTTTAAGGCAGGAGAGGGAAAGGGCTGATGCCTTTTGGAATGAGGTGGATGTCAGAGCTCCTGTGTGCTCTGTTATTAAAGGGTTGTGAGTCCCTTTGTCCTGACAAGGGGGAAACCTGGTTTTAGCAGCATGGTGGAGGAATATGTTTAAATACACAAGGTCCCCATGAACCATCAGGAAGCTGGGCTTGCTGCTGGGATCCAAAGGCAAAATCCTCTGCAACAGGGAAGGGATCTCGGTGCCTTTGGTACCTCAGAGCCCACAGAGTGTAGCCACATTTGTTGTGCCAGACTCTGAGCGCACTGGGCCAAGCCCTGTCCCCTCCCTGGTCAGGTCACACCACAGCTCTTCAGCAGCTTCCTTCCCCTCCAGACCTGCTTGATGAAGTTGCCCATCTCTGAAGCAGTTTTGCCTTTGGCTTTCAGGGCATGCAGTGCTGGTGATGAGGATCAGGGCAGTGTGAGGCTGCTTGTTCCACACTTTTGGCAGCTCTCAGGGGACTGTTTTCCTCCTGGATATGGAGAGCAGACACTCCTGGGCTCTGGAGCAGCTACAGGACAGACTGGTCCAGCACCCTGTGCATGGATCAGCTCTGCCTCTCTCTTCTGCCATGATTTCTGTGCCTTGATGTCTTCATCTCCTCAGGAACAGTCTCAGAGTAATTCAATGCTGCAGACAAGAGGGAGCTGCTGTCCCGCCTCTGCTTTTTGAATTACGTCCTGCCAGCAAAGTGAAGCTCAATCTAATTCAGAATACCCAAAAAACAGTCAGCCTTGAGCCAGCTGCTGAGCAGCTCAGCTGGTTTGTGTAGGAAGCTGTAAAACCCCTCAAGGTAAGCCCTAGCCTGACTCTGGCTAAGCAGGACAGGCTGCAGGAGTGAGGATGGAACAGAACAAAAGGCAGAGGCTGCAGTGCTGGTGTACTTACCTTTCTGAAGGGGTCTCAAGTGGAAGATGAGCAAATCCCCTGTGGAAATTATTACCTGAGTAAGAGCTGAGTTTGATGGAGGTGATTGCAGCTGAGGCTGTGTGAGGAAAGGGCAAGGCTCAGCTCAGCCCGTCCTGAATTTTGACATGGGAAAACCCAAATTTGGGAAAACCTACATCTGAAAATCCAACAAAGATTTTCTCAGGCAAGTCTTAATATATTTTTTTCCCAAATGGATCCTGTTAAGGGGATGTTTCTGCATTATCTAGAAGAGTTCTGCATGGGGCAGAGTACAGCACAGCTTCCCCTCTGCTGTGGGTGGCTGTTGCCACCCTCGTACAAGCTGCTGCTCTTCTTGCTGAGTCTGTGTGCAGGAGTGAGGTTAAGTGAACAGAGCTAATTCACATTTACAACCCTGGAAAAGGTGTGGGGGTGGTGTCTTCCCTGTGTCTCAGTGTCAGTGATCTTTGGATGCCTTGATACTGATAACTGCAAAATTGTCAGTGATGTGTGGCAAATGCTATGAGAGACAGGAGCTGAGCCCTGAGATGATTGGAATCATGCCTGACAACAAGCTCTATTAAGAGTGTGAAACAGGAACAGCTCTAATTGCTTAAGACTGAGTAGTCTGTAACTAGCCTGCACAGAAGCCTTGAGGATAGTTAATCTCCCTATCAGCTGGCAATTACCAATTTTGAAGAGGCCAGAAACTCTTCTAGCTCTGGTTCCAGACAGACACCCACTCCAGGCTGGCTCACTACTTCCCTGGCCATTTGCTCACAGTGTGTTAGATGAGCCAAATAAATTTCAAAACAGTACTTCTAATTCATGGAAAACAACTCTTGAGCTGAAGAAAGCAGCATGGAAGGTGTGGCCATTGCTTTTAAAGCTAAGAGGCGAAGGGTGTTAAAAATCCAGATGCTGTTTTTGATGGCTCAGGAGGCATAAGGCTGGTTTCTAGGCTTCTCTGTCCCCTCATGCTGGTGTCTCCAGCCCCCTTGTTCCCTCACTTGTCTCCACATTAGGGACCAGCAGCACAGGGGAGCTCAGTTCCCTCCAGCTCCATGGGGAGAGCCCATTTAGGCTGCAGATGGACAAGGAAGGAGAAGGCAGGTCCTGAGGAGCTGGAGCAGCTGCTTCAAAGCTTCAACCAGCATCTTTAATCTCTGTCTTGGAAGATGTTACAATCCTAATTGCCAGCCTTCAAAGGCTGCCAGCCCTGGCTTGAGAACACACTCCTGGTTGTCTGTCTGCCCAGTGATGGAGGGAACCCACTGATCTGAGTGTGAGGCAAGGACAAGGACTCAGATTCCCTGGCGAGGCTTTCAGCTCTGTCCTGTGCAGATGGGGGACTGTTATTTGAAGGATGAGGAGGGATAAGGATTAGATGACCTGCTGCAGCACCTCAGCCAGGACAATTTATTTGAAGGCATTTCTGTGAAGGGTAACCCATCACCTGCTTAAAGCTCAGCCTAACTCCTCTGAGCTTCTTGGAGTGGCTCTTTGGAGATAATTTAATTCAATGTACATGTTGTTATTCTGTCCTATCAACAGTCTAGCACTAGATACCTGCCCAGGTCCTTTACCAATTCCAAAAGCCGCATAAACCAATTTAAACATCTCTGACCTGTGTTGAACAGCACAGAACATCCCTAGGGGGCTCCTCTGTCAAGTCTAAATGCCAGTGAAATAACTGTGGCACAATTTCCTCTTACATCCAGACTGGAAAGAGACTTTCCTTGGGCTATGGGACCACAGAAGCCAACTCCCCTCCAGACTTGCTGGCCCTGCTCACAGTGAATCCTCAGCTGTGAGTTTCAGATGTACATTTCTTGCCAGGGAATAAGTCTGTTAAAAGGACCTGTGTTGATGTAGCTGGTCCTCCTCAGCTCTGATGCCAGCCCAGAATAACCACTGCAAAAATAAACTCTTTGTCATCAATTCCTTCAAGCATCACTTCCAAATCCTTTGCCTCCCCCAGATGTTTCCCCTCCACGGATTTCCAGACTGTCTGTGCCTTGATACAAACATATTTATCTGAAGAGAAGCTCTTCTTTACAGACACATTTCTCTCTCTCTGCCCTCAATTCATAAAAGTTTAAGCTCAGGTCAAGAACATTTGACATTTCCCCACTTCATTTTTGCCTGGCTGTCAGCAGAGCTGTCTCAGTGCTGCTTTTTGGACAGTGTCTGAAATTACCTGGCTCTCTCCATCTCCTTGCATAAGGGCTCAGCACAGATCCCACTGGCACTGAGATCATTCTCAGGTAAACAGAAAAAACCCAAACCAGTCTGGGCAATGTCTCCTGTTTTCTGTTCTGTGTGTAGCCTTTTTTGGGTCAGAGCAGCTCCTCCTGCTGATGGTGCAGCAATGCTGTCAGAACTCAGCAGTGAATGCAGTGCTCCCTGCCCTTCTCCTGCCCCTTTTGCCATCCAGCTCCTCATGGTATTTCTGCCACCAAATTCCCAATTTCCTGACTCCTACCTCCAACCACTCTGTGTTACACATTAACAACACCCTTGTGGATAAAGCTGTGGCCAAGGAGAAATAAGTATCTTTATTTTGGACTAACAAGGCAAAACATTGCTGCAGCAACCTCCTGATGAGGATGGGTGCTGCTAGAAGGGCAGGGGTTACCCAGAGCAATGCTGAGATCCTCAGCAACTTTCCCATCTCTGACTCCATGGGCAGATTTAGATGCTCTAAGCACTCCTGAAGCTTGCCAAGCTTAAATAATAGAATGCTCCTGCTCAGGGTGCTCACAAACAGGGTGCTCTCACTGAGGAGCTTCTGTTTAATGAGCTGCTCAAATGGAGGACATACTCTGTCCCTCTGCTTGTACATAATATTTTTAAAATCACATATTTGCAGTGCATTGTTCATTGCTCTTCAAGGAAACAAATGATTTGCTTTTAACATAATCATTATCAGAAATAAGTTATTCAGCGTTTACTGCTTGGAAGTTAAAAAGGGAATCTGAATTTCTTTTTAGTTCCTTCCTCTTTTTTTTTATAATAGATATACAAGCTGCAGGGCACACTTTTATGCTCCTGTAGCCAAGATTTTATAGAATTGACTAATAATCTATTTTGCATATTTATAAACACTTTATTATTTATTAATGGTGCGTTTCAGGAGTAAATTTATAATCCTGCCATGTGATCTCAGCCTTTTAGAGAAAAATGGTTGCTGGTGTCAAAGAGCTGGAAATTAGAGCTGGCATAACAAAGAAATGAGTGAGAATATCTCATTAGTGTGAGAGCAAAGAGGCAGGAGCCTGTTTGGAGGAGGAATTCACGCACACGAGGTGCACGCACGGTGTCAAACGCAGAACACAGCACTCCAGATGTATCAATCCCTGCTCTGTTTGCTCTAAACCCACAAGAACACAGCGCAGCACTTCATTCTTGGGAAAACACAGGCTCAATACACCCAGTGCTCACTCTCCAAGCTGGCATTGCTGCCCTTGCCACGCCAGCTCCAGGCATTTTAAGCTTCAGGATTTTGAAGAGTCCTGATGTCCACTTTGGTTGGTCCAAGCCTGAAGGTCAGGTACAGGTGACCAATCACCTCATTGCTGCTGGAAGGAAGTCACAGATCCCTCACCCTTTTCCAGGCTCAAATCTGGATGTCTCAGGCATCCCCTCTCCACCCTGAGCATTATCAAACACTAGGAGAGGGGTCCCAGGAGCAAACAAGCAGATGGACAAATGTAGTTTCTGAAACCAGCATTATTTCACTTTAAACCAAAACACCTCTGTGTGCTCAGAACAAATCCTCTGAGCTACTTTTTCTGCCTTACCTGTCTTGAGGAGATCTCTCTGGTCAGGTGTGGAGCTCTGCTGGTCTCCATGAGCTTGTAGCTAACAAATCACTCACCAACCACCTTGTACCACGTGCAGTGATTGCTCCAATTGTCTCTTTATCATTTTCTGGTCCTGGCCCTTCATCCCTTCAGTCTCATCAAGTGACCAAGCACTTGCCAAGTTCTGTCCCCTCGAAAGCTGCTGCTCACACCCCAGTCACTGTCGATGAGGCCTGGGTGGAGGAGGAAGCCCAGTGAAGATCCAAACAGAGCTGGCAGCTTGTGTGAAGACACAGCATTGGGCTGAAAGTTTCTTGAAAATCTCTAGAATTCTAGAATCTGAATTCTATTCAGATTCACCAAATCACATCCCTCTAAGTGCAGGGATGCTGAGGCTGCCTCAGTGCCTGGCCTATGGCACCATGGCTGTGCTTCTGGGGAAATGTCATTTTTGGAGCCCCTGAGTGCAGAACTTCTCAATACAAAATTCTCCACCAGCTTCAGTGGCGCTGTGTGCTTTCCTTACCCCTGGAAGATGATTTCTCCTGGCTCCTTGCAGCCATGAAATGAATGACACTTCCTTCCCCAGTGCCAGGGCAGGGTTATTCAGCTGTTTAACTGTGGGGCTGGGCTTGGAATCACTGCATGGCTGGCTGGCTGGCTTTCCATCAGGCTGGGCTTGCAGCCTGAGCCCCAGGAAAGACCTCTCAGAGCTCCAGCCCTTAACCAGGGCTTCACAAGTTAGCTGGGCCATCACCACCGTGCTCAGAGGGCTGCAGAACCTAAAGCTCCCACAGCCTCAGGTCAAAATCCTGTGAGCCCCATCTGCCTCTCCCTCCAAAGCTGGCAGGCAGGGAGTGTGCAGTGAGGTCTGTCCTGGTGAGGGAGAGGTGATTAATGAGCCTGGCTCATGAAAGCTGGGAAGGAGAACTGAGGAGACCTGCCAGGCTCTCCATCAGCAGAGCAGGGCACGGGCTGGGTCTGCCCCTGCCATGGGAGCTGCTGTGCAACCTGCCCTGTGCCACAGCATCAGGGTGCTGCTGCGCTCTGGGGCACAAGGCTCTGCAAGGCAACGTTTCCTCACCTCATTTTATTTTTCTGACAGGAGCTCAGGGCATTTGGAGCTCTCTTTGATGGGATTTTCAGAGCAGAGCAAACTGGCTGTGCCTTGCCCTCTGATGGGGAGCAGGTGGGGAAGAGCAGGAGGGGAGGGGAGAAGGTGAATGGAGCTGCAGCTTGGCAGATCTGAGTGTAGCAACATTTCATTAATGCCACCTAATTGTTCCCTGCACCTCGAATAATGGGAAAGGCATTAGCAGTAATAGCAGCTCCATTATGTTCCTGTTTTGATGTGCTGTCTGAAAAGGTGAAATCTGAGGAAGGACATGAGGAATGTGAAATTTTAGGCTTCCTTTGGCATTTTGTTTTTGTGTAGGACCTGAAAATACTTTATTTCTGCCTATTGAGGGCTAATAAAAATGTGTGCAAACAGAGAAAACATTTATGGAGCTCACAAATATGGAGTGTTCAGCAGGTGAGGGGTTAGTCAGTGGTATAGATGCTGCACTGAGCTTTTGTTCACCATGTCTGTGACCCTCCCAAAAAGCCATGAACTGCTGGGTCAGACACCAGGAGCCCTTGTTCGGAGCTGCCTTTATTTAACAGTAATAATTCTGCTGGCTTAGAAGCCTTGCTGGGGTGGAGGAGAAGGTTCAGGGGAAACAGCCTGGCTTGAAGCACTGGGGGAAGAATCTGGAATTGCTGCTGCTGAGGAGGTCAGCTCAGCCCCGTGTGTAACACGGCCAATACATTGAATCATCTGCCTCAATGGCCCCAGCTCCCTCCCCAGCACACTCCCCTGGCTGGCTCCCGTCACTGGGCTCTCTGGAGATGTGCTGTGGCACCTCCAAGCACACAGAGGATGTTACAGCTTGGTGACGCTCAGCCTGCATTAGCCTTTGGTGCAGCGCACACTGACCACGAGTGAGGGAGGGAGGGAGGAAGGGTTCCTGCCAAAAATGCAGCTGAGATGGGACAAAGGTGGATTTCCTGTGCTGCCAGCTCCCAGCCAGCAAGCCCTTATTCTTATTTTGTTCTCCGTACATGCACATCTTGTTTTTGTTTTCTGACTTTGCCCACCCAGCAGTAAAAAGCCAGAAGGATGGACCCTGCTCCTGCTGCCACCAACGCAAATGTGGAGCTTGCAAGAATTCGGTGCCTGGTGTGCACAAAACAAACTGATTTTCCTTCCACCCCAGAGCACAGAGGGGAGGTCTCAGTGGCACTGGGGGTGATGGATAGGTGGCTGCACTGAAGATATTCAGGTGAGAGGCTGGAGTTTGTCACACCTCACCCTCTTTTCCTTCACTGTCACAGGGCATTTGCCATTGCTGCTGCCAGCAGATCTCCTGGCCCTGGCTGGGCAGCAGGGACTCGCTGAGAAGGAAGAGCTCAGTGTGGCAGCAGCCTGGGGCCATGGGAGGTGAGAAAATCCTCTGCACATAAGGCAGGAGGCCAAGCTGAGATTCCACAGTGTGCTGAGACATGGCCTTAGCAATGACCTACATTTGTGCATGAGATATGGGATGCAAACATGCACAGAGCGTGATGGAAGGGCTGGGGAAGCAGCAAGGGGATGCAAACATGCACAGGGTGTGATGGAAGGGCTGGGGAAGGGCAGCAGGGGTGTGTGGCTCTAGGAAGGCTCTTTTGACCCAGCCCCTCAGGTTTGGGATCTGCACCAAGTGTGCTGGGCTTGAACCAAGCCTGCCCTGTTTTCCATCAGCCAAAACCAGCCTGGAAGCAGAGCCGGCCATGGCTCTCCCTGGGCAGCCTCAGGAAGCTGCTGTGGGAGGCAGGGAGAGGAGAGGAGCATCGATAGTGATTTGTGCAAAGCACCTCAGTCTTGAAATAAACCATTCAGGAGAGAATTTGGGCTATTTCTGTCCCCACAGCTGTTCAAGCTGTGCTGTGTCCTTGATGCCAGGCTGTCCAGGATTTGGAGGCATTCCCAGGGAGAGCATCATTGCCCTTTCAGATGTTTTTGTGTCACTGAAAAGCCACCAAGCACAGCTAGGTGACCTGGTGGCTGCTGTGAGCTATCACAAGCCTTCCCCAGGGCATGTAGGCACCAGGAATGATGGTTTTTTCCATTCCTTGTCTCCAGAGCATACAAGGATGCTGCTTCTTTTCTTTCCCTCTTTTCTCATGCCATTCCTCCTCCTTCAGATTTTTTTTTGTCTTTAGCCTGTGGAAGGAATTGCTAATAGTAATAATCTAGGACCATTTTAAATATCCTCCCTAACTTAGAGAAAGTAGCAGGCATTTTCCTCGCTCTCTCTGCACAAGATCCAGTCAGTCTGACTCACATTTCCTGGGTGTCCTGGGTGCAGAGGTGATGTGATGGATGCTGACGAGGTCTGAAAGGATCAGTGGAAGTGGCACTTTTGTAAAAGACAGATGAAGCACACCAAGAATTCCCTCATGCACAAAAAGCACCTGACAGGTTTTTTTCTTCCTCACCTATGTTGATCTTTGAGGTCCTTCTCAACCCAGCCCAACCCAACCCAGCCCAACCCATCCTGGGATTCTGGGATTCCACCATCAGTACTGGTGCTGCCTCTCCTCAGGCTCTCGAGCATCCAATAGTCAAAACTTGAAAAGGTTTGAAGAGATCCCAAATGAGGCTTGTTTGTTTATTCATTAGTCCTTTATTGTGTTTTATGTTATGTCGTCTCCTAATTAACTCGAGCATCTCAGTGGGCAGCTATTTACACACTTCTCTGCACAGCCTGTCACCTGCAAGGGCTTCTGGTTTGGGGGTTCGGAAGTGAAAAATGAGCATGGGCTCAGGAGCTGTAGCTGGAGCTGCAGAAAAAAACTCCCTCTTTGAAGGCATGTGAGGCTCAGAGGAGGATCACAGCCTTCTGAAGAGGTGTGCTCAGATTGTAAGGGCATCACACGAGAGCCAGAGCTATCCTGCCTGCTGCAGATGCATCCTCCTGGGCTGTGTTTGATGCTGGAGAGCAGGAGCATGCTGCATTTCAGGCTGTGTGGGGGTCAGGAGCCAGGGCACAAACAGTGTGCTGGCAGATTTGGGCAATTAGAGCCCTTCCTGAGGCCCCAGCAGCTCCTCTGTGCATCCTGTGTAGTGTCACAGGGTTTTTCAGCATTTGCAATGGCCAAAGCCTTAGCAGGGGATCAAGTGTTAGATCCCCTGCTCACCTAGCTTGATGTTAACTGAAGAATTATTAGCATAATAAACATCTAACTTGTTTTTTAAGCCTTTGGTGCGGAACATTTTGCAGAATTCGACTGCAAATCCAGACCCCGTGGCTTCTGTCAAAATACCAAACACTGAATTCTCTGCTTGCCTCCCGTCTGACATCATTAATGATAATAATCATCCCCCACAGCTGCTAATCCTCTTTGCAGAACGCTCTGCTGAGAGCTGAGCTGAGTCTCTTCTGCCCTGCATATTCTGCAGTCATTTGTACCCATTTGATACGACCATGGAAACGACCTGGTGGGACTTGAGGCTGATGGAAAGGGCCATGGAGATGGAGAGCAGCAGAGATGAGCACTCACTGGTCAGGGATTGCTGAACCAGCTCCTGGAGCTCCTTCAAGGTGGGAGGGCACAGCCACGTCCTGTTGGGAAGGATGGAAGTTTAACAAGGAAATCTCACAGATATTTGTGCTTGGCAGACAGATTTTTGAATGTAGAGTCTGAGGAATAGAGATAGAAGCAAGTTTTGATATAGAAGAAAAGAATTGCTGAGCCAGTTTCACTGGCTAACCAAGGAGGCAAAGGGTATGTTAGTTAGAAGAGGTTTTTATGATTTAGAGCAAAGGATAAACCCACCCCAAACAAGAAGATGGTTTTACCAAGCAGAAAGATGGCACAGGCAAACAAGTCAGCAAATGTGGCAAGTAGAAAAAAGGTCTCAGAATTTTCCACTGCAAGAAAACTGAATAAGAGCTTCTAGCTTAAACTGTAATGTACTAACTAAGTGATTGGAGAACAGTAACATGACTGTGGTAATTACAGTAGTTATGATAGGCTACAGATAATAGTTAAGGTATAGATTGGTTCTATTGTATTAAGATGCTCAGCAAATAAAGTTATATAATGCATTGTAACCTAAACTAAGGATCTCCAGGCCTGCCTGCAGCTGGAGCTGACAGCTGTGGGCACAGCTCTGTCACCCACAACCCTGGGCTGCTGTAATGTATTCGATGGAATAAACTGCATTTTGGAGAGCCCCTGGAGCCACACATCCCTCATTTCAGCTCTTACCACATCCTGCCCCTCATGTGAGGAGAACCATGGCAGAAAACCCAGAGCAAGGGTATCCCTAAACCCCATCCCAAGGTTCCAGGTCCCTGACTTGCTTTTATTTTTAACATGGGCAGAAATGGAGTCTGGCTGCCGTGTCAGAAACACACCCCAGCAAACAGAACCTGCAGGTGATTAGCCTGATCCCCTGCCTGAGAAACCCATTTATTTTTTACATTCATCTCCTCTTGATGTGCGGGTGTAAAGCCTCAGCTCATTTCATGCTCCCCTTTAAAATCACCTCTGAAGGGATGGGTCCCCTCAGAGCAGCACTTGAAGTGGTGATTGCAGATCTCTGGGACACAGGCTCACATCCATCAAGCACCAGTTTTGGTGCAAATTCAGCCTCACACGAGAGCAGCAGGACCTCAAATCCTCCCTTGTACAAGGGTAACGGGGAGCTTTTATTTAATGTTAACAATCTGCATCCAAGAGCTTTAACAAGGTGGGCTACTGTTTCTCCCTCCCTTTGGAAAATCAAGAGCTGCAGCAGATACTAAATTATGTCCTCAAGTTCACACATTTTAAGGGCTGCCCAGCACCACCAGGGAAATAATTCCCATTAAATATACTTCTGATGAAATTTTCAGTTCTGCGTGCCTGGAGTTTTCCATGGGAATGATATGATTTTTTGCAGATGTTCTTGACTGGGGAAAAAATCAAAATGACCCAACCTGCACATTTCAGGCATGTTTATCCAACCTGTGAGATGTCTTGTGGACCCCACAGAGCAGGAGAGGAGAACCCAGGGTACATTTGATCCAAACTGTGATGCCAGTGGGGCTTTTCTTCAACATGTGGGTGGATGTTGGACAGGCTGGAACCTTTTCAGCCATTCCAAATTTCCCCTCCCTTGTGTGTATTTGTGTCACTTTCTCATCTTTGAAATGTGTCCCTTTTGTCCCCATTCCACAAAAAGGGAAATGCTGAGATGCTGCAGTGGGAATGCTCTTCTGCCTGGTGGATGGGATGAAATTGTTAAAACGATGGGACACATGGATTTTCCTGCTTGTGTGAGGTCCCCTGCCTCCTGCAATAAATCTGTGCTCCAAAAAACTGCAAATCTGTGCCCTGTCTCAAAGTTTTGAACTGCCCACTCACTCAATTTATGGTAATCACTGAGGTGTCCAAGGAAAAATAGCTTTTCCTTGTGGCCTGTAGAAGATTCCCAGTATTAGTCCTTTGGGACAGCCTTTTCCCATTTCTCCCTCCTGGTTTATCACAGCCCTGAGACAAGGTTTAAAAGGCTCCTTTTTTTTTTTTTAAATTTCTTTTTGTTTTGTTTTCTTTATGAAATACCCTGTGGTCCTTTTACCAGCACACTGTAAAACCTAAACATGAATAATTAAAACTACAGCTGTCAAAATAAACGTCTGAAGTCCATTTTGGCACTGCTGTGAGATGTTATCCTAGCAGGCTTTTGGAATTCTGTGTGCTGGCAGCCAGAGCCTGGCAGTGCCCTGTGATCAGCACTGAGCTCCCCAGTCATTAGTCCAAATTAGAGCAGCTCTGATGATGAGCCCATGGCAACTCCAGAGGCTGAGCAAGGTGCAGGCTGACTCTCCTTGGGAGCAGAGCAGAATGGTTTATTCTGTCCCCATTTCAGAGCAGGGGAAGGGCACAAAGCACTTGTGTAACTCTGTGCCCAGATGGGTTGGCAGCCAGGAGGGCTGGGGCCAGCACTGAGCTCGTGGCTTTGGTCAGAGAAGCAGAAATTTCATCAGGAGCCAGCAAACCCCTGGCATCTGGACAGGGCTGGAGCTCCCACGTGTTCTGCAGACCATGGTGCCACTGTGCCCTTTCTTTGGGCTTCAGATCCACCCTTTCCTCATTTCCTCCTTTCAAAACAAACCTAGAGAGACATTTTTGCTGCAAGTTGATTTGGGCAGATCCAGTGCAGCAGAGTTTGCAACGAGAGCACCCAGCTTAGACACCACAGGGCAGGGAGGGGCACAAGTTCCCATTTGGGTCTTGCTCAAAACAGAGTGGGAGGCTCTGGCTGTCAGGCCCCCACCAGCACAGCAGCAAGAACAAGCTTTTAAGATCTCCTGAACCTCTGGTGTCTCTCCCAGCCGTCAGCCTTAGCCCCTGGCTTCTAACAGTGAAAGTCCTGACCCAGGAGCTGCAGCCTTGCAGGAGAGGAAAATAAGCTCTGGGTGAGAGTGGGATGTGAGCTCCAGGTAAAAGAATAAGGGAAAGGGTGCTATGAGCCTGAACTACTTCTTTTTTTTACTTTTTTAAAACCTTTTTCTTATTATTTTTTCCTCCTTTTTTCCCCCACAAGGCATGCTGTCTGTGGGGGTTTTTGAAGTCACAGCCCTTGAACCTGAGATTATTTGGGATGCTCGGCTTTCATTAATGCAACAAAAGCTGTGAGTTTATAGCCTTCAGGGTTACAGGGGGAGAACTTGAAAAGAGACCCTGAGAACCAGGAAAAAAACTACAGTAAAATTAAAAATAGATGGCATACAGGAAGATTCCCACAGGTGTTACTCCAAAAGCATTCCCTTGCTGCCTGATCTGTGTTGGGTCATTTAAACCAAGCCACCCCGACCCTGTAATGCCCAAAATGTCATGTGCCAGCACTTGGCCAAACTACAGAGCAGCTGCTATCCCTGGACTCCAGGCTGCATTTTTAAATGCCTGGATTTGGCTGTGGAGATGACAGCACCCTCCTCCATGCCTCTGTTCTCCTTCTCTGTGGGGTGAGGATAACAGCGTTGGCTCATTGTCACAAATCACACTGAGCCCTTCCTCTCAGGTGGGAGGGGATGTTTCTCAAAGGCCCTCAGGCATTTTGGAAGCTTAAGTCCTGGTGAAAATCAGTTTGCAATTAGTCTCAGATGATTTTTGAAATTATTATTTCTCCGCTGGAGGGTGAGGTCTCATCCCTTACACGGAGTTGCTGCTTTCACTCCATAACAGGAGCTTTTCTTGCAAAGGTTTTCACCCAGCTCCTACCCAGCTGCTAAACAAACCTTTTTCCAGGTTCTGGGGACCTGATGTTGGACATCTCATGGGTCCAGGGCCCTCTGAGCTCTGCTGATGCAGCTGCCTGCTCAGCCAGCAGCTTTCCAATCACTGCTGCTCCTGGATTTCTGTCCCCTCGTGGATCTCCTGAGCCCTCTGAGTGGCTTTTAAATGCCACCTCCCCTGGGACTTGTTAAAGTGCTCTATCAGTGCCCATCTTCCTCTGCAGGGATGACCTTTAACTCATCCCTGCTGTTGCTACCTGACTCAGATCACCTTGGAAGAAAGGTTGCCATGGTGATTTCATATTCAGCTCAGCCAAAAAACCCCAGCTTCTGTATCTTATTAAATGCTGCCTTTGGAGGGCCCTGCACATGGAGAGCCAGTGCCAGGGCTTGTCTTCATTCACTACAGCCAGGAGTTTGGTCACCAGGAATTTCCCTGCCAGCCAGCCTGGCTGCTCCTTACCCCTTTGCCAAGCCAAATGGATTGTTTTGGGTTTTGGGGTTTTTTTTTTTTTTTTTTTTTTGTGCCTTTTTTTTTTTTTTTCATTTTAGGTTATAAGCTGGGGGTTTGAAGCCATTAGTATTACTATGAAAACACTCCTCTGCAAAATGTCAATCTGCCTTTTCGAGGGGATTTTTCACTGCTCTAATCTAAAACCACTCTGTCAAATGTCAGGATTGGGTGTTTAATGAGGATCAGTTGGAAGACTTAATTGGATGGGTATTCAATGGGCTTCCTTTTTTTTTTCAGTTGTTTTATCCTTGGGACGCTGTTTTCACAGAGATCCTCGTTAAATTTTAGAAGCTAATCTCCATTTAAACTCAACCTCAGGGAACTGTGGTCCTTGGGGGCTGCTGGGAGCCATGGCTGTTGGGGACTTTCATTGAATTCTGGAAGGCAGAGAGAAAACCCATCCAGAATGCTCCTGTGGGAGCTGCAAGGACCAGCTGGGGGCACAGGCAGGGCTCTTCTTGCAAATAAATGAAGTAACACACATGGAGAAAACAGTCTAAAGGCATCAGTGTCATGGAAGAGATGGAGAAGGAGCCCAGGAATGCTCCGGGGTCTGGCCCAGGGTTCTCTTTTACACTGAGAATGTGAACACAGAGACACAAGGAAGGAACCAGCTCACAGACATATCCAGATGGATTCATCTCCAGATGGATGGGCACCCCAGGAAACCCCTAATCCCATCCAAGGCCACGGACAAACCCAAACCCTCATAATCCTCAAAACCAGCCAGAGATGATGCCTGCATGGCCTGCAGCTGCCTCTCTGGGCCTCATTAACTCCCTTCCATCCTGTCCCAGTGTTTCCCTGCTGTCACCTCTGTCAGAGGCAACAGGTGCTGCACAAAGTGATTGTAGCGTGCCTGTCGCCAAGCACAAAATGCACCGTGCTCTGCAATCTCAGAAATTAGAGCTGAAACTCCTCAGAGCCATCCAGAGACCATCCCAGCCCAAATCCAACATCCTCCTCATCCCACCTCCTGGCGTGAGATCCCGCTCCCAATGCTCTGGCATGTGCCATGTTCCTGGCAGGCTGATGTACCTGATGGGGACACAGCCAACTGGCAGAGCCCCACAGCAGCATTTACTGTCTGTGCAGCATGTGCTTCCTGACAGCAAAACCTTTCCCAGGGGATTTATCTCTCCCTGTGAACTCAGTGTCCTGAACTCCTTTACACGAACAATTGTTCTTTGATTTTCTTTCCCCTCCTACAAAACAATTTATAACAGCTGATTGTTAAAACATCCTGGTTTCTGCTCGTCGTGCTTTTATTGCCTTTTTAATTAAAACCTTGGGAAGGCCATAAAAGACACATCACAGATGTGAGTGTTTCCATGCCCTGTTTCACATTAAACACCCCAAAAATACCCACACACCCCTCCAGCTCCTCCCTGCCCCCTTTGGCCTGTGGCACATTCAGGGGTCCTCATTTTTAACAGGCCCCTTGGCTTGGAGCTGGCTCCTGCTCCAACACACATGCAACACCTTCCCTCCATCCCTAATTGCCTTTCATTTAACTCATGCAATTACCAAAATTGCTTCTTCCAAAAATAAACCACAGAATGTTCAGAGCTGTCTGGCTTCTCGGATGGGTTTTTGGCCAAGAAATCTGTGCCCTCCTGTTGTCTCCTGGGGAGCCCAGGAGGAGGCTGGCATGCTTGTAAACCTGCCCCTTCCATGAAATCCCCAGAAAAGGAGCTGTGAAAGCCGTGCTGGAGGCAGGTGAGACGCACAGGTTACAAATCACAGCTCCTGCCCGGTCATTTCCAGCCATTTGTTATGGTGTCTTAAGTCAGCAACCTCAACAACTCCCCTGGTCTCCAGCCAGGAATAAAAGTGCTGAAGGAAATCAGGCCACGGTAATTTCCCCAAACCCCAGAGCTAACATGCATGGCAATTAATTAATTTAGTGGAGAGAGGGTTTTTTTTTCTGCTATGAGCTCTCCCAGGGGCTGCCACAATAGCCCATCTCCTTGGCGGTCATCCCATGGCTTTAATCGTGTGTCCCACACAGCTCTGCAGGAAAATTCAGCAGAAATGTTTCCAGCATGGGGCCTGAAATTCAGCCTCTGAGGCCCATCTTTCAAAGCAGGATTGTGACCTGAAGAAGGATGAAGTGGTGGTGCTGCTGGGCTGCAGTGCCTCCTGATTTCAGCGAGGTCAGGACCAGTCCCACCACACACTGCAAGAAACAGCACAGCATGCTAAGACTTGGAGCCTTTTGGGGCTAATTATTTGTTTTAAAAGAAAAGAAAACATCCAAGTCTGGAGCTTGTGGTTAATAAAGAGCTTGTAGGAGCAAAGTTCATTTTCCCTAGAGTTGTTTTAGTCGTGGAAGAACTTCAAGGGTTCTTTCTTCAGCTTCCTTGAGTTTGTCATTGAAAGTTGCCTGAATTATGCCTGCAAACATCTTTAAATCTGATCACAGATGGAGCATAAATGCCATGTTATTGAAGGTGAAGGACACAGCTTACTTTCTGGAGAATAATACACAGGAGGAAGCTGACACAGAATTACTGGTATGATTCTTGTTTTGTTTTCCTTTAGCCATGTTTCCTTCAAAGCTTCCATCCACAGCACAATACTCACCCACCCCCGTAACTAATTCATTATTTTACAGCAAGTAAAATCAAACAGGAGACAAATGATTGTTGTTTAGTGCCATCAGTTTCAATGGCTTTGCACAATATTTGAGTCATTGGCTCTCGCCTTGCTTTGGAGGAATCCCAAATCTGGATGAATCTACGCGCATTACAAACCATCCATGGGGCCAGAGCAGGCCTGCCTGACAGATGGAGGTCCATATGCTTTGGCTCTGCACCCATATGGAACACTAATGTGCAGTCCAGGAATAGAGCATGCCTCTTCTCCTCTTCCTAGCAATTTCCATCCAAAGTTGTTCCAGGCACAAGCCGAGTTAAGCAAGCTCATCTGGAAGAGTTGCAGCAGGACACCACAGGACTGACGGTCCAAGCACAACATTTTCCTTGCTCTGTGCTTCCTCCGAAGCCTAAATTGCAACATTTTCTAGAGAGCGGCACGTGAGGCTTTCCAGAGCACTGGTTAAAAAGCTCATTATGCTGCTCTAATGTGCTTTAACCTCTGCTGCCTGGGTTGTGTGAGAACACCGAGTGCTCCTCCAGCCCTCCACTTTGGAGCAGCTTCTCCAGGCAACCAAGCCAGCAGATAGCTGAGGATATTTCACAATGCCTCAGAGGCTTTGTTTGCTGGAGGCACAGGATTAGTGTCAGATGGCCTGCCACCATCTCAGCACAGGGGGACTTAGCTTTTATTGCTGGCAGTGTTCCTCCAGCAGAGCCATGGGTTTGTTCTGGCTGGGCACTCTGAGAGGGGACAACAGGCCCAGCTGCTTTTTGGCATTCAAGGACAGTGTTTTTTCCTAATCCATGCTCAAACCCTGTGCTTTTCTCCTGGATACAATCAACAGATACTGCTCACTTCTATTTTGAACATGAGAGCAGTAAATTCAGTGCCTTCCCTGTGCAGCCTTCAGCCTGGAGAGTTTGGTATCTCCTTTAGGATGACATCACCCTGGCCATCCCTGGGGTCTGTCCTCCTCTCTTTAGGAGTTGGAGATGGCTGAAAATTCCTTCATTAACCAAGCAGGAGATATTTCCATCCATGTTGTTGCTTCACATTTGCTCTCTGTTCATGCACCTTAGGTCTTGAGAGCATCTCAAGGGTCAGTGAGTGCTGACCTTGGTTTTTCTAGGGGCATGGGTGGATTTGCTTGGAGATGATGTTAAGCAGCCAAATGCATCTGCCTGCAGCTGGGCTGTGAAGGGAACCAGCCTGTGACAGCTTTGCTCATGCACTGGGTAGGTTTGATGAGCAGGAGTTCACCAAACAGGAGTTATTCCAGCTGGAAAAGGAGCTCACTGCTGAATGTTGCCAATACTGGGAGAGAAGTCCATCCTCTTGGGTGGGTGATGGTTTTTTTAGCTGTCATTCAGGCCCCTGTCCAAGGCTTTTCTCAGTAATTTCCTTTCCTTTCTCAGTAATTTCCTACATGGGTGATGTGCAACCCTCTGGGGAGCACAGGTGAGACATGGAGTCCCTTCCCTGCTGCTGGTGGTGTCCACAGTGGGAAGATCTCCCAATGTAGAACCTGGACATGAGCACTGCTGGAGCTGCAGACAAAATTGGCCAGCTCAGGGGTGCTCAGTTGTTTTCACAGGGAAAAATAAGATTAAGTAGTAGTGAAGAAGAGGAAGGCTAGAAGGCATTTGATGTGGTTAAAAAGGTAGACCCCAAAATGAAATTCTGCTGTCTGGTGCTGAGGGTGATAGACTAACACAGAGAAATGAAAATATATGCTAATGAACCATTCATAAACATGAGAAACCAAAAAATGAAAGCAACCAAAAGACCAAAAGAGCTGAAAAATGTATGGTTTGACAAAGCATTACATTGGAGACCATGGTTATGTGCCTGGTTTTACCTCCTGACATTGGGGGGCACTCTGGAGTGCCAAACCACTTTCCTGCTGTCCCCTGTGGGTCTCTCAAAGCTTTAAGCTTTAATCTCCATAGTTTCAAGCCTCTCTAGCATGAAATTGGATTGTTTAAATTTTGAAAAGGAGTGGTGGATAAAAAAAAATACAAAGCCAATATCTATGTTATGATTTGTAGATGGTGAAACCTTTTTGAGACTATTTTTCACAAAATTAAAAATGAATTTGTTTTGCAATCAACATAAATAATTTGTATCATTTGAGACTGTCTGAAATGCTCAGCATTATTCCCAAGAAGTATCCAAAATGCAGTGTAAAAATGCAAACAACTTTCATTACACCTTGAATGCAAAATATTGTGTCTTTCTGGTTTGCAAGATTGGTGTCTGGGAAAAAAAAAAATCAGTTTTTTCATAGGACTAAAGAAACCCCTCAGGCACCTTGAAAAGAAATTAAAAGGTAATTTGAATCACAGTGACTATTTGCACTTTGCTCACTAATTATCTGGGCTGGGAGTGAAGCAGAGGGTTGGTTATTGACCTGCAGCAAGTCCTGGCTGGAGGAGAGCTTGGGGGAAGGGGACAAACTCCATCCCTGTCCTGGGGGCTGGGCAGAGTGGGGAGCACCCAGGGGATGCTGTGCTGCATTCAGGGGAGCTGCTGCAACTCAAACCATCCCAGTCAGCTCTAAAGAAGGCAGTGCAGGTATTAATGATAATAAATTTATGTTGGCAGTGGAGCCTGCAGACTCTGCAGTTTGACCAGAGGAGGAGATGTGCTTGGTGTCAGGGCCAGATATGGCATGATCTCCCCCAGGAGAGCACGAGCCATGCCCCTATATGTGTATATATATATATATATATATATATATATATATATATATATATATATATATATATATATATATATAAAAATTCATGGCTATATATATATAATACTTAATACTTAATGCTGAATATAGAATATAGAATATATATTGTATATTCTATATTGTATTATATTATATATTATATATTATATGTATATTTATATATATAATATACATTTTATATATATATATAATACATTATATATATATATATATAAAATAAATATACATTTTATCTATCTATATATATATGCCAAAGCTGTAGCAGACTCCAAGGGTGGGATTTAACCCAGCAAAACATGAATAAAATTAAAAGACATGTGGGTTTCTCCCTGTGGTGGGAGGAGCAAGGAATACACAGCCCTTGTCCCCAAGCTGTTGTACCTGGAAGATCCCCCAGGGGCACAGGGTGAGATCACTTGACCAGCATCCCTTTTAGAGCATTGCCCCAAAAAGTCCCAAAATCTGGGCTTAGCCAGTTGGAGAGTCAAGATTTCCTCTATTTTTCAAGCAAGGGGAGCTGCTGCTGCCTTTAGGGCAGCCAAACACATCCATGGTGCAACGTGTGCACCTGCATCTCTGCCGAGGCAGCATCAATGCTCTCCTCTGCTTCACTCCTGATGACACAAGAGCCTTAATTGGCCATGAAGAAATCCATCAAGCAGCAGCTTGGTGCAGCTGCTGGGTCCCCACAGCATCTGGCAGCTGCTCCAGGGCTGCCCCAGAATAGCCCCAAAATCATCCACCCACCCCAAGCACTGCTGCAGGAGGTGAATCTGGATCTCTGCTCCTGCTGCTCATCAACAGCACAAGGGCTTTATGGCACTCTGGGGCTTGGTGGAGCCAGGTCCCACCTATTTGCTGGAAACTGAGATGATAAATTGTGTTTCCAACCTGAGGAGAAGCTCAGAGAACCAGACCAGAGGGCTTGACACAAAACACTGAAGCGAGGGGAAATTTTTAGTTGTTTTTGTGCATATAAACACAGCAGAGACCAGCCTGCATGGCAGCAAGGTGAAATGGGAGCTCAGCCAGGGATTTCAATAGCTGCAGGGCCTTGCTCATGGTTTAATGCATTTTTACAACGGGGGTGGAACAGGACCCATTCTGGGAATAGAAACATCACCAGCAATTTCATCCCCCTGAATAATTTGCTTATAACTTGCCTGTGCTTTGATGCAGCAGCTGCTTCGAGAGCACCAGAAAGAAAAATCCCTTCTCCCATCCCCTTTTCACCCCCCGGCACACCCTTGTTGTGCTGCTGCAGCTTCAGCTCAAAAATCCCTGCAGGCACAGTGAGAACATCCTGATGGCTCTGGATATCCCCATGGCACAGCTCTGACATCCATCCATGTGGGCAAACCAGCCCAGCCTTCCCCTCTTCTTCACCAGCCAAAGGGGTTCCAGGGTCTCTCCTGGAACTGATCCCATGGCACTTCATGGTCTTGGCTCCCCTCTCGCCCTTTGATAAAAATACAGAATAAAAATGAAACCCCCGCACACTGATTTCATTTCCTCTACTTTTATTTAAAAAGAAGGTTTGCTAACAGCAATCAGTACCACGGCCCAGGCCCCTCCATACAACAGTTGGCTTTAGCAGTCCCTGCAGCTCCAGCCCTGCTCTGTCCCTCCCCCTGTGCTGGGGACAAACCTGGCAATTATCTGGCTTTAAGAACAACTCCTGAATAGTGGGAAGCTCCCTGGGATTGCAGATTACTTCCATCCTGCAGTTTCACTCTCTGTCTCAGCTTAAGCTGAGGTTCACAGCCAGGTTTAGCTTTATTGTAAAATTAAAGTCAAGTAAAAATAATATGCGGGGAGAAAAAAAAAAGGCACCGGGTTTAAAAAAATAAAAAAGACATGAAAGAAACGATTTTCTGGTGCTGGAAAGAAACATCCCCTCAGTGGCAGATTAGCCCACATTTATCCACTATAATGTTGCTTATACCTTAATCTTAGCCATCTTCATCTGACACTAATTAGCAGGCTGGAGGCTCCTGTGGGTACAGTAGCTTTTACGGCCCAAAACATGAAAGTGAGCTCTTCTTTTTACCACTTGAAGCACTCAGCTTTTAAAGAGACAATGTCAAGTATTTCAGCCCCAAACTGTACACTTTTTAACTTAAAAACCACAGCAGCAGGAGGAGGCCCAAAGGTGATGATACCCAGCCATGGCAGCAGTGGAGGGCGTGCCTGAGGTCTGCCTGTGCAGTGTTATTTACTCTGCCATAAATTAAACCCAAACAGCCCTTGCTGAACCCTGCACTCACCTGCATTCTGGCACTGAGTGCTAATTAGGAGACAAACAGAATAGGCCACAGAGGCAGAAAATGAAACAGAATCATCAGATCAATCTAGTTGCTTCCTTCAAAACCCCCTGAAAATCAGAGAAAAGCAAATGTGGTTATAAAAAATTCTTTATATTTTGGGTTCTGTCTGGCAGGAAAAAAAAAAAGAAAAGATTACTTCTGTGATGTTCATCACTAGGCAAGCATCCCATCAAGATCCATCTGACATCCTATTTAACTGTTGGGAGTGAGAGATAATTAGGGCTTGAAAGGACTGACAGAGTGGGACTCCAGGAATTCAGCACTGTGTGCTGGCTCTTCGGGGAGAAACTGAAAATAAATTATTTAGACTTGAAAAAGTCCCTTGAAGTCCTGTGGTCTTTCTGCTTGGCTGGGTCTAGGCCTATCATCCATATTTTGGCAGTTTTTGGAGGAGGAAAGAAGGCAAGCTGCTTAGAGGGAACAGTTGGGAATTTGAGGAATTAGAGCTGGATATACTTATGGTTTTCACAAGCCCTGACAGATGCTGGGTGTCCTTGTGACACGGTGAGACTGCTCAATACTAATGGTGCTGCTTTGTGGCAGCAAAGCTCCTTCCTGTGACATTCCAGCATCTCTGTTCCTCAGAAGAGAAATACACATTCAGCATCCTCCTCACCACATTCAGCATCCTCTTCTCCACATTCAGCATCCTCCTCTCCATCCCCCTGCCCAGCGCCTCTCTGGAGCCCCTCACACACGTGTGAGTGCCACTGGGATCTGCTCAGCTCTGCTCCCTGCCACCTCCTGCAGCCCCAGAGGCTTCCCCTGCTCCCAAGGCTGTGCCCACCCTGTGTTTGGATGGATCTGGGCACTGATCCCTGCAGGGCAGGACCTGGCTCCCGCTCGGTGCCATGGGACCCTGGGCTGTGAGAGCCACCAACAAACCTTCCCTGCCCACCCCCTCCCTGCCCCTTCCCCTCCCCGCCACGAGCACGGGGCCAAGGACACACCTCGCTGCCCTTGGCCAAACAAACTAACTACCAACCTGGCACCAGTCACGACAAACGGCTCACTGTTACCATCCCCAACACCCCGCAGGAACCAAGGCCACCTCCACACCTCTCCCGTGCAAGGCAAACACCCCTCGAGTCCAGCAAGCCCCACAGCAAGGGGGTCTTGCTCAGGCCAGTCCTGTGAGACGCCCCTGCATCTCTCCTGCCCCTCCCTTGGTGAACACCAAACAGTTATAACACTCAGGTCAATATATATAAGTACCACGTAGATATATTTGTGTCGCCCAAACGAAGATGACCAACCCCGCCAGGCACCACTCGTCCTTTCTGCCCCCTCCCTTCTCCTGTGGCTGTGCAGGAACGTGCTTGGGGACCAGCCTACGTGGCCCCATCACACTCCCCCACAGTCAGCTTCAAGGCTCCTTGCTGGTGCAGCGTCTTTAAGGCTTTGAACTCCAGGGGCATGGTGTGCGGGCTGGCCTGCGAGGTGTAGCCGTACTTGAGGCTGTCGTAGTAGTGGTACTTGACTGGGTTCTGGTTCTGGTCCAGGGGGAAGGGCCAGAAGCCATAGAGATAGATCTGGTTGCAGAAGCGGGTGGCCAGGGTGTACATGAGGAGGCCGGTGGTGGGGCGCTTGATGTGCACCTTGTTGGTCAGCCAGTACCTGCAAAGGGACATGGAGCCTGTTAGTCACACAGCACATGGAGCCTGTTATTCACACAGCACACCCTGGAGCCTGTTATTCACACAGCACACCCTGCTCTGCACCTTTTCCCTCTCCAGCCCCTCACTGAGATGTATTGGTGATGCCAAGTGAGAGGATTCTGACCTTGTTGGTCAGCCAGTACCTGCAAAGGGACATGGAGCCTGTTACACAGGCTCACAGTCCTGTCACACAGCACACCCTTTCTCTCTCCAGCCCCTCACTGAGATGTATTGGTGATGCAAAGTGAGAGGATTCTGACTGGCAGGGCTCTCCATGCCAAGGAAAAGCCTCTCCAGGGACTGCATGCTCCTGCTCTCTGCCTGCTGGTTACATCTCACTTGTTGCCATGGCACTGAAGCATCTCGTGCCTCGACAATCCTTTATGAAAAACAAATTGCTTGCAACAGTGGCCTTGGGTACTTCAGCCTACAATTATCTTCCAATCAACCCTGGAGATCAATACCACAGACCAAAGCATCCACATGTCAAGTAGACTCCAACAACCCCTCGAAGCAGACACAGTCAAACACATGCTGATGGCTTTCATTGATGAATGGAGATTTTGCTCTGACAGCAAACATAACAGGGCTAGAAAAACATCTGCCTTGGAACAAAGGGTCACCAGGCTGAAAGAGCTAAAATGCACTGCTGAGTTCCCATTACACCCAGCCACTGCTGCTGTGATCCTGGACCAAGATTCATCACCACACTCAGCAGCACGAGCCCATCAGACACACAATATGGCACACTGCAACAGAAAATGTGAGATATGGAGGTCAGCTGTGCTCACTGCTGGGAAACACGTTAGTTTTTATGAGGGATGGCAAAAAGAACAGGGGGAGCATGGAGGGATGGAGTGATGCAACAGCAGAAATGGTATCAGCTGTGGCATTTTGTCTGCTGATAAAAATTATTGCAGAATCAACATCCTGTAAGAAGATGTTTCCAGCGCGCCGTATATATTGCAAAAGCAACTTATCTGCTTTGCTCAGGAAAACACTGTCAGAGGAGCAAAATGAGAAAGCAAAAGCTTTGGGGAGGTAGAAAATATCCCCATCAGGCACAGTCCCTCCTCCCCCAGCATGTGTGATGCCAGAGCAGGCAGGGCTGGATCAGGCAGCACATCCCACTGTGCCACAGCCTCTCTGAGCCCTTGCATTATTTTTAAAGGTGAGGACTGGCAGCCCCTTGGACAAACAGAGCACCTGGCACTTCTGTGCCCTCTCCAGGTGTTTGGGATCCTGAGGCAGATCCTGCAGTGGCAGTGGAGCCCCAGGAAGTGCCTTGCTCCTCATTTGCACTTTCTGCTGGGCTCCTGAGGGTCTGGTGCTCAGACAGCAGGAACCCTTGGGAGAGCTGAGCCTTAATCCTGCAAATTAGCTTTTCAAGAAAGCCATTAAAATATAGCAACCGAGGCACAAAACGTGCTTGCTTGTTCTCGGCCAGATAAGAGAAAAAATTGACTTTTCTGGTGAATCAAATTCTGGAAGCAGAGTGACCTCCTCAGCATATGCAGGAAGGGCACAGGGACAGTTTTTTGGGGTGGCACATCCAGGGGTGTTCAAGCAAAGGATGAATATGATGTTTTGGGCAGGAGATCTTTGCCTGGCTCATGCTGGCATCCAGCACAAAAACAGTGCAAGAAACTGTGGGAAAAGCAGTATAATCAGCATTTCCTGTGCTTGCCCAGCCATGGAGCTGTGCTGGGGGAGCCAGCAGAGCTCTCTGCAGTGCCACAGCCACCTGCTCCCACAGGTAGCCATAAAGCAGCCTCCTTGATGAGTTTATGGGTAAGCACATTAGCCCCCCAGTGTGCAGAGGGAAATGGGAGATTATCACAACCATTTAACACCGTGAATTAGGGTCTCCTCATGCAGCAGGGAAGCCACCTGGGAGGAACTGTCAAGTCATATTAAGCAGCTGGCTTTGAGGGAAGGACAACTGTCATGGTTTGTCCTGCAGCTGCTTTAGCCTCAAAACTCTCCTTTCTATCAATTTACCAGCTGGGATACACAGAAAAATACTGGTGACCTTTTGCCCTCCCAAAACACTGACTTTTGTGTTCTGTTGAGAGGCTGTAAATACTCCATGAACATCCAAGGACCCTGGCAACAAGATGAAGTGATTCTTGTACAGAGGCACAGGCCATGCATGTGACCATAGAGTTTCATGCATATTAACAATGAGAAAAATGACCTGGGTCAGGCACTGAAGCACCCTATAGACACATGCTGACCTCTGCAGCCCAGCACACACAAAAAACCTCACCAATCCCAACAAGTGTGCACAAACTATCACCCTAAAACATCTCTAACACAACCAGCCCAGTGTATCCACGTCACCAAATGCAGCTAGTGAGCACTCACTTGATAATAGTGGGTATTGATAATAGGGGTAGGGAACACTGACAAGTCATTTTTTTAATAATGAAAATTAAAACCTGGCTCTTTTGTCTGTGTTTCCCTCTGCTGCAGGCAGGGCATTTCAAAAACCTCACTCATGTAGCATTATAAATTCTCAGTGCAGCTTTGAGAGGGGGTGAGGGACTCCAGGCTGTCCCAAACCACCCACAGGGATGACATAACATAACACATAATGCCCAATCCACAAAACAGGCCATGCCACAGCTCCTGCAATTTGTTTCCTGCACAGTGAAGGTGGGAAATCCTCTGCTGAGGTCTGGGAAATACTTTTTAATGACTGGTTTGTGATGGGAAATATGCAAGAACTTCCTCTTATCTCTGCCACCACTGTCCAGCTGAGACAGCAGCCACAACCCTGGTGCAGGAGAGAACAGCTGGGGATGGAAATAAAACCTAATTAATTCTGTAAATCCAAATGAGGTTGTCTGGGCGCACATGGGATGCTGTGTCAACAGCACACCTTTAATATGTGAGGTCCAGGATTTTAATTAGGAGGAAAGATAATCTCGAAGCAGGCAGTAATTATTTTTCAAACTGGCTACACCAATCACCATAACTATTAACTGCAACATTTTATGGAAAGAGACAGCAATTAAAAGAGAAGAGCAAAGAGCAGCCCTGAAACCCAATACCTGTGTTCTAAGAGCTGTTCTCCCAGTGAGGAGCTGGTGCTGTGTCTGTAAATAAACCCTCAGGGGTGGATGCAGGAGATAGGCAGGAGCCTGAGCAGGATCAGAACAGGAACCATGATTCTGTCAGGGAAACACTGCCTGAGACAGCTCTGGTTTCAGATCATGGTGGTGACAGATGGAAAATGCCATCAGATCTTCAAGGCCATCTTCTGTAAGGAGGCAGCCTAGACACAAGCCCTGACACCTTCCTGAACTGAGACTGAAGAAGAGCAGCTCAGAGAGTCTCATCCTCCAGCTGGGAGATGGTTCTGGCTGCTCCTCATCTCCTCATCCTCAATGGAGATGATCAGAAGGTTCCTAAGGCAGAACCTCTGCCAGATGCCTTTTCTCAGGGAAGGAAACTGCTGTGCTGGGACCTCAGAGCCCGGTGGGAATCCTGCAGGAGGCAACACTGGCACTGCCCTAGGCTGCCACAGGAGCCAGGGAAGGTGGCACCTCCCCAGTGCACACCTGGAGCAGCTGCCACACCACCCTGAGAGTGTTCATCCTCCCCAGCATCACTGAATGTGGGGAGAAGAGCCTGGCCTGGATCTGGGCTGGAATGCAGATCTCCTCCCTGCAGGCAGCATTCATGCTAGAGAGGGCAGGGGTCTTCTCCCTGCTCACCAACCTGACATGCCTGAGAAAAACCTAAACCTCCTGGTAAGGGTTAACCCACAGGATAAAATAAGCAAAAAATCCATTGCCCTGATGAAATGAATAAAAGACACAGGTCAATGAAGAAATCAAATTTCAGCAGTTATCAGCCGCATTATTTAATGATACAAATCAGAATAGCTGAAATAATGGAATTTGGGACTCTTTAAAAAAAGCTAATTCATAAAAGGGTGATATAAACACAGGCTGTTGTGGAGGTGCTGGTCCTTGAGTGGCAGCAGTGTTTTATCAGGCTGCCACACACCCTGCTCCAGGAACAGCCAGGGAAACCAGGCACAGATAACCAGAGTGAGTGCCCTGACTGAGGCTGGTGCAGGGGGGACAGGAGCTGTGGGTGCTGCCAGGGAATAGAACCCAGAGCTGGGTGGATGGAAATGAAGTGCTGGAGCTCAGGGAGCAGCTGATATCCCCCATTCAGCTTTTTCCAGCCCTTTTCTGCCCAGGTATGGAGTTTCCTCTGTCACCTCCACCAGAACAGCCACAAGCAGTGATGAGAGCTGTGCTGGACAACCAGGAATGGGCATGTCCCCATCCAATGCTAACACTGACTCCAAAAACTGCATCTGGTGTCAGCTGGGCTCTATCCAGAGGCTGGGCAAAGCCCAAACACCAAACCCAGCCCCCTTGTCTAGATTGGATCCAGACCATGTAGCCTGGTTCTGCCTTTGGTGATTTGGCACAAAGAAATCAGCTCTGAGCCACATATAAAAAACTCTCCTCTCCTCCAGATCTTGAGCTGTGATGTTTTTTCAAACACCTATGGTACTCAATACCCTCAAGTTAAAGCTTTTCTAAACAGACAAAAGGGAAAATAATTGAGAATAACCTTCTTTCTTTCACCTTTTCTTTCTATGCCCCTTCACTTCTTTTGAAAAAGAAAAGACTGAATCTTCCAGATTAACAGGAACAAATTGACTCTCTTGGGCCCCCAGTGCAGACACACCACAGCTCGGGTTCAAGGTGCCTCAAGTGCAGAAGAGGAGAGGATAACAGCTCACACAAGGGCTTTTTCTGCAGGATTTCCACTGATCTAACCCACACAAGGCTTTATGGGCGTCCACAGTTCCCCCTCACACCCCACTCCAGTCACACACTTGTGAATGGCTGTTTTCTTTCCCTACACCCTTTGAACATCTTTTTACCTCACCTGAGTGCAGGACCACAAAATACCTAAACCATTTGTTTAATGTTTAGGGGAAGGGCTTTAAGGCACAAGACCCCAGAGCAGGTATTTTAGAGGATCCCCTGTAAACATGAAGCTCCATCAGGGAGGAAGCATGAAGGAGCTGCTTTGGAAAACCCACAAGTGATTGGTGCTGGCCTGACACTGCTGGGCACAGCATAACCAACCCTGAGACAGAGGGTGAGAAAAACAGAGCTGGGAGAAAAAAAGGAAAAGAGAAAAGGAAAAGCAGGAGCTGAGTGATGTGTTAGAGAAAAGCAGAAGCTGTGGAGGGATGCAGTGGAAGAAACAGGTCAGGAGAAACTGAGGATTCTGAGTGCAGGATTGTCCTGAAGAGCACACAACAGCTGTCACAGCTGCTTGGATTTAAACCTAATGGGAGACCAAGCCAAGGAGCTGGAAGGTTTATTGATTTTTAATTTTTTTTTCTCTCTCTCAAGGAGCCCTTAACAAAATCTTATGGGGCTGGAATTGGTTACTGCCAAGAGCCCCTTGCGATGGACACAGTGAGAAATGCTAGAGCAGATCAGACAAAGTGAAACAAGTCCCTGAATTCCCTGCAAGCAGTGACAGACAAACCTCCCAACACAATTATTTCCCCTCTCTGCCTGCATTCCATGTTACTTCTCTAACGAAAGCTGCTTGGCAATGGGGATTACAAGGATTTCTGGAGACACTAACAGGCAACTTGTAAGGGGTTTGCTTGCTCCCCTCGCCAGAAGGATTGCGCAGGGGATATTTTATGGAACCACTGCAAAGCAAAGCATCCACACACCCTGAAACACACAGGAGCTGCCACCAAACTGTCCCCTCTCCATCCCTGGGGGTGACCTGGCTCCTTTCTGAGCTCCTGCACTGCAATGCTGAAGGCTCTCTCCTCTCTCCCCTCCTGGTGAGAGCTGAACCGTGTGACAAGAGCCTGCCACGATCAGCAAACATTTAAAGCACCCTCACAGCTTGAAAGGTGATGTCTCAAATGATGCTGTTAAGGACAACAAAACCAAATGCTTTTTACTTATCTCGGCAATGCACCCTCTACAAATGCCCCAAAATGCACTGAAAATTATAGGAAAAAGGCTCAATTGCCACTTGAAATGAGTTTTGGTTTGAGGGAAAGCAGAGCAGGACAATAAATACCATGGTTCAAGGAGGAGTCAAGGGCTCACAAATGTGTTTTGATGGTAGTGGAGAAAGAAAAGGCAACACTTTTGTGGCCAAATTGAAGTTGGCTAAGATGTCAGCCTTTGTAGAAAGTGCTATTCCTTAGGAAAGAAAAAAAAAAATGAAGGGGTGCCTTGGCTGGAAAACTTCGCCCATTTCTCATTTCTTTGTGACTTCCAAATCAACTCAAGGTAGATGGTAAAAGGTAGTTTTATTCAAAAAGGGAGAAGCTGGGACCTCTCTGCAGCAGCAGACCACTGCAGCACAGAGGGATGTGCTGAGGGGATTTGTGGGTTATTCATTCCCTGCTGCACACCACAAGCCACAAAATGTATTTGTTTCACAAATCTCAGATCTGTCAAATAAAACCACAGTGCTATGAACCAGCACAGAGAGAGCTGCAGAGACAGAGGATGTTATTGGAGACCATAAGCAAAAACACGGGATGATCACAGGAACTGGACAGTGACACAGAAGATGGATAAGCTAACTCTAGTGATTCTGGTCCTGAGGGAGGATTCCTTCACCCCAAACCACATCACATCAATTACCCTGAGCAGATGGTCAATTGGTACCTGAGAGATTTCCTACACAGCACCAAGAGCATCACCCACCTCCCTGGGCTGTGCCCAGTTCATTCAGTTCTGCCTGGATCACTCAAATCCACCCAAGTTCCAAACCTGCACCAAGGAAAGGGTTAACACTGACTGAGAACAGCCCAGCCCCTCACCCCCCGCCCTGGGTGAGCCCTCTGTGAGCTCGTGGGTCAGTGCTGCAGTGCTCCCATCAGCTCTGCCTTTCTGAGGGGGCTGCACTTCTCATTAGACTAATTGCTAATCAGTGGGCATCCTTGTTTTGCTGCTGATGAGTGTGAGAGCAGCAGGGCAGGTCAGGCAGCAGCTCCCTTGGCTTGGAGGGCAATCCCTGACGAGGATCAGCTCTGGCCCCTGTGGCTATAATTGAATTAGTGCTGCCCTGTGCTGCCAGGAGCCTCCTGGCCCTGCCCCAGCACGGTGAGCAGCCCAGGCAGGGCTTGGATGTGTTTCCAACCAGGACCCTGGGGTTTGGCACCAGCACCAGCCACTGTCCAGCCACTGTCCTGCTGCCACCCCCAGCACCCCCAGCTCCCTTCAGGTCCCTGCTGCCCTCACTGGCTGCACCTCTCTGAGCCTCTGGGGGTTTTGAGGAGCCAAAAACCACATTCCCTGCCCAGTGAAGTGCATGGTTACACTAAAACAGAAGGAAGGATTCCAATATGGATTCCAGGAAGGAAGGAAGGAAGGATTCCAGGAGGGAAGGATTCCAAGATTCCAGGAAGGATTCCAGGAAGGAAGGATGGATTTCAGGAAAGAAGGATTCCAGGAGGGAAGGATTCCAGGATTCCAGGAGGGAAGGATTCCAGGAAGGAAGGAAGGATTCTAGGAAGGATTCCAGGAAGGAAGGATTCCAGGAAGGATTCCAGGAAGAAAGGAAAGACTTCAGGATTCCAAGATTCCAGGAAGGCAGTGCTCCAAGCCATGTCTGCATTGCTCTGTGCACAATACAGCACTGAGCCCCTGGGCTTCTCCCAAAATCCCTGCACCTCCTGCGGCCAGGCAGCTCCTGCCAGCCACAGGTGGTGGCTCCAACCAGGGACAGCCAGCTTGCCAGCCAGCCCAGCTGGACCACAGGGACACAGAGAGGGGCCAGGGAGATGCTGTGAGCTAGAAGATAAGCCCAGCAGCTGAGCTTGTGGAGGCATCCTCCTCTCCCATGGGAAAGGGATGCCTAACCCTTGCCAACTCCTCTGCAAAGCTTCCTATGGGAACTTTCTGGCACTGGGAATGGTTGCCAGCACAGGATTAGCAGCCTGTTGATTTAGAGGGCTTATTACAGCAGCTTAATTCTATTTTGACAGATGAAAGTAAGTCAATTATGGCTAGAAATAGCTCTGAATTTGGGTTGTGGGATTTTTTTTCCTTCCTGTCTTCCCCTTCTGTGAGTTGTGGCATCATTTCCTTCCCTTTCTTTACCTCAAAGCCAGTGTTTTCTGTGAGAGAACTTCCCTCTCAGGCCCAGGGCAGCCTCTAACACTTAGGGCAGAAGTGGTACTTGCTGATTATTGCTGCCTGTGAGGCACCATGGAGCCACTCCACTCCTCCCAGGCTGCCCTAGAGCCCCTCCTTGTCTTGCTCCTGGCTGAAACGACCCCAAAACCTGTCCCCAATCCACCCCCAGCACTGACACAGGCTGAGCTGGGACAGGAAACACCAGCAGGGACCAGCTGAGACTCAGAGGTGTGCAGGAGAAGAGCTCAAAGAAATCAAGGGACATTAATGCTGAGGCTTTTTAGAAGTGGGAGAACCAGCTACACAAGGAAATTGCCATCCTGTGAGATTAACGGGGTCTGGTCAGGATCAGAGGACAACTGCTGCCATAAGTCATCTCCAGCAAAAGTCACTGTCTGCCTCAACTCTCTAAATGCCTAAAGAATCATGATCTTCCTAGAGAAATGAAGCACAAAAGCAAGAGCCTACTCCATTCCCAAGTCATTTACATGAAAATCTCACCCCTGGGGCTCTCTTTCTTTTATTTTCTTTCTTTTCTCATTCCCGCCACAGCTGTGTCTCCTGTACACCAGAAGATCAGGCAGAGAACACAAAGACCTTTTCCTTCCCTCACAGCAAACCCAGTCACCAGCACTTGGCCCTGTTTATGTGACCAGCAGGACCAGACCACATCACTGCCCTCCCAGCCAGGCTCACACAGGAGCTCCCTGACTTGAGGAGCAGTGTCAGACCTGTGTTACTGGAGCACAAGGTGACAAATCTCATGGCTAGCTCAGTGCTCACCCATTTCTCCAAGGAAAGCCCTAACCACAGCCTTGGGAGTTCTGGTGATGCCCCAGGAAAGCCCTGGAGGTTTGGATATTGCTAAAAGCCCTCAAAGAGCACAGTGGAGAGCCCCTGCTCACAAGTTCTTATCTGTCACTGTCATATTTTCTGAAAAATCCTCTTTGCCCAGGATTCTTCTCCTGGGAAACTGGGAAGCCTCAGAGAGGGATGAAAACAATAATTATCTAATTGCTTCTGTGTTTTGCTGCTTTGGAATGTAGCTGGAGATTGTTTATCCAACATGAGAATTGTTTTAACTTAATGACCAATCACGGTCAGGCTGTGTTGGGACTCTGGAAGCAGTCAAGAGTTTTTATTAAAAACTTCTCTAAGTATCTTTACTCTTTAGTATGGTTTTAGTATAGCATTCTGTAATATCATCATATCATATCAATAATAATATAATGTTATATCGTATAATATATATCTAATCATATTATATCATATGATATTATATTATATCATATTATATTATAGAATGCTATACTAAAACTATACTAAAGAGTAAAGATACTTAGAGAAGTTTTTAATAAAAACTCTTGACTGCTTCCAGAGTCTCAGAGATAATAATATAATATAATATAATATAATATAATATAATATAACTCATATATCATATAATGTCCATATAATATTATATAAATTATATAATAATATATTATATAATATATACTAATATATTAATACTAAATATAAACACCAAAATTAAATATAAGTTATAATTAGTAATATCAAATAGAAATTTTTAATGTAGATGTTAAAATATTAACTACATATTGACTATATGTTATATTATATTATATTATATTATATTATATTATATTATATTATATTATATTATATTATATTATATTATATTTATAATATATATTATTCATATCATATCATATCATATCATAAGATAATAAATCAGCCTTCTGAGAACACTGAGTCAGATTCTCAATTCCCCCTCCATCCTGAGGACCTCACAAACACCACACTTATCTAGGGACCATCCACCACCCCATCCTCCCTCATGGTCTGCAGAAGGGAACAAGTGGTGCTGTTCTCCTCCAGGAAAACAATCTGGGGATGCCTCAAGCCTGGGGATCCCACAAACCTGGGGATCCCAGAATCCCAGGGATCCCTTTCCAGCCCAGGGAATGCAGTCTGGGAGCTCAGCAGAGCAGCGCTCACCCTCGGACCGCGTGCAGCAGGCGCAGCGAGGGGTAGGCAGTCCTGACGTTGATGTGGTGCTTCAGGATGAGCTCGTTCACCCACTCCACTCTCTCCTTGCCTCCCTTGGCCATGAAGGCAGGGATCCAGAGGATGCTGCCGTTGAGGCTGTGCAGGCGCTGCAGCAGCTTCTCCCGCCACGTCTCGTTCACCAGGTCCTCGAAGGCACGCTGGATCACCGAGGGGTTCATGGTCACCAGGTCTGTCTTCATGCCCACGTCCTGGGAGTACTCCTGCACAGGGGCCAGGTTGCACCTGCAAAGGGGAACAGCCAGCAGCTCTGTTTAATGCACTGAGAGAGGGCAGTGACAGGCAGGAGCGGGGAGTGGTGCCAAAAGCCAGGGCTGGTGCCTGTTCGCCCATGCTTTTGGGAGGAAGAGGAGGGAGAATGACCCTCTGCAGTAAATTAGTGATGATGAGCCATCTCCATCTCAGCCACCATCCCCATGTACACACATGTCCCCCTGCGACAAGGCTAGTGTCAGCCACAACTGTGGTGTCACCTGGGTGGTTTGCAGGGAGCAGCAGCTCTTCTGGTGCCCCTAAAAAATAACATCAGCAACAAAGCTCCTGTCTCTGCTCCCATGGCAGATTTTAGACAAAACAGCCTTTTCCACTTAAGGAAAGCACTTGCCTCTTAATTTCAGCCCTGCTGGAGTAACATTATCCCAAAGGCCTTTTCTCCCCTCAAGAGTGTCTGCAAACAGCAGACCTGGTGGCACCACGGTGATACTGACACCAGCAGGAGGGGATGCCAGGACATGGTCCCCACAGGGTCTGGCTGTCCGGAGGCTGTGACCTCAAAAAACACCTTTTTCTGTAGTGTTCATTGGTGCCACCTCTCAGATGTGGGCATGGGCCATGTATCTTGAGCTCCTGTGCCACAGCAGCGTGAGGGCTGAGGGCCTGTGGGACAAACTCCCAGCAAATCACCCTGGTTATAGAGTGGTTTCCTACAGATCCTTGAGAGGGGTCATCTGTATCTGTGCCATGCCCATGGCACAGGGCAAATGGCACTGGGCACCAGCTGATGGGGAGATGCAGAGAGATGCTCACCCAGCATCCTAAAAAGCAGAGGCTACCCATGTGTTTGCACACTGAGTGCTCTGCTGTAGTGTTTGACAGTGAAGTTACAGTATTTCATGAGCAGGAATTGCTTCCTAAGCATCTGCCTTGATAATCAGATATTATTACTGTTTTCCCTACTTACAGATGGGAAAACTAAAGGAAAATCCAGCTACTGGCATGCGGGCCTTTTGATTGACTCATTACAGGAGTGAATTCAGTAAAAATAAACATTGGATCTGTATTCTGGACACAGACCCAGTCACTGGCCACTGCCAATCCTGCTGAAAAGGCTGCCTGGATGGAGCAAACCTTCCTCAGGAAGATGCAGGCTCCAGCAGTGGCTCAGACAACCTACAATGGGAAGTGTGTCTGTGCCAGACCTGCACCAGCACATGGCTGGGGAGAAACTGCTCAAAATCCCCATCCTCACATCCAGAAAAGCTTTTATCCTGCAATTCTGCTGCCTGACATGAATGCCCCCCACTGAACTTTGCCAGAACCACAGTAAGCAGTTTTTCCCTCTGCTCACTCGTGTTCCAGTTGAGGATGATGCTCTGTCCCCTGTGGGATGCCAGCAGCCAGGCAGCTGGAGCAGAGGGGGACAGAGGTGACATTATCCTCATTCCCACATCACACCAGCACCGCCTCTGTGAGCTGCTGATGGATTGGGCTGTCCTTGTAATAGACTCACCAGAAAACAAATGTCTGCATGTACATAAATCATCTGTGGAATCCACAGCCTCTCAGCTAACAGGGGCATAGGGCTGGGAGGGCAGGAGCTCCTCCTCTCCACTTCAGACACCTCCAGAAGTGAATTTGGTGTGTCCCAGCAGGGCTCAGGATGTGCTGCTGCACATTCCTGGGCAGTGCAGCACTGGGGACAGAAGGGACACAGGGGACTGTCACACCTGGGCATGTGGTGCCAGGGCATCGTGTGGTGCACCCTTGTGCTGAGGGCAGAAGTGAATCAGGTTTCTGAGAGCCCAGGACGGGGTTTGTTTGCAAGAGGACAAACCTGAGAGAAGAGGAGGCTCAGGGGGTAAATGGTGCACCATGAGAAGAGACAACGTGCACTTACAAGAACCTGTGGGGAGCACTTGGAGATGTGTGGAAGGGTTTCCAGCAGAACTCTGAGTGCACATGGGGATGTGAGGCTGTGCTGCCCCAGCTGACCTGGACTCCAGACCCCTGCACTGCTCCCAAAGCCCCTCTGTGTCACCATCATATTCTCTGAAAAATCCCTTTGCCAGGATTTCTTCTCCTGGGAAGCTGAGAAGCCTCAGAGAGAAATGAAAACAACAATTATCTGGTTGCTTCTCCTTTGTTTTGCTGCTTTGGAATGCAGTTGGAGATTGTTTATCCAACAGCTGGTTGTTTGATTGGTTTCATGTGATTTCTTTTTACTTAATGACCAATCACTGTCCAGCTGTGTCAGGACTCTGGAAGCAGTCAGGAGTTTTAATTAGTATCTTGTTAAGCCTTCTGTAAGTATCCTTTTTCTATTCTTTAGTATAGTTTTAGTATAGTATAATGTAATGTAGTGTAATGTAACGTAACGTAATGTAATGTAATATAATGTAATATATGATATGATATAATTAATATGATATAATAATATAAACAAATATAGAAATAATACATAATATATAAATATATCAACTCATCAATGCAATTAATTATTTAATTATTAAATTAATTATTATAAGTATTGATTATAAATAACATAATAATTACATCAATATAAGTTATTGATATAAATAATATAGCTATATATAAAATTATATCTAATTATATATAAATTATATCAATTATAAGTTATTGATTATAGATAATATAATTAATGATTATATCAATATAATATAAATATATAATATAGTAAGTAAGTAAATAAATAAATATAAACAACATGTAAGAATAAAATAAAATAAAATAAAATAAATAATATGTAAAAATAAATTAGCCTTCTCAGAACATGGAGTCAGACTCATTTCCTTCCTGCCACGGGGGACCCCAAAACCACCACAGCCCTGAGCTTTAGGAGCAGTGCCCTCCCTACCTTATGACAAAGCTGTGAGCGTCGATCTCAGGGCCACAGCCACTGCTGAGCAGCACCCCCGAGTTGCCCACGATGGCACAGCTGGGGAACTGCTTGCCCTTGAGGGGAGAGGTGCGGGGCAGCAGCTCGTACAGGTTCTGGGACACGTTCATGGTGCTGTCCCTGTCAAAGACGTAGTGGATGATGTCCCCCGGCTTCAGCGTCCCCTTCAGCACTGAAATGTCCTTCTCGGCATCCAGGAACTTCAAGATCTGTTTTCTGAGCACAGGGAAGAAAAGAGCCTTGTCAGGTGAGGTGCAGAGATAAGCTGGTCAGGTGTGAGATGAGCTCTTGCCTCCTGGGTGCCCTGACGCTCTGGCCAGTCCATCTGACCATGCTCTCCAGGCACAGCTCACTAAAGGATATCTCCACCTCACTGCCTGCTCCCTCTCCACTCATCCCTGCCTGGGCCAGGTACCACAGTCAGCCCACCATTAGTGAGGGTCCCTGAGTTAACTCAGGGTCTCCTTCCCTCTGTGACCCATCACCTGCACACACAAATTCCACTTGGCCTGAAAAACAGGGGCTCAAGTGCTCCTTGTTTTGTTGTTGCTAGGCCAGCTGGCTTAGCTGAGAACTCATTTCCAAGCAATCGTTTACAGATATGAAGCCCATCTCAGCAGGAGGTTAAGTCTTTTTATTTCTTCCTTGACTTCTTTAGATGATACACAATTTGCCAGCTTGCACTGGAGAGGACCAAATCTGTCTCTTGTCCTACAGGTAATTACCAGTACCTGATCTTCAAAGAGAGTGTCTGGTTGTGTCTCCATTTGGATGAGGCTGGTTTAATGTTGTGCTTAATGCTTTCATTACTTCTGTCAACAACAGCTGGAGATGAGGAGTCATTTATTACTACTTCAGCTCTAGAGAAAAGAAAGTCAGGGAGAGGGAGACAGAATCCGTTAGCATCCCAATGGCACTTCTAATCACCATCTTCAGCTCTGGCTGCTGGAATTCAAACTTCATCAGAAAAGCCAAATTGTAGTTATTAGCTAAACAAGAAGTGAAAGGCTGTTCCTATTCTGCTGCACTCAAGCAGACAGACAGAGATCCTTAAATACCCGCTTGCTTCCACGAGCACAGACTGACAGGCAGGCACAGCTCCACACAAAACACACCATTACACACTGAGCTGCAGGCAGGCATGCACAGAAAAACACACTGTGACAGGCTGGCAGATGGGCACTTGCAGATAGGACACCCCAAAATTCACTAAGAGACATCCTGGCCAAGCTGGCTGCCCTGTTGCCTTGTAGTCACACACAAACATCCCAAAGTGGAGGCAGCTCAGCTCCTGGAGAAGATTAAAAACCTCACCAGAGAGGAGCAACCCTCTCTTCACCCAGTGGAGAAATTAAATTAATTCAGCTGAGCTGCTGGGTGCTGCTTGTGTGACTGGGCTGTGAGCATCCTGTACTGAGGGGCAGGCTGGCTCATTGGAAACTTTTTTCCTCTTTAGAATTGAGACAAGGATTTCAGAACTCATATCCCCTGTTCCAGATCAAGAAATGAGCAGCAGCCAGAGATCACTGGGAGACCCCAGTGTTTAATCCCTGCTCAAAGAAGCAAATCAGCCCCAGCACTTCTGTGACATTAAAATCAAACTGCATGAATTGAAGGAGCTTCCAAATATTTGGTTCCAGCCAGCTGCCCTCCAAAAAGAAAAGCCAAGCATCTCATCAAGAAATTGCGTGTGTATCTGCAGACCCAAAGAAGCCTTCACACTTCAGAGCACTCTGAAAAATACACAGCCAAAGCACTTGCTATCAGCTAAAGGGAATCTCCCTCTCCACTGCAAAGGGCTTCTTCCAGCTGGGAAATGCTTTGAAAATAAATGCATTTATATAAAGCACATAAACCCCAAGGAGGGAGCAGAGTGAGAGATGGGGCAGAGGTGGTGGCCCAGGCTCATGGACAAACATCCAGCTCCTGGGAAGGTATCTCCAGCTCAGGGAAAGGGCTCCCCAGGACACACTGTGGCTCACACTGTAAAATGTGTCGGAAAGGCAAGGAAATGTGTTTATAAATGCTGGCTGCCAGTGTCCTGATGTGTGTGTGTACAGTTCCTCTCCAGAGGCTGCCAGTCTGTTGGATTTGTTTGCTTCTTGCATTTTGCTGCATCACTCATGTCTTGGAAACCTTACCTAGAAGGTGTCAAAACCCATGACTGAAGTAGTGTAAAGCAATCCAGGGAATAACTCTGGGTTTTTCTTTTGTCCAGTTTCTGTGTTTTGGTCATGGGTGGTGACATCACCACAGAATGATATCACTCTTCCTTGTATGCTGTCATGCAAACCTTTGCAAACATGCCACTTGGCAAGGCTGGGCTGACAGGGAACCTTTGTAAAAATGACACAGAGAGGCACTGAATGGGGCTGGGAATGACTCTGCCACAAAGGGATGTGATGGGAGTGCACTGCAACAAAACTGGAGCTCTGATCCCAAACACAGTGATTGCTCCTCTAATAGCACTTAGAACTATGGAAAATAGCAACTCTATCACTGACTTATTTTCACAATAAGTAAACTCTTTCTCATTCTCTCAATCACCACAACTTCCAGATCCTTGGTTATTTGCAAATGATTATTGCACTGAGCTGGAAGAAGGGGGGGGGGGGAATGATTAAGAAAATGCAAAGCAGAAGTGAAAAGGAACAGATACATTTGCTAAATAAGAACAGCACTATCCAGCGAAGAGGAGAAGCAGATTAATAGCTGCCTTACAGCAAAAACAAATGAACACAAAATCTAATTTACAAACCTATTAGATTTGCTATGTAAGCTGTTCACAGCTGATCTGATTGTACCTCTGCCTCCAGAACTCCTGCAAGACAAAGGAAATGCATTATTTATAATTCCAGCTCCTTTCTGCCAAGCATTGTTCAACAGTCAAGAGATCCTGCTCTGAAGGGCTCCGAGCAGAGACACTGCCACGCTGCCCATGTCCCACCCCATGAAGAAGGGACATGTCCTGATGCCTCTGAAGGGCTTTTTATCCTTTGTCACTGTGCCCTGCTGTGACCATGAAGCCATTCTGGCAAAGAACGCCCCGAGCCACCCCAATTAATAATTCCTGTGTGATCTAACCAGCCATCACAGACATCTGGTCCTGCTGCCACGGCAGAGTGCGCCCTACAGCTGCATTAAATACATCTCCGCTTCTCTTTACCAGCCAGGTGTTAGCAGTGCACTCAGAAGCTCTCCTCCATCTCCAGCTGCCAATGGGCTCGCCCTTTCCTTTTCAGGTGGGGACTGAATGATCTGGACAGATCCCACCGCTGTCTTCACCTGGGCTTTTAGCTGAGGACATCCAGTATCTCTATTTTTCACAGATTTAATGACTTGAGGAGACCTCATATCTTCAGTGTACCCTCTTCCAGCTCCCAGGGACCCAGGCCAGACCCAGAGCTCCACTCCAGCCCACTCCAATCCTGTGAGTGCCTTCAAGCCCCTTCTCCCCACCTCTGGTGTGACTTGGCTGAAGCTCCAAGGCCAACTCACCACAGTCATCCACATGCTGGAGCTGAGACTTGAAGTGACAGCAGTGTCACTCCCATGGCCTGACACCACCACACAAGGACAGATGTCAGACCAGGCTGACCAAGACCTGTAGGAATGAGCAGCCAAAGTTTCCAGCACCTCCATGAAGCTATACTGAATAACAGGTTGGACAAGCCCCTTCAGAGAACCACACCACCCACAGGAGCTGTGAATCCTCAGTTAAATACACACATCTAGCTGGTTGCAGAGCTCCTTCTTGCCTTAGCTTGCTGTTTTCAGAGGGGTCACAAAGAACAAGCCACCCACCTTGTGATGCTCAAGGGAGCTGGGCTCCCATTCAGACACATTTTAACCTCCATGTAGTCATTGCTCTGTTTTATTGTTCCCGTTGCACAGATATCCCAATGAGCACGCTCATAAAGAGAGCCAAACTCTCTTCCAGCAGAAATATTGCTACCCAGAAATATACACCTTAATGAAAATGTATCTCAGGAGAATGTATTTCTACCAGTTCTGCAAAAAAAATCCCAAATGCATTAGACAAAAACGAAAGAGGAAAAGAGCGTGTGAGTGTGCTTGGTGCCATTAAAAAGGATTTTCAGACTTGCAGGATGCCACATAAATCCCCTCATTAGTCTGAGCACAGCCCTCAGCACCACCTAACATCAAACCCTTGGAAATGCCACCATGGTTTTCGCTCTCCTCCCTCCTGCCAGAGACCATCCATGGCCAAGTCAGAGCGATTCCTGCTCTCCTCTGTCCTTTGGCAGACCCGAGAGCCTGCGAGCTGTTTCATTTTTTGGTGCATCAAGGGAACAGCAGGGCTGGCTCATTCCTGGAGCCTCGTGGCATTTAACAAGGCTCCACATTAATGGGGTTCACTGCAGGGTGTGGAGCAGGCTGGATTAGTGTGCAAACCACGCACCTGTTCAGAGACACCTCCTCTGAAGGAGCTTCCAAATGGGATTCACACTCCTTCACACTCGCTGTAGGACAGACAAAGCTTAGAGAAAGAAATGGGGTTTTTTTCCCTGAATACATGCTGATTCACATGTGAAAGAAAAAAAGGTAAATTAGGAAGTAGAGAAGACTGTTCCCTAGGTGTTAGTTCCTACCTCATCCATGTTTTGTGGCTACAGCAGGAAGGATTCAGAGCATCACAACGTATTACTCAAATGCATTTATCCAGCCTGGCTTCACATGCCCCCAGTGACAGCTCTGTGTGCTTCCTCCTGGAATTAAGGCAGGTGTAGGGGCTGGAGATGCTGCATGTGAGGAGACAAGTTGAGAGCATCTCTGCCTGTGTGCAGCAGTGGGGAAGGGGACTGGCTGCCAGCTGACTGCCTCAAGGACAGTGTCAGGGGTTACTCTCTCCTCCTCACACACTGTGAAAAGCAAAAATATTGCAATGCAGACAGAGGGTTCTGCTGTCATAAATGAACAGGGAGGGGACAGCTCACTGGTGGAGGAGAGCAAGGCTCTGCTAACCATCTTCCCACGGCACTGGGATCACTGCTCTGCTGGCCATGATGCTCTTTTGGACACCTGAGATGCTGGCAAGGACACTGCTCCCTGAGCCAGGCTTGGTTTCTCTCTTCAGGACATGGACACTGCCCAAAGGTGAGACATGATACTTGCCTGAAGGTCTGAGCTGGTTTATGGATCTTAAAATGCCCCAAACTGTCAGTTCTTGGTGCTTTGTGTGCCACACTACAACTTCAGGATGCTTTCCCTGCAATCTCCCTTTGCACAGTGGAAGGCAACGTGTGCTGTAGGATGCTGTGGGGTCTCTGGCCCTTCCAGTCACCCTGCCCAGCCCACTGGTGGGTGCCAGCCAGACAAACCAGCTGCCCAAAACACTGAAACTGAGCCAAGCACAGTATTCTCCAAGGTCTGCCACACTTCACTGCCAACACAGGCAAGCCAGCACCCCTGTATACCCTCATTTTCCCCTCCTGGGAAGAGGAAAACATTCTGAAATGGAAGGTACTAATTAGGAAGCACATGTTAAAAAAAGCCCAAACAAACCACAACAAAAAAACCCCAGTCCATTTTATTCCACCTCCCTGACCTGGAGTTTCAAATCTCTTTGCTTCAAAAGGCAAAGACCAACCTCGATTAAAATAGCACAGATAGCATTGATTTTGAAAAGCTTTCTAGTGCTACACTGTGTTTGGACTGAATTGCCTTATTAATCTAGTTGTTATCAGTTTCATTGTATAGCCAGCTCCACAAAGTACCAACCTGCTTCCTAATCCTATTATTTACAAAACATTTTTCTTTGGGCTTCTGTTGGGATGTTTTCCAGTGATAAGTTGCATCTATATGTGCTAATGCCATCTTACTGACTTATGCCATCTTTTCTCATTTTCTCTGAGATTTTCAAGCTGCATTGCCACTATCTAGGATATTATATAGGTCAAAACGTTCTGTGCTCAGATCTAAAGTGACACTGATTCATATATCAGAGGATGTCAAAGAAAATTGTCACATGGTCCAGGTCCTAATTTTCCTGGATGAATAATTTGTGACAAAATCAGGTATGCAAAGACCCTTCTATTCACCCCCTGTGAATGGGCCTGTTTAGGGGTTTTTATTTTCCTTTTCATCGTTTCCTGCTTCTTAAATGCTTCTCTTAATTGTTGCTAGGTGAGTTTGGTCTCGCTTGGAGCCGCTTGGACACGTGAACTCAAAGCTGCTTTGACTGAACAAGTAGGTCACAGAGCCTCGTTGGGAGAGCAGATCTACACCAGCAGCCTCCACATGTCCACGTTCCCAGGCTCACTAACTAGAAAATGTGTTTTCCATGGCTGTTTTACAATGCCCACCCCCAAGTCCTGCTCCCCCTCAGCATTTGTGGCAGGCCTTACACATGGGAAGAAGGCATGAGAAACAGAAACTGGAAATTTCAGCCACACCCAACCACCCATTTCATAGCTCACAGAATGATTTGGGTTTGGAAAGGACCTTAAGGATCATCTCATTCCAACCCTCCTGCATTTAACCACATTTAACCATTCCCTCAGAGCTCAGCTTAATGTGAAACTCATTCCTGGTGGAACAAAACCTCTGCCTCTTCCTTGGACAACCCAAGTCCTCCTCTTCTCCCTCCTCCACATAAAAGATAATAGTCCCTTGGGGGATTATTAAGCTGAATTTATCCACCTGAATTCCCCAGGAGGAGAGTTCAGAGTGCCACAATTTTTACCTGAGGGGTTCAAAAGACCAACACCTACTAATTAGGTTTTCACAACCTGCTTTTATGTTAGGTGCATTTTATGATCCTTGTTTTACAGCTGGGACACTGGGGGTGAAGTGGCTTAGCCCTTAACACCAAAAAACGAGTTCCACAAGCCAGGAGCAGGCACTGTGAGCTTCCAGCAGATCTGTCCTCTTGGAAATGCTGCTCTTTACCTGCTAGGTGTGGCTCTTGCTGGGTGTGAGGACCACAGGAATTGATCTGCAAAGGTTTCACTGGCCCAAAAAGCAGCCAGCAGTCTCCTGAGATGGCTGCAGACTGTGCCCATTAAGGCAGTCTGTACCTATTTTGTATTTTATATTTTGTGCACTTTCCTGGCACTGCTCCCCTCCAAGAATGCTGCTCTTCCAGGCTGCAGCATCATCTCCCCTTCCTGCAACCCATTTCATTAAATATTGGGGAAAGCTGGCACATCAGACCCTTGCAAGCCATTCCTGTGCTATTTTACCAGTTGTTTTGGAGGCTCTCTCACCCTGGGATGTGGAGGAGACTGTGATGGAGAGAAGTGGTGGTTGCTGGGTGGTAGCTGTGGTACCCACACTCCCCAGGCAAGCAAGGGATTAATTGGAAAGATATTTCCAAAGCAGCTGTCTTTTAGGAGAGAAGATCCTGCAATAACTCTTGATGAGATATTTGAAATCACACTTCCATGTGTTTAAAAAATCTCACTTGATTATATTGTCACAGCTTGGCAGCCCGAGTGTCAAAAATTTCCTAAATATCAGGTGCTACTTTTAGTGTTCCAAGCTTAGTTCTAGCAAAGTCATACAATCACATTTAGGAAAGTGTGCCTGTATTATGGCTTTCAGAAACATCACCTGGGTCCAGCTGGGTAACCAAACCCCTGCCCCTGCCTTCAGCTCAGGGCCCAACCCAGTATGAGCTTCTCCTGAGCCACAAAAGTGTCTCTGGCACCTGTGGAGTGTCAGCTCTTACATATACATGCATTTGCCACAACATCAGCATGGCCTGACTCAATCACGTCAAGATGCTCTTGTTCCATCACTGCTCTAAAGGCAGGCACTTCTCCCCTCCCCATTCTGCATACTGGCAGGACCTTATTCTCTCCCTCATCTTTAAAACATTATTCCTGGCATCAGCTCTTTTTCTCTGGCTGTGTTAATGAAACAGCCAGCAAAGAAACAGACATTGAAACAGGCAAAAAACATCCAGAGGGGCTTAGGACTGGGCAGGGTGTTTGTGTATTTCATATATGTTTGTGTAATTTACTTTCTTTCTCTGTTTTTTTTTTTTTCCTTCTGGAAGGGAGAAGGTATAAAAAAAGTTCAGACAAGATCTAGAAAATAGCTGAGACAAAAGCCTCACTGCTTACAAAACATGTCTACACCATCCATTTGTCCTGAGATAATTTTTCCTGCTAACAGCAGAGCTCTCAGGAGCACAAACAGCAAAGCATCAGGCTTGCAGCAGAACCTGTCACCCTGAGCATCCATGCCCCAGAAACCAAAAATCCTGATGGCTCCTGCAGCATCTTGGGTGCCACACACCCTGGGAGATGGTACAACATGAAACATTCTCATGTGGGGCTGGTGGCCCCTGGGCTCATCCTCCCACACCCCTCTAATCTCTTTTCTCAGTGCTCTGGAATACTGAAGGTCTCAGGGGTTTCTTCTTTCCCTGTTGATGCAGATGCTGAGGGACCTCTCCTGAGCAGAGACACCCTCCTGGGGCAGCTCTTCTGTATGAGCATCCCCAAAATAACATAAATAATATCTGGAGCCTACACAGAGCGGGCTGGGAGTGCTTGGGTGAGAGCTACACCCCACAACCAGCAACTGGGCCATGCCAGGAACTTCACAGTGATGTAGATCCCAGATCAAAATGCTGAGCTGCCAACTACTGAACAGTCCATGGTGGTTTCAAAGCTGGACCTCCTCTCACAAAGCTACATCATGGAAACTTAGGCAGCAATAAGAAGCTTAATCACTCACTGAGCAGCTGCTGGTTGCCAGTTCAGTGTGTTTCTGGGTGTCTGAAAAGGTGCTGGAGATGCCCCATGATGATGTTTAATCTTTGCAGGAGAAACATGGCCACTGTTGTAGCTGCTGGCCAAGAGTTGACTGATATCCCTAAAGGTGCTGGCAAAGCCTGCTGTAAGAACCATCACTGAATTCCTTACTGCCAGACACATGGGTGATACCTGCAGCTGAGGATGCCTTGAGAGAGCACCCCAAAACTGGGACAAAATGTGCTTTTCAAGGCAGCCCTGCCCATGGGGAGCACTGCATGGGAGGGACAGAGTGCTCAGAATGAAGACAGAAAGCCTGGGCTGGGGTTTGTGCTTGTTTGGGACAGTCCCAGCAGGTTTCTGCATGCAATAACAAGGACCTGGTTTGCAAGGGCAGGAAGTATTCAGCCCTAAGTTTGGAAAGAGCTCTCACCCTACACCACTGTCACTGTTTCAGCAGTGCTGTGCCCATTTCCTTAGATCAGCCCTTGCACTTCCCAATCAGAGCCAATTCTGCTGCTGTTGATGAAGATGCATCTCCCAAGGCCACCACCAGCACCAAGGTTGCTGCCAGCCATCACAAGGATTTACAGTGGAAATGTGAAGAAAAAGGAGCTGTAAAGACACTCTCCTTTTTTTCCTCTTTCTTTTTTCTTTCTTTTCCTATTGCATTGCAAGAGACTGAAGCTGACACCTGTCTGCTCTGCAGTGGTGTTTGTTGAAGGACACCTGGAACTCTGCACCTCCAGTGAATTTACTTTGCCAGGGAACTTGCTTGTTTCCTGATGCCACTGGGGATAGAAGCCAGAGAAACAGCAAAATAATTATTGTCTAATCTTGTACTTTGGGCTTATTTCTTGCTGCTGAGGATGACCCAGGCCCAGGGGAAACAAATGTGGGAGGCAATTAGAAGTAGTCCAATTTTAGTTTGGTTTTGGAACAACTGGTTTTTACAGCAACTGTAAAATGTATTTAAGCAGTGCTATTCTCAAGGATGAAAAAGCAAAATACCTGTAGAATCACAGAATCATACAGATTAAAAATATCCTTTAAGATCACTGAGTCCAACAGTCATCCCAAGACCACAAAGTCCAGCATGAAACCATGTCCTAAGGGCCACATCTACACATATTTTAAATACATCCAGGGATCATGACTCCACCAGTTCCCTGGGCAGCCTGTGCCAATTGCTTGTCAGACCTCTCAGTGAAGAACTTTTTCCTACAATCCAATCTAAAACTCTTCTGGTGCCAGTTAAGGCCATTTCCTCATCTTATCATTAGGACAGCCTGCAAGCCCAAGGAAAGATAAAGGCACTGCTGTTAAATGCTTTTCCTGGAAGATCAAAAGCTCATCTGCCATGTGAGAGAAAAGCAACCCCTTGAGTCCATCCGTGCTGGGGGAAGGCTGGGAGGGGTGGTGGCAGCAGCAGGATCTGCTGTGTCACTGCTGGCCCTGGTCCCAGAGGAGGCTGAGTCTCTGAAGTCATTCAACAAACCTTCCCTAAGTGAGCCAGCACTCACAGCTCCGTGTTCTCTGTGGGACAGAAAGGCTTCCTCTGCACTCCCAACTGCAATTCTGCACTTGCAGGGTCAGAGGTGGGACACAAAAAGCCCATCTGGGCAAAAAGGAAACCTGGGAATTGCTTTATTGTCTCCATTGCTCTGGTTGCATGAATTAGCCTGGCTACAGCAATAGTGCATCCAAGAAAGGCTGGCTGGTGTTTTGCATCCCCCTGCCACAGCTCTCCTCACCAGCAAGGTCAGAAATTTCCTCCTTGAGGGTCTTGTAAGCTGCTGACAACCAATGCTGGGCTGAGGAGTAACTTTTCAACAGACTGGAAATCCCTTAGCACTTTTGGCTTTTCCTTTTTGTTTCACTTGGGGGTCTGTGAGTGCTTTCCATCCTGCTGATCCCAGCCCTCCACTATTCCAGCATTCCCTCAGAGCTCAGCTTAGTGTGGACATTCATTTCCTAAGCCTGCTCCAGGCAGGAGCACAGGGGTTTGGAGGTGTTTTTGTGGCAGGAGGTGAGGGAGAGTTTCATGGGGAGGAGAGGGAGCTCTGCAGCCAGCCTGGAACCGGCTGCTTGTACTTCAGGTTCTTGTCAGAAGAGCTGCAATCAAAGCCTGCCCTGAGTATTTCCTTACTCAAATCAGTGCTCCAACGTTGCTTTTATTTTCCAGCCTGATGTGTCACAGAGCTTTCATTAGAGCTCTGGCATGCCCAAGGAGCACAAAGCTCTCCTCTGGCTCCATACACATGAACACTTCCAGGATGTCTATGGGCTCCTCTCCTGTGGAGAGTCATTCCTCCTCCAGCCCAACCTGGATAATTGTTGCCCATTGTGTGAGGGCACAAAAGCACTTGTTGGTAGAATGCAGCACTTCCTCCAGCAAAACTTTCTGGTGGAAGGCAAGTCTTAGACTAACTCTGGGCTGGGTGCAGTGAATCACAGCCTGGAAGATGCAAGCAGGACATTTATACCCCATGGACCAACCCTGACAAGAAATGTCACGACTGCAGCCCGCTCACAGCAAGTGCAGCAGCCTCCATAAAGGACACAAAATCTCTTCCTGAGCTTTTGAAAGGCAGGTGTTGGAAAAGGGCACACGAGGAAAAAGTGGCAATTTACTGACAAGCTCCCAGGCAGGCAGGCAGGCCAGCAATATCAGAGACTCCCATCCGTCACTCGGAGCGAGCAGAACATAATTCCTCCTGTAATCAGGATGGAAAGGCGTGTGGTCTGGGCTAGCAGGGAAAAGGTTGGCTCATATTAAGACCAAGTGTCAAGTGCTCCCTAAGATGGCTCAGGCGCTAATTCGAGAAGTCACCTGGTGGCAGCGGGTCACCAGCTCCCTCTACAGACAACCAGGACACAGCCGGACCCCTGCAGAACTGCAACAGCAGGCGCACACTAACAAAGAGAGTCCCCTTAAACCGGAGCGGAATTCTCCTCCTCACCAGCGATAATAGTGACCCCAGTGGATGCCAAATCCTTTGTTTTTCTCTGCGGGGCCAGGTGTGCGGCGCTGCGCCATCCCGGCGCGGATGGAGGAATGGCTGCGATGCCATCAGCGCTCCCCAAGGCACACGGAGCGCGTCTTTTGTTCCCTGCCAGCCGAACAAAGAGCCGGAGCGCTGCATGGAAACGCAGGCGCCACCGGGCTGCCGGAAAAGTTCAGCAGCCCGGAACCAGCAGCCTGCTCGGAAACAAAGTGCCCAGACCGCTCAGCACAGCAATACCTCACGGAGCAGCACACACCGGCCAGCATGTCCCTGCCCGCCAGCATCCCTCCAGCATCCCGCCGGCATCCTGCCTGCCAGCATCCCACAGCCCCGCCACACAAGCCACACAGCCGTAGGTGACACGTCCAGCCAGTGACAAGGATGTAGCAGGGGGAAAACCCGCACAGGTTTGGGAGGAATGGGCTGAGCAAGAGCGACGCAGCATCAGGACCGAGAAACTGCTGAATTCTCATCCTTGCCCCAACACCTCTTTGTTTCAGCATCGCCCGGCTGGGGGAGGTGGTCTAAGGATGTCTAGAGGAGTGAGATGGGACTGCTTAAGGCACAAACATCTTTCTCAGAAGCCTGTGACAGGCAGAGCAGCTCCAGCTGTCCTTGCCTCCTACCTCCCTTCATCTGCGAGGCGGGGAACTTATTGTCCAGAGAAACAGCATGGCTTTGGACTTTTTGTCCTTTTGTAGTATTAGGACTATTATATTCTCTCTTACTTTTAACCTAATGAACATTTTGTGTTTTCTTTCTGAAATTTCTCAGTGTTTGCAGGTGAGAGAAATCTGTTCCCCCCACTCCCACCCGTGCAAGGAACATTCTTCCAAAGACAATCCAAATCGCAGGCAGGGGGCAGGGTACGTGCAAAAGTGGGCAAGCTGTTCGCTCCTCACAATAATTAGAGAGTGTTTCCATGCCAGGGAAAAAGAAGAAAAGAGTTGCACCTGCCTGTGTTTCCCCCAGTGCCACCAGCCTGCCAGGGGAAGCTGGGCAGCTCCTTCCTTCCCTGTGCACTGACCACAGCAAGGGTGGTCTGGGGTGTGTGAAGGAGGATGCTGAGCCACACAATCCTACAGCCAAACATTCCTGATGTGCTGGAAGGCTGCACAAATGTACAGCACCTCCCAAACCTCTCACAGAGAGGAGCTGCTCCCTCCTGGACACACTGAGAGCTCCTGGAAAACTTTGGAAGGGTCTTTTCTCTACACTGCTGTGCACTTTTGCTGTCACACAGTTCCCTTTACCTACAGGACCTGTTAATAAAAATTGCTATTATGTGGCTCCCACAATTGAAAACCCTCTATCATCCCCTGACCTGCTGCAGACCAGGCACTCTGCTTTTCCATGTCACCACAGCAATACATTTCAGCCAGGTCAGAGCACTGTGCTCACCATTCCTGGCACCATGGCAGCACGCAGGGATGGAAGTGCCCATTGTGCCAGGCTTCTGTGCCAGGTGAGCAGTGTCTGGCGCTTGGGATGCAGGAGCTCATCAAACCCGAAACACTCCAGAGATGCAATGGGGAAAAGTGGGTGAGAGAGGACAAAGCAAGAGGAAAGGTTCAGTTTGCCAGAGTTAATGATTAAATAATATATAATTAATACAGCAGGGTCCCACCTTCGCTCTGTTTATCCCCTATGGGAAGCACAGCTGAGTGGGCACTGATCTGTGAAAGGTTTGGTGATGATGTGCATCACAGGGCTTGGGACCCAGGACCCTCCTTCACCCCCTGGGTGCAGGGTGCTCCTCTCCTGTGCCAGTCCCTGCTACCCTGCCCTTCCTGAGGCTGTGTGGAACGAGCTGCTCGCTGTTCCTACAGAATTCATCTGACCCTGCTGCTGTCCCTGCCGCCGCACAGCTTGGCAGAACTTCCTCGGAGGAACTACAGCAACAAACTCAGATGCCAGGGTTTGGAGATAAGCAGCCAGCAAACAGCCAATTTCCATACAATGTATAGAAAAGAGGGGAGAAAAAATACACAATACTGGGAATCCCTAATGAACCAGGGTGAAAAACAGGACAAGTAAGTAACAAAACAGAATAGATTTTCAATAAGGGCACAGCAAGTTCTAGTGGGTAGATTTAGCAGATAGGGGAGGAGAGAGAAGAAAGAACAGAAGCCGGAAAAGGAGATGGGAAGAAAGCAAGGGGATCAGAGCAGCCTGTCCAATGGGGAGGATGCATCAGAAGATTTTAATTTCCTTTATTATTATATAGATAGTGCCAGCTCATTGCAGAGCAACAATTCATCTGCCCTGGTAACCCACAGTCTGGTGCTGGATGTTTCTGGACAAGGCTAGTGACCTTTAAGCACTTCTTGCCTGTGGCACCCAGCATAACACAACAATGAAACAATAAACAAACATCACTGCATTTCATTTATCATCTCATAAAGGTGCTTGTTTCAGTGTAAAAGCTGACAAAGCCAGCTGGTCCCAAACAGAAAGACCTTTGTGTCATTTGGGCGCCCCGAGTGCACACCTCATTACTGAAATTATTTGGTTTTCCACATTGCTGTAGCAAGTTCCTCAAGTTAATGCAAACCCTCCTCTTTGCATTTGTTCCTCTTATTATATCCTAAATTTCCAAGCAGACCTCAGAGATGGGGTGTTGCTCCTCAGACTGAGGGGCTGCTTTAGCCCCTGCCATTCATGGCACCTGCAGGTAAACACCAACCATGACAGTGATCACTGAGGGGTGATCATGAAGCCCCTAAAGCATCCCACAGGGACACACCAGTGGGTTAAGCTCTCTCCTCCATCACCCCCACCCAACTGATCCCTGCTCCATCCCTCCTATCCCATAGACTGGTCCCTTATCCACCTGCAGACTGCTCTGTTATCCACCACTCCCATCAGCTGGTGCCCTCTCCACCACACCCATCTGGACCAGCAGTGGCACCTAAACCCCCTGGGCTGCAATTTGCCCCAGCATCACTGTCCAGCAGACCACTCACACCAATATCCCACTAAGGGACCTGCTCCATCCATCCATCAGCACCTGAGCACTGCCCGTGCCAAATCCCTCTCTCCAGACCAGGATCTGCTCCAACATTTCTTATCAGACTGGTACCCACTCCATCATCCTTACCCATACCTGTACCTGATGGAGCGTCCCTGGACCGGTACCTCAGCCTCTCTAAAAGGAGAGGTACCTGCTCTACCACATCTCTAACGGGAGTGGTACCTGCTCCAGCATCTCTGCCCGGACCGGTACCTCAGTGTCTATAAAGGGAGTGGTATCTGCTAAAGCATCCCCACCCGGACCGGTACCTCAGTGTGTGTAACAGGGCAGTACCTGCTCCGGCATCCCTATCCGGACATGTATCTCAGCATCCCTAAAGGGACCGGTACCTGCTCCGGCATCCCTCCTCGGACCGGTACCACCGCGTCTCCGGCGGGAGATGTACCTGGTCCCGCAGCCCTGCCCGGCCCCGTGCCCCATCCAGCCCCGTCCTGCCCGGCGGGCCGGTCCCGCCCGGGGCTCTCCCCGGCCCCGCGGAGCCGCGCGGGAGCGCAGCGCGCTCCGTTCCCACTTGGGCACGGCGAAACCCGGGAGAGCCGGAGACAAAGAAACTGTCCGGGCGCCCGCCCCCTCCTCCGCCGCTGCCGCCGCCTCCTCCCCGGTGCCCAGCACCGCTCCGCGCCCCTTCCCCGCGCAGGGCCGGGGGGATTTACCCGCTCTCCTCCTCGATCTCCGAGATATCGGCGAAGATGAGGAAACCGACGAGCAGCGTGAGCAGCGCCAGCGTCCAGCCCCGGCACGGCAGCGGCATGGCTCCGGGGCTGGGCCGGGCTGGGCCGCTCCGCGCCGCTCCGCGGGGTGCGGAGCCCGGCGCCGCGTCCCGGCTCGGCGCCGCCGCCGCCCGGCGGGGCCGCTCCGCCCCTCAGCGCCCCCGGCCCGCCCCGCCGGCGCGGGGAGGCTGCGGAGGGGCGGGGAGGGGGCGCTCGGGGCGGGCTCGGCCCCGCCGCCCCCCGCCGCTAAAGTTTGAGGCGCGGCGCCGCGGCCCGCGCGTCCCTCACCGCGGCCCGGGCTGAGGCGGGAGCCGCCGCCTCCGCCGCGCCCTGCGAGCCCCCCGGCCAGCTCCTTCGGCCCCTGGCAGCCTCTCCAGCCCCTGTCAGCTCCTCCAGCCCCTGGCAGCGGGCTGCACTCCTCGCCGCTCCGCCGTCTCCTCCCCTGCGCCCACCGCGCTGTGCGGCGGGGTCGCTCCTGGCCGGGTAGGGGGGGGGGTGAGCACCGCGCAGGCGGGGCGTCTGCTCCGCGAAAGGACAAAAAACTGCAATAAAATCAGACAGCGGGAACTCCCGCGCGCGGTGCCTTCTCCTCCTTAAAAACAACAACAAAAAACCCTGGATAACTTATCACACCCGGTTCTATTACTATCAGTTGTTATTTTAGCAACAATGATTTCTTGCGCTCCTATAAATACTGACCGTCGTAACCGCGCTAGTCCTGCCATGACTCTGGATCCCGCTGGAGTTTGTGCGGGCAGAATTTATTTAAGAACAAAACTGCAAGGTAGGTGTTCTGCTTCAGAGATGCTTGGCTGCATCTCAACCACCTTGCAACCTCTGCAAACATCCTCCTGCAGGCTACAGGCGCCCTTGGGTTTTGTTACGAAGAGAAAAACTGCAGTTTCTACACAGAAAGTGTGTGAAAGCCGGGAAAAACACACAAGTACTGGCTGGACCAAAGAACCGCCGAAAAACCACCCAGAGGTGCTTTCCCTATATCCCTGTTATCTGTTAGTCCAGTGACAGACACGGTGAAGAGAGGCTTAGGCAATGCCAGCCTGGCACAGCCTCACCAAATCCAAGCACAACTCTTTCAGAGCAGAAAGTTGCTGAAAATCAGAATATCTGGTGATATATGCACTGCCGAGCTGGAGAGGCACGCGATAGATTTATAATGCAGCAGAGAGAAGCAGCACAGATGTGTTGAGAGCGAGAGATACTAATTGCTTACATATTTAAAACAGCATCTTTAGTCTGAATGGGAGGCACCATTAAGCAAAACAGAGCTATTAACTGGGGCCACTTGGAAAGCTGCCATTTTCCCTTCTGTGCACGGCTTTTTGCATCAATTCAGAAGTACAGTGTGGTACACTGTCAGTGTTGTGTGATTCCTGCCGAGGTGCCTTGCACCAGGATAAAGCTGTCCATATGTACAGGGATGCTAACACCAGTATAATGTATGGAGAGACAAACTCAGCGCAAGACTTTTCTCTTTTATCTGGATTAAATGGTGGAACGAGTGTGTTATGGCCCACGTGCTTTCCTGGGGATTCTGAAACTCTTGTAGAAAGAGAGACAAACAAATCACCATTACATTTATAGGTAAAAAATACGACACAGGTGAGTCTGGTACAATTATATTGTAGTGTGTATGTGGCAAATTTACACTCCAGTATACAGCTTTCATAATGGAGCACATCCAGGACCCTGGGGAGAAAGTGATTTTAGGTGGCATAAGTAGCCCCATAATTTACCTTCTGCGTAAATCTGAGAAAAGCCCAATTTTCCTCCTGTTTTATTCATCTTGGACTCCTTTTGCCCACCCTGTTCTGGAGCTCCCCAGCAGTGTGACTGGCCTGAGGATGAGGAACAGGCTCTGAGGTGACCTTGCTGGGGCAGGGATGACATTGGGGTTTCCCGAGATGCAGCGGGCACAGCGCCGGTCCCCTGTGATTCGGGAGCACCACACCGCAGCTGCCTTCTCCTCCTTCACATCCTCCAGAATGCAGATGGAGATATCTGCTCCTGCATCTTTTTCAGCTCCATCCCAGGTGGTGTTCCAGCCTCTTTTGTCTGATCTTTGTGTTTCAGTTGCCAATCACAGTGTCAATGTGCAAGAGCAGAAATCTCGATGGAGGCTCAGGAATAAGAGGGGGGATCATTCAGTGCACAGTGGGAGTTGGTTTGCCTGGACAAGGACTCTCAGGGGCAAGGGCATTCTCTCTGCTGAGATGCTGCTTCTGCTGAGGAGTAGCTTTTCTTAAAAGACACGCTGGGATTTGGCTCTGCTCCTGTGTAAGTCAATGGAAATGCTGCTATTAAATGAAATTGAAAAAAAATCCTCCTTGCTGGGTGAGCTGAGAGTTAAGCTTGATGCCCTTCACTGGAGAGCTCCATTGCTAGGGGCTCACACAAAGAGCTCTGTGAATCCTCTACTTGGTGTCATCTGTTGCTTTCTTCCTCTGAAACATGTAGGTCAAAAAAAAAGGTCATTCTTTGGCTGATTGGGCTTCAGACACAGGGACCAGGACCTTGAAGTGCAGCTGGTTTGAGGTGACGAGGGAGCAAGCTGGATAGAAAATGCAGGAACAGTGCAGCTTGCAGAATTATTTTGTAATCAATTAACAAAGCTGTGTAACACCACCAAGTGTGACTCTGCGATGAAAACCTTGAGATCTCAGTGCACTGCTGAGGGCTGAATTCTGCATGGTCAGGAGTCTTACTGCAGTGATAAGAGGAAATTAATATAATAATACTGGCTACAGAGAGGACAGTTTACTCTGCATTCACCCCAAGTCCATCCTTTACAGCGTCCTGGCCAGATTTGAGGGAGGAGCAAATAATCCACCCTGATAATGCACCAGTTTCATGCATTGCTCATTATCCTGAAGAACTGCAGACTGCTTTGGAGCAACTGCCATAGTTCCTCAAGTGTTAGTCATTCTGCAAATTCAATCCACCATGAATCTTTACATGATTCAGCTTAAACAGGTGCATAAATGTTGCAGGATTGGGTCCATAAGCACCCACAGCCTCAATTTTATGTCTCATTTGTAAGATGGGTTGCAGGAAGATGAGAGCAAACTGTCGCAAATAGACTGTTGTGGTAGAGTAATATCTTCTAAAACAGAATAAAAGCTGATTATATCTTCTAGTTCCTAATAATTTGAGGAAGTAATTCTGTATCCGGAACATTTGCAGTAAATACAATAAGGTCTACTTAAAAAAAAATAAAATCTTAGCATTGCAGCTAAAGTAACTACACCAGAACAATATTGCATTTTCTGCTTTGTGAGGAGAAGAGAAAAGAAATGGCATTTTTACATTTTCTTTTGACCTTTGAGAAATATCAGGAATATGTAATAGCCACACTCAGCAGCAGTAGCTCAGAGGATTCAGAGAATAAGAGTTAAACACCTGGGGACATTTACAAACAACTGGCAGAGAGGTGATGAATTTAAGATGTGCGTATGAAAGGCACAGATACACAAAGAGTGCAAAAATAATACATAATTAAAATGCTTCTAATCTATGTGAGAAGCATCACTGAGGTGGGCAGTGACTCCTGAGTAAGCAGAGGGGGGGCAGGGAACATGACCCATGAGGTCCCTGCTATGCTGTGCCAAATGCTGGGACCTGGTGCAGGGAGAGGTCTCAGGGGACCTTTCTCCATCAAATTCGTAATGCTGTAAAGCACACATAACCTTTATCGTATCTGTCAGCCAAAATGAGCAAAGTTTACAGCCCATTTTATACAGCTGAGCACTGCTCTGATGTGACAGAGGGGCACAGGAGCCTGGGCTAGCCGAGGTTGTCGTGTTCCATCGTGTCACTGCTGACGCCCAGCCTGCCTCTCGCTGCTCTCGCCAGCAAAACCCTCCCACGAAGGAGAGGTGACTCCCAGGGGCCATGAAGTGTCCTTTCCTCCCCAGCAGGTTCACTGGCAAGAGGGAAGGGTGCTGTTTCAGTGGGTTTGATGCCCTTCATCTTCTCCTGAATGCTCTTGCTGGTCTCCATGCTGAGCAAGGGATAGGACAGCAGCTCTGCTCATGGATGGAGGGTGCTGGTAACAGCCCAGCAGCTTCCAGAGCTGACAGTCTCCTCACCTGGCTTCATCTGCCCTTGGGTAAGTGGTTTCCAGCTGGATTCTGAAGTGGCTATGTCCATTACTGAAGTCCATTCACCTGGCTCCTGAAGGACAAGCAGTTTGTCCCAGGCTGGGGAATATAAATAGGGCTCTTTCTTTTTATTCTTTTTTATTCTTCTTAAGCAGAGAGCACTGAGTTGCAGCTCAAGCAGAGGAATTTAGACCTGTCCTAAAGTCAGTGAACCTGAATTTTGCCACATTACAGGGCTCCATAACATCCCCTATTGATGTGGGTAAAGAAGCATCCTCTTGCTCCTCATCTTCTAGACAGGGAGAGCCTTCACATCCTTGCATAAAGAGCCAAAACTCTCCTGATTTTCTCTTTTCAAGGATTTTTGCCATTGGAAGGAGGATGCCTAGTCTTTTGTCTTTTTTGTACCCAGACTTGTGTTGCAGCAATAAGAAAGCTTTGTTGAGTCACAAGAAAGGGAGAAGAAAATTAAACGGTATTAATTTCAAGCTCTATTAGGATTTTAAGAAAGTAAAATCAATAGAAAAGGATGGACTCAGTAGGGAATGTGACCTTATTTTCCCAGTGTCTGAAGGGGAAGTGCACACAATAGAGAGATAAAAATACATCTATAAAACCAGATCAGTTTCTTTGATGTTGAAGAAAAGAAGTTAAAATGTTTATGTGAACTTGCATCACTTGACTGGCATTTAGGAGAAGCGTCTTAAAGATAAAAAGAGCAAAACCAAAAATCCCAACCCCAAATCCATCAAAAAATCCCCAAACCCCACCCCATCCATTAGTCCTTTTTATTTCTTTCTCTCTTGCACTAAATTGTAAAAATGGTGCGATCTGTGCAATATTTCATCAAATATGACTCGCCGTTGTCAGAGCAAAATGTTTGATATAAAACAAGAATGATATTTCTTTTCTTTTTGGTCAGATAAGCTGGTTTGGATTAATAAAAATGCCACATTCACAATGATATCGATAATTTGCATGTGAAAAGCCTTCCACCTGGTAATGAAAACAATTTTTCAGTTTTGCCACCACTAGTCAGGAGAGATAAGGTCTGCCGTCCTCCCCCTTGCAATTAACCACTGACACACAAAAAACGGAAAAGGGAGGAAAAAGGGAAAAGGCAGAATATGTGTGACAATTGCAAATTGCCTGTTACCTGAACCTGATGCCAAGGAATTGATATTTCCACCTGCAGCTGCACAGCTGGCTCACTCCCACAGCCTGGCCCTGCGTGCCTGCCAAGCTGGGCACCTCCAGGTTGGGAAGGCTGAGCTGGGTATGTGCTTGTGTTAAATTTGTACACCATGTTAATGGCATTTAGGGGAGAAAAGCCCACCCTAAACCAAGTTTGCAGCCCCCCTTTGTGGTCAGCAAGCCACTGGGTGGCAGTGCTGTGTGTGCACGGGTGTTGTTTTACACACACATTATGGGGCCCCCTCTTTTTTGGGGGTGTTGTGACTCTGGGTATGTTTTGCTCATTGTGTGAAGCCACTGTGATGCCCAGGGCAGAAGGCAGGAGGAGAAAGGAGTTTCAGCTTTGAAGAACGTGGACAATTGCATCTCCATGGACCTGTGCAAGGCTCCACAGCTGAAGCAGGTGTGAGTGCCCAAATAACACCCCAGTGCTGGCATTCCACACTATCCAAGCTGTCCCAGCCTTTTCCTCAAACTTGCACTTGCAGTGTTTGTCTTGCACAGTCACCAGAGGAACAAAGAAACCATGTGCTGACAGCCATGGAACAGAAATGACTCAAGACTCTTCCCTGTTCCCTGCTTCTACCCTAACCCCCATGCTTCACCCCTTTTTCCCCACCTCACAGAGGAATAATTAACCCAGCAAGGCCATGTTTTCAGTGACTCAGAAGGTGCCCACGTTCTCAATGTGTATTAAAGATGCACATTTTTTGCACACAACCAGCAATGGTTTGAACCTAACAACACATCCCCCTGAGATAAGTCCAATGTGATATGTAATTCTCACTTATAATTGTAGATTTGAAGTGGCTGATAAACAGATGTAGGGTTCAGATGCCAAATGGAGACCTCAGCGAATTTCACATTTTGTGTTTTATCTCTGATTAAAGCTGCTAAGACATGACATTTCTTTCAGGTTTGTTTCTGCAGCACCTCCAGCACGGTATTCCTGCATTTCTTGGCCCTTGAAGCACAGGTCATATTTGACTCTAGGTTTGACCTGTTTCAGACTGACAGGTTTGATTAGTCTTGTTCTATACCTGACAGAAAACCAATTACTCTCTACAGCCACGTTGAGGGGGTAAATCTACCTAGTTTGGATAAACAATCTCACATGTAGGATGAAGGAACAAGCTGTGTACGGGCACTGCAAGGTGTGAGAGGGGGTTTCTTGCAGGAATAATTTGAGATCTCAGATTGTTCCCACCTGTGAGAAGTCAGAGGGAAAAAGAGTGACAACAAAGGAATAGATAAAGAAGGAGAAACCTTTATAACCCTCCTTTGGGCCATCCAAGACAGCACTGTTAACCACTCAGCTCACCTTAGTGATGAGCGCACCTGAAAAAAACTACAGGAAGGCTCTCTTGCTTTTTCCTCACCCTCTTAGGGTGCTTTGGAAAAATTTTTGATTGAAATATTTGCAAAATGTTCAGGTTACAACAGCAATTAAAACGACCAAAAAAAGAAAAGGAACAAAAAAATTCACATGCACACATGGTCCTTTGCAAATGAGATCTCTTCTGCCAGGAAAACACGAGATCTGACAATATGTTCCATTTAGCAAAGATGACAAAACCTAAAAGGGTAACATTAAGAATGTAACTTTTTCTTCTCTCCACCTTTTGCTAACAGCTAAAAAACTGCTGTGCAAAAGGCCTTTAATGTGAAGCCTCATTTCAGCTCTAGAAAGGCGCTTGATTTCTGTAACTACAGTGACTGTCGTTCTGCCCCCCATCAATAATAAATGCTTTTTTTTCCCTTCTCTTTTCTGCTAATATTTCTCATCCTTCTTGTCCTTTGTGGAGGGCAGAGCTGCCGAGGGAATTGCTCAGGCTTTGAAATGAAGGGAATTTTGAGAGAGCAAAGTAGGGCAAAAGGATTTCCCCTGGAGAGCTCTATCCAGAAGGTGCAGGGAGGGCATGGCCCCCAGGTTAGGTCCTCCTGTGAAGCAAGAACAGAACTTCTTGGCTAGAACTCATCTCTTGGTGGCCAACACCAAGAAAGAAACAATTATATCGATCCAAAAAAACTCTTAAGGAATTGCGAATACCCCAATCACATTAGGAGCAGCCAGGAGAGGATATTTCCAAGATCATACTTCCCTTCTAGGTTGCAAAATGGGATTTTTGAGTGCCTGCTCCTGGCTGTGCAGCACCACACGCTCCAAAACCCTCCTCTGTTGGGAATCTGATTTGTCAGCTCAGCGAGCACGTTCCCTGGGAGGGAAAACTTCAGTGCAGCTCGTGCCAAAATGTGATTTTTGCTCTGATCTGGGATCATTAGTGTCCTGTGTGGTGAGGAATGTGAATGATCTGCTGCCAGATCACACCTAGCACAGAACAGCCTCTGGAGAGGGGGCTGCAGGGAGCACTCCTTGCAGGATGAAATGCTCTGTACAAATGCAGGAGGAGGGAGTAGAGAGAAAAAGGACCAGTGTGGGGGAGAGAGACCACAGGCATGCAGCAGCCTCCCTGACCTAGTGGTTTATTTATGGCAGTCCTAGAGGGGAAGGAGCCATGCAAAGATCATGAGCCTGCATGCTGCAGTAAGTGGTGGATATGTGCTGGCATATATTTAGCAAGCAGGAGTACAAAGCACAGAACCTACAGAGGATGGGGAAATGCTTCCAGTGCTTGCAAGGCAACAAGCAAGAGGAGAGGTTTATTGGAGGAACACAAAAGATTTGCCATGTCTTTTTCCTAGAAATAAATTACAGCATGATTATTGGGTTTGCTTCTTTGAAAGCCAGGGTGTTTCCCCTCCCTGAAAACACCTCACCATGCCTCACTCTTGGGCTGGCCAGCAACTTCAAAAGCCTCAGCAGGGAATTTTGGATGCTGGCAGCCCTCTCAGGTGTGTAAAAGAGGAGGCTGTGTGTGGGATGAGGCGCCTGAGAGGTGTTTCACAGCGAGCTGCTCTGTCCAGGGTAGGTGAACAACCAAAGGAGCATTGCAGGGAATAGGCCTCCAGTACAGCAGAAAAAAAGCAGAATCTATGTCAGCTGCAACCAGTTGCAATGTTGATCACCCTGACAAATCCCTGCTCTGGAAGGTTTATAAAGCACAGTATTACAGGAGGGGACTGCACAAAGATTTACTCTGGGGAAGGGCCCATCACTGCGGCCACCATAAATAGAAGTTATTGAAGGGGTTCTCCTTCACATCCCACTGGAGTGAAGCCTGATTCCACCAGGATGGAGCAGTCAGTGAGACCTGGAGCAGCACGGGGAGAGCAGGGGGAACAGGAGGTGTTTGCAGCATCCATCAAACCTTGCACATCACAAAAATATTAATCCCTATGATTAAATGAGAACACAGTGTCACTTTAGAGCTCTTGGCTCTGTTGTCTAAATCAAACCTCATCAGAAATAGGATCTTAAACAAGAGCCTGTTACACCCTCTTTGGTTTCTGAATTTAGCTCCTGCTTCAGCCTCAGGGATTTCAGAACCCTGGTGGCCTGAGCTCCTGGAGATCTGCGGGACACACAGAACACCAAGTGTCCCTGCTGCCTCTCTAGGCCTGAGGAAAGCTCAGAATCATCACTGGGCTTATCCTGTGGACCTTGATGGTCCCTGTGGGTTCCTCCCAGCTCAGCATATTCTGTGATTCCATCAGCCTTGACTTGATTTCAGGAGCTGGATTTGATTAGTCCAGGAGTGGACTTAATGCTTGGACTTGCATCTCAATCAAACTTATCTGTCATTCATAGATTCTAGTGGAAAAAAAAATAATCTCCGTTTATATATGGGAATATAACAATCAATCAAACTTTATAGCTCCTGTTTCCATTCTAGCAGCTTATAACCACATAATAAAAGCATATAATGAAAACATCATAAAAGCACACAGTAAAAACACATTCACCATGCAAGTATTGCCATCTTAGCACATCCTGGATAGAAATGCTGGAGAATTCTTGAGGCTTCTGGTATGTACTAATAGCCTCCATTACACTACATCACACTCACCCTTCCCACTTGAGGAGTGCTCTCTATTTAAACAGCAGTGGTTATAGAAGATGCCTGTAAATATTTGGATTCAGCACATTATGGACATGAAAGACCTCCAGAAGAATTGTGCTTTCCTGGCTTTACAAAGTTAGTTAGAAGATTCTATGAGAAAAGCCTCTTCAGCTGCTTTTGTTGTATTATAGCCCTTATTGGAAAAGCTGCATGAGGTGGGTGTTGCATTAACACTCTTCTTCCCTGTGGTTTAAATTAAAGTTCATCTTCACAGGCAGCTCCCTGCTTCACTTGAAGGATGCAAACAGCTCGTTCTGCCTCCCTGCTCTTCCTTCATTTCCCTGACACTTTTCCATAAATCCTTGCTCCAGCAGAGCGCGATTTGCTCAGTGTGGAGGAACCAACACCCTGAGATGATTCTGCACCCTGATAAAAGGTTTTGGGCCCAAACTGCTGTGATTCACCTCAGCTGGCTCTCAGTGTGTGGCACAGTGGCAGGGCAGGAGCACTCTTGGAATTCTCTCCCACCCCATAGATGCAGCTCCTTTATGTGGGGAAGCTGCTGAGGTCAGAGCTTTGTGGATTTGCCCACTTGTCCCTCCACATATTTTCCAAATTTCTCACAAATTTGTCTCAGGGAGTGAATAAACCAGAAATTAATCATCAAACCTGTCACAGTGACTGTCTGTGACTATTTCACAGAATAGTCACCTCTCACTTTAATAAGAGCCTCTTGAAATCTTCTCACTTTCAAAGATTTTCATTTCGGTTTGAAGGAAACATTACAGTGATACTATGGACCTAATGGCTCAGCTACAGGTTGATTTTTGTATTTTTTTTTAAAGCCACAGATGTTCCTGTAATATCTAAAATGACTGAACCTGTTTATATTAGAGATTAAAGGCGATATAGTTCCCAGTTTTCCCCAGCTGCTTATTTTGTGGCTTTGGGAAGCACTTTTTACTCACATGGCTCTGCTTTTTTCCTCCATTACTTTCCTCTCCTTTGTTTGCTTGACACTTTCGTGCAGAGAGAGGGCAGAAACCTGAGGTGGACAAATGTGATTTGATGACAGAGCTGGTGGGGGGCAGGTGCAGTCAATCACACTGCCATGAGCTCTCTTGTGTGCCATCAGCTGGGGCTTGTCTGGGGAGAGCCCCTTGAAATGATGCCAATCCAAAGCTGTGATGCCTTTGCATGGACTCTGAGTCTGGTGCAGTGTGTCACTGTTCCCCCTCTGGTCTGCAGGTGTGTTAAGGCTGGAGGTTGATTTACCAAAATCAACCAAAAACTACAGATTGATTCAGCCACAGAGTAGAAATTCCTGAGGAGTCCTTCAGCTCCTCTCACAAAACACAAACCCACCATCAGAGGCTTCTTTTTTTTTTTTAATTCCAAGTTCTCAGCCTCTTCAGAGACACACTAAATTAACCTGAACTCCCTTGGCTTCCCTTAATCTTACAAAAATGCAAGAAGCAAAGTAACTGCACTACAGATGAAGGCATCAGAGCTGCCCCCCTTACTCCAGCTCAGAAGCTGGCCCTGGGATTTTAACTGTTCCTTTATCTACTGAAAAGGAATGTTGAAAAGTTTAATTGGCATGTAATGAGATAACTATAACAAGTTAATTAGTTCTCAATTAAATTGTGTTTACCATACGTTCTGAATATGTTGTTAGCAATTAACGACACCTAATGAACTTGCACTAGCGACTGAGTTTACTGTGATAAGGAAAATAATAATAATATTAATAATAATAATAATGCGCACACGTGGTTTCATAGAGCATTAGAAGCAACAAATGATTTAATAAGTATGTGGTTAACTCATCATATCTTGTGCAGCCACTGGAAGGGAAACAGGCAGGAAATTTATTCTGGCACATCTAGCTGGGGTCTGGCAGGAAACAGTTGGCTTTTAGGATAGGTCATCTTGGAGAAAAAATTCCCTGAGAGCTGTTGAAGAACTGCAGAGGAAAAGGGAAAGCAGAGCTGCAGGATAAGGTGATTCAGTGTAGATATAAGAAAGCATGACAGTTCCAGGTTGGACAGGGCTTTGAGCAAGTTGGTTTAGTGGAAGCTGTTCCAGACCATGGTGGGGAGGCTGGAATGAGATGATCCTTAAGGTCCTTCCAATTCTGTCATTCTGTGATAGTTTTACAACAAAGAAAGATCATGAACAATTGGGATAAGATAGAAACCCCTGTGGGTAAGAGAAAAGGGTTAAATTCTTTTCCAAGATCACTTGAGCAGGTGAGTATATGGAGAGCAATTTGTCTCTGTGCTGCCAGTTAACCTCCCCTTAATGCTTTGTGCCATTAGAGTGTCACACTGAACAGGCATTAGAAGGAAAAAAACCCTACAAAGTAATTTACATTTTAATGAATTTTTAATTGAACCAAAATCTGTTGTTTCTGTTTAAAGATGCAGTGTTGACTTTGTGGTCTGTGCTGCTGAGAGCCAAGTGGGATCTTAATGTGATAAAAACAATGATAACGCTAAGCTTAATTAGGTTTGAAAGCATCCCTGGAAAAGTGGCGGGGAATAAAAACGTCACCTTCCCTGATGGAAGCCAAGCAGGCAGGCCTGGGAGAGCCTGGACCACTTGGCCAGCCTGGCTGCCTTGAAGCAACAACCAGAGCTGCTGCTTCTTGCTTGTGTAAAGCTCAGCCTATGGCCTGAGTGGGCTCAGAGAGACAAACCTGACTCAGTAACGTTGGTTCCATCTTTTCCTGCCATTAGATCCAGCTTTAATGACTGCCAGGACCTCCTGGGGTTTCTCTAATCACGTTTCCCTTCATAAAAGGGTACACTGAAATGCCAGAGCTGGCAATCACACTTCCCATGGCTGGCACTTGGAGGCATGGGCTCTCATGCCCTTCTCTGCCCTGAGGCAAAATGATCTTACCCTCCTCTATGCACCCAGCCTGGAGACAAGAGAACTTATTCTCCTCTATGAACCAGAGCTTGGAGAGAATCTTATCCTCCTCTATGCACCAGAGCTCTGAGACAAGAGGACTCACTGCACTTGGATTTAACCAAAAATGCTCCCTAGTGTTGAGGTGCACGCGTTTGCTCTCTCTCTGGGTACCTGTAATCCTGATCCAGACATTATAAGGCATTTTATTGTGTTTTTAGTGTCTTGTACAGAGCAATTTGCCAAGTGGATCATGGCACGCACATACCCAAGGAGCTCACTGAAATGGCAGCAAAGCAGCTTTTTAACACTAGTTGCACATCCTCTACTTTCATCTTTCCTCTGGCTGCCTCTGCTCCTGGGAGGATTGCTCTGTTCATAACATGCTCACAGATTCACATAATTAAACCTTGGTTTTTATTAGTTATCATTTATTAGGTTATTGTTGATTTGGTTGTAGCATGAGCATAAGCTGAATACACCCCTTACCTCCACAGAGAGCCTGAGCATCTGACACTCTAACGAGCCCAAATAAAATCACAGCAATTGAAAACAAGCTATGGCAGCAGGTTTCAAAACCTGTTAAAATCACTTTGTGAGCTTTGTCTTCAATATCCTGCTGCTACTTACCAGGTCTTGCATTTTCCAGCAATTTGCTCCACTCTTGCTCTTTTATGACACTGAATTTATACTGCACAGGAGTCCCTAGCCTCAATGCTCAACTTTGAACTTTACATTATATACCATGTTATTTTTGGCTTTTTAAAGTAAGGTTTCCCTTGACCAATTTATTTCATACCTCCTCCTGCTACCATGGGCAGTAATTTGATTCCCTGCTAGCATGGGCTGGAAACATATTCCTGTCTAAAGTGAGCAAGTTTGTCATTAAACATCTTTGCGTGCATAGTGGGTGCAGAGGAGTTAAGACAGAGACCTTGCACCTCATCACATGCCTGAAAAACTCCTAATTTCTACTACTCCTAATTTCTGCTTGGAAGCAAGGAACTTTTCACTGCTACATCAATTTTTCAACTGCTGCTTTCTCTTTCAGAGGCATTAAACTCCAGACTCACTCTCCCTGCCTTGCTGCCGTATCTGAGCTGCTTCTCTCTGGAGCTGCACCATCTGAGCAGAGAGAGCCACAGCACTCACTCCTCACGTTGCCTTGGCTTGGGAAATTATTCCTGCCTGCCTTTCCATGCCCTGGAACAGCAGGAGCTGTCAGAGCAGGCTGCTGCTGCTGGGTGTGATCAGCAGAGTGGTCCAAGAATAGCCCCTGGTCCTGACAGGGCATACTCCCAGAATAGCTGGGATGGCAGGAACTTTGCAGAAGGGGAAAGAAGTCACTGAGAATTTTGACTTTTAAGCAGGGACACCAGGGTTCCCAAAGCCACATTGCTGAGGAATTGAGCACAGGACTCAGCAGCTCTTGCCCTCACACATCAAGGGGGGCTCACCTGCCTCAGGAAGGTTATTAGGACCTCTCTGGGCAGGGGGATCCTGATGAGTGTTATCTCCCCAAGAGCAGCTCTGGAAGGGGTCAGAGTGTTTCCAGTGCATTGTGGTCCCTCTAAACTCTGTTTCATCTTGGCTACTGAGAAAAGCAGTCCCAGAGCTGGAAGGCTGGGTGCAATTAACAGAGCTGGGAAGCTCTCAGGGCACAGAGAGGGATGGAGGAGAGGCCTTTTTACTTGTCTTCCTGCTCTACTTGTACAGGAACTGTCACTCTCTAGCCCATAGGAGCTAACTATCCTGAAATCTGGGGAACAGCTGCTGAATGACAGAGATGGCTTTGCATTTATACGATGATCATTACTGGAGGGTGTGAACTCAGCTCCTGCAGATAAGCTCTAAGTGTGGGAGGATGCCACATCATTTTGCTTCTTCAGAAAGGGTCTTTCAACAAACTGTATCTTCTCTTCTCTTCTCTTCTCTTCTCTTCTCTTCTCTTCTCTTCTCTTCTCTTCTCTTCTCTTCTCTTCTCTTCTCTTCTCTTCTCTTCTCTTCTCTTCTCTTTTCTCTTCTCTTCTCTTCTTTTCTCCCTCTCCCTCTCCCTCTCCCTCTCCCTCTCCCTCTCCCTCTCCCTTGTCCATTGCTGTGGGACATTAAATGTCAGGTCAATTGAACAATTTTCCATTTTGCCGTGACAGCTGCAGGCCCTTGAGATCCTGTGGCCCCAAGAGATGAAGCAGGCCAAGGGACCAGTGTCACTCTATCAGATAAACCCAAGTATATCCCTGGCAGGTCCTGGTGAGCACCACACCAGAGTTTCTGCTTTTGTGACGAGATGAAAAATAAATATATTTTAAAAAACCCTGGCTAATTGCCTTTTTGCAGGTTTAGGTGACTGTGGCCCAGCTCTACAGAAAAGGCTTTTCTGAAGTGAAGCATCTCTCTGAGATTGTTTTTTTCACCATAGCTTTATGTAAAATCTCTCTTCTTCTTCCCCACAGTTGAATCACATCATTGATCTTACACTGCAAGCTTTGCCTCTCCCTTTTCACCTGTTCCTGTCTCTGTTCCACACAGCCTGGTAATGATTCCAAGATACAAAAGCTCACTGCCTTCCTCATAATGAGTCCACTTCTGTCACAAAGCATAATTTTGGGTACCTGGATGGAAAATATTGTCCAGATCCCATTAATGAAAATGCCTTTAATTCTGAAATAAGGATGATTTTGTGGCTCTCTTTTGGAAAAAAATGAGGACAACAAAGGGAATTTAGTGCAGAAGGGCCTAAAAAGATCCATTCCACATGCTGCAGGCCACAAAACACTCTCCATCTTCTTTATCTAACTTAATGTCTAGAGGAAAAAATAAGCTCACAATGCACTGAGCTGCAGGATGTCTCCCACCCTTCTAAAGCAGCATGTCTGGGAGGGAAAGGCACCTGAAAGATGGGTTTATATGAAGCTGGGTTTATGTGAATGTTTCTGTGGTGGTTTAGGGTGTTGCCCCCTTCTCAGAAGAGCACAGGTGTCACAGACATCTTTTATGGAAAATCCTTTCCTTAGGATTTTTCCTCCTGAGAAGCTGAGAGGCCTCAGGAGCAAAATATAAACAATGGTTATCTGCTGCTGTGGAATGCAACAGGTGGATCTGTGATTGGTCTCATGTGGTTGTTTCTAATTAATGGCCAATCACAGCCCAGCTGGCTCGGACAGAGAGCCGAGCCACAAACCTTTGTTATCATTCCTTCCTATTCTATTCTTAGCTAGTCTTCTGATGAAATCCTTTCTTCTATTCTTTTAGTATAGTTTTAATGTAATATATGTCATAAAATAATAAATCAGCCTTCTGAAACACGGAGTCAGATCTTCATCTCTTCCCTCAACCTGAGACCCCAGTGACCACGGTCACACATAGGGACCTCAGCTGCATCCAGGCAGGCTCTGGCATCCTTCAGAGCCACCATGTGTGAGACAGACCTGTTGCAGAGGAGACTGAGGTGCTGAGCTTTGGCAGAGAGGCAGCAGAACAGCCAGGGGCTGTAATGTCTTAGGATATTACAGGAATTCACCTGTATGTATTCAGTGCTCTGTAACCAGGAGGGCCTGGTGAGCAGGTGGCTGTACACCCATGCCCAGCAAGACTTAGGTCAGTTGTGATCATGTTGTTGCCCAGCTCTGTAATGTGGTTAGGCACAGCAAAGCTGTCTTTCTAAGTGGATTGATGTAATTGACAGAAGCAAGCATCAGAAATTCCTAGGAGACCATGAGTATTATCTTCTTTGAATGCAAATAGTTCCTAGCACAGCAGCCTTGACTTTGGTTAGCCCTAATGCAAATTAATAAGCAAAATAAATTATATAATGGATGGAAGAACTTGAAAAAAACACTTCACTCAAGAAAGTAGAAGTGATTTTTCAATAGCACACTGTCCAGGTTTTCATCAGGCTTCAACTGCTTTTTGAATAATGAAAGAGATGAGCAAGTAAAATACATATGCTTAAACCACAATCCTAATTGAAACACATTATGGTCAAACAGGTCGTGTTCTACAGAGGTGGAGATCAGTGTGATAAAACCAGGAACAAGATGGAATTGTGCTTCAGAAGTGTTTAAAAGCTCTTCCCATTCCGAAGGAGTGGCTCACATTTGCAAAACATTTATTCAAGTCTCAGCTGAAAATAAATCCTTGAACGCAGTGATGCTACTGAGAGGTTGCACAGTGGCAGTGGCCTCTTTAATCATTGTCCTATTCAAGCCCTAATCAGGGCAGCATATGCAGGAATGAGTGGTAGGAGCTGAGAATTCACCTCCTCAGCAGGGTGAGATTGTCTGTGTGTCTTCTTTCTAATTAGAAGCTCTATTCAAATGTTAATCAGCAACACCATGATTAAGGAGGATTAAAGAGAACACTTGGCCATCACTTCGCTGATGTGGCTAAAGAGGATTTTATTTTTTTCTTCCTTGTAACAAATAAGGATGTTCTGCTCCTGATGGAAGCCGGTGTTGTTTGACTTCCCCTCAGCATCGAGGATGCCACCCCTTTTCCATGATGCTGCTGTGATGGGAGGACAGCTGTTTTACTTCCAAGACCTTCTGCCATCCCTCTGAGCCACACCAGTCCTTGGTAAACACTGCTGATGTTTGAGGAGTGACAAGGGACTCGCCCACCACAGCTGAGAGGAATTTGGGAAGTACTCAAAGCAAAGATGGCCGAGAGAAGGTCACAGGAATAATGTTTGTGCCTCTCTGACATTAGCTTTGAGCTCTGTCCTTGGTTATTCCAGTGCTTTAATATCCTTCTTATCCCATCCTCTCTGCCAATATGGGCTCCTAGATGGTTCTGTTTGGATTTTCCTTTAGAGAAAGGAAGAGAAATAATCACTGTCAGGGTAAGGTGGAATCAAATGAATCTGAGACAAATGGGAGAAGTCAATGAAGGAATAGTCTTATACCTGATGGAAATGGACATAACCCTGTAACTGGAAGGAACAAAACCACTGGAGATTAAAGCAGGATGACTCCAGACCAGACAGAATCAGATGAACCACAGAAACAATGGGCAATTCTCCACTCACAATTTCCCTGCTCTAGTCAAAGGGAAAAGGTGCTACATGATTGGAGACTGTGTCCTTCTCCAGCACCCTCTCTGAGGTGCCAGCCTCACATTTCATGCCTTGCCCAGTGGTACCACGTCATTGCCAATGCCTTCCCATGCCCACAATTAGGAGAAACAAAAAGCTCTCTTGTCTTTGTTTCTTCTGAGGAAAAAGCTCAGCTGGCATAAAATGAAACCATTTGTCTAATGGTCTTGTATTTGGAAAAAATCCCTTCAAAGGGACTGTACTGGAACTGGCTATTCCTCCAAATACATGAAATGATTTAATTAAAGGTGACAAGTTGAACAGAAATTTTAGTGCTTAGTGACCTCATTGTAAGTCTGTATTTTGCCTTTACAAAAAGTTAGCATCAGGTGAGGCTGCCCTGCCAAATCAAATGTCATAACCAAAGTCCCAACACAAAAACTGTTCTCTGAACTCCGAGGCTGGGGAAACTCCCTTAATTTGCATATTTCAAGGGAAAAAAAAATAAAACCAACAAACAAGAATGAGAAATTGAAAGCAATCAGCTCATTTCTGGTGGAGAATTTGGATGCTGCCTCTTGCATCCATGCATAATCCTCAGCACAGCATTCATTAGGCCGTGATGATTCATGACTGGCTTCTCCAGCTGAGACTCAGGATGGGTTCAGCCCTGAGCTGCCCTCACTGTCTGAAGGCATTTAACTCCAGGGGTGACAACACAAATTGCTGTGAGTATTTTGAGGCTGCCTCTGCTCTGTGGCAAAGTAAGGGTTGATTTCATCTGTGTTTCTGACAATACCAAAGCAGGCAAGCAGAATTTCAATCTGCTGCACTATGTATTATATATTTATATATGATTGTTTGGGGCAAAAAAACCTACCAGAGTCTTTAATTCTTCTTGGTATTGTACAGGAAGGAAAAGTGGTGGCAGCAATAGGCTGTGTGCTTGCTGAGTCCTTCCAGGCTGGATTCATTTTTAAAGTAAGCTGGAGGTCGGCTCAGAGTTGTCAGGGACTTGTGAAAATTAGGGGTTTTCAAAGCATCCAATTCCCATCTTGAGATGCTGTTTGCACTCAATATCCAGCCCAAGCCTTCCAATATCAGCTGGGCCTTCAGCTCACCTTTAGTCACACTAATAGACATTCAGAGGCCAGACCCCACCACTGAAAGGGCGACTCCTTGAACTGGAATGCTGTCCCATCTCAGATAGGCTGTAATCTTGGGAGGCACATCCGTGCCAGGTTTAATGCACATAGTGAAGGTCCCATGGAACAGACAGCTCTGTTTGCTGCACAAACTCTCAGTCCATTGACCCATGGCACCCTCCACATCCCTCCACTGTCACAGCTCACTGGGACCTGCACTAGGTAGATTAAGCACAGCTAAATCAACCTGCTCACATGTCAGCACAGCTACACCAAAAAATCTGGGGAGAACTGGAGCTGCAGCAAAGTGTGCCAGAGGGAAGGTGAGTAGGAAACAATTATTTGCTGTTCTTGCAGCAGAAGAACAAGGGATCATTATGTGAAACTCTGAAATTGCAGAGTCAAGCAAATGAGCATTTTGCACACATAGTTAAACTGAAATATACTGCCACAGGATAATGTGGGGGCTGGAGATATTCATGGCCAGAAAAACCTGTCAAGAGTCATTAAAAAGAAGGACTTAAATATTGCCTGAAGAACTGCATACAGTACTACAGCCTGAAGGTGAAAGGACACAGAGAGATGTTCCCTCTCTTCCAATACAAAAAGCTTCTGCTGCTGTTCACTGCTAGACAGAAACCAGAGCAAAGCTGATGTCTGCTTCAGATGAGTACAGCCATTTTTATAACCTTATAAAAAAATAAAAAGTTCTGCTCATGGATTTGTCCTTTCCAGGGAAGGTCATGATCTGCAGATATCTTTTCTGACAAATTTCGGAAAATAATCAGATAATCAAGTATGCCTTTGACTGATGCTGGACAAGGAGCACCTTCTTGGCTGATAGCAATAATCCCAAGAGTCCCTCCAGAGCCTAATGGATTGCCAGGACTCCCAAAGGTCACCTCCTACCAGCAGAGCTCTCCCAGGATAGATGAGCCCCACAATTAGCAATGCCATCCATGTCCTGCCAGGGCCAAGGTGGCAGTGCCTGCTTCTCCCCAGGCTCTCCTGTTCCAGCAGACTGAGAGGAGCCTGGCTCAGCCTCTCAGCTGCCCAGGTCCCTGACATTTCACTGCTGTCACTGTGTCTGAGCACCATAATTCAGCAGGGCTGTGTGAGCCAGCTCCAGCCAGGCAGCATCCACACTGCTGGCATCTGAGCTGCAGGCACGTGCAGCTCCCTGGCACTCCCCACCATGATTTCTACCCACTTTGGTGTCTCTTGCACCTTTGCTTGATTTTAATCTCATGGTGATGAGGTTAAACTTCCCTTTTCTCATCTCCAAAACTCTCACTAATGAGGTGGCTCTTCTTACCAAGACTGAGATCACCTGGTGCCATTTAGCTTGGGACACCCAGCAGCACTTTTCTTAGGAAAAGAGACTGGGAAGAGTTGAATTTCCTGTCTTCACAACTTTTTACTTAAAACATGGCTTTGCGTCAGGGTTGGGCACTTTCATCTGGCACTTTCTAGGGTTGGGCACTTTTCATCTGGCAATAAAATTCTCTTAAAGCATTTAAAATAAAAAACATCACAGAGTTACAAAACACCGAGGTTTTGATCTGAAATCATCACATTCCCACATGCTTAGTAACGTATTCATATTTTTCTCGCTCTCTTCTTTCAGCTAATGGTATCTCCAGAGGGGTTCTTCCAACCTCACCTACTTCTTGGCTTGCAAAGAAATAAAAAATCCTGATTGATGATCTGCAGGCAGACGTGATGAAAGCATTCCAATCAGAGGCACAACACTGGTGCCTGAGTAATGGGTTTCCCACGCCCACAGGAGGCACAGCACGCACCGAGTGATGAGGTTGCTCTTCTAGCAGGCAAAATTCTGCACCATCACATCTACATAAACAGCCACAAGTTCACGTCCCTGAGCTAAAAAACAGCAAATAGACAAACTCAGAACACCTCCCTGCACTTGTCTTTTCCCTTGTTAACATCCAGGCGTAAGCAGTAGCCTGTTGCAGGAGGTCATTTGTTTTAAGATTGTATTTGGCTTGACAGGAAGTCTAGACAGAGGAGTACTCAGTTAATCTGTCAAATTCCCATTGCTCTCCCATGCACTGAGCAAATCTTGGATGAGCTGGTGCCTGGAAGGTGAAGCAGGGAGCTGAGGCAGAGGCTTTGCCCCAAGGAAAGGTCCTGGCAGACAATGCCAGGACTGCTCTGGAAGCAGAGGAGGAAAGAGCTCATTTTCCTCTAGAAGCAGGGGAGGAAAGAGCTCATTTTCCTCTGGAGCAGAGCTTCAGGGTGCCATGACCACAAAACCTTTCTCCAAACCATGAGTGGAAGCACTGGTGAAGTTAAAGCTGGTGTAAATGGGATAAGTTGCTTTTCAGGGCAGCGAGACCTTGCTTTACAAATTTATAAAGGATATGTCTGTGTATAGCACTGGGTCACGGCTCAGTGGGACCCAAGCTGGGTCCCTTTAGTGCTTGCAAAAATCAGCAGTAGGAGAAAGCAGCTGCAGTTTTATTGTAGTGCTCTCCATGATGCTGTAATTCTCACTCCCAGGCTGATCTTTGCCACCCTCCTAGTGTGACATCTTTTGGCGCTTGCAGGTAACCTCTGCCATGAAGTGCTCACCAAATGGCTGCTTTCTTTTAGAAACATCCATTGCCACAGTCCCAGAGAGCTCTGACCAGCCAACACAAACCCTTTTGGGGGTCACCAGGGAATCTGGATGCCCATCCTGAATGCATGGTTAGGGAACAGGCAGCCCACTAGGCAGAGTGGTTCCACTTTTATGTCAGGCTCCTAAAACTGAATCTGTAGCTCTCAGAGCAGCAGTAATCAGCCACAAAACCTTGGAAAGACAGGCAGGCCAGGTTCATTTTAGATAAGGGAACTGTGAAAAATGACAGTGTGACAGACAACTGCACGAGGGAGAGCTCTTCACACAGCCAAGGCTTTACTGACAAAATGCTGCAACTTCCCTGCAAGAGCTGCTCAGTCACCCCCAGAGCTTCATCTGCTGGTGTTCCTCAGTTCACCCCTGCCAGGTGGGATCCTCCTCCAAGCAAAAGGATACAGGGAGTGGAATCCATGAGAGATGTGGCTATTTTGGGGTACAGAGCTCTGCAGGTCCTGGAAGCAAGGATGAGCATGCCCATGGCACTGTGAAATCTGGTTAGGGGTTGTATTTTGCTTTGTTGGAAGATGCCAAGTGCACTTTCAGGGTGGTCATGAAGAGGGTGTTCATCTACAAGCACCCATCTTCTGTCTTCCCATCCCATTTATCACCACCATACATAAACATTTCTAAAAATTTTCAAAGCTTGCTTCTGAGGGACAGCATGAAGTCCAAACCCCTGGAGGTTGGACAGGGCAGGGTGCAGCAATTTTTTCCTTTAGCTGCTCCAGCTAACGGGCAGCCTGCAAAAACTGCAGAGCACTGGGTCAAGGCATGATGCTGGCTTGAGAAGCCCACACCTCTGTCCTGCCTGATCCTGGTCATCCCTTCTCTGTGTGGGATCCAGAGCTGCTGCACCCCTGAGGGAATGGGAGCAGAGGAGACCATGGAGGCAGCTCCAGACAAAGATTTTTGGCTGCATCTCTGAACACTCCTCTGCCAATGAAATATTTATGATGACATGTTGCCTAGCAATGACCAGATTGCCCTGAACAGGCAGGAGATGAAATATACTATGGGATGTGGGAACTGTGGGAAAGATTGTGAAAGGAGGGGCTGGGGAGAGGGGAGGAGGAATCAAAATAAAACCAACTCCAAATGGGCACTGATTTTGCAGGGTTTAGAACCTTTTACTAGTAAGAGATGAAAAATAGGTATTGTTCAGTAAAGAATTGGATTGGTCAGGCTGATTTCACCAGCTAGGTAGAAGCTTAGGAGGATAAAAGCAGGCAGTCAGGAAGCCCTTAGCTGTTATGTAGCAAAATGGTTTATTTTTGTCACTGCTTGGCGATGTGTGTCCAGACAGCACTGTCCTGTGGTGTTTTCTTTCCTCTCCTTGTCAATGTGCCAAAGCTAATTAAAGTGAGCTGGGTCTATCTGTGAAGTGGGATTTACTGAAACAAACTAATCAGGAAGGCAAAAATAGCATGTATTTTTGTCATTTGGAGGGAATTGGTTGGCTGGGAAGGAGGATGGATGGGAGAGCTACTGCATGTCGTCTGTTCTGCCATCTGATTCTCCTCATTCATCCTGGAGCATATGCACAGCACTCTCAGGTTGTTTTTCTCTTTTTTCACCTCATATTTAACCCCATTTCCAGCAAGTTGAAGAGCCAACAGGTGAGCCAATGGTGTTTCTGGAAAACAATAATTATAAAAAGCTGGTGGTGTGTTTCTATTTGGTGGTTCTCGATGTAAAGAGGGGGAAAAAGGGAAAGACATGAGTTCTTTTCCTGTGAAAAGAGATCATCTTGCAACAGCATTTGTTTACTGGAGCCCTTGCAGAGGCCAGCTGTTAATAGATGGGCTGCATGAGCCTTCTCATTCAATTTGTCACCAGCCTTGCACAGAAAGATTCTGCTGCTTTCACGAGGGCAGTCAATCCAACCATCTCCCATATCTACAGCAGCCCTGATTGCTTTGCCATCCATTGACTGGCAGTCTTCACTCTTCCCAGATCCCTGTGGGGAAGGGATGGTTGCTCCATTTTGCAGATTTGCAGAGGGGTAGTGCTTAAAGCCAGGCAGGAACTTTGCATCACCCAGCCCAACACAGATTGGGACATTTCATCATTCACCTCAATTCTCTGTATATGACTGATATTGTCCTTTCTCATAGCATCCCATTCCTCCACCAAGCTGTGGAGACTCTCTGGAGAGCTTCATGCTTTTGGTTAAACCTCCTGGAAAATTGTTTCATTTCAAATCAATGTATATCTAATTGAAAAAGTACAAAATAGAAAGGGCAAAGATGGAGGTTTCAGGTAGGTGCTTGGCAGTGTGGGCCCACTGGCAGAATGAATTTCTCAGCAGGGAAGTTGTGGTGTGCTGAGGAATGGTCTCCAGAGGGTCAGGAGAGTCAACATGAGACCCTCACTGTAATAATCACTGTGATAAATAAACACAGCCCAAACAAATCCCTAAATCCATGGGAGGCACTTTCCTGGCCAGACCAGGCAAAGTGCTGTGGGTGAGATCAGTGTTTTCCTCACCCAGGTTTTGCCCGTGGGCTCTGGTTCCAGCAGACTCCTCCAAGCATTTTGTCAACAGCTTGAATTTCTGCACTGTTCTGGCTTCGTGGAAGTTTTCTCAGCTCTGTCATTTTGACATTTCTCCTTTGCTGGCTTTGCCAGGCAGAGGTGACACAACAAGCTCTAGTCGAGCTCCCAGCACTGTCTGCACAAAGCAGCCCCCAGGCACTCACCAGGGCTGAGCACTGTTTGCCAAACTTGCAGTTTTTCCCTCAGCTTTTATCCAAAGCAGATATTTAGCTGGGCCTTTGGGGATGTTCACTGCACTGCTTGCACTTTGGGAAAAAATTTCCCTTCCTCTAAGGTGGGTGATCACTGTGGAGCTGTACAATGGGGTGTTTGTGCCATCCTCTGACATCAGTTTTGGAGACAAAGTCACCTCCCTCCCTCTGTGGATCTGTACAAAGGCACTGGGGTGTTTGTGCCATCCTCTCACAGCAGTTTTGGGGACAAGGTTACCTCACTCCCTCTCCCAGCTCTCACTAAGAGTCAGCATGGGGGAACTAATTGCTGCCACTTCCAGTGGATAAACCAAGGGCTGTTAAACCTTTGATGGCAGCAGATCTGGGAAATAAATTGAACAGTCTTAAACACAACAAATTATATAGTCAGAAAGGAGCAGAATGCGATGGCAGCTCCTGTTGAGCTGCTGAAATGGAGGGTGAGGGGCTGAACGTGACCCTCTCTCCTCCATCCAGATAAAAGGAGTTCAGGAGTGGGGCCATCACAGCTGGCACACCTGTGTCAGGAGCCAGGCTCATCAGTTGCCACTGATGGGCTGTCAGGGGTGAGATATTCCCCTGCACACAGGATCAGGTAATGCTGAGTCAAACCACAGCCTTCAGGAGGCTTCCAAGGCTCCACTCCTGCCTGATGCTGTCACTGCCATGAGCAGCTGCAAGTGTTGGATGCAGTGAGAAAGCAGCAGCTCCTCTGGGTTCCGTGGCTGGCTGGACCAGTGATTTGCTGGATGCCCTTGGAAAAGCCAATTAAGTTCTGCTGCCTTGGATTTCTCGGTTGTGCAATCCAGAGCTGTACTCAAGCATAATTAACTCATGATCTGACCACAGTTTCGGGCATGTGGTTTGTAATAGGGAGGCGTGATGGTTAAAAAAATCAGGAATTGAAAGTATTAATAGAATTTTTAGGGCCTGAAGCAATGACTCTGCTAATTTTTTTAAACAGCATTTGTTAACCAGACCACAGAACCTCTTCCAACAGTATCTACACTGCAGGCACGCCTGTGAGTCCTACCTGTGCATCTAAAGAGATGCTGAGTCTTGACTTAGGCATCTCAAGTGACAGAGACTTCATCACACCTGCAGGTCTACTGCTGAAAGGTTTATTTACCTGCCTCTCTAACACACACCACATTGCCAGTCTGAGCATACCCAGGATGGCTCCCACTGTGATGGGATTAAAGAGCTGTAAATGTGAGCAATCTCTACCCCAAGTGGAAGGCTGCAGCTCTTTGCATTCTGCTGGATAAGCTGAATAGATTAGGGTTTAAGCCACTCACAATAAAGAAGGTTTTCAAGGTCTTAAATCATTCTGGGAACCCTCTGCAATTTTCCAAGCACCTTTCTTTGAGTTTTAGATGCCCAGACTGAAGAAAGAACCAAACTCATCTCACTGACATTTCATTTAATGTAACATCTCTGCACTATTTTTAATCTCCTTCCTTATTCATTCATGGCTCATATTTGTCCCTTTAGCTACAGCTTTGTGCTGAGGGATTGTGTGTTTGAATGGTTTTCTACTGTGATGCCCTATTTCTATTCCAACAGAGTTTTTGAGCACTCTCAGAATATCTGTTTTACAACCTGAGCAATGTTTAGACATAAGGATAAGATGAATAACTTGGTATTTTGATCTAAGGTAATGTAGCAAGTGCCCCAAAGTCAGTCTGTGTTGGAGAGAGGGAGTCAAATTCACAGCTGGAGTTGTTCAACCCAGACTTGAAAGGATACCCTGGATGAAGACTGGAATTAAATTTCAAGGTGGGGTTTGCTGTTGGAGCACATCAAATCTGGCATTAATCTTATGAAATGTGCTTCTTTCTTTTCCCTTCACTGTGGCTTTGAGCAAGAACCAGCTCAGGGAATTACAGGGGAAATGCTGCAGACATTCTAAACTTTTATTGCTGAAATGAGATTGTAAGGAGGATCCATGACCTGAGAGAGTAAACCAAAATATACCCAGAGGCAGATGAGTTTGGGATTTCGAGAGAGGAGAGAAGATGAGCAGGGAGAACTGAGTGTCACTGATGTACATGCCTCATGTGTTCTTTGCTGGCACATTATTTAAATAAAAAGCCTTTCCAAGTTGCTGTGGGACCACAAGTGACCTCCTGTACATCCAATAAGAACCCATCTCAAGTGCAAGGATGTGGGGCTACAACATAAGAAATTACCACAAAATCTCTGAGTCACCAGGCTTTAAAAGTAAGTTAGAAATAAAGTGTGTCCATTAAAAAACAATTTTAAAAACTCAGCTGCTTCAACATGATAAAGAAGTTATGGCTCCAAGGAGCATCCATCAACAAAGCTGTTGTCCACGGAGGAGGACAGAAATCTGGAGAGGGAATGAAAGAAAGATGCAGGACAGTGGAAGAACAGATTGAGGAATGGTCTTGGGGAGAAAATTCTGTGCTAAGTGAAGGGTATTGGCAGGTAGAAAAAGGGGGTTTCACTAAATAGAATGTAAATGATAAAAACTAAAATGCTCTACTTAAAAAACAAACAAAAAGATATATGACAGAGTGGTAGAGGTGCTTGCAGAGAAATCTGGAGCTGAAAACTGCTTGCTTACATGAATGGCTAATTCCAATTAATAAATGCAATTTAAGATTCCATTTTCTTGTCAAGTGGACCTGTCAGGCTAAGTAGGATGGACAGTGAGGAAAGAGAGTGGGCAGAAAATAAAAAAAGAAGACAGCATTCACTGAGTGTGAGGTGTCAGATGGATAGACTAGGGGCTACACCACAAAAACAACACATTTGAGTGTTTGCTTTTGAAGTGAATAAATGGGAAACTGGGGAAATGGAGACATAGAGATGAGAATTGTCCAAACAAACTGATGGCTGAAAATTAGGAACTGAAACCAGTGGAAAGGGAAGCTGAGGGGAATAGGGACAAAACCCTATTTGACAAACAGGGAAAGAAGAAAGGAAGGAAAGGAAGGAAAGGAAGGAAGGAAAGGAAGGAAGGAAGGAAGGAAGGAAGGAAGGAAGGAAGGAAGGAAGGAAGGAAGGAAGGAAGGAAGGAAGGAAGGAAGGAAGGAAGGAAGGAAGGAAGGAAGGAAGGAAGGAAGGAAGGAAGGAAGGAAGGAAGGAAGGAAGGAAGGAAAAGAGAGAAAGAGAGAAAGAGAGAAAGAGAGAAAGAGAGAAAGAGAGAAAGAAAGAAAGAAAGAAAGAAAGAAAGAAAGAAAGAAAGAAAGAAAGAAAGAAAGAAAGAAAGAAAGAAAGAAAGAGAAAGAAAAAGAAAGAAAAGAAAGAAAAGAAAGTGCTGGCAGAGGTAGAAGGGAGAATTGCTGACAAGGGTGAAAAGGAAGTTCCTCTGCAAAGTTTTGTACTGAAAAATCATAATCAAAGATCTAATGAAATGTTTCAACCTCTTGGGAAGTCCCTGGGGAGCTTCACACAGAGTTTCAACTGCTGTGTTCAGATAAACAAACATCTTCTGAGAGGTTTTATATTGTGTATTTGTATCAGCTGGGATGGAGCTGGATGGAGCAGGACACAGGGCCGTGATTTACTGTGTCATACATTAATAGGATCAAATTATGGCTCTGTGGTTATTGGGGTATATGGTAGAATGTGTTTTACTCCTAGCAATAAATGTAGTGTTTGCCTTGGGATGTCAATCAATAAACTATCTGCTTTAATTGCTATCGATTTATTCATTCATTCATTGTAACACTGTACAGTGAGAACCAGCACTCCTGGATTGCCACAGCCCCTGCAGCAACAGAGCTCCTGCCAAATCCATTTTGCACAGCAAAACTCAGGGTCTGAGATGAGGACAAACCTCTGTGAACCCCCCAGTGACTCCAGCTCTCCCCTGGGACACTGAGGGGCTGCTCTCCATCACTTCTGATAGCCACAGACAGGGCATTCCTGCTCAATTCTGTCTCTTCCATGACCTGCTGCTGCATGGGAAGAGAAAACCTCTCTCTCCTTTCTTCCTCCCTCAACTGAGCAGTGGAGAACAGAGCTTTCCCTAAGTGGAGGTGTAAACGTGGATACCCCGTGGGTTCCCAGGTGTGTTTGATGCTCAGCAGTGCAGTGATTTGTTTAACAATGGTGACAGAAGCTGCTCATCCTGCCAGAGCAGCTCTGAGCCCTGCCCTGCACACAGGGCTGGGTGGCCTGGGCAGTGCTGGGGGGCTCAGGGTCTCTCCCTAAAGGACACTGGAGTCTGCTGTGCTGCCTGCACAAGGCCAGCGGGTTTTTCACGCTGCTTTTGGCTCAGTGGGATGCTGACACTTGAACAATAACTGCTCTCTTTTACCTGGGAGGAGGCAAAACACTCGAGTCAAAGGATTAACTCTGATATAGCTCAGAAGCTGCTCCAGAGGGGAAGAGGGGATGCATCCAGCCTGGAGAGCACAGGCTCAGGATGGGGTGAGGGCTGGTTGCTCCACTGATGGCTCGCTTTCTTTTAAGTTAAAAAATGATGACTGAAAAGCAGGAACTGTAAAAATCAGTGGAAAGGTAGCAGGGACAATACCCAGTATGAAAACAGTGAAAGAAAAGATGGCAGTGGGGGGAGGGAGAATGGTTTCCATGGGGTTTAGTTATAATGAATAAATAAATCAATCTGTTTTTTGCAAATTCCATACTTTAAACAGAGCTCAGGATACCAGGCAGTCCCTGAACTTATGGCATGATACAGAAAGAGGAACCTCTTTTCCTGCCTCACTGGTACCCTCAGTCATGGCTTTGTGCTTTGTTCTGGGGATGCCTCTCCCAGACAGAAATGTATGTGCTGGCAATTAGACTTAGCACAGACAATTACACTTCTGGGGTTTCTCTCTCGTCTCACCTCATCTGAGCAAGTCAATTAATCTCCCTGCATCTCGGCTTCCCTGCCTGTGGAAGAGATAATCATGTGGGCACCACCCAGCATGGCTTAATCGAAGTGCTGGCATCTCCCCTGGCCGCAGAGGTGCTGTGGATCCTTTCTCTGAAGCAGGTAAAATTCTGCTGTCTGACACCTGCCAAAGCCCAGCAGCCTCTGCCCACCCCTGGGATTTGCTGGGTCACCTCCCAGCACCTCCTGCCTTCTGTGGCTCTGAGCCCTGGGAGACCCTGCTGAAAATAGCAGTGCTGGCACTTCTGCTCTGGATGCTGCAGTTCATCTATTAGTCTTTTTTAAAGAGCTGATTTTACTGACGTTTCTTTCAGGGGGAAAGAAAAAATGAGGGAGGGAGAGGAAGGAACTGTTCAATTAGGGATGAAAATAACGGCTCCGTTAGGTGGTCACTGCTGAATCGGGCAGGAAGGAGGTGAACTGCAAAGTCCTCGTGTTGGGAGTGCAAAAAGTGCCAGTGTGATGTGAGAAGAGCAAGGCCACAAAGGGAAACAGCCCCAGAGTGATGATGGGGCTTGCCCAGGGTGGTGCCCCTGTCTTGGTTTGGAAAGACAGGAGTCTGCTAAGGAAGGCAGGAGCCTCCCCTGAAATGGAGAATGTAAACCCTCCCCACCCCTTGAATTGCTATAAATTTTAAATTAAGGGGCTCTCAGGCAAAAATATGGGAGCAGGAAATAACAGTTTTTAAATAGGGAAAAAGAATAAAAGGATAAAATAAACAATGCAGTACACTAGAACAACACTGGCAGAGCCAGAACCCAACCTGACACTCTGTGGGTCAGGGTGTTGGTGGCACTCCCATTGGAAATGTAGCTGCAGCCCTCCTGCAGTGTCAGGGGTGGTTCTGCTGGAGCAAGGGGGATCTGTAGAGAAGGATGTATTCTTCCTCTGAAGATCCAGTGGAAGGAGAGACAGCTGCTGTTCCTCTGGGGAATCCCGCCGTGCTTGTGTCTCAAAAACCTCTGGATTATATCTGGGTAGCAATGCTTGGCTCCTCCCCCTGGACGGAGCATCTCACAGTGGGATGTTATTGTTCTTATCAGCCATGCAGGGACATTCAATAGCTGTTATCAGCAGATGTCCCCTCCCAAGGGAGGTGTGAATGTGGTCACTCAAAGAGAGACATAAGGCAAACTGCCCACTTGACAAAAGATAATCTGCCATACAGATGGTAATTGAAAACATCTTGCATTGCAATCTTCAACAGCACCACAGGTAGGATCAATGTGCATCTCTGCTGGGAGGACAGACCAACCCAGATCACAAACCTCTCCAGTATCTCCCCCACCCACAGTCATTCCTCACAGCACTACAGAGCATTACCCTGAGCCTCTTGTGCAGTGAAAAGTGACCCAATTATGTCCCAGGATGAAAATTTACCAATGAAACAACTTTTCTACAGAGGAAATTGCTGCAGATGTTGCGTATCTCCTCAGGAGGAGGTGTCCATTAGTGCTAAATCTGCTGGTGGCCCTGGCAATGGAGACACTGATCTGTTTGGAGTGGGATGGACAAACTCCACCTGATTTCACTTTTGCTACCAAACAGACAGTGGCTGTTAATTATCTTAGCCATTAATTCTCTGTATCACAGTACAACCCACAACCCAGAGGGGAAATGTTTTGTACCCCATTACCATATCCCTTGCATCAACTAATGACTCCAAAGATAAACATGTTTAAATTAATAGTAATTTCTATTTGTGCTTTGTGGCAACTCTCTGTCCAGCATACAATCCTTATACACTCCCTATTTTTATGCAGAAAAGGTACTGTGTTAAAGCTTGGAGAGCTTTTTATTGGGTATTTTTGGTATGCAATGAATGCTTTTCTGGAATTAGTCCATCTTATGCCCACTTGGATTTTAAGGAGAGACTAAGTGGCTCTGACATGAGTAGAGGAGGATGAGCAAATGGAAGAAAGCATAATTAGAGTAGATGAACTTTTCAAGAGTCAAAGAGGACTGTAAGAAGAACCACTCTAAAGTTTGGAAAATCCTCACATTTCCCAACAGCACCATACACCAAGAAAAATGCTTGGTCTGCAGCTAGTGATGGGTACACAAGCAGCACATGGCAGCTGTGTCAGGCTGAAGCCCTTCTTTGGAAAATCTTTTGTGTTCTCAGAAAACATCTCCTTCCATACAATGCATCAGCCATCCTCTCAAGATTTCCAGTTTTCATTGGGAAGCCACAGTTTTGCTTATAGAAATTATTTTTTTCTCATAATTTGTTGTTTAGGGGTGGGGAAAGGTTGATTTGCTCTAAAGTAATAATAAAACCCACCTAAACTCCACCTCTTCCCACTTTTTCATCCAGTTCCTGTTAGTCTGTGCTCATCCATATTAAAACACAATAGGAAGGGTTATTTTGGGTGGGGTTTGGCATTTTTACAATGCAGCCCTAAAACAACATTTGGAAATCAGGTGCTGACATGTCTGAATGGGTGCACTGAGCCTTCAGCACAATTTCTGTAACAGGCAGACAGGTGAGAGGGAGAAATCACAGGAGGATTCACACATCTCATAAAAGGCAAGAACCAACCTGAGAGCTCACATGGTGCTGAAACAGATGGCTTTCTGAGAGGTAATCTGTTTTCTCAATTTGGGGCTGTGGAAGGCACATAAACATTTCCTAAGGAGAAGATGACTCCTTGTCTTTTGATAAAAGGCATGTGCCCTCCATGCAGCCACCGCCTGAACAAGGACAAAGAGAGAGAAAGCTGAAAAAATAAAATAATAATAATATAAAAAAATAATGTTGTGTTTTTCAAGTCTTTGTTGGAAAAAGGATGTAGAGAGGGTGAATATTCCTAATTATTATCTGAGCAGCATTCACAGACAGTAGCTTTGGGGAAGCCTGTGGCAGGTTAAGAGAGCACATCAGCAAACGCACACAAATGAGAAGGTACCTGCTCAAAGGAAAACAATGCATAAAACATCCTGCTTATGCAAATGTATGATGATGACATTACCAGGTTCTGATTAGAAAATAAATCTGATTTGCTTAGGGCCCTTTTTATCAACAATCCACTGTTTTTTAAAAGGTGTCTGCCAGCTGTAACCTTGGCTCATTCCTCTGTATTTGGCTGTCCCCTGAGGTGAGGTCCAGACATTTGGAATTTAGCAGAGGAAGGAAGGCTCCTGCTCTCAGGGTGTCCTGCAAGTGAGGCTCCAGGCATGGCTGATGAACAGGCCAGGGTAGGTTTTGTGCTTGCCACAGGGGAAATGGCACTTTATGCATCCTGTAATCTGTGTTCCTGCTCCTAAGGATGCTCACACACACATCAATTCCTCTCCAGCCTCCCCCCGTGCACCTAGTCATGCAGCAGAGGGATAAATACTGAAACAACTTATAGAGCAGGTTGGTTAAAAGTCCACTTTTTGCTGTGTATACAAAGGTTAAAACTTTCCTGTTTTCACAGCAGGGGCAGAGACATCAGGACATGGCAGGAGCACTCCATCTGTATGGGCTGCTGTGCTCCCGGACACCAAAGAGCAGCACTGTCTCCTTTGATGGCAATCACTGCTAGCAAGATTTTTCTGATAAGCACTGGCCATTAGCACATCCTGCAAGTGCCTTTTCTAAGCCCATCTCTTCTTGGCATCCATCACCTGCAGGGACTGGTTCCTAGCTCCACAAATTGGCACTGGATCACATTAACAGATGGCCTTGAGTACATGCGTGCCAGGACTCATTATACACCTCTTTTTTTTTTTCTTATTTTTTAAGAGCTGTGTATGGACTTTGTCCAAGTATGTGGCAACATCTCTCACATCTGGGGTCATGGTGATAGCTCCTTTCTTGTATAACAAAGGTGTGTCTCGTGTGTGATGTGCTCCACAGTCCTCACTCACACTCCAAGGGAGGGAAGCATCTGTCTGGCTGGAGTAAACAGCTGTGCATTCTTTTTGGGTAGCCTGGAGTGAGCTGCTGGCAGTCAACACAAAATGCAGCTGCTGGGATCCATCCAGGCCTCAGCACACTCCCAGCCTCAGTAGACCTTCCCAGCCAAAGAAAACCTCAAATGCTCCCTCAGCTGATATTCCTGTGGCACAGGGAACACGGAGGAGGAATTTTCTGGCAAACAGCAGCAGGTGGCCAGCAAAGCCCAAGGAAAGGGCAAATGGAGCCTGGAGTCTCCTTCCTTGGTGATACTCAAAAGCTGTGTGGGCACAATCCTGAGTAAAGTGCTCTCAGGAATCCTGCTTGAGCAGGGAGGTTGAACCAGGTGATCTCCAAGTCGCTTCCAGCCTTACCCATCCTGTGGATTTGTGATTTTACTGCTCAGGGCTCATTTCTGAGGCTGCCTCCATGGCAGAGCAGGTCAGAGAGCTTCTTAGAGGTGACAGCTAAAGAACAGAGATATCACAGCCACATCCTGATCCAACAAACATTGGTTTTGAAGCTTTTAGCTCAATTTGCATAACCTCAGGTCTGTGTTATTTACCTGATGGAGGAAGACTCATCCCTTTGTCTTCCTGAAGATCATCACGACTCTGCTGACTCCCCTTTGTGTCAACCTCAATTTTTTTTTTTCCCTTGGGAAAAATATGTTGTGCACTGATCTGTCAGTCACTTCTTCAGGGATATGGAATCTATAAAAAAGAAAAGCCTGGTTTAAAATGACATGTCACACTAAACTGCCTCATTACGTCCAAAGTGAGATGAAATGCATTCTCTCTACATATTATTTTTCCCCCTACTTCTCAGTATTATTCTTCATTCATGGGAAAGGTGTTTAGCCAGGAAGATTATAGACTGGTCATAACCAAAGAAAAGGAAAGATTTACTCCAATCATGTCAAAGGGACCTCAGTGAGCATTAACTGATAAAGCATGCACAGGTCTCAGCACCTCCTCACAGCCCGCCTGCGAATTTATCCAGCTTGATAAATGGGAGCAGTTTACAGAGCAGGCAGGAATTGATACAGGAGAGGTTTCTATCTGGAATGCTCTGTATAAATTACTGGATGCTTATCTGTGAGTAATTCCCTTGCATATGCTAACTGTCCAGACACTTAGAGCCCACGGCAAAGACATTAGATAACCTTCGATTCACAATTGCTGGGGGCAATCTTCAAGCTAAATAAATAGTTCATCTCCTTCAGACCCAAATGATAGATCTGTTTCCTAGCACCACAACTACTGGTCCAGAAATGGATACTTCAGCTACAATTTTTGAGCTGTCCTTCCTTTTTATTTCTGTGCTTGCAATTTGTGTCTGCACTTTTATGTAATTTAGCAGCCTGCTACTCCTGTCTTGCCTATTTTATCCATCAGGTCTCTAATGCCCCCATCCAGGTGTCTGTCAGGTAGATGGACAGTTAAAAATGTGATTTTTAATCTTTCTCTTTTTTGCCATACACATTCTATTGAGGCCACAAACCACCCCAAGCACCTTCCTTTATTTGCCTGTTTGGCAATTTTGCCCACAGCTCTTCCTTGCTACAAACTTCTGTGCTGAGCTGAAAAGGAAATATTTTTCTACTGAGCTTTGCAGTCTTAAGATCAGAATTCATCTGAGCAAAAAGCGAGGCCAGGATGCAGGCAGGGTGAAAATCAAGCAGCCAGTACATAAAGACAAGAGCATTTTCAGCACTCAGACAGGTGAGTGACAAATATCATCCTTTTCTGACAGAACTCCCCCACCCCACCTTAATACAGACATTGCATAGTGTTTGTTTGGCATCAGCCGAATTTATAGCTCTATTTTCTAGAAATAAAATCACTATCTCTTCCTGAAAGTCAGAGCAGATTTTTTTTTTCCCCCAGAGGAATTGCACTGGCACTCTCAGCCCATCGTGCAGCCCAGTGCCAACCAAGTGTAAATGAACCAAGGGGAGGAAATTCATGGCACAGAGAGGAAATTTCAGGTTGCTGAGAGGCTGCAGGCAGGAGATCTAAGCCAGATGGGTGGAAGCTGCTACTTCTCCACCAAGAGCAAAGCCAGGGATTCCCATCCTGTTTTGAGCCATGGAAACTTTCTGCCTCACTGAAGCTGAGCTGGAGCTGTGACCAGCACATGGCAAACATTACAGTGTGCTGGGAAATGAGACACATGGAGCTGCTGTCCCTGCCTGCAGAGACACAGCCCTCCAGGGAGGACAAGCACAAGGCTCAAAGGTCCCAGCTGCTGCTTTTGCTTTAAATCTGCTGCTACACTCCAGCCAAAACCTGCACTTTCAGGCTGAGCTGCAATAACTTCAACAAGATGGTCTGCACAAGCCTCCTCACCACAGCCATGAAGCAAACTGGGAATTATTAAAATCTTAAGAACACTCTTCACCCAGCAATATTCTTTGCTCTAACTTTTGCTGCCTAACAAGCTGTGCTGGGAAGTGCAGCTTCCCTTGGCAGTTTTCAGTGAAGCTGGCTGTGTCTGTGTGCTGGGTTTGTATTTCTCAGCTCTGGAAGAGGTGCTGATCCCATGCCTCATTCTTGGCATTTCCAGGGTCCCTTGCAGAAAGCTGTGCACAGATCCTTCCACAGGGGAATATTTCATTAATCTAGAGATGACAGTCCTTCTCACTAATTTTTTTTTCACCACATGATGGTCAAACACATAACTTTTGTTCCTGGAAGATGTTGCCTGCAGTCCTGCAGGGTACAACTGCATCACACAGCCCCAGCAGGGGCAGAGGGTCTGGAGCTCAGTCTGTACCTGTGGGCAGGGGAGCAGTGCTCCCCAACACCCAGCAGGGATCTTGTACAGATGCAGAGACAGAGCTTCTTTGATTGCAGTCTTCTGGCAATCTTGTCTTTTGACAATCTTCTTCCACCTTCTGTGTTTAACAGCTAGTGACAGCCCATGGCTGCTGGTCAGAGCCCCTGTGAGTGCTCTGAGCTGTGCCACCACCTCAGGCTTGGCTGCCCTCCCTCCCACAGCCAGAGTTAACCCATCCTTTTCTCAATTTTCCATGTGGAAGCAGCACTCAGCAGCTGTCCACATCTGCAAGGCACAGCTAAATATCTGGAGTCCATCCCACCCCCAGAATGGGGATATCCCAAGATTTTACATGCAGGCAAAACAACTCTCTCATTTGCCATGGAATCCCTGGTATTTCACAAGTTTTTTTTGGCCGCCACTGCCCATTGAGCTGATGATGTTGGAGAAGTGTCAGAACTGAATCCAACTCAGCACGTGCAGAGATGGCCCAGATTGTTTCTCCCCACATTCATTATTCAGTTACACTGCTGCTCACATTTACCTATTCACACAGGTTTCTGACCTCCTTCAGAGGTTCCCTGCTGTTGTGATGGCATTTGAGGACCTGAGCTCTTCTCCCTGACTCCAGCTGTGCTGTGAGCAAAGGCACAGCTGGAGGGCTGCCCAGCTGTGATGGGCATGGGGGGAGCTCAGCCCTCTTGCACACCACTTCTTGCTTCTAAGAACCTGAAGGCAAATTTTACACCACAATTACTTTTTTTTTTCCCCTATAAAATGCTGACATCATTGATTATTAAAGGTCAGTGAGAGGAAGAAATATCTTTGCATTTGCCTCTTTAGCTGAAATCTGAGAGCTGCTGCCCATCTGCCAGGCTAGCGCTGGAGATAAGCCCAAACTCCAAACTCAGCAGCAAGCCACAACTCCTCTAGATCTGGCCAGAGCAAATAACATCTCCTGCCACTGCTACATGCCTGTGATTTGGGTCAAATAAACCTTTTGCTACATGCTTGCAACCATTGGCACAAATCTCTTTAGATCCAGGGTCCAACAAGTGCTCTGTGCAGAAGGGAAGTGGACACAAGTTTCTTTCTCTGCCTCAGCAGAAACACTTCCATTTCCATCTCACAGGAGAGAAAATCTAGATGCTGTTTTTTCCTCCTCACGGCTTGTTGCAACAAGGGCTCTCCCCACTACCTTTCCCACAGGGGAGAAGAGTTGCCTTCATTTCTAAATTTAGATTTAATGAGTGCAAAATGAATAAGGCAGCAGGGGAACCTAATCTGGTTAGCAGAGCAGCAGCAGAAAGCACAAGATGCCTGAGTACAGGGCTGGGTTGTCATTTCCTGTGCTGAATCCACAGGAGCATTGCTTTTGTGGATAAACAGTTGGGTATGAATTCAGCAGGCAGTCCTCAGTGCTGGTGATGAGAGCAGAGCTGGATTTGGCCCTGGGCAAACACACCTTCCTGCTGATCTTGCTGCTTGGATGCTGTGGATGAAGGGAGAGATGGCACAGGCTGGAATTTATGAAGTTCTGTGTAAATTCACCCCCTGGCACAGCTTGCAGAAGTGCTTGGCTCCTCACAGGCACCTCTGGCTGTCCCTGCCCTCATCCTCTCTCAGCTCTGGGAGGGCCTGGGTTTCCCCTCTCCTCCTCTCCTGGAGCACCGCAGGAGCTCTGGTCTGTTGGGGAAGATGGAACAGGAAAGCCTTATAAATATGATTGTCTGGCAAAAGATTTTGAGAATATAGAAACTATAAGAGAGACTGAAATGAAAGCAACCTTTGAGATACCTCAGTTACTGAACAATGGGAAAACAATGGTGTGGCTGGCTGAAGGTGATCCCCTTTTGATGGAACAACACCCTCTGCTTGCAGACAGCTCCAAGGGTCAGAGCAGACCCTAAAGCTTGGCAGAAGGGGCCCAAAGAGGAGTTTTTAGGGTTTAAAATGTAACACAGTATGGTAATGTAGTGATTCTTATAGGCTGTATGTGAATGCTGTAGGATTTGTATCTTGTACTAGATTGGTTAGTGAGAATCAGAATATTCAACACAGAAGATGATTTTTTGTATTGTAATGGGAACCTCACTCTCTTAGGCTTTTACTCTCTTCCCTTTTACTCTCTCCCCCTCTCATCCTCTCTACCCCTCTCTTCTCTGGGGCCTGCTCTGAGCTCTGTCTGGCAGCTCCCAGCAGGGCCCTGCACCCAGGCCCTTTGCAATAAACCCCAAATCCCAGCAGGGCCCTGCACCCAGGCCCTTTGCAATAAACCCCAAATCCCAGCAGGGCCTGCACCCAGGCCCTTTGCAATAAAGCTAAGTTCCAGACCTGGCTGCAGAGATCTGTGGTCTCCGTCTGTCCCCACCGTGCTACCCCCTGACATTTCTATACTGGTCAATCCCTACTTCAAAGCAAAATTATTTGCTGCATTCATTTTACTCCAAGACTCCCAAAAAACCTCTATCAACACACCTTAGTTTTGCTCCAGACCTGATTCTGCAAGTCCCTACTGATACTCTTCAGTCCTGACTTGAATGATCCATTTTATCCTTTCCATCCCTCACAGCCCAAAAGGAGAGTGCTGCTGAGCTCAGCTCCCCTGATATGCAATATATCTAAATGTATAGGATGCCCTGACTCTTGCAGCTGAGGTTCTCAGAAAATCAGGTTTCCTCCAAGAACCCAGACATTACAACCCCAAATTTCTTCTTGGGGTCACTCTTGGGGAGTAGCTCCATGGGAAAAAAGAAAAAAAAATGCCATCAATGTAACCAAAGTAGCTTCACTGCCTAAAAGTATAAAGAAGAATGTGTACACAGAGATAAAATATTCAGATTCCACTGGAGGGCATTTTAAGGCAAAATTAGCACCTGGCATTTGTCAGAAATGGCAGAGGATGGCTCATGATGTTAAATGATCAAAGCACTTGTTTTGGTCTCATGTGAAAGCTGAAACTATCTTCAGAAACCATAAATTCTGCTAATCCTGTGCTGATGCTGCCACTTTCTGTGGTGTCCTGGGGCTTCCTTGGAGGTCTGTGGACCAGAGACACATAAAGGATGCACAGACTGAATTTCAAAAGCATCTCTGCTCCCACAATTTCTACTGAAGTCATCTGAGGAGACTGCAATGCTCCAATCCTTTCCTAATTAGATCAGCAGTCTCATCACCCCCTGAGAGGGCTTGGTGAATCCTCTGGCTTTTAAAGGAATTCTGTATCAAAAGCAGAGATCCAACAAATTGGAGATTTCTCAAACACAGAAAGAAATGTAAGGAAAATAAAGATCTTCTTCCATCACAATTTTGAATAATGACAGCTGGAGAAATAACACTTGTTTATAAATAACCCATGACCCTTTTCATCCAAAGGGATCTTGGTAGCAAATTAATCAATGCTTTTCTCAAGACATAGAGGGCATTAATAACATGCTTGGGCAGTTTTCTCACTCGAATTTTAACTTTTTCAAGACTGTGACCACACATTCCCAGAAGAAGAAATAGATAATGTTATCTTTAATTTCTCACTAATTTACAATGGGCTTATTTTCAGGGGATGGAGCAGATATAATTTATTTCTATACACACTTTATTTCAGGGGATGAATGCAAACAGAGAGCACCATCAATTACTCAATCAAGCATGGAGGCAGCAAATCAGCCGGGTATGAGCAACCAGGGTCAATTATCCCCCTGTAGAAGATATTTCTGCAGTGTATAAATTAATACAAAAGGCTGGGTTTGTGTTTCAGTGCTCTCACATTGCCTGGTGTCACACAGATATTGAATGTTTATTTGTCATTGTTGGGATGAGGGTTGATTTGTACAAATGGGTGCAAAGATGACCCTGGATCTGTGTCTTGTAGCATTTGCAGGGTGAGCTGACAGGACAAGGGGTATTGGAAGAAAGGAATTGTTATTATCCCATTTTATGGATGAAGAGCGAGAAAGGAATTGTTATTTCCCCATTTTATGGGTGAAGAGTGAAGTTGTGGGGAAACAAGGCTCAGTGGAAGTGTGTGAAGGACTGAGAGGTGACCCCTGTGCTCCAGCCACAGTTGTGTCTTCCCAAAAAGATCTAAACTTCAGAAATTCAGTCAGCAACTGGGAAACTGCAGCAGTGTCCTCCCCGCCTCCCACAAAATGAACGGGATTAGAGATGCTCAGAGATAACACGGGTCACCAGGGAGCCCAACCCTCACATCTCCAAACCCCATGGGTGAGATCTGCACAAGCCAAAATGAGCAAACAGCAGTGAAGTGTTTGTGAGGATTTATATAAATGGTGCTCGAGTGTTTTCCTTGGGGATATTCCTGACCTTTGCCACAAATCTTCATACAAATGATACTTTTGTGTGCAAGACCAATTGTACAAAGGAAAATGCTCAGAAATATGCATTTGAGTTTCACTACAAAGAAATCTTTGTGGTGTATAAAAGTTTCAGTCCCTCAGAGAGTGAATTGTAGAAATACAATCTAGGTAATACATTTTGCAAACCAGAAAATAGCAACAAAAGGCTGGCAAACAGCCAGGTGCCAGAGAAATGAACTCGAGGACTGAGATACATCACAGGCTGTGTTTGAATAAGCAACATTGTCATAAAAAACAAGCCTGTTCTTTCATGAATAATACAGGACCAAGGGACAGGTCTGAATTTGTCATGTAAATTATTTACTGTAACTATGAAATGGCCACCTGTCTGGACTTGTTGCAGCATTTGAAACACAGCCCATTAAATAAAAAAATAGGAAAAGTTGATTAAGCTGAAGAGGAACTTCTTTGGTCCTGCATAGTGGGATGGAGACCTGTCTGACAAAGCCAGTCTGATGAGAGAGCAGCTCTTAAAAACACAGCTCCTTCACAGCCAGTTGTTAAAGATGGAATAAAATCTACACTGTACCAAGTCTAAAAGACATTTTTCTGGGTTCTGGCTACACCCTTCCACACCTGCCCCACACCTGAGGCAGCTCCTCCATGGTGAGATGCAGCTCTTTGCATCCTCAGCTCAGCTGCTCAGGATTCCAGTGTAGTCTTTTGTTTCTTGGTTTCATTATTTTTATTTTTTTATTTTTTTTAACCTGTTGCTCTATAAAGTGCATGCAAAAACATCCCAGCAGATCAATAACGAACAAGAGTTACTTCAGCAAGGCACTCGGCATTCTTGTTTAAATAACCTCTTTCACTCCTCAATTGCCTTGTTTTTCTCAGGGTTGTCATAGAGAGGAAGATATTGATGAGATGGTGGTGTGTGAGGCAGCGTGGATGAGAGCAAAGTCATTTACTCTGCTCTCTAAAGCATTTATTTTTGACCTATTTATGTAGTGTGTGTAGCTACAAGTGTCCCTCTGCTCCTTCATGTCAGTTTGGTCATTGGGAAGAGCACAGACATGGTTAATGCTGCACTGCCTGGGACTAGAGGAGTGTCTGTCATGTTTAATACATCCTGAGAAAGCAGACACCTTGGAGCAGGCAAGTCAATAGGTTGTTTAGTTACACAGAGCTTCCAGAAGGCAAAAAACCTCATTTTCACCTCTCTAAAGAAGGAAAGGTCTTGGGTGTCTGTGCATTAGATCTTAAGAATGTCCCATCAAAACACAGGCTGCTGCAAAGGTTGTTGCCTTTTAAGAGAAATGTCTTACTGAAATCAGCAAGGTCTCTGCTCTCTCCTGTGAGAAAGGAGATGAATGAAAGCAGGCAGTAGGTTCTAAGACTGCTTTCCCCAGAAATAACCCAAAACTTTTCTTCCTGGTGCATTGCACTTGTTTGCACTTAACTAGAAAGCTGGAGAAGAACTAAAAGGTGCAGGATGGCAGGCCAGGCTGTCTCTGAGTTTTAACCATCAAAAGGCTCCTTCAGCAGCAGTAGCATTATGAAAAGTCCAAGGCAGAATGTAGGATGTGGATCAAGAGCTACTCACAAACTTCTGGAAGCTCTTTGTTGAAGACTTTCCTCTGGGTATTTTTTCCTGCCCTTGCTGAAACACACAGTTCTATTTCCAGCCCCCACATCACACTTGTCCTCTTCAGGTCTCACAATTCCTCTGCTCACACTGGCAGGCAGCACTGCCAGCAGAGGAGTTTTGACTGCAGCAGTATATTAACCAAACATCCTAATTAACTGATTCACCCTTTTACTGTCTCACATCTCTGCCATCACTGGGCCTGCTGTGCTCTAACAATGCTTTAAAAAGTCTAACTTGTTTTTTGTCCCCTGGCTTTTAAACACCCTGGCTTTCCCATCTGCAGCTTTGTATAGAGATACACATGCAAAATAAACAAACAAACCTGCTTCTTGAAGACTCCTTCACCTTCTCCTGCATGCAGCCCCCAAATGTGGCTGCCCTGAATGTTTCTGAAGCTTTAACCCAAGCTGTGACCTTATAAACACAGCTCCAGAGGTACCAGGAACCAAACACCAGCAATGGCAGGAAGAGAGCAGGGAAAGGAGGGAACCAGCTGGGAAAGGGAACCAGCTCAAATAATACTTTCTGAAAGGTGATCCTAAATGTTATTAACCTGATTCTCCTCTGCCATCAAAATTACACCAAGGGATCTCGGGTTCAATGAGATTCAGACCATGAAAGACCAACAAAATCCTTTCTGTTAACAAGCCCATAAACTAATGGCACTTGAGAAACTCAGCACACCAGGCTTTATGACCCGCAGTGAAACAGATTAGGAGTGATACAAAGGCAAAGAGAGCCCCCTAAAACCTTATCTTTAGCTACAAAGAGTGTTCTTGTGCTGAGCAGGTTTTGGTTTGCAGCTCAGCACCCTCTTCTGCACCTCCAGAGGCATTTATAGTCCAGCAGCATGTTTCCACAATATTGGAAAAAATTAAAATAAAATAAAATAAGTCAAACAGCTCTGTGTCATTTCAGCAAAAGCTGGGTTATGCTCTGGCTTCATGCAGATGTCTCTCAAGCTGCTCTGCTCCTTTCCAGACACATTTGGAAGTTGTGTGGTTGTTAGCACTGGATGAGTGCTGATTTCAGTGGGGAATTTGTACATGTCCTGAATGGAGAAGATGCTCTGTACACACCCAAGGCTTGCAGGACAAGGTCTCCAGGATTTCAGGTGAAAGCATTCCTGGTTAATCCAAGGGGAAGGGTAGTTCCAGCGTGCTCTAAGGGTTGCCACAAAACCATCATCATGTCATTCATATTATTGCCTCAGCAGTCCCTTTCCTCCTGCACATGAAGGGAGGGTTGGAGAGGCAATTTTAAATCCAGAAACCATGTGTAAGACAGAAAATCAGGAGGATTTTCCCATCCATCCATCCCAAGCATTTCTTAGACTTAGATTTCTGCTTGCTGACTTTCTGCACTCATCTGCTGGCAACAGCCCCTGCTGACTTTGCCCTGCAGCCTTTGGGGCACGTTCACTCCTCACGGCCATCCTGAGCCCACCTGAGAATAAGATGAAAATCTCCATCCCCTTTGCTCTCCTGCCTCTCAGCAGAAATTTTCCTAACCTGCTGCATAATGAGACCATTTTCATTCTTTCTGGCCATCTCCTAAAGGTGAGGTGAAAATGGGCCCTCTGCTGAGCATCAGCTTCCCAGGCTCAAGACCTTTAATAAAAACCTCAAATTCCTTTATTTAAGGCCAGTAAGGTGACTAATGGACTGAACATCCTGAGAGGTAGGGGAAAGGCTCTGCAGAAGAGCAGAGGAATTTCCTACTGGGAGCTCCGCATTCCAAAAAATACAGGCTGGGGTTCTGCAGGTTCATCCCCTGAACGTGGAGCTCCCAGTCTGAGGATGAGCCCTGCCCAAACACCTTTCCCTGCCAGGGAGGGAAGATGCAAATTTACAAAAGAGCAGACACAAAGCCAATTTTAAAACCAATGCTGGCCTCAGGCTAGCAGGAAAAAAAAAATAAATGCACCATTAGCTTTGATTTTTAAATAGTTATTCTCTCAAAGGCTGGATCAATGGAAAAAGGGAGCTGAGCAATGGATACACCTTTAATTGCTTAGAAGGAGGATTCATCCTCACGCTGCTTTGGGCAGAGCATGGTGGCTGTGTGCTTCTGCATTCACTCACAGCAGCTGTGCCTGCTCCCATGTCCCAAGCAACCACCAGGCACCCAAAGTATTTTTCTGGTGGGGTCTGGATTGGAAAAAGGCATCTGTGAAAAGTTCCAGAAGGTTTATGCGCACTTGTGTCTCAAAATAGAACAAAACACTGAATTTCAGACTTTCCACAGAAGTGTAATGTTAAGCAGAAAATATTGCCTGAAGGCAATCAAAACATTTCATTTTGATAAAAGCCCAAATACTCCAATTTATTTTATATGCTAAAAAAAAATTCAAGCTACAGTTTCCCAAAGAAAACTCTAAATGCTCCAATTTCAACAAGATACTGCGAGCTCATCAGCTTTTGTTTGAATGAAATAGCACTGAAACGGAGATATTCCCACAAAAAGTCATAATTTGGAGGAAATTACATTTTTTTTCCCCTCACAGGGAATATTCTGACTGGCTGTATGTAGCAGTTGGGTTTTGCATTTTGCCTGCAGAGCCAAAGGCATTTGTGTGGAAGGACATTTGTCATAGGAGTGACAGGAAAACAGAAATGAGATAAACACCCAACTTTGCCCTGCCATGAACATGGGATCTGTCCCTCTTCTCTGGCAGGCTGAGAAAGGCTCTTCAAAGAGGGTTTGTGGTAGAGAGTCACAATTCTAATGTTGTGTTTTATCAAAACATTCCCAATTTCAGAGCATCATAGTGTTCTCTGCAGTCACACACAGCCTGGGCACACAACACAAAACCAAACCAGGTCTCCCAAACCTTCCAGAGCACTCAGCCAGCTCAGGAGCACAGAGATCATCTAAAGGATGAGCAAAGCTGGTGCAGGGCTAAGACCTTCTGCCTGTAACACCACAACCTTCTCCACTTGGAGCTCCCCAGAGTTCATCACCAGGCACTGGGGGAATCCACAAAATCAGAGGGTTTTGGGAAAGCTGCAAAAAGCAGGCCTCAGAGACAGCAGAACTGTGATTAGAGCTAAGCAGCAGCCATGAGATAGGTCAGCAGAAAAATTGTTGAAAAAGTAGAAAAGTAAGAACAAATAGAAAAATGGTCTGTGTATTAATGCTTGTCTAGAATAACTCTCTAAGCTACTTTTCTTTTAAGAAAAGTTTATCTAGCAAGATATTAGGAAGTTTGAAGCTTAAAAATGGAGTTCTGTGCATTGTGTTTTAAGGCTCACAAGCAGGTATTGTATTTGAAATAAGCAAGCATTGTTTTAACCAAAGGTAGGTGTGCTTGTAGTGGTTGGATAGAACTACTGTCAATGTGCTTTTGCTTTGTGTGATTGGTCAAAAAACTTATAAAGTAAGTTGTAACATTAAGTTCTTTGTCTGCTGCCTGAGATGTGAGCTGGTGGCATCTTCCCATTGTCATAACCATGTAATGAGAACGATGCTGAAAAATAAACCAGCTCAAGGCACGTTGTACAGCAGCCCCATCCTGTTTGTGATTTGTGCAGAGCCCCCAGCCAGCGATAGGCACTGCCTTAGACCCAGCTCAGGGTGCCTTAGGACGGGCTCCAGCATCCCTGAGCTGGGCACCACAACATCAAAACTCACCCAAGGAGGAGAAGGATCAGAGAAGGCTGGAAGGGGCAGTAAACTGATGCTGTTGATGTGACCCAGCTGTGAGTCCTTTCTAATTAAAGCAGGGCTCACAGCACAGCCACACATGGGCCCTGCTGCTAATTGAGGGAGGGCTGAGCACTGAGTGACACGTTAACCTCCCAGTCTCAAAACATTAACTTTACCAGGTGTAATCTCTTCTAGGTGACATAAAGGTTAATAGTCTGCACCCACAACAGAATTCAGCTCAGTAAATACCCAATTAACCAGATTCTGTTGCAGGCAGCAGCAAAAAGGAAAGGTCCAGGCTGGCTAAAGGCGGTTCTGGAATGCTGGGTGTGATCTGTGCTGCTGTGTCACCCCTCTGCTGGGGACAGAGGACCTGCCAGGAATGCTGTCTTCAAAATGAGCTTGCACAAACCTCAACACTACCAGGAAAAGCTATGAAGTGAAATAAATAAAAAGATTCTTCGCTGTCAACGTTTAACAAAACATTTTTTTCCCCAGACTTCCTCCCTCGTTCCTCCTGAACTATTCTCCAAAGCCCCTGTTGTTGGAAAGTGAATTCAAAGCAACTGTGGTTGGATTTGACTCCTGTGCAACAAAATTGGTTTTTTTTGTTTGTTTTCTGATTTATAATCTTTGTTTTGCTCACTGCCTTTCAGAAGAGGGAACTGGAACAGGGGAAGATAAAAAATGGAACAAACAAGGAATAAGTGAATATTCAACTCAGTTGGAATGCAATTGCCTCATTTAGCATAATTTTGTAGAAGCTTCAGGAAAAAACTTTGATACACCAGATTTGAAGCGTTTGAAAATAAAGGGTCAAAGAAGTGATTGCTTTTGTTCTGACCACTACAGCAGCCGGAACAGGAGGAAGTGTGTGTCAGGAATCCTCAGGAATTGTCACCCTCTGGGTGTGATCCCACTGATGGAGATGGAGAAGCTTCTGCAGCTGCAGGGGCTCAGGGTGCATGGCAGGGCTCAGCCACTTCACTCAGCTGTTGCTATTTCAGCTAAAAGCTCTTTTTTTTCCCCTCCACAGCTGAACTGACACAAAGAGTGTGAGACATATTCATCACCACCGACACATCCAGCATTTTCCTGCTTCCAATCATGTTTCCTCTGAGCTCCTCCTTGTTTTAGTGTCTTCCAGGTGTTCAAGTTCCTCTGTTAGGTAGGAATTTAGGATTCCCTTGCTCTCTCTTTCCTTTCTTCAATTATTTTGCCCTTCCCAAAACCTGCCTCACCTTCTCTTCCACAATCACTCCTTCATTGACCTCCCCCCTGAAGGCACTGCACATTCACTCCCACTGTAATTTCTAGTAAACCTCCAACCTGAACTCTCAACCCTGCTTTTACTGAGGCTGAGAACCTTCTGGACCAGTCAGAGCACCAGCCCAGCCAGCCAACCTGGGAGAACCAAAGAGATGAGCCAGTGAGACAGGACAAGAATGAAAATAGTGTTTTTAATATCATTTACAGCAAACTTACAGTATGTTTTTCACATCACATATTTCTAAACTGCTCATCTGGAAAATATAAGCTGCAAAAATACAGAACACAGTACTCAAAATATATCGAGCATGTGGCTTCTCTTTTTTCTTTTCTTTTTTTTTTTTTTTAAGTCAATTGTACAGTGAAACATTTCCTTTTCCAAACCAGGTTTTGGTTTATTTTGGAAGTCTGAAAAATTACCAGCAGTCAATTTACCAGCAAAGTTCAAAGACCTTTCTGAGGACCACTTTCCCTTGGGCGGGGAAGGAAAACAGGAAGGAAAACAGAAACCCTCAGCCCAAGAAGGGGCAGTGGCATGTGGGCTCATCCAGGTGCTACAGACCATTTGTGGAGATGCTCTGTGCAGGAAGGACAGACCTCCTCTTCTCCAGAGCCCACAAATGCTGCTCTGCCAGTGGCACATGGGCTCATCCAGGTGCTACAGGCTATTTGTCGAGATGTTCTCTACAGGAAAAGACCTTCTCCAGAACCCACAAATGCTGCTCTGCCCAGGTGACTGTGGAGGACAGCAATGGTTGGAGGGACAAACACCATGGACTGCTCTGGTAGAGGCAGGTAAACACTCCTCCAGTGCTCTGCACCCTGCACAGAGCTCTGCAGGTGAGTTTCAAGCACAGGTGTGACAAACTGCATGGGGTGGTGTTGTTCTCCAACAAGACAATCAGTGTGGAAGCACTCTCCATGCTCTGATGGGAGATTGCTCCCACACACCAGCTGCAAACACTTGTCAGAGAAGCCCTGAGCTTCTGAAGCCCAGAGGAACTCCCACCAACAACCCAGTCAAGACGTGCATCATGATTTGGAGGGCACATGGCAGCCTTGCCTTGTGAAAATGTATTATTTTCTTTATTTACACTATGGAGAAAGAGAATGATGGATAAGGGAGTGAGTTAAGGAACAAAGTAGATTCTTAATACTTACTCTTACTAGCCAAAACCCCAAGCCCCTCAATCTCTGTCAGAGACACGGAGGAGCCAGCTGGGCAAGAACTTCTTTCCCAAAATGCTTTGAGTTTGCTCATGTGTAGCTGCCACTGAGGGCTGTCAGGGGTGGGGAATAACCAGGTTACACAGGCAGGGCATGGGCTGCTGATTAACCTGTGCAGCAGGAAAACAAAGAGAGATCAGTCACTGAAACCTGGCTGTTTCTCCACTATGAATGAGGCATGGCCAAGGAGTGGCTCTTCTGCCCATGAGCCACATCCAGAGCTGCTCTCCTCCTGCCTGTGTAAACTGATTTCAGATGGTGCTCGTGTCTCACCTGCACGGGGCAAAAGGAATTTCAGAACAGCCCTACTGCAACCATGCCCCATCTAATGCCATTTATGCATTGTTAGCTCCCACAACTCCAAATGCCCCCGTGCCTGGAATGTGATATAAGTACACACAGCAGGGAAAAAAAACCATTTCTGCAGACTGCATTTGACTTGTATCAAAATCCCAACGAACACCACATTTATTGTACTTTATTTACATGGTAGTCACGGGTAATATAATACAATACAGCGTTCCATTTGCAGTGGTAGGCACTATGGGTTTTAAAATGTCACAGCTCTTCCTCTGCTCCATCCCACCCCCTCCTCCCCATGGATGTGAGCTCCCTGTTGTGCGCTGCTCCAGCTTCCCCCTGAACCTGCTCTGGGATGGCTGTTCCCCAAAACCAGGTGAGGGAAGCTGCTCTGGGATGGCTGTTCCCCAAAACCAGGTGAGGGAGGCTGCTCTGGGATGGCTGTTCCCCAAAACCAGGTGAGGGAAGCTGCTTTCGTGGGCTAACGTGGAGACTCCAAAGCTTTGGTGGTCACAGAGCAGTGGCAGACCTCAGGGGCAGTCATGTGCAGCCTCCTCACCATGCTTTGCACCAGAACACCAAGTGAAGGCAACGTGGGGCTGCAGCTGAGCTACAGAGCCCTAGCACAGGGAATAGGCCACCCATGGTGATCACAGAGCACCATTTGGTCATGCTGCAGTAAGACTTTAGGAGAACAGCTGTGAGTCTCCACGAGGGATCATCATCCTCCTCCTCCTCTGGTTGAGCAGGAAGGGTCACAGGTGAAGAGCAGGGGTCGTTTCTTCCTTTCAAGTTCACAGTTAGAGTTGTGAGGCACCAAAAGCACAGCACTGTTTGCTCTGAGGGGTAAATGCACTGCTGTTTGTGCGATGCCATACTGCAAGAGAAAATGGGTTTGGGGGCTCAGGTATCCGTGGCAGAGAACGATGCTTTTTGCTGTCCCACCCATGGGCAATTCATTTGGGAAGAACTAAGATATGTTAGGCCATATGCAACTCTCTTGATGCCCCAGAGGTTTCTGCTTCTGATCCAGGAGCTGTGCAAACATTGCAAATAAAATTTACACCACCTGCTTCACCTCAATACCAATTTGCTGTTGCCTGGGTTCATACCCTTCTGGTGTTTGCTCTCAGCAATTACTCAAATGAGTGCTTTAACCAGTAGAGCTACTGAGAATTTCAAGCATCTGTGAGAGAATATTCCTGGGAAGAGGACTGTGAGTGGGAAGCTTTGCCTGTCCTGGAGCACGGGGTGTCCAGCCCACTGACACTGAGCAAGGATCATCTTACTCAATTCCTAATCACAGACTTTTGAGCTAAATATTCTTACTGATGAGAAAATTCCAGCTTAGGGAACTCAGGGAGCAGAAATAACCCCTGTGAGTTTTAAGTCCATCCAGAACAAATCCCTGTGTATGGATTACAAGAAAGCTTTTCCAACTTCTCCAGACCATAGATGATATGCAGAAATGACCTTCAAAATACACTGGAGGTCTTTTCTTGGTTTTCTCAGCAATTTACAAGGAAGAAATAAAGGGGAAGATTCATGTATGAAGTTGCTATAAATTATTTGCCAAGTTGCAGCTGACAAGTTTCTTACTGCTTCTTTCCATATGCAGACACCAACTTTGTTCAGAACAAGTCCAGCACCACAAACTGTTCAAGGTAGGACAAAGCTTTTCCTTCTTAGGGTTGGACACTCTGCTCTGCCACACTTAAATCTGAATAAAGGGGGGAAAGATCACAAACTCATCCCATCCCACAGACCCCATCCCTGGGGTCACTCCATTCATCAAAGAAAGAGAGATTGAAGCAAAGCTTTGACAAGCAAAACAACATTAACACTACAAACATCCTCAAGTCCTACTCTAAATAGATTGCTCTGTCCACAAGGCTTCTCCTGAATTCCCTGTGTCCTTTTGGGACTGAGAGATGCTCAGAGCCAAGCAGCCAAGGCAAGCCTGAAGCTGAAGGAAAAGCAGCCCATGTTCACACTCTGCCCCAGGAAACATCAGTATTGCTGCTGGGCAGGCACAGCCTCCCTCTGCTCCCCTGGATCCAGGGAACAGACAATGGCCAAAGATTTTACTTGGCATCACTAGTTAATAAAGAAGTACCTCATGTCTAAGAACTGCTGAAAGGCCATTTTTCAGCAAAGCAATTGTATTAAGACTCAGATTGGCTAGAAATGTCAATGGAATGATAGAGAACATCATTTGCAGCCTGAAGGTTATAGATTTAGGGGATATAAGCAGAACAAACTGTAACATTTTGAACATATGTAAAACTGAGCGAGACCTGCTGGCATGCCAGGCAAATTTAAATGCCTCTCAGTAATATTTGCATGCCAGGATACCTCTCTGGATACCTTGTACTGACTTGGTAGAGCCAAGCTGTGCTTTGCCACTGGGGAAGGAAGAACTGGCTAGAGAAAGGGAGCTGATGGTCAGTTTGGAAGAAAACACCCACAAACCATGGGTCTGGTGGAGGTAGGGCTGTCCCGGAGCACAGAAGGGTGGATAATCCTTTCAGAGACGCTGAGTGGCTCAGTTACTTTCCTCCTTTCCTCCTTGGATCAGTCTCAACCATCAGATAAGCAGGGCTGAACCTGGCTCACACCACAGGCTCCCATCTTAAACTGCTGCCTATATTCCCACCAATTCTAAATTGGCTGCCAACAAAATAGGTGAGGCACAGCAGTAGGATAGGATTCTGGGAGAGGTGAACCCAGATTTAGTAGGAAAAGCCAGAAGCCCTATTGCAAACCAGAGCAGGTCAGTATTATTGCTTGTAATCAGGGGTGCTCTGCCCTGTGCACAGGAGGCTTGTGAGCTCTGCACATATTAATCAGATCTGGAGAGTGAACAACAACAAACCTGCTGCTGTCCGCAAACACAGTTCACACGAAATTAGGGGGATAGATGAGCACAGCTGCATTTAAAGGCAGAGCAGGAGTAAGTCTGGGAACCCTTGTGAATAAAGAAACAAAGCTGTTATCACATCAGTCCAGTGAAGCATTTGCATGTGTCTTTTACACTGACAATTCCCCACATCACCTGCCAAGAATAAAGCAAGCATCACACCAAGAATGCCAAAGTCTGAAGAAAACACCAAGCCAAGCACACCCAGCTGTGACAAACTCTCATATGGCAGCAACAGCTGTGGCTGGCCTGGGGGCTAAAGCTTCACAGTGCTGGTAGGCTTCAGCTTGTTGTGGGTTGGCTGTGGAGTGAAACTGCTGCTTGTGAGATGGAGTTTCTGTGTCTCAAAACCCCATTTACTGAGAAAAAAAGTCTGTCTGAGACACAAAGGTGAACCTTCAGCACATTGCCTCCACTGCAATGTGATGAACATAAAACTCTGATGGGGATAGAAGGGGGTTCAAATCACATTCATTCCCTTAATTTGAATTTTTTTTTTTTTTTTTTTTGCAAGGCAAAAGAAGTAAATGCATCTCAGCCATTTGGAAATACTCCAATCACTTTCCAAATGTCTGCAGACCATCAGTTCAATTTGGAAGCATTCTGAAGTGTAGCTAAGTCAGATAATGGAAGTTAATTCCTCTCTGCATCTTTCCCTTCTCACCTTCTGAGCAAGGTGAGAGCCAACCATGATGAAGAGCAGCAGCACTGAGGAGTTCAGTGCATCTCAGAGGAGAATGGCAGAGGGAGGTCCCCATTATTGAGCTGAACTGCCAAGAATGGAAGGTTTGTGATATTCAAGTGGTAATTCAAGTGATGGACTTCTCAGTCCCAATCTACATCCAAGATGTGCTGGGTAAAGTCAGAAAAATGGATTATTTCTATAGGTATTAAAAGAAGGTTCTGGAAATGCATCACCTTGTTAACAAGGATGCAAAGAAAACTATTCCAGTGTCATCTGCACCAATTTTAGATTGGGGTCCCCTTTTGATTCCACTGGGGCCATTCCAGAATGGGATCTGAGCAAGGGAAAGGAAACCCCAACCTGCAGTCATGCAAGGCAACTGGTCAATCCCAGAGAGACTGCAGAATCTCAAGTAATTTGTTTTTCCAAACATCCCATTCCTTAGCAGACAGCCATGTGGGGAACACAGTGCTTGGAAACGCCAAAAGAACAATTCTGCTGAGACTGAGGCCTCAACAAACCCCTGAATTTCAATGCCCTTGAATATGAAGAAACAATTTCCACCACTGGATCTGGACCACACAGCTCAGAGCATGCCCCTGTTCCTGTTAATGGGTGATTTTCTAACTCCATCCTTGTTTTTTGAGTTTCCTGCATGGTTAAGGCAGTTGCAGGATGGAGGTGAAGCTGAAAGGCCCATAACACAGTTTGGGAAAAGGGGGGGATGTCTGACACTCTTCCTTTGTTATTCTGTAACAAAAATTGGGTTGCAGGCAAAAATGGCTTGTGGCTCTGAAATCAGAAAAAAACCCCCAAAATGCCTGCTGGTGTGGATGAAGGGTTTGGTCTGTGTATTTTCTTTCAACTAAAGATCTGTTCTTAAATCTGTACCAAAGCACTGACAGCAAAGCCCTTCACAATACAGGCATCAGACCTAACCCCGGGGAAAAAAAAAAGAAAAGAGTGGGATGGGGGAAAAGATTTTCAAGAGTTCCATTATCAAAAGAAATAAAAAAACAATCATGCAGGAATTTCAAGTTACAGCTTAAAAATAACATAAGTAACCCCATTCAACTGCATCTCCCACTCATAGTAAGAGAAGAGATCAAATGAAAAAAGTAAAGAAAAACAAAAATGAAAATGTTATGTGCCCTGGAATCCTGTTTCTATAACTCCGGTCAAGGGAGACTTTGACTGCAGCAACAAGCCGCAGCTCATGAACACTGGGAGTTTGTTTTACATCATATCAATCAGCATGCTATTCTCCTTCACCTTGGACTTTCAGAGGGGAAAATCATGAAATTGTGAAAGGGGTTATGAAATTTCAAGCAATCAGGCTTTTAGAAAGGTTCTATTGTGTGACATTTGTGTTGGAGTCTGAAAGTGTGTGTATAGTATAAAATTATGAGCTAACATTTGGAAAGACAGCAGTCTAAGTAATAAATCTGCAGAATGGAGAGAACTGTACAGAATGATTTCAAAGGCTCATTCTTGACAATTATATGTATTTTATGAGACAGTTATGCACCCTGTGACTTTTTGGAATTCATTGTTTTATGGATGCAGTTTCTCTATTTTAGCAGATCAGATATACTAAACCAACATAATGGTCTAAAAAGCATCATTTACCACCCAACATAACAATGGCACTGCATAGCTTAATATTTTTTTTTCCTTAAACTCCTTCATCAATTGACTGATTCTTAATATGGCCGAAACCCAAGAATTAAATATCTGCAATTACAATATCTGTTGAGTATTTGGCACAACGGAGTTTATTGGATACATCCTTTTCTCCTGCCCTTATTGTTGCTGAACATGTAATTCTGTGCATAAGCTGCAAGCACACATATAAATTCAATCAAGTGGAAGCAGTTTGATACTCCACACCCATGTTGCAAAGCCTGGATAAGAGAAAAGTGTGCTAAAAATGTGTTGAACATGAGTGACAAGTTATCAACCCTCTGTAATTGTGCCAGCTCTGGGGTGCCCACTGCACCAATGGACAAGGACTTGGGGAAGATCAGCCCCTCTGCCACCTGCATGGAAGTGACATCCAGCATTTGACTCAACATGCCAGGTTACTGCTCTAAACATCCTCAAGTTCACAACAGCTTCAAAATTCACACAAAAAAAGGAACTCTTAAATTACGATGCTAACCCTTAAAGCCCTTCTGACATTTAGTCCATTGGAAACGGAACCTGGGAAAAAACCTCATCAAATGCCACCAATTTGCATTGCTTCCCAGCAGGAATGTTTTGGAAAACAAAAATGTGCATACAAAATAAGCCTGACCCCCATGTTTCTTGTAATCAGATGAAAGTTTCCCCATGGTTTTTGCAGGTTTAGGTAAGACTGCACTGCAGGGGCCAAGCCAAATCTGCTCCTGCATGGATGCTTTGTGGGGAGCTGAATGGAAGTTGGAGCTGCTCAGTGCTGGCCAGCCTCTGCTCCCTTAACCCAGCATTCCAGAGGGACTATTGTTTGTACTATTCCCATGTACAAACAAAATCTGGCATCCAGGAGAGATGATTCCATCTTCCTCACATGGCTTCCACTGAAAGTCAGTGGAATTTCTCAGGTGAAAAATAAAACACCAGTTGTGAGGGCTGAAGGATTAAGGTCAGTATTCCTCTCATTTGTACACACGCACGCACACACACACACTTTAAAGAAAACATCCACCACACAATTTCTAGATTGCAAATTATATATATATATATCTTTAAAAACTGGAGAGAACATCAACAGCCTCTCCACATATATATGTATTCACTGAGTCACATAGAATATGAAAAAACTATATTATGTAAATCATCATATTATCTATAATTCTCCAACAGACAATTGTTTTTTATAGAGACACAGTGCATTCATTCTCTTCTTTAAAAACATATTATGTGTCTTCATTGGCTTGGTAGCATATTAGAATGAAGGCGTATGGATAAAAAATGCAGAGGATTAAACAAACCCCTTGAGTCACATTATGTTTGGGTGAATTAAACAGGATCCTTCCCCAAACTAGCATAAATAAATCCTCCTCATGGAAAAGTGTCAGCAATTTAAGGGTTAACACATACTCGAAAATAATTCCAAAAAAACCCATCTTATTAGAGGACTACACAGATAAGTATTTGGAACTCATCCCCCTTTAAAAATGACAGCACGTTTGGCAAGTGTGAGCAAACGTCTTGAACTCTACTGGGTTTGAGATCTGAGCCTGGATATTCACAGACAGCCACAGGAGCTGCAATCTGTGAATAAGCCAGGCCTGGAAGGACTTGGATACCCCTGACAGCATCGCTGGCCACTGGGAAGGTTTCCAGCAGCTTTCAAGGAATTCATCCTGGGCTCGTGGCTGGTGACAGAGTGTGACTGGTGGAAGGGCTCCAGCACCGCTCCCTCTTTGCCATTGTGGATGCAGCAGGTTGGAGCAGCACCCAGCCTGGCCAGCCCTGCAGGGCTCCACACACCCCATCCCAACTGGGAAAGGACCTATTGCTGTTATCACCTTGCTGTTATCACCCTGCTGTTATCAGCTTGCTGTTATCAGCTTGCTTTCTCTACACCCCGTGCCAAACTCTGCTCAAACTCTGCAGGTGCCCTCCTTGGAAGCTCGTGCTGTCACCAAAGGGGCTGGTGCCCAGCCACAAGGGCTCCCTGCTTTCTCCAGCACCCTGCAGGATGTCACAAGTGATCCCATCAAAACACTCTGTTCTCAAGAATCCTCGCTGGGTCTGGCTTTGAGAAAAAGACAAAAGTTTCCTGTGTTGCTGTTGCTGTTTTGCAGTTGTTTCTTCTTCCATTCGTGCTCTCTCCTTGTTTTTATTAAAAAGGACCCTTGTATTATTAATATAGTTCACTCCTCCACAGTCACTATAAAACAGACTCCATATTTTCACACCACTCATGATCTTCAAGGTTATAGATAAATTTTGTCCTATGTGGTTGATTTTGGGGCACCGAGTCCCGCCCCAGATTGTCTAGGGTGAGAGTAGAGGCAAAAAACTCACTAGTGCTGAGACCACCTTCGTGGTTCTTGATGTATCTTTTATAGTTTTTCCTCAAGCACTGCCAGGTGGTTGTGTACAGGATGAATGCAAAGGACTTGAGGGCGATGGCAATGCTGACATACAGGTATCTGTAGACCACATTGTCATACAGTGCACAGGCTCCTTGCTCCCCACAGAACGTGCTCCAGAACAGACACGTGGAGTCAATCCCGGCCCCGAAGATCAGCGGAGGTGGGATAAAACCTGCCAAAATAAGAGAGACAAATCATGCTTCTATAAAGAGAGAGGACGCGACTGCAGTGAATGGAAAGAGGGTACTTTATCAAGGGTAACAGTCCCAGCTGCAGCCTGTGATTTTAATTTTTGAAGTTCTAAATCAACCTGAATGAAGTTTGTGGATGAGCCTTTAGCTTGGACTTAACATCTGTGGAAGAGACATTATATCCTGCTGATATCAACATGCAGCAAGAATCTTATTCAAGTCTGAGTGGCTTTTATTAAGCTTCTTGTTTGCCTAATGAGACTAAGTGGAGGGATAAATGAAAGAGGAGGACAGCCTTGCAGCTCACCATCTCTAAACTGGCAATTCTGCACTTTAGAGTGTTGCCCTGAAGGATCTCATAGCATTCCAGTTCAGCACCTAAAATCAGCCTCAACATTGAGATCCCGTTTTGGACTGTACCCTGATATCAAAACATAGTAAAAGGTTTTCTCTGGATCAAAGGAAAAGAAACAATAGCCCATAATAGATGTCAAAGATGCCATCAGAAAAGAAGGGAAAATTTTAGAGTGCCATTAAATGAAATATCACAGCAGGATTCTCCCACAGCCACTGCAGCTAACTACCGATGAGTGTTTCTCAATCATGGTTTGCAGAAGAGCTGCAATCTTCAAGCAAAGTAATCACTCCAATCTCATTTAACTAATAAAAGAAATGTTTTTCTTGTCTCCTTTCCCTCATCCTGCAGGGACACTGCAGCAACCCCCCATTTCCCATTAGCCTGATGGTGATTAGGACATCCACGCTCCAGCTCTGCGCTCCCCAGCCAGCCTGCGCAGCACTGGGAAGAAAATGTGAACATTCTACATAATGTAACCATTTCTCTACCTTCTGCTGTATTTATGGGCAGAGGCTAGAAGCAGAAAAACCCTGAAAAAAGCCCTGATGGATGAAGTCACTGCTGTGGGTTAAGGCAGTGAGCAAAGGGGAGCATTGCATCTCCTGAAATCCAACAGCAGGCAGGCACAACACCCCCCTGACAGTATCAATGCATCTGTAGGTGCTCTGATGCCTGAGACTCTATAAATACCTGTGACAGCAGACACAAGGAGTGCAGTTTTTAGACAGGAAAGTGTTTAATCTTGGATCTAGTTTCATCATTAACCTGGATTTCCAGGCTTAAAAAAGCTACCTTCCTTCAGCTTGTCACGAGCAAAGTAGTGACATTCATGACATGTATCCTAAGACTACAAATAAATTGGTTGTCTTCACTGTTCTCTCTGGTAACTGAGATCTCTTTATTTTATTTTCTTGATGACTGGAGCTCTGCAGATTTTGTTTGATCTTCCTTATATGTTGGTAAATGCAGGAATTAAGAGAGGTTATATGGGCTTTTGGTTCTCATTTGAACCAGTCATTAATAGCACAAATGTAGTAAGTAAAACCAGATGATAAAAAAGCAAGACAATCTGTTTGTTAGAAATACTCATTCCAGTCATCATATCTAAAAACCTATCTATGTTCTCGAAAAAATATCAGCACCAGCTCTGTGTTCATCATTTCAATGACTGGAAAATCCAGGCTGGGCTGGTTCTGCTTCTAAGTTCAAAGACACTTTTTTAGTTGAAACCTGTGAACAACCACACACTCAACATGGATTTTAAAAATTCAGCTGGGCTCCTGCCACAAAGAAGCAAGAGGCTCTGCTGCTGACTGCAGTTTGTGTGCCCAGTGCTGCTGGATGGCACCTCAGGGGGAATATCCACATCTGGCAGTGACTGAGGAGCCACATTCTTTCTGTAATAACAGAAAGCCACATTTGGATCATCATTTTGAGGTGAGTCCCTGCTTGTTAACATGCTGAGAGATGCTGACACAAAGCTTTGGAGATGTGCAGGCTGAGCTGCAGGGAGAGCTGCCATTCCCACCTGCTGGCTCCAGCCTGGTGTCCACCACAATTTGGCCTGGAAAGTTCTCCTCATAACACTTGAGGAAGGACCTGTTTCCCTTGAACTCCAAAGCTACTCCCATGTGAATGCAGTCATGTGGAAAACCCTTTGGCAACTAGTGAGTATTTCAGGCTGTTTTTAGCAGAGGAGAGGACGAGAGACACACAGGAGCAAGTTGGTGCTCAGAACCCCTGAGACAAGGGAGGTGAGCAGTTGCACTGCACACCAGAAATTCCTTCTGAGAGTGAAACACTGTAGGGTTTTGTCATGTCAGAATAAGAGGCAAACAACATGAGCTTGGAGGAAAAAAATCTGAGGAAGTGCCTTGATAAGCAGAGGCTCTTCCATGATGCACGGTGAACACTGAATTCTTTGCCATTCCAGACAAATCCATTCCAAACTTTTGGCTCCAACGGTACTGCTTTACTGTCTTCTCTGGGAAACTGCAGTAATGCTTTTATATGAAGACACTGTTAGGCTGCCCTCTCACAGCAGAAATCCTATGAAATGAGACAATATATGCAGGAGGATACTGGGAGAATTCAGTCATGTTTCATGTTATTACAGTGAATATTAAAGAGAGTCAATCATGTCCTACCTCTTACTGCAAAGTGTTGCAAAAATTTCTGCTCTCTCTATATATATTTATATATATTTCACAGCAGAAACTGTAGGGCTGCATAAAAAAAGGTGCTTCTGTCTTACTGAAATCTATTAGCTAGGATTGCACCTTCGGGTCTCATACCTCCTGCATTTAATTCTCTCCTTTGGTGTAAGAAGCAGCTATTATCGCTGTCTTCTTAAGTCAAAGCTTAAAGGTGAACTGAAAAGCTTTTAAAATAAATCAGTAAAGCTATTCTCAAACCTCAGGTTGATAGAGGCACAATTTGGATACCCTTGCTCATACAGAAAAGTATCTTTCTCTTCATTTTCCCTGCGTTCCAGCTACATTGATGATATGCTTCAGGATGTATTGTCTTATTTCATGGGAATCCCTTAGTGACAGAGCAACATATAAAGATTTGGATTTAAATTCTCACTATGGCTTCTTTACTGGAATGAAAAAAAAGAAATCTGTTCAACTTAAGTATACATGTCTGAGCCTGGTTTTAGAGGAATTCAGGATGCTGCTATCTCAGGAGGCTTCTCTCTTTTGAAAGGAAAAAAGAAAAGATAAGAATCTCCCCCCTCTAAGTATTTTTCCTTTGGAAACAACAGCCCACAGCCATCTTCCTTGCACACTTGTCTGCTGAGACTCCACATTCAGCCAGTCACAGCTGAAGTCAGGCCCACGAGCAGCACCAGCAGCTAAAGAAAATGCTGTGTTTGCAAGGCTTGAACCAGAGCTGACCTGGGTCATCCCAGAAACTTCCCTTTGAGTTATCTGAGTTCTGGGCACGTTAACTTGAGGGAGCTTTTTGTGTGGCTGCAGTTACTTCACCAAAACCAATGGACATCTAATTGGCTTAATTGTAAACTGGCCTGGGAGCACGATTTCCTGTTCAGCTTATGGGGATTAAGGTGTTAAAAAAACAAGTAAAAAATGAAGTCACTTATTCAGAGCGATGTCTGGTACTGCTGGATTTTCAGTCCTGTACTTCCCAGTGCCTTGCTGTAGCCTAAGAAATGGCACTTTAGTCCCCAGCTCATTCCTTTGGGACCAAGGGAGCCATGCAGGGAAGGTGCTTTCCGTGCCTTGCTAAAAAAATAAGTTCCACTCCCAACATGCAGAAACCCTGGGCATGAGATGGTCCCACAAAACAATGGATCAGAGGATTTTGCCCTGAACCACTGAGACTAAAGAGCTAAAACAGAAGAGCTTTAAAATAGGAGCCACCTCTTCCAGAAGGGAAAAAAACCAGCCAGAAACAAGCAGCAGCCTGGTATGTTCCCTTTAATTCATACATGAGCAGAACATGCTGGTGCAGAGGAGGAGCCATAAGCATTTTTATGGGATTTAAACCCACAGGAGAAAACAAGGACTCAGCTTGTCTCATTTTCCTGGTTTCAGATCTGAGACACCCAAAGGAAGGGGCAAACTCACCATGTAGCACAGGTCCTGTCCCTCAAAGGAGAGTGAAAATCCATATCCCTCTCCTTCAGCAGTATGCAGTGCAGCAGTAATTCTGCAAGCTGCTGACACGTTATTAACAGCTACAGAAGAGAGACTGGTTGTGTGGGACCATGGGAGAAACAGCCATTTCTCATGCAACACTGCATTTTCTTCCATTAGCACCACACAAATGGCAGGAAAAGTGCTTCAGGAGCCTTGGTGTGACATCCCTCATGGAGAGGGGCTTGGACCCCAGTGTGTCAGACCCCTCTCACAACAAGGACAGCACTACAGAGTAGAAATCAGAGACTAGAAATCAACTTCGGCAACAGAGTAGAAACCAACTTCTGCATGTTAAAAAGTGAGTGTTCCAAGAGGGAACAAAGGGTGGGAGAGAAGGATGCCCAACTTTTGTACCTACCAAGCAACCGGAGCAGCAGGAAAAGCACCCCCAGAGCGTAAGACTTGAGTTCAGGGCTCACAGTCCTGCAGGGAGGAGGAGAGAGAAATCAATTCCTGTTGTTCTGCTTTGATTAACACACCCCGTGGCCATTCTGTGCTGTCAGCCAGGATGCCACCAGCACCTCTTCAAAAAGTCATTAATGGGGCTTTTCTTCTGCCTTCTCCTGAACTGCCTACAGCCCCAAAAGTAATTGCATTGGTGATAGGCTCAGGAATTAGCCAAGTCATTAATAACAACAGCTAATGTTGACATCGGATGTTTATAAGCTTCCCATCAAATTTTCAAGGCTGCAGATGTTGAGGACTGGAGAGAGAGAAAACTTTTGGTTCTGAAACTCCCCAGACTATTGGGAACAAGAGACCACCCTTGGAGAAGGGTGGACCAAAAGGTTCAGTCAGCCTGGTGATTCAGTGAGGAAGTGCTCAACAGTAGTTTTCATGCAGTTTGCAGTGTCTTCAGCTATGAACACAACCACTGTTGCATTAGGAGTTATCCTTCAAAGGTGCTTTAAAAAACTACTCATGGCAGGGGTGGTTCTCTGTATAAATACACTGGAGAAACACCAGCCAAAACTGATAAAACAGAATCAGTTTTTAAGAGAGCTTTTAAGTTAGGAGAAGATCCTTCTGATCATCTGCCCTCCTCTCACACATTCATGGGCCATGTAATATCACACCATGACTTCTGTGAGAAGCTTGTGACCTAGGGATGAATTTCAGCAGTTTCCAGGCAGACCCCCACACTTTATATCCAAAGCCTTTATGCCAGGAATTATATGACCTTGGAAAAATGTTCCAATGGTTAATGGGTTGGCTCAAATAGGATTCTACAGTTGGGTGAGAAATGTAGGAAACAGAGCATTAAAAGTTTATTTTAATGAAAAAATAGATTATCACATGGAATATTCACAGTGGGCTTTTAACTGGTGGTGGTGTCCTTCCGTCCACTTTTCTATATTTAAGACCAAACTCAAACCCCATACCTTAGGCTGGAGAAAAATTGCCACTTGGAGACATCTTTTCTCACCGACTACAGCAGTGACCAAATGACTTGCTAAGACAAGACATTTAATTTGTAGACACTGAGTCCATTTTTAAATAACCATGGGAGCTGCCAGTGTCACTTGTCACTGCTCTGGACACCAAGGACACATTCATATGCCACAACTTTCTTTATGTAATGGAAGATGGCAGTTGCAAGAGAGCATGAGGTGCTATCTGGCTCAGAGCTCTCTGCTGTACATTTGGTACATTTTGTCAGCTATCAGTGATTCTGAGTGAAGTTACAAATCCGGATGTGTGAATTGTTTATTTCCTACAGCTCTGAACTGAGTATGTTTCATCTTCCCTTTGCTTTTCTTATTCCCTGGTATTCTTCTTCCTGGCTTATCTCATTTGAAGGCAACACTAAGATGTCTCCATGTTGTATCCTAAAGGTGCTGGCAGCTTCCTTGAACAAAGAACTCTTCAAACTCAAAATTGCTTTTGTCACAATATTTATCATGAGGAAATTTGATTTCCCTTTAGCTACCAGAGATGCAAAGAGAGAAATGAACTAGTAGGTGGAATATCTCATTTTGTATCCTGCAGGGAGACATGCCCTCACAGAGCTGTTCTGTCCAAAATCCACTCAAGAGTGTGTTTCTAATACAGACCTTATTGATTGAATTTTATTGGAATTTTCCAGGCAGCAGAATGGATCTGCTATTTATGCCTCTGGTTATTAGTCTCAGTAAGTGACAGCTTGGACAGCTAAGTAATTTTGGATAAATGTGGGCTTAGATATCTATGTATATCATAAGGTGAAGTGTTTCATATGTCTGGAAATAACACAAGGTCAGTTATTTGAATAAGCTACTTTTGCCCACCTATTCACATTGGCTTAACTCAGACATGTCCTTCAGACTTCCAAGTTCCTTATGTTCTTGGACTTGGTCCAGGGTGAGAGAAGTTAAACTCCAGTCAGGGAGGTACTCACCAAAGCTAGCTTTAAATTTTTCTGTGGTTTCTGTGGTCTCCAGAGCATCTCTAAAAGTGAGCCTAAGCCTCTCTCTAAGTCATTACATGTTGAGAACATGAGGTGGCAATTCTGCCCCTCTCCCAATGCAGCCGTAACCTCCTTACAAGCTGGATTGGAAACTGCACATCTGTATTTCCATGTTAACCCCAGAAGAACAACCCTTCCACCATTCTCTGCAACATCCCTGCAGGAATCTTGTCTGTTTGGGGGCCCAGTCCCACCTCACTCCCTCCACCAAAGGAGAGCTCGAGCAGCTCCTGTTTTCTCTCCAGCAGCTCCATACTGCAGGCCCTGAACTGGGGCCATGCCTGGCTAAACCAGGCACTAACAAGTGAAAAAAAATAGCTTAGGGAGAAAACAGCTTGAATGGAGGTTCAGTTCAAAGTCAAGGGTCTGGGGACAGTGAGCTTGGTGTAAAAGGCAGAGGCCAGGAGATGTGGAGGACCCTCAGCTCCCCCCTGTGCCTTAGGGTCCCTCCAGCCATGATCCCATGCCAAGAGCAGCCCCATCTGGTGAGGATGGTGACTGATGGCCCAACTTAGCGAGAATGATGACTGAAGCCCCACCTGATGAGGATGATGACCAAAGGCCTGATGAGGATGATGACTGACACCCTACCTGATGAGGATGATGACGGACGGTGTCTGCGCCATGGCCCCGATCATGCTGCAGACACACATCACACACAGGAATGTCAGGAAGGCCTCTTCACACCCAGGGCTGGGGCACTTGCCAGGAACCACGGTGGCGTTTTCGGGAGGGACCGAGGTGAGGCACGAGCAGCCACTGAGGTTCTGCAGAGGAGCACAAGGAGTCAGCAGAGGGGAGAGCTCTGATCCCACCACTGCCCTTTGTAACAGGGCTTGTCAGCAGCAATGCCTAATCCTCTAATGGTCAATTAAATAACTCCTAAGTGCTTGTTGGAGGGGGTTTGGAAACAGTTTCAGGAGCATCAGAGCTGACGCACGCTGCCAGCAAGGGAAAGCTGTCCCTTGGCTTGTTTCTTTTCTTCTGCTCCTTTCAAGTCTCTCCCATAAATGTCACGGTGACAGAATTATTACCCAGTTCTACCTCTTTGGAGGAGAATAAAGAAACAATCTGTGTCTCTGTGACAAGGAAGATTCCCCCCATTATGGTTCTAATTACTTTCTTATTTACCTCCGTCCTCTTGGCTGTTGCAATTAAACTGAAGCACATTAAATGCAGGTAAATCTGCAGCCCTGCTCTCAGACTGCTTGCAGCACCTCAAACCCTGGGCAGGAGCCACACACGATGGGTGCTGCAGCTCACCCAGAGCTGAACCACCACAGCCTGGCAGCAGGGAGGCTGCTGGACCTCAGTGCACTCCAGGGCTAATAAATGACATCTGGTTCAGAGAGATTTGTGTTGAGCTAAAAGCTCAAGTCAAGCAAGATAAACTTTATCAATATGTGATCAGAAGGAGGGTGGAATGACTGCATTTTGCTTTGATCTCTCCAGCAAGTGCAGGATGTGAAAAGAAGCTTTGTTTGCCAGTCACAGATTTAAGGATTTTTTTTTTTCCCCTTATTTTCCAACTCGCCCTCCTGAATTTCTGAGTGGGGGATGTCAGTGCAATTAAGGCACACAATACTACCAAGAAATCCCTTAACGAACACAGAAAGAAACAGTCATTAATGATTCATGGCTTGTCTTCACAGGCCCGCTGGGTTTGCAGGTCACATGTCTGGATGAGGAGCAACGTCATAAAATATAACATATTGAAAAGCAGCTCAATCTCCTCCCCTTCTCCCCTACCATGTGCAAGCAGAAATTCCTTTGCTTTTCTGCCAAAGGGGTCCCCTTAGGACCATACAAAAGCACACTTTGTGGTTCACTGCCTCCAAAGATAAGGATCAGCAGGGATACCACTCCAACCTTTCTGACACCAATCTCTTTCTCCTGCACAGGAGTCAAATCATTTTTTTTCTAATTAAGCGCACAGAGGACAAGAGAGACTGTGGTGCAGAACTCTAGGAGAGCTGGAGCAGACATGCAGGTGCCTTTCTGATGGCAAGCAGTAATTAAAATAACAAATTCCTGTGCTGTGAGTTAGAAGCTGACACCTGAAGGCTCCAGAATGGTGACAATTAGCACCACTGAGGTGGTGTTTGCACAGACAACAGGAATTTGTAGCTCCTGGCTCTTACTGCAGTGCATTGCCAGCCACCAGCCTGGGCAAGGCTGTGGATCAAAACCCATGTAAGTCTGGAAAAGTACACACCTGCACTGAATAACCTTTGGACAAAATTCCCATCACAGCAAACACGCAGAATTGGGTGTTTATTTTCCATGGGCTTTTATCAAGAGACAGAAAGTACCTGCTTTGGGCAGTGGTGGGGCACACTGTCTTCTCACAGGTATGATTTTTTTTTTACAAAGCACAAGGCAGATTTTACTTTCACTGCCTGAAAATTTGCCCCTCAATCTGCTTTTTTGACCACTTTGCTTCAAGGTGCTGGCCCGAAGCAGTGTGAGTGGTTTGTAGCAACCACCTCAGCTTGCTTAGCACTGCACCTCATCCTTACCTGGCAGATCTTTGATCTTTTATTACTGACACAGTATGCAACTCACAGACATCAAACAAGGAAACATCAAAGATGGAGTTATGACTCTGTCCTGTGGAGAGGAAATTTTTTGCTACCAGTGCCAAACTTCTGTAGATCTCCTTGTCCGCAACCCCACTGCATCCAACCACTTGTTATCAGAACCTTCTGCTGCCCAGCAACCTCCACACCCAGATTTATGTGTACACAGATGCAGAGTTTACACCTTTAACAGCATCCTGACTTTGCTGTGATTATCCATGCAAATCACCCATGTTTTTAATTACTCATTTTTTAAGCTCTGGCTCTGACAGGGAAGGGACAGGCTGGTATTTCAATGCAAAATTGTAACTCCAGGCTGGAATTCATGTGTCTCCAGCCAAAATATTAGAGAGTCAGTGGCATCAAAGAAACAGGATGCACAGCCCAGCACGTGGTATGCAAGGGTCATTCCCAGGAATGGCTGGAAAGGAAAGTCCTGGGGGTGCCAGAGCTCTGCCTACCAGCACTGATATTCCTATGGCTTTTTGGACAAATGCACCTCTGAAATCAGCTCAGTAAGAGAGAAGGAATGAAAAAGAAAGAAATACCTGAGGTACACATTGCTTTTAGAAATTGTTCACAGAGGAAAAGTGAAGAGAAGCAGTCAGAAAGGTAAAATGTAGTAAAGTTAAATAAAGCATTCAGAGAATTTTATGTCCCAGTAAAAAGCAACCCTTGCCTCATCACAAGCACATAACATTCACAAGACCCTCCAGACAGGTCATTACCTGGATTATGGGTTTAAAACTTGGTTTGGCAATTTGGCTTTGCCTCAAGGCCATTGCATGGCCAAACTGGTCCATAATTCTTGATAATGCCCTTCCCAGCAGGTGCTATTGCTTCACCAATTTGTGTTCAAAATGTTACTGCAAAAAACCCCCACAAAACAAAGAGATGAGAAGAACCCCAAGGATGACAACAAAAAGGCAAAATGAGAAGGAGTGAGTAAGAGAGAGCATGAGGGAGAGTGAGTTTTTTTGCTGAGAGGTTTGTTCTTGCAGAGCACAAGGTCAGGCAGCTGCAGACTGAAGGGGCAGAGCTGAATTTTCATTACCATGCTCCTTCCAGAGGAGTCAGAGCTTTGCCCTGCGCTGCACAGATCTCTGCCATGCTCCAGCCACACACCACAGCAGCTGAACACCTGCTGAAGGCTTGGTGAGCTGGTGAGACACCATTCTGTGTGCCTGAAACACGCTGGTTTCCTCTTAAAATCATCCTGCTGCCACCTCAGGTGTTGGCTTATTGGGAGGAGGAGGAGGAGGAAGAAGAGAGCAGGGAGGTAACACCTTCACATTGATGTGGATCCTTGTAGGGCTGCTGAAAGCTCAAAACTGTGGTGTGTCAAAGGGATGCCTGGTATCTCCTCAGAGAGGAAGGATGAAGCCTTGGGGGGATAATTGCACATGGTGAGCACTGATGTGTAGGCACAAACAGTGCCTGTGACCAGGCTGACCTCCCACAGATTTCACACAGCCCCAAGTAGTGAGCAAGGATGCAGGAATCCCACCAGTCCCCACCCACAGGAGCACTCATTTTCAGTGTAACCCAGAAGACATTAACATTTCAGCAGCAAAAAATGAAAAAGCTGGCTTTAAGATATTGTTAAAAATTCCCCACATCTTCCTTATCCAGTTTTATAGTTTATTCTTTATGACTTTTCTAAGGGAAAAAATCTCTTAGAGAGAACTGAAAAATGCAGAATGTCTTTGGATGGAAACTCTGCTCCCCTGACAACTGCTCTTGCTGCTGCCTCAGAGCAAAGCAAGGAAAGAGAAATAAGCAAGCAGAGTTAAAGGAAAGCTTAAACAAGGGTGAATAAAACCAGCAACTGCTCACCACTGTCTAGGAACCAGATTGAGGGAAAGAGCAGGAGGAAAAAGACTGAAAGGGTTGGGCAGGGTGGAGAAGAGGGGAGATGAGGAGTAACAGGACAAAAGAGGAGCAATTTCCTCAGCTCTCTCTTCTGGGCTAGGGATCTCCTGCAGAGGACACCTGTGCAGATCTCCCATCACATTCCTTGCTTCCCTGCTGAGGAGGAAAACCAGGGCAGGAGCTTGTGAGATCCCATCCTGCTCCATGGGTGACCCTGCAGAGACTGGGCATGTATGGAACAGAGTGAAGAACAGGGGCTCAGCCCCACCAGAGCTGTGAGCTGAGCTTTTGGGGGTGCAGCCCCTGGCTGTGGGTGAGCTACCCCACCAGACACGCAGGAACCTCACCCACTTGAGCTCCCAGAACTGTTCCTACAGGTGAGAGGTCCCCAGGAAAGGCCACTCACCGTGCTGCTGCAGCCAGCAAAGCAGGCAGATAAGTATGTGACCCCGTCTGCCCCACACACTGGAGTGAAGGAATCAGTTTGGCATTCACAGTTGTTATTGCATGGGGAATATGGGTCCAGAGATGAGGTTGGAGTTGAGCTGCAAGACAAAGAGAGAAAGAAAGAAATTAATGGACAGCGTGGTATCAGCCAGCTTTCCCAACTGTTGCCTCACAAAGATGCCTTTGAGGGGGAGAGTTAAGGCAAACACATTAAAAAAAAGCAGTGGGCAGGCTAGCTGGGTTCCAGCTCTAAGAAATCCAGGCTCAGCCTCTCCTTGGAGACTGAAATGCCATGGCTACTATCTCCTGCAAAAGAGAGTCTAATGCAAGGCTTGGGCTGCCCTGTTACCTCAACAAGAAGCCTCAAGGAAACACAGAGAGATGCTGTGGAGATTGCTCTGTGTTTTTCTGCAAGGAGCTGACAGGCTGATGTTGTCATCTAAAGAGCTGCCACTGCATACAGGAGCACTCAGGAAGAAAATACCACATAACTCTCTCCAAGGCCTGTGAGTGCAGGACAAAACAGGGTTATGTAGGTCTCACTTCTCACATTAAAATGGGCCTGCAGCCAAAAACACTCTCTCTTCACCATATCTGTATTTCCAGGCATCTAAAACCTGGTTCAACAAATTCCCCTCAGGCACTGAAATCAATGTAGAGAGCAGTGCATGTCCCTTACTGCCAGGACAAACCAGACCCAATGCTACAGAGGTGCCTGTGGGTACAGACCCAGGTCTGGCACCTTTTGACTCAGATTGACTGAATTTCAGATTTTAGTGAAATTCTGTTGTCATCCGCAGGTGCTCAGGTCCCTCAGTGGTGAGTGGCATGGAAACATGCCAGATTAGGAGCCCACATCACACTGCCTTCTCTGTGCCTGTTCTGTGGCTGTCTGCACTGCCTTTCCAGGACACTAACATGGATTTATGCTGGTAGAGCTCCCTGAAACTCTCCGTGGACTCACTTGTTTCCATAGGGAACAGTAACCCCTGCCACAGGTCCTGTGTCACAGCCCAGGAACAGGAAGGACACGTAGCAAGCTGTGGACACCAGGTTCACCAGCATGGCCATCCTGATGGCTCCCAGAGCAGACAGGCTGAGCTTCTTCACCAGGAGGCCACCCAAGAATATGCCCAGGCATGCACACGGGATTGCTGTCATCCCTGCAAGAGGAAAAAGCAGTTAGCAAGGCCAAGAACTCTCCAGCATCCAGAGCTGTGCACTGGCACGAGGAAACCTTGCAGTGCCCAACTGCTGGAGCAGCACCAAGCTGGGGCTGCCCAAAAAAAGGAACAGATGCAAACAGGCATGCTGCCTTGCATGGAGGAACCAGGATATTCTGCCAGTTCTCATCCAGGCTGGAGGCAATGCCAGGCTTGCTGAACTTGGCCCAGCCTGACCTAAGCAGCAGCAAATAAAGTCAGGAATTTTCTGAGGTGTCTGGAGGCTTTGGATGAGCCTTGCTGGTGAGACTCACAGGAGTCTGATCTTCAGAGACTAGGCAGGAGTAGCATTTGAAAATATGAAATCTCCCTAAAAGAATTTTCTTTAACTGTGAAATGCAAAATCACTGCCAGAAGTGACTCCCTTTCCAGCACAGACAGAAATTACCCCACTATGCTTGTTTGGGATTGCTTTTATCCCTTTGCTGCCAGTTACACTGCAGATCTCACTGCCTGAACTGTGCTTAGGAGAGAATCTCAGTCCTGGCATTCCTAGACTCCCTTAAACACCATGTGAGAAATCTGATTACAACTTTGTTTAAACAAGTTGCTGTGAGAAACATGGAGGTACCCAAGTGTCCTTTCCCCCTGTCAGGTCAGAAGCAGGATGTGCTCTGGCTCATGGGTGATCTCCTCTTTGCTTTTTCCCTTCTTCCACTGGGTCAAGAGTGAAGTTACTTTCCTTTGCCAAGCCTTTAATTTTCAGGAAAGATGGAATTGCCTAACAACTTTGAGACCTCTGGCCTTCTGTCAAATCATATTAAAATTCACTAGCAAATTCCTGAATTGCTGGGGGGAGGCAAGGCTGACTGCAGGGGATTGTTTCTTTTGGAAATCCAGGCCAAAACCAGAAGACATCAATGAGTTTAATAGGGAAATAAACAACTGTCAGGAGAGCAGCTTGCAAACTCCTTGTTGTGATATGAAGATCCACCCATTTCCTGATGTCCCATTTTTGACAGATCACTGCCAGCTGCCCATCTGGCAAGCTGTGGCCACAGATCATCCAAGATCAACTTGCAGATATCTTAATTGGGTGCTGCTGAGAGGAGGGCTGTCATAAACAAATGGCTGGGCTGCCTGCGATGAGCAGCAGCACAAAATAAATGAATATTCTGTCCTGACAGGGAACAAATGAACACTGAGGAATGTAGAACGTGAAATCACAGCACCATGGAATGGTCAGAGAGAAGGGACATTTGAAAGACGACCAAGCTGCACTAACTCAGGTACTTGAAGTGCTCATTGCAATCTTGTCATTTCCAGGCCAAGGGGAAAGCTGTAGTGACCAACAGGAGACACTGGGCTTCCTAACCAGACTGAGATGGGCTGCAGAACTGTGGGGCACCAGAACCATGAGACAAGCAGGTCAATGGCCACACCATCACTGCAGTCCTGGGCAATCAGACAGCCCATTTCTGCTGCTTCCAAGGCTCTCACAGACTCTCCCATCCTGGCTGTCCCACACTGCCTCCCAGGGGAAGTGACGGCAGCAGGATGCAGTGGAGAAAGGATGCTGGAGCTCTGTTCTGGACCAGACAGCCATGGCACAGCTGAAGGCCAACCCTCCCACTCACAGACGCATCTCAAACAAGTCACTTTTTGGGCAGCCTAACCAGCAGCAGTTACCAGCCATGCTGAGCACTCCTAAATCCCTCTGGAGGTTTGGTGTGCCCGTGGTTACTCACCCAGGAGCTGGTTGGCAGAGGAGGTGGTGAGGTTGAACTGCTGCTCCAGGTACTTGCCCAGGAAGGCGGCGAAGCCGGCCACCACGGCGATCTCCATGCAGGCTGCCAGGATGATGCAGGTGAACACGGGGTTGGACAGCAGGTGCTTGGTCACTTTGGGGATCACTGCAAGAGAGGAAAAATAGAGAGGTGTGTGGAGTTTTCATCACTCGGGGTCACCAATTGTTTTGGTGTTCACAGGGGTCCCAGGACGAGGAAAGAGATGCGAATCTTGACTCCACGTTTCAGAAGACTGATTTATTATTTTATTATATATATATTATATTAAAACTATACTAAAAGAATAGAAGAAAGGACTTAATCAGAAAGCTTGCAAGGAATAGAAAGGAAAATGGAATGGTAGCAAAAGCTCATGACTCTCAGAGAGTCCAAGCCAGCTGACTGTGATTGGCCATTAATTAGAAACAACCAACATGGACCAATCAAAGATCCACCTGTTGCATTCCACAGCAGCAGATAATTATTGTTTTTCTTTTCCTCAGCTTCTCAGGAGAAAAAAATCCTAGCAAAATGATTTTTCATAAAATATGTCCGTGGCAGAGGTGTTTTTGTGCAGACTTGAGGTGCTGGAGGTGCCTCTCTCCTCTTCTGTAGGGTACACTCATTTCACATCAGGAGTAATTTCCTGTTCTGCACAGACAAGCTGCTTGAAATGTGGGAATGCCAGAACAAAGTGAAACACCCAAACAGTGTCACTTAAAGATTCAAGAACCAAGAGGTGCAAAAAGAAAAAATCAGTGATTATTTACTCTTATAGAAAACTGGAAGAATGAGAAAAATTTCCAACATTGCTTCCTGTTTTCCCCATAGGGAAGTCAATCAAAACCTGGTGTGCTCTTTCTTCCCCTTCTCCTTTCTGTACCTGCTCCCCATGAACAAAGCTGAGCCAGCTGACAGGTGCCATCAGTGCTGCATTCAGCATAAATCCTTGCAAGCTTTCAGACACAAACTAACCCAGCTCACATCTGGCCTTTCCTTCTCCTGCCATCCAGATTTGATTCATTTTCCTATTCCAAACTGGCTCACTCACTGATGGTCACCTTCTTGCAGCAGATGTGGGTGTTTTCAGCAAGCTGAAACTCTCAGGCTCAGCCTGGCCCATGGATACCCATGGCACAAGGGTGTCCTGCCTGGGACAGGCTGTGTGTTCCCACAACCTAAAGCTCCTCCAGCCTTCCATGCAGACCCTGCCATCCTTAAGAGGGTGCAAGAGGACGTGCTGAGCTGTTCACTGTGTGGGAGACACACACATGTAACTCTGGTTTCATGATCCCTTGGCTCTCCCCTTCCAAATCATCATTGTCTAGAGCCCTCTCTCCTCCAAGCCCATCTCAATTTCCAGTAGGCAAACAAGAGTTACCCTACAAAGGGAAATCTGTCTAATGAATCAGATTGCACGTTTTCTACTCCAGCGAGCATTTTAATTATTGTAGAGATAACACAGCTTGAAGAGGAGAGCATCCCAGTACAGAAGAGAGCCTTGCTTTGTCTCCATACCTGATGACTAATTTCTGCCCGAATTAAATGTGAAAATCATTAAGTTTGAAAATTACCTTGAAGTAGTGTAGTGAAGCCTCAATGGACCCCTATTTGCATTTTGAAAATCCATCCCCCAGATCCCCTGTGGTGTACCAGGGGCTGGCAGATGATGTTTCTCTGGTGCTGGCTCATGTTTTCCCTCAGGGATTTTTCTGCACTGGCCTCAGCAGAGAATGCACAGCTCTTTGTCAAGGCTCTGCTTGGGTGCCCTTGGCTCTTTCTTGGGGACAGTGGGAAAAAGGGTTATAATTAGGTTTGATCTAACCTTTTTTGGAAGAGGTCACTTCACAGTTTCTGGTCTCTTTAAATCAGAAACATTTTTCCAAGCTGTATAAAATTTCTGCTTCCTAAAGATTTACTGAACATAATTAAGGTGCAAGAGGCATAGCAATTTTTAGCAGAATGAGTGAAAAAAGAAAAGAAAAAAGGGGGAAAAATGCTGTGTGGGAGGAATGGGGATGGGGGAATTCAGATATGGATAAATTTCAGAAGCCACCTGCTGCTTCCTTCAGTTCTTTGGTGGCCACCTACAGAATTTCCCCTTCTTGCCAGGAAAAATATAGAAAATGAAAAGGTGGACTTGGCAGTACTAAGCTTGAAAAGCCATATTTAAGGTATTAATGACTGTTGTGCCTCGGGAGTTCAGTTTGTTCAAGATTAATGGATTCCTTGAGATGTAGCTTTGTGCTGATTTAAATCCAAAGACACTAAGGTCTAGCTCTAACTTTATCCACCAAACAACAGTGATGACAGCCTGCCTTTTGCAGGAGGGAGCTAAAGATCACGGACATTTATTTCTGAAGTTGGCACCCAACCATCGTGCGCTACCAAGGTCAAAATCCATTTTCTGGACAACAGAAAAATTTGCAGAGTTATTGCAGCATCTCACACAGGAGAGGAACCCCTCACAAGTGCCTTGTCTGGCAGTGCAGGGCTCAAAGTCACAGCACTTCATCACCCACATCATTTCCATCTGCAGGAGAGCTGGAGAGGGACTTTTGACAAGGGTGTGTAATGACAGGACAATAGGTAATGGCCTTAAACTGAAAGAGGGAGGGATTACATTAGATATAAGGAAGAAATTCTTTACTGTGAGGGTGTGAGACACTGGAACAGGTTGCCCAGAGAAGCTGTGGATGCCACTGGAAGTGTTCAAGGCCAGGCAGGACAAGGCTTTGAGCAACCTGGTCTAGAGGAAGGTGTCCCCATCCATGGTGAGGTGTCTGACAAGATGATCTCTAAAGTCCTTTCTCACCCTAATCTTTCTATGATTCCTGGATTCCATCATCATTTCTCCTTCCTGTGAGTTTTCTGGGACAGATCCTGTCCTCTGCTGAATGTCTGACTGTCTACTACAACTCTGTACCATCATGTGTGACACAAAACCCAGGGCAAAGAGTGCACAGACAACTCAAGCAGAGTCTGGCAGCCTCCACCATCTCCTCAGCCAGGGCCAGCTCATTCTCTTTCATCTTCTAAGGGAAATAAAGGGAGGTTTCCCTATAGAATTCAATATTCTTTCATCTTGCTACTGCCATTTGCTAAGATCAATCATTTGACACCGGCTGCTGCCTCATCTGTCTCAGTTCTTGGGGTGAAATACCTCTGGGAAAAAGGTAAAAAGTCAGCAGCAAAGTTTAAAAACCTCTCAGTGGACTAGAGTGACATGCTTCCAGCAGCTCAGTGTATGGTGCTGGGTATGGAGTAGGAATGGAAATGCCTGATGGGGGACAGTGAAGCCCTGGGGAACACAACAGCTATGGATGGTGTTTCTCCACTGGAGCCCAACCGAGCAGGGTGTCATGGTGAATGTTACCCTGCAATTTTACAGGCCCAAAGGTTACCTGAACACTTTGGAGCGGCCCTTTGCAGCTACAAAGCTCAAATGAAGTCCTTTTACAAAGTGGGAAAAGTCTTTTGGAGTCCAAAGAGTCTCAAAAATCTACTTGGAGAAAACTCACAAGGTGCAGCAGACAGGGCACATAGATAGACTGAGCCTCCCACTCCCAGAAGGACGAGCTCATTTCCCATCCTCATCCTGATCTGCCTGACACGCTCCAGGATTCCCAGAAAAGCGATTCCCACCGCCCTGGCAAGATGCACTGAGGAGAACATAACACTTCTTTTTCGCTGCTGAATAGTAGTTAAAAGTACTTTAATCCCAACTCTTCAGACCATCCACATGCGGTGCTGGTCACAGGATCATCCATAGGTTGGGAGGGACAGGGTGGATGTCCCAAAGCTCTCCAATATTCCCTACAAATCCCTTGATTTCCCACTTTTTCCCACTCAAACAACACCGGTTCCAAAGCATCCAAACCCCCTCCCTTTCTCCTTCCATAGGTGCTCTGTGGATGACAGGCCAGGGCCTTGACAAATGCACACACTTATGTACACCAAGTAGCTTTGATTTGTCACTGCACATCGGGGAGTAGCGGGGATAATTGGCAACCTCATTACACGAGGTTTAACTACTCTCCAGAAACGACAAACTATAATCATCACGTTGGTGCTTGAAATGAATTGTTTGGAACATTACAATCACCAAGGCCCCTGTTTCTGGTTGGAGCACCCTACAGAGACATGTTTTCAATTTGCAGTAAAGATGAAGAACACAGAAAGCAAAGTAATAAATTAGAGGGAGGTTTACAGCCCAGTCCACCTAGGACAGAGTGGTGAGGGAAAGGCAAAATGTAGTACTGAGCCAAAATATGACTTTCTACTACCCAAGCCTCAGGTCTCAAGAGAAAGCAAAAGGCAAAACTTCCACCTGGCTTGAGGAAAAAGGGATGAAGAAAACAGCACAGGCAGCAAGAATGAAACACATTCTGGAAAGAGGTGGCTTTTGTAAAAGAGAAGATGGAGTAAGGCAAGAGCTGATGAAGATATCTCAGATGAGGTTAGCATGCTGAAGTTCCACGTGGCCTTGGCAATATTATCATAATGGATATGAGTGAAAAGCATGACACATAAATCAAAAAAGCCTTCCAGACAAGATGCAAGCTTGAAGCAGCAGTTACATATTCAAGCATGGAAAGCAGGTCCTTCTAGTCCACCATCTTCCCTGCAGGAACCACCTTTACTTGAGAGAAGGATACAAACCTCCCTCACCTGTGACAGAAGTAATAGAAAAGCATTTTTTGGAGACACGCTCTGCCTGCCTTCAGCTGCTGCTCAGCTTTGGCCCTGAGGTGTGCAGGCTGAAGGCCTTTCTGAATTTTTTAATGGTGCTGACAACAAGATGCTGGCTTGGAAATAGCCAAGAAAAACCTGACAACAAAATCTACACCCTGATGAAACACAAGCCAGAGAAAAAACTCAAAGACTGACAGAACCTGATGCCTTTTATGATCACCACCTTCTCACCTTTGGACTTCTCAGCAAGCCTTTAAAGTGTTTGCAGGGGGACAAGACCCAAATCCAAAAAGGCATGAAAGTCTAAACCTGGGCCAAAGCTTCACTGCTGCAGCTGTGAATGAAGGTATAAATGGAGCCCTCTCCAAAAGCTTGTCACTATCAGTCATGAGAAGCCAGGAGTTAAAAACTACCCTTGTTAGCCTTTAATCCTGCCCAATCCCATAAACTCCCACTGAGGATTACAGGCTCCCCATGGTCCAGGTCCTCCCTGCACAGCTGGGAGCTTCTGGCCCAGCACTGTGCTCTCAGTGAGCACTTTTTGGGAGAGAAATCCCAGATTCAGAGCAGCTCCATCCCTAGGTAATTCAGCAGATTGGTACACGGAGCAGGACAGAACTGAACAGAAGACAAGGCAGCTGTCAGCTGTACGTCCCAGCTCTCCTACACTCTTGAAAATGAAGCTGGAAAGAAACCAAAATGTTTCCAAATCTAGGGAATTTGCAGTTCTGAAATTCATTTAATTCCACAGTGAGTTTTCTTTTAATTCCTCGTGAATGAGCTTCCCTTTCCAAACCTGGAGGATTCCATATCAATTTCAATCCTTTTAGGGTTTTAATCTCTCCTGCTAGACAGAGCGGCAGAACGTAACGAATTCTTGGTTTAAATCACTGCAAAACAGAATGCATTTAGGGCAGAGTGTTTCAGAGGTGTTAAAGATCATACAGAGGAATCATTCTGAAATCAAATTTCATCAGAACCGGCCGCTCAATTCGACAGATGTGACATTTCTGTGTGAAAAAAAAAGGAAAGGTTTTTAATGAACTATTTCCAAGCATGTCCCAGAGCAGGTGGTGTGTCAGAGGCAGCGAGTGAGAGGGCAGATGTGTGGACAGACTCGAGCAGAGGGCACTGACAGAGTTGAGCATCTTCTCTGGCCCGAGGAGCAGAGAGGTGCCCAAGGCAGAGCAGAGGCAGGAAAGCAAAGCTGTGCCCCCCCAGAAGAGCAGGGACTGCCCAGCCCATGGCTGAGGCACTCTCACAGACCACAAGGAGAGCACAGGGCTGGAACAACCCTGCCAGGCAGGAGCAAAGAGCAATGGCAGCGTTTATTCACACTTCCACTGCTGTTAATCCTTCACTTCTCTGTGCTCCCAAATGGATTTGCTTTGCTGAAATGAAATACTAATCAGGCAAAGCGGTGCAGCATCCCCGTGCCAGTTTAGCCACGGGAAGCAGCTCCCAGGACTGTCCCAAAGCTCTCCTGCCTGCGCTGCCATGCCCCTGTGCTGAGCCCCCTGCTGCCTCCACTGCCTTTGATTGCCTCCTCACCTCCTGCTCTTCAAAGGCACCACTTCCATTTCAAGTTTAGAGCTCCTCTTAAGGCTGCTGCTTTCCTGGCATGAAAATACCCCACAGGAAGAGATGCCAGGGCTTGCCAAAAGCTGGGCCCTCCCTCCTGCTTAAGACTTTGACGGAGATGTAAAAGATCAATACTTTGAGCATGTTCCTTTTATATTAGTCCTGGCTTTTTTTACGTGCTAAGGCTGGAGAAAGCCAAGGAATCTCAGCCAGCCCTCCATCTCACTGCCTTCCAGCAGATCTTGTGGTGTCTGGAGCATCCTCCCACGGGCCAGCCGTGCCATGTCTCTAGCTGACAGCCATGACCCAGCTCAGAGCTTGTCCCCAGCTGACACTGCCCTGCTCCCTCTCCTACCATGACCTTTCTCTTGTGGCAGTCACTGCAAGGCTTGGAAAAAAATGTAAAAACAAAAATGTAAAAAAAAAAATAAAGCTCCTTCAGTATCCAAAAAGGAGGTGCAGTTCATCCTCTGAGGATGTGCTGTTGATACAAAGGGTGTTTGCATAACCAATCTAGAGAAACAGCTCTTCCTCCCCACACTTGCACAAGATCCACACATCCATGCAGGCATGGCCACACAGCAGGAACAGCTCTGTCCAGGACCAGCTGCACAGACACCACTTGCTAAAAATGAGTCAGAACTGTGGCCAAACAAACCCCAAGGAGCAACTCCCAATTCCCTGTGCAGGTAAATCCTCTGCTGCTGCCCAGAGAATCTGTGCTTGTCCCATCCCTGGAAGAGTTCAGGGCCAGAATGGATGGAGCTCTGAGCAAGCTGGGCTAGTGAAAGGTGTCCCTGCCCATGGCAGGGGGGCTGGAACTAGATGACCTTTAAGGTCCTTTCCAACTCATGTCGTTTTAGGATTCCATGGATTCTGTTCAGCATCACAAATTCATGCAAAATCCAAGGTCATATTAGGACAGAAGACACAACTATGCATGCACATCAATATTTTTAACCTCTGTACATAATTAAGAGTCTTTTTTACCCTAGAAAAAAGCAGTCTTAACTTTTTCCAAGCAGTCTTAACTTTCTCCCTGAACAGTCTTAACTTTCTCCAAAGGAGAATCAACAAATAAATTAGGGAGACTAAGATCTGCCACACAGAAATGAATACAGATAATTCAGCTGCCACCAAAGTAATGTAGACCCACAGAAAGATTTAACCTCATCAGAAATGATGAGGTGTGTTTGCCTCACTTCAGCAACATGACTCTTGACCACATTCTGACTATGACAACAGTGGCAAGGGATTTGAAAGGAGATGTCAGCTACCGTGTCATCTGTGATAGTCTCAAAGGAATAACTAAAAAGGTCATTGCTTGTCTTATTTGATGTCATGTAAATTTTATTTCAAAGTCCATCTCCAAAGAGGCTCCTGGAAAACTGACTGATCAGAAATGGGGTTACCTGCAGTGAGAGGGCTAACGTGGAGGCCTGTGGTGCCTCCTGATGTAATCAATACTTGAAGCATATGGATGTGGCAGTTTAATTTCTCTACTTCAACGAGCAACAGATGCTCAGTGAACCCCCCATGGCCTCCCTGTGTGCAAGATGCTCAGCACCATCCTCAGGCTGAACTGCTGCCCCACCATGCAGCAAGGATATGTCATATTCTTTAATTTTTCTGTATGGAAACCTGCAAACATTTCCAGCACCCACTCCAAAAGCTCAGTGGCCAGAAGCAGACAGCCTGATGTGTACACAACAAAAGCCACATAACTATCCATATGGACCTATAATGGGAAAAACCCATTCAAGAGAAAATCCTTGCAACAAGGATGAAACGATGAAGAAATGAATTTTACTCAGTTTCAAACAATTTATCCCTTTACCTTTCTTCTGAATTTCCTCATCAAGTCAAAATTTGACATCTTTGACCTTCCCTTAATGAACAACCACATCTAGTATTCAAGGCATTTTTATATATTTAGACAACACTTTTTTCCCCAAAGTCTCTTTTTCCTTCCCACCCGCACTTCGTTCAACTCCCAATTAAGGTGACTGCACAGGGAGTAAGTGATTTTCTCCTCATTTATCTAAATGCATCAGGCAGTAATGAAACCTGCTCCGCCACGGCAACAGGGAGTGGGAAGCAGCCACCAGTGCTACAGAAACACCCTCTCAGATGAAGGATTTTCCAGTACAGCCTAGAGAAAGGATTTCTGCCCACACTCTCCCACAAAATGCTGGATCCTCAGCTGACTTTAATTAGAGTCACCTCCATTTCCATCACTGCAGGACATGATGTGAGGTTTTCTCTCTAATTTGCTACAAATTATGCTCTGCCCTGCCATTTTGCTGCTATTCTGGGCTGGTATCTCCCTTTTCCCATTTCAGTTTAAGAGCTGTGGTGATGCCCAGCGCTCATTGCACTCATTGTGTATCTGGGATTGCACTAAGATGAAGTTCAGCTGCTGGGAGCTTCCAATTTCTTTTAAGTGCCCTTGCTGGCTCACTCTCCATTTTGGGAGGCAGAGGGGAGTGGGACAATACCCTGGAGAGAAGTTCACAAACTGCTCTGGCAACTGTGCTCCCCTTCATATTTTTTTAGCAACTCCATAGGACTATCACACATTTCTCACAGAATTGACAGAATCACTAGGTTGGAAGAGACCTTCAAGATCAAGTCCAACCCATGCTCTAAACACTTCAACTAAACCATGGCACTGAGTGCCACATCCAGTCTTTTTTTTGAACACATCCAAGGCTGCTGACTCTATGACTTCCTCAGGTAGACCATTCCAGAACTTTATCACTCTTTCTGTCAAAAACGTTTTTGTAATATATTAGGAAATATATTTTATATATAAAAATATATATATATATATTAATATTTTCTATTTTTAGATATATTTTATATACTTTTATATATATAAAATATATATTATATATTCTATAGATATATTTATATTTTTATATATTTAATATAAGACATATATGTTATATATTTATAAAAAGATATTTTTATATATAAAATAATATATTCAGAAAATATTTTATATATAAGAATTATATTTTATATACAAAAATATATATATATATTATATTTTTCAGAATATATTTTCATCTATAAAAATTAAAATTATTCTATATATAAAAATATATTTTCCTAATGTATTTCCAACCTATATTTCCCTTAGCACAGCTGGATACTGTGTCCTCTGGTTCTGTCAGTGCTGCCTGGTGAAAGAGCCCAACCCTACCTGACTACAACCACCCTTCAGGGAGATGTAGAGAGTAACAAGGTCACCCCTGAGACTCCTTTTCTCCAGGCTAAACATCTCCCAGCTTTTTTTTAAGTTTTGCAGCTTAAAAAAATAAATAACCCACAGCTTTCAAGTGGAACGAAGTCTCTCTTTCAGACATGGGCAACGCCAGAGACAGTGAACTAGGAGTGAAGGACTGAAACTTGAGCCAGCTGATTTCTGGGGTGAATTTGCCCCAGAGGAGATGTGCTAGGCTGGCCTCACCTCGCAGCTGCTGGAAGCAGGTGGTGGTGGTGCTGTCCCCGTCGAGCGGGTGCCGCAGGACGCCGTTGCTGGGCTTGTGGCGCTGGCAGTCCCTGTCGGGCAGCATGGCCTGCTCGCTGTCCCCGGCACGCTCCGGCCGCGGGCCCAGCGCCTGCGGGAAGCCGAACATGGGCAGCGACGAGAAGAAGAGTAAGGCACCGCAGAGCAGGAAGCCTCCCCACCACGCTCCGATCCACCGAGGGTCGTCCGGGGTGATGTCCAGCTTGCCTGTGAGGGGAGAAAACGCCAGTCAGGGGCTTGGTCCTGTCTGGGCACAGAGAGCCACAGGTACCCTTCCCAGGCATGGTGCTGGGAAAGGCTGCGAGAAACTCAGAGAAAAGAATGAGAAAAAATTCCATCTCCACTTGGTACACCTGATACCGTGAACATGTGGAATGGAGGTTTGTTTACCAAAGGGTGTTTTAGTTAAAAGACCAATCAAGATCACAGAAAAGAATGAGAAACAAATCTTACATCCACTTGCTACACCTGATATTGTGAACATGTGGAATGGAGATTTGTTTACCAAAGGGTGGTTTCCTAAGCAATGGTAAGGGTGTTTTAATTAAAAGACCAATCAAGATCAGATAAAAGAATGAGAAACAATTCTTACCACCACTTGCTACACCTGATATTGTGAACATGTGGAATGTGTCGTGGAGATTTGTTTACCAAAAGGTGTTTTAATGAAAACACCAATCAAGATCACAGAAAAGAATGAGAAAAAATTCGTACCGCCACTTGCTACACCTGATATTGTGACCATGTGAAATGGAGATTTGTTTACCAAAGGGTGGTTTCCTAATCGGCCAATGGTGATGGTGTTTTAATTAAAAGACCAATCAAGTGCACCTATATTGTAATAGTCTATAAAAGAGCAATGGGTTTCTTAATAAAGATTATTGTTGATCAATAATTATGCTGTAATACATGGAGTCTGTGTCATGCTCACCTGACACGTACTGGCACGAGTGAGAAGGACACCACAGCATCAAATGGGCTCAAGAAAGTACAGAAATAATCAGAAAAGGAAGAAAGGCAAAATAAAAGGCCAGTGTGTCCTGTATGCCATCACTCAGAGGGAAAGCCCAAGAAGGGTCTGGAGTCAGTGTGAGGAAATACAAATAAACAGCAGGAGAGGAAAAACTGTTTTCCTAACAGCCGCCTTGCTGCCACAGCCACAAGGGTGCCCAGTGCTGATTCCTGGGGGAGACCCAGGCCCACATGGCTGGAATAACAAGCTGCTCTGTTCATGGTGACTGTCTGGCTACTGCCACTCTGAAAAATCTGTCTCAAGTGAGGCAATCAAGTTGTCTCTCAAGCAGAGACAGAAGGAAACTCTTTTCTCCTTAGGGAAAATAACACGTACCTCTCAAATACAGATAAAGTTTGAAAAATAGTGTGGTGGAGGGACTGGAATCTTCTGCTGTCATTTCCTCCTGCCTGACGTGCATTTTTTTTCAGGTTCTTGGGAACACAACACTGTGAAGAGTCAGGCAAATCAGAGTTTTCTTCATATTTCCTTCCGTGGCCAAAGCCAGCTGGAGCTGGAGTTTGGAGCACTGCACCCTCCTTGGAAAGTGTCTGACCCACAGCCCTTCCAGGCTTCTCAGCAGTAAGGTTCCACAGCTCTTCTCTGTGGCTCAGAATTTCTCTGGGGCTTTTTGAGCTGCAGATACTGAGCAATTTCTTATGTTAAAAATGGCCAGAAGATACCAAATTAATTTTTTAGCTAGGTCAGCATCTTGCTTCTGATGGCAACCAACTGCAGCTGCCCAGAAAGCCTACAAGAATAAAGTCAGCATATATTATTCTTGTGGCTTGAGGGCTTTCTAAGCTAGATTTGGTGTCATGTTCATTTTTTTCATATATATACACTTGTCCAATTGCTTTAAAATCCATTTGGAGATTTTTAGCACCTTATGGTGTGGAGTTCCACAGCTTCACCTACTGGGAGATAAAATATTTTCTTCTGTACATTCGTATTTTAGTGTAAATGATACTGAATGTAAAATATCAAACAGGATTCAAACAGCTCCTCTGCCAAACGAGGCTTTGGTAAAGCCAAGGAATAAAAAAGGGCCATGTGGTGTTTGACCAAAATGCAGCCAAATGCCTCAGCCATCCCAAAAGATACTTCTTTCTCATTTGATATTATTTACATTTCTTCAGCTGCCATGTGCATTTGAGATCAAAAAAAGGCAGTAACAATTTTGCAGATTTGCACAATTCTGTTCTGAGTCCTGCAAGGTTCAACTCCATCCAAATGTGTCTGTGACAACATATTTACATCACAGGGCTGAAATACACCCTCCTCTAAGGGACTAAAACCCTGCATAAGGGTCTGTGGGATCTGATGGAGCTGAGAACTGTGGAAAAAGCACCTGAGCAATCGAGGGAAAGGAATGAAGCACCAGGTTTGCTGTAGGTAGCAGAGGGCAGGGGAGCAGCAGAGAACAGCCTGTTTCATGTTGCCCTCTCATGGCGAAGAACACACAGTGCAGGCAGCAAAAAAAGCAGAATTTGGTGTAAATGAACAAAAGGCCAATTTGCAAAAGGACGATTTGCAAACAATCTGCTTTAACCCGTGTGAAGTCAAGGTGAGTAATAATTATTTAATGCTTTGGAGGAAAGTAAAAATGCTGTGGGATGATGCTGTCCATCCATCCTCTCCAGGGCCATGGGCAGAGGATGATGGGCATGGACCTTCCTGGTGTGCCTCCATCAGAACCTGGCTGGTTCCCCCACACCCTAGGGTGGCAGTGAAATCTGATTTCACTATGCTCTGGACACAGCTCCCCTGGCATGACAATGCCACAGTGCCATTTCAAGCTGTCCTCTAAGAGCTGGGATAAAATTCATCTCAGAAAAAAACACAGAAGGGAACAAATTTTAACCATTAAAAATCTGTTACTTATCAGAACAGAGCGGAAAGCTTTTGTATCCTAGTCCTAAAACCCTTCTAAATGTGACACTCATACATGCAAGAGGCATTGAAGATGGAATCACAGTTTCTTGCTTGTGAGCATCAACATTTTTGTCCTGATGATAAAAATTTAGTGTATTTGATTTGAAAGCAAACCCAGTTCTCCTTACTTGTGTCAATGAAGACAGCATCCACATAGATTTTGGTACAGAAGGAGCCCAAGATAAATCCACAGGCTGGCCCAAACACCAGCATGGTAAACAGGATCCCTACAAGGAGAGAGAAAAGAGAAGATTAGCACCAGGCTCTGGTTATTCATTGCAAGTTGTTCTGCTTGTCTGCTGTAAGATGGTATTACCTTGGTGATGCCAAATAGATAGGGACAGTCTGTGCGGAATGCTCCAAGCAAAAGAGCACCCTAAATGTGTGTTCTGCTTTTCCATATCTGTTCAGGAAAAGGAACAGATGGAGGTGTGATAATGCTGAAGGATTTCTGTGGAGCTGAGGAGACAGTGTGGACATATGCTGTGTTTTGGTCGGCTGGCTGCTCTGAAAGATGTCTTACTCAACAGCATCAGGTAAAGCAGCCCTGCCTTCCCCTCATGGGCAACTCTGTCTTTGCCACCTCCAGCTAAAATCCTAGTAGACAGGATTTTCAGACATTAGGGACAGCAAATCTATGAAATGAGTGCTGTCACAGACTGCTGGATGAAGTCCCTTTGCAGAAGTAGGAGCACTTTTCCACATCTGTGAAGCCCCTCTCCCCATCAGACACACGTGACAAATATTCGTGCTGCATGGATCTTCCAGCCCCTCACAACTGCTTGTTCCTTCTGCAAAACCTGCATGAAATTGCCAGTGTAACGCCAGGAGAAGAGCTATTATGAGTAAATTACTTATTTGTTTCAATACAGTATTTAGAAGCATTTATTTTCACTCCCATTTTGGCCCTGAAACAAGAATGCTACAGGCACAGCGCCAGCTCTCAATTATCCAGGGCAGAAAGGCAGGGGGACACAAGGATAATCCAGAAAGAGAAGCACCAAAGACAACACAAAACATTTGTAAATTAGACAATAAGAACATATTAGGTACTTTCACGTTTGGGATAACAACAACATTTGGGAAAAACCAACAAAAAGTCCCCCAAGGACCCTTGTAAATGGTTTTCTGAAGGGAGCAGGGACAGACTGAGCAGTGTGGAGCAGAGCAAGAGAAATTTGTTCCCTTTGGGGGAAGGCATTGCTGATGGACCCCTGTGCCAGGTGATGGGGGCACCTCAGCAGGGATGTGCCAGCACGAGTCCTGTGTCACTGCACTGCAGAGATGGCCCACAAAGGAGTTTATTTGCATCTGGGTGCTTTGCTCACTCTCCTGATCTCTCTGTGGGTGTAGCCTGGCATCTCAGTGCATTTATAATGCACTTCATCACAGCTGTCTCAGCCCTCAAATTCCTTATCTGGAAACTTTTTAATTCCCAAGCTCCCTCTCTGTGCATTTCTCACGAGCTGGAGAAATTATCCAAGCTGCAAAAAAATTCCCAGAGACCCCCCCATCCCCAGGCAAGGCAAACCACACCTGCCAACAACAGCTTGGCCAAGCAGAATAAACTGGTATAGTTAGAGGCAACTTCACCTTCATTTTTAAAATGCAGGGTGCAAACTAATTCCTCCAGGCTGCTGGCACTGGGACCTGGCTGGATTAATAACCATGGACAAAGCAGAGGGGCCCCCAGGCAGCTGCTCACACAGAAATCCAGCATGTGAAAGCCTTTAAGGCTCTCACCTGGAGCAGCACGAGGGACAAAGGAAGGTGGTGAGAGGAGAAGAAGTGCCAGGTTGTGTGAGCTGCAGCGAGGGGTTGTCACAGACATGTTTTATGAACAATCCTTTCCTTAGGATTTTTCCTCCTCAGAAGCTGAGAGGCCTCAGAAACAAAATGTAAACAATGATTATCTGCTGCTGTGGAATGCAACAGGTGGATCTGTGATTGGTCTCATGTGTTATTTCTAATTAATGGCCAATCACAGTCCAGCTGTCAGGACTGTCTCGGTCAGCCACAGACCTTTGTTATGATTCCTTCTTTTTCTATTCTTAGCTAGCCTTCTAATGAAATCCTTTCTTCTATTCTACAGTATAGTTTTAATATAATATATATCATAAAAATAAATCAAACCTTCTGAAACATGGAGTCAGATCCTCATCTCTTCCCTCACCCTGGGACCCCTGAGAACTGCAGGGGTCACTGCAGTCAGGGCAGCACCAGGAGCTGCCAGCCCCTGCCCATCTCTGCCAAGCTCACAGCTGCAGGAATGGCCACTCAGCCCATGCTGCCAGCTTAAATTAATCCCCAGGGTCTCTGCCTGTGCTGTCCCATGTCACAGGAGGACCCCTCCTGCAGTCACCTTGTCCTGGGTGCTGGTTTGTGCTCCATGGTCCAGCAGTGCACTCAGCAAATCTGTGCCTTGCTCCTGTAAAGCCTCACAGGGGACATCCCTGCCCACCTGCAGAAGCACTCCATGGGATGTGAAATGAGGGAACAGACAGGCTGGGAGAGCAGAAAAAATGGGATTTCACCCCCAGCACACCTCAGCCCCATCTCCCCTCCTTCCCAGCCCCACTTGGAGCTTCCACCAGGATTTTATAAAATATCCGTGTCGCATTTTTTGTGGTCACTAGATGGCATCAGTGTTTGTCATTCAGCCCCCATGTGCCATGTGGGTGACAGTGCTGCTCAGCCTTGCTCCCAAAACACGATGGTGTTCAGGACCTGGAACACCATGGAGGGTGGCACTGGCGCAGGGCACTGTCAGCACCCTCACATCTGCCACAGACACACTCAGGCTGTGCCCCTTCCCTGTCTGCATGCTGAAAATCACGGCTTTTAGGACAAACTTTTCTCTAAGTGTTAAGTCTTCAAGCACAGAGTTGAAGAAGGCATGTAGCAGAGACTGCCACGGCTGTGATGAATGAGACAGCATTCAAATACCTTTGAAAACTGAACACTAATTTCAAATTTCTATGTAAATATGGCCAAGCACATAAGGACATGCTGGGCCCCATATCAGCTGCAGCAATGACAAATGGGGGCAGAGGGACAAGGACCAGCCAGTTCTACCTTCTAGACAACATCTCTGGATGCATCAGTGCTGGGCTGAGGAGGGATGGAAGGTTGTCCTGTGATGATCTCCAAGGACCAGCCAGTTCTACCTTCTAGACAACATCTCTGGATGCATCAGTGCTGGAAGTTTGTCCTGTGATGATCTCCAAACCACAGAGCTGTGTGACCATGTGTGTGCAGGAAAAACCACAGAACTGGTGTTTCCTTCATGGAGCAAAGCCCAAAACAAAGAACATGGAAAATGATCCTTCACCAAAAGCAAAAAGGAAATATTTTCCCCCTTTTCCAAAAGCAGGGACCTGTGGCTGGTGATCCAGCAGCAGCAGGGAGATGCTTGCAGAGAGAATTATCTCAGAAAAAGGCAAACATTGTTTGTGGCCAGTGCAGGCACAGGTGACAGATGAACATTGCCCCTCCTCATTGTATTGCATCTCAAATATGTCAGAAACCAGCCCTGTCCTCAGTATTAAAATACCTCATTCCATATCCTGGTGGCTGCAAGTAGGTTTGCTCTGCCATGTCCTCACTAGAGGGCAATGTGGGATAGAGCATCCACTGAAACACCTATCTAACATCTCACCAAAGCTATTAAATTATTATTCACCTCTAGGCTAGCTTTAAAAAACCATGTTAATTGTGTTTTCTCTTTTTCTGTATTTGTTCTAAAATCAAGAAGAAAATAACTGGCTCACCCCATGGCCTTTCTTATCTTTTTCTGAGACTCCAACAAAATCCTAAGGTTGCAATAATAGCATTTCACACTTTAATTCACAAATCAAGCAGATTGTGGAAAAACCCAAAGCATGGACTGTCACAATGGATAGTTCAGGGTCTGCACAGAGCAGGACCATGCTCAAGGATCAATGGAGCATGCTGCTGGGCAAAAAACCAGGCTAACTGGGATAGAACCTGTGGTTGAACATCTATGCAGAACTGAGGACACAAGGGGAAATTAGGCAAGTTTGAATTAGCTTAAGACATCCTTCCTCTTTTGAGAAATCCTGCACAAGTGCCACCACCCCTGCTATCAGGAGAACACTTTCCACATCACCCACCTCACCATGCAACCACAAAGCTGCTGCTTAGCAGAGAAAGAGGCCTTGCAAAAGCCATTTTCCCAGTGCTGGGGCTGCTGCTAAGAATTAAAATGTGCTACGTTTGTGGCTACCTTTAATACCACTTGCTTGGTCTTTTCCCATGCTTCCCTCTAACTTTTTAGTCTGATTTGATGGAGCCAGAGGACACTGATCCCAGGAGCAAACAGATCAAAGGCCCTATCTTGGCTCCACCAGGCTCCTGGGAAACTCCCACTGGTGCCAATAAAACCAGTGATCAGTACAGGTACTGAAATTTGATTTTTTTAAAATATTTTTTTAATCTCTGAGTTATTTTTTAAAAATTCTTACTACATTATGGCAGTTCTTAGAAATACTTCAGAGAAGAGAATTGAAAAAAAAGGCAACTCTGTCTTGGGACAATTCAAACTATTTGTTAGGTAACTCCCAAACACTTCTTTGCAGTTTGTGTCCTTTCAGAGCACAGTTAGATCTTAGCTTGAAAAGAGCTATTATTTTTCAGTTTACCTGCTCTACTTCCTTCATCAGTCTTCCTGCCTCCCAAAAAGGCAGGAAAGAAAAAAGGCAGCAAAGCAGGCTGCACTGAGAAATCAGAAATGTTTTCCTCCTCATCTTTTCAAATGGAGCAATTTGCCAAATCCTACTTTGTCCTGTCAGGTAATATTTTCCCAGAGCTGAGGAAAGGATGGGGACAGAGGCCAACATTAGATCTGACATTTTGTGATGAGACTTCATCACCAGTAAGGCCCAAGCCTGACAATGCAGTTTTCCATTAGAGCCAAGGGAAGGAGCAGCAGCAGGTCCCACATCTGTGGAGGGGCACAGAGATGCTCTGAGTCATACAAAGTGCACTGGAACCAAATTGCAAAGATGGGGATAAAGGCTGTCAGTATTTCAATAATAAAGAGCTGTTCCTTGGTGTTTCAAGTTGCTTTCCAGTAGCAACAGGATCCTGAAACATGAGCAAAGCTGTGCTGCTCACAGGGTGAAACAGGTGAAGCATGGACTCAATCCCTGTGATGAATTAACTGGGGACAGTAATTCCCAGGGAAAGCCCTCCTGGCTGGAAATAAGGCATGGAGGGGACACTGCAAGCCTTGCCAGCCTCACCAAGGTGCAGCCAGAGACACCTCAGGTGCAGTTCAGTGAGCAATAAGAGCAGGTTTATCGCAGACATGTTTTATGAAAAATCCTTTCCTTAGGATTTTTCCTCCTGGAACAAAATGTAAACAATGATTATCTGCTGCTGTGGAATGCAACAGGTTCATCTGGGATTGGTCCATCTTGGATGTTTGTAATTAATGGCCAATCACAGTCAGCTGGCTCAGACAGAGAGCTGAGCCACAAACCTTTGTTATCATCCTTTCCTATTCTATTCTTAGCCAGCCTTCTGATGAAACCTTTTCCTCTATTCTTTTAGTATAGTTTTAATGTAATATATATCATAAAATAATAAATCAAATCTTCTGAAACATGGAGTCAGATCCTCGTCTCCTCCCCAATCCGAAAACCCCTGTGAACACCATCACACAGGTTTAGCACAGTCACAGGCTGAGGAAAAGAACTGTGGGCAGCTAAAGAACACCAAGACATTTCACTTCAAAGCCTCAGCCCCACCAGGGGCTGGAGACATGAGGAGATTTATTCTGGAGAGCTGCCAACACACTCCAGGCAAAGGTGAGCTGGGTAGGTGAGACAGGAGGAGGGAAAGCAGCATCTCCCCCAGCAGGGCTGGCTATCAGAGCAGGAACCATCAGTGACTCACACAGCACTTCCCAACCACGGGCAAACCCCTGGTGTAGCAGAGGATACTGCTTTATTTGGCCATGGAGCTGTCACTGCTGTCTGTTGGGTCCTCTGGAGCCAGGTTGTTCCTGCCTTGGCATTTCAATGAAATTAAGGAGTGTGGAAGATAATTCACTAAGGAGCAGCACACCTTCAGCAAAGCACATGGTCAGAGAAACACCTCCTTCCCCTTGCACCATCCCAAGGGACAGCTTTGGTGGGCCGAAAGCTGATCAGTTTGCAAGGTGTGGAAAATTGCTGAAAAACTTTGTCCTTGCACCAAATAACTCCATCCCTGAGGAGGAAGGGATCAAGGAGCTCAGTGTGATCTCTGTCAACAACTGGGAGCTTCAGTGACCATCACAAATCACAGGTTTTGGGGTGTGTTGGGTAGGGCACAGCACAGACCCCCCCTGCCATGGTCCTGGGAGTGCTCTGTGGTCATGGCACAGCATCTGGCCAGGAACATCACCCTCAGCCCCCTGCATGTGCAGGAGCAGCTCTTTCTAAAAGCACAAAAGGAACTGGCTTTGCAAAGCACGAGATAATCTCAAAACCCTGCTTGTCCCACATTTCCTGCTGCATGGAGCAGGCCAGTGTAAAGGGATTACTGGAATATTGCAATTCAGGGGCTCTGTGACCTGCCTTTAAAGAGACACCAGCCCAGCACAGCCTGTGGGAACCAGAGGCATTCTGGTGCAGACTGGGGATGCTGCATCCTCCTGCACACCAGGGAATGGCTCTCAAGGGGAAAAAAGGGATAAAGGTTCCACATTCACACCCAGTGGGCAAAGCTCCTCGTTTCAGTGGGTTTTCTCTCACTTCTACCAGTTGATGTAATGTCAAAAACACACAGTAAGGGTAGAAGGAGGCTGTTTCCTACCCAGGTGGCTGATTTGTACAGCAAAACCTGCTGGAGCCACCCAGCACTGCCCATCCTCTCTGGCAGACAGCATGCCCACAGGAGTGGAGAGATGCCTGCATCCCTGCCAAGCCCTTGGTCTCTCATTCCCAGCTTTGCTCATTTGCCATGGAAAGACACAATTTTCCCTGCCACTCAGCTCCCTGTCCACACACCAGCTGCCCATCACCAGCTCCTGCTCCCTCACACAGCTGTAGGAAAGGTGAAGAGGTGGTGCTGGCCCCACGGCGTGTTTGGATTTGTTCTGCCTCCTCAGTGCACCCACCAAGCAAAGGGAATGTTCAAACAGGCTGGACAGATGTTTCCAAGTGCCTGCAGCTGTTGATTAATGAGGAACAACTTTGGGACAATTCACTTTAATGTTTAGACTTTGTTCTGGTGGGGATCAAAGCAGCTCCAGCCCCGTATTGGCATGAGGTGGGGAGGAGTGGAGAGGCTGGGGGTTCATCCCATCTGTACAGTAGCACACACATGATTTATAGTTCTGCCTTCAGGAGCTCAACACCAGCAGGCCCCTCCTCAGACACCTATTTAGGGCTGCTCAAGTGATGCCAAAGACAGGCACAGATGTCCTGGCAGTCCCACGGCAGTGAGAGGCTGAAATCCCTGCTCAGCCATCCCCTTCCCATGGACTATTCCCTGCATCTCATTACCTTCCTACCTTTTAACTAAATCCAGTCCCTCCTTGTGATGTACTGCAAGATGCACAGATACCATGCAGTGCTTTAGTACTCAGGAGCACCAAATGTTTCACAACAAACTGAATTTTAGTTCTGAGCTCTTCTCATTGATTCCACTGTTACAGCTCACTGCATCTGTGCGTGCAATACAGCCCCTGGAGAAAGATCTGGCAGTGCTGTCCCAAGACATCCTATTTCTCACTGACAGACCTGCAGCTGCTTTTGGGCCAGCAGTGCAGCTCCAGAAAGCCTGCAAAGCAAAAGCATGGGATTGAATCTGACTTCTCCCATCTCCATGCAACCACTTGTGACGGGAAAGCCATATGGGGGTTTAGTTCTTTCAGCCAGTGAAAGAAATTATTACAGAGTTTGAAATCAGGCAGCCTTGGACATCTCCCATCCTCCCCTCTTCTCTGATCAACCCTTTTATCAATATACCAAATCAGTTTCAGCAGCCTGTAAAATTTGCTCTTGCTTCTTGAATATTTGGGTTTTTAAAGCAAAAAAAAAAACCAACAACCCACTGCATGCAAATATTGCAGAATTACTTATTTACCCCTGTGTTTAATAGGACTTAAGAACTGTAGCTAAAGCTGGTTGGGGAGTTTCATTTACTTACTTACAAGAGGCAATAAAAACATGCACCCATGCTACAGATTTAAGAAACTTCTAATATGATTCTTCCAAAGCTGGAGAGAGCCCATGGTAGTGGCCTTTACCCTGCCTGCTGGAAAAGACAATTACTCTAATACAGTTTTTGTTCTAGCTTATATTTAACATTCAGATGCTAATACCTGAAGGGGTTGCTTGGCCTTGAAAGCATCTTACATGGAGGTTTCTCCCCAGACTATCAGGGTCCCTTTAAATATTGATTTCCATCAGAATTCGGGATTTCCCTAAAGAAATGTCTGCTGACTCAGAGATGAAATCTATTTTCTGTAAGCAGGCATTTTGCCTGGTGAACCATCCTGCATTTTCAATTACTACCAAGCCTTAGGTTTGTTTTATCAGCAAATCCCTGTCCTCAGCACTATCAAGGCTACATGTGAAAGGATCAGTGTTATACCAACAACTGACAGTCCCAGGGGATCCTGATGCACACACAGAATGTTTGTAGAGTGGCACAGGAGGGGATTTTTGCTTTAGGAGCACAAGCTCAGCATCCAGCCCCAGATTTTCCATCATGACTAGGTGCATTTGCAGCAGCTCAAAACACATTAATTACCTGGTTTGTGCCCTCATTCTGATGAGCATGGAAATAAGGAAAACCCAAGCCAAACAAAACCAAATGAAAAAAACCCTTAAAATATAACCCCAATCAGCCAAAATCCCAACCCAGAGTTGGTTCTATGCATATTGGCTTTTAGGCTCCTCCTTTATCCAGCTGCTGAAACAGGATCACCAAAAAGATGGCAGAGAAACAAATTACACCACGGGAAAAGCTCCACAACCCTCAAACCCATGTTTGCAAGCAAAACAAAAACTAAAGCAGCCGATTTGTGAGATCTGCAAGGTAAACTGTGGGGATGTGCTCACTACAGAAGTCTTGGGATTTATTTGGTCACACCAGTTAACAGTGGGAACAAACTGTTCCCATTCCAGTTTTCCTCCCTACCATCTCAGTCCCCTCCCAGGCAGTGGAGGGACCTCTTGCTGCATTTCTCTCCTTGCTGATGTGAAGCCGGAGAAGAAATTTGCTTATGCTAATCAATCCCTGGCACCAGCCACATGAGAGCTAATCCACTGGCAATCTCCATCAGTCTCTGCATATTTAACCAAAGCAGGGAACACTCACAGAGGATTATGGACGCAGTAGCATTGTTGTAGCAGTGTTTTCCTACTTGAGCTGCAATCACTCTGATGCCCTGTCTCTTAATATTTACACACACTCTACACACAAACAGCGCGAAGAATCACATCAGTGCATGCAAGCAAGGTGCCTACAAAAACACACACACCACACAGTGATTTAATATATCTCCCTGCACCTAGTGCTGTCTCCACCCTCTTCCAAAATGCTCATCTTCATGGTGGTTATTTCTATAAACCAGCATCTCTTAAGATAGGCATATTGCTTAATCCTCACAAAGATTTGTCTCCTTCTGCAAAGCTTTTACAGGTAGTTGGACACGCATTGCAAGGGATTAGAGACTCAGGCTGAGTTAGGAGAAGTCCAGAAAAAGAAGCTCAATAGTCAATTTTTCTGCCACTTTCTGCAAAAAGGAAACAAAGAAATAAAGTGTGAACCCATGTTCTGTCCAGTCAGGTGTGTCACAAAAAGTCGATGCTGAGCGAGCTCTGAAAAATAAGGACAAGCCACTTGTTCCACCTACCCTGCTGGCTCACATTCCTGTCCCTGAAACTTGCTTGTTATCACTCCAGAAGGAGCCAGCTCAGTTTAAGAGGTGGGTACAAGCACGTTCCTAACTATAGCGTGGAAATCCAGGGCAGGCTATTTCCACCCTGACGCACGAGCCGCGGATCCCACACCTCCGACACATGGCGCAAACACACCAGCCGTAGCCGTGGGCTTCAACCAGCAATTTCCACCTTGTAAGCAACTTTTCCCTTGTGCTAATTACCTTGGGAGGCAGCCACCAAGGAGGCTTTGGAAGGAAAAGAGCCACATGCTCCAACACCAAGTATGGTTTTTTCTGAAGGGCTGGAACCGCGTGCCTTCAAGCTGCGCTCGTCTCCCCCAGCCCTTAAACACAAACACCTGTTTCACCAAACCCACCATGCCTCTGCAGCCACAGATGGGCAGATTTCCTTGTGCTGTTTCCCAGGAATTGTGCCAACCGTAGGTTTGTATGGAGGCATTTTGCCTGGTGAACAACCCTGCATTTTCAATTATTATCAAGCCGTAGGTTTGTATGGAAATATACTTCTAGGGCATTTTTCTCTCTCTCTCTCCAGGACTGCAAGTCTGCTCTGAGTTTGCTGGCTGGTGTCCCCTTTAATACTGGGTGGTTTTGATCCTACAGAAGAGTGTAGGGGTACATTAAAGATCTGCACAAAATCCTTCCCAGCCCTCTCTCCCCTGCTTGGATGAGCTGTCCACCCAACCTGTGAGCACAGCCTGTGTTTGCTCAACAGGGAGACCCTTTTGAGGCTCTCGCACATTTTAATCTCCATCACTAGAATTCTGCACAAGTCAAACACCTCCTTATACTCTGAAATACACTGGAAAAAAAAGCCCCCAACATGCAACTGAGAGTACAATCAGCGATTCCTACATGGTTCTCACAGCTTGTAAAATGTGAATTTTGGCATTTGGAGGCTGCTGCAACACCACCTTCCCTTTTTATTTATTTATTTTCAGCTGCGTACTGAGTTCAGAACAGACACAACATGTTCTTTTCAGGAAAGAGCTGCCAGAATTGCCTCCCTCTCTCTCTAACCTCAGTCTTAGGGGTATCCCTTCTCATCCCACATACCTTAAATGAGAGCATGTTCAACTTCTTACTGAGGTTTTAAGTCAATAAAGGCAGCTTGCTGCTTTTCTAAGCAACGATTAGTCAGGAAGAAAAGTTCAGCTCTTTTATCCCTACTGGCCCTCTGACATGTCTGCCTCACCGTTTGAAAAACTCCTCTCTGCAAAATTCCCCTCTGCTTCTTGCTTCTCACCTGACTGCAGCAGAGAGCCACTGCTACATTTCCAGTCTTTTTCATGCCTCTAAAAGCATTTGCCATTTATTTCTTGAGCTGACAGCACCTGGGGATTTCAAGACCTTTCCTCTTAGCATCTTCCAGAGGAAGGATTTTCCAGGGCTGGATGACACAGACTCATCCACTCAGGTCAGGTATGGTGCTGGATACCCCAAGAGCACACAGCTCCCCAAATCCTGCTCCCCTCCCAGCTGATCAAGCTGTTACACACACACACATGAGTAATCCTCCATCCCAAACACAGCACCTGCTGCAGAATGTGGCGCTCTGAACAATCGGTGAGAAGTTCATATTCCTGCTGTTCAGGCATTTCCGTGCCAAGGAAACCCTCCCACTGCCCCACATCACCCCTGATCCAGGGCTTCCAGCCCAGCTGATGGCTCCCTGGGAACATAAGCAATTCTAATTTATTTTTCTCCTTTTGTTTCATGTTTTCTCAAAAGATCTTGGGAGGAAAAACTCAGAACAATTAAAGGCGCACTGTATGGTTTGTTCATCTGTGGAGGAGAGCAGGAAGAAAAGAGCATCCAAAAAGCAACAGTTCCCTAAGAACTGCCAGGGCAGCTCCTGCCCTCCCAAAAGCCATCAGCAAAAGGTTCACTTTTAGCAAGAGCAGTTTTCACACATTTTGAGATGTCTGTTCAAATCTCCTTTGCTTGGCTGCTGTGCAGGTACAGACTCTGCTGCAGGGTGGAGGATGACTCACAGGCAGCTGGCACTGGGTAAGCCCATCCTAAATTTCTGAGGCAAGGAGAGGCCTGGGAATCACCAGTGACGTCAGGCAGGCTGCTGGGAAGCCAGTGCTGATAACAGTTATCTGTACCCACCATTTAAGAAAGTGCCGTGGTGCTTTCCGCTGTACAATAGATTAAATCTGCTCTGGTAATGGCTGAGCTGTCAGGAAGGAAAGGAAATTGAAAACAAAACTTGTGTTGTTCTGCTTCCTCATACTGCAAACGCCATCAGAAAAAAGCATTTGCTCTTGACAATAGTCATTCTGTGCCCTGACCCAAATCTCACTGAGCTTAAGGGGAACTCTTGCACTGATCTTAACAGGCTTTGGATCAAATCCACTGTTTGCTTCTTAGAGCAGATAAATATTTGTTCTTACAGACATTGAGGGTGCTGGCCTGGGACCTGCCAGACTTGGCTGACACTGGTATCTCACACCTCCTTGCCACCCATCTCCTCCCTTTGAGGTACCCCACTGCAGATGCTGCAGCTCCATCTGCTTCCTTTGTCAGGAATAGGCCAAGGTGTCCCAAAGCATCTGTGGGGTCACTGTAGGGTTGTTGGGGATCACTGTGCTTTGTTTCATGGCAATGCTACTTCTCAACAAGCTCTATGTAAACATCTCAGCAAGAAAAATTTCATAATTCTAAATATATATTGTTTATTGGTGGGACAGCAGTATGCTCCCACAAAACCAGATTCCAGGCAGGCAATAGGGATGATTCAGTCTGATAACCCCCTCCAAATATCCCCCCCAATTACCCCATGTGGGGAATCTGAGGGATGCCAGATGCCAGTCTGTTCTGGGGGATGGGGAGGCTGGCTGGATGCAGGATAATCCCCCAGTCTAAGATTACTTCCAATGTAATTGTTTAGCGATTGCTCGCACCATCAGCACAAACCCTGCAGGCTGGATGCAGAGGACTGTGCTCCTCAGAGAGTGTTATTCAGCATTTCATCCCTGGTGCACGGCCCTCCCTCCTCTTGCCAAAACTACAGGCCACATGGGTCTTTTCCTGAGGTTTCTTACAAACTCTGTGGGGAGCTGCCAGCCTCTTCAGTGCTGCTTTCACGAGAATATTTTCTTTTGTGCCAAGGAGGACCCTGTCCCTGAAGAGTCTCTCTCTGCCCAGGGGAGAGAACAGCTGCTGCTATCATTATGGGCTTGTCTCCCTCAATTAAACATCCACAGCCACAGCTGAAAGATGAAACAAAGCCCTTTTCCAGCCCTCCAGGAAAGGGGCTGGATGGCGGCTCTGGGAGAAGACATTCTCTCACAGTAGACCTGGAATTGTGTTTTAAGTTGAGAAGTGAATTAAAAGCTGCTGAATATCTCATCTAAAATCAATCACATCAGAATGCCCTGGTTAAGGGAGTTTAGTGAGATGTTGCCCTTGCCATAGGGAAGCAACCCTAGTTGGCCAAGTGGGAGGAACATAGGAAGGTCCATGATGGCCTCTTATTACTGAAACAGATTAATCAAAATTCCTCATATTACTCCTCCTCAATGACCTTTCAGGAGCTAGTCTCAATCTGCAAAGTCACTCTTCTGGGAGTAACGGCTTTAATCATAAATACCCAATTTCCACTTTGTTCAGAGAGGTCCACTTCGGAATTTGCTATTTTTTGATGGGCTTTATGTTTTCAAATGGGTGAAGGTGTGGATTTGTTCTGCCTTTTTTTCTTTTATTTGTTGGTTGGGTTAAAAAAAACCCCAAACAAACAAAAAACCCCCAAGCCTTTTAAATTCCAAACTTTTGGCTTCAAGTAGCTCTCTTTGCAAGCATCCCTTCATTTCTCTTTGCAGGCATCCCTTCATCCTGATTAGACAAAAATGGAGTTTCAGCAAACCAAGTAACTGCAAATATCTCTGAATAGTATTTCTAAGAGTCTTTTTGGTGCTGTCACTCCTGCTCATCTCCAATGAGGCTCTTTTAATGAATTCATGTTGACTCTCTCATTTCTCTGTTAATTACCCCTCTTCCAGCATTCACCTCCTGGAAGGTGTTAACCCCTTTGGACTGCACAGGCAAATGAACTGCTCAGAAAATGAAACATAATTTCAGACAACCATGCAATTCTGGCTGGATCTGAGCTGGACTCAGAGGTTTACAGAACTTGTTAGCACCCACATGCTGCACATCCTGCCAGCTGAACTGCCAGTGCTGCCATTTCCAAGCCCAATCCTGTGAAGCAATCCAAGTTAAGATACTCATGCTTTTAAAATAATCCAGCTAAAAAAACCACTGCAGCGAGGAATCCTAGAGAGTCTGTGACAGGAAGCTGGAAACAGCAATTTCCAAACCAGCAATAGAGCTGCCTCTTTTATCATCATTTCACAAGGTTTATCTCTGCTGCCAAGTCCTGGTACGTGGAATTGGTCAAAAAAAGCCTTTGATGGACCAGTGCACCACTGGAAAAATGCAGGGGAAGAAGTCAGCTTTATGAGACTGTGGCTGCTTATCCTTACTTCAAATTTTATGAGGGGAAAAAAAAAAGAGGACACGCTATTTAAATTGGGGTCGAAAAACCAGCCACTTCGCAGAGTGCGTGATACAGAGCCAAAAAAATCCCCCAAAAAAAACCCAAAAAAACCCCCCAAAACAGAAGAGTTAAGAAAAATCATGGAGCTTTCAGACACTTTGTTCCCAAAATGCTCCCAAAATGTGTGGGAAGTTCTAAGCTTGCCCCTTTCCCTGCAGCAGAGGAGCAGAGCCGCGGTGCGCGGAGCCGCCGCTGCCAGGCCGCGCTTGGCCGGCCCCCGCAAACTGCCACATGTTTCAGCTGGTGTGGCTTTGGAACCATGATCTACTTTCATTATTTTTGGCAGAGTTTGTCGCATTCTTTTGGACAGTAATTACATTTTCCAGGGCAGGCTTCCTGCCAGAGCTCGCAACGATGACCCACAGGCCCTTTTTAACCACCTGCTACGATTCCAGCCTTGATTAGTTATTAATGTGCTGTGGAAACCCACTGCAAGAACCACACTTTGTGGGTAACTTACCAGGCTGGCTTCAGGGAGAGGGAGGCTTGAAAGGAGAACAGGGAAATACCATAAGCAACAAAGACAGAAATTTTGAAGGTTGTAGAGAAACCATAGAGATTTTGTAGAATGGTACATGAGTGGGTCCAGTTTTTAAATGGCTTTTTCCCCACTGTTCCCACATCAGCTGAGATTGAGCAGCTGTGATATGAGCAGCCCAATGCTGATGATACCTTAAAATAGAAACAAAATTCCTTGTAAAAATCTGAGGTCTTTTTCACCCAACAAATACCAGGCTCCCATTTCTTCTTGTATTTTAGCTGACTCTGGGGAATAGGAGGCTTGAAAGCATTGGGTTTCTGCAGGTGTTGGGGAGCCTTCTGACTGCCTCCACCCAACAAACTCCAGCTTCGTGAGCTCATTCATATCTGACTGAGAGCAGGGGTCTTAAACACACTAAATTCTTATGACTGGCATGAATATGTTGTCCTGGAATAGGTTTTTGCTAGCTCCCAAGTAGCAACAGCCTGGCCACAAATGTTGTCTACATTTACAGATATTGAAGATGCTTATTATAGGGTATCACAGAGCGATCTCAAAGCACAGAAGTTCATCTGTGGGTTGGTAGGATGTAACAAGTTCAGCCTGGCAGGAAAACTGGTGTTTCAGTCTAAAGAAAACCTCTAATTTCCTCCACCTTTTAATTTCTACTGTCTAATTTTTACCATCTTATTGTTTCCAGAAAAAGAAATGATGGTTCAGTGGCACATGGGGATCAAGCCTTGCATGAAGACAAGTCACATTGTCCCTTGCTGAGGGGAAGTAAGAGGCTCTTGTCATTGCATATCACACACTTCAGGTATTTTCTTCATTAAACCACAGAGGACAGAGGATTGAGGCACCAAGAGGTTAAGGCACATGACCAAGGATATTTCCAGGGCTTCAGGGAATGAGGATCCTAATCTTCCTCCTCTTTTCTCCTGAGCTGGTACCCAGAAACGCCCAGATTCCACATTAGATACTTTAAAATCTGCTGTGATGGATCCCTTCTCACAGTCTGTGTCGTCACCCATTGAAGTTAATGTCCTTCTCCTTTTAATAATCAAGACTTAATTTTATTTTCAATCACTGGGCCCAGAAACAAGTCAAGGGGGTGGCAAACATCACAGGCACAAGGGACACAGGTGCCTGGCACCAGTCAAAAGTTAGTAACCACAATTACACTCAACAGGAATTTCTATTCTTCACAGGTACCAAATTTTAAAGGAAACGTGACCAATAACATTGCTCATGTCGTGCATAGCATCTAAAACTCAAGAAAAATCCCCATTAATCTGATTTAGGCCCAATTAAATGGCAGACTGTTGTAGTGTGTTGTTAAGTTTATTGTATTACTCCCCCATTTTATGCATTGTTTCCCCGTTTAATGTAAATGGTTCTGCCCTCCCCCAGTTTAGCTCTGTCAGTTATGTTATCCCTATGGCAACTCCCGCCATTGGGGTTGTCAGTTCTTTTGGTTATATAATTTCTCCTCCCTCTCCTTCCCTTATATGTAAACTTTCTCTCCTCCCTGGGCCCAGTCAATCACCCCCCACTCCTCCTAGCTTTCCGGAATCTTCTCCTCTCTGGGGGTTGTGATTGGCTGAGATCCCGGGGCCCCTCCCTTGCCTTATGCTTATTGGTTCTTTTACGCTGTGTGTCATTATAAGTTCACTCCCTAGTCTCCCCCTATTGGTTACTTGTATACCCCTCCTTTGTACACCCACCCCCTTTATAACCTTGTTTCACACCCCCCCCCCACCCCATTTGTGGTCTCTCTCTGATTGTTGTCTTGGATTGCACATTAAACCTGATGTGTCTCCATCGAGAGTCCAGCTCCTTATTCCCCATCGCGTTGGCAGCGAGATCGGTCCGCAAGCGAGCACAGCCCGCGGCCCTCAGACGCCGAGGGGTGCTCGCTCTGGATTGCAGCTGGGTGTCGACCTACCCTGTACTAGCCGGACACTGACCCCCCAGGCCAGATGCACCCTCACCGCAGCAGACTTCTTTGTAGATTTGGTCATGATGATTGGCATTGTTCAGGGTGCATCAAGCTCTGATAATTCTCTCACTGCTTCAAAGCCATCAGGATTTCTCCAGCCAGGCTTTCCATGGCCTACCTCCCAGCTGCAGCCTGCCAGGGCTGGTTTGCAGCTTCCCTCTGTGCAGATCTCAATAAAGCTGCCCACAGGAGCTTGATAAAAATTAACGTGAAACTCTGTCTTATGCCACCAGATCTGCATCTTGCATGGGCTACAGGGAAATGACTGACTTGGTTTTGTCATAAAGCCTGACCAATGGAATGACCATCTCAGGGGAACATTCCACCCTCACTTTCACTCTATTGTTTTATTACCTCCAGGAGGTTTTTAGTAACAAAGCCAGCACTATAAGGATCCAGAGCAGATACACAGAAGGCACTCAGCATTTATTGTGATGATTTCTGCTTTGCAAAGCAGCCATATGTCTGCCAGAAAGCTCCCTGCTCTGCTCCTGCCAGTGTAACCTGAACCACGGGGAGGAAAAAGGGACTTAATTTTTCACACTATCCAGGTTTTACTCATTTTCTTAGCTCTAAAAGCACATAAAGTTAATTCTTCAATATTTTTCCTTTACCCGACCAAATCCATGATTTAATAAGAAGATAAACATCTACAGACACTTTGGAGGTTCCTCAGTGCACAAGGAGTTGCCAAGAGAAGGAAAGCACACCACCACTCACAGATTTAGGGACTTGATTGTTCTGTGGAAGGTTTGGCAAAGTAACACAGTAAAAGGAAAAGATTTTTCCATCTCTGTGAAAATAATTCCTTTAGTCCAATGTCGAGACAAATCATCAGCCCTTGTAATTTATTTTGCCAAAAGAAACATTCCCAAGACACTTCACTGAAATTATTGAAACATTATGTGTTGATAGAGGGGAAAAGTAACTACCAAGAGTTTGTTTCATCTCAGAACTACATTATCTAAAGAGATCGTTTGTCTCCACCCAAATGCATAATGTTGACAACCTTCTGTTGAATATTTGGATAAATTTGATGCAAAACACTTCAATTTGAATGAATTTACCTTAAAAAATGCCACAGTGAGAAGCGTCCAGCAGACACAACCCAGCAATCCCTCTTGAAACCTGATGTGCCTTGTTTTCCCAGCAGTAAGGTGCAAGGATTACAAGGGGTTTCTGGTCTGGATGTGACCTTTATGAATATCCTTAAATATGGAGGATGTAGCAGAAATCTGATCTAGCAGAATTCTAATCACTGCGTCTTTGCAAGACTATGCACAAGACTGTAGCAGGGCATTTCTTTAAAGGAAAATTACTTGGCCACTGAAGTCATGGAGTGTTTTCATCTCCAGTGACTAACTGAAGCCTTCAGGCAAATTATTACACCTCTCCACTTAGGAAAGATAAAAGTTTTCTTTGACACTAAATGACCATTAAGCATGTAACACTAATATGGGACAGTAGCCATTCAGAATGGTAATTGAAGTGTGTGCCACGAAGGACAGTTAGGAAATAAGCAATTTTCACAGTCTAAATAGGTTAGAGTCCATCTAGTTCATGATTTCAGTAAGTGTATCACTGCTCTGCAATATTATGGCAAAGCTGTTGGGTCACATCTACTTTATCACCACAAGAGCAGTCAATGCAGGACTGCTCTTCCTGGCTTTTGCAAGGGGATTATTTTCAGGTGTTCAGATGCACAGTTTCACATTCATGCTCATTGTTAACACTGGACTACTGAACAAGGGGAGAAAATGAAGATAGGGAAAAAAATGTTGCATGTGAAAACCACTATACCTTTCAGTAGCAGCTGTAACATACAAAGAGGGGCTGACTGAAATTCAAAAACCCTTCTGGTCACACAGAGATCTATGATGCTGTTTATAAAGGACCCTTCATCCATCCTGAAGTGACAACAGTGTGTTTAATCCTGCCTTTTGAGCTCTCTAGCACTGATCCTGCTTTCTGCACACTGCTGGGTAAGAAATGTTCTGCATCCTCCCCATCTGGCCACAGCAGGCAGTGAACAGAGCCCTGTCCCCCCAAACCAGCACTTTGTGCCACTGCTCCTCCTCCTCAGCTCTCAGAGCAAAGTGCTTGTGGTCCTGTCACAGCCAGGAAAGATAATGTGGAGGAAACCAGGTCACCTGCTGGTACACAGAAGAGACAAGCCGTTCCACAAACCTTTGCAGCCCTTTAATTCTGGCATTTGAAGCAACTCTGGGCTTGCACAGAAGGGCTGGAGTTAAGAGAGGTTTTAATGTGTTTGAAAGGGGGAAAAGGAGCTTGATGAGAGCCATGCTGCACATCCCAGATACAGCACCTACAGATGTCCTCACTGCCCCTGACATGGGCACAGAAAGTCCATCCCTTTGCATGGGGGAGCTTGCTTTTGTTTCACTGCTCTCACAGCTTTTGCCATGCGTGATTATGAGACCTGAAAAACTCTCCAGACTGAGCAACTCCACTTGCAAACCTCCTGGGTGCTGCTCACTCAGCACTTCCAGAAAAACTGCCAGTGAGGATGGCCTCTTTATAACCTGCCAAAGGATGAAGAGGCCACTTTACCATTATTAGCCCAGGTATTAGAGTATTTCTCCCTCATCTGCCTCCAGGAGACCTCATCTCAGTTGTTTCCCTTGCCAGGGAAGTACCTGCCCCACACTCTGTCTGATCCCAGACTTTACAAGTGACTATTCCTGAACTGGAACCAAGCCAAAGGTTTCTCCCTAACTCATATGCTGGCTTAGGGTCTGATTTTTATTGCTCAGAAATTTTATTTTAGGGTCTGAATTTTATTGCTCAGAAAGCAAACCGGGGCAAAAGGAAATAAAAAAAGAGGCAGGAACAGTTAAAAAAAAAAATCATATTTGTTACACACTAGAAATCCACCCTTTCACTAACGAGAGCTTCTCTCTCCACAGAGGTTCTCAGACACATCTACATAAGAGGCTTGACTGAGCTTAGCTCTCTGGAATATGTGTCACAGCAGACCCAAATCACAGCACTGTGATGTCACGGCCAACAGCAGCTCAATTCCCAGGACTTGCCTTTTTTGCACCAAAATAGCAGTTAAGCCTGAACAGGAAGTTCTGAAATATTCATAATGATGGAATTAGAGGTAACACTTAATCCTCATTACTCACTATTGGTATTTAGGCAGCATACTGTCTGCCTCGTGAATAATCCAGAGGCAGAAGGCAAAAGAAGTTAATGTATGTGAACAGGGCACTGTCATTTCTGAAAAGTGACTCTGTGCTGCCTTTTGGCTCCGTGTAATCTTTGTGGGCAGAAGCAATGCAAATTCCTCTCCCTTTACCTGTCACTGTAAGAGAAATTAGAGCTGGCATGAATAAAGAAGGGAGCAGACAGCTCCATCACATTCTGCTTGCAGCTGCCTGCTGAATTTACAGCGGACGAGTTGCATCCAAACTTCCTGAACTATTTAACAACAGTTTGGTGGGGGGTTCTCCATTCTTACACCACCACCAGCAGCAATAAATGTTGCTCTAAGACTTAAACCACAGATAGATATTCCCTCTCCAGTGCAGCCATGCCCTCTTTTTTACTTCTCATTATGTTTTTTGCTAGCAGTCAGGGCAGCTGGCTGAACCATCAGTGCAAGGGCATTCTACCTCCTTCCAGGCAAGACGAGCCAGATTAGCAAAGACCTGTTCATGTGCCCAGTAACCTTGCTCATTTTGGTTAGGGATAGATCAGAGGAGCAGCCCTGCCTGCTGGGATCAAGGGTCAGCATCTCTTAAATACCAGCTAGAGAAATAAACTGCAGCTGACACAGTAGAGGCTAGAAAGGTCACATCTCTGTGGCCTTGGTTTAGTAACAAGACTCATTTCAGGGACTGCACATTCCACAGCCCTTGATCTCAGATTATTTTGGGGGAAAAAAAGGTCAAAATATTTCCTTTCTCCTCTCTGAAGAGAGAACAAACTGAGAGCAAAATACCTACAGCTTTCCACTGCTGGCCAACAGCAGGGGAGACAACAAAAGCCAAGATTTTTGGGGTGTTCCCAGCACTCCATCACCAAACATCTCACACACTTTGTGCTGGGTACCAACCTACATCATATTTACCTTCCTGCTGTGCTTTATCTTCCCTCTAATTCTACAAGGAGCTGAGAGCAGCAGCCAAACTGAGGGTCCATCTGCCCCATCACACAGATTCCTTACCCTTCAGCCATGCTTTTCTCTCTCTCTCTCTCTCTCTCTCTCTCTCCTGGATGAAAGCTCCAGTTTCATCCCACTACCAGGAAGGCATTTCACTTCCACTCAACCAATTAAAGGCCTTCAAGAATGGAGGCTGCTGCATTCTGATAAAGCCAGCAAGCACCAGGGTTTTGAGCAGAAGCTTTGAGTTCACCATCTAAGGCATCAGCAGGGTGAGGAAGAGAGAGGGGCATCCACAGAGGCTCTGTACCAATAGAAAAGGCCTAAAAATGGACTGTCAGTTAGTAAAGCCCTTCAAAGAACCGCAGGGAAAGCACTTTTCCTTCTTATCCTCAGGCATATAAAGATTCATGTTTCAGTGCTGCCACTGTAAATGAGGACACATTGGGCACCACCACGTTCTTCACAGGTTCTGCAAGTCATCTCGGTGACAAAGGCACAAGTTCAGAATTGCCAGCACAGACAGGGCTGTGACAGAGTTTTGACTAGAGCACAGTCACTCCAGCTGGCTTCCAGCACTCGTATCCCTGCACCTGCAGCCTGCCACGGGTCAGAGAACTGATCTCCAAAGCCACCTAAGTGATGAAAGTAAAACCTTATTCTCAGCTCGTGAGTCCTGGCTTGCATCAGGAAAGTTTAAAGGCAGTTCAGCTAGCTGTCACATGGCAGAGCAGCCTCTGTCCTGAAATGACAGGTGACGTGGGTCAGTGCTCAGGTACCTCCATCTGGTTGGGAAATGCTCTGCAGATGTGGGAGAGTAGGCAGTGTGACAGCTCTGGTTTGTGCAGAGGATGCTGCAAGGTAGCAGAGGAAAAAAGAAAAGGAGATGCACTCATCAGCAGCATGCAAGAGTGTCAGACCATCAGAGCCTGTCCTTGCCACCACTGGATTCTGCCCTGTGGAGACAGAGATCTGTGAGCACAGAACAAAGCTGGAGCTTCACCTCTGACATTACAGAAAGAAAAAGAGCAAAAAGCCTGCTGCTTGCTCCCAGCTCCTCTGGGCCATCCCTGTGGTGTGGGCAGCAAAAGCTGATTGCAGATTGCTAACAGAAGTCGCCACTGCCATCTTCAAAATAGCCATTTGCAAGTGATTAATTAATGCTGCCTGGGTACAGACTGCATTGTTAATTAAGCTAAGGGGGACTTTTCAAAAGCAATACTGGTGAGTGCTACACTGTGCTGGAAGGGCTGAACATGGTTGTCTTTCCCCTCCAGAAACAGGGAAAACAAACAAACAAGTAAAGTATAGACCTGAACAAAACGGGTCCTAGTGCATTTTTAAACAGATCACATTTGGTTAATTTCAAATAAATGCTATGCAATTTAATTTGCAAGGCCAGAGACAAGAATAATACAGCCCTGCTGTGTTGTCTTCATCTGTCTTCTAATAAACTGATTAGAGCCCAACACGTTAAAAGCCCTGTGCACCATTATCTATTATTCAGGTCCCTAAAAGATGTTAATTAACCCTCATGTTCTGAGGAGCTCCATTGTAACACACACAATAGGGAGCCACATGGCACAGTCAAAGCACGTGTTGCTTACTCATTTCGACTTAATTACATGGGCACAATGCCAAGGTGGTACTGGAAGAAAAAATACAGTATGGCAGAGGCAATGTCCACACAAACACATCAGCTTACTGTTCATTCTTTAACCAGGGAAAAAACCCAAATAAATTCACCTTTCTCTGTTCTTGGCAACAAAAAAAAAACCCATGTAGCTTAGTCAGAACTAGGTTATGTCAGGAAACTTGATGTTAAACAAGATAAGTTTGGGTTCAAAAATTGGCACTCAAAAGAGCTGATCCTACCATGAAGAAGACCTGAAAGAAAAGTTCTTTTTAGGTCGAAATGCAAACTAGAAACTAAAGGAATTGCAGAAGGAGATGAATGGGGTTTTGACTCAGCTCCTGGTTCCTAAGCCATTGAGAAATGAGTGGAAGGACTAAGGACAAGAAACTTCTGCATTATCTCCTGCAGCTATGGCATGTGCATGCCCATCACAGATGAAGCTTCTGGAGAAGATGCATTACCCAGACCCCCACCAAACATATGAAATACAAAATCTTTCAGAGGTTCATCAAAAAAATAAAGTCTTTCAGACCATAAAGTTCAGCGTCCTTGAATGATTCAATAATGCTCTTTTCTAAGGTGACCAAACTCTATCACCAGACTGCAAGGCTTGGGAGTACATGATAACTCTAAGAATTATATTTCTATTTGAACATGGTAAAATAACAATGTGTTCAACCAAAAACACTGAGCTGCAGCTGTTTGCACTGAAAATTGAATTTCTTCCTAAAATCTCGCCCTGAGGTGGACGCTCTGCATGGAAAACCTCAGGTCAAGCTCTGCAAGCTGGAAAAGCTGTAAGCACTAAAACCAACACAGTGCAAAGGTACACAATCAGCTGTAATGCTGCTTGATCCACCTCCAATACTGCAGAGCCAACATTTAACAGGACATCATGTAGACAGCTAACCTCCTGCAAAGCCTGAGGTACCCAATGGTGTTTTTCAAGCCCAGTCCTCAAACAGAGAGACGATCAATGCACATGGGGAAGGTGTCTGAACTGCTGGGGACTCATTTCCCAGCGTGGATTCTTTGATTTATGTGGTGGGCACTTGGTGCTGCACTGGTGAGACAGGCACTGTACTGAACATCCACGCACTGCATGGGTTAAAAAATACCTAACCTGTGGAACTGAGGTGATGGATATCAACATAAACCACTAACAGGCCAGCCCAACAATCAACAGATAAAACTAACCACCTCTCAATAGATCAGAGGGGATGAAAGCCAGCCCTGTGGACATTAACTCACCTCTGCCTTGCAAACCTCTCCCTTTTTCTTGTTTTGCAACACTTTCAAAAGAAAGTAAAAGTAAAAAAAAAAAACAAAAAAAAAAAAAAACCACTCAACAGAATCAGTCTTTTCCTATAGGATTTCAAGTCTCATGGGCAGGTGAGGCTGTTAGAGAACACTGTAACCCCTGCAGGAATGCATCCTCCTGCTGTGATGCACCCCAGGTAACTCAGCAGGGTGTGGGCAGCAGCACCCCAAGCTCCTGTTGGAAGGGGTCACAAACAGCAGCTGCCCCCATGAGCTCTCTGCAGCCCACACCTGGCTCAGGGCTCGCTGATAAGGGCAGGACTTTGCTCAGGGGCAGGAACTGATGCTGTCCTCCAGGGCTTCCATGCTCTGTTTCCCTGCCATAAATCTCAGCCAGCTCCATAAATCTGTGAACATAAACTGCTGTGGGAGCTGTGCAAACATAACGCATGCAGTGGTTAGTCTGGAGGGAGCCGACCTTTTGTTCATCTCCTAGTGCTGCTGGTATGTTTTTTTAAAGCTGTTTTAGAGCTGCTCTATCTGCCAAGCACTTGTGATTTCAGCCAGCACAACCACCCAGCCACTGGGAGTATATTACTTTGTGCCATACAAGACCTCCGTGATGGAGTTTCAGGTGTTGGGATTTTGTACTTAACTGAAGAAGGACAGCTTGTCCCTTGTTCTCAGGAAGATGGAATTTGAAGACATGGTAAATTTGTATTAGAATTTTATGTTAAATGAAAAATCTGCAAAGGTTACTTAAACTGTCCTCAAACCCTTGTGTGTTCTACAGAAGCAAGAATCAGGGTCAAGTTATCCCATGTGGATTTACCAAAGATCTCATTCCTTCCTGATATACATAAAAACTTGGAGAGGAACAGGCAATTTGAGGTTCTCTTTCTGCTGAATCAAAGATTTCTCTTTGCCTGTTCAGCCCCTGCTTTCTCTAATACAAATGTCTCCCTGTGCTTTATCTGAAGCCTGAGCAGCAGAGCCTTCAGAGACGTACCATTGGACTGATGATGGGTTTGACCCCTCCTTCAAAGAAACAAAAAAGAAAAAACACACAAAACCAGAAGAACTCAGTATTTGCTGAAGTAGCTACTGAGCAGCAGAGAAAGTTCCCATCCAAGGTTTATTCTGCTGGCAGAACTCTGAACGTGCAGCAGGTCCCCAGGCAGGCAGGGAATGCACCAGCACCACCAGGATTTTATTCTATCTTATGCTAACCCTTCCCCACATCCACCCAGCAATTCCTACTGCTGACAATGGCAGTGTTTTTATGGTGATCCCCCATCAATGCAGATGCCATTAATATGTCTATCAGTGTAAGTAATAGCACAGTGTTAATTGAATGGCTGAGCGTTCATTTCATCACGCATTAACACCGCTAAAAGTTATATAATTCAGCTCCCAGGGAACATTTTACCATACACTATAAACTACCTCAAGAAAAAAGAAGGCCAAGACAAAGCAAACCAGCTCCTAGCAGCTTCTCCCCTCTTGGAGGGCTGTTATTTAATCAGCTTTTATTTCCATTATTTATCATGTGGAAGCAACGGTGCCGTTTCAGCGGCTGTATCTTAAAATGTAATAAAATATGGTTGTGACACAACAATACCTGGATCCTTCAGCCAAAGCCTGCATTTCAGTGTCAGGATGTACAAAATATTAATCATCTGATGCAGCTGCTGCCTTCTCTGTGAACAGAGCATATATTTCACTGCACCCTGGCACGTCTCTTCTCCTCAGGGCTTTTATTAAAAAGAGCCTGTGAGTTACTGAACCATTAAGGTTTCCAAGCCAGAAATTTGACCCAATATCCAGGTTTATAATGCTCTTGGAAAATATTTAAATCAACAAGCAGACCCAGACCCTTAAATCACAGCAAAAGAACACCTGACACACCATTACACAACAAATCTTTTTTAAGAAGAGGCGGCTGATAAAGCTTAGCTCCTGGCATCATTATTTGCAATGTTTTATAACCAAGGAGGCCAGGTTCCCACTTAGGGATTAGGTCACCAGACAGAGTCAGAAAACATTAGGGCTGACAAACTCCTTCTTAGGCTTCATCTTTGAGTCATGAGTTTCACAACATTTTAATTAAGGAGAATATTAGCACAATGCAAGTCGGCAGCAGGAGCAATACTTTGCCTGCAGGGGAGCACTGAAGGGCCACCTCTGATGAGGATGATGATGATGACGATGACCATGCACTTGGGCTGCCAAGGCTGGGTCAAGGCTCTGCTCTTGCCTTGGCCTGGCACAGCAGCAGCAGCCCAAGAGAAGTGGCTCCAGCTCCTTGGAGCTTTGGACAATGTTCACGTGCCTGTTCAACCCAGACTTTCAGAAAAAGGAACACAGAAACACAAAGGAGGATCAGAATGTTTATTTTGGTGTCAGTGTCACTCCTGATGAGAACTGGGTCATGGAAGAAGAGCTATTTCAGCTATCATACCTAATTACAAAAAGGAATCAGTATCTAAAAATAAAGTTTTGTGTGCCTGAACTATATTAAAGGCAGATAATTCACAATCAAATAGAAGAGGCCACCTTCCCCAGTAAGTTGAGTCTGCATCTCTGCTGAGGTGTCACTGAAATGCATCTCTCATGTGGGAATTGCATGCAAAGGACAGCAGCCACAGCTCCTGAGGGGTGACACCACTATATGGAACCTCCGTTTTGGAGACTGGAAACAAAGAACTCTACAGCACTTTGTAATTACTGCTGCTGAACAGAACTTGTCTGCTTTGAATTCACTGGTATAACTAACCCAAGGATTGATCAAATATCTGTTATCTCTCTCCAGCATCCCCTCTGCTTAGACATGTAAACAATATATCCCTAGATACTCCATCCTCCAAGGACCAAGAAACATGCTCAGAGGCAAATGAGTCCACCTGAAACACAAACCACCCTTTGGCAATGCCTGAGTTGTCCCACAGGCTCCACACTCTGTCACCCTGTTTTTTTAAGATTTTCTAAGCCTTCTGATGTTAACATTCTTGTAGTGAACTTTCTCACACACTTTCTGTAAATAACTCATTGTTTTACATTCCTTCATAGAGGAGGAGAAAGTTGATGGACTGTTGGTTTGTTCAGTGCCATTGGAGAGGTGTCACTGTCACCCGCCAATCCACTGTCACTCTTAGAAAACCATAAATGTTAAGAGTCAGAAAATAAACTTCCCTTTTTTCCTCCACCTTGAGAACAGCAGCGTGAGCTTGTGTTTTTTCATGTCCTATAGCAAAAACACTCGGCCTTCAAGCTCTGAAAAAAGTGCCACTGTCCCTCCAGAGGAGGATGCCTCAAAGCCACCCTATATACCAACCTAAGTGGACACTGCCAAGCCAAACTTCCTGGTGGAAATCAGGAGCAAAATACATTCAGAACAAGAAGGTGGAAAAGAGGGTGCAAGATTGCACAGCCAGCAACGGGCAGAGCCTCAAAGCTGGTTTGATATGCCAGAGATCAGACGTAGATTTGAGGCACTTGGAATTGCAAAGCTGGATTGAAGTCTCACAAAAATAATCATCTTCGTGGTACATCTTGTTCTTCCTATTTCTGAGTGTGATGGAAATGCTGCAAGAACAGCCTCTGCCATCACAGAGCAGCATATTGTATTCCCAGGCCATGCCACAACGGAAAAGCACAAGTGAATGGAGCAGAAAAAAGCATAACACTTTGGCATTATCACCCTCAGAAACACTCTTTTTTCTTTCCCTAGTGTGCCATTTGAAAGTTTTTTACACCCATTTTATCCTCAGAGAACTTATCTGGAGGACAATTTCACAGAGAGGACCTAAAAAGTGAAATCAGATTTGACAAATTCATCCACGTGGGGGTGGATACCCCATCTCTCCTCCAGAAAAGTGTGGATGCAATTTATCTGTGCAAACCCAAGAGAAAGGGCTGGGAGGACAAGAGGGAGAGACCCAGTCCAGCTGAAGGAGGGGCAGCAAACACATCAGGAGGAGCAGAACAGCATTGACACTGCTGGGGAATCATGGACTGACGGGGCAGTTCTTGCACACCTGAAGGAGTGCAAACTTAAAAACTGCATTTAGAGGATCATTATATCCTCCTCCTCCTGCTTTTAGTGAAACTCCTTCTTCTCCACCTCCTTCTGATACACAGCTCTTACACACCCTGTTCACCCATCCCTTTATCACACCCTGCTCTGTGCTCATCCCATCTCTTCAGATCCAACACTACAAAGATGCTCATTACCTCACACTTGCAGGGTTAGCCAGACTTTCAAGAGCTTACAAGTGGGATTCAATAGCACCCAGTAGATAGGGAGTTGTGGGGAATCAGTGAGTGTTTCACACAGCCCCAATTCAGGGTAATTACTAATCACACATTCATTACAGATGCAACCTTTTCTGACCCAGTTCTCAACAGGCAGCATCTGTCTGCCTGCAAAAATGTGCATCTTGTATGTGTAAAAAAGGAGTCATTATGTACAAAAAGCTCCCCTTTTGGTCAGAAATCTTTCTACAGCTTGGATGGGTTTTGCCAATCTCTGCCTTCCCTCCTTTGCCAACAGTCAAGGAACTTGCAGCACATGTCAATGCTCATGGGCTGTCCTGTCCCACAGCTCATTCCTTACTAAAAACTTGCCCTTATAGTCTGAGGGATGCTCCTTCCAGGGCCTAAAAAGCAGAAATGTCAAAGCTGCTTCTGAGGCTGAAAGTTCTTGAAGGCAGGGAAAAAGAAGGGGAGGGCTGTGAAGGATCTCCTCCTTTCTGTTCCTCTGCAAACATCTCACAGCTCCTGCCAGGCTTTTCTGTGCTAACTACCTGCTAATCCAAATTTGCTCACTGCTCACAGGTCGGCCACCTCCTCCAAGATCAGTACTAAGGGGTATTAAAAGGAAGATGAAATTAACGTGTAGCCATTTTGTCAGTGGTTAACACAGAGCAATTACCGCAACGCTCGTGTTCCATAACAGGCAACAAGCTCTTAACAAAGTGATGCTGTGCAGAAGGCTCCTGCAGATCACAGCTGGGAGCAGGGCTGAGAGCTCAGAAGCACTCCTGGTTAAAAATAGGACAGTGGAGGTAGGATTTGTAACTTCTAAAAATAGTCTTCCCTAAAAGGACGCTCTTTACCTTGCTCACACATCACACGTGTATCAGACCTCTCAGCAATTACCAGCTGTTATATCAGGATTTTTGCCTGGTCCTAACTTATTACTTCAGAAACATGAAATCCTAACTCACGAATATTTAAAAAAATAAAATATTTGCCATAATGACTCATTCTGAGAGCTGCATTCACAAATGCTCCCTTCACCCCAGCAGGAGACACATTCCAGGACCACGTGAGCAAGGAAACACAGTGGCAGTCTCCAAACAACACAGCCTCTGCTTATTTAACAATTTTGGCCAGCCTCTGTTTCCTGATTCAGTGCTTCAGATTTGCAACAACAGAAGTGAGAGATTACAGAGCAGGTTTGTGTGGAGGCTGGGATAAATGTAGGTCGACCAAACTGAATTTCCTACGAGGTGCAGGAGCGCAGTGTTGTCACACCATAATGGTCTCCAGCTGTTATGCCACCAAAATACGCAGCTAACATTTAAAATACACACATATAGTGCTTAAAAGCATGTACAAAGCTGGCTCATCTGACAGCAGGTCTGCAGGGCAGAGCCACTAACACAGGGCTGGGTATTTATGGAAAGCACAGATCACTGGGTGAAGCTCTTTACATGGGGCTGATTCTGCTGTGGCGTACCTCAGCTAAATCAGACTGGGATGAGCAGGATTAAAAGAAATTATTCTCCCAATTCCTGCCTCCTTCTATTGCTCTGCCGGCATCCCTGCTGAAGTTGATGTTAATGCATAGCTTCAGAGCTGTTATTCCACAGGAGCAAGGGAAGAGCTGGGCAGGGAGAAAGGGAAGGGAATGTGACCCAGCAGACACAGCATGGAATTGGCAATGGAGCTGCTGCTCCCATCCCTGTGCAAGGAAACCTGCCTTTTTGTGTTCTAATTTCCCAATCTCCAAAGCCAGCCTTCTCTGTTAAGATCTTTCAAATCTGTGCATGATCAAGAGCTAGACTGGTTTCTAAAATGAGGGCAGCAAAGCCTCAGGGCCAATAAAAAGGCAGGGACCACCCAAGCAAAATGCATGAGTCAGTGGAATTCCTCCAGTTGTTCATCTGTCCCCAGTACCCAATGAGCCATGCTGCTGGCAGGCTGCCACAGGACTCTGACAGCAACCACTAAAAATTACGGGTTTGGTTTTTCCTTGGTTTGGGCATAATGAAATAAGAGCACGGAATGTATTGATGTATTTTAAAACCAGTGCAGTAACCAGCAACATCTGACAAAAAGTGCTGGGCACCACAGATTTCCAAAAGCAAAAGCTGCCTCAGTCTGCACTGCCCAGAGGATATTGGCTTTGTCTCAGTGGGCTCCACAGCCCTGACAACAAAACAGGTGGAACTGCAGAAAACACAGGGTATAAAGGATACCAGAATTAGTGCCTTTCAAAACATAGCTCCAAAGATTCTTTTTATAGGTGCTCTGACTTAGCCTTTGGCAGAATAGGAAGGAAAGACAAATATAAGCATTTCTGTCTCTCCTACCTCCTGGGCTGGCTATATTTATACTGCCACACAGATTGCTGACAGGTTGGTTCAAATGTCTTCATAGGAATAACCTGAAAAAGCCTCAATTTTCTCAACAGCCGCCTTCGAGCGACAAATGAAGATAAACTGCACACAGTGATACAGCTGCTGTGCAACCAGGGTTCCAGGTTTGCACTCATGGCAGACAAGAGGGGCAGTGGCACTGTTTGTTCCTCCCACATGAACTCTAGGAGGTAGCTCAGGAAAAGTTCACCTGGTAGAAGTTGCCTCAGGAGTTTTCTTTTCAGCTTTTTTAGCGATTTACAGGGTGGAATGGCCTGGGAGCAACTTCAGACACAAATCAGTCTACATGTTAATGACAGAACACTGGAAGGAAAAGCACTGGCAAAGCTGATGTATGATGAGCAGCTTTCCTTCTGTGCCATGTCCTGGCTCCCCAGTGACCAGTCTGGCAAAGCACTTTCTAGCACTTCATCTTGCAACTTTCTCCAAGAGCCGAAAGATTGTTCAGGAATAACAAACAGTGGAGGTCTGAGGAAGACACCTGCAATTGAGCTTGCTTATTGCATTATGTTGGAAAAACCCCCAGAGCTATCAGCTCCACGTGGGAGGAGACATTTAGCAATTCCTTTGTCCTGTATAATAAGCTGGAAGAATCACAGGGAATTTTCATTGGCCAAAACAAGTAATTGCTTGTTCCTGAGATAGGGGTGTAACTGAGGGCCCATGTTTGTATTTTGAGACTGAAAAACAGGTGTAGTGTACAGGTTGTACAGTACCTGTGGGCATAAACACCTACTGCATCTCATCAGATCCACCACTGAGACACAAGGCACCAATACTCAGCAGAGTGGAAAAAGCAGCAAGAAGATTTCTGAATTTTATTTGCCTTGGTTACAGCAACAGGCAAGAGCCTGGGCAAGTAGCTCTGGTGCCGTGCAAATCTGTGGCCTCCCCATGTGTCCAAAGGAACTGAAAGAAAGGAATTCATTAAAGGATACAGTGACATGCCTTTGATGCTTCCAAAGCCACTCTGTCTGCCTCTGAACAACTGAGTCATCATCACAAAGGAAACTCTTCTGAAGTTTATTTCTCCTCTAATTTGCATCTTGTTTTCTTGTGCCTCTTTTGTAAGCTGTGTGCTTTGAAAGCACATTTCCCTGCCAGCAGCAGAGCGGAGCAGAGCTGAGGAAAGCTCCCTCCCACCCCTGCCAGGATTCCTTTTGCTGGCTGCCCACGTGTCTCCCATGGCTGGGCTGACCCTGCCCATGGGTGGGCATGGGGAGCTCCCTCTCAGAGCTCACCCACACCCACCTGTGAGGGTTCTGCAGAGAGCTCCATTCCCCAACACTTGGAGATGAATTGTGCTTCATCAGAGGGACAGAAATACAGATGATTACTGCAGACTGACACGCACCCCATGGCTGTGGGTGTGTGCTCCTGGGCTCTCCTCAGCCTGGTTTCCTTGCAAACTGAGCTCAACCATCACAGCATCACATTTTTGGGCCACAGTCCCTGCATTTGGCTGGAAAAAAATAATACATTTAGCAGTCAAGGCATTTAGTGTGTAAGGGCAGCGAGGTACAGGTCTGTGATAAAGTGTTCCATTTATCTAACATCCTTTATACAGTGTAATGTGCTTACATCACAAATCCCAGCATCTCTCTAAGCCACAGGTTTCACTTTTGCTCTAAGGGGCCACCTTGCAGTCCTGAGGGTAATAGGGTGGCCCCACTCTTGTACTTGTGACTGTGGCCTGATAGGATGCGGTTCAAAACACATTTATTGTTTTCTGAAGGGATTTTAAATGCAACAGCATCTCATGCTGATGTATCTCAAGAGAAAAATTTCAATGGACAGGCATAATTTTTCAATATCTCTACTACTGCAGGCCTCTGCTTGAACCTATAACTTGTTTTTATAGAAAGTCTGTTAAAACAACCAGAAGACCATGACATAAAGATATTTCAGTCCTACTGTCTGCAGAGCCAGTTATGCCCTGCAGGACAGGATACTCTCATCTTCAAACTCCTCTTTCAAGGGGCTGGACAGAGCTGTGCCCATCTCTCCAAGTTCAGGGGGGATCCTAGAACTCAGTAAAACTCACAACTCCAAAATTATGGCAAGTTTTTGTCTGGGAAAGACAGCTTTATCCAGTTCCTCAAATCCCATTAATGGCTCCTTGACTATAGTCTATATATCTAACTCTAAATGCAGGAAGAAGAGAAAAAAAAAAGAAAAAAAGTTAAAGAAAAATAAACCATTTTGACCTTGAAATCTTTTATGTTTAATTTTTCCACGAATAATGCAATGGCAGCAGTATTACATTGTGCCTTCTGCCCCCACCATGGCTTCTCAATCATCAGAATTCTAAAGGTGTCTTTCCATCTCTCTCTCCAACATTCATAGGTAGATACTTGACAATTCAGTAAACTAAACTGAAATGAAGGCTCAGCAGAGCACAAAATTTGAGGCTAGTTGGAGCCTTTGAACCAGACCATTATGATATTTTGGGTCAGTGAGTAGGAAAACAAGTTGGGATGGCGAAATGTCAAAGAGTAAAACTGTCAGAAAAAAAAAGATGTCAGAAACAATATACTCTCATTCCTCCCTGAAGATGACTCTGTCTGTGATACAATACCAAAATTATTTTACACACCAGAGATCCATGAAGTCCTTTCAGCTGGAATGGCAGCAACTGATATCTTGCTCTGGAGTGTGCACACTGAGCTTTGTCAGTCCTGATTTTGTGTTTCATGAGCTGACTTTGACCATGAAATTTTATTGGTAGCACAAAAAAATTCTTCAATAAAGCTAAGCTGAGGGTTTTGCACTGCTGAGAAAAGGAGAGATGTGTTTATTTTGATCATTTTATCTCTTCAGAGATAAAACTAAGACTTTAGAAAAAGATGCAAACATCAAATCACAGATCTTCTATGTGGATAAGATGAAAGTTAAGAGTATTTTCTTGGCTCGGAAAGATAGAACTGCAATGAATTTGATGAGCATTCAAGAGTTGCAACAGTCTATTTTATTTTCTTGAACCAAAATCCAATATAGAACCTACAGTGTCATTGCTAGAAATATTATTCTAAGAAGGTAGAAATGATACTTGTTAAACCCTTTAGGATAAATTGGCACTCACTCATGTATTTCAATCAATGACAAGAGATACAAACATCTCAAGTGATGCATGAGCACTGTGAAGCAAGTTGGCTGAAGTTTCTCCAATTAGTGCTGGGATTCAATAATTAACTTCAGCCATTCATTGTGTGAAGTGCCTGATGTAACCTCACTGTAAAAGAGCAAATAATCTGCAACTGGGGCAAGAATGTGTCCCTTGACAAACAATTATGAGTACATAAAATATGAGGGGAAAAGACAGCTTAGAGCCGCAGAAAATCACAGAAGATGGAGAGTTTCAGATTTCACAACATGATCATGAATAAACACCAGGGATCATGTTCATCCCATGGCTATTAATGGATTTATGTGAAAATGTCTATGAAGGGCTCCCGCCACAGCCTTGTATGCCAATTCCACCAGTGCCAGGATGGTGTCAATGTCAGAATAAATGTGAAGAAATGCAAAGTTTGGGTTTGCCCTGGGAAGGCCACAGAGAGGAACATCAGCAGCTGCACGATGGAGAAGGACACTCTTAGGTCAGACAATCTGGCACCCACGAGCATTAAACTCATTTCAAATAGTTTAAAATGACAGCTGTAAGTTAGCATCCATTTTCTTCTTCATTGACTACTAAAATGAGTAATCCGCTTCTCCAGGTCCCAGGAGAAAGGCAGGACAAATACACTTTGTCAATCACAATATATCATTCTGCAGCCCCAGCTTCCCTAGAGAACCTGAGCACACGAGTCATTTACTGGACTGGATGGGCCCTGAGAATAAATACATACTCTTGAAAATCATCTTGCATTCAACCCTGAGAGGACAGTTGTAATAAATATTGCCAAACTCTCATTTCTGTGGTTCCATTCCATGTACTTCTGTTAAGAAGATAAAAGGTAAGAGAACAAGTGGAGTTAAAATAGCCACTTGCAGGCAATGCCTACATTATCCATCCAGGTCAAGGATCCTGGAGCATAAATACAATACAACAGAGGCTACAGAATAATGGAATTGATTGTTTTCAAGTGTGTCTTTCTCTCCTAGAACTGCCTCTAGGTAAGCCCTGGAAATGCAGTGCCCTCAATTAGCAGAAGCAGCCTTTGAGTGAATCAGTTGAATTTAATCTCGGATCTACAAGTCTGCGCTTTTCTCATGCTTATTCCCTCATCAGAGAAGTTATTCAGGAGGAGAGACCAGCAAAGACAATTGCCAGATGTTTTTATCTGACAGTGAAGTGACAAAGTGATGCTTTGTCACTCCACCCCACCCATGATCACACAGCCTGCCACCCCCTCATGGTGCCAACCAAACCAATGCCTTCCCAAGAACAGAAACACCAGGTATGTACCTGGCAATGCATTACAGGCCACTTAACTCAGAGGAAGACCAAAAACCAAGTAATCAAGCAGGGATGAGTCAGCTGCTGCTTGCAGATAGCTCAAAGGGAACAGTTCAGCCAATCCTAATATTTATTGTATATATAATACTGCTATATATTTCCAAAGAGCTTAAACAAATGGAAGAAATTGCCTTTTTGCCCCAATTAATTTTGAAGTTGGGGAACTCACTGTCAAGTAATGAGCGCCAAAAGTTAAGATGGATTAAGAAAGCAATAGGATAAAATAAGAAATCTCTCTCCCTGCCAAGTAACACAGCAGACAGGAGAGAGCAGGGTTTCACTTCCCCTACTGTGAGATGGGGCAAAAGGCAATTCAAGGAGGAGTTAACATCACATCAAACCACCAGCATTCAAAATCCCAGCGCTGGTCAGTATAGGAATTTGAAGAGACAGACACTCAGTTTATACAACCCAAGTGTACTCTTTCCCGTCATATTTGCTCAACATTTGGCCCATGAATTTTCCACCATGGAGAAGCTCTTGTGCAGCCACAGAAATGTGACAGCACACACAAGGTGTGCCCCTCCTGGTGACCAAATTTGTATTGATGGCATTGAGTCACAGGTTTGCTGACATTGATTCTAATAGGCACTGGAGAACCCTAGCAAACCCCAGACAGCTTTTGGGAATAAAGAAGTACTAATAATTGTGCACAGACATATACAGGGTGAGCTACAGGGTCACAAACAAAGCAGTAGCACCACAAAACCTGGATCCCAGTTCAAGGATGCTCAATCCAGTAATTTAGACATATCAGCATGAAAGCCCTTGAAGTGCATTCTGGCTGCAGCCACCGTGCTCGGAAGCTCTTTTCTTTGTCATTCCCCTCTAATCAAATGTTTTACTTCGCAGAGACAAATTACATTCCTAGCTTTTATTTACTCAGGAGCTGCTGTGACCAAGCAATCAACACTCTTCTGTCAGGTTTAAAATGCTGATGGTCAAATAACACAAGGGGTGATTCATCTTTCAAATACATCAAGCTCTTGGAATTGCCTGACTGCTTTCCACACACCAAGGAATGGCTGGCTTAGGGGTCTGTTACTCAAAACAAACAGGATTTCTCCAATACATTCCCAGTTATCCCACACTGTTACATATAGGCTCCTCTTGACTTTCACTGCACAGGGGAAGGTATGGAAGTCATACATGAACAGGCAGCATCTCTATAAAACAGTGAACAGGTTCCAGGGACAGCCAGATCTAAACACACTCCTGTCATCACCTGCACAAGATGCTGGAGCAGCCTCTTCTTGCTCCCAGCCACAGCCACACTGGACTCAGACACCACAACTGACAACAAAGTGGGTGAAAACCAGGCTACAAGTTGGCCAAAACTTTCCCACATCTTATTTAATTTAAAATAAGTTTTTTCTATAAAAGGGTAAAAAATAATTTCAATCTTTTTTTCCTAATGAAAACTTCTTAAGAGACAAAAAGTAATTATCATGAAATTTGAGTGGGGAAGGGGACTGTCAAAAAGCTGTTTAAATGGCAGAAAGAAAACTCAGATTACCCCCTTCCTACTGCCATTGTGGGAGCACAATGCAGTTCACTGGGAGGCCTCAGTCCCACAGACTGGCTGCTCACAACCATTATTAAGAATGTTCAAGCTCAAGGTTCTTCTTTCAAGTGCTCCTTCCACCACAGAGGATGAAGCTGATGCACAAAGATCTGGATAGATGTCTTTGTTCCAGCTGTTCAGTGGACAAAGAAATCAGGGCAAGCAATTAGTGCTGGCAGCTGGCACAAATGAAACCTTTCTTTTGAGATTGGGACTGTATGAGACAGCCTGAACCTCCATACCAAATTCAAACCACTGCAAAGGATGCACATCAGAGGAGCTGAGGCTCAGCATATTATCTTAAACTTCTGCATTTGGAAAAAAATAAGAAAGAGAGTTCAGCACTAATTCTTTTCTTTATTAGAAGTCAGTGCAGACCATATGTGATCCAACTTTCTGGACTCAAGACAGCCACTTGGCACCAAAGCGCTGCACTCAATTAGTGTGATGGATTGATTTCTCCAAGAGGCCAAATTAATGCAAAGCATTAGTGTTATCCAGCTTGTATCAGCATCTCACAGTTCACAGAGCAGGTGACACCAGCCTGGCAGCACTCTGAAGGCACAGGGGGAATGTGCATCCCTGATGCTGGCCAGCTGGTCAAGCCCACAGCCAGGATTTGAGGAAACCTCGTGAGGCTGTCACAGCCCCTCTGCTCAGGCAGGAAACTTCACCCAGCCCTTGGTGTCAGCAAGCCTGGCTGCAACCTGCTAGCAAACCTTGTCACTGCCCTCTTTCTCTTTCCTCTTACCTCACACTTCACCATCTTGACAAAAAGGATTTTCCACCTCCTGCCATTTATGCACAGATAACACATTTCTCTGCTTCTCATCCTTATTATGCACATCCTTGGGGTCCCGTGTTTTGTTCACACAAGAAGTGCTCTCTGCAGGCAATGGAACTGGCTGAATTCACCTGCCAAACCTCCACGAGAGCAGGAACATGGATCACACTCACAGAGTCCCCTGGCAGGTCACAAAGTCTTTTCAAACCACAAGCAGACAAAGAGCACTTCAGGAACTCTCACTCTAAGCAAAAATATCTCTGGAGACCCAACTGCTGTAACAGCTCAACAGCTACAGCTTCAAAAATTCAGCAGAATTTTACTTCTCCATAAACCTAAAAGAACATTTATTTTTTTAATTTGTGAAGTCAAAAGTGGGAGCAAACCACACAAAAAGGAGTCAAGGCAGTAGAGTGGAGCTCTCCTCTCTGCTCAAGTTTGTAGGCATTGCTGCAGTAGACTTCACTGTAAAAGCACATTTTGGTGGTATTTTGGCTGCCACAGCCCCAGCTGGAGTGCCAACATGTACTGAAAGCCAAAGAAACAAAGAATAATGAAAATAAATCATTATTGTTTAAAAGCTGGAAAAAATCAATTTGAATATGGCATTTGTGTTTATTTTAATTTAAAGCTATGACAACTGCACCGGCAGTTGTCTTGCAACTTATTACAGCCTCTTCACAAATTCAGAGCAACACCAAATGTTAAATTATGACCACAGACCTGCAAAACTGCAGCTGCTGAACACACACTCAGTGAGTCCAGTTCATGTTTAAGGGTAAAGCCCTCCTGACATAGCTATAATTCAAGGGAATAACACAGATTTCCAAAGAACATTAATAAAAATATACTTGTTCTGCTTTTGATGGGTACACTTTGGGCCCAATCAGCAGGTACAGTAACACTGAGTCTTTTACAATAACTGATGCTGCAAACTATGCAGCACAGAGGCATTCTGCTCCCACCTTTGAGCTCCAGGCTCCCCAAAGTGGCTGCTCAGGGGTGATTTTGTAGTAGCACAGCATCAGAACATACAGTGCAGGAACCAGCTTGGTCCTTTTGGAGGAAATTACTCAATGTCTTATTACAAGAATCAGTTCAAGGGTAATTAATACTTCTATCAAAAGCTGATAAACTGGTATTTTTCCCATATAATCTTAATGGCACAAGAAAAAGGAAAGAAAATAGGAACTAAATAAAATAGGGTTTCACAAGCAGAATAATTTATTCAGATATTCAGAGACACCCCATTAACAGAATGGCTTAGCAAGACCAGCCAAGCAGTGACCACCAAGCCAAGCAGAACAACCCCTAACATGCACTGCATTGTCTGAGGAGATATGGCAGGAGAGGGGAATAAGCATCACTTAGAAATGGAAAGGGGAAATGTATCGATGGTTTTGTAGCGCAGAAAAACACGAGGTCAGAAATATCTACAAATTTACACTTGGGTAAAGATCACCAAGGCTTCTAACTGCCATGCTTCCTCCTTCCTTCTCCTCTCCCCTGATTGATTCTTGCTAAAAAGGAATTTACAACCTCCTTGCAGGGTTTTGTTGTTAAGTGGGTCCTTGGTCTCCTGTTTTTGGGTTATTTCTGCCTAGCCTTGGCCTAGGGCATATTGAAGCATTACCTCCAGCTGTTGCTCTGGCTCCCTTCTCCAGCTTGCCAAGAGAAATTAACTGTATTAGCAAAAGCAGATGGGAGGGTGCAACCCACAGCTATAACCTCCATGCCATCCCTTTTAGAGGTAAAGACAATAAAAACAGCCTAGGTGCAAAGGTCCAGTCCCTGCTTTTTAATGCTGTGGTAACACCTGGCCACTTCTGCTAATCCTCTGTTCCCTGGCAAAACGGAAAACAGCAGCTTATCTACAGAGATCATAAACCAGAAGGCTTTTATCTCCTGGAAACTGTGCACACCAAGAACTGCCATGATGGAAAAACCACCAGTGACTGTTTGCAGAGCACTGACAGGAAAACCCCATCTCAGCCTTCCCACAGCTCCATCTGCAGAAACCTCTCTTTCAAATGCCAGCCCCTCATCTCTCAGCTTGACATCACCAATATCCCATCTCTGCTTTGCACTAACAAGATGCTCGCATTTCCCAAGCAGGGAATTCTTCAGAATTCCATCATGGGATGGGAGCATGCAGCTCAACAGCCAGCATCAGGAGCAGGACAAAGAGCAGCAACCACAAGCACTGAGGTGAAGACAGACGGACAGTAATGCTGCAGACATCTTTTATGAAAAATCCTTTCCTTAGGATTTTTCCTCCTGAAAAGCTGAGAGGCCTCAGGAACAAAATGTAAACATTGATTATCTGCTCCTGTGGAATGCAACGGGTGGATCTGTGATTGGTCCATGTTGGATGTTTCTAATTAATGGCCAATCACAGCCCAGCTGGCTCAAACAGAGAGCCGAGCCACAAACCTTTGCTATCATTCTTTCTTTTTCTATTCTTAGCCAGCCTTCTGATGAAATCCTTTCTTCTATTCTTTGAGAATAGTTTTAATGTAATATACATCATAAAATAATAAATCAAGTGTTCTGAAACATGGAGTCACATCCTTGTCTCTTTCCTCAACCTGAGACCCCTGTGAACACTGTCACACAGAAAGGCTGTGGAGAGCATCAGTGGGGACTGATGGGAGCACCAGATGGTTACAAAGCAAAGTTTTGCTTTCTCCTGTGGATAACAGCATTGCTCTGTGAGCAGCTCCAGTGTCAGTGCAAAATCCACTCTTGTTCAGGGTCTTGTTGATGAATATTTGCCCCCTGGTCCTCCCACACTGGGGCCATGTAATGATGCCCAAGCCCAGCTGCTGCAGTGGCCAGGGGAGGGGAGGCTCTCAGCCACCCACAGATAAAGTGTTTGTCTTGCAGTTTAGATCTAAATAAGCCATTTGGAAACTTTCCCTGATGATTCTGGTATTCTATAGACTCTGCCAAACTCCTCAGTGAGAAGCCAGGTGCCTGGTTCCTATGGATGGGAAAGGTTTCCCTCCGTACATCTGTTAATACAAGCATGGCATGATCCAGGCAGCCTAAAATAACTGCCTTAAGCACTGCCAGTCAGAGGCAGATGTGTCTGATGACCTTCATACTGAATTTTTTGGAGGTCACAGTAAAACCCTTGTTTGAGTCTTAAGTCACTGTGATCTGAGGAATAACTGCAGAAATGGTCCAGTCAGACCAAACTTACACAGCTGTACATACAGGGTCACAAAAACAACAACTCCCTCCACACAACAGGATCTGTGATGCTAAAATACCATTCTTTTGTCCTGCCTTATCACACCCAAGGCCAAACTTAGCCTCTGGTAGTGAGGACAACAGAACAAGGGCTCTTGCCTTGATGCACACAAATTTGGGCTGCCATGAAAGTAAAAATCCCAGATTAAACCCACTGCACAAATTGAGTATCATTAAAAAATACTATTGACTCAAAACAGCAAGTTCAGTATGTGAAGAAAAATATTTGCAGCGAGTCAGTGGGGAATACATCCCTGCTTCTCATGCACAGAGGAAATGTTATTCCCACCTTGCAATTCTCCAGGACAAAGCTTCACCCCCTTCACTGGGAAAGGAGTGAACAGCACATTAAAATGGGCTGCTGCTCACAAAAATCTCAGGCAGAACTTGCAGCTTTGTGTCCACATTGATGCACCAGTGCCACCAGGGTCACGTGGGGTGTGTAAAATGACAGCTCTAAGATTACAGCACCAGTGATGATATAAATAGGTGGTGATGCACAGATGACGACAGAGATGAAGGGTCAGGGATTTATGTTCTGTCAGGTGTTGCAGGAGCAGCAGAGAAGCCCACAGGCCATGCCAGGCAGCTTTGATCCATTCATATCTCGAGCTCCACATCTGCTGTAAGAGTTTCCACTTCCTGAGCAGCTTCCCAGAATTGGCAGGGTGGTATTTCCTGTCCACACCAGCCAGAGATGAAGCTGCTGCCTGAGCTTAGACATGACAGAAGGGATGTGTCCAGACCCCAGGACACACTCTGAAGTCCAGCACTGTGCATGACCTACATCAACCAGCCTAGCCACAGAGGCAGGCTGCTCACAGCTAAATGAAAGGCCTAAAAACTTGAAGATTTGGAGGATTACAAGGGAGATGAGGCTGAGTCAGGTCCTAATCCTAAGTATTTGCCTGATTTTTGTGTGCTAAAATGACATCTCTGTGACACTATGTACTGCAAGTTTTCTAGTTTGAATTTGTTCCCAACCTTGTAGCATTTGCCACCTCAGCCTCTTTTCTTACCATAAATTTCAACACTGGAAGATGACACATCACTGGAAGACTAAGCAGTATGAGTAGGACACCCTTTGGATTCAGCATTATCTTGAGATAAGAGACCCAAACACACAAATCCTTCCTTTCCCTGCTGCTCTGATAATAGCGCTCCTTCATGCCAAAAGTCAAAGCAACAAAAATCCTCAGCTGCTGAGAAAGGTATAAAAAAAGTTCTTTTTCACAACATCTTCTCCACTAGGAACATGTAGAAACATCTTAATGAGCTAAAACAGGATCTTGAGCTGTATTCCAGAGGTGCTGGCAGAATACTGACTGCTCAAAACGTGTACAAATGGATGCAGCACCACATGGCTTAATCAGTCCTGCCTGACACCAGGCAGTGATCAAACAGTCCTCAGACTACGAAAATTTATTTAAACATCTTAATTAGACACTCTGTTTAGTCCCACATGTATAACAGGACATGCAAATACCAGTCAGCAGCATGGAAAGAGGAGGAGGAAGCTCAAGGGAGGAAGGAGGAGTACACTTAGCCATAAGCTGCCCAACTAAGGACAAGAAATTTAGAAGTGTGAACTTCAGTTTAAGCATCCTATTTCCATCACATTTTCATGGGAAAAGAAATACCCATGCTCTAAAGGTTCAATTACTGACAGGACAGCATGAATGTGGAAAAAAAAAAAAAAACCCTGAGATTCCCAGAAAAGTCAGGAAACCTTAACTATGGTTTAAAAGCTAATCTGCCTTGTTAAGACCCCGATGAAACCTGTACAGGGCTTTAAGGCTTTCAAGGGAAATTTTAGACAGAGCACGAGCATTTCATGGATCAGACAATCCAATTTAAGGGTTTGCCTGTGCTGGAAGTTCACTGCTCTCTCTTGCCTGCGGTGCTTGGAGTGGCATCCTGCTCAGCCATGCACATGCCTCAATATGGGTGCAGTTGTGCATGTAATAGTAATTGCATTTGTAGGGCTTATTTGCCTTTTTTAAGCAAAATAAACCATTCTAAATAAGACAGTGTTCCCTTCAGCCCAGCACTGGGAAAACCACGGGTACAAAAATGAAATCCCATCTCTGACAATACGGTTTTTCATCATCTGTGTGTTCTAGCAGGCAAGTATCTGAACACTTGCAGAGACAGGAGGTGAGCAGAGAACCAGGAGAGAAGATAAAATACCTCCTTTCCAATTTGCATGGATTACTAGTGCCCCAGCAGTGATGTTTCATGGCATATTTCCCCCCAGGAAAGGAGAAAATGGGCTGACATCCCACTATCTTTCCCACCCTGTGCTGTATCACCTCCAAATTAGCTCTACATGGAAATAAACTCTCTCCTAAAGCGAATAAAATTTTTCCTCATGGCACAGTAAGTTTTCTTCTAGCTCAAGAGTCTGTAATTTTAAACACAAACTTGTTCCCTTTACACCAATTTCTTAACATTTATGGTGTGATCCACAGGCAGAAAACAGGATTCCCAATAACACCAACTCCTCGTGTAGCTTTGAACCTTTGTCAGGATGTCACATTAGCAGCTAATGATTTATTTGAGCCATTTCCACATGAGAAAACTTGTAGCAAACTGAAAGGGATGGTTTCAAGTCCTTTCTCTTTCAAAACATAGTTTGGAAATATTTTTTAATTGCTCCTATACTTTCTCCAAGAAGCCTTCAAAACAAGCAATACCATCTTTTCCAGTCTGAAACAATGTTCTGCTCAGAAATTTCAAACAAAAAGAAAAATTAAAAAGTAAATAAACATTCAAAATTATAACCTTTGGTTTAGTATTAGGAACCTGCTTTTTTCATCTCATCTCCTACCAAGTCACAGATTCATTTTGGAGGATGAAAGCAAAGCAAGCCAGAAATACCATCCTCCTGCTGGCTCTCTCCTTTACCCATTGGTTTCAATATCTTCTGCAGCTTGAGTTTTGGTGGGATTGGTGTGTGTTTGAGTCCAGGCACCATTCAGCCTCCTTTCCCCCTGTTCCCCCTGCAGCACAAGGGGTCAGTGCTCAAGGAGCAGACAGAAATGCTGGATGCCCCTGCCTAGCCCAAATATCTAGAAAATATTTTATTAGCCAACATGGTTTCTGTGCTTATTAATCTAACAGTGCCTTTCTCTCTCCAAACACATCCACACTGTTTCTTTTACCTGCTGTGGCTTTTTGGATCCATACAAACCACTCTTGCCCTTCCCCATGAAAACCCAGCCAGCAGGCAACACATAACCTACAGAGCATCATCCTGCTTAGCTTTCTTCTTTGTTGTTGAACTGCTCTGTGTGTTTGTGGGATCCAGAGCACTCTGATCATTAAATAACATAATTAGCTGTTTGGACCTGCACACTATCATTAGTCTGCAATGTAACAATGCAGATTAGGAACAGCCCATGTGGATGTGGGGACTCGGATCACGGCTCAGTCTCAGCCCAAGAACTGCAAAAAGCATCCAAGTTTCCTGAGCACCCAGGTCTTGCCTGTGCCACAGAGCTGGACTCAGACACTGCTGGCCAGGTAGAATTGCCATGGGCACAAACGTGGGCTGGGACAATGGAGAGCCCAGACCCCACAGCAGACCCTGGCACAGTAATGGGCAAATTCAAAGTTTTCACAACTAGAGCTCTGTTCAAGTCTAAACTTCCTTTTGTGGCTTCTCCCTCCACCCCATCTGCTTTTGGGTAAGTGCAATTCTTCTTATCTAGATACCCATTTCTACATGGGTTTCAGCAGGCTGGTGGATGAGGTTTCCTCTTCCTCTGCAACCTGCTGGAGTGGGGAACAGAAGTGACACATGAGTAACAGACACTCAGGAGAGGGGAAAAAACATCAGGAAACCAAGCCAAGGCTCACTTAGCCTGCTGGGGTTTTTTTGTATTATTGAAGTAGGTTTTCATTAGCTGATAAACACGCTGACAGTGAGATTACTCCAAGAGAAATCATCATGCAGAACAAATCAGTACATCCACAAGGCTGCCTCCATTCTCCAGCCTCCACAGGGACCATTTCCCCCATCGACAAATGTAGAGGGAGAGGAGATGTTAATTCTTCCTAGTAATACTTTGCCTTTCATCTGAGATTTTCAAAGCACTCAACATTGAGCATTTGTTTTGTTAATGTTTAGAGGGCCCAGGAGAGTGGAGGCCTCATTAGGAAATTGATACAGACAAAGCAGCATCATCCCTGTGCTGAAGACTGTGGTCTGACCAGGCTGGACAGACCAGGGGCATCAGAAGAAATGAAGGCAAAGGAACCTGTATACAATTATCCACTGAGATGATTAGGAAGGCAATTCTGCTGCCCTGAGCCTCAGTCTTACTCACTGGATCAGACTGAACATCACAGCCAAGCTCCCCACACCAGAGGCAGAATATCCCCATAAAACACACAGGAGAGGAAAAGGAACTCTGGTCTCCAGGAAGCACAGGAAAGCAAAGAACAGACATTTATTTCCCTGGCTCCTAAGGAAAGTGCCCAGATATCTTTTGGATAAGCCAAGGCTCAAATACATGCACAGAGACAGCTCCACCATAAATGCCAGGAAGAAATGTGTGGAAAAGCATATATGTGAATAACAGCCACTTCTCTTTTCCATTTCAGGGTTTCCTCCCAAAGGAGAATGTCATGTATATTACTTGCATCTATAAATAATTTATATGTCTGAAAGAAAGAAGGCAAGGTCTTACAAATTTAGGTACCATATGCCTCCATACACATATTTATGTATAGAAATATATCTGCACACACCACATTCTGCTATCCTGGCACTGGGATTTCTACAGACAGCTCATTTCTCTCCTCTCCTCCTCTGCAGGATCACAGTAATGAAGTTAGGCCTGGCAACATTAGTGAAGCACTTATTTAATCCACCCTTTCAAATTCAACTGATATCTGCCCAGATAATATCAAGAGAGCAGCTGAGGCCCCTTTGTCAGCAGCCTTGAAGGAGTCATAAGCAAGAAGATAATAAGAAATCTTATTACCAGCTTGGAGAGAAAGAGAAAATAGGGATTTGGAAGAGACATATAAGCCAAAATTGACCCTAGGCAAATGCATGTGAGTAAGGCTTTCAAATGCAGTACATCAGGAGAGCCGTAAAAACAGGGTTTTAAATGTGCACAATGCACCCACAACCAATTAAAATCAGATGCTGGGCAGCTCTGTCCCTGTCAGGACACAGAGGCAAATTTTTATTCTCAGCTATAAAAAATAATTGACCTTCTTGTTTCACCTCCAGGACATGAATTTTCTTTTGTTTGCTCCCCTTCTGCAGTATGAATGAACAAAAATGGCATTCTTGGTTTATGTATCTCCTCAGAAATACAGAAACTCCTTGCATATGTCTGGAGATGCCACCTAAATCTTAAAATTCATCCCAGAAGTTGGTTTCAGTTACAAGATGTTTTTGAAATAAGCAATCTTGAAGAGCAGCAGCACTACATACTTGCCTGCAAAGTAACTGAAGTTACTTTATTTCTTGGAATTTTGTAAGAACCAGAGACACGGCATATTTTTATGAATTATTTATCTAGTATTTCTCACAGAATATTGTTTTTTGGCCAATTTTAACCAATTTTTTATACTTGAAGCTGGATATCACTTTGAAAAATACGGAAGTTTTGTAGCCCTGCAAAGAAGAGACAGCCTGACCAATTTTCATATTTGAAGCTGGATATCACTTTGAAATATACAAAAGTTTTGTAGCCCTGCAAAGAAGAGACAGCCATGTTAAGGAATTACTAACTGGTCATGGGATCTGATCAGCAGAATAACCTGCAGAAACCCTTCTGGTAACTATTACACCTGAATTTATGATTGCTTCACCTCAGTTGTCTTCCCTTAAAATAGGGCTGGCTCTCCAGGACCCATCTCCCCATAAAGCTCCAGTTCACCATGGATTCACACATCCCAGATGGGAGAGGAACCTGGGCTGGTGAAGGCACAAGGACCCCTCTCATCTTCATCCTCACAGCCAAGGAGGATGCTTTGAGGAAAACCTTTCACTGAGATGAGCCTGAAGAGCCAAAGGGAGAAGCTGATGGGCTGTTACTAACAACAGATGGCTCTCAGTAGTGGATCTTCAGGGGAAATTGTATCATTTCCCAGTTTGGGGGCTTGGAAACCTGAGAAACCATGGAGGTGAGGTGGTTTGCCAAGGGGCACTCGCAGTGACTCTGCTCTTTCTGATTTATTAATAACTTCATCTACACTGACTCAGCTGGAAAATATGATGGCCTCTAGAGGCAGATGAAAGCTGGTTTATGGCCCAGAAAGGTAATGTCAGTTGAGCATATTTCTAAGCCTGTTTCTAACACTGAAGTTATATTTAAGCACTCATATGTTACAGCTGATCTCGACTCAGAAGATAAAAGTCTATTGTGCTTTGCAGGGTGTCCCACCAGAGGCAGAAACAATGGTTTCAGTTTGGTTTTTTAAGCTCAAAAGGAGAATAAGCAGCATTTCAAGTTGACCCAAATACTTGGCTTCACATGACCTATTTCTGATGAGGATAACTGCGCAGCCATCGCTTACAGGTCACTGGAGTGTGATGTGCAGGGAGGAGCACAGCAGCTGCACAGCAGCCAGAACCCAGCCAGAATATCCTCCCATTGTGCCTGACCACTGACAATCTGAAGCCTCCTCATCACCACTGATTTTGGTGCAGGATGGACATTTCCAGCAGTTTCATTACTTGCAGATCAAGCATACAATTAGGACACGGATCCATCTGACCCACTGGCTTGGATCTGGCAATTCTCCTTAATTGTAGAATTTCAGCCTAGCCTCATCAATTCTCCTTTTGGTTGAATCTAAGACAATATAAGATTAAGCAAAGTGGCCTCTTCTGCTGCTCTGACAAAGGCCAACTAGAAGCATTAATGGCTGCAAGGAGCACAGCTCACTCCTGCCCTTCCATCTGCCTATCCAGGGGAAGGAGAGGACTGCTGAAGGTGATGATGGAACTTCTCTGCATCAGGTTTGGCATTTAAACAACAAAGGGTCAGATCTGCAACAGAAGTAATGACTGAGACTAAGCAATGCAAACACAGCACATGCTGTTGCAATAGGGCCTTATAGGGACTGCTATGCAACCCCAGACTGTTCCAGCTCCTGCACCAGCTCTACTCCTGTGGTCACATCTCTGCCCAAGTACACTGGGGAACTGTGCTGAGAGCTCAGCTCTGTGCCTAATCAAAATTGAAAGCCTCTTAGAAGCACTGCAGTCTGCCAAGACTTCAAAGGAAAGGTTAGTTAAACTGCAGGACTACCTGCAGACCCAGGGAAAGGAGATTTCCTTTTACTGCCATAACTGAAAGGCAGTGCCTGCATGTCATGGCAGGAATATGTGCAAAGAGCTCTTTTACCTCCCCATGCTCTGCCCAGCACTGAAGATTTATCCCCCACTCCAGATACACATCCCCAGCAGTTCTCTCCCACAGCTGCTGTGGCAGCAAGGCACTTGCACAGCCCTGAGCATCTGCTGCTCCTCTTCAGCCTCTACAGCTCAGAAGCACCACCTTTAATTGCTGACAGTATTGGTGGATTCTCCTCTCTTCCCACACCCATCCCCAGCCCATAGTAAGGATTTCATAAAGTGCTTCCTGGGATCAGGAGGAATTGCAGAGCTGTGCAGTGCTTCTCCAGCATTCACATTTGTGTCCTGCAAGTGGATGCTTTTGAATGGTGTTCGAGAAGTTACTGCATTCACTGACACGTTTTGACATTCTTCTATTGACATCTGAAGATGTAAATAGATGTAGCCTGGCTTTCATGGACACCATGCCCAAAGGGAGGTGACATTTGAGCACAATTCAGTGCAGACAGCAGGTGCCACAAGCCCTCCTTATTCTTCTGGAAGCTTCATACCCTCCTGACTTTGCACATCCTTGCCTTCCACAGAAATTCACATTCTTGCCTTCCGCAGAAATTCACCACATGCCCATCCCTAACTGCAGCCTCCCTGACCAACTCCAAGTTAAATCTAATAACCAGCTCATGCCTAAATGTGATTATTGTCCATGAGTTGCAGGAAACAGGGAATGTTCTACAAAACTGAGATCAGGGCCAGGCTTGATAAAACTTGATAAAAATTATCTCTGGAAATAAGTGTAGTGAAAACAGAGGCTCCATAACAGGGTAAAAGCCTTTCCAGAGCTCTAAACCTCAGTCCTACATTTGTCCAGCTGGTATAAAGCCCTATGTACTACACGAGGAGTAAGACAACAGGTAGCAGTTTTATTCAAAAAGCTTTAGAGGGATGATAGAGCCAACGCAGGAGATAAAGACAAGAAGGAAAGACAAAGCATAGGGAAAAATAACAGATAAGCCACCACATCCAAGGAGCAGTCTAGCCATGCTGGTGCCCCTGGAGCATTCAGGGAAGCCCAGTGAGTATCTGATACCAAGGAAGACCCTGAGCAGCTGCACGTTCTGTCCCTGCCAATGGGAACAGCATTTGGGAATTCCGGACGTGGAATGAGAAGTCACCACCTTCATCTACACAGAAGGCACTCAGCCTTACTCTTATGGCCTTCAGAGTTGTCCAGAGAAGAATGCAGTTGAAAAAAAGGAAAATAAACATCAGCTTTTCTGTTCTGGAGCGTGGTTGCTTGCATAGCTGAAGTATTTTTGGCCTTATATACAAAATTCAATTTAGATGTTCCTCAAGTTCAGTTTTGACAATTAGAGAATTTACTTTTATATCCTGACTGACCCTGTATTTTCAGGGGAGGATTATGTTAGTTTTGGCTATAAAATACTGATTATCAGCTGTTTATTGCACAAGTGTGGACAACTACCCTAATTTATTCCCTCATTTATCACTAGATCCCTGGGAAAAGCAAGCTAGTGATTATGTAGTGATAATTTACAGCAGGAAAGGAGACACACACTAACACCGAAGTCCTGTTATGATACCAAGGAAACCTGGTCAGAATTAAGCTGGCAGTCTCTCCAAAAGCTTGAGCAGAGCAGAGGTGCTGGAAATGAAGCAAGGATGGGCTGGGTTTTTTTCTGTGCAACAGCTGGGAAAAATGCTACAAGCTTCTTTTCAAGGCCAGCCTTCATTTAACTGAAAAGATTAGAACAAAATCAAACAGTAAGCCACTCTCAAACTGACAGAGCTGGAGGACAGCACATGCAGACAAGCAGCCTGCCTACAAAAATAAGACAGCTGAAGAAGCAATTGCTGCATTTTCCTCCTAGAAATCAGCCTGGGGAGTTAGACACAGCTTGGCTCTGCAGAACTTTGGAGAATATCATCTCCCACAGCATCCTTTCCCACACATTTCCATAGCATTTTTCCACGGCAGAATGAAAGAGCAGCTTTCAGAGGATCACTGTGACACTATAGAGAGGCAGCTCCACGGGAAGGCTCCAGCCTGGATGGCAGAATCCCCCCAGATCCCACCCCACAGCCCAGCTGGACCTCCCACGTGTGAAACCAAACTGGCTGGCAGCTCTGGGTAGAGTTGTAGGAAGCCAAGGAAAGGAAAAAAGCCATTTATAAAACACCCTGTTTGGGGAGAGCGACAGCATAGTACAGATTCACAGAGGAGCTGATTAAGCCCAGGCAGGACGCAGGAATTCTGCTCCCATCTCATCCTCTGTGCCAGTGCTACAAAGACAGAATTAAAAGCAGTAAATATGACAGCTCTGCTGCCTCTTTGGCATGAAGGATGCCCAGACTGTGCCACTAACTCATTTGGCAGCAGGGAATGTGACTCTTGGGCAGATGACAGCAGGGAAGGCACTGACTGCTCTGCTCCCTCCTCCCCAGGGCAGGGTGCCGCTGTAGGACCATGGACAGCCCAGCAGAAAGCAGAGCTTCTCCCTTCTGCTTCCTCCATCAAATCACCTGAAGAATCAGGTTTAGAACATGGACCTCAATAAGAACTTTTGGGACTTTCTCCTTCTTTTACAAGTCATCCAAATCACATCAAGTGGCACATCTCTGGTTTCAAGGAAGTGCCATATGTTGATGCACTTCAGGTTTTTTGCATTGACTGCAAAGCAGAAACCACATGGATAAACTGAATACCATTTATCATTGCCATGAATATCACTGCCATGCCCATTAAAGCACCTGACAGTATCCTAAATGAGAGCATTGCACCACCACAAATAAAACCTTCACTGAACACAGGGAATGTCCAGCACAGCCTGTGACAAACAATGAGTAGCTGTGGTTTGACAGACATTTCCATCCTCGTAGCAACCCCTGCATTTACTTTGAAAATATTACTCAAAACCTGTAACACCCTGTAAAGTGTCATAAACAGGGAAAGCCTAATTGAAATAATTCAGCCATGGCTTTGGAGGAGCAGTGCCTCAATTGGACTACAATCCAAGCAATTCTTCTCTAACCCTCCTCCCCAAACATGAGCTCATATTTGATTACGGAGGATTCACAATAACAATTAATTTTTGCACCACAAAAACCTAGCTGTCTTTGCTGACAGAGCTCCCATTCTGCACACTTTACTTTTGTGGTAGGAATGCAAAGGAAAATATCCAGTGAAAAATTAAACAGATTCTACCAAATGCCTTCAGCTCTGTACAAAGAGCAGATGTTAAAACCTTCAAGTGGTGTCAAAATATCTCTCTCAAAAGTGGCAGGTTTTGAATGGCTTGGTAATTAAAGACTCTGAAGATTGCTGGCTTTAGTTCAGCACACTTCACATTCACAGAAAGCCTTATTTCTTCCCTCCACAGTGCCAGATACTGATACACTGAGATATTTAAAAAGCCAGTCAGCTACCAACTTCCACGAGAAACCAGCAAAAAAGCAGCAGTGCTAAAATCCCAACATCTGCAGAGTCTGTTCACAGATCATCAGCCTGCCTGGGCAATACAGAGACAGAAATTTGAGAAATCACATAAACCCACAACCAGCATTCACACCCTGCAGGCGAGGGGAGGGTTTCTCCCTAGGGGCACCAAACCAATAGCAGGGGACATGGAAAACAACCAAACCCATGTTCCCAAGCAGGACACGGAAACCACCAAACCCCATCCAGGAGCCAGGTGGTGCCCAGGGGAAGCTCCTTTTGGAACACACTGAATGGGAGGCTGCAGAGCTGTCACACTTTGGCCAAACTCCATCACTATTTCAAGAGGAGATCTGTGTATATTCCTTACAGAGAACGCTGGAACATGCAAACTCCTCCATAAATATGCTATAGATCAAGGACAAAACCAAGTCCTTTTTTAACACCAGAAATGTTTTCCACACAAAAGCCATGTTATTAATTACAATTTTTTCCTTAAGTGGCTCACATGAAGGGTTAGTCATATACCTCCCATTGACTCTAATGAGAGCCTTATGGTTAGAACAGCAACAGCTTTTTCCAGAACATGGTGGGTGGAAGCAACTTCTATTTTAATAGGCCAAGAGTAGTGAGAAAGACAGAAAACCAGAAAAAAATTTCCCCATGCATTTTGGAAGGGGAAGAGATATGGCATATGTGTTCTCTGCCTCATTTCAGGGACCTGAAATGCATCTTCAAATTACTTCTTGAAGCATTGCAACAAGACAATAAAGTAATTTTCAGAAGAGATGCTGACCTGCTCCTTCCTTTAGGATGAAAAACTTCCACACTGAAAGGACCACACCAAGATAAAAGCATGGAAGCTGAAAACAAATCTTGGGTTTGAGAAATATCTTAAAGAAAATTATAGACACTGCCAGTGGTTCAAGGCTGGCACATCTAGATTACCAGAGCTAGAGAGAAAAAATAGAAAGGCTTCTCCAAAAAGCCACCACATTTCAAGCTAACTTGAATTCTGAAATGGAAACTCACCCCCTCGAACCTATACTTAGAAAGAAAATCCCTAAAAAGTACAGTCTGAGATTTCATTTAGGAAAACTGAAAACAATCTTGTAACTGAGGATTTTCAAAACACTTCTGAAGCTCCTTAAAATGCCTAAAGCTCAGCTGTTTGCAAGCTGACAGGCTGGGCAACAGACATGAGAAATGGGTTGTGAAGGGTATTTTAAAGCACAGGAGCCTCCCATGGTGCACACCTTTGAACAGGAACACAGGAGCCCTACAAATCCCAGCTCCAGAGCAGCACACACAGTGAGAACCTGCAAACCCAGAAAGCATGAAGGCTGCTCAACTTCAGGCTGCTTTTCTTTTTTTTTTTTTTTTTCTTTTTTTTTTTTTTTTTTGACAGTTCTGTTATTCCACGTGGCCTATTAAGAGTAACCTTAATATTTGCATAAGGTTTCAAAAGTCTGTCCAAACACCAGCTAATCCTCTTAACAAATTTGTGAGGTAAGCAAATGGGTATTATCATTTGCATTCCATGGATGACAAAGCTAAAACATGTAAAGGAAGTTAAAGCCACTATTTCCAAACGAGCAGGTGAACAGAATGAAGGAATGAAGGAATGAATGAGTGAACAAGCATGCTGAAAGTTCAAAAGGGATCTCTTCCTGTAAACAATCATATCAATTGCATGTCTGGTTAGATATTCATGTTCTTGAAGGAGCAGGGCATGCACACCTTCATGCAGAGGGTGGCACCTGACACTCATCTTCATGTGGGAGGCAAATTCTGCTTGGATGTGATGGCATTAAACAAGAAGCTGCTTGGTGAGTACAGCAAAAAGTGGGTCTCGCTTCCAGGAAATATTGAAAATTATTCCAACAAGCACCACCTCAAATCTCCCTGGGAATGGCTCACACCTCAAAACCCAAAGCTCCTATCGGCTGATACACCAATTAAGGCTGGGCTGGGGTGTTTGAATCTCACCCAGGAGGGCTTTTCAGGACAGACTCCAGTGGTTCCTTCTTCCCCAGGTGGTCACTAGTCTTTTTTTCCTATCTGGTTTATTCTGAATATATTTGTAAGGGTACTGAAGTAATTGAGCTGGGCATTTTACTATCTTGCTCTTATAAATCCAAATAAACACCACATCCGCTAGAAAATGGTTTAGTTATCAAAAAATACAAACATGAGCAAACAAGAAAATTTTTTTTAATACCTCAAAACATGTCCAAAAGTCCTTAATGCCTGAAAGAATAAAACCCCAAAATAAACAGTACCCCAAAGGCAGCACAGGCTAATTTCTATGAGCCAAAAACCCTTTGTACAGAGTATAGAGAGCTGTGAAACAGGTTTGATCATGGGCCAAGTTGTGTTTCCTGGGCTGCTGTGTGATTATCCAGCATGACTTTGCATTATAGCACAAGGGCACGGGTGTGAGCTGCAGAAAATCACAGGTGAAGAGCCAAAGGTTAAACATCTTCAACAGAGAAAAAATCCTGCATTTCAAGTACACAAAGCTTTGAGTTAGTCCAGAGTTTTATACTGCGGTGACAGGGAGGAGAAGAATAAATGAATTGTGGTTGATTTTTACTAAGTAAGAACCTAGCACCTTATATGCTTTTCCTGCTGAAATGGAAACAGATTAGATATATTAAATTGATGACAATAACATTTATCTTGAGAGCCAAGACACAAAGCAACAAACACTGATTTGCTGTCAGAGGCACACAGAGCAAGACCTAGATTTTCATAAATCTCAGCTGTTGCTCAGGCAACAGCCACTTTCAAACAGCTTCCATGCAGGGAGTATTTCCACAAGCCCAGCCTGGGGCATCTCTGACTCAGTTTACTTGCTGCAAGCAGGGATGGGAACCTCGGGCTGAGAGAAAGCAGCAAGAGCTTCATAGTCCCTGTGTGAGGAAAGCCTCCCTGGGGCACTGATGGACGCCAGGGAAAAAGCTTTGCTGTTCAGTGTGTGAGCAAGAAGGGCCTGGATGAGGTCTGCTCCCCTCCCCAGGTGGAGGGGTGATGTGTCAGGGATGCAGGGAGCACCTGCCCTGTGGCTCTGCAGTTCCTGCAGTTGTAAAAGCACCACAGAGCAGCTCTGACAGACAAGCAAAAGTTCTCCCTGAGCCCCGAGGCTACAGAGCCCCTAGAAAACAGCTACCAGGCAGGAGGAGAGCCTGCATTCCCAATTCCCTGCCTCTCCCTTTACTGGAGTGCAGCCTTTCAGTCCTCCAAACACATTTAATTCTCCTCCCTCCAATTCTCCCTGGCCATGGAGAAGCAGCTCCTTCCCTGGCAGCCTGTTCCCACTCACCTGATCCTTTTGTTTCAGCTCATTATGGCTGGCTGCGTGGGAAGCAGAGCTCAGTAAATGAGCACCAAGTGTGTTATTCTCAGATTTTTCTCTTTACATTTTTGTGGCAAGGTGGCACATGGAGATCAGCACGTTTTCACTTTTCTCGCTGAGCAGTTTGGACAGAGCCTCAGAGTCCTCTGGGATGGGAACCTGGCAGCAAAGCTCTGCTTCAGCCTATTCTGTTCTCATAAAGCTGAATTTCTTCCCATTTAAGTATTGTACCTGAAATAAGGTATTTCTTGCAATAACCCCTAATGCTCAGTGTATATAGTGGCTTGCTTTGCTCTACTTACTGTAACAACAAAACCCTCCCATCTTTATTTCTTTCCTCTAATCAAACAGCAATGGAGGTTTCCAGACTTGGACACAATTAAAATCTGTATTCTCTACCAGTCAGTAAAAGGTGCATTAAGAAAGCGCTAATAGGGCATAAATGATTTTTAGGTGGCAAGTCCCACTGGTCTGTACAAAACACAGACAAGATTGGAAACTGTGTGACCTTATATAAGGGCTGTAATTTCAAAAACTGGAACAAGATCTCTAAATAACATTTGCAGAAGAAAAAGGAATCACAATCAAGAAAGGACTAAGTCTCCCTCTTGCCGCAGGTGAGACTGCAATAGGCTTGCAAAGCAGCCTGAGGCTGAGGTCAGGAGACAGAAGGAGAAAGGGATTTAAATGTGGAGCCAAAGCAAAAATACCCAACAAATGTTGCTTTGATTTGCCTGTGCAGCAACACTGCAGTTACCTGGAGTGACCCCACAGAAGGAGCCCAGCAGCAATGAGGGTTATGGGGAGATGCTGTGGCCAGATTGTCACAGAAATGCAGGGTGTTTTATCAGGTTAAAACACGCAGAAGGCAGCACACGACAGTTAAGCAGCAGCCACCCTGCTGACCCCACAGAGGTAAAAAGGCAGAAAAGAGGAGGGTTTAGCTGAAATTAAATAGACAGTGGATTAGTGTGGGATTTTTATCCTTGACCTGGCTTTCTCTCTTGCTAACACCCAAACACACTGGCTAAAGAGATACCGGCAGACAAGTGATACATTTTTGCTCTGGCACAATCAGAGGAAGGAAGGAAGTTATCCGTGCTTTACTGTACACAAGGTACACATTATTTCCTGCAGTTACAGAAAAGCTTGCCCTTCATTCTTTCCCAGAAACACCTAGCAGTGCTCAGTGCAGCAATACCAAGTCTTGTACAAGTTTTCTTCCACTTCCTCAGGAATAAAGAGGAAACCAAACAAATTTCTCTTTTTTTCCCTCTTTTTAAATTCACATCCTCCCCAAATCCAAGATTTAAAATGCAAGATTTGCATTTGGAAACAAAGAGCTGCAGAAAGTGCTATGAAGAAGGATTCTCCTCCTCTCAGCCACTTCAGAAACACTCACATGAATCAGAAGCGAGCCCTAGGAAGTTTGCTGCCATCCTTTCATTCACAACAGGAGGCTTTCCCTTCCCCAGCCCCTTTTCAGAGGCAGAAGCTGCATCAATAACCATCCTGCACTCCAGGATGAGACACTGTGGGCAGGAGCTGCCTTTCAGTTAAACCCCTGGTACAGAGTGTTTGCTGCATTTATCCTGGAGCAGAGCCTGCAGCCCACCCTGTGCTGCCAGCCTGCACCAGCAAAGCAAAGCTTGCCCAAAATAGCTGTGGATATTCTCAACTACAAACCAGTTTTGCTTCAAGTGCCTCAGAGACAGCAGCTACTTCAAAACTTCTTCAGAGCAGGTTAAACTTGCAAGGTCAAGTGAGTAACTTTGGGTTTTTTTTAAAGCTGTGGCATACAAGAGAGCCTCACCAGCACTCCTTTCCCCATCCCAATCCCACTCTGGCTCTGCATCCCAGCAGGGTAAGGCTGGAGCAACCCCAGTGCTGCTGTGTTTGCACCTGTTTGGAACCCCAGGAAGGCTCTGAGGTCCCCATCTCACCAGGCACAGCAAACTTATGCAGTCAGAATAAGAGGTGGCACTAGGGCAGCTTTGGGAGGCAAAGCTCCACCACCACCACAGGGCTGGGAGATGGTGACATTCCTGCAAAGTGAAGGATGGTGCAGGTGAGAGGAACAGCATCAGCACAGCAGCCCTTCCATCCCAGGACTGAAGATTAACAGGTGTGCAGTGAACTGAAATTGTCCCTTTTCTTTCTATCTTTAATTTTGAAACAAACCCTAGCAAAACCCTTGCTGCTGCCTTGGAATGTTCCAAGCAAACAGAACTTTGACATACTTCCTTTTAAAGCTTTTTTCCTCCCCTTCTTTTTTTTAACCCTTGAAATACTGACTTTTTTGCTCTGTAAGAATGCTTGATCTTGCACATACCCCCAGGTGTAGTCCTTCCTTATCTCTAACCACTGTGTGGAGTTTCAGTATGATGTTCCAAAGGAACAGTGTAAAACCAAATTGTGACCTGAAGCTCAGGACAGGGTGCTCTCTGAGCAAGCTACACCTGCCTTTCCTGAGAATTTGAAAATAAGGATGACTTTGCTACTCTGTCACAAATCCCTAACCAGCATTTCATTTTAGTGGACTCAAATTGCTCTGGCACACAACGCAGCTGAAGGAAAAACGTTCCCCTGAGCAGCTGCAGTTGCTTGTTTAAAAGCAGAATAATCCCGTGTAGCTCCTCAGGATGGATCACTGGGAGCTGTGATTCTGTGATGTTAACAACCCATCCCAAGATGACAGATGTAATCCTCTGGCCCTGAAACAAAAGCAAACTGAAGCACAAAGGGGACGTCCTCCTTCAGGTTCCTGCAGTCCAGGAAATGTTTTACTCACTTTCTGCACTGCAAACACCTCTGAGAAGAAGGGAAGCAGCAGACTAAAATCCCATATGAGCATCCTAGCGTGACTCTGAGGACAAACACAGCTCTAACATTTCTGACAGGGGGGTGGCAGAGGAGGAGAACTGCACAAGTGCCCATCTCCAGGGCTGTCCCCAAAGCAATGGCTCAAGATGAGCTCACACGAACTGCTGGAGCAGCTGAGCTTTCTGGGGTCAGAGAAGGAAATTACAGTCCTTGGGCAGTTTTGTTTATGTGAGTCAGATGCTCCTGAAGCAATCTGTGTACACACACGTGCATTTTCACACGCAGCCCCTTGCCCACATATTGATCAGCAGCAGCATGTTCTGTCCTTCCCCCAGTTCCTTAATGCCAACACTGACTGCAATTCAGCCCTGGAAAATAGAGGAAGCTCTTACAAAGCAGGGGGGAATCAATATGTGACAACCATAATTCTCTGCTCAATAATTACACAGAATTTACACTGCTGAGTAGGCTCCCTCCATTGATTTTTACAAAAAATATTTACTGCAGCAGGAATACAGGTGTAAGGCTAAGTTTTGAGGCTCTGTCTCTTCAGTGCATTGATTTCAAAATCATAACCAATTTTGTACTGTACAATGCTTTAATACCTTCATTCAGAGACACACCTCCACACAGACCATGCCTTTGCCTACAGCATTCTTCTCCCTCTCTGTTTCTCTTCCTTTGTTCAAAAATCCCAGTTTAGCAACTCTTGAGTACTTATCACAATCTCAGTAAGAAATGAGTCATGCTGTACAAGGCCTTGAGTCCAACAAGAAAGGACAACATTCCTGGAATCCTGTCAACCAACCCCACCCAGTGACACAACCGAGGGGCTGTGAAGATGTGCCAGGATGTCTCAGTGCTAGACAATGCTCAGGCTGTTAATTACACTCTCATAGGAAACAAATAAACAAACAAATCCATCCTGACACCAGAAAAATCTCTCCAAATGTGTTCTGCAGAACTTGAGGGAGGCAATTAAAAAGGGAAGAAGTCATTGTGATGTCACCACCCAACTCCAGAGCAAACCTGTATCATATCAAATGTGAACATTTGGCCATCCAGCTTTAGAAACAATAGAAAAGAACTAGAAGAGACAGACAAGACAAGGAAACTAGAAATATGGAATGGAAATATGGAAGGACAGAACCACTACTTTGGGAACTTAAGATTATCAAATTGTGTGGATGAGATGAACAAAACACTCCTATTCTGTCAGGGCTTGTGGGTACCCAGGCAGAAGCCATCAAAGAGATCTAAAAACAAGAATTTAGTTTGTGGAACTTGCTCCTGCAGGATATTTCAAGGCCAGAAATACAAATCACCCCATAGTCAGGTTAGATGAATTTGATTCACTTAATATGGCAATGGTCCAGATGGAGCCACCAAACCACTGACCAGCCAGAACTGGTTTCAAATACCCAGGAGAGGATCATCCTTGCATTTTTCCACACTTGAGCATTTGCTGCTGGTTACTATGTGAGACAGGCTAAGAGGGACTCTGGGCCCCAGCTGTCCCCACATTTAATGTAGCACAGAAATCCTTGAATTATTGCCAGTACCCATGGCACAAATGTGTGTGAGAGGAAGGACAGTTCAGAAGCACCAGAGAAAGATGGACACAAACTTCCCTCAATTTAAAGGAATAAAATCACCATTTAACATTTTCCTTGCTGTCCAGAGGGAAAAAAATCAAGATGAGCCAAGAATCTATGACTGCTTTTCCACAAAACATTGGTGTGCAGCAGCTTCTGTGGACTCAGCAAAAGATACTACCCTTTCTCTTTAAACTTAGAAAGAAAAGTGTAAGCCTTCAAACCAAGAGCAGGGATCTGCACCCAAACTAATAAGTCCCACTGGTATACACAGAGGAAGGGTAGGTAGCTATATGGCACTATTTTCCTTTTCACTGCAATCGATTTCACTTTTTAATTTTTCATGTGATGTAAAGAAACTGCATTTTAATTCCATGAGAAAAAAACCCCAAAAGACAGAAGGTCAATACTGCATTAAAAGTCTCACTTCTCTTGGTTTTCTCTCCTGAGAACACTGATGCTCCTAATGCACCATGAATTTCATAAGAATGACTCATTATCTAAGCAATGAAAGATTAAGTTTTTCTTCCCTCTCCCTAAACTCCTGCAATGGAGGGTTTTTCAAAGTGTGATCAGGGTGACTCACTGCAGAGGGCACAGGGGCCACAGCTGGATGTGCAGTGCTCCCATCTCACAAACCCCTTCCAGGTGCTCTGCAGAGCTGTGCAATGATAAATGGCAGATTAGCATCTGACATGCCAGAGGAGAGCTTGTAATTACCAGCAAAGCGGAAATGCAGAGGCAAATAATTGCCTCTCTTCCAGGAGACAAACATTAGAGAGGTTTATTGAGCAATGCTTCTTGGGGTGGCACTGGCCTCTTTCAGCGCCTCCTGCAAACTCTTCTTCAATGTTCCCCAAGCTGGAGAACTCCAAAGCCACAAGATAAACTGTCACAGGAGCAGGGGAAGAACAGTAAGAGGAATAAAACCTGGATCCAGGCTAGAGAGTAATAAATATTTATTGCCTTTCCTTTCTGCACGTTGTGGAAACAGATGCAAAGTGAAGTTCACTGACTTGTGGGAAGTGAGCCAAACCCAAGCAAGCAGAGTCACATGAATGGCTCCTGGTTACCTTGCTAGGGGTGCAGAGTCTGTCCATCCAGGACCTCTCTGACATCCCTGTTCCACTCCACACGTACCAGTCCCCCTTGCTCGGGGACAGCCACACTGGCAAGTGTCTCCCTGAAGCACTTGGACATGGCTGCTTAGTCCTCAAGTACTGCAAAGACACAGGAGCTGTTGCTGCTTTGTCAGAAAGCCAAAATTTTAATAGCTTCTTTTGTCCAAGATCCAAACATCAGCTCCTCTTCTCATGTGATGAGAACCTCTCCTTGTACCTTCACTCAGCATTCTCAAGGAAGCCTGTTAGCCTGTTATGTTCTCTCAGACCTTTTCCAGCACAACTGTGTGCTAAGGAAGCCGTTTGTTCTCTTGTCACACTGCCAGGAGCATGCAAATACTACAAAAAGCCACACAGAAGAAACCACAACTGCCTTTTGTTTTCTGGCTTTCATATTTTTTCCTAGACTAAAGGCAAGTCCCACCATCCAACATGCAGCTAGAAAAAAGCTGCATATATATACAATATATAGGGAAGTGCCTAAGGATCAAATGATGTCACAAAGTTTCAATATAACAGTCCCAAAATCAAACTTATCTCAAATTCAGTAACATGGCTTCAAAGGGATGGGTGGGAGTCTTAATTCCCATCCTTTCTTAGTGGATTTTGCTTCTTCTGTGTAGTCAATTCAAAACTACCACTTCCATCTAAGATCTTAAGTTCTTACAGGCTCCTACCTCATGGGGTGACACAGAGAAATAAATGGATATTTCCAGTTATTTAGCTGATGATGCATTAGGCAGGGATTGAATCTGGAAAATTCTGCAAGCAGCTCAGGCTTTGAGCACCCCAATTATCAACAGGGTGGTGAAGTTTAGGCAAACCCCACAAAACAGACAGGGTGAAGGAGAAGGATCCTTCTCCTGAGTGGCCATTCTAAACAGCCTCACTAAGAGACCATCAGGAAACAAGAGCTTTTTTCTTTGCTCCCAGAACATGATGTTTCTTCAAAGCAAGAACAGGTGGGGAGACAAAACAGGCCATCTATAAATTGTTCAGGGTGCATTTCTTTCCTTAAATAAACGGCTGAAGCACACCACAGGTTACCAGAGGACATCAGAGAAGCACGAAATGTGACGCAGTCCAAGGAAAGAGAGAAAAACCTGGGGCAGGGCTTGGCAGTGCAGACACCAAGCAGGTCTGTGGGCTGGAGAGGAGGAAAACCTGAACACAGTGACTTGTAAAAGTCTGCAGGTGCTATGGGAGACAGGTCAGTGCAGTCCCATGTGCTCACAAAAGGCCTCTGCAAACAGCAGCACCTGCCAGACGGAGGGAGCTGCTGCTCTGTCCTCATGCACACTCTGCCCACTGTTTCCTAATGCAGTTTGGCTTTTTTTTTTTCCCTCCTCCTGGTCTGTAACATCTCTAGTTGACTTAAAAAGCTGTTTTCTTTTTGTGGAAATATGAAAGCTCTCCATTATTCAGCACTTATTCCACATGGATGAAGGTCGACGGCCTCCTTAAAGAGCTTTCCTGCAGTGTGTAACATCAATAGCTGCACCAAGATGAAATTAATTTTATTTTCTGAGACCTTACTTTTGACACTGAACAAAGTGTGTGGGATGGGCAGGAACAGCAGTAACAATTCCTTGCATGGCTCAAGGGGAATTACACCTCAGGCACCAGGACCAAACCTCAAAAGGTTACAGTTAAAACCTGGGACAACGAAAGCAGAAGTTAACTTTCATTAAAAAAAACCAAAAAACTCACAGACCACTTCTGTCCTCTCCTCCAGGGCAGGCAAAGGACTCTGGGGTGAACTGGTCCACACTGGTCAGCCCCAAATCCCAAAATCCTGAATAGCTCTAAGTCACAGCCAGGAGCCTTCTGTGAGTGGCCTTCACAACATGTGACTTGAGGAAGTCTTAAAAATGCTTAGGAATTTAATGAAGTTAATTACTAAGTTTAAAAGTACTTTAGTAATTAGAAACAAAACACAAGAAACAAACTGTCCACTTAAAAGAGGGGAAAATGAGGATAAATTGCAGTGATTGGTATCAGGTCCCTCTGCTCTCACTAAGTGAAGGTGACATTTCCCATTATATGCCCAGTCTCAAGGGCTGGGTCCTAAAAGCTTCATCTCTGATGAACATAAGCAAGAAAAAAAGAAAAAAGGGCTGACCATCACATCCCCCAATACAGGTCTCATTGCAATGGTTACAGCATTCAGAGCCTGTGAGAGCCCTCTCTGAAACAAATCCAAACCAGCTTTAATCCTTTCAACAACTTTAAACTTCTGAATCTGGGTGGTTTTGACCGAATGGTGACACCAGCAGGTCCTGGTGGGATTCCTGGTGGGATGGGACATCCCCCATTAGTGACCCCCAGGCACAAAAACACAGAGCCAGAGCCTTGATCAGGAGCAACTCTCCAGGAAGGCAAAGACAAAGCCACCAAGCCTATGGGGCTGCACACAAAACACACTCGGGGTGAAAAACGAGAGAGTTTAGCAGCAGGGAGCTGCAAAGAAAAAAGACTGAAGCAAAGCAATGTAAAGATTAACAGGAAGGTGGAGATTAAGCACTGCTGTGACCTGCCTGTTTTATTATGAATAAAGAAAGGGTACAAGGAAATACAACACCAGTGCCCTGCTTCGTGCTGTGCTGACCTGCCCCTGCTTAGGCCACCAGCATCAGATGGTATGAACAGCCCAAAGGAGATCTGCCATCATGGTGTAGAAATCATATGCCATTTAGAAACCCTGGAATTAAACTGACTTTGCAATTCAACAGCAAGCACAGAAGGAAGATAAATAAAAAAGCCAGTGGGTTAAAAGTCAGGATCTCCTTCAGTGCTGGGAACACAGTTTGATTTTAGCTGTGCTGCACAGCTCCAAGACTAAGGCTTAAGCTGTGATATTAAGGTTCATGCAGCTGAGAAGATATTGGCATTTGGGCAGACGTCAGCAATTCTTTCAAGCGAGTTACAGATACCAAGGGCTGGAAAGTCAGAAGCATTTCTGCTGCATAAAACGTGACATGCCAGGCTATTTATTCTGTTGCAAATGATGCTCCACATGAACCTTGAAAGACTTGGGCTTCTTGCAGCTGAAAATAAGACACCCCATCCTCCCAACACACACAGGTTTTGGCCCAGGTGTAATGATGCTCCTGCTGTCTGTGCTCATATTTTTTCCTAGACTAAAGGCAAGTCCCACTATCTGACATGCAGCTAGAAAAGGAAAGGCAACTACAATATACACGGAAGTGCCTAAGGACCAAATGATGTCACCCAGTTTAAATATAATAGTCCCAAAATCAAACTTGTCTCATATTTAGTAACATGGCCTCAAAAATAAGACACCCCATCCTCCCCCCCCACACACACAGGTTTTGGCCCAGGTGTAATGATGCTCCTGCCGTCTGTGCTCCCTCACAGAGCATTTGGGACTTGCACAAGATCCTAAATTCCTTACACCATGTGGCTCCAGGGAGAAAAATTACAGGAAAATGCCTTGACATTAGTTATAATAAGGCTTGTGAGCACAGACTGGGTGACGAGAGCGTTCTACTAGCGCTGAATACAAATCAGAGGCAGCACACGACCACGGAGCGCCTGTGAAGTGATCAGCTCCCGTTCTGCACTCCCTGCAAGGGCTTCTTGCTTCTGGAAGGGCACGTGGAAGAAGCAGGACAGAGAAGGGCAGACCAGGACACGCTGCAGAGCTCCCAGCAGGAACGCTGCCAGTTCCCACGGCTGCAATGGGGACCTGGGCACCCCAGGGCAGAGCTGCCCAACCAAGGGTCCTCTGAGCCCCACTGAAAATAACAGCCTTTGTAGCTCATGGCCAAATACTAAATGTCACTTTCATACTAATTTTCAGGCTTGGACACAAGTGTTTGTTTTTCAGGGAACGCTCCAGAAAGCTTTCGCCTTCTGCACAGATGGGTACAGCCAAGATCTAGAAAACAATCCAGCAGAACTGATGAGACTTGATTTTCCTCCTTATGAGGAAAATAATATATATATAACATATAACATATAACATATAATATATATAATATATATTATATATAATCATATATATAATTTTCTTATATAATAAAATATATTATTATATCTGAAATTTTTCTGAATATAAAAGGCTACAGTTAAAACCTGGGACAACGAAAGCAGAAGTTAACTTTCATTAAAAAAAAAAAAACAAAAAAAAACCCCAAAAAAACCTAACCCAGAATGTTGCAATTACTTCTGCCACACAAAAGGCCTACTGGAATTCAGAAATTATTATTCAAGTTAACTATTTGACTAGTTAGATTAGTTTTTTGCAGGGCTTGTTTTATTGGGTTTTCTTCCTTTCTGAAATAAACTCCCTCCAAATTGCTGCTAGAAAACCTTGAAATTGTGGAAATAAAAGGCAGCCAGTGTATCCTGTTAAGGTTTAGATCATATCCACCTGCATAAGAAGCACAGATAAACAGGAGGGAACAACTCAGGATTTTGGGCCCATAGGATGGATGTCATATGCTTGAGAAACACTTTTTGCCTTCTTGCCATGATTCCAGATACCACAGAAGGCAGAAGATAAAGGCACAGCCCCTGTCCCATGTGCTGAGGCTGGATGTGCAAGGACACAGTCACTATTACCTCCCCTGCACATTTAGCTCTGTGTCACCCTTGAAATTGGTCAGGATCAGGAGGCACTGATGAACCTTTGGTTTACTAATTTTTTTTTCTGCTCTCTAGAGAAATTACACTAAAAGTAAAAAAGAACATTTTAATTTCCCTTGAAGAAATTTGGAAAATCATCATTCCAATACCACTTTGGCATCCTGATTTTTTTTTAGTCTACAACTTCCTCTGAAGGGATAGTAAACTTCTTGTCTGTCAATGGAGATTTACTTGGTTAACAGTTGCATGCAAGTGGAATTAGACCTTCATCACCATTTCTAGAGCATGCTGGGTATATGCACAGCATCACACAAATTAAGAGCTGCACCAGACAAATAACAGGTCGCCCATCCAAAAGGGCTTACATTAATTATGTTAATCCAGCAGAGACAGAGGAGTGTGATTAAACAGTCTCTACTGCCTGGGATTTGGCTGTTATCCAGCAGTAATCCTGCACAATCTGGGTTTGAAGTGTGTGTAAGGAGTGTACTCTTAATGGCCTATACTCAGAACCAAAGCCAGTGACTTGGGTAGGCGATGGCAGCCCTGGATGCAGGAGCAGTTCCTGGAGAGCAGCATCTCCAGAGATGAGCCCCAAGCCCCCAAGCTCAGCTCCAGAGCAGCCACTCTCTCCCCTGACTACTGTGAACCTATGGGCACTGGGGACCTGAGTTAGGCAGAAACTGTAATTAAACCCCAAAAGCCTCGTTAAGGAAGAGCAGAAAGAGACACAGAAACAAACCTGGTGCCAAACCCTAACATGCAGCTGTTTCCTATGCACTTATGGGGGAGGAAGACTCAGCTCCATGGACCCTCCACTCAGTCATTCGAGGTTAGATCTGAACTCTAACAGAGAGAAATCTGTACAGGAGGTGCCTCACCCTCCTGCTGCACAGAGCAGCCTGTTAAACAACAATTGAAGTGTCACCTCCAGATCTCCCCTTCCTTTCAGCTGTTATGAACACAACTGGCTGGAAAAGGGATGCTGATTCCCGTGCAGCAACACAGCCTGGGGCAAAACAGAGCTACAACACACAGCCTCACATCACATGCTTGTGGCCAGCAGGAAAGGACAGGTCCCTTCAGGCAACTGAAGCCACTTTGTGCTGAGCACACAGGCTCTGACTAAGGTGTCCATAACCTGGGCTGGAGGCAGGAAGCCTCAGTGGTCAATACTGGACCTCCTGCTTCTCATCCAGAGCCTTCCACTGCTTCTCTCTGACCTCCTGCTTCTCTTCCAGTGCCATCCTGCCATGGGTTAGACAAGGAACAGAGGGTGCAGACCCTGCAGAACTGAGCCTGTGCCAGCTCCCCATGGCAGCAGCACACCAGCCTCACCCCAGAGATGCCACCCAGCACACTCACTGTCCCCAGAGGCACTGATGGTGTGACACAGCCCTTGTCACAGACATGTTCTATGGAAAATCCTTTCCTTTTCCTTGGGATTTTTTCTCCTGAGAAGCTGAGAAGCCTCAGAAACAAAATGCAAACAATGGTTATCTGCTGCTGTGGAATGCAACAGGTGCATCTGTGATTGGTCTCATGTGGTTGTTTCTAATTAATGACCAATCACAGTCCAGCTGTCTCAGTTAGTCACAAGCCTTTGTTATCATTCCTTTTCTCTTCTTAGCTAGTCTTCTGATGAAATCCTTTCTTCTATTCTTTTAGTATAGTTTTAATATAATATATATCATAAAATAATAAATCAAGCTTTCTGAAACATGGAGTCAATATTCTCTCTCTTCCCTCGTCCTGGGACCCCTGTGAACACCACCACAAGCCCTGACCCTGGTCCTGCAGCAAAAGGTTATCTCAGCTTCTGGCAGCACACCCCAGACACTGCTGGGAGGACCCTGCTGATATACAATCCACCTGCTGTAACCAGAGCACAGCTTATTTATTCACTCTGTCTCTGGCAGGCTGTCTCCCATCCAGAGGCATCTCCAGGGAAAAGAAGCAAAAGCCACAAGTCACTGCTCACAGGGAGCTCTGCCTACCCACTGAGAAACCTCCTCCAGCCCTTTCACTCCTCAACATCACCTTTGGCAAGCAGGCAGCAGCTCTGTGCTACCTAGCACAGCTCCAGAGGGAAGCTGGCAGCAAAAACAATGAATCATCTGCTGAACCTTAACTTGTGATGGTGTGAGTGTGGACTCTGCTGAGCTGGATCCAGCCCAGGAGGCTGTGAGCAGCAGAACCACAGGCACAACTGGTGGGATGTGCAGTGGGAAAGGTCGGTTTCCAAATATCAAAACCCATTTCTACACTCACAACTGACAGGGAAGCAAATCCTTGAATCTAAAGAGATCCACTTAAATTCCATTCCTCTCGCCTGCATCCCTCTGAGACAGAAAGTCTGCAGGATACTGTGGAAAAATCAAGATACCCTCACAACAAAGGCTGAGGTCTCAACCCTCCTTTTCCCCATTCCACACAACAGAAAATGACAAGTGAAAATGCAGATCTGGAGAAGTGCTCTGTTTCCAAGTCTCCTGGACAGAAAACTGAGGTAGCAACCTCAACGTACACACTCACAGAAGACGAAAAACACATCTACAAGCTATTTCTAAATTCTCAGTCTCATTTGCCAACTGAGAAACTACAGACAGCAAGTAATTTCTCTGTCTCAGCAGGGGAGACAGGACAGAAATCTGTAGACAAAGTGAAGAAATGCTGCTCAGGCAGGAATCAAAGAGCCAATCCTTGGGAAGTGCAGATCACAGTTACACAAGTCTGGTTCGCAATGTTTCTTTTATAATATAGTAGAAAAATCCACTCATACAAACAGGGAATAATGTCAAAATGTACCTATTCTACTACTAACTTTGTGTGGATAAAGTCATAAAACCCCCAAACTTAGGGGTTTGCTGTACCTATCACTCCCACAGCCTCAACTCAAAGTGCTCTTTGATGATCTGCTGACAACTCGGTTGTTCAAGGTTTGTATTTAGTTTGAAAAGCTCAACATCCCCAGCATGAAAAACAACGTTTTCCTCGGGTCAGCAAAACAGGGCAAAGGCAGCTTTTATTTTTCACCCTAACCCTAGCTGGGAGATGTGGCTCACATTCAAAGGCACGAGCACTCTCTGCCACAGGCTGGGAATGAGTTTTGCTCTGTAGCATCATCCAATTCTCAGCTGGAGGTTTTCCAGTTAATAAAACGGCCATATGGGGCATTAAAAAAAACAAAACCAAAAAACCCAAAAAGCATTTCCTTCCTTTGCAACCTTCAGGCTCAAAAATCTCTCCAAAAAAAAAAGAAAAAAGGAAAAGAAAAAGAAAAAAAAGGTAAAAAAAGAAAAAAAAGGGAAAAGAGGAAAAAAGAGGAAAAAAGGAAAAAAAGGAAAAAAGGGAGAAAAGGAAGAAAATGGACAAAAAGGAAAAAAGGGAAAAAAAGAAGAAAATGGACAAAAAGGAAAAAAGGAAAAAAGGAAAAGAAGGAAGAAAGAAAAAAAGAAAAGGCAAAAGAGGAAAAAGAGAAAAAAAGGAAAAAAAAGAAAAAATAGGAAAAAAAGGAAAAAAGGAAAAAAAGGAAAAAAGGAAAAGAGGAAAAAAGAGGAAAAAGGAAGAAAATGGACAAAAAGGAAAAAAAGGAAAAAAGGAAAAAAGGGGAAAAAGGGGAAAAAGGGAAAAGGAAAAAAAGAAAAAAGGGAAAAAAGAAAAAAAAAGGGGGGAAAGAGGAAAAAAGGAAAAAAAAGGAAAAAAAAAAAGGGAAAAGGGGAAAAAGGGGAAAAAGAAAGAAAGAAAAAAAAAAGAAAAGTAAAGCAGCAGCCAGTGGCACTCCTGAAATTCAGGAGCATCTCTTTTCCTTCTTACAACCCTTTTACCCAGCAAAAGCACTATCAGCACCTTTGATGGCTGTGCTGCTGGCAGAAGACAACGCTGGGCTGGAGGCAGCAATTAGCATCTTCAGTAAACACTGGATCTCTCTGGGAACAAGGCTTCTGGCACACTGGCTTCCTGACACCACCCACACTCCCCATCAAACCACCCTGTTTATTCACAAAACCAGCCTGCCTCGTGAGAGGAGGGAGATGTGAGCACCCTGTGGTCCAGGAGAGGCACACACCAACACCCTCCTGCAGCAGCTGTGACCCAGAAAGGACACGTTCAGCACAGATTCCACTAGGACACCTGGTTCCCAGGTGGGTGTTGATTGTTTGAAGAGCCTGAATTTTAATAAAAAATGGAAGTCTTTGGATGTGAGAATCCAGATTTCTGTAGATCAATGGAGATGGCCCATACCATGTTTCTGCTGTACTGGCTGAGCCCCTGTCTTAAAACTCTGGTTGCTTCAATACCTGACCCCCCATATCCAGCTTTAATATGTTTAATATGCTGCTGCACACATCAGCACTCCACCTCCGTTTCACCACCATCTTTGTTCTTGCCTGTCTTAACTCTGGTTGCTTCAATAGCTGACCCCCCATCCCTTAATATGTTTAATATGCTGCTGCTTACATCAGCACTCCACCTCCCTTTCACCACCATCCTTATTCTTGCCTCTGCTCCAGCAGATTTCCCAAATCCTTACCCCATGCTAAGCCACCTCCAAGAGCTCCCCAGTGCACTGTAGATTCAATTTCCAATTGCCTTCCTGGGCTGCAGTAAGCAGCAAGGACTTTCTCAGCATATCCTTAGTGAGCCCTACACCTCCTTACTTGACTCTCATTCCTCTGGCTCAGCTCTAGAATTTACTGCCCCTCCAGGGCTAATAAAACCCAAACTTGCTGATTTCAAGGCACAGAGTGTCTCTTCTGTTTACTCAGACTTGGAATACCACAGGACAGCAAGGCTAATTTATTCAGAAAGCTTCACTCAGCTGCTCTCATCTCCATGCTACCACAGTTTTGGGGGGTGCAGAATGTGAGATGAACTCGGGGGAGCTACACATGGGAGCATTTTGCACAGCAATCTGGAGAGCAGCACAGCTGCATTTTCACTTCTCTTGTTTATGTGAAATTTTCACTTCAACAGGTCTTTTATGCATCAGCAAAACCCATTAAAGACTATATTTTTCACCTAATGGGATTGCCTGTCGTGATTTTTGTGATTGCTGTGCCAGCCTGTGCCTTATCTCCCCAGCCCACTTTCTCACCAGTCCAAGGAATTTCATGTGCACTCCTCTCCTATCTGTGGTAGGATGTTGCAAGACCAGGGCGATAGCACAACTGCCAATTCAGCAGATTTTTGATAGGCAAGTGCAATTTTAAAATATCTCTACTCCAGGAGAAGTTTTGTGCCCACTTCACCACCTTCACAGCCGTAAAGCCAAAATCCTAAACATCCACTGAAGAAAGCAACAGTCTTGGGAAGAAAAAAATGCACAGCCTAACTCAGAGATGAGAAAAGCCACAGTGAACTGTGGAATTTGCTCCCATTTTTGTTGTGCAGGCTGCAAGTGAGCTTCAGAGGGGACTGGACAAGCCTGGGATGTGCATCCCTGTGCTGCTGGCTCCTGGGAATGAGTTACAGTAGAGTGAGGGGTCTGACTGTCTTCAAAATGCTTCTTGCAGCTCACCAAATCACTCACAGGATGGTTTGGGCTGGAAGGGACCTTAAATTTCAACACAGCTTCCACTAGACCAGGCTGCTCACAGCCCCATCCAGCCTGGCCCTGAAGACTTCCAGGGACTGGGCATCCACCAGTTCTCAGTGACTCACCACCCTCACAATCAAGATTTCTCCTAATATCTAATCTAAACCTACTCTCAGTTTGAAGCCTTGTCCTGTCACTACACGCTCTTGTAAATAGTCTCTCTCCACTCTGCAAAGACAGTGCTGGTCTCAGTTTAATCACCCAGCTCTTGGAGGCAAGTTAAACATGGTTTGCAGAGGTGGAGCAGGCTAGTGCTAGCAGACAAAAAGGCAGGATCTGTAACCCCTCTGACGCGGAAAAGAAAGGAATGTCTGCACCCATGGAAGATGCATTGCTTTGCAGGAATGCAGTGAAATGCTTTCCTTCGCAGAGCAATTGCAGAGCACTGGAGTCAGAATTCCTGGGGTCTATTCTCACCCTCTTACTAACTTGTTTTATAACCCTTGAGACATTCTGAGTAGGAGTATTTGCTTAACCTAAGCTTAATTTAAGTTTTGCTCCTACTTATAAATCAAGTACCTCCAGGACTCTAAGCTCCCAATGAGGGGGGTATACAATTACAGAAGAGAGTGTTTCCATTTCCTAGGGAAGTCTCACTAACACATGAAGTAAAGCAAAGTTTGATGTTATTTTACCAGATCAGGTGACAACTGAGAAACAAAATGTAAATATTCCTGAGCATGATTAGTCACACTGATCAGAACAAGCTCCACCAAGCATGAACATGTGTGTATTAAATAGGTGTTATCTCTCCCTACAAAGCTCTTACCCTCTGGCACTTGTGGGAAACTCTTCACAGAACTCTCACCCAGAACCACTGCAAATAATTTTGTTTCCTGCAATGCTGCTTCCTGTGGTTTACAACACAGTGTGCTTGTCTCCCAGCAGCACATTTACAGAGGATGTGATAACAGAAATGCAGTTAAACATCTGTGGCTTGCATTCCAGGAGTGAGAGTTTTTATATAAAATGAGGAGGGGGAACACTGAAAACACACACACACACACAAAACCACAAGTGCCCAGAATGAACAGAAAGCCCACAGAGAAATGACAGCTCAGGCCAGTAAAGCATTAATCAGTGCTCAAGACACCTCAGAAACACAACCAGGGGACTTTGTAGCTCACTTCTCACATGCTACCACCCCTTCACTCTCCAACCCCAGCCCACAGTTTATAACTGTCTGCTGAGAAAAAGCTCTCTCTAACAGGTCTTATTCTTTTGATGATCAGCCTGATTGGATTAGGACATCCATATGTTGTAGCTGATGGCTAACAAGATAGAGGTGGTTTTTCATCACATGGGTAATTGGTCTCTGCAGCAATTACTAACACAGCAAAGTTGTCCCAGTTGTCTTTTTCTCCCCCCTAATATTATTTCTTTCAAACTCTAATAAGCAGTATCACATCAATATGTACAAACAGTCACAGAGGGACTGGTTTGTCTAACACTGAGGGCAGGAGTGCACAGAATACCACAGGGAAAAAGTGAGGTAAGCAGAGGGACACAGAGAGGAAAGAACTGGTGCACAGAGCATCTTGCTCTTCTACCAGTTTGAGCATTTGAATGCTCACTATTGCTTTGATCTGCTGCCTTTAGCCAGATCCTGCTCCCTGTCACAGACACAGCTTTGTTTGGCTGCCCTCAAGAGCTCTGAGGTATTAAGTCAAAGAGCAAAGTCACATGTTTTTAACTTCTATCCAAGAAACTAAATCTCGCATTTTAACTGGTAAATAAAGGGCCAAATTTGGATTGTCTCCGCCATACAAAATCCCTATTACTGAAATCAAAAGGGGGCTTAGCAGGAGCAGGCCTCCCTCTTAGGAAAAGCCAAATACCTCATTAGCAGCATAATTAATGGAATGGCCATACCCTGGCAAAAAGAAATCTGAGAAAACAGAGTCCTTTCAGAAGAGCAAAGTTCGAAGAAGCAGTTTTGGGAGCAGACATCAACTTTGACCCAAACAACCAAATTTGAGAAAGCAAAGCCAGAATTTCTCCAAACCCAAGGAGAAAGTGCTTAATAACCTCAGATGTATGGAAACGTATCATTCATGCAAAACAAATAAATCCATAAAGTTATAAACCTTCAACATTCACCAAACCAAGGAAGAGCTTCCACTCCACTGGCTACTAAGATGACCACAAAGGATGCAGAGGAATTTTATTTTTGTTTTACAAGGTACCCATCACTTTTGGCCACATTTTTTCCTCCAGGCTGGTGCCTGAGGGGTAATCAGATATTTGTAGTTAGTGATGCTGTACTGATGTTCCCACAACAGTTCTGCCACAAGTCCCATACTGCTGGGCCATCACACATTCTAACAGGGTCTGTGGTAATAGGACAAGGGATAAAGATTTTACACTACTACAGGGTCAATTCCTACCAGATATAGAGAAGAAATGTGTTATGAGGAGGGTCATGAAACAGTGGCACACATGTCATTGACAGAGGGATGGTGGAGTGCCCTGCACAGTCCCCAGTGCCCAGCAAAGCCAGGATAAAACCACACTTTAACAGCTTTGGCTGCTAAAACCACACTTTAACAGCTTTGGCACAGTGCTGCCAGGCTTGTGGGTCAGCAGAGCTGCACGTTTGTGCCACGGCACTGCCTGGGACTTTGCAAAAGCAAACACCTTTAGGAGGTTACTCAAACAGCACTTTTTTGGCACACAAAGGGTGTAAGTGCCAGCTTGCCCAGAACCCAGCTCAGACCTGCAGCAACTTCTCCAAGTGCAAGAAAACTTGGTTGAGCACCTCAGCCAGGCACAGGAGAGGCAGATGTGAAAGAGTTTGCAGGAACTTCTCTGCATTCTCCTACATACTCACACAAGCACCTTGTCCTGCAGATAAGTAACACCCAGCCAGTGCCCTGAATTGTGGTGGCAAAAGGGAAAATTCTGTGCCTTGTCTCACCATAAGAAACAGAGCACCAGCTGTCCTCAGTGCCACCCTGTAAACTGCAGCCAAAACATCTGGGCACATCTGGGGCAACACGGATGCCCCAATTTATGTGCAGTAGGTTGGGGAGTCTCGGTCAGGTTCCCAGAGGAAGGGCCAAGACTGGCACACACCACTCCTGCCTGTGCCATCAACAAGGCACAATACACCCTTCAGCTTCTGACAGGGGCAACTCAGCACCTACCAATCTATTTAATTAATTTTATGAACCTCAGGACTCTGCATACATGCCATTTAAATGACAAGGGCACTGCACTAGGCAGGCTGTCCTAGGAATGATGTACCTCACTAGGTTCTCCCAGCTGATGACTATTTAAAGTACACCACAGAAAAAACCCAGTAAACTCAACAAATGGAGTGATTTTTACAAGACATCAGAATCAGCAAATCCCAATTAAGGCAAAAATCAGCTGCAGAGTACACAGAGAGCACAGAGTAACATGGAAACAGCTCCCACCCTCAATATGCTTTCACACAAAGTCATTTGGTTGGGCTCAAGCTTTATTTACTCAGCTCATAACAACAGGGAAAAAAAGCTATTAGCAGAAGGTTAAGGTAACTGAAACAATTGCTGTAGAATAATGGAGCCCACAATAGTTATGACTTCGTGCATATATTTATTTAATTGAATAAATACATCCATTCAGCTACTGCTTTTTGCAACAGCCTTCCTGCCTGCAGTGGGAAAGGTTATTCCCATTAATCGATTATTGTTAGTGCTCTAATACACCCTACACACTTGTTGGTGTTTCCATTTAATTTTCCAGGGTATTACCACCAGCACTGTAAAAGGGGACATGTGTAAGGGAGCCAGCCCTGCTGACACACAGCAAATGAGAACACCCATCTCTCCCCAAAGGGCTGTAATTATAAAGGGCTGCAGGCTGTGGATGGATCAGTGGGTTAATACCAGGATATCTGCTGTGTAATTTCACCTGATCACAGTCAGTCCATGGGGGAGACAACCAGAGAATCCTTCACACAGACACCCTCAGTAATGAACAGGCATCACATCCCTCGTGCTGGCAGCAGCTCTCAGAGCTAATCCTGAGCCTTTCCCAGCCCAGGGGAGGCTGTGACAGGAAGGAAAGGCTCTCCAAATCACCCGTAGGAGGATGCATTCACTGAACAAAAGCGTTGCAGAATCCCGTCTTCGGGCTAAAAATATTCCACACCTATAAAGCTGCCTGTAGCAGCAAGGAGAAAAGCAATTCTGGATTCTGTGCCCACGTGGGGGTGGACAAAATCACCAGGCAGCTGGTGGGCATGGAGTGGGCACACAGCAAATACAACAGATAGGAGTCAGCCACAATCTACTACAAAAGAGCTCATGAAACAGGCTTTAAAAGGAAAAATGCACAAGGCTGGCAGGGCCTTGGGTGGTGAGCTCAGAGAAGCATGTTCCAGCAGGAAGGGCTCATGTGGATAAAGCACCCACGTTACTTGCAAGACCACAAACGAGCACAACAGGAAGGAGAGGGGGAAATGCTGTGAGGAGTGAAAGGATGAGCAGCCAGGATGGGCAGAGCTGTACAGACCTCTCAGGTGGGTCCTAAAGGCCTTCCAATCAATACACATCAACAGATGGCCTCAAAAGGCTGATGATATGACTGTATGCTATAAACACACTTATTCCACTTCCCGTGGTTTAGAAATGTAGGTTCAGACATACATGGCAAGCAATTTGAGAGCTTTGGAAAGGATAGGACTGATCAAAACACTTTCATCCTCCTTGTAAGAGACTTTTCATCAGGTGGAGACAAAACCAGCAAACCTCAAACACACAAAATGTTGACTCAAACTCTGATTTCAGCAGCTTATGCTGATAACTTGCCATTAACTCACCAGCATAGATACTAACTCAGATTTAATTCTTGTCAGTTGAGAAAATGCTTTTCCTTCTCCAAAGCACAATGGCTGCTATCATTTTGACTGACGTAAGCTACCATAAATGATTTTTCAAATGGACAAATTTATCCCTGGAGACAGCAAGATTCCAATTAGGACATGTTTGTCTTCCACTGCAGCAAATCTTGAGCTGATGCTTAAAGCAAGACAGAAGGCACCAGAAGCCGGAGTGAGCTTTCTCTCTGTCATCACAAACAGTGCTTCTACAAATTCCATGCAAAATATCCCCACACTAATACAAAGGTCAAAGCCAGCAGCTGCAATGCAGGGTCCCATATTTCTTACAGGGTTAGTTAGGACAGATGTGGTAGGAACACACCATTCTGTTGAGTTCTCCTCTCACACCAAGGGTAAGAGCTGGAACAACCGTATGATAAAACCAAAATACACAAAGAAAAGGCCAAATAGGTAAGACAGAAGAAAGCAGCTAAGCAGAGCTGAGTTATCCATTTTTGCATTCCTCTGCCCTGTCATGAAGCAGGCCAAGGACAGCTCTGTGCCCAGATACACCCTTGCACAGCAATAACTCAGGAGCACTCATCACTCCACAGCACACATTTCCTGACTCAAGACTTGTCCCTTCTGGGTTTCCTTTACGCCATTCTTCACATTACTGCAATTCAGTGAGGCCCCCAAGTCATGGGGCCTGAATATGTGGGGTGTGTGCCCACAATGCCAAACACAGAGACAGCTTCAACAAATGCAAAGAGAAACTCTGAAATGCATTAAAGATCAGCACAGCATTCTTCTGAATGAGTCTCACAATCTGGCAGGGCTCCTTCCAACATCAATATCAATTTCCTCCATCAACTGGAGACAGAATAATAGCAACTTCCTCTGCTTAATGCAGCCCTTAATTGTCCCAGATCAAATACTGGCTCCCAGAGGCTATTCATTCTGCTCTGTAGGTAACTGTGTCCCAGACAAGATGCAAGAACTTTTATCAGCAAATGTTAAATGCAGCAGGAAGGCCAGAAGGTGTGTCTCAGGCTGCTAAAAACATTAACCAACCACATCAGTGCACTGATGTGAGTTCTAATGGAACTCACAAAGCACTGCTGGGAGCAGCACGGGCACTCCAGTGACCAAAAAAACTCTTGTAAGCTTATCTGAGAGGTAGCAAATCCATACAACCACTGTCAGGTCAGGCTTTTTTCCCCTCTTTGGATCAGCTCTGATCAGCTCCCAGTGACAAAGTCCTCACTGATTTCAAGAGAATTCAGCAAGACTGAGCAGAGAAAGAACTAAAAAAGGAAATGCCAAGTGAGTCATTAGTGGGTGGAGAAAAGAAGCGTAGAGTAAGTAGTCTTTACTCCTTTAAAATAAACAGTGCCACAAATTGAAGGAATCCTTTGACACTAGTGAGGATGGAGCAGTAACAAGCCCTGCATAGTCTGTAGGAATGATGAATTCCTCCACTCAAAGGAGTTACTTATGCCAGATGCCAATAAACACACAGGTAAAATTATCTGTTAGTTTGGAAACCACTAGATGGGAGTTCCAATATTAAATACAAGCTCAGACTCAGAAGCAAGCAAACCAGCACCAAACCAGAACATTTTCCCCAATTTCAAACTGCTAAGAAAATTCCTTTATTTTTTTCCATCTTCTGTCTGCTACTGGCAGCATTATGACCTCTGAGTCAGATGCTGAAAACAGGAGGAGAGTTTCTTCCTGACCAGTGAAAGGTGTCCCTATCCATGGCATGGGTGGGAGCTGGATGATCTCTGAGATCTGTTCCAACCCAAACTGTTCTATGATTAACCAGAGCAGGCATGCTGCCATGATCTTTCTAACCTTGCTACAGCTCAGATGTGTTTCCTTTGGAACATCAGTATGTACTTTTCACACACTCATCTCTTTGCTTCACTTTGCCCTGGGTTACCAAAACAGCCCCTTTTTCTTAGGCCTGGTTACTACAGCAACAGAATCTTTTTGAGTTTGGTAGCAACACATTGCAGGCAGCAAAAAGAAAAAATTAAAAAATCTGCCATTAGTGCAAGAAAGAAACATGAAGCTGCAAGTCATCAGCCCATGAAGAGAAATATTCCTGTAGTATCTCACCCCTGCCTGTCTAATTAAGAAACTCTAAGAATCCCCACCTCCTTGGCAGAGCACAAGCCAGAGCAACCCCTGACTTCAAAGGATGCTCAGCGGAGGTGCACTGCCCACAACCTCCTGTGTGCCTGTCGCTGCAGAGAAACCACAGGAGAAATCTGATGGGCTTCAGTGTTCTGAAAAATATTACACTGCACAGATGCTATTAGTTCCACTAATGATTAAAGCCAAAGCACCACTTTAAACTCCATATGGTATCACATCTGCATTCCTCTGCATACACATGAGCATTAACACACAAAAAGGATGGTCGGGGGGTGTGTTCTTGGGGTTTGGACTTTTTTTTAAATAACCAGAGAAGCTGAACTGTATTGTTATTTCACTGCAAAGTGACTGTATTAGAAATTATATTATTACTCTACTTAACTTTCATACAACTTAGAAGGAGAAAAAAAAAAACCTCTTGTTGGTGCACACAGTTATTTCTATCTAATTCACTGCCTTGGGACATGAGGATTTTTATTTATGGCTAGTGCTTAGCTGTCAGGTTGAGAGACTGCTTCTAACCCTCAGCTAGAGTCCAGCCCAATGCAGCACACACAGAATCAACATAAACAATGCACTAAGGACAGCACAAACTGGTCAATCTGATCATCTCTCAGCAGCAGCCAGTCATTCTACAAAGTTCAGCCAGACAATTATCACTGTTATTAATTAGTTCCTGTCCTGAGAGAACAATCTATGCCAGATTTGCCCCTAATTTCAACTAAGGGAAGTTACCCAAAAACATTTCCTCTGGTCACACACGGCCCCCACTGAGTGAGTGTGCTATTATGAGAAAGCAAACTGATATAAATATAGCACAGTGACAGTATCCACTCTGCAGTTATTTCCTCTGTGAAACAGAGCAGAATGAAGTGGGTAAGCTGCTCAGCCAGCTTTCTTCTAAGGCCACTGAAAACTGCATTGATGACATCAACAAAAATAATCAGTTAAAGACAAATCTGAGCAAATAATTCTCAGACAACATTTAAACCGAGCAATCTGACTCCCTCTCAAGTATCCACCAATGTAAGATGACACTTCCACTTGTTACTTCTCCATTTATATTCATTCGTGGAATAGATTTTTTTTCCTGGTAGCTTTTATTTTCACTAGCAAAATTGATTGCAAGCTGATAGATGAATTAATCATCCAGTATCTGAAACCCTACCTGTGATTTATAGGCTAGGACAGGGCAGAAATTAAACTTCATTGCTGGTTGAGTGTGCATACACAGGCACTCCTCTGTAATCCACAATTCAGATGTAGAAATTCAGGTTATGATTTCCATAGCTAAAGCCAGAAAGCAAACAACCCCAAAATGCTTGGGGTTTCGTGGTGAGCTTTTTTTTGGTGTGGCTTTTTCTCTGTGTTTGTTTTTAAACTCCACATGTAGTAACAAATACGGTTAGACAACATCCTTATCTCTGCAGAAAAAATAAAAAAGCAGCACATAGTAAGCAGAAATAATTTTCTGGAAGCATTTTCCCAGCTACAGTTGAACTGCCAACTTTAAACACGTTATTTTAGCATACAAGATGAATGTAGCTCAGGAAGAAGAAGAATCACTCTTCCTAATCCTCCTCTCATGCACCCTCCTCCAGCCTGTTCTCAAGATATGAAGCATTGCTTAAAAAATGCCCACGGAACAGACTGAAAGAAGTTGCTGCTCCTCCATATAGTTATTTATAATAGATAATCTTAGAATCACTCTTAATTCCAGCTCATCATTTATGGTGTTGGCACAGTTGCTCCAGTGAATTCAGTCTCATTATTCACCTTTGGGTTGTACATTATCTTGTATTTTATACATCATCCTTCTTTGTCCAGTGGATCCCTCACAAACACTTACAGAACCAAGTGAGGATGAGTAATGACCCAAGGACAAAGCTAAATGCTGAAATACTACGATTTTATGGCCAGCTACAGAAAAGCAGGGACATGTTTTGAATACACAGATGAAACTCGGAGTGAAGCAGCAATACATCCATGAGTGCCATGCTATGCAGTGACCTTCCACCAGGCTTCTCCACTACCCAGGACATTAAAAAGCACTCTGAAAGTCAGCAGGACTGCTCAGCTGTGCTCTCAATGGCCACACTCAGCTTGGAAACTAGATAAAAATGTCTTTGGGAAAAAAACCCAAACAGGAAAAGGATCACCCATTCAGCTGAAAGTCACACCAAGGTGGGGATGATGGGACAAGTGCACACTTTTGGTCACCAGGATTATACCAACAATGGCAGCACACACTCCACTGATTTATTCCATTGGAGCAGCTCACCTAGTGACAAATCCCACAGAAAAAGGAATGTGCCAAGCTGGTACAATTTTTCAAAGAAAACTTTGCCAACAACATCCTCTTTAAACCTGCTAGGAGGGGGAACTACTGCTCAAGCAGTACCCACAAGCACTTTACCCCAATAACTGAGATGCTTCACTGGGGAATCAAAGGCAAATTTCACAGCGTAAACATACGAAAGAATTTTGCAACATGATCACCAGCACCATGAGTTCTACTTGAGGCTCACTGTATCTCAAAATAGACCTCACCAGTTTCCACATCCCATTCCGTTACAGGGATCACATTATCAAGGTCCTGCCACAGCATCCTGGGCCGCAGTACCCACTCTGTAACTGGCACTTCCCTTGCTAAAATGTGACAGTGGTAGTGACAACACGTGTGTCCTCTCAGTCTCCTCACACTGCAGTGATCACTCAGATGCTTTGGAACAGGATGAGAACTAGGGTATCATGTGAGGGAAAAAAAAACCAAAATAAAGAAGTCAACCATCATCACATACACCACTTGAAAATTCTTCAGCTAAAACTGAGCCATGAGCCATCGATATAAGAACTTAAAGCAATCTGGGCAAACACCAGAGAAGGAATGAGCATCTGCCCAGTCATCGCAGCTGTCAACCTTTACTACTGCTGCAATATAAGCAAGCACTACTGTGCTTCCCTGCTGCTTGATGGAGACACCCATGCCAAGTCACTTTCACAGCCCAGCAGCACATGGAGAAGAGGCCTTGAGGCACTTCCACTGGCATCAAACAGGCAAGAAGAGCCAGACGCCAGCCCACAAGGAAAGCCTTCCAGGAGGAGAAGTTCATGGAGCCTTACCTATGTACAGGGAGGAATCTTTCCGCCTCACGTGGTCATCAATGTAGGAAACTCCCAGGGGCTGGACAGGGGTAGCACCAATGCCCAGGAGGACCTGTGCCCCGATGAGCAGCAAGTACATCATGTTGGTGGCAGTCCTATTCCTGCAGATAAGGTCCGGGTCTGGTCCCTCATCGCTGCTGGACCCGTTGACAGCACACACATCCCTCCCTTCGGCTCCCCAGCGGATCTCCCCCGACTCGTACTCGTACTGGTGGGTGAGAAACTCAGGCAAGGCAGAAAGGAGGGCACCCAAGGCCATGACTATCCCTCCACATCCTATCAAGCGTGGCCGGTGTCCTCGGGCCCCGAAGTAGCTGACGAAGAGGATGAGGGCCAGGTTGCCAATCTCGAAGCTGCTGGCGATGACGCCCACGTCGGCGCTCTGCAGGTTGAACCGCCGCTCCAAGGTGGTTAAAACACTCACCTACAACAGAGAAATCCAGAGAGAATTACATTCCATGCCTTCCATTCTTCCCCCCATATGTACTGCTAAAATACAAATTTCCTTGACTTTTCCTTGGAGCTGAAACCATACCCCTCAAGGACATCCAAGTCACAGTACAGTAGCTGAGCTCCAAGCATGACCTGACTGTTCAAACACAGCCACGCCAGAAGGCCCTAATACCAAGTGACATTTCACAGCCTACCACCTGTCTGAGCACATGTCACTTCCGAATTCCTGTGCCCATCAGTGTGTATTTTGGATGCCTGCAGACACCCATGGTTCCATGATTCTGTCTCTGGGCTCCCTTTCTCTTTTGAAGGCACAACCTTCACGGTGCACTGTCCCACAGAACCAAGGAACAAACCACTCTGAGCTTCACACTCTGACAGGCACCCAGCCTTTCCCTTGGAATGAAATGCAGCTAGGGAGCAGCAGAAAACCCTGCAGGTTCTTTGCCTGCACACCAGCACAAGGCTATCAGAGACAATGATGTACAAACGGGCAGTTTAGCTGGCATTGAATGCTTTTACTCAAGTATATAAATAAAATGCTGATCAAAGGGTTTAAACTGTTTGTGGATTAGTTAATGACTGGGATTGTCACAGAGTATTTTTGAGAAGACAGGCCAATTAAGGTTTACATAGAAGATTTAAATCCACCATGAAGAAGGGATGATTTAACAAATTGTGAGTATTTAACACTAGGAAGAGAGAAGCACATGAATAGTCTTCAAATATTTAACATTGCTGTAAGAAGGAATGACCTGTTCTTTGAATTCAAAATGGATGGGACAAGAAGTGACAAGTTTAATCTGCAGCAGAGATGATTCAGGTTAGATACAAGGTGGGGAGGAACCAGATTTTACTGGTAGGGATTGTGAGGCACTGAAATACGTGGAGAGGCTGCAGAGGTCTTAAGAGAACACAGGTCAGGAAAGACACAGGTATGACTGATCTTGCCATGGGGCAGGAAAATGAACAAGATCATCTCTGGAGAGCTCTTCCAGTCTTGATTACATGGTGCAGTGAAACACAATGTGGATTTCCTGCAACAGTCAAGCACTGATCAGAGTATGAATGATGAACTATTAAGTACCCCACTTGCTGTCAGCTCTGCTCAATGGAGAAAACATAGTATTCTCATGTCTACAGCAGTGTCCCTCTTCTACAGTAAAAAAGCAACAAAAGAAATCTTGAATGTGTCACAGAAATGCCCAAAACTTTTACCTTGAATAAAAAACTATCTAGTTTTTTGGACTGCAAAAGATGAAGGTATTTAAGGTTGTCCTAAAAGAGGCAGGTTTCTCTATTCCAAAAAAAACGTGATAAAGACCTCAGAGCAGAAGGTAGCCCCTGGATAGAATAAAAATAGCCTCTCACTGGAGGCACTGAAAATCTTTGCTGATAAACCTCACGAAGCAGGAGCCTGCCTGACCGACTTTAAAGGATTCTGACAGCAGTTCTTCTCCGGGGGCAGTTTGCCTCTGCCAGGGTACACCAGGGCACAGTTGGACAAAGACAGCCCCATTGGCAACAAAATGGAAATGGAAACAACCCACTTCTGCTGCTTTGCATAAGCAAAAGCTCCCAAACCTGACTGTGATGTCCAAGTCAGATGTCCAAAACTGGGCTGTGATAATATTTTCTGAAAATCCAGCCCTCTTCTCATAAAGGCAGCTCTGATTTTATACTGCCACCAGTGTAATCCTCCCCAACTAAAGAGCTGAGGAAGGCAAGGAGAAAGAAACCTAAAAATCAAATCCTATGAATCAAGGCAGAGCAAGAGCAGTAATTCCTCCCATGCCAAAGCCAGGTGTGTGTCAGTGGAGAGGAGATCACCACTGTGCCTGCAGCACCAGGTGCAGGTCCCTGTTGGCTTGGAACAGCCCCGTGACTCACAAGGGACCAGAGTGTCCTCTGAGAGAGGGGACAGCACAGCCTGTCCTGCTCCAGCGGCCTTGGCAGGGCTGGAGCTCACATTCTGAGGGACACTGCTGCTCCCAGCCCTCTCTCTGTGGGAGCAGAGCAGGAAAGCACAGACACTGCCATAAAAAATCATGCTGGTGTTCCCAGAGCAAGGCGTGACAAGGAGGGGGATACAGAAAACATTCCACAGCCACAGGCAGATCCACCAGGCACCCATGGCAGAGAGAACCATGGAATGGTTTGGATTGCAAAGACCTTAAAGATGATCTGTACTTCCAAACCTTCCACCATGGATAAGGATTTATCATCCATGGTTTTATTGCAAGGTGTGGTCTAACAGGGCTGGTGCTGGGGTCCCATGAACACCAACTCTGACAGACTGGGGAATCTCTCCAAGATCAATATATAGCTCTGAACAAAATTATGTCTGTGGTGCGCATTTCTGAGCTGTACCTGGATGGGAAACTCATGATTACTCATTACAGCTGTGTAAACTGAGGTAGAGAGCCAACTATTAATGAGACAAGTGCAGTCAACAAAATTAATTTCTGATGGAATAATTTAGGCTGGAAGATTGAAAGCCAACAGAAGTGATTTCCCAAGGCCAACTGGTATTAACTAGCTTTGGAAGCCTCCCATATTTCAACCTGGCTGCCTCATTTTAGGCTTTTATCATACATATATACAAGTGGCTAGAAAGCAGGATGGTGTTTAGATACATGTGGGTGCCAGATCTCAAAAGGGTCAGATTTTGGACAGCTGGATTTCTGATACAGAAAACTGCACCATTTCCAGGTGCAATTCACAGTGACAGAGACAGTAAAAAGGTGACAAACCTGGGAACTAAAACCAGAGTCCCAATTCTCATTCCACTCTTATTTCTGTGGGACTTCAGCCATTCTTTTCCTTTTTACAAACACTAACCCACTCACAGGAGAGAAAAACAGCCTCACCATCCCTAATACTTTCCTGCTTTAATTTGGGAAAAAGACTGAAACAAAGGCTGGAGGAGGACAACAACACAGGGCAAATTCCAACTCTCTTGATAAAAGCTGGCAGTTCTCCTTATTCCTCTGGCCAGACCACAGTGCATTTCCCAGTCTGCTCCTTCTGGCTGTAGCACTGCTACCCAGTGCTAAGTGGGTTATGATGAAAGGGGCTGTGGTGAAAGAACAAATCCATCATACCAGCCTTGAGCATCCAGAAGAAAATAGCATCCAAGTACAAAATGCTGAGACCAGCATCAGCAGAATAGCCTCCAAAACTGACAGTCACAGTGAGGGGAAAAAAAAATTCCCAAAATAAAAATAGGGCTGGGAAATAAACTGTCAACATGCAGATTCTTAGCCAGAGAACAACAAGAACAACAACTGCATTTTATCCAGGGTAGCTGCAGCCTGGACAGCACAGCCCAAACTCTTACTGTGACATTGGCTGTGACCTTACAAAGACCAACTACAAAATCAGCAATAGCACAGCACAGATGTTACCTGCATTCATGCATAATAAACCCCTGCCCATGGCTAAAATAATTTCTGTACCCTTCGTGCTCCACTTTTATGGGATTTTCTGTACATAAGGTTTAACCTGACTAAACTTGTCATTTTTGTGTGGGATGTTCCAAGTGCCCTTGTAACTGTGGGATAAACACACTGCATTGCCTGCATTTCTTTTCACAATCCTGTTCCCCAGCAGACCAGCCATCACCACTCAGACACTAACTGTGTTTATCCAGAGTTACATAAAATGTTGTAAAAGACACCACAGGTCCCTGTAAAATACTGATGTCATGTGGAAAGGCTGTGAGGATTATAAAAAGTCCCTGTGTGCTGCTGCCAGGTCAGTCACTCCAGAGCACAGCCCACGTGGATGCTGTTTGAGAGCAGGGATGTGGGCCATGGGATGCTGCAGCCTCACAGCAGCTTCAGATGGACAAACTCCTGCTCAAACACAGCAGGGAAACACCAGGAGCCCACAGCTGTGAGGCTGCTGCTTCCTGACTCCTGTCAGCTCACACAGCTGCTCAGCCAGGGATGGGAAGAATCGAATAAGAGGGGATTTGGTTAAAAAAAGCTTCTTCCAGGAAGCAAAGGCAGCACCCAGCAAAACTCATGCAGACAAGGTGGAGCAGATGATGCAGCCTGAGCCCAAGAAGTCACTGGTGAGAAACCACCCACAGGAACAGACAGGTCCAGAGAAGGCTCAAGGACTGAGGCAGGGCCAGTGCTCTATCCACCCAGGAAAATGGGAACAGCACTGGAACTGCAGCTTCCCGTGGCAGTGTGCCTGCCTGCCACCCTTATCTCACATCTGTGCTCACATCTGTCCCTCAGCAGGTCACTGGGGCTCTGACCAGCCTCTCCATTAACTGCAGCACTGGACTCAGCCTTCTGTTGAGCCAGCTTGCTGCCTCTTGCATGGCTCCCATTTCACCTACCCCAGACATCTCCCACTCCATTTCTGACAGCAGCTCCACTAAATGCAGCTCTGAGACAGATAAGCTGTGTGGCTGCTGCTACTCTACATGTTCCTGCTCCTCCAGACTGGGTCTACACCAGAACAGTCAATGGACCACTGAAAACTACCCCAGTTTGGCACCTGCACACCTTGCTCATGCAGAAAGCAGGCTGGGCATCCAGAAAAGACCATGTAACCCAGCCTGGTGGCTTTCTGTGATCACACTGCAACATACAGGAGACAGAAGTGATTAAAACTTGTAGCATGCTTGCACTGTCTCCCCTTACTGAGCCACAGCAGGCTGCACGCACACGTTTGGATCAGATGACTGACATCAAACAGGCCTGGGCTGAAGGGGCCTCCTAACAGCACTCTAAAACACTCTTCAATGATTGAAAAAGGAAAATGTCTCATGTAACGCACACAGTGATAAATGAACCACATCAAAGAAAAAAAAAAAGAAATAATCAATCACCACCTTAAAATTATCCAGCCAAAGCAATTTATATTGCAACTTTTGTAACTAAATCCAGGGAAGCTTATGCCATGCCATTCTGGACTTATTTCAGTAATACATGCTCACATTCATCATCCGTGTCTGTCCTGAATCTACAGAGCTCGGCCTTTCTGAACCAAAGTACATTTGTTTTCTCTATAGGCTGTTTATTTTATATTAGTGCTCAGCAAAAATACAATCCACAGACCTGCTTCACCCTATTGGCCCACTTTATCACTAAGAAATGAACTGAAGGCTGGGAGCACCATTATGGAGGCAGAGCCACAGTACATTGAAAATGAATATCATATTGTTCGTCTCTCCAATGATCAAGTCATTCACCCACAGAGTCTCCAGTTAAGTTCATTGTATTAATAATACTGGGTTATATATAGAAAACACATTGACTTTATGCCTGAAGGGCTTTTTCAAAAGGCTCCTTTTTAATGTAAAATACATTTTCTCAGTTATGTGGTAAGAGATTGGACTTGAAGAGACATGTCTGCAGTGCTATGGGGTGTAAAATAATTGCCTGGCAACTACGTTCCCAAAGGAAAACAAACGCAGTCTCCATTACAGAGCTGGGAAACACAGGGTTCCTTGCAGAGCCGAAGGGACCATGCCAAAAGTGCCACTCCTTCCAGGTGCCTCCACCCACCTCTTCAGGTGTCACCTCATCCTCTCTTCCTGCAGGATGGGGCAGACGTGATCCCATCACTGGGAGACTCTGAACAGCTCTCTCCTGTAGGGATGGTCCCCAGGGCTTGGACACCCTCCTTCCACTGCCACCAGGCTCAGGCTTCAGAGGGAATGATGCTAATCCTCTGCTCTGACATCTTCCTGCTCCACAATTCCACTTGAGGTTGAGCCAAACTTTTAAAAAGGCAGCCACGTCCTTGGCATTCTGCACACTCCTTCTCCATCGGATGGTGGGAAGAGGACAACAACCTTAATACTCTTTGCCCAAATCCAGGCAACAGCTCTTCTTGCTGCTCCTCATCCCACCAAAGTAGTGAGGGCATCAGCACTGCCTCTCTCAGGCTGCTGAACACCTTTTTTTGGTCCAGCAAAGCCAAAACTTAAAATACATTTTCACTGCAGATGCCAACACCTGTGCTGGTTTTGGGCACACATACATTAAGGAAAGCAATAAAAGGTGCTGATATGGGCACACCCAAGCTGGCTCTGCTCAAGGTCTGGAAATCATCTCTGCATAGAAATCTGCATTCACATGACAGGGATAATAGATGCCACAGCTGAATCCCTGCTGGAAGTAGGGTGTTATTAGCTTGGCTCTTGCTGCATGTGCCTGTGCTGTTTCTAGGCCAGCACTCGACAAATCTGCAAGTTACTGTACTGGTGCCATGAGGAGTTTGCAGATTGGATCTGTGCCTCACTGGTGTGAAAAATTCATTTTATATTCTAGTGACCAGCTCTGAGGTTACTGACACAGTCCAAATTCATCACACGTCCAAGGTCAGGATTTTCAGGGCCCGAGAAGAGAGAGGGTACTGCACCATGCAGCAAGAGAAACAGCACATCACACTCCTAGCTGAGGCAAGGCACACATTTTTGGCAACCTTCTTCTCTCTGGCATCAAGCAGAAAACTTTCCTGTCATCTCCTGTAGCCCACTGTGCATCTCCTCACCACATTTCAGCAGCCACAGGATCCTGTGCCCCTGGCCCTTGGCCAACACACAGGGCACAGAACAAGTGTACCTGGGCAACTTTGGCAGGGTTTCACAGCTGTGCCACAAACACAGAGATGCTCCAGGCTGTTGCACACTGAAAACAGAGCAGAGAGTACTCAGCACCCAAGGAAGATATCCTGTTTTGGTCAGAAGCTGACATATCAAAAACCCACAATTTGTTCCAAAATAGAAAAAAGCCGCGCGCCTCTCAAAGGTAAAGGTGCACTTTCCACTACTCTAGTGAAACTGGGATCCAAATATGCTGTACAAAACCCTCACCCTTAACCCAGGCACCCACTGCAGCACGCAGCAAGGCAGGCAGGGCTGGCAGTACCTCCCTCATTTGTTTCCTGCAGATCCTGCACGGGACACAATGGGCTGACCCCCTTTCCCAGCTCCCCGAGGAAGGGAAGGCGCAGTGCCCCATTTACAGCAGCGTGAACAAAAAGATCACTGGGGTGTTGTTTGCAGCTACCCCCTCAAACCCACCCCTGGAAATGTAGGTTTCCATGGTGGAAAGTCAGCCTGAGTCACCAGGAGCTCAGACCAGACCCAGGTACAGAGCCAGGCCACACAGAACTGCCTCAGCAGAACTTGAAAGGCTTCTCTGTTGCTCTGACACAGATGCACACCACAGCCAAAATCTACTTTTTAACCTTTTCAAGCCTCAACCTACACTGATATTATAAGCACAACCATTTAGTGTCCACACAAGCTTTCTGCTGCTCAATATTGACCTCACTGAGTGAAAGCAGGTGGTATTTTAGTCCATGACAAGGTATCTACATAAAATCACCCAGTGCCAGAATCCATTTTTAGCACAAACTTTCCCTTGAATAGCACACTTACAACAAAGCCAGTAGGTATTTGAATCCTTGCTTATTTTTAAATGTTATGTCATCCTCATTGGCAGCCAAATAACACATCATAAACATGCATAGAGGCACAAACCTCAACCCTGTAGCTGCATTTCTGCATGCTTTAAAAACTGTAGCACAGAACAGTGCTGCTGGCACATTTCAGACCTGGAGGATGAAAAATTCCATGTGGAATAAATGCACAGCAGCAGGGGCTGGTGAGCAGGGGCAGCCAATCTCTCTGTCACAGTAAACAGCCAAGGGAAAGCTGCTGGAACATCTTTTGACACATTCAGAGATGGATTTTTTTTCTCCATGGGCAGCAAGTAGGTGTAGAAAGCCAAATGAAGAGGAATTCAAAGTGTAGAATTTAAATGTAGGTTCCTGCAGCACTCCTGGCCACATACAGAACTGACAGCAAGATTCATACATGGGTCTGGGACTCTGCAAACTGGCCACCATCATGCTGGGCTCCAGCTGAGAGAAGATAAATTTCATGTCACTGGAAGATTCTTTACAGGAAAAAACCCTTCCTATGTAGCATCCCATGGACTGTGTACTACCACTGGAGAGGCACAATCCCAAGCTGTCACACTGCAACACCCTCCCTTCTCCACCTCCACAACTGAATGCAGGTTTGCTTGTTCATCCCATAAAACACTTCCTAACACAACACTTCCCTGCCTGCAGAGAAGGCTTCCTACTATAACACAGAAACCATAATGCCCAGGGAATCAGTCACATGTAGGGCTTCATGTTAGCTTAATTTATGACCAGGAGCTGAACTCAGGGCTAAGGGTGCACCTGAGTTGTGCCAATGCAGACGAAGAAGCAAGGCCAGTGGAGCTGGCTGCTGGAGCATTCCCAGCTGCCAGGCATGAACCAGGGCAGAAGTGACACGGGCAGGACACTCTGAGGCAGCATTAATAAAAGCTCTGAAGGAAGCTGGATTCAGTTTTCACGGTTGGAAGGCAGCAGTGATTATATAAAGGCTGTATACTGGGAGAGGAGCTTTTCTGACAAGTCCCACGACTTTTCTCCTCTTCTGCTCTGGCTCTGCTGATATTTCTCCTGCTTTATCCCTCTCCAGTAGAGAGGATGCCTGGCTGCAGCAAATGGGAACTCAGCTTAAGGAGAAGTTTGAGGCTTTTCCCATCAACCAATGCATCAAATGCTTTAATTTAGTAAGCTTTGGGACAGAGGAAGACATTTAAAAGGGAAACAACAAAATGGCTACATTGCAATGTGCCATTCCACAGCACTTGTGGACAACTCATAAAAGAAATACTGAATTACACTTGTGCACGTGGAATTGAGGTCTCTCCAGCACCTAACCAACAACACCCCAAGCTTGCCCCAGAGCCACATGTGCTGCTTGCTGATCCCCAGCTCACACCCTGCACCCACACAAGCACTGTCCCTGTCATCCTGCTTGTTAGCCAACTAACACCCTCCTCCCAAGCTGCTCACAAGGCACTCATTGCTCCTTTCACCTTGCCTCTGTGCAGTGCCAAGGGTACAAACAGGAGCCTTGTGCTCCCCAACAAAGGGAGAGGCAGGCTGGAGGTGAGCAAGGAGGGCCATGGTGTAAGCAGGCGAGTCATGGCTTGAAGGTGATCTTAAATCTATCTACAGCAGAATCACCAGAACCTGAAAAACTTTAATGAGCACACACAAGGAAAACAGAACTTCTCACCTCTTCTATTTACCTGTCAGAGTCTGACATGAGCCAAAGCACAATAGGAGAGGGGTTCCCATAGAGGATCAATGCTCCTAATGATATGGCAAATTCTGGGAGGAATCCGTCATTCAGACACTAGAGAGTGGGAATGGTTTTGGATTCAGCATTCAGCACAAAGCAGAGACATCCACTAACTAATGGTTACTGCAGCCAACAGGAGCATTCTCTCTTCTCTGCTTGAACTTTTCTAATCTGTGTTCTCTCAACCTCCACAGCCATTTCAAATCTCATGTTTTCATCACCTTCCAGTTCTTCACTCATCCTTTGCAGACAGCTTCTACATGAAGTTAATTCTCTTTATACTCAGCTTCTCCCTGGTTCCTGCCTCCCCAAGGTACTAATTACAATGCAGTTTATTAGCCAGGCACATAACACTTAGACTCTAATTTTGCCCTGCTTTAGAGAAAGCTGGACACCACTGAGACAGTGCACTGGAGTCAGTAACAGGGAAGGGTATTTTGCAAAAGCACTTCAGTGGCTTTGGAACAGGAGCCCCATTTTCAAAGAGACACTTGGAGCACGTCACTTCTGTCAATGACAGTACGGCTCAGAAAACATCCTTGAAACTAATACCCTCAGGCTCTTTTAAAATCCATCACTTACCAAAGAGTGAGTAAAGCAGCCCCAAGCAGTCTTTTCCAGTGAAGCCTCAAAGAGCAAAAGGCCAAACATTTCAGCCCTGACATTTCAGGCAGGTGTGAAGGAAACAGGGATGCCATTCAGCAACAAGGCTGATCATCACAGGTAGGATAGCACAAAATCACTAGCCCATTAATTAATTTAGTTCAGCCTGTTATGATAACTGCAGGTGACCTGGTTCAGGGCACAAGCACAGGGCACTCTCAAGCCAGTTACCATCACTGGAGCAGCTCATGCCCATCATCCTACACCACAAGATGACCACAGAACCTGACAATAGCACAGCTAGCACACTTGCTGATTGAGAGAGAAAGCCCAAAACCTGGAGATGTCCAAGATAAAGCCAGGAAATGAGCCCAAGCATGCCTGGTCTGCACCTGCACCACAAAATACAAACAGTAGCTGTTCCTCAGCCAACAAGAGTTACCCCATGGGCTAAGCTGTCCTCTCCCAAGTCTGCCACATGTCACATTGTCCAAATGTGAATAAATCCAGATTTCTCTGGGCACAAATGTTAGTCTTGACTGATGAAGGGAGTCAGTTTGGACACGACAGGTCTGGACAGCCAGCTGCAAAGGAAGAGCTTGGCTTGAAAACATCATCCACATGTGGCAGGAATGTTCCTCTGTTCCTGCTAAGCTGCCACCATCACCAGAATCTACCTCACCAGTATTGGTTCAGAGGAATCAAGCTGCTGTTCCTCCATCATTTAATCTCCTACTTGCCTGAATAGTGAGGGTGAGAAGGAGGTCAGGGAAATTCACAGTGACAGGACTCCTGGAAACACTCCATGAACCTAATATTCTGTGACACTGTCTGGATACCAAGAGTTGTGAATGCAATCAGGATGCTGAGAATCAAATTGAAAGTGTCTGAATCCATGCACTATGAAGTACAGGAGGAAGACAAAGGAAAAAAATCAAATCTCATTTTAGTTTCATTTGCACTTCCAGTGTAGCAAAGTTCTGTGCACCTCTTAAAGATCCCATTCCTGGAAACCTCAGTGTGATGCCTAACAGGAATCCATAAAGACTTGGTCAGCAGTAACTTGAGTACAAGTATTGGAGTAACACATCCATTCATGTCAAAAGGCCTCGTTAAAGCTAAACCAGAAGACTACACTTTGCCACACGCTATCTTATCTGCAGAACATTTTTGTCCATTTTGGCCAACCACACCCCCAAATTGTAATGGCAACTCAGAGTAAGTCAGTTTGAACATGAAAATACAGAAGTATTGAGCTGGAAACATTGTAGGAGAAAAAACTTCCATGCATGAGACCACAGAACCTTATACCAAATCCCAGAAAGAACTCTGCATCCAGATTTACCTCCCAGTTTGTTACCCTGCTAACCAATTGCTCACTGGATAGCTGCCCACAGATACCAGAGGTGCAGTCTGTTAATGTGGGAGTATCTGGAAAATTTAGATAACAACAAGGGACCCTGGGCACTGTTCAGGGATAGACTTCAAAAGTTTGCAATCTGAACACACACAGAACTGATTCTAGAGACTGCATCCAGTATTTCCCAAGAGTCATTATACACAACTACAGTAATTCATTGGGGATCTTACAACTACAGCAATTCATTAGGGATCTATTTAAATAAGAAGGCAAAATAAAAATTCTGGCAAAAAGCTTGTCCAGCATAGAACTAAACTGAATAATTCAAATCAATAAATGCCATTAAAATAAAATAAGGGAGTCTGCACCATAAGGCTGAAATGCTTCCACAAGAAACAGCAAGAAGATATTTGAAACTTCTGCCTTCTTGCTAAGAAAGAGCAAAAACTGAGATTAAGTGCAACAGAGAAGCCTTGATGCATCCTAATCCATGGAAAACCCTGAACTTCTGTGCAGTTCTGAGAAAGCTTGTGCTCAAATGACACAGCAAACCCACAAAACTGTGCCTCTAGCACATGGCTTGCTAGTGTGGCTAAACTTCAATAGCCATCAAACAACTCCCAAGCTGATTTTGGAATCCACTCATTCACACAGTGATCTGTCAATGCAGAAGAGGCCTCAATTAAGCGAATTAACTCATGGAAGTGCACGGTTTATCCAGCTCCATGGAAGACTTGAATACTTTCAGCCTTTGCTCTCAAGCTCTCTGAAGCTGGCAGGTTTGAATCCCAAAGACTGTGGGAAAGCTTTTCAGTAACCCCAAGCAGCTCCCTTGAGTTACAATTTTTAATAGTATTAAATATTGTCGCAGACATCTTTTATGAAAAAACTTTTTTAAAAGACTTTTCCTCTCGAGAAGCTGAGAAGCCTCAGGAACAAAATGTAAACATTGATTATCTGCTGCTGTGGAATGCAACAGGTGGATCTGTGATTGGCTCATGTTGGTTGTTTCTAATAAATGGCTAATCACAGCTTAGCTAGCTCAGACAGAGAGTCCGAGACACAAGCTTTTGTTATCATTCTTTCTTATTCTATTCTTAGCTAGTTTTCTGATGAAGTCTTTTCTTCTATTCTTTTAGTATAGTTTTAATATAATATGTATCATAAAATAATAAATCAGCCTTCTGAAACATGGAGTCAGATCTTCGTCTCTTCCCTCAACCTGAGACCCCTGTGAACACCGTCACAAAATATCACAGACTATAGAAAGAGAACTAACAATAATCTCCTAAACACAACCTAGACTGGCACCTTGTGACCCTTGGGCTCAAGAGCCATGGGGCTCAAGCAGCCATGTGGTTTTAGTATCACATTTTGATGTCAGAAATAGAAACCTGTGGTCCAAGCACCCTCCTTTGGGCCAAAGCTGGAGAACAGAAGACAAGGCACTTCCTGCAGGAACACAGCTGAGCTCAGGGGCACTCCTTGCACTGAGCACCCTGGATGAGACCACCTATGTGCAGGATGGATCACCCAAACAGCCATCCCTGCCCTTCACAAACAAGCACCCCAGGACAAGGCATCCCTTCAGCTGGAGCTCCTGTGCCCCAGCCAGCAGCTGCACTGGCTTCAGACATAGGGACCTGCATTACAACTAGCTATAGGCAGCAGCAAACACAGTGTGCATCTCATGCACAGCCTCAAAGGCCCATTGTAATTAACCACTCTCGGCCCTGTACGCTAGACAGGACAAAAACAAAACCCACAGTTTTCCTTTGCTGGTAAGCCCTAAAAACACTGCCCACTATTTCTCATAAAGGGCCTGTATGCCCAGCACTGTCCGTGTCACAAGCCAGAGCATTTGGCACAGGCTATGGGAGGGGTAACTCCCACAAAAAAATCACATTTTACAGACAATGCCTGCAGGACAGAAAGAACACCACCATGCTTTAGTCACACAGACATGCTTCTCCTTGGGCTGAACCTCGCTGCCCAGTGGGACACCACAAAAACCAGTGACTGATCACCAAGTGCAGACAGGACCCAAGCATAAGGGAAACCATTTACCCAGTGGAAACCAACATTCCTGCAAAGTGCACACCAGTGCCCAACATGATTAATGATTTACTTCATGGTGATGCTCTCCCAGCAGAGCACAGTGAGGATCTGACAGAGAAAACTCTCAGAGAGCCATGGAGAAAAAAAGGGGTGGGATGGGGGGAATATGGCGGTTTGGCTTTTGGCTTTGTTTTAAACATAAAAATCTATTTTAATGGGTGATGAAAGTTAATTTTCCCAGGTCAAGTCTGTTTTATCCCTGACAGTAATTGCTTTTTCTCAACCCACAAGCTTTTTCACCTCATCTTCTGCCCCCACTGTGTTGATGAGCGAGTGAGAGAGAAGCTGGGTGGTGATCTGGCTGCAGACCAAGGTTAACACACCATAACATCTCACCAAGCAAGGTGGACATCCTTTAATAAGAAAAGAGTAAAAGCTTGAAGGATAACTTGGAGAAAATAGCTTTCTTAAATCACAACAATTACATATCCTCCTGCAGCTCAGTGAGATGATGAGAAGCAAGTTGTAGGATTGAAAAACTGAAAGTCTTAAATTGCACCTCTTTAAAAATCAAACCTTAGTTATATACTGTTATTTTCTGTTTCCAAATTACTGGGTAATAAAGGATCCATGCCTAACATGGCAACTCAATGCATTATCATATAACACTCAGGCCATGTCAGGATGAAAAGTGAGCATGTTTCCAGCAGATGAAACTCATTAGCAGGGCACAAGAAGCAGCTGGACACCACTGGGGGCATTCCCCTTTCATGTTCTTCAAAATAATTTTCTTTCAGTCAGTGTTTTAGCTTCTCTCTTGGAAAGTTTTAAATGGTTGCCCTCTTCTCTCTTGGCATTTCTCAGTGTAGACAGGCACATGTGGTGTTTTTCAGATGTACAGGGACCTGCCCTGCTACTGTCCCAAGCAAGGCACATGCCAGTCCTCCTGCATCTTCCTTCAGAGATTCCTTTCAAGTTAAAGTGTGAGGTTTAGTCCATTCCAGCACCAAAACACTCCCAAGCAAATCTCTGGTCTCCTGCTAATGATGTGCCAAACCATGTCTGCATGAAGCTGAGAAGTGGAAAGAGGTAGCAACTATTTCATATCCTCCTTTTCAGAAGTAAAAACAAGAACTCCAGACAACCTTTCTGCAGCCCTTCCTGGTAAAGTTCCACCAGAGAAAACAAATACCATTCATTGTTTAACAGGACAGCCTGCAAAACTATTAAGTTATTTTGTTTTCTCACTCCCTGCTATTCCTTTGGAGGATTAAAGGGATGAAATAAATCTGAAACTACAGAACACTCAGAACTCTGTCCTGCCATGGCAAACACTATTTATCTATCACAAACACTGCTATCCTCTGGCTCTGCTGTGTTTGAACATAGGTGCTCCATCTAACACATATTCCAAGAAGACTCCAGGAAAAATACTTCCTTTTCACCTTAAACATAAATTCATAGAGTAATTCCTCTATTTTAGGAATGTAGAGGGCACCACTACCTGTCACCCTCCACTGCAAAGCAATTCCACATTGTTTCATGCAGTTCTCCAGGTATTAAAATGCTAGGTATCATCCTAAACAACACACATTTCAAGGCTGTTTCTTCTATATTGACCCAAACTCAATGCTGATTTCAATTCAGCCAGAATTCTTCCAGTGGGAGACAAAAAAAAAAAGTATGCCACAAATATACCACTGTTCATCTCTGAAAATGAAAAGTGAAACATTTTTGAAAGGTTTCTGTATTCTTCCACACCCACACCACACATCTCAACAGCCAAACTTTCTTTCAGTTTCTTTATAACAGAGTTTGTAGTTGCATTAAAAAAAAACAACAAAAAAAAAAGTAACTAAAGACAGTGTTGGATTTGGATGCAAACATCAAAGCACCAAAAAACAAAACTGCCATAGTTGCTTCAGAAAGTGGGTGAGTCATGAAGACCTCAATACAACTGAATTATCCAGGTTCTGTCAAAAACTTCACTGTCATTTGATGGATCACCACAAATCTAAATTTTAAGTCTTTTTCCACTTTCAGTAAACTAAGGAATTATGAATTATACCAGTGAACAGCATGGCAAGTGTTTCAAAAGGACACTTTAATATTAAAAATAAGCCAATTCCAGCAATCCTTGCCCAGGAAACAGATGTAGCATGAAATAACAACTCCTGTGCCCCCACACTGGCTCTCATAGCCACTTATCTAAGAGCCACTGTGCCTGCAAACATGCAGAAACCATCCAAGTGATAGCTGCAGACACCAAGATGATGTTAAAAAATACAGAGAAATCAGCTGGCTGCTTGGTGAGATTTGGAAAGGCTACTATGAAGGGAGAGGCAACAGAGGGGAAAAACAGAAACGAAAGCACATTCCTTTTCTTCTTGAAAATAACAATGATGATAAACATTCCAGCAAACCAGAAATAAATATTTTGCTTTCACACTCCAGTCATGTAAAATAACTGACTGGGTTCAGGCACTGCTGCAACAGAAGCTCAGTAAAAGATTTTCAACCTCAATTCAGTGGGTACTGTGCAATAGCAGGAGGGCTGCCTGCCTCACTTCAGCAAGGAATATTCAGGTGGCAAAATGCTGAAGCACATCAAATTAAGAATAAGAGTGGGGAAAAAAAGTTGCTAAATGGAGAGCTTAGAAAATCTGATTGTTGTTCTGAGGAGTCTCCTAGTTTGCTGAGTGAGGAGAGGCAGCTCCAGACCTGTGCTCTGAGTCTACCTCTGTATGATTAGGACTGCTTACCCTGCTTAACATCTGGGAAAAAGGAACATTCCTTCTCCCCCTCCTCTCAAACAGAAACAGTTTGGATGCAGGACCACCTCTCTGAACACCACAAAATGCTTCCCATAACAGGGCAGAGCCCTCCCAGCATGGATGGGAGGAATGACAGACACTCCAGGAGCTTCCCCAACAGGCTCCATCACTATTGATCCTATTGACAGCACACAGAGCAGGGCAGTGTGAAATCTGCTCCTGGAGCAGGCACCACTGTTTGCTTTGCACTGCCTATCTACAGAGACAGAGCTTTTAGTGCCTGTTCCAAGGTGACCTGGAGACAGGACTCTTGGGGTTCCAGTCCTGGTTTTGCTGCAGAGCTATAATGAAGCCTTGTAAATCAAAATCAGTGGCCCATTTTTCTGTGCAATAGGAAAAATTAAGTCTTTCAAACTTCACTGGAGCACTTAAAGGAGTTACTACACAAAGTACTATCACGTTTATTTAAACTCTTTTGGATGATGCTTAAAATACAACACTTGTGATTTCATCTGGTGCTGATCAGGAGACAAAGCCACACTAATTCATCCAAGGTGCAACCTCACCCACTAAACAGCTTGCCATTGTTTGATCTCCCTGTGAAGGAACAGCAGGCGACGAAGCAGTCTACAAGTAAGGATTATAATACACAGAAGACAAATTCTTCTTGATGAATTGCAGAATAACCCTTCTGAAGCAATAAATGTGCACTGCTGTAGCAGGACAGAAGTTGGATTTTGGTCCTTTACAATATCCTGAAAGTAAAGGACACAAAAACCCAAAAACCCATGCAAACCTGACAGAGAGCCCTTTCTGGGGAGCAGGGAGTATCTGCTCTGCCTTGCAGAGAAGGGGAGGGATCACAGCTCCCCTGAGCCCTCTCTGGGACAGGGGCTACAGGACCACTAAAAGCATCACACTGCATGAAATTCCCAAGCACAAATGGCACAGCCCTTCAGACCAGGGCATTCTCTGCTCTGATTCAAGACCCCTTTGAACCTCAGCTGCAGGAACACTGCAGAGTGTGTAAACCACAGAGTGTGTAAGCACTGCAGTGTGTAAACCACATAGAGCCTGTCACACAGGCACCCTGCAAGAGCTAGAGGGATTCTGGGAGTGAAGGCTGGCCAGAAGAAATGGGACATTGGTTTCACAGTGGACCACAGCATTTCTAACTGTTCCTTCTTTCAGAGCCTACAAACATCACTTGGCCCTTACAGAGAAATTGAAGAACTCCCAAACTTTCTGCTAAAAAAATATGAAAACAGTAAAATCAATGATTTTATATTCAGCCATCAAGTGCATTTTGCCTTTAAATGGATTTAACCAAGAAGACATCCGGTTGTAAGTTGCACATAATACATAGTATCAGAGATAAGCATGTTACCACTACACCTTTTCACCTATTGGTAGCAGATATAAAACCTCGTTCTCCTAATCAACACATACATGCCAGTTACAAGTTTTGATAATCAAAAATCCACACTAGGATTGGAATTTGTTTCTATAACTTCAATAAAGTTTTTATGTTAATGTGTCCACGCCACACTCCTAACTCACACCCTACATGAGCCTGAAAGCATCAGGACCCAGAGCTGGATCTGGTTTCTGCTCCATCCTTCAGTAAGAGACCCAAAAAAAAAAAAAATCAGAAGGCTACTTTGAGAAGAAATATGAATGTAGTCAAAAGAGCTAGTTTAGAATAACTTTCTGTGCAACTCAGCTGCAGAACAGACAATATTCTCTAATGGGAAAGGCACACTAGAAACAACTTTCCAGAAATAACACTGCCAGCAAAGATATATTAAGGGAAAATGAACGGTAAGCAATAACCAGCCAATGCTTGGCAATACTCATCCCCACTAAAACGTTTATTTTTCACTCCATGGGTTTCTTCCCCTTTAACTACCCCAGTGACAAATAAATTATGAACATTACAGCTAATTTATTACTCAGCATGGCTGAGGATGGAGAGAAAAAAAAAGGCAGCAATATTTTCAAGCTGATTCTTATTCTAGAAAAACAAATACTTTATTAAAAACAATAGTAAATTAAAAAGGAAAAACTACTTTTGTAGTTAAGCCTGCCCATGCCTAAACCATTCAGGCTCTGCTGCTGCCAACCAATCAGATGCTTTATCAATACCTTCAGAAACAGAATCAAGCTCTTAATCTCTGCCTCAGTTTCCCCACCTGTGACACTTGTCCCACCCCATCCATTCACACTGCAAATACACAGAGGCAAATTCTACTGTGCAGCACCAAGGACAACAGAAAGCTCTGAAGCACTGCAGCACTCCCAAAACTGACTTTAATGAAATCCTCCATGCAGATCTTGCCAGATTTCAAGGAGGGTTTGATCAGGTCTGTACCACAGAACAAAGTATTGCATTTGTTATATTTAACATGGGAGAGGAAGGGGTTTTGCACAGCAAAATAACTTTAAAAATCCAAGAGCCAAATTCTGCCGTTAACCCCTCAGTTCTCAGCTGTCCATCACACAGGGCCCCTACTTCTGTTTGTTCCACCAAGAACCCTTTGGTCATTAACTTCTGTATTTATCTTTGATACTTATCTTTTTCCTGAAGGTGGAATTTCAAGATTTTCATTGATATCTCAAACCCCAGCAGCAATAAACCCGCACAGGAGGAGTCTGTCTCATACACACACACACACACTCACCTGGAGTCACACAGCACTAATTTTACTGCAGACACTTAGTTAAGAGGGTTTTTGCAGGCTGCAGTCAAACACTGCTGCATGGGCAAAGCTCTCCCTAGGAAGTTAAGCACAGCTCAAAAGTTTTCATTCAGCAAAACAAGAAACAATTTGGCATTCATTCCCACGCAAACACCAATGCACCCTCCTTGGGAGGGACCAATTATTTTCCTTTCCATCCCATGCTCAGGCCAGTCATCCTCTATCACTTGATAAAACACATGAATAGCTGCATTCAGAGCTGTAGCAAACAGAGACAGCTCAGTAAAGCTCTGTAAAAACAGCTCCCCAGAGCACACCACAGAGCTGGTTCCCAACGTGCTTCCCATATGCATGCCCTTTATCCAAAGGAGCCCATGGCTTTGGCAGATGTTGGATGCTTGCAACTAGGTCAGTTTGAACCAGAGTGAGCTGAGGCTAAAGGCCAGGGAGAGAAATTAAACTGCACTCCTGCTCCACAAAGTGTGGCTGTCAAAGAGAGAGCTCCGTGCCTTCTGCTCAAGCAATGATTTCACCACTGGCTAGGCACAAGATCTGACTGGCAGGGTGATGAAATGCCTCGGAGATCAACCGTCAGGAGCGCTTGGAACGTTATTACCGGCAAAAATATTCCAAAATACAGAGCATGTAGGAATTCATGGGGAGGGAGGGAGGCAGACAGGCAGCAAAGTGTTGCCAAGGTATGTGAATCAGCCTTATCGAAACCCTCATCGCTGCGCGGCTGGCATGACTGATCACACTACTGCATCCACCCGAGAGGCACAGGGCTCCAGCTGGAGAACAGAGGCTCCAGCCCTCCCCTCCTCGTGCCATCTGCACCAGCCACCCTCAGCTCTTTAATCCACTGCCCAACGCTGCAGGAGAGCATCTGCAGGTGGGAATCAGCTGGGCTTCTGAAAAGTTGCTGCAAAAATCCTGAGTAACTTCTGCAGCAGGGACGCCTGCAGACTACAAGCAGCATTTCCCCCACTGCCACTGCAGTTGCTGGGAAATTCAAGTCTCCAAAAGCACGCAGGAGTAATTAGATGAAGCCAAATAAATGTGTACACAAAACCTTACACGAATATGCAAATAATAGGGTGTATTCAGCAGCCCCAGAAATTAAAGCAGCAGCGCAGGCTTGTATTTGCATAAACTATGCAGGATATGGCACCGAGTAATTTTGGAACATGTGCATTTTGCAAACAGCAAGCATAATAATAGACAAATATTTTGGAACGTGACATTGATCAAATACTCCCTAAAACTTCACAAGAAGAACCTCAGAGACACTGCACTATTTAAACACAGACATCTACTGCTGGCATCCTGGGGTATTTTCACTGCTGAGTTCTGTGGGAAAAGAATTGGACTTTATATAGATTTTTATCAGCATTTATTATTTATAAAGCCCTGTTGGCAAGCAGAATGTTTTATGAACAAATAAAAGTGAATGATCCTTGCTTAAAAACCACATAATGAATGAATGTATACTTTGTATATACATGCAAGTGGTTGCTGCTAGTCTATTGCACTGTGAACATGGAAAAGGGGAGGTTTTTTACAACTCTAAAAAGAAGTAACAATAGCCACTTCTAAATGTACTGACATGAAAGCCAAGCCCAATCCAAAGTGAGCTCTTCAATCACTCCTGAAAAGCCAAGCCCCTGGCTTATTTTCTTAACAAGCTGAGTTTCTGCCCTCATGGTCTCCCTCAGACAGAATCTGAGGAAACCAACTTGTCACCGTATAAGGCAAAAAAAAGGTTTCTCTTCCTGAGTTACAAATAACTAGGGAAAGTCACACATGCGGCCAAAGAAAGCAGAACTACAATACAGAACTCCCTCACTGCTGACAGGCTAAAATTAGTAGTTTATTCAACTGCTCAGAACTACGCACTGTGCCTGTCCTGTGCAGCATCTCCCTCTTTGCCTGCCCTGCTGTTTGCTCTCCACTTTGTCTCTCTTGCTGCTAATTTGTCCCTCGGGGAGCAGCTCAGGAGCCACCACCGAGCTCCGCTGGTCCCAGGAGCCCGAGCAAATGAATATCCACTTACAGCTACACCTGGGCAACTCTGCAGTGGCTCCCCTGATTCCACCCCACGGCAGCACCTGAGAACAGCACCTGGTGAACAGCACCACGGGACACTCGGTCTGCAAAAACCATTAAGTGCTCTGTGCTTTCCAGCAAGCATCTCTGCTGGTCCTGCTCTCACTCCCATGCAGCACCTGTAAGCACAGTGCTGGGCAGACTGGCTTCAAACACAGATTCACCCTCCAATGACAATTCCACATTTGCATCTGCTCATTGTATGAAGAGCATCGTGGTATTTGCAATGACGGCAGATAAATTATACAGGGAACAGAGGAACACTTGCTCAGTGCAGCTGGGCCACTGCTTATGCATGCTAGGGATTGTTTTGAGTTTAGTTTGCCTTTTTTTTCCCTTTCCCCCCACTGCCCAGTTGTCTGTTACTGCCTGTGGATCCTGCTGGCCATGGAGCTCAGGACACAGACTTGGAGAAAACAGAGAGCAGGTAGAGAGCTGCTGAATTTATCTCATCAGGGAGGAGGGAGGGCTCTGGGAATCGCGGAGCTCTGCGAGGCTGATTCGAGGCTGGGCTGTGTGAAACACAAAGCACGCCCCAGGAGTTGGGGAAAACAGGAAAAGAAACGCGAAACTGGCGAGGAGTGAGCAATGCAAAGGAGTTTGAGGGAAATGCCACGCTGGGGGCTGATGCTGCCGATCCTACGCTCCAACACCCCAGCCAGGCATGCTGATATACATCCCCCTAGCAGATCCATGCATTCCTGGCACACCGGTGCCCACCGGGTGACATCACCCGTGGGCTCTTCCCTGGCTATTACTTTGAGGAAGGATTATCCTACACTCATTCACACTGACAGCTCATTTTGCAAGCAGCTCATCGGAAACAATATATTTACTTGCTAAGGTGTTACTCACATAAAGCAGGCGTGTTCCTGTCAGGCTCCTACAAATTAAGTTATATCCATATATACTCACCTAGGGTATAGAGCTGCTGAATTTATCTCATCAGATGTGATGCAGTTTCCTTTGGAATTACAACTATGTTTCAAACTAAACTTCTGTTTTATTATATGGAGATGAATTCTAATTTCCATTTCATATTAAGAGGGAATATTAACCATGGTTAGTTTAGTCACATACCTTGAAAAATTATAGATCACGTTCAGTACAAATTTGCATAAGTAGTTTGAGCATGTGAAAGAAGCAATGCTAAATGCTGAATACAAGTACCAAATGCAGAGTTCTTACATTTACTGTAGAATATATTATGTGTATGGCCTCAAAAAGCCTCAGAGATTACGAATACATTTCTTTTCCATGGAAACTATAATTCTCAAATCCAGCAAGCTATTTTAAGAAATTTAAATCAACTATACACTTACATCTGCTGGAAGCAGAACATTTCCACAGGCTGTACACTTCAAGGCACAAGCACAGCCGTATGGACATCTTCCCAACTCTTCTACTACACTTCTGCCTCTGACACCACATCTCACTATGCAGATTTAGTGCTAAAGTCTTATTTGGATTGTTCTGCGCCCAGCACCGAGACTTTCGGGGCTGCTGCGCTTCGCACCGCCGCATCACTTAAGAGGATGAGGGAAAGCGGTAACGCGGGAGGCACGAAATAAACGCCCCGCTGGCTTGTGCCGGTATTTATTCAGCGGGAAGCGGGAAGGCTGGCGCTGGAGCCGGGTGCCCGGGCAGCCCGCGTTGGTGCCGGCGCTGCCCGGGCACGGCCGCGCTCCGGGCGCTCGGGAGTCCCGCGGAGCGGCCGCACAAGTTGGGCGGCAGCGGGTGGGTGACCCCTGGGCGCTGCTGAGTCATTTCAGCCGCCCAACGCCGGGCTGCCCTGACCCCCCCGGGCTGGGGGCTGCCCGCAGAGCCGCGGAAACTTCCCCCGCGCCCCGCCGCACTCACCAGGTAGGCTCCCACCGTGCCCTGGGCCAGCATCAGGGCGCACTCGGACACCAGGAAGAGCTGGATGCTGGAGAAGCAGGAGACCTTCCTCCGCCGCCTGCGCTGCCGCGGCGCGCCGGCCCCCGGGAGCTCGCTGCCGCCGCCGCCGCCCGCCGAGCCCCGCTTCCCCGGCATCCTCCCGGGCGCCGCCGCTCCGCCGCCGCGGGATGGCGGGCCCCGCGGCTGCTCCGCGCCTTCCTCCTCCTCCTCCTCCTCCGCCTCCTCCTCGGGGTGCCAATCACAGCGGCAACCCGCGGCTGCCTCTCCGCCCGCGGGCTACTGCCATGGCCAGCTCGCCGCCGCCTCCGCCGCCGCCTCCTCGCTTCTCTCCTCCCCTCGCCCGGCCGCGCTCCCTCTCTCCGCCGGCTCCGCGCAGGCCGAATCCGCGTCCCCGCCGGCGAGGGGCGGGGAACGCGAGGGGCTGGGGCTGGGGCCGGGGCTGGCGGCGGCTCCGCGGCGGGCGGGGCGGCCCCGTTCCTGTCCCCGTCCCCGTTCCCGTCCCGGGCTGCGAGCCCGCCGCCCCTGCCCCGCGCTCCGGGCGGCGGAGCGAGCGGCGATGCTCCCGCACGGCGCCGGCTGCGCGGGCTCTGCCCGCAGGTGGAGGGCAGGATGCCCCCTCATCCTCCCGGCCGGCTCCCTGCCCGTGCATGTCCCCCCTTCCATTCGGTTTTAGGGACCTCTTTGCAAAGGGAAACGGAGGCGCCACAAAGATTAAATAAATGTTAGAAGAAACGAGCGGCTGGAGGTGACTCGCGTCGCACCGCCGCTGCCATGTGCGCCAGGCTTGGCAGTGCTTGGTGCGCCGGGCACCTGCCATCCGTGGTGCCCTTTGTGGTCAGCCCCACCTCGAGTTCTAATTTCAGGAGATGTCTTCTCTTAAAAACCACTAATCTTCACTTCTACTATTACAGATCGCATTCCTTGTCGGCGTAATTGCAAAACCTGATCTGTTTCACTCTTGAGATGCACTTTTCTTGTTCATTTCTGGATCCACACTGGGGGCTGCTGTTCTACTTCCTTGTGTTATTAAACTCCAAGTTATATGGAACTTTAAATCCATGATTCATTTAGTACTGGGATGCCCATGGCCTTCAAGAGGAAGAAGTTTTTGTGGAGATGCAGGTTATGCTTTTTAGAAATACCCCATGATTAGTATCCTATATTTCATTTTCATTTAGTACTGGGATACTCATGGCCTTTGAGAGGAAGAAGTTTTTGTGGAAGCAAAGGTTACATTTTTAAGAGATACCCCACGATTTGCATCCTAAATTTCATTTTCAAAGGTAGTTGAGGCTTTGAAGCTACTGAACACCTTAGAAGATATCTTTGAAAATGGAACTTAGGACCATTCTAATTTTCAGAGCATAAACCATTCAGCACCAGGAAGTCAAGAGAACTGATATTCTGAATGAACCCTTTTTTCTTCCCATATCCTTTCTGAGTTTCTTCTCCCAGAATATTATCACCTCTTGGGGGCTTTGTATTTTGGCCTGTTTTTATGTGAGTAACCTTATTAAACACGATGCTGAAAATCTCTGAGCGGTGTCTCCACCCAGGCTGATGAATCTTTATTGGTGCACATTGCAGAACTGCAAACCATTGCTGAAGAGAAAATGCAGAGACCTGGCACAGTCCGTCACTGCCCTTCGCTCATCAGCTGCCAACAGGTCCCTCCCAAGCTGAACTTTGTCTTGCCACAGCTTTTCCAGCTGGTCTGTGCCACATCTACAGGAGTCAATAGTCCGCTCCACCTCAGGGGCACAGCCTCCACTATTAATGGCCTGAGGCATCGTTATCAAATAATTAGTGAGGAGAACAGCCCGGTGCTTGTAGATGAGTGGTCTTAATTTTAATGAGATACTCATCAGTCCTCCAGACATTGCAAGGCTCACAAGATGAGAATTAGAAGTTACCTGGGGCCTCAGCTCCCAAGGTTTTTGCATGAGCCCATGAGAAACTGGCTCTTCCATACAGGTTTCTGCCAGTCCATAAGGTGTTTGTTTTCCATCCTGAAAAAACTGGTTCTTCCACCAGAAAAACCCCAAAAAGGCAAGTGTTCTGGAAATCTCTTTAGACAACAAAAGTGCTCATCGCCTTCCTAAAATGTTTATTTAGGCACCTCTTCTGTAAAAATCCTGAAGTTGGGAAGCTAGCAAGGTCTCTATCTCTAGATGGGTGAATTCACAGACTAATTCAATTAGTGTGGCTAGACAGATGCTTTGCTCCAGGTGGATGCTGCAGTGCGTGATAAACAGGATGGACAAGCTCACAGACTTTTAAATAGGTGAAACCAGAGTGGTGTCTCTTAAAATACTTGAACATACAGAGTTATGCTAGGGGAAGTCTTAAGATTTATTGAAAAAAACCTATCCAACAGAACCAATAGAGATTTTTGGGGCATTCTGGTCTTCCCAGTCATCTTTTGCCTGCTCTAGGTTAGATGCTAAAGATCTAAAAACTCATCTAACTCATGGAGTATATATCTGGAGGCAGAAGTAAACTTCCGCACGTGCTACTGCAGTTACCAATATTCAAGTTGATGCTTTAAAGCTCTTCAGAATATATATAATGTATGCAAATGACATCATGTGTCTCGATCACATCTTCGACATCCTGTTGGAAGAGTTTGTTCAGGCTGATACACTGCTTGTCTTTCACAAGGAAAACAGCTGCTAGAAAAATTTGACTCTAATACTAATTATCTGAAACATCTGGTTGCTTGGTTTATTGCAGCAGAATACAATTTTCAGTTCGGTTTCTGTCCAGAAGAGACAGAATGCCTGGGTTTTTTTCTCTTATTTATGTTGTATACCCACACTTTTTTCCTTTAGGAAAAATTCCTCTTGGGTTGCTCTGCTGAAAGAAAGAATGAGAGTCTTGCATCTCCACTCCATTGGTAGACCTGAGTTTGCTTTTTGCCACCTCGAAACAGACCACATTCCTGAGAGATCTCAGTAGCATGCTTCAGGGATGGACAAGTGACCTGGTTGGATTTAATAGTTAATTATTGCTATACCCAAACAGCTTTTCTGGCCTAAATTGACTCAGCTTTAACTACTAATGTGTGGAATACTAATGTTCTTGGATTATCATTAGCCTAGAATAAAAAATTACTCTACAGCTAGAATAGTCCCTTCTCCTCAGGGCTTGGCAGTTTTGCCAACATAGTTCTCAGCTCTTTCCACATCCAAAGCAAGCATTTTCCCCACAGTAATTTCTACTAAAGCATCTTGCAGATACCTTGTCAGGTTTTCATAAACACTCTGAGATTCATTGCTGGCAGGCAGCGTGCTGCCCCAGATAAGGATGGGCACTCCAACCTTAAACCAGCCAATTTTAAACCAACCAGTTTTAAATCTCCTGAGACCATCTCATCACACCTTGGCTCTGGACATCTCCTTGCTCCTGGGCTTGTGGCAACATTCACCTCTGGGTAACCTTAGCAGGCAGAGTTTTCTTGTCCCATCACCACGCTGAAACAATTTCTGCTTTAGTTCACTTTCCCCCCTCCTGTTCATGGTTAATATTACTCCAAATTAGCTGTGTAATCTTGATGCTAGGCAGGCACAACGTTTTTGATCCATATTCAGAGTCATTGCCTGTTGTTTGGCACTGAAGAACTGAGGGAGAGCTGTGCAGGGTGAGGACCTTAGTGAAGTACTTGACTGGTATCTTACACCTCAAGGGGCAAAAGTGCAAACTGAAAATCTAAGCTTGACCATCAGCAGTGTGGGTAACAGGAGAAGGAGCAGGAGAGGATGATTTCCCTTCAGCAGAGCTGGTGGAAACCACTCCTGTGCAATGTGCCAAAGCAAGCAGCTGAGCTCTGTCATTAGGCATCTCTACAATTGCCATTGGAATCGTATTCCCAAACCTTCCAGACATATTTTACAGTCCAGGGAGCTAATGTGTGCCTCACCCAGTGCAGCCCCAGTGCAGCACTGTTACCTATTCCTGCTGAGGATGTAGTAGGGAAAAAAACCCAATAACAGATGCTAAGAGAAAATGATGGTCTTACAGAAGAATTGTGATATATATTTAAAAAAAAAACCACAAAACAACCAAAGCAGTGCTGCAACCATTGTTGCCTTTAACATTGCAACCATAACTGTTGACTTCTGCCACCAAAACTTTTCTGGATGTTCTCTGCAGGGTGACTGCACTTCATTGCTCCCTTCTCCACTGCTGTAGGTCAGAGCAGCTATTGCAGCCTGATGCTCACCTCAGTGCCTGCATCCTCACCCCTGCCCGTGGCTATGCTTTCAGACAGGTGCTTGTGCTCTCCTGCCCCGTGGCCCTGGGTGCCAGGCTGTAAATCGCTGCTAATCTGAGATAATTGCAAGGGTGACTGAGGAGCATCATGGTGATGCCCTGGGGGCATGCTTGCTCAGTCTGCCGGGTTCTGACACCGGATCTGCCCCTTGCTCTGGCAGAGAAGATGCTCTCACCTGGCTGCGAGGATGTGCACCCCTGCATTAAGTACAGCAGAATAATGCCCCTGAGAGGTTTGCATTCTGCCCCGTTCAAAATCCCACCAGTGAAGTTAAGAATCAGGCACAGCTGTCTCAGACACCAGTCTCAGACTACATTTGGGTTTCTTTCCAGGACAGTGTATCTGTGTTCGGGCCAGTTTTCATTTGCTTTAAGCCATTTGGATGAAAGGAGAGCTCATGTGCTGCCAAAGCAGATTTGCATGTAATGTAAATCATATCCCCTTGGCACCAGATCTGCACCCCTGACTGGTCCTGCCTGGTGCATTTGTCTGGGGGAAGGCTTACGTAGTAAGACAACAAGGAATAACTTCAGATATGTTCAAAGTACAAGGAAGAAAATGTAAATAAATATGAGATCCCAGGGCTCTGGCCAAGAGGCTTTTCCTTGGGATGGCTTTGAAATGATGTTTTTGTGATTCTCCAGTGCAAAACCCTGTGGAACAGCTGGCACAGGAGGGAGGAGACAGGAAGGGATTTAAATCACCTACCAGTGCAGAATGGGGGTGTAAGTGTGCCCAGCAGCCAAGGGTGTGTGGCAGTGAGGAGAACTGAGACTGGGGCAGCTTGTTGATGTATCAGCAGCTGTCCTTTCCAAGATACCATGACACTAACAGTTTTAAAGCAATTTCTTTCTATAAACACTTCTGGCTTTACTGCCTTGCTATTTTGAGTCCTGCTGGAGACTTGGACTCATTAAAAAGGCATTTCCTTTGGACAAGCAGATTAGATAGCTGTTCCTTCCCCCACATGATGAAAGGATGGAGAACACCTCACTGAAGCTAAAAAATGCAGAAAATTAGGACATTAATTTAACAAGAGGTCAAGGCTCACCTTGAAATCTCCACCTATAAAAAAGAGTTAACAAAAAGAGGATATTCCTAAATGCAAGAATTGGGTGTCTTGTCTACAATCCACATTGCATAAACCTGGCTCCTAAACTCTAATTATGGTTTCCCAAATAAATGAGACTTGCATCTGAAGGCAGCTGAGTAATCTCCAGTGCCACTGACTCCATGAGACCTGAGGGCATGCAACACTTTTGCAGCAGAGCTAGGCACCCAGCAGGATCATGGTCTAAATGGAAATCCCAATGACTTTTGAATTAAAGCAATGTCATTTAGCAAACACAGTATAATTGTGAAGTACCTGCAAATATTGACATCAGCCTAACGCCTCATTTAGTAGGAAAGTTAATTTGCAGAATCAGAAAATGAAAAGTAAATTACTGGACAATAGACTGCTGCTTTCCTGACTATTAATCAGCATCCCATAAAGCAATGCTTGTCCAAATGGTAAGTCAATATACAATAAAAATATTTAATTTCTTTTTGTAAGGATGAGACCTTGAAACTCTTAATTCTAAAAGATAATTCTATTTAGTCAAAAAAAAAGGAATGTCATCTGTATTTTATACATTGATGTACCTTTGTGAAACAACTAAGATACTCACTGTAGTAACACATTATTACAAATGTTCTGCTTTCCTGTCACTGTGACACTCTGAAAAATATTCTTGGCCAGACCTGTCCATGGCTGATGATGCAGCAGAAGGCAATGTTCCCTGGAGTCTGCAAGAATTCATCTTCCAGGTGGTGGGAGAACGGGAGGAGTGATGGTGACATCTTTTGTGTGGGAAGTCACGCCAAGCTCTCACACAATCACAGTTGCTGGTGACACACAGACACTTCTGCCCAGCTCTGGGCATCAATATTAGTGGGTCAGCCCAAAGTTCATTGCTCTGATTTAATTTTGACCCCTTACTTGGTAGTTTTTGTGGTGATAGCTTGACCCAATTTGCTCCTTCTATGTGTCCACCTTGTGAGTAAGTTCCTCTAATGGCAAAACGTAGCAGAGCTTTTATATGAGTTTGTGAAGCACTTTGGACCAAGGGAGCTATAAACACTTTGTAAGCAAGTGGAGTTTCACCCAGACACTGAACAGTTGTGCCCTGACACTTCTTGCTAGATAATGCCTTGATGGACCCATACTTGTAAATCAGACTGTCCCCTTGGTAAAGAAGTTGTTTACAGTGATGCTCAGTGGCATCCTGAAACCCAGCCATGGGTGCATCTGCTGACTTCCCCTGGAGCCTTTTATTTACTGTCCATGACCACGTTCTCAGTGGATCTCTCAGCTCGGTGTGAATACTTTCAATGAAACACTGCTTGCTTTCAGCCCAGTCATATTTTTTTTTCTCAAGACATAATGTAGAGCATTGTATTTGTCTCACTGTACTAGTTCCTGGGTTTGTTGAAATGAATGTTGTATCTCTTTGAAGAATAGATTTTATTAACATCTCTGAGCTGGTAAAAACCTGGCTTAGGGCTTTTCTGGATTAGCTGTTTCTTGCGAATGGAAGAGAGTTTCCTGTGTGATTTTGTGGTGAATCTGTAGTACCAGGGTCTCTCTGACACACACTGTAGTCACAGATTAACTGAGCCACTGTGAAAGATGCTCCATCTCTCAGGCTGAGGAAGAGGTGTTCATGAGAGAGTGGGAAGCTGAATAATTACAGATGATAATTAAAATAGTGGCCTATGCTGTCCATAAAAGAATCAAGGCAATCAGCAAACACAAAGTAAGATAGACAGAAAAGAGAAGAACTTCACTGATGGCATTGTGATGTTGTGGAGCAGCTCTTCAAAACAAAACCAGCTCCCATAAACCAGCCTTTTATTGTCTTTTTTTATTTTTTTGTTTGTTTGTTTGTTTGTTGTTGTCTGTTGTGGTTTTTTTTTTTTTTTTTTTTTTTTTTTGTTTTTGGGGTTTTTTTTGTTTTTTTTTTTTGGCCAGAACTGAGTTTTCTTACCCCCTCAACTGCTGCATGACCCCAGTTCAATTCAATAAGTTCATCTTAGGAGCAGCTAACAGTGTTGTTGGGTGTTACTCTATATACTTATGTAATTTCAGTTGGGTGAGCTTGATGTAAAAGAACACCCTTTTGTCACCTTAGCTGTCCCAGTGCCTCTGGGTACCTTAAGGTCAGCCACAATCTGTTTTGGCTGGACACATAACCCTGAGTTGAGCTTTTAGGTTCATGTAGATTACTCACAATGTGCCTTTGAAAAATGGCAGCGATATGAATGTATAGTGAGCATTTTGGCCAAAATTAAATGTTTTTATTTTGTCTTATACTCTACTGTAATAGCCTGCTATAACTGAGTTTCAGCATTTTTGACAACATTTGGTCCTCAAAGGTTTGCACACAGGCAAATGGAAGCAAGTAGGAACATCAAGAATGGAATTGAATTTTTTTTTGAACTTATTTTATTGGAGGTTTAGTGGTTTATTGTGCTTTATTGGTTCAAGCTTTTCGAATTAAGAGAATCCCTAAATTATTTCATGTCTATGTGAAAATGAAATGTCTATAACAGCCTCTTGTGGTACGTAATGTCTGAGTACACAAACTGATATTTAAGGCAATAGTCATCTGATATAAAGACTCAGCTGTGTTGAGCCTTTATTGAAGTCCTTGCAGAGCATTCCTGAGGTCTGCAGGCAAACTTTATCCAAAGAGCACCAGAGTCTTGCTGCTTTTCATCCCTGTGGTCATAGAGGCTGAACTTCCCCTTATGAAGGATCCTTGCAATGTTTGGTATGAAGGAGTGCAATATCTCTGAAGCAATGATAGAAATGCAGTGATAGAAATGCAGGACCCAGGAATGCAGGGGAGAGAGGGGTTGTTGACCTCACTGGAACTTAGCTAAGTCAGTGAAAGATAAAGGGAATTCACTTGCTCTTGGCCTGACCTCCAACATGAAAACAGGGCAGTGCAATGGGCAGTCAAAGAATAAAACCAAGTTATTTGAAAGTGCCTTGGTAAAGCAGTGAAGAGTTGCTCTACTTGACCTTAAAAATAAGCAAGGCCCTCAAGGAAAAAATGTCCAATTCATTTGCTTACTGTGAAGCAAACAGAGCCCATAGTTTCTTTGACATAACAGAACAACTCACCTGTTAAAAAAAAAGTCAGGGAAAAGAAGGTGTCATTAAAGGAGATTTGTGAGCTTGTTATCTTGAGGCTTGATGCTAATTCTAGAGTGTTCAATAAGCATGGAGAAAATGGAGCAACAGGAAAGGCAAAGCCTGACAGGTTCTTAACAGCGTTACATTCCTGCTCCACTTTTCATTGCTATTTTAAAAAGAAAATAATTGGGTTACAGGAAATATCCTGAAAGCTCTCACATGAATGTTTGCTCTTTGGGTAGAGTGGCCTGCAGGTGAGCCCTCAGCAGTTATTTTTCATTGAGAAAAAGACACAATTTCAATCTCCTATATTTTTGTGGTATGAAGGGCTGTCCACAAGCCAAGAATGGCATTCTGCTAATGCTGAGGGTGCAGTAGTGAGGTTTGGATGCTAATTATTATCTCACATCAGAGCACGGGATGGCTAGTTCAAATGGATTTAAAAATAAATAATCTCCCACTACTCATTAAAATGTCCTTCCTCTCTAGACCAAGAAACTAGCTCTAGCCTTTTATACTTATGGTGGGACATCAAGAGATAGGATTCATTCTGCCACTAAAATTGTTCATCTTCCCAGAAGAGACCATATGCACCTACCCAGGAAAGTTACAGACAGGATCTAATCTAGAGAAGGAAATGACCTTGAGATGTTGTTTACAGGATATTCCCTAGAGCTCAGTGGGATCTGGTGCCATGAAGACACCACAAGGATGGGAGTTAATTCCCACTGCCTAACAACAAACATTGACACTGTCATTCAGGATCCAGCTTTGCACCTCTACCTTAGCTCCCTTTCTGACTTTCAAAGTCTCTTTTCTGAGAGAAACATCCTAACTGTCAATTATGAGGGATATGTTAGGCTGCATAATTAGGATGAAGGACAGCTGTTCAGAAGGCAACTATTATTTTTATTTTTCTATGGTAATATCAAACTCTCCTGTGAATCAATCATAAATGTCTCTCCAGTGATTTATGACCAGTATGTGAAAGCTGAGAGATGGCTTGAATGCAGATTTTGTTATAAATTATTTCCTTGAGTTTTTGTCCCAAATGCAATAATTTACTAGTATTAATAGTCTGTGCACATCACATTGAGGCAAAATGGAGCATGGCACTTTAAGACAACCCCTGTACTCAACAAAACTTCCTCCATGTGGACATGTATCATTACTCTTTTCACAAGAAGTATCTTGATTCTTTCCTTTTGTACATAATTAAAAATGCCTTTCTGGAACAGAGAACTGAAGTAGTTAATTTACTGAGAGGATGAGAATTAAGGCCTTTACAAAATATATGGCTTTTTAAATATTCAGCTTTGCTGACTGACATAAATGGCAGCAATGCCCACCTGGTTTGCTGAGGACTGGAGTTCTGGAGGTGCTGCTTTCTCCTGAACAAAGGCTCAGTCTCAGCTCTCCTCTAATGGAGATTATTTTACCACCTGGACAAGACAATATGATGATGATTATTCAAGAGAGTGATTGTCACTGCAGTCATTCCATTGTATCAACATGCCTTTTCTCAATCAAGCTGAACAGACCTTCCATGAACTATTGCTGTTGTTTGCTTGAGAAAAGCTCATTACCAGGGCTGATCAAGAGAGATGCTTCAACCATAATAAATACACGGATTTCTGTGAAACTCAGCTTTTTATGCCATTTTTTATTAAAAGCAGTATATTTTGATTACTGGATTTTCTATTAGAATTCTCCTTTCAGTAAGTAAAAATTACAAGGATAATTTTAATATATTTACCTAAAGTCTTCTCTCCGTTTTTTTGGGAAGGTCAATAAAATGCGTCCATTTTACATTTCAAAAGGAAAACAGACTTCAGGATAGCTGTCAAATTGCTTTCTCTATCTTGATTATTTAACCATCAGAATGTATCTTGCATCTCCTCCTGTGCTATGAATTAGCCTGATACCACCAACACCACCACAGTTTTCACATCCTTCTGAGCTTTTTGTGGGTTTAGGTTTCCTAAAAGAAGCATTAGAGGGACACATTTCCATGCTGTCTGTGATTTATGAGTAGGTTTTATTTGTGGGGAGATTAAATTGTGGTAGGGTTTGGTCTGATTGGGTTTCCACGATAGCCTCTGATTAGTTTTAATACAGGTAACCCTCACAGTAAATCAAGTGTGTCTCAGCTGATCTACAGCAAAGTGAAGCTGTGACTCATTACCTGGTGAAGCAGCCTTTCCTCAGACTGTAACTCGTTAAACTGAGGGAGTTATTTACGACCCTCCTTGCAGCCACCCTAGCTGATGGTGTCATTTAGGGAACCTGGATGATCCATATGGAATGTGAAATATTTGATGGTTCGTAGATAACTCATTAGGGTCTGAACAAATTCAAAGTATGCTTTCCCAGGGAAAGCTCATCTGGGTGATGAATGTGGCCATCTCTGGGCTCCAGGGGTCTCCTGGAAGCACAAAGAATGTCTCCTGCTTTTGCCCAAGGTTGATGTACATAAGGTTTTCTTGGAAACTTGTTAACTCTGTGACCTGCAAAGTGTAATGAAGAAAGGATTTTTTTTTCCCAAGTCAAGGATGTGAGTCGTGTAGAAATAGCACAAGAACAGACCTCAAGCTGGAGTTGTCATTGTTGAAAGTAAAAGATTCTTGACCTTGGAATCTTGGTTAATGCAAGCCTGAGGGCATGCAAGGCTTAGGCACTGCAGAGCATCTGAACCCAGGCCTAAGGATCAGATTTACAGCAGCACTTGGGTCAGTTTGTCATCTCTCTGTTGTTCAGCATCTGCAATATATTCCTTTATGCTTCTTTCTTTCTGCCACTCCTTGGTGTCTATACTAATGAAGCATCAGTGCTCACAATCACTCCTTGAATTCATTCACCATCGAGCCGTTCTGGAAAGCTCATGGCTGCACCATCACATTTACACTTCAGCAGCAACTCCAGCCCCCAAACCCCTCTGTGCCCACCAGCCAGCTGGGCCCTCTCTCCTGAGCAGCCATTCCAGGAGGATCCTGGCCATCCTCTTTGAAATATGTTTTATTGTCCCTTGGACACCCGTCTGTCACTTGGATGGAGCAGGCTGAGACAAGGGCTGCACTCATGCTTGCTGTTAAGTGGCTAATGCACGGGGGAGGCAGAGGGGGATATTAAATAATAATGACAATAATAATACATCTGATAGAGTTCTGTTCCACTTTAGCACTAAATGGAAAGCTGAAAGCCTCCCTATGGATCTTTTCCATCTCCTGCACCAATGGTTGTAACAGATGCATCAGTTTAAATTTATGACTTGCATGACAAATAAGACTGATACATGTGTTTAGAAAATCTGTGCCCAACTGGCATGTTTTGATTAGCTGCAAACGATGACACTGCCATGTCTGTAATGCAACTTATAAAAGGCATAGATGTGGTCCACTTTTTCAGTTGGAGTAAGACAACATAGATCTTTTAATGTGATATCTGTCCTTTACTTCCAACTTTATGAAAATCTTGTGAAATAAAAATAAAAGCAATGAACTTTCTTGTCTGATTTTAAGAATACCCACAAACAACAAAGAATTAGTAAAACCCAAAAGAGGAACGAGGAAACACTGAAGATGAAAACCACTGATCCATTTAAGCACAGATGAAATGATTTGACAATGTGCGGGAAAGGAATATTAAACAGATACAAGCTATTAATTTTCACTGAGGGTCAGCCTGGGAGCTTGAGTAGCACCTGAGATTCAGGTTAACCCTTCACAGTGGGGAGGACCTCACCATCAATCAAAGGTTCTTACTTGGAAGATGTTGATACTGCTCATGCAATAACTGCAAAATGTTTTGGACAGGTGATAATGTTTGTAGAAGGGAAGGATAGTTTGGAAGGTGAAAAAAGCTCAAAGATTACAAGAAAGGCTAGCAAATGGCAAAATTAGCATGGAAAAATATTGATTCCTTTCATTTATTTCTTACAGGGAGAGGACAATGAGGGGTGAGACTGGTTTCAATGAAAAATAGTTTCTGCTATCAGGACCTCTCATGGGAACAGAGACCTTCCAGCTCATAGGGCAGCTGTTAACACTGCAAACTCCCTGTGGGCTGGGCCCTCCTGGCCATTTTTAATGTCTGTGTGCTCCCAGACAATTTGAGCATCTTCCATCTTCAGCATCACATGAAGCCTTTACAGGAGTTCACAATGTCACTGGCTCATCCCTCCTTTTGAGGTTCAAACTCTGCTCAGTGCTTTTGGAGGGGAATGAGGTTGCTAGGAAGAGCTGTGCAAGCAGTTAATGTGAGGAATTTCAGCCTTGATACCTCTGTTCTGAGCACTCCTTCACCTAAAACTGAGCATTTACCTCCTCTCAGCTGCCTATGCAGCCAACTTTTTGTCCTTGTCCTTAGAAAAACCCCAACATTAAACTGTACAACAAATCACTGCACTTGTCCACAGGGAACAGTAAATGCTACTCTACTCATACCTTACTCCTTCAACAATCCTATTTTAAGTGCTAGAAATGATGATGTGAATACCTCTATATCAGCATTTTCTATCATGATTAAGGCTATGCCAGTCACCATAAAGGTCACCATGTGATAGACTACAGACCACAGGCCCCCACCAGCCAGTGTGACGAACACATTAAATATTGGATTGCAGTTTGGTCAAGTGGCTGGTGTAGTGTGAGAAATGAAATCAATACTCACCCTGGTGAGAAATGATAGAAATGAGCATTCACCCTCAGCCACGTTCAGATGGCTGTGAGTCTGGAGTGCCATATTTTCATGTTTATAACCTAGATGTTGCGTTAAAAATTGCCCTGAAACTCAGTAGTATTGGCAAGACTGAGCACTTATTCCTTCAAGCCTTTCTTCAACTTTATCAATGCCCTTGATTTTTGAAGCAGCAGTTATCTCTGTGGAGGTCTTGACTCATCCTGCCCCAGCCATAGGGGAGGGACCTCTTCTACCAATTCCAACAGAACAAACTATTCTAGGGAAGATTCAGCTTCTTCTGCCTGGAAAAAAATACACCCAACAGGATGTTGTAGCTGTTTATTGTATTGGAGATTGTATTTTGTCCCTCGTGCAAGAAATATTCCAGGTACAGCAAGATGCATTTTAATTACTTGCACATCTTGTGGAACAAAAGCCTTTATCCCCCAACCTTTCTCCTTTCCCAATTTCCCCCATTTTTAACATGTTCATTACAATTGTTATTATTGTGGGTAGTATTATTAATATATTTTCTTTTCATTCACTTGTTAAACCGTTCTTTTCTCAACCCACAAGCTTTACCTTTTTTCAATCTTCCTCCCAGTCCTGATGGGGTTAGACCATGTTGCATTTTGTTGAATTAGAATTAAACAGAGATGTTTCTAGACTCAAGGTTGATGTATCAATATCCTCTCTATTTGATCTTCAAAGAAAGTTCAATTTTACTTTTCTACATTTTATTTTTGTTTCAAAGGCGCACCAGTTGAGCATACAAAGAGGGTTTCAGATTGATCTTATTATCTGTTTACAACAGGCTGGTCTTGAGTTCAGAATCATAACTGTTTAAAAAGCATTGAAGTTGTAGTAATGAGTACTGGAGTGTGTTTTATGTGCAACCTTCTGGTCTTGAAAGCAAAACAAAGTGCTTTACCTCTTTTAGCATGTCTGCTCCTCGAATATCTATTTTCCAGGTCAGTCTTAAAAGCAGCCCATTTCTTACAAGAGTAAATCCAATACTGAAGCTGTTAAGTCCAGGATGCTGCTTAAAACTTGGCCCTGTGTGAAAAATAATTAATAATAAGAAATAAAACTGTGTTTGTGTAACCTTTCTGTAGAAGAAGCCACTAATTGATACAGATGCCAGTGCAAAGAAGCACTCGGAAGAAGCATTGATTACAATCCCCACTGGGATAGGGCTCTCTAAAGGTCAATCACTCCTTCTATTAATTGCTTTAAAAATAAGACTTGGAGAAAGCTGCATATGAAATAACGGTGGGATTTTGGCAATCCCTGTTGTAAACTGTGGCAGTGTTTCCATTGGTTTGAGGAGGAGAAAGTTGTGCCATGGCTTGGATGGGCCCTTTTATTCCTCCTGGGTTTGCCTGTAATGAAATTGGCTGGTGAGGAAGGGAACACGGCAGAGAAGTGCCAAAACCACAGGTCTCATTACAGACTGCTGCCCTGAAAACACATTCATTTCAAACACCTCAAAAAGCGCAGGAGAGAAGATTAAGTCTGGGTATGTTTCATTTCTCCAGGCAATTTTTCTTCCTGGGTTACACAAATCTATTCTTTTCGGTTGTTTAATAAAAAAAGTCGCAGAGTGTAATTGTTAAAACGAGCGGTGGGAAATGCAACAGCCTGACAAGAAATTACATGTCTTATTTATCTCCGCTGACATTACTCCTGCAGGAGCTGGGTGCTGGTGGAATGTGTTGCACTGGAACATTTCCCTCTGATGCTGGGCAGTTTCCTCCCCACTGGAAGTCCTGAAGGTAAATGCAAACCCAGGTCTGAATTAACCTGTGAATCTTGCCAGAGATTGATGCCCCTCTGCGCCCTTGCTGTTAATGCTGGGGAAGAAATGAAGCAGGTCAGGCAGAACTGGAGCTCTGTGGGTGGCCTCCTGACTGCAGGAAAAATTAAATCAAAGCTCAAGGAATAGTTATCCCTGGGGAAGAGGGTTGGTGCTCACAGGTTTTCTCTGTGGATGCCTGAAAAGCTGCCCAAGCACAGTGCACAGTGCACAACGAGCTTTGGCTGAAATAGAGATGGAAACAGATAAGACAACAAGAAAAAAAAATTGGTTTTAGTACATTTATTTCATGGAAGTGGCAGTATAAAATCAGATCCTGTTTAACCAGATTGGAATTCTTCTGTGCAATGATTTAACAGCATGCTGATGTGCTGATAGCATTTGCCATCAGCTTAGTTAAATGCTGGTACATGGTGCTCCAGTCCTACAAAAATTCACTCGTTTTCACAGATAGCTATCCAAGGGCATAAAGGCTCTTCTGAGATGGATGGCTTCTTCTTTTGAAGACCCTAGCTACTATTTTGATCAGCACAGTGTAAAAAACCTGAAGGGAATTTAAATTAGATTTAAATTATTTCTTCATTTTGCTGCCATTATGTATATTGGGAGAAAGGGGAATGAGCAAATAATGAACAATATTGCAATTATACCTTCAGAGGGTTTGGCTTATGTAGGGCAACTGGGCCAACAGATGGTGAAAGCAATTTGATGTACAAAAGTATGAAATAACTGATCTGGACAGAAGGATTAAAGTGGGGTGTGGGTATAAATTGAACATGGATCATGAAAAGTATATTGGACTATTATGGGAAATCACTGCAGCCTGAGCACAGATGCTGCAAAAGAGCAAATCAAAGTGCACTGGCACAGTAATAGAAACAAAGACAAAAGGTGAAAACCTTATTGTTTTAGTCCTTTGTCAGTGCTGCAGGCTTTGATCTGCTGGAAGAAGAAATCTGCCTCGAGGGAGAGGAGCTGAAGGATCTGGTGAGGAGCAGAAAGTTCACAGGGCTGGGCCAATTTGCATGGCAAACTACAGTGATATGCTGATTTTAGAGAAACACCTTTAAGGAAGGGCTCCATCGGGGCATTGCATGCCTTAAACTAGCACTGAACAAGACAGAACATCTTATTAGTGTTGGCAAAAGGGCCTGAACGAGGCAGAAAGGCCAGACTGCCTCTTCTGAAGCATAATGCAAGCACAAAATAAGTAAAATGAGGACACACATTTGAGAGCACTTAATGGGAAGCACCAAGTTTTTAGTTGATAATAGCCACTTAATCAAACAGCCTTATGTAAAGTCCTTCTAATCCCAGCTCATCAGCATCACTGGGGTATTCCCAGGACAGGAACACAGTTTTGCTGACAAAGAAGACTGAAAGCAGAAAATTCACACAGTGCTCCTGTCTGTGCTGCTCACATCTAAGGGAATGTGTGCCCCAGACAGGTTGGGATCCCCAAGGAAGCACTGTCCAAGCTGGTTCCCAGGGTGGGCTGGGCATGGTACACACCAAAGTGATTGCACAAATTCAGGAGTCACATCCCTGTTCTGCCCTGCCTTCTGTGCAGCAGGACAGCCCAGCCTGGATGTGCCTCTGGGATGGCCACAGCCACACAGCTAACACACCTCTGTTAAAAAAGCTGTTTACCTGCCTCAGGTGGGTGTTGTGAGGCAGCTGAGAAGGATGGCAATACAATCCCTCCCTCTTTTTAGGAAAGAATGCCTCCTGGTGTCCCCTTACCTGTGCATGACACTGCAGAGCTGACAGCAAAATGCAGGCTCTGGGCATCTTCTGCTGTGACCCAGGGGGGAATTTGGGGGGCTTCCACTGAACTGGTCCATACAGAAGGATCCCTGAAAGGGAAAGTCTGTGGGATACTGAGCTGCTGAAGTAGCTCACTGTTTTTCTGTGTCCAACAAGTGATAAATTGAATATGCTGCCCCAGAAAGCCATGACCAATCCATCTGTCTAAACCCAGAAATACCCTTATGTTCACTGTAAAGCTTTTCTAGCACAAGTGTGGTGCCATGGAGTCCCACTGATCTGAGCTTTCATGGCATTGCTCCCTACCTGGGGAGGATAACAGCTGCCCTGGACCAGCAGCACATCCCACTTTTCCTTATTTCCTTGCTGGCTAAATTGCTTTTGGCTGGACATGTGGTGGATGCAGGATTGCTTCAGTTCATTTCCCACCCATAACTGAGCAAATCAGCCCATTTACTCTTAGAGCTCCCATTAGCAGAACTGATGGAGAGGCATGAGGAAGTTCTTGTTTGCTTTTTCATCCGCTTAGTCACACAGTCCAGAACCAAATTAAACCTTCACCCTAGAAATGTGTCCCATTGTGAGAGGCACTTAATTCCTGCAAGGCTCTTGGAGTGCTGAGGAGTCAGAACAGCACAGCCTGAAGGGCTGAGGCACAGTAAAAACCTGACTTTGGGATTTAATGGCAGAAACAGAAAATAAGAGTGTAGGAGAAAATCAGTTTAGAGGAAGTAAAAATGGATATTTCAAAAAAATAGTCTTCTTCAGCTTTGGATTATTCACCATTATAAACTTTTCTCTGTGTTAAAAAATCACTTCTAGGTCAATTTTTAAGTAAAAATTCCTGTCTCAGTGTGAAGAGACCAGTCTTTTCAGCTTGAAAATATACCCCTGCAACTGGCATGCCTGCACTGAAATATATTGTTTTAACAACGTGTACATGGAAGTTAATACATAAAAACTGCTGCACTCACTTTTTCCAGTCTGTAACGTTAGCCTAAGTCAGCTAATGTGCATTGTCTCACTCCATCTGAATTGCCATATTTTAGGGAAATTTTATTTCCGAAAATAAATCAGGCTGGATCCTTCTCTGGAGGCCCTAAATCCCAAGATTCCAATTTTGTTTTGGCTTCATTTTTATTCCCTTGTTTTGGAAATTTTGGGATGGGTAGACTGGAGAAATTTTCAAACTTGTTTGATCATTTCTTGCTCCTCCTCCTCTCCCCATTTCATGGATTGTCTCCACTCCCCCAGATCCCAGAACCTGCCCCATCTGGAAAGAATGCATCAATCTGGAACACTGGCCAGCAATACATAAGCCAGGAGTAGGAGTAAAGTTATAGTAATTAAGGTGGAGTCCTGAAGGGATAGGTTAGTGTTAGTTAGCTTTGAAAGAAATTGCAAAAGTATGCTCAGACCTTATTAGCAGATATTCCCTGGGTAGAGAAAATATAAGATACCTGAAGAGTTAAGCTGAAAAATAAAAGCTTCAGCAAGGGCTACTCAGGTCTTAGGAAGGACAGAGAAGGATTTAATTTAGATTTAGTCTAGTGAGAATTTTCTGTTGGAGAGATTCTCCCTGCTCTCAGGGCAGGATTCACCAGCCTGCCAGCTCCCCATCCCTGTCTGCAGGTGACACACAGTCCATGGCAAGTATGATGTGCAGGACAGAAATCCCACCCTTGCCACTGAACTGAGGCTGAGGTGCCTACACCAGCAGAGAAAACCTGCTGCATGGGTGCCAAAGGGAAGAATTTAAATGGCTTACACAAAGCATCTAAAATGAAGCAGCAGGGAAAGGCTGGTGGCCCAATGTCCAGCAGACCAGAACTTGTAGCAGAGGAAAAATACTGACAGTTGTTCTGTTAGACATGCAGTATCTTCTGGCTCTCACTTAATTTGGCAGAAAAATAGGATGCACCCCAGCAATGGTGTCAATTCTTGCTCCAATGCCTTCCTCCCCCTAGGGAGGTGCTGAGGAGGGCCCAGTGGCGGCAAAGCCATGTGGATATGCTGCAGACCCTGAGCAAACAGCCATCCCTCCCTCCCCAGCCCCAGGGAAGGACTGGGGTGTCCTGAGCTGGCCTTGCTGCCTGGGCACGGCTCGAGCCTCTCAGAATGCACAGTGTGGATGCTTCTCTAGCTCTCTTTTTGTGCTGGGATTGACAGTGCCCTTGTCCCCAGCGTGAGTGCCACTCTGTCCCAGCAATGCCATGTGTCCCAGTGCTGGGGGAGAGGCTGGGCACGTGCAGGGAGCTCGTGGGGTGAGCAACAATGAGTGCTCATCCTCAAAACGCGGAGGCGGGGGGAGCACAGGAGAAGATGTGACCTCAGCAGATGCTCGATAGGGAGAGGGGGAGGATGTGCACTGCAAGGAACCAAAGTTAGCACAAAAGAGAAAGTGTTAGCCTCGTCACAGCAACAAATGCATTCAGATCTCAGTGGGGGCTGACAGCAGCTCTGCTCTCCCGAACGCCTCAGCACGCTGCTCTTGAGCTCTCCCCTCTGTTCCTCACCCCTCCTGTGCCAGCACAGTGACCTTTCCTCCTTCCCGAGCTCTGGGTGAGCATCCCCACCTGCTCTGCTCCTCCTGCAGAGCAAGCAGCACTCCTGCAGCATTCTGCATCTTCGCAGCGTTTCACGAGCACCAGCACACATCACCTCTCCAGGCCAGCAAATGCTCCTTGACAGAAATTTGTATCTTGCAATTTCAGTAGGAAAGGTTGAAAGGAAATGCTGCTGGCCCTCTGCTCTTGCTGGCCAAAAACCAAATCAAGAGTGGAAAATCCAAACTGGGTATAATGAGAGGAGAAGATTTTGTGCCCTGTTGCACTATTGGTGCAAGAATTCTGGTTAATTGTTAAGAGTTGCTTATGCAGTGTTTCTTTTTATCCATAGACAATGTCTTGCAACATCTCACTGTTAAAAAACTACAATGAAAAATCCCACCATTTTTTGCCTGCAATGTCAATAAAATAGTCTACACAATCTTACATGACCATACTCCCTGATGTCAACACAGATGAAGCATCTATCTTCCTGAAGAAAAAAATATTGTAAAATCTGTCACCTTTAGCAAACAGAGCAGCTTTTTTTTTTTTTTTTTTTCTCCCTGCTGTCTCATCTCTGGAGTACCTCTTGCCTGAATGACTCCAGTTTTGATGATTAACCAGCCCATTTTCAAACACCTAGAAAATGCCTTTCCCAAACAGGGAAGGATTTGGATATTAACTCTAGCAGCGTTGTGCTCAAACACAGACCCATTACTGCTGTTTGTTAATCATCTGGGGAGACAGTGTCTGCAAACAACTGAGCAGGGACTCTCTACAGGGTTTACAGAAGTGTTTATTGCATCTTCTGTACCTTCAGTGAAAGGCAAAATCAGTGCTCATTGATACATGAAGTCTTCAGGCTTCATTTTGGAGTTTTCTGCTGCAGCATAACAAGATGTACTGAAATCCCTTTTGTGTGCTCTGCTGTACCTCCTCAAACTCCTCTTCTCTGGCAGATCAGATGGATGGGGGGCTGCAGCCATTTGCATTTTTAAATAAAGTCAAACACTGTAAAGAGGAGCTTGGCTTTCTGCAACAGTGTGCTGAGCAGTTGGATTTGGTTGTATTTTGGGAGGCTTGAACTCTGCTCCAGTCTATTGCTGAATCTTTTCTGAGCACACTCCCTAGTGCTCTAATAAATATTAAAACCTTTTGCCTTTTCTTCAGCTGAAACTTGGGTGGAGCTGACAGAATCTGGAAGAATCTGACCCAAAGGTTTGACAGAATCATAGACTGGTCCTTGGAAGGCAACTGAAAGATCTGGTTGTAGCCCCTATGCCATGGGCAGGGACTTTCCACCAGGCCAGGTTGCTCAGAGCCCCATCAAGCCTGGAGATAGTTTGGGGTCAGGTTAGGACCAGATATATAAGTGTAAGGATATTTAAATAGAATGATCTCAAGAATCCTCAGAAGCTCTGCAAACAGAAAATCATGATAAAATAAATAAATAAATGCCAGCAAACAAGTGCTAAATTCAAAGAAATCAGAATAAATGTATCCACAGGGGTCAGCTTAGGGAAAAGCCACATAAACTGCAGTGATGTTCCTGCCCTTCTCCTTTCACCCCTTGTTGTTTTGCAGCTACAACCAGAAATGATCAACCCCTTTCCCCAGGCTGAATTCAATCTCCCACCATGTCAGCAGCTGGCACCTCCTCAGCACTCACAGAGACACTTTGGGCACTGCCAAGATTATTTGTATTGCCAGAGGAGGGATTGTTATCCACTGAATAATGAAACCTGTGTCAAATTCAGCTGTCCTTCCAATATTCTGAGCACTTTACCTCTGCCTGTGTCTGAGGGAACTATTTAGTGGCAACGTGGCACAATCTCTACATCCCTGCTGCAGGTTTTGTGTGCTCTAGGTTGAAGCCACCTGAAAAGGAACCTTAAAGAGATGCGACAGATGTTTGAGCTTGTTGATGCATGAATTTTGAGCTGGTGAAGTACAGAAAAACACCCTCCCGGTCTGGAAATGTAGGGACAGTCACAAAGGTTAAAAATTCTATAGTGATGTCATTTGGGCTGGAGTTATAAAACAACCACCATGTTAAGAGGTGTATGCGGAAGTTTTTCAGGTGATCTCAGAGAAGTTTGCATAAGTTCCCTTTCCAGTGATGCTTTATCCAAACACATCCTCACACATGCTGCACAAATCCTGGCAGTTGGCCTGCTGATGGAGAGGGCTGAACACATGGCAGGCACCATGTGTGTGCACTATACTCTGCCCCAAGCTGCTTGAAATCCCAAAAAATTCCAGAGACTTGCAAATGTTACACTAGGTTGGCCATTTCCACCCTATACAGTAATCAGAGTTTTCCCTCCAACTTCTGCCAGTATTTTTAAACAGAGCTGGAGGAGCCTTTTTCTATAAATACTGCACTTCTACACCAGTATTTGAGATTCCAGCTGATTAAATTCTGTCTGTTATGCCACTGTTTTGTTTATTATGTATTAATGCTTTTCACCACCCATTTCATCTCTTTCCCTTCTTGTTATTGCTAAGACACACTCAGATTTTGGAGATTTACAGAAGAAACCTATGTTTTTCCCAAACCAAGAGTCCTGCAGCTCACAGCCTGCAGTGTTTCCAGGCTATAACACAGTCAGCAGGACAGCATGTCAGTCACTAGCACAGGCCAAAAATAGCATGTGTAAGGCCAAACTCAAAGGGCTAAAATGGTGCTCTTAGAGCAGATGTTTAAAAGCTTGTGCACAAGCTCTAGGCTTGTTAGCCAGCCTAAAAACTGCAAAAGGCCTCTTGGAAGGATTAAAACTCTTGGCTAGCACAAGCACCTCTCTGCTGGAGGCACTGGAGATGTGTTTTACTGAAAAATGAAAGTGGTAACCTGGGCTGAAGGGTTGCTCAGAGAGCTCCTTAGCCAGAGGTCCTGAAACCATTCCTGATTTGGGCCAGGTACTCATTAATTGCAAAAGGAGTTTGATCTCAGAAAGGGCTAGGCAGGGGCATTTGTGGCTCAAGAGAACCTCAAAGAGGATGGGATAGAAGAAAAACTACTTGAGAAATGGAGAAATTCTATAAGTAAGAATAAAGATGGGAGATTTTACAAGTGTAAAAGAAAATATATTGAAAAAACATCTGAAGAAAGAAAACTTTTAAGATTCCTAGTTGAGATAACCCCGTGGCAGCACTCAGCAATCCCAGCCTCATCACTTTGCATCCACTCCAACATCTATGGAAGCACCAGGTCCTGACACATTCTCTACAGTGAACAGGAAATATCAATGACTTTGTCTTTTTTCCCATTTTTTCCCTGGTTTTCTAAAAACATGTCCTGATGAACAACCCATCCAGCCTTGCTGTTTCTGCCACACTTTTACTTCTGTGCACTCTCTAGCTACAACTCTGTGTTTTTGGCTTGTTACCATGGCACGGAGGTGCCCTTCTGTGTCATTCACAGTCAGAAACCAGAGGCCCTAAACCTCCACATAACAATTTTACAGCCTAATGTGTGAAAACATGAGCTCATTGGGAAGCAGAGAGCCAGCATTCACCCTGAGCTATGGATGATTTCCTCAGCCATGAAACCTTTGGCCAAGCAGCACCGCTTTTTTTTTCTTTTCTTTTTTCATCATCACAAGAAAAAATATTTGAAGCTTTTCCCAAGTGCCAGATTCTACAAATTACAGGCTGGGAGTTATTATGAGTCTCATTATTCTCCATGCCCTCCTTCCCACACCTATGAAAACCAGCACGTTATAAAAAGGGTTAGTTGGACTCAACAGTGAATGAACAATTTAGCTGAGTAAAGAACAGAGAAGAAATAGATTGGGATAATATGGAGCAGGAAAGCAAAATGAATTTATTTCCCCCAGCCTTAGGTGAAATTAGATGAGTGCTTGGATTGGATACACACTAAGGGAAACCCATGGTGGTGTTTGATCTTGGTCCCACGAAGAACAAGGGTTTTATTCCTGATTAAAAACAATCACTGTAGTATTGGAAATTCCACCCAAATATATAAAATTATTTTTGTTCTCTCTGGCATAGCTGTGTGAGAGCTCTACCAAGGGTAGGTCAGAGAAGGCAGGGTATTGTGGAGCTATTTTCTTGCAGAATAAGGCAGGAAGTGAGAAATTATCATTGTTGTGTCTGAAAAGATCAGGTTAAGTGCTGGAACAGAAATCCACTGAGGAATTAATTTGTAGACTTTGCAGAGAGTAAGGAAATTAAATCTAGCTAAACGAGTTATTCATATTTTTTCCCTTAACAGTAGTAAGCATTAAATCTTGAATTGGGAGTACAGTGAGACACTGACACACCATCAGTGTGTTAACTGGCTCATTCATGCTGGAGCAAGGCTGTGGGTAACAAGGAGCTTTCATTAACAGATTAACTAAAAAGGAAGCAGGTTTTGTTTTTGTTTTTTGGTTTTTTTACCTTTTCCAGCCACTCCAGGGACTGTAGCTTGTTTGAGCTGGGAGGGATGTCCTGGGAGATCTGGTGGTACAGGCAGGTTTCTCTCCTGATGGTGTAGATTCTAGGAATGCTGTCTATGGATTTTACTCTTCCCAATATATTGGCTCTGTGTTCCTGTCATCACCTGAGCTACCTACGTTGTTCTGATTGGTTTGGCACCTGGAAAAAATCTGCTTTCAGGAATGAGGAACCAGCAGTACAATGTGGTGCAGCTGGTGTCATCCTAGGAGTGAGAAAGAAGGCTGGCAGAAAACAAAATTTTGACCTATATAGAGCGATCCATCTGTCCAGGGAAATATTTCTATACTTCCGAGTCAGCTTCTTCCCCTGCTTTACCTTTTGGTGTTCTGACAGAAATTTTCAGTGTTTTTACAAAAAAGGATATTTTCCCCCCTGCTAGAACCCTTTCCACCATTATTATTTCTCAAAACATGGTGCTAGGGAAGGCTTGGCCACCCAAACTTGCCATTCTCATGTGATTTTCAGCAGCTCCCTGGAAACTCCCTTAAGGCTGTCCTGCTCAGTCATTGCATTACCTTCCTGGCTGCTTTTTTCCCCCTTTTTTTTTCCTTTTTCCATTCAGCTGCTTGCAATTCACATGAGCTATTGTATTAATAATCAGACCTTTCCCTTCACCAATCAGACAAACATATGGGATATGAAGCAATAAATGACAAAGCAGCCCCACATCTTTCATACCATCATTGGCCCTCGTGTCTTGCAGGAGGGGAATTTCATCCAGCTGGTTTCATCATGGTTGAGTGATCTTTACTATTAAATGCAGGGCAAAAGCTAAAGATCATGGCACCAGAACCCTTTGTACGGAACGTTACAAATGGCTGGCCTGCAAACGGAACGACATGTCAGAAGATTATATCAAATAAATGAAGATATCACCACAACTACTCATGTGGAGCATAATGTCCCAGACCTTCTCTCTGTTATTCCAAAAGCACTCACATTTCAAAAGAGTGGGGATTTCTTTTCTCTTCCTCGTAGGGGAAACCAATGCCGTAGCACTGCAAACACGATTGTGGTGCGTGCTGCGTGAGAAGCAGACACTGCTGCCTTGGAAACCCTGAAAAGGCCGTGCCTCTGATGCTAGTTTCTCTTTCTCTCACCCTCTAATTATGTAAGCCCCACTCATTTAGGCTTGGACTCAGGCTGCTTTTCCTCCTGGTATCCATTACACCATTAGGCCGCTGCAGTGACAGAGTGACCCGATGGGAGGGTGGAAATACCCCGTGGGTTAATGGAGGCAGCAGGATGTTTTCCCTGGATGAGCATTGCTGGAAATGGGATACAATGGAAGACATGCTCCCCTGTCAGTGGTGGTGCCTGTGCTACAGCAACAAGCACCCCTCCCCTTGCCTTCCAACATCATGGGGGCTGAACTGGTAATTTAGATGTAATTGGGCACCTCTGATTCTGTTTAATGGGGCTCCTGATAAATGGCTCTCCTGCCTAATTGGTACAGTTACCATAGGAGGGCCTGGCCCAAAGTGTGAAGCAATGCAGGCCCCTAACTCCCACTGAAATCAATTACACTGAAATCAATGAGAGTTAAACAGCTGAACAGCTTTTAAAATCTGGCCCTCAGTGCCCCCCAGGGCTGTAATTTATCAAAGCACCAAATAAATGGCATGCCTGGTTGATTTCAATGGGTGTGATTGGTTTATAGGAGTTATTACTGGAAAACCCCCAGCTTTTAATACATGTCCCCTGTTATTTTTCCAGAATTTCAGTCTGTTGATGCACAAGTGCAAAGCAAACGTACTTGAGTTTGACTCTGTTTCAGGAAGGCTGTCAGGTGGAGTCCAGCATTTATTTTGATTTTGACCATGATGAGGAAGGGGACAGAGGATTAGACAGACATCTGCTCTCATCCTATGCAGCCATTTGTGCAAGTTCTTATCAGGGCAATTGATTTGAGGAAAAAAATTCTGCAGTCTTTGCCCATCAAAACTCTCCTGGATATATAACTGGGCATAAAATCAGCAGTGACCTTGAGGATGGAGCCTTTTCTGCATATTACAGTGCTGTGAAACTCTCTGCACACAGAACCAGGAGACTGCCACAAGTGCTTCATTCTTTCAAAGATAATTCAGTTAGGGTGTTCTGGTGCTTGCTGGCATGATCTTGTTGCTCTGTTACAGTTCTAAGCAGGGTACCTTATCTCTAATGACTGTTGTGAAGTGCTTCAGTGTTCTGCATTTCGCAGTAGTACCAGATACTAAACTGTGTCTCAGTCCCTACATCCCTGAGAAATGGAGTTGCATCAGGACTGCTACTGAAAGGACATTTTCTTCTGCAGGTGTCAGTATTTCAGAGCATCCTGCAGGGAGTGGGATGTTAATTAATGTCTGATTTATGTCCCAACATTGTAACACACAATCATTGTGTTTGATAGGTTAATCATAGGACATTGCAGTCAATTTTCTGTCTACCCTTGTATTTCCTATGTGTGTTGATCCTTTGGCTTTAGGGTCTTCTCAGAGGTGTGAGTTGAGAGGCAATTAGAAATTCTCTTTCCTGATGTGAAGGGAGGAGTACAGCATGCCAGGTGGCCTTGGAGGGTGCTGTCCAAACTCACCTTTTAGAATCCCAGAACCCCCAGGATGACAGAAGTGTTATTTATAGACTCTGATGAAAGAACTTAATTTCTTCATTTACAAGGGTGCCTTGTAACCTGTCAAACCAGATGTCAAATGTCAGTCTTTCAGAGTGTGACAAATAATTTCCATTCTGAGATGGCTTTATGTTGCTGATTAGACTGTTGATGGGCCATCAAAGACATCAGATTCTGGCATCTATTCTTGATGACAATATGTAAACTCTTCAGTGATCTACATATTGGCTCAGGGACTGACTTTGTTCTTTCCTGCTCAGAATAGCAGTATTTCCTCACCTCTCCAGAGAATGATATGTTTCTCACTTTTTTTTTTTTTTCTTTGGTGCAGCTTGGACAAAAGGCTTGAAGGTGTGAAGGAAAAGTAGCAACAAGGACTTGCATCACTCATTCCCAACATAACTCGTGTTGGCAGTGTTTGCGTTGTCCTGGTTAACTTGAGTTTGTCACAGCGTGTGGCACGACCTGCTCACAGCTGTGCTGCCAGGGGGAAGCCAGGGTTTTCCTCCTCTTGTGATACCCCAGATTGTTTTTACTTGTGCCAGCCACATAGTTTGCTCCAGCCTAAGGAGACAGTGTGGTTAGTACTGAGGACTGGCTCAAATGCCACTGAAGCCCCATGTGCAAAGGATGAGTCTTGCATACCCCAAAAGACTTGTTGGATGGAAGGCAGATGAAGATACAAGCAGAGTCCAGGTGTAGTGCTTGAAAAATCAGAACACTTCATTCTGTGTGAGAAGAGATACAGGTCCTTGGAAAAGAGACTCCAGCCTCCTTGGAAATCACACTTTGAGTTCCTGCTGAAATGCTCTGTGTGGCTGGGACTGAGCTGCTGCCAAGAGCTGAGATCACAGTTCACCTGGCTTTGTTTTCTCAGAGGTGCCTGGAAGTGGCTCGTTTTAAACAAAAGCAGTGTATGTCTGGACCCACATGCTTTTCTTTCTTTCCTTTTCCACCCTAAATTTCTTCATGCTTTCTTGAGGCAGCAGGCATGGTCTTCCATGTACTTTGACCTGCTATTCCACAAACTGATCTAGGTCACACTCTTCCAGTGCCAGAAACTGAGAAGTACCCATCAGTATCTTGCCTATTAATGATATTACACTTCATGAAGTTCCTTCAGATCTTCCCCACCTGTACTATAACAGACCCCATGTGATGCCTTTTTTCCTTTACTCCTAAACTGATGCATTTCTGACACTGGGAAATGTCTTTGGTGAATTTCTGTATTTCCTAGAATGACCTTTTTGGCATTTTGACCACAGTTTGTGAAAGACCTGAAATGCTTGCAAACTTGTCAAAATGAAGTTAACAGATATGTACATCAATCTATGTTTATTTGTAGCCTGGCAGAGCTCAAACTCCCAGGTTCCAGCCAAAAACTGTCGTTCCAAATGGCTTAACACTAGAATTTCAAGCACCAGAAGGAGGTGAACACATTCAAGAAGGACCTTTTTTGTGTGTTTTTTTAACAACTAAATTATTATTTAATTATTAATTATTTCCTCTCTTTAATTTATTTACTTATATGTTTACAAGGCATTGAGCAGCACACTATTGATTACACAGAGGTCACTCAATATAAGATGGTGTATCTCCATTCCCCTCCATGGCAGCTCACAGAAGCTCCACTCAGGTGGGAATGGAGCCCATGTTAAAGGTGCTGCCATGAGGGCAGTATGAATTTATTTAATTCTTTATTATAAAGTATGCCTGGATCCAAGGATTACTCCAGGGAGTGAAATCGAATCAGCTTAAAAAAGGGAAAAGTGAGAAATCTCAAAATGAATGCAACCCAGCCCTTTCAGATCCTATTTATTTACTTTTTGTTTGTGGGTGGTATTTCCTTCATTTCCCATCAATCATGCCAGCTATTGATATTTTTTCTGTCAGACACTAAGAGTATCAGACTGACTGACACTATCTGTCTATTGACTACCTCGGTTTTCAACCTTTTTGGATTTGCAGCCCCCCTGAGCATTTTCCAGCTGAGGAATTTAAGCCAACTGACACGGATCATTAGCTTGAGTTACTCTTCATGAACCTGTCAGAAGTAAACTAGAAACCTCAGAAGCCTTAGGTAGATAACACTGATTATATAGGATAGATATTTACATAACACCATTGATGTCTCAGGTATAATCAGTCTCTAGCTGGATGAAATAATCGATAGGAAACCTAGCAGAAAATGCAGAATGAGATTGTTCTAGGCATTAGGAAGCCAGACCCATAAATGGATCCATTTTCTGTCTCTCTGGGATGAGACAGAGCTTCTTGAGAGGGCTTTCACCCACTCAGGAGGACAGCTGTGATCCAGGCATCATTTGTATGCTGGGTGGGTGGATGAGGATTTAGGACAGCCCCTACAACCTCTTGCAGCCTTGTGAGATATAGGAGACTCTAGCTCAGGTGGATCCAGTCTCTATATTGAGTATTTACCCCTTGGGCTTTATTACGCTTTATTTAGCACCTGAAATCACGTTGGAGACAAATTCTCTTGGGTCCCTCACTGGAAACTAATTATACTCTCATAAGCCTGCTAATTTAGTGTGTGCTTCCAGCTACTCCAGGCAGGCACCACCTGATGTGCAAGTTATGACTTGCATAATGCTTGGGGACTTAATTTTCACAGGTACCTTTGTGCCTGTTGCATGGAAATCAGCAGGACACCTCACACTGCTCTTTTTTTGCCTTCACATCATTGCTCAAATAAATACAGGAAAATTATGTAGTCATGTGTAGAGACTCAGCATTTCTATGTTTCTCAAATGTCAGTCAGATTTGCTACCTCTGCTAGATTGAAGAGCTTTTTCCCAGCCAAAACCTACAAGCTGAAACTTCAATGGAGATCACATTCAGCAATTTGATGTGGGTTCTTCACAGGCAAGAAGTTCAAGGGCACGTGGATATATGAAGTTGTGTTGGTTTAATTGATAGTTTAACCTAGTTTTGTCAAACTAATTATGGTTTCTGTGAAGGTTTACTTTTCCTCTCTTTAATTTAAGATTAAATTGCTAAGTAGCTGATTTAGGCTGGAATATGATAAAACAATTTCTAAGCAGAAAAACTGTCTTGATATGGAAGGAAAGAACACTGCAAGAGAAAGAACTTCTATCTGTCTTGGTTACACTGTGGTAATTTGTGTGTAGACTAATCCTGGAAAGTTTAAGAGCCATTCCTTTGTGGATACCATGCCCCAGTGATGAAAGAGGAAACTTGCTGTCCACTCATGTTCCAAATGTTTTTATGAGGTGTTAATGAAGCATTTCATCCTTTAATGGGACCACTGGGATTGCAGTTATCTATATTTTATTTTAAGGGTTTTTCATTTTCCAAGGATCAATACCTAGTTCCTAGAAAAGATACAAAAAATTCCAGTAATATAAAGGAGAGAATTACTGAGTACCTTGAGGGCTGCTATGTTGCTAATGAAATCTCCTCTGCAGTGTGAGCCAATTTTAAATTCTCCACAACATTGAACTTCCTTTTCAAGATGCAGAGCAGAAAGAAAAAATCATGTCATGTAACAAATCAAGACAGAAGTGGGGCCAAGTAGCTTATCACACGTGTGTTTGGGATTCAGTCATTTAATAACGCAGCTTCAGTGGTGCTCTGGCAAGTGAGACAAAAAATCCAGTGCACAAGGCAATACAAGAGGCCACTAATACCTCAGAAGGTGATGCCAGGATTTGCTGCTACTTACTCTGCTTGATCTTCTCCAGAAGGGACTTTGTATTTAATAAAAGCAGAAAATGTACTAGACAAAAGATTTTTTTGGCAAGATTTTGCTTTGGTCAGTTGGAATCCAGTTTCCATTACTTCAGGGCTTGGCATGAACAAAAGCTGCAGAACTTAAACGGTTTACAACCCACTTGTTGCATTTTTAGAAAAATGCTTATATATTTTCTGTGCTGTAGTAGTCTGGTTTTAATTGGATATTTTTTGGTACAAAAGACTCACATGGAAAGTTTTTACCCAACAGAGACAGCTATAAGAACAGATCCAGAAAGTGCTGTGGGAAAAGCCACGTTTTCCATGTGTCATTGCAGAGTCCTGTCCCCAAAACAGGTTCATGTCTGTCATCTGGCTCTGTGAACTTTCCAGTGTCATACAGCAAATGTGCTTTTCTTTTCCTACCTCAAACCATCTGGAAAAGCTGTTCCCAGCTGCTGTGTAAAACATAGTAGGAGAGGCTGTGAATTTTCAGAAAAGGTTTTTCCCTGTGCTACTTTTGGCTGGAGTAAAATTTGTTTTCTTCACAGTAGCCAGTGTATGGCTGCTTTGGATTTGTACTGTTGATAACCCAGGGATGATTTTTTTCTTGCTGAATGGTGCATATACACAGCCAAGGGCTTTCCTTCTTCTTACCCCATCAGTGTGCAGGATTGGGATACAAGAAATTAGGAGGGGACACAACTAGGACAGCTGTCCCCAGCTTATCCAAGGGATATCCCAGACTGTGTGGAGTCATGGTCAGCGTACAGAGCTGGGGAAAAAGGAGGAAGGAGAGGACATTCAAAGTGATGGTGTTTGTCTTCCTACATCATCATTACATCTGATGGGGATGGCTGAACACCTGCCGGCCCTTGGAAAGTGGCAAGTGAATTACTTGTTTTGCTTTTTTATTTGCATGCACGGCTTCTGATTTACCTAATTCCCTGTCTTCATCTCAATCCACAAGTTTTCTCACTTTTGATTCTCTCTTCCATCCCACTGGGTGGAAGCAAGAGGCTGTGTGGGGTTTAGTTGCCATTTGGGGTTAAACCACAGCATTCCCCATCAAATATTTTCCAATTCAGCAAAAAAGAAGCACCTCAATCTGCTGTAATTCCCATGCAAATCCACAAACTATCCAAATGAACCTTCCTTACCAGCCATGCCCAAACAGTGCCTGGTTTTGTGTAGGACTGGCTCCTCAGAAGGCCTTCTGGCAGCCCTGGTAATGCTTTGCTTGGCAGCAGCTCTATTTTAGATTTGTTTTTATTAAAAATTATGGCACATACCCCAGAACAAGAATTTCGGCCTCTAAATTATGGTGCTGCACTGATGTGGTGGCTGCATTTTTTCTAACTCCAGTAACAGGATCCTTGTACATGTGGTGGGTAACATTTTTTGTAAAGATTTTCCCCAATCATTTGAGATTTCAGAAGGGGATACATGATTTTCCTGCACCTCTTTTTTTGTTGCTGTTTTGGGGGGTTTTTGTGGGTTTTTTTGTTTGTTTGTTTGTTTTTTTTCTGTATTACTAAATGCCTGATTGCAGTTGACAGTATCCTGGATACTGCTCCACATACAGCAAGACAGGAGAGCTTGTAAGGGGTGAAATGAAACTACATGGGCATGGAAATACAGCAGAGATATGGTCTGCTCCTCTCTGCTGAAATTAGAAATAATGTGGGTATGATAACCTGAAAGGAATCCTGTTCCCCTTTTTTTCTGGATGACAAATGAAATAATGGTGTTCTCTGGAGTGTTCTAAAAGAATCAGCTTTGATCCTACCAAGCTGAGCTTGTGGTGACAACCTGTCATTCAGGAGAGAAAGGTGGGGCTGTCAATTGTCACCATGAGGGCACATGGGTTTTGATGCAGTCCAGGGTGTGAAAGGTGGAAGTGAGAAAATCTAAGGCAGGTTCTGTAAAATCTCATCTCTGTCTTCTCCAAAAAAGGCAGAGTCCCACTGCAGGTCAGTGCTCTGCATCACCTAAGCAAGGTGAGCTCTGTTCCCACTTCCCTGCAGGAGGAGATGCATTACAGAATCTCTTTTAGGTGCAGAGATGGTTTCTCATTGTTGTCTGTGAAAATCAGAAGATTTGTGCACCACTGTAATGGAAATAGCAGAGCTCGAAGTGCTCCAGCAGCTGTCCAAGCCTGAGAGGAGAGCTGGCAACTTCCTCCTGACATTTCCAAAACAACTTGCTGTGTTTTCACTGCTAAATGATGCTATGGACAGAAGCCCTGAGACCATTCTTCCTGTCAGTTCCAGGGACGGGCAATTAATCACTAGTGATTACAGGTTATTTCCTAGCCAATAATTGCAAGGCAATTAAGTTTGGGGAGAGGAGAGCAGGGTGGCAGCATGGATGGCTGTGCAGAAGGGGACTGTCAGCCCCTGGCAGAGTTAAACTGTCCCACATCACCTATGAATTTCAGTTCCCAAAGCATATTTTGATATGCAGTAATTATGCTTCCACCTCAGCTTTCATCCCTTTCATTTGTTGCTTCCATTGAATGTCAGGAATTATGTGTCACGGTTCAGAAAGACTTGAGAAATCCATTAAAAGCTTCCACAAAGAGAGCAATTTTTCAGACAAATGTAGGATGAAGAAACTGGTCTCTTCTGATGATTAATTCCAATAACTATTCATCAAGTCAGGTGCCAGGCTTTGCAGTAGGCTAGGAGCATTAAGAGCTGTGATGAGTAAGGTCTTCTAGCCCTGAACCTATGAACTAAGTACATCAGCAAACTCCCAGGCAGCAGCTAGCAGAAATACAACATTAGTTTTAGTCACTGTACTGTTTAAAGCATGTATTTTCACTGGCAGGCTGCAATTGCCAGCCCTTCATAAATCTTTCCACACAGCCAGGGCCATAAGCACCACTGGTTTAGCTCTAATCCCTTGGAGTGTTGTAATCTGTCATCCTCAGGGGGATTCCAGTGACCCCCAACCAGACTGTGCCTGGCTGATGTCAGTGGGAGTTTTGGACAAAACCAGTGCAGAGGTTTAGTCAATCAGATATGCAGCCATGCTGAGATAACTTCAAGCTGTAGTTGGGTACTGGTGGGGAGTGTCTAATCCACTGGGTGATACAGGGGTTTATTGCACTCTTGTTGGATTTTTTAAAAGTTTTTTTTTTTAAAGTTTTTTGATGTTTACATTTTTGTAATGTAGTTTTTTACGCAGTTTTTTGTGTAAATAATGATTGTTTTCCAGATGTCGTAATAGGCTATGAAATGAACGACACGCACACGTTGAAATGTTTAAGGCAAAGACTACCTAGTTTATTTCTGACTCCAATGTTTATATATATATGTTTCAAAATTGACCATGGATTGGAGGATGAAATTACCACCTCTCCAGCCACACTGGTTAAACCAAGAGTTCATCAAATTTCTCCTCCTCTGGAAAGGAATGCAAAACAATCATTTACATGAAAACTCCGTCAGGAGCTCCATTAAAAAAAATGTAAACATCAAAAGGCTTAGAAGAACTTAGAAGAGCAGGGCAACACACTTGAGCAGAGCTGGTTCAGCAGCTCAGGCTTTGTGCTGGAGAGCAGCACTGGCTCCATGCTTTGTGTGTCATCAGCACCAGCAGCAGTTTTGTGTGATCCTCCAGCATCCAAACAGAAATGCTCCTTGAAATGCCATTTCTTGTCTCTATTGGACTTAATTTTGTACCACAGAAAGGGGTACCCCAGATTTCCTGCTCAGAGCATCCCTTCAATAAGGGCTCTGTGTATTTATCATTGGAGAATGAGCTTTTTGGCTCTGCCTGGGATGAGTGATCTGTTTGGTGAAATATTTTAAGTACATGTGCTGTAGGGTTTTCTCCCTTTCACTCTCCTTCCCAGAAAAAGGAGCCACAGGGAATGAGGAGCTCTGCCAGCCTCTACTCCTGAGCCTCCTGCCCTCATCCCACATAAATTCCCCTTGAAGTTACACTTGGGTAATTCCATTGAAATGAATAAGATTTTTACAGTGTGATCAAGAAGAAAACTTGTAATACAAGTTCTCTTTCTCTTTTTTGCTGGCAAAAGTTGTATTTAGAATATTCTCCTTCCTTCTTGCTCTCTTGTGGGTGTACCTCTTGTGAAACTTTCCATTGTTGGAAATGTTCGTAAAGAAAAGACAAAAAGAGATAAGCTGAATTACTTTTTTTTTTTTCCCTTAAAATTTTCCTCCACAGAAGAACTTGCAAGAATTGAAGAGAGAACATGAGATTTTAGTGCTGCCTTTAGCCATATATACAATTATAAAGTCAAGGTCTGGGTGCCTTTAGGGTATCAGCCTAAAAATGAATGGCATTTCAATCAGTAGCAAAAAGAATGTTAACTCTTCCCTAGTGGTAGAGACCCAAGATAGAGGAAATTAAATGATGTGCTCCTCATTTCACAGACATGAACACCCACATATGATCACAGAGAGACATGGATTAGAACCTGGCCCACTGGCAAGACTTTATTTGTAGTTAGTCAGCTGCTATGGGGAACAAGACAAAATACCCAGTTCCATCAAGAAGACTGTAGGAAGCCAGTGTTAATCTTGAGCTAATTGCTGTATTGGATCTCTAATTGCAAAGAAAGGTTTTGATATCTTGTTTATCCAAACCATCTTACCAGCAGAAGGCTCCTTGTACAGGGACTGTGTTGGCATCAGAGCCCAGCAGAACCAAACCCCAGCAATTGCTGGGGGTGGTTGTAACAACAGAACAGGATCCCCCTCATCCAAATTCTGACATGGGATCCTGCATGGCTTTGCTGAGGGCTGCAATGTGGCAATCACATTGTTATCAGAGCCTAAGATAACCAGGCAGGGCAGAGGGAAGAAGAAAGCAATGACTCATGAAACAAACCAGCAAGGAGAAGATGCACACCCCTGTTACATTCCCACATTCATCAGATAGCTTCTCTTCTCAACTGTTAATTTTACCTCAGAGCTTTAAAATTAAGTGCACAATACTGATAATAGTTCAGTTAATTTAGAATAATTTTTTTTAAATTAATCAACCTGCCACCAGGTCCTGGAACTATAACCATGCAGCAAAGTCAATCTTTCTTTGCTGTCTAAACTTTGATAACTATAAATCAGAGGTAATCATCAGCCTTCTTGATGGTTATTCTTAATTGAAAAAAGGAAGATAGTGTTTTCAGGAAAAGCAAACTCCATCTCCTTCCTTAAAATTTTGTGCCAATATGTTTCTTCTACTTCTCAATATTAATCTGAGTGATTGCTCTAAAAAGCAAGATTATTAATTTCTAAGGATCTAAGGATATTTTCTCCATAGTCTGACCTGAATTTGGCACTGTATTTAATAGCTCAAGCTCAATACAGGGCAAAACCAGCTCATTTCTGATTGACATTTATAATTTCTTCTCAGCACAGCAGACGTATCTTTTGCAGCTGAGCCGTGCCAGGCTTTATCCTGAGACTTCTCTCACCAGGAAAGTTTGCCTCTGGCTGTCTCATTTGCTTTCTTGTTGACTTGCTCTTTGTTCTTCTGTGAGCACAACTCTTCATACTCCTTGTTCTTCATCTATGAAATTGTCTTTAAAGAAACAGCATTAAGAGGACAGTAATACAGTCCAGTCAAGTGCACCACATGTAAGAGGTGCCCAAGTTAAGCTTGCCTAAGCAATCCTAATTGAGTCCCTTACACATGTGTTCCTTTTTCTACAACCTGTAACCCTCTGTTCAATATTTCATTGGCTCTCCAGGGAGGGCCCCATCTCAGGCTGAGACTGGGAATCTGCCAGCAGAGCAGCACTAATTGGAAGATGACAAATGTTTGCTGCTGGACCTCTGATGATGGTTGTGCTCCTGGATCCCTGCCGTCTCCTAGGATGACCAATTTATTTAGGCTGACTCAGGTAATTAAATGCATGAGTACATTTTTTCCTCACTCAGCCTCTATTCTTTCCTCATGTGACTGCAGACCTGTGAACTTTCCTTGCATTGAGTTGTCCCAGCATTACCTATTTTCTTTGCTCAGGAAGCACCAAGTTAAGTCAACTCTTTGAGAGGTCACAAAGGGGATCTGTCCTTCACAATATCAGTAGGTATTCCCTACCAGTGATGGAAAATGTGCTGCCACATACATTGTGGAGAGACACTGCATGAGCAGATGAAAAGATCAGTATTTGATGTGAGGAGGACAGGCAGTGAGCCCGTGCCAAATGCTTTTGGCAGATTAGCTCTTGTTTTGAGGAACACAGCCTGAACACTTTCCTGTAAGATCAGGGAAGGAGTGCCATGATCATAAAACACAACCTCACTATTTTTCTATTTAACAGCTCTCTTTCCATCCTAGGCACAGACCCTGCCTTCATTTCAAAGATGGTCAATCAACAGGGATATGGCCACAGTTCCAGCAAGCTGGGACATTGCTGGGATGGCATCCTCAGGACTGTGTCTACTCTTTTCCAAGTTCCAGTCCAGAGCTGGAAGAATTTCCTCAGGGAAGAGGATAAATATTCCACCTTCAGCCTTTCCAGAGCATTAGTGACACAGCAGTGTGCACACCTGTGGGATTGGTTACATCTCTCTGCCAAGGACTGGTTTACAGGAATTTAAGAAGGGAACTCAGCTCTTCAAATAAAATAGCCACCTAAGAGAATAAAATTGTTCATTAATTTATTTCAAGTTGAACTTCTATACAAGTTTATGCACTTATTTTGCCTCACAGAATCATTTCAAGCATCATCAGTTCTCAGCTAACAGGAGGTACATTTCTAGCAGTGCTGGGGAATTCCTCCCAGCTGCACCAAAGGGTTCACAAACCATCACTGATCACAGACCATCTCTGCTCACATCCAGGACTTCTGCTACTCATCAGCTCCTGATCATTTTCCTTTTCTGCTGCTGCTGTGCTCTTCTCCAGAGGCAGCAGGTGGTGGGGTCTGAGCTGAAGTGCTCTGCAGAGACCAGCAGAGGTGGTTGGCAGCAGTCAGGGTTTGAGGTTCCCAGCCTGGAGGAAGCTCCTCTCAAAGCTCCTTTGCCCACTCACTGTGAGCACCCTGCAGACTCCCTCTCTTCTTGGTGACAAGAAAAACTGATGAGAACAGTGCTCAGCGCCTTCCTTCTCCCTTGGAAAGTCACTGCCTGGTTCTTAAAACCAGATGGACTTCAACATCCTGACACTTCCCTTCCAGCAAAGAAAAACACTTAATATACAAAATCCCCGCACCAGTGTTTTCAGAATATTTTCCAATAAAATAAACCAAAAATAGAGGGAAATTTCCAACTGATAAAATTAGCCATGCCTGTCAGTGCTGCTGCCCTAAAACAATCAGTCATACCTGGGAGCTAAGCTCCCATGAAAGGCAATTGCATCTGTGTGTTGGTAATGCTTTTTGTCACTGCAGTATGTCTTTGAGGTACCTCCGGCCCCACTATGGCTGCTTTAACATAATCTCTTCTGATAGCAAATAGGAATTTTAGCTGTAGCCAAAAAGGCTTGACAGTGTTGCTTTCATCTTGGTACCATCCATGCTAAGGATATAAGCAGGAAAATATCACTAACAATACATCAGCTGGGCTTATATTGTCACAAAAAATTCCAAAAAGACACTACCACTTTCTGATGACACCGTCATTAAACCCACTACCCTGGAGCATGATTAGTGCACACACAGACAAGGCAACACCAAGGAGAACAAAATGAACTTGCAATGGCTACTCTTTGAGTAATTCTGAGTCATCACTGATTATCTGGTGCATGATCAAGAAAGGAAACCAGCAAAGCCATGCTGATTTATGCTCCAGATGCCCCATACTCTGCCAGGCTCAGGCTAGTGTGGCTGTGCTGTCTTCAGAACTGTTTTACAATGGCCACACATCAAGAGAGGACTTGGATTAGCACATTGAGGAATTAGTGCTTGCAAAAAGGAAACAAAGTAAAAACTGGGAAAGGCACAATTTTAATCCATTTTGTGATGTGACATTTTATAAGTTCTCTCAGAAACAGTTTGGTGTTTGACATCTGATTCTTTCTAAATATGTCGCTGTTTGTGGCATGTTCAGAGAAAACCTGTAATCATCACAACCTCTTTAATACAGCACAATGAGATCTGACTGTAGCAATAAATCATATCTCATCCTATTCTATTCTCATTGATTTTGGTGGAATAAAGGTTTTGCCCAAAGGAATAAAACCACATGAATACTTTGTTAGCTTCTCATCATCTCTTTCTCAATTCATTACTCCTTTGCTTTCTCCTTTGATAACTGGTCATGGAAAGTAATTCAGTAAATAATTCTGGTGGAGGATTTATGTTGTTCTTATTATATGTGAGAAAACTATTTGTGATGCATCTTCAAGGAGATCAGCGTGGGTTTTAAATCTTACCAGATTTGTAGGCAACAGGATACTGGCTTTATCTCTCAATTGGCTGAGAAATAGGTATATTTTTTTTTACTTTCAGGTACAAACATTTCCATCTGCATCAAAATTTACTTGCTGGGAGGCTCCATGTGCATGCAGTTCTCCAGGGATATAGACCATGGAATAGCATTGCTTCTATATTAACTCTTTCTGGTTATCTTAAGCTTGACCTTGCCATCCCTGTCACAGTTCTATTCACATATATTTCAGGGAACTGTTGAGGAAATATCAGGGTGCAATAACAGAACTTTGCTTCCAGAATTGATTTCACAACAGCAAAGAGTGATGCAGCTGGCTGAGCTAGAAGTGATGGCTGCCACAGTAAACCAACTTTAATTTCCCCCACAATTTCTTTTTTCATTTTACCAGACTTAACACTCTGGCAGAGAGAGACAGATTATTGGGAAATGGGCTCAGGTGACCATTGAGAATGTGGAATGTGTTTGATTATGTTTCTATTTAAGGAGGGATATTATTTGGGAAACTGAGTCTCACTCTTTGTTAGAGGCTGATTGTAGCTTATCAGCTGAAGAGGTTTAGGTAACATTTCAACTACACAGCTGGAAGTGCTACAATAACCCTTGATTTTAAAGGAGTAATTATTGCATCCAGCTTAGGTTTAAAAATAGAGAAAAACAGACTTACAGGGCACAGCAAAGGAAATCTCATTTTGTTTTTTATTTGAAAGCAGCAAGGAGAAAACATGTTGTCATGTAGCTGTCAGTGGGATCTTGACATCTGAATCAGAAAGACTTCAAACACTGGCACGAAGCAGCAGCACAGTTCTGTGCAAGCTTGTGTCTCCTGGGTGGGGAAGGGAAGAAGAGGCATCTGGTCCTTCCCTGTCCCCATTTCCTACAGCCTGCCACAAACCCCCTTCTCTCCTGGTCAAGAGAGAGGCTGTGCAGTTCAAAGAAAATTTAAAAAATGAGCATTGTATCTTTGCTTATCAGTTGCCATCCCAGATCTGGACCATAGGGAAGTCCCCATCAGGGTGAAATCTGTGTCTCAGAGCCTGTGACTCACCAAGAAATACATTGACATAAGGAATACCCCAAAAGTATCCCATTTAGCCCAGGTATGAAGCTGTAGGCAAGAGGTTAAGAGGAACATTTTTAAAGCAGAGCAAAAGACTTAGTGACGGAACTTCTGTTGACATTAAGTCCCACACACTTTGAAAATTTACCACCTAAGAGCTACCTTAAATCTATAATGCAGTAATGGTATTAAACGAGACAGGGACATTAAAGCACTGCCTTAAACCTTGGATTTCCATAATGCTCTGAAAAGGGACAATAGCAAATCTAGTGCTCGGTCTTGATTAATTATGTGAGAGGGATGTGCTGGACTGGCCAGCACTGTCATAGGCAAACTGCTTATTAAAAAGGTTATGATCTTTTCTTTTCCTTCCTAAATGCTCCATCAGCTCCATCTCTGTAGGTGGAAGGTGTCTCAGGGGTGTCACTTGCAGGGAAGGGTTCCCAGGAAAAGCAGGACCAGTCTGTCTCATACCCACAGGAATCAAATGCTGTTTTCATAAAGTAGAGAGTGCTAAATTCTTTCAATTCTTTAGGAAAAGTTGTTTTCTTTTTCCCTGAGAAATGCAGTTAAGATTGGTTTGAAGCTTCTAAGAAGCTTAATGAACCGTGGCTATGCCTGTAGCTTTTTAACATTTGGAAACTTTTGTTGCTAATTAACTTCATTAATAGTACTTAGAGGCAGAGTGGCCAATATTTACTGAGCACTGGTGTTACTGCAAAGCACCAGTAGAGCCAGTGGCTCAGCAAATAGATTCCCTACAGAAAACTACGGAGCTGGACTCGTTATGGTCAGGTTGTTTCTCCTCTGTGTGAAAAGAAAAAAGGAAAACCTCATTGATGCTGTTTAAAAAAACCACAGTGGTGTTAAATGAATTGATGGAACTTCTTAATCCTGCTGGGGCTGGTACTGAGAGCTGCATTCCCACATGGAATTCACAGTGTGCACAGGGAGCTGGTTGCAGGATCCTGGCCTTGAGCTGGACAGAGCAGTCCTGCCTCCACAGGGACCCTCAGTGCCCAGAGGAAGATGCTGCAGAAACATCCCTTTCCAAGAAAACCCCCAGACAGGAGCTTGGTGGCACTGAGGGACGTGGCTCTCAATGCTTGGGTGACTTCAGTGTCCATCCAGCAGAATTCTTGACATCATGGTGTCCATGGGAAGTCCCTGAGTGCATCCCTGGTGCACACTGAGATGGGGTTTTAATGAGACCATCCTGACCAAAATCTTTGCTTCCCTGCTCAGCTGAAAAGGGAGGTGCACCAGACTCACTTTGCCATGACAGAAATGCCCTCTGAAAAGGCAGAGAGGTTTCTTGGGTGCAGATATCTGAAGTCCAGCTAACTGGACATCACTGCAGTAACTAACTGAAGAAAAGGAGCTGGAATTATTTCTTGGAAAGATTTTCACAAACTTCTCTCTATTCTTTTCCTCTCTCTTTTTTTTTTTTTTTTCTTGGTGTTGTTTTCTTTTACCTCTTTCATAACCTCTTTTATTTACACTGCGTCCTTCAGGGGACACTGTTGAGCTATTCACTATAAACCCAAAATATATACATCTAGGTTGGTATATATATGGAAATAGATTAGTCTCTTTGACTTATATTTCTAGTCAGTCTGCCCAGATTACTGTGTTTGTTCTACCAAGGGAAATCTCCTGACCTGAAAAATGTTTAAACTATGTTTTGTTTCTTTAATATCACAAGAACATTTCTATTGGTGTTCCTATTTCTATTCAATGGTTCCTCAATGCTTCTCTACAGCCCTTTTGGCTTTTACTGCACTGACAGGATTTGAGTGGATTCTGAAACCTGCTGGGAAAAAAATTGCTGAAGATCCCAGGAATATAATCCTCTCCTTCTGGTTTTGCTACAGCTCTTCTCTTTTTGTTAATTTTTTTCTTCTTTTTTTCGGCATGAGAGCCCAAATCCCAGAAGATTGCTGAGATGCTGAGGACAACTGGAAAAGGAGGAACACCTTATCAGGCAATGGCTGCACAATTTTAAAATTTTTCTTATCTCCATGGTCTCATCTACAACACCAGAGCCTCTTAGCTTTTAGACCAAGAGGAGTCTCTCTCAGGAATTCATCCCCTGGTGTATTACATTGTGGATGGCTGAATTCCTCTTAAGAAGTTAAGATTTCACTTTCATTGCCCATGAGGATGGGCTGTAGGAGAAAGCTGGAGAGACAGGGAAAAACATCCTGTTGGATGACACAGTTCTGGGCATTGCTGAGGGTCCCTGGGTGCTGATCTGGAGGAGTTTGGCTCAGTCCCTCAGTCTCATGTGTCCTCTGCAGATGATAATCTGTGCCTGCAAGGCCATTTTCCAAGGTCCCTTAACACTCCCTGCCACTGTAGCTGGGATCATATTCCACTCTGCATGAAAAGCAGAATAGGCCTGAGCATAACTGGAAGGTTGAATCTCTGGAGAGCAATAAACCTCCAAGGTTTGCAATGGGTATAAACACACTTTAAAAAAAAATTATTTCTGGCTATTGTGAAAAGTTGGAAGGGTTTCATATTTTTCTTTTCCTCTGCCTGTGAGAAATACATTAACTAATAACTTAAACCCCAGGGTGCCTGCTGGTACATTCTTAGACAAGAAGGGAAGGATCAGTATTAAATACAGTTTAAAATAATCTAAGAGCTATGTGGAAGGAAGACAGGATCAAAGCAAATGACAGTAAATTATTGAAATGGTCTACAAAAAGGACTAGAGAAGAGTCCTTATGCAAAAACCAAAAGGAGGAAACATTTGAGCTACCACCTTGGGGCCCAATTCTGCTCCTGCCTGGTTATCGCCAGCCAAATTGCCCAAGTGGTTCTGCCATGCTCTACACAAGGCTCCTCCTTTCTCTGTGCCCAGTGGGGCTGCAGACTCTGCTGTGAGCAGGGTGGGACCAAGCTGTCAATGGGAAATGGAAAAGAGATGAGTTGGCGCAACACAGGGCGTGAAAGTGTGCCTGATGTGAACATCAGTGAGACATTTGGTGCACTCCTAAGGCTTTTCTGTCACTGGTGTGCTGTGAACAGGTCTAGGGCTTTGGAATGGTTTAGCCATCTCTAAAGGGCTGTAGGGGTTTATCCACTTCAGCTCTCTAAGCCTTTAGTGCCAAATCCTTGTCCCTTGTAAGTCTCCAGCAAAATCACCACTAGTTTCAATGGGTGCAGGATCGGGTCCCCGGAGCACTTTAAGTAATTTAAACCACTCTAAATCCTCGAAGCAGCTTAAGTGATAAGCTACTTGTTCCAGAGTTTTCATCTTGCAGACCAGGCTTGTAAAATACTCCAGGCAGCTCCTGGTGCACTTGGCTGGGAGCACACACAGATGCATTGCTTTGGAGCACAGAGATAACATGGTGAGACCTGGCTATCAAAGTCTCAACGTGTTTTACTTTTAGAGAAAGTGGGACTTTTGTTATTTTTTAAACACAGTAAATAACTTCCAGCAGCTCCCAGATGAGATGCTGCTCCCTGTGCTCAGGCAGGAGAGATAGTGCCAAAAGCTTTGGATTCAGACCCTGCTGGTGATGCCATTTGCCGCTACATTCCCAACCAGTCTTTGTGATATTAGGAGCACCAGAGGCTCTTTAATGTACTCTGCTTTTGAATGATGATTTGAAAATACGATAAACCTGGGAAACAGTTCACAAAACTCTGCTGTAAAAAGCCACTTGAGGAAGTCCTAGCAGATCATCAAGTAGCATTTGGACAGGACTGCTGCAAACAGCTAAGTGTCTATAAAGGGAAAGGTAGAGGGAGAGAAGCCAGACAAAAATTTCACTCATTTCCATCCTTTCATTTGCATGACAGCAACTGGTTCACACTTGTCTTTTCATCTGTTTTTTGCAGATCTGCAAATCAAGGCAATTGTGGCCAGGCCTGGTCAAGGGGATATTTTAAAGTCTTGCTGAAATCACAGCAGTTTGCTGCTTAGGGCATAATGAAAGGGACTGAGATGTTGTCTGAGGCTTTAGCCAAGCTGTCTCCCAAGACGGATGTTTTGCTTCCATGCAGAAGAGTCAATGTTCCTGAAGTAATGTGGGAGGCTCTGATGGTGCCCAGCTCACATCTTAGCTCCAGGAGCAGATACAAAGGCTGCAGCTCTCCACTGGCTACCACAGCATGAAATCTTTGCTAGCTCTGCTTACAGCACCATTCCTACACATTATCTCAGTAGTTCTTCTGTCTCCAAGCCCATCTCTCCTCCACTGCTAGTCCAACCTCCTTTCTTCCTCTGACTCCTACTATTGAAGACACTGGGAAATTACCTTCCAATCTTGCACACTCCTCTGCTGCCTTATTTTCCCCTCCCTCTTTCCTTCCCATCACACTCATCACCCTTTCCCTTCCTGTTTACATCAGCCTCTCCCATTCAAACTCTCTTGGGTGTCTAGATAATACCATATATTGAATTACAGATGCAGAACAGAGCCCAAGACACCTGTGTCTGATTCCTGCCAGTGTTCATGAGCTTTTGTGACTCAGCCCCTTTCTGACGCTCCTTCCTCATCTATGAGCTAAAGCCGGAAAAAATATCAATAGGGGCCATGTGTTCCTTGGGTTCATGGCACACTATAAATCCAGGGTGTGATTGCTGTTAACCTCTTCTGTGAGAAGTTGAACTGGCCAAATTTTCTGGTGGGGGCCATTGGCTGCCCTTCTTGGCTGTTACATGCCATTTTTCCTGAGTTTATTCCCCCCTTTTCCCTCCCAGGGAATGTGATGTGCTTGGCACAGGAGCTGCAATCCACGCAATATTATTATTAGGCCATAAACAGTGTCCATGAATGATTTAAACACAGGCAGAGCTGCTGATATTGATTTATTTTAAGCTCTATAAAGAGTTGTGTGGAGTTTTTTTTAATGGGAATTATTAGGTCATCCATGAGGGAATCTTCAAAAGTACCCCTCTGCAACAAGGCAAATAGTGAAGCTTTTGATTTGCAGAGGCTCTTTTGGGGCTCCATGCCCTGGGCTGCCTCTGCCAGCAGCTCTGGGAGGGACAAGGCACTGTCTGAGGGTGTAATTTCTCTAATTTTCCCACATAATGAAAACAAAACTGCTGCCTTGCTGGAAGGAGCAGAGAGGAAAGCCTGGGAGGGGATGAGGAGCAGACTGTGCAGACACTGATGGATGCTGTAATATTGTCTGCTCTTCTCCCTGGAGTTTCTTGTGCTGAACAGCTTCTGGCAGAGCCCTTCCTCCTCTCCTGCCTGATTTCCAGGCCCAGTGATCTGTCTCCTTTCCTTTCTCACTTTCTACCTGTCCTCTTAAATCTTCCCTGATGTTCCCAGCCCTCCACTTTGTGATTCTCACATGCTATCTCCATGTCTCATTAGTCCTTCAGGACAGAGAACACCCACCAGACCTTCCTTAGTGAGCCAACCTACACTGGTGGACTTTGCTCTGGGTGAGGAACACTCACAGCTCTTCAACTCAGGCTTTACTCCAGCTGCCTTCACCCCTTCAAGCTCACAACCTTTCAGGAGGTGAAAAATCTCCACCAAAAACTGGTAACAAGCAGGCTGGTTGAGGGAGGGCTCTTTACCACCACTGTTATCTCTACAGCACTTGTCTTAGTGCTTAGGGTACCTCTCACCCTCTGACTCTTGTCCCTAAAGCCTCATAACATAACAAGAAATCCACTTTGCATTCAGATGTTCTCTGTTCAGATTAATTTACATGTTGAGTTTTTCTTCTCTGTGCAGAGAGATAAAGAAACATTGCAGAAAAATGCCTAAGGTGTGTATGGGAATTGGATCCCCAACCCTTATTAAAAGTCAGGAAAACTGGTGCCTATGAGTGGTTCATGTCTTTGAAACTTTCTCCTTTTGATTTCAGGAGAAGGCAAAAGTGAGTGTGTCCTTCTGCACTGAAATGTCCTGGTGAAGACAGAAGACTTTCAACACACCTTTGTGACTTAGGAGTGCTGAACATAGAGATTTAGAAACCAAATCCCATTTTAACAGTCATCCCCACACCTCCAGGTCCAGCTTGGAAAGCTGCTCAGAAGGTGCCTCTGCACGTGCAAGCCTCTCATCCTGCACAGCTTTTGAAATTGGGAATTTAATGCTCTGGAAAGCAGAGATCCTCTGGGTGTTGGATGTAATCTCCTGGATGCTGTCCTCTGCTCCAATGAATGGCAAAAAATAACAATAAGCTCCTTTGCAGAGCAAGATATCTGAAAAGCAGGCCTAAACCCCAGAGTGTGAGCAAAGCCAGTGAGAATTTGAGTTATCCACGTGTGGAGAGAGGTGCAGGAACATGGCAGCAGGAAACATGAGCAGCAGAAGCCCCTGGCACCACACCAAAGAGGAGAGACCTGAGTCTCTGTGGCCAGAGACACTTTCAGTTCCCAGGGGTCACTTGAAATGGAGCCTTTTGTCATATGAAGTTAATTTAATTAATCTTGAAACAATCCGAAGAAAAGTCACTGCCAGCTATGTTGTTTTTAAATAAGGATTTCAATGGGCCAAGATTTAGCATCCTTTATAGACCCATCTGCCTAAAGGCCTGTATCTTATCTGATCATTTCCATGGCAACAGCTCTGGGATTAGAAAAGGATGAATGTTTAGGAATAGTTGCTGGAATTTCATGGAAGATGATGAATTGAGGATTACTTCACTACCTACGTGTTACCATGGAAATGTACATTTACAAATTGCACTGGATTTAAACCCCCACCATTATTAGTATAAATTTGTGCTGCTTTCTGAAGGAGCTCCAGGAGCAGAAGGTGCCTCTCACCTCTCCAGCCCCACTGAGCACAGCAATGATTTTGGTGTCTGGGAAAGGAAAGGGAAACAAGTGGCAGGTCTTGGGCCCAATTTCTCTTGTCAGACAATCTCCTAAACGAAATCCAGATAGTCAAAAGGGTTAAAACTAAAAAAATAAAAGTGTATTTCACATACAGAAAAGCCTCCAGTCAAAACCACTCCTTTCAACTTATATATAATGGAATTTGATAAATGGATGAACAGATTTTTGAATTACCACATATGTGACTTCTTGACTTAGGAGACTTTCAGTCTTGCAAACTTAAAGTTATTTCTAAGACTGTTTTTATTGCTTTTGTGAAATTCTTATTTTAAGTGTGAAACAAATCTACACAGTCTGTTTTGTAAACTATTCATAAAGTATTCCATATTTTAGTAACCTGCTCTGCTCTACCACTGGGACTGAAGTAGGACTTGAGACTAACTCTTACTAAAGTCTTGGAAAACACAGTTCCCATCTTTGAAGCCCAGAGCAAAAACAGAGAAATATTCCCCATCCATCCATAAACCATGAAAATCCAGAGGGCCAGATAAACAACTGCTGGAAATTCTTTTATCACACACACACACCTGTTTTTTGTAGGGCCTGAGGAACCATCTTACCATACAGCAACAAATATCAAAATAAAGAATGGCATAATAAATCCAAGAAGGCTACTGCAGCTGATCCATGAATTTAATCTAAAGGGGCCAGAGCATCTTCAAAGCACAACGGAAGATTTACAGCAGCTTGAGAAGGAAGTGTTATTAATTTTATTTTGTATATCAGGAAAGTGAGTCCAGAAAAACCACCCTGAGGGTCAGCTTCCAATGAGGAAGTGGCATTACACAAAACTGGTGTTTGCTGTTATAAGGGTACATTCAGTGAGGGATGGGTGTCATCATGATGGCTGGGGTAGTGATGCTGCTTCCTGGGGGAGAAGCAAAGGTGTCCTTTGAGGAGCTGTGTGGCTGAGACTGCTCCAAAACAAATTCATCTGCTCTGACAGTGCTGCCAGCAACAAATCTATTCAGACTGACATCCCCACTGCCTCAAACTGGGCAGAAACACCCAGGGCAAGTGTTCCCAAGTGAGGCCAGCTTCTGTTCATGCAGCCACCACCTGGCACTCTGTTGTTCCTCGTGGCACTTCACAGATCCCAGGCTTGCTGCAAATACACCATGGTGATCCAATAAACTCTGCTGGCTGAATTAGTGACTGGAGAATGAGATGAAGGGAGAGCACCTTCCCCATGGGTGGCAGAAGAGGCACATCATCTCACACCCTCTGCAGACATGCCTGTGTTGTGTTTTAGTACTGACAGTGAGTCAAAACCCAAGAACACAGAGGCTCTGCAGTCACACTCCCCACCTGACCTTGCCATGACAGGGTGAAGCACTCAGTGGTGACCCAGGCATTGTGTTAGCTGTCATTTTTGGAAAATATCATGGTGTGGATCTCATCTGTCCTTTGCACTGAGGAGGTCACTGCTAATGCAGCATCCTCCCAAACCCATGGATATGTGGAGGGGAGACCCTCACCCCTGGGTTTAGTGACAGATTTGACTGTTGACATTGCATTACACCTAGCAAAACTTTATGATGGGATTTTTTCCATGTTCTTCTTTCCCACCTCTTGCAATCTTTTTGCTTTCTTGAGCTACTTTATTTTTCTTTCATTTGATTTTGGGTTTTTATTGGTTTTGTTTGTTTGGGTTTTTTCTTTTTGTTTGGTTTTTTTTTTTTTAATTTTTTTATATATATATGAGACAAATTACTTTTTGTGCCTCTTTGGGAAAAACCTGCCTGAGAGTCTTGCTCCCACCACTGCCACATCCAACCTCCTGCAGACTTTCTCACGAGTAATTAGGAAATTGCTGGAGCAGCCAGAGCTGCAAAGAGGCAGTGAGGATGCATGGCATCTTCCCAGGGGTGAGAAAATCAGAATTGAATCAGCTGTTTAGAAAACCTCCACCCTTTCCTCTAAGATAAGCCTCACAGCTGGACACAGAGCCAGACACAATGAAGGAAAACAGCCTGGCTGAGGTGGGGCTTCCTCCTGCCCTCGGTCCTGCCCTTTGGGAATTCCCAAGGGAGCAAAGCCCTGGCTGGCTCCACTGCCCCACTTGGACATGCTCAAACACCCTCAGTGCCCTGGAGCCAGGGCATTATCCCAGTTATCCCAGAATCCAGCACCAGCACACTGAACCCCCTCCCTGCTGCAATGCCACTGCACACAGCTCACTCTGGGGAAGGTGTACCAGATTTTAAGCGTCCAGGGGGAGAGAAATCCTTCCAACAACGAGGTTTTTGCATGTGGAAATGGGTGGTTGCTGCACACCCCACACCCTGCCAGGGGGGAAAGGGAGTGAGCAGCAAGACAAGTTCCTTGCAGGCTTCTCAATTGACAGCTCTATTTTTGGCTGCTACAAGCTGGAGTGCCACAGGAAAAAAAAAAAAAAAAAAGAAAAAAGCCTTGTTAAAACTCTAGCAGTGAAATTCTTCTGATTTTCTTAGCAGCTTGATGACAGTTTCTAGCTGCTGAAGTTTTAATATTGCAGGGCAATAAAAAGGATATTTTGAGGTGGGGAAACAGTCAACAGCTGGAGATGTTCTCTGTTCAGAACAGTTCTCTAGTCTCGCACAGATAAAACTTTGTAATTTTCCACCTACCAGGAACCAAACTGATTTCAGTTACTGAGGACATTGGCTTTGAAATCAGTGACACCAAACCAGGAGGCAGATTGTCTTAGGGATGAGGGGGCTTCTCTGATCATTGCAGGGCTTTGGGACCAGCCTGAACCCAACCATTGTCATAGAAGCTTCTTAGTTGGGTAATAATTATTGCCCTTACGATTTACAGAAGGTTGATGAAATTTTTTATTCTATTATATTATTATTAAGAAACTCATTGCTTTTTTAGACAGTTATGATACACCTGGACCTAACTGGTCCTCTAATCCAAACACCATCACTATTGGCTAATTAAGAAACCACCCTTTCATAAGCAAATCTCCACAACACATTCCACATGTTCACAGTAACAGGTGCAGCAGATAATAATTATTTATCATTCTTTTCTCTGACCTTCTCACAGCCTTTCCCATGAAGGCATGGGAAAGTTATGGTCAGAGAGCTGCTGCCACAAACCATGATATCTGCCAAAGACTTCTTGGATTTTTGGGCAAGGTCCTTCCTCTCAGTGTGCCACACTGCTGCTTGCAGCACAGGGACAGCGACTGCTTTGCTCCTGCCTTCTGCAGAGTGCCCTCAGTGTCACACACACCCCATAAGACAGCCAGCCCTCCCTTAGTTACATCCAGATAAATAAGCAAACCTCTTTTTTCCCTCTGAGTTGCTTTGTGCAGAAAAGATCTGGGCTGAAAATACACACTTTCACATGAAGAGTTGATCAAATACCTCTAAGATGTTTAACCTTGGAAGATGAAAGGGTTCCCTAGTGGTTGCCACCTTCCCTAAGTTGTTATCAGAGCAATTATGTGTGATTTAATAGTTTGCTCTGTTGCAACACAATTTTCTATATTGTCTGGAATGACAAATGGAACTGCAGACCTGGCCCCTGTATGACTTCTTTGGATCTGCTGCATGGGACAGGTGAGAAATATTGCAGCAGGGTAAAAAACAGTGCAGGATGATCCATGGGAACAAGTTGATTCCTGCAGTTTTCCGTACCTGTCCTCAGTCAGGAAATTATCAAGAGGGCAAGAAGTAATCCACAGGTAAAATGAGAAAGCTGTCTCTGCCACTGTGGAACAGATGGGATCAGGGTGCTGCTTGGGCACAGCATTTCTCCTTATGTGCCCTGTATTTCTGAGGCAATTTCAGGGATTTGTTTGTTTTTCCAGCTCTTAGCAATTTGAAATTTAAAAATAATTCAACTCCCAAGTTCTATTTGTTCCTTTGGAGTTCTCAGGAGATCACTGAGAGCTTTCCCCAAAAGGAAAGGGCTCAAAATAACCTTTCCTTTTCTTTTTTTTTTTTTTTCTTTTTTTTTTTTTTTTGGTGTATGAGATGGCATTCTTTATGTATCATAACTCCAGGAGCTGAATCTACTACAAAATCAAATGGTCAAGGTAAAAATGTTGTAGATTTCCAGCTCTGGTAACCTCAATCAAAGAGAAAACTCTCACTGAATGACCTAGAGACATGCAGCAATGCAGAGCACAGAGGGTTTGGTTTTGGAAATTACAAGGAGACACTTGGCAGGAAAGAACAACCACCTTGAGATTTACAACTGCAAATTTTCTTCCTTTCAAACACAGACCTCGTGCATCCCTCTGCAGGTTTCCTGTACTAGTAACACTCCTACAGATTTTGGATTACTACTGCAAAACACTCACACCACCACAGGAGTGACTCTACAATATTTTGAGGTCCTTTACATGCATGCAGAGAATCTGTCATATTTAGGCAGTGTCATTTTGTCCCTACACAAGACTGGGGATACAAAGGCCAGGGACTGCAGGGAATTGCCCTGTTCACTGCTGCAGTAAAAAAGCAGCTTATAACTCATAACTGAAAAGTCTCTGTTCAGGTCTTGAGAAGAACAGCAAAAGAGGATGTGGGGTTCAACACCTCCCAGGAAAGCAAAAACACACTGCAGGTTGCTTTGCAGGGCTGGACACAAATTGGAGAAATGAAAGGCAGTGATAAGGGCTCCCACAGAAATGAATTGCAAAGCTCCTGGTGACATAAGGCATGCCAAATCAGAAAAAAAAAATCAACCTAAGCCTTGCTTTTTTTTGTTTTGTTGTCTCCTTTCTGTATAATTCCAAAATAGCCCTAGGAAGTAGAAGAAACATGACTCAAAGACAGACTTTTCCTCTTAAGACCCAACTTCCTTCCTTGAACAGTTTGGAGAAATTTCAGCCACACGTGTCTCTGAGCAAGGGCTTCATTTGAGGCTGCCCTATTGTCAGGAAAACCCCATCAAAAAGCCTGTGGCCTCTACAGCAGACATCCTGAGTCAGGCAGGTCAGGCACAGAGTTCAGGAGTTTGCTCTTTTAGGATGCTATTGTTTCCAGGAAAGCAGGATGTGAGATTTACCCTGGCCTCTTAAGCAAGGGGCAGGGACTCTGCAAGGTGATATTCTGCACAGGCAGTGGGTTCAGACACAAAGCCCAGCTCAGGCAGTGGGTTCAGGCACAAAGCCCAGCCCAGGCAGTGGGGTCAGACACAAAGCCCAGCTCAGGCAGTGGGTTCAGGCACAAAGCCCAGCTCAGGCAGTGTCTGCTGGGTCCCTTGGGCTGCCAGGCAGGGCAGAGCCTTGCTGGGTAAGGCTGCCCAGCAGCAGGAACAGCAGGCTGCACCTGAAATGAGAGAGGGCAGGAGCACCACGGTGCAGACATCCCCAGCTGAGGGTGAGCATTCTTCAGTGGTGCAGAAACAGCTTCAGACAGAGCCACTGAAGGAAAAACCAGAGAACAGGATTTTGAAATAGAATTTGGGATTTCAAGGTTGAACGAATTCAAGAGTTTCTAACAGAACTGGTTTGGGGTGATGAGGTTTTTTGGCAGGAAGGCTTAAGCTATTTCTGAATTATTACTAGAATATCTTCTACTACTAATGATGACATTTGAGATTTAAATGATGTAGAACTGTTGGAAGTCCTCAGTGTCTTGGAGCTCAGATGAAGACAAGGATAGCATTTCAGCATTGCAGCAGGTGAGCAGGGCTTCAGAGATTGCAGGGGTTTCCCATTCCTCTTCCAGACAACTCTCTTTTTTCTCTTATTTATTACTTCTGGTGTCAATTAATCCTCCTAGTCAGGCCAGAAGGCACATCACAGGAGAGCTGGAGCTCTGAAGGAGTGGCTGCTGGGGGCCATGGCTGACTCATCTCTGCACAGGGAATCCCCAGCATTTCCATCTCTGAGACTGAGCAAATGTTAATTTCCACAGGCAGGTTAAATTCCCCATAAGTTAAAAGACAAGTAATATTCTGTCTCAAGAGCTCTAATTCACCTGGAAGTGTGAGACCAAGCAGAATTACACCAGTCAAATACAAAGTGCTGTTTCCATTTTTGCCCAGCAATTCTGGTCCTTTTCTCACTTTGTCTGTTCTCATGGGCTTCTCAACTCCACCAAATGCAAAATTTTATCCTTTAAAGGATAAAACCCTGTGTTTGTAGGAATAGCAAAATTAAAGTCAGGTAAGCAATACTTCCTGAAAAGGTACAGAAATCAGGAAAACTTCACATTTTCAAGTCATAGCTTACTCCAGCTTGCTAGGTTATGTGTCCCTCCACTCAAGATCATAGCCAGGCATAAGGATGCTGTAAATAAAATGTCACATTGTTCAAGCTAAAAAAGCCTCTTGATGCCATTCCCTGCCAGCAATGGTCATTACAAGCTCTGAGAAAAGCTGGATCATCATAAAAAGTGCCCAAAAGATGCAATAAAAGGCTTAGCAAAGGACACCAGAGAGAACTTAAAGTCTTACTCTCCTGAAGTTGAGAAATCCCTAGGAGAATCTGCAGCAATGCTGTTACCCAAAACAATCCCAAATCACCTGCCTAATGCTGGCAATTACTGTGCCTTTTGATTTACAAGATATCTCACAGGCTGTGACGGGTCAAGGTCACTTTGCAGCGATAACATGCTTCTAATTGCAGCCGTGCTTTTTGAGGAGGAGCAGAGGTGAGCTCAGGATAAAGAAGCATCACCAAATTCAGATGTTTGTGCCTCTTGAAGGTGCCATCTGTCTGTCAGCAGAGCTGTGTGCAGCCACTGCACTTCTCCTGCAGGCATCCCTCTACAGCAGCACCGAGGTGTCTGTGCAGCTCCTGGGATGCTCAGTGTCCCAGGGGCACCTGCACAGGGTGTCACTTTGATGGAAACAGACATTGTGCAGTGCTAAATCTCCAGAGGCCACCCCTGCCACTCTCACTTTTCTTTAACATAATGTCTCTGCCTCTTTTTGTGTCCCTTGGTAGAAGGAGTTGGAAATTAAAAGTCAGATCCAGTTCTGTACCACATGTTCTTCCTGCACAGCCCAGACTGAATAGCAGTTCTAAGAAAAACAACTCAGGTAGGGTCTTTGGCTCTTAGTCCCCGCTGCTGTGAATAATCAGTTAACTCAGATTAAAGGAACAAAGAGCTGTAGGGTTGAATTTAATTTTTTATCATCAAGGGCATAGCTTACTGTGTAATCAGGGAAATGTGGAGATATCACTGCAATGCATCTGTCAGTCCTTCCCTAGATCTGTATAGGGGGAAGAGAATTCCTTCTTCTTCAAAACTGGGGCTTTTGGCTTTGTTTCCTGCAGTGGATCCCTTCTCCTTGGAACAGAAGCACAGATCCAGAACAACTCAGGGGCTCCAAGAACAACTTCAAAGGGTTAAAAAAGCTTTAGTACAAAGGTAAGTCATCGTGATATTGCTGAGGTACTGAACAAGCACACTGTGAGACTTTTCCTTTTCACATCACTTTTCTAATGACTTTTTTTTTTTTTTCTTTCCTAGAAACACATTGCAAAACAGAATAAACACCATTCTCACAGCTGAGGTGCCAGTCCTCAGCTCTGAGGACTCAGAGTTACTTAGAGCTAATTTGGTTTTGTTTCTGTAAAATTTGATGAAAGGTACGTGGAGCTTTGGACGAGAAGTGATGGGGGAAAAAAGCATTTATTTTTCAGTTCACAGCAATTTCTTTTCCAAACACTCACTTCTGTTTTGCAGTTGTACTGGTGTCATTCTGAAGAAACATGAACACTGATTGCAAAGAGCAATTATCTGAGCTTTCCACAGCAAGGCAAACCTAAAGCTGAGTGTAGTATTTTGTACAATGTTCACTTACATTATACCATATCTTGTTGTAATGCTGTACTGAGTGCTCAAAAACTTCCTTCTGGGTGGGTAGAGAAACTGAGTCATGCAAAATAATTGCTATTTAACTCTGTATTCAGCAAGGCATTTAATGAGAAGCTTAAGCCATTCTGTTTCATAAAGCATTTAAGATGTCCTGTATGGGATAAGCCATCAAATTGTCAGTTGAAGAATGAATTTTCCAAAGCACTGAGCACTTGGGAAGCTCCAATTGAAGTCAAGTGTGGCCTTTAAGATAAATGTCATCTTTTTACTTCCAGCCTTGTATTTCCACTGTAGTGAAGGGAATAGGTGAAAGCAGAGTAAGCCTAGCAGGGTTTTCCCAAAGTTTGAGGGCAGGGAAGAACACCAAGAGAGTTCCAAATGAAGCTGTTGAAAGTCTGCTATCCATGTGAGTACAAAGGGCTTTTTCTGATCTGAATGGTGACATGAACCTAGAATCATAGAATATCCTGAGTTGGAAGGGACCCACGAGGATCAAAGTACAAATCCTGCCTGCCCCTGCACAGGAAAGAAAAAGGAAAAGCAAGACTCCTTTTTACCAGGCTTTAAACCTGGAAAGTTCACTCCAGCTTTTCCTTTTCCTGTCAAGGCTGGCAGAGCCTAATTCAGAAGTAACATCTTTCAGCAATCTCATATTTCCTTAATAAACACCACAGGGTGATGGACCTGTATAAAGTAATATGATTTTCTTCAAGATGATTACTCTGCAACTAAGCACAGCCTATACCCTCTGCAAAATGTCAGGTGGGTAAAATACCCCCCAAATTATATTTGTCACTATCAAACAAGACAGTGTTTGCACACTTGGGAATAAAGTGAAGGCAATTAACTTCTCGTATACTTGAAAAGATGTTCCACTGCCACCTGATTACTTTATCTTCATTATTTTTAGCTGTAGAATTATGTAAATAGCAATTTAGAGAGCCCAGAGGATTCTGAAGATTCACTTTAATGACTTATAATTGTTTAATTGGACTGTAAACTGGCCCCTGTGGGGAGTTGAGCATAGGTACAAGTGTTACTTCATGTCCCTACCAAAATTTGCTAATTACCAGCTTTTGTGTAAGCAACAGCTTCTAAGTCCTCCCAGCAGCACAGCAGCTCAGCACTGCTGAGGACTGAACCTGCATGGAGTTCAGCTGGGGAATGGATTGCAGAGCCTATAGCATCAGAGAGGATGTGCAGCAATTCACAGAATCCAACCACAGGCTGCATTCTATGAGCAGAGGGCACATATGGCGGGAAAATGCTGTTATTAGTGAGAAAGGAAGAGGTTTAACTCAATTATGTCACAAACTCCATCATATAGAAACATCACACAGTTTTTTAAGGAGGGAGGAGCATGCTAAACCAGTTTCTGGGGGATGTACCCAGTACTTTGGAGATGTGCTGTGACAAATCCAGACAAGCAGAACTGGAGATATTTCCTAGATGCTGGCCAAAAACCCCTAAAAGGGAAATCTTTAGGTCCCCCACAGAAGCACCAAGGGTCTCAAACCACAGTCAAAACATGGGCAGATCTTGGCTCTGAGCTTGCGCAAGAGGCAAGCCCAAACTATCTTCTCTGCCCTCCCAGAAAGCAGGAATGGGGCAAGCAGATAAATCACTGCAAAAGGGCAGCAGATGTCCAGAGGAAAAAAGGCAGAGAACCTGAGATTATTCCTGCAGCAAGACTAACTGGCTTGACAAATGAAACATAATGGAAAGTGCCCACTCTGCTCCACTCCGTCCATCTCTCCCCTGGTCAATTCATTTCCCTTCTTCCTCTCAACAGAATAAAATTAAATGCATATTTTACTGTAAGCTTCTTTACAGTGCAGGCTGCAAGAGGCTTGAGGACCTCCCTAGGGGGAATGAGCTAACCAGAGATTGCTTCATCCTTTAATTCCAAAGGCCAGAGACTTGCATTTTCAATTTCCTTTTATCCAGGGCTTCTTATTGTGTTCAGGTTGCTCCTCCACACCCTTCCCTGAGTGACAAGCATGCACTGGAAGGTGACAGACAGACACCACATGTGTGGCCAGTGGCAGAATGAAACATCTCAAACCTGCTTTGCAAATGGAAAGATCTTGATGAGTTTCTGGATTGTTTGATGAAGTTTGTGTTTTTTGAGCCATACAGCTGGGCAGCTCACTGTCAAATCTGATTAAAAATATCATTCAAAAGTATCAAGGGTGGCTGGAGCTCAGAAGAGGGGTTATCAATACCTTGTAACCAGTTTTTATTAAACAGAAAACAGAGCTGGTGATGTTGCAGATGGCCTTCCTGGGTCTTTTTGACCCTCCCACTTCCATCACCTGGTTAGATAGGACAGGGCAAGGGAAGTGTGTCCTGGGATATAGGATTCATTCCTTGGATATCTGCCTCTCCAGAGCATTTTCCTTTTCAAACTACCCATCTTAGCAAAGTGTACATTGTGCCAAAGTTATACTGGTTCCTGGTACAGCCTGGCTGAGGCACCTCAGACCCTCTCGCAGGAGGCTGCAGAATCCCTCCCCAGCAGGGACCAGCTTCCTTCCTTTCTGTAGGGAGCAGCATTATAATTTACATAAAAGGAAAACAACCCTAATTAATACCACTGAATGTACCTATCCTTAAATCCATTATTGGCCAGGCAGGCCCAGCCTGAGGACTGTGTTTGGCTCAAAGACAAGCAGGAAGATTCCCTCTGCGAACTCCTGTGTCAGACTCCTGGCTCTGAGCTGAGGTGTTGACAGAAGAGCATCACCCACTGCAATGCCATGAGATGTCACACAAGCCATCACCTTCCTCTGGCACTCCTGACTGGCAACACCTTCTCTTATCAACTGGGTTAATCATCAGTTAACCCCTAACTAGAGATTGGTCTTTTTCCTCCCTTTAATATATCAGAGACCTTCATAATTTATTTCATTCAAGAGGAATACTCTCAGGATTATTTTGAAGTAGGAAAACAGAGTATTAGAAATTCAGACAATGCTCTGCTGAGATGCAAGTTCTGGGATAGAACCAGCACTGGAGACAGTGTTAACTTGAAAGGACAATGTAGTCCAACCCTGCACAACAATTATGTACTACATATAAATATATACACATTTACATAAATATATTCATACACAATGAAAGTATAATTTTATGGGAGTTATTGTATTTCTTTGTTGGCTTGAGTTATGCAGAAGTCAGCATCATGTGCTGTCTCCAGCTCACAAGCATGGCATAAGTATGCAGAGGGGAGTTCTTATTGAATGTTCTTTCCATAATTAATTCTCCAAAAATTTTTGTTCCCTGATCATCATGCAATTATTTGTAAAACAAAAAAGGAAGCTACAATCAAATTATATTTCCATGACTTGAGGGTACATTGCATCTATTAGTTTATGTTTAAACAATAATTGAATATGTGAAGAACTATCATTGTGATACTGAAAACATCTGCAACCCAAAATCTGAAATCCTTTTTGTTTTAGTTCAGAGAAACTTGGACCTCCCCTATATATGAGAAGTGTCTTTTAAATTCCTTTTGGTTCCCCTTTAAAAACATGGAAATTATAAACATATTGGCTTGTTGTGAGTTTTCAGGAAATGACAATTTAGGGAAGTCCAGAAGATTTTGCTTCAGGTTTTTAGGCCTTTAAATATTTCGGTCAGAATATTGGAAAGCCCATGAAAACCCTGAGCTTTTTTCAGCCTTCACTGACACACTCCAGCCTAACTCTCAGTGTAACTGAAGAGACTTTAAGCAGCAAGGGCAAAGGAAGGACACCATCCAGTAAATATGCAGAAAAGTGTTCTGCCTTCCAGCTCTGCCCTCTCCCATGGCTCTGGACCTGTTAGATACAGCTGAAGAGCCAAACTTAGCTGGAGCCCACCTGGCTCAGCCTGGATTAAAGGCACAATCAAGCCAGGAACATTTTCCCCCATATTCCTTTCAAGACAGTGAAAACATTGTGCAAATAAAGAGACCAGAAGTGAAGCTGTTTAGTGGCCAAGCTCACTCCATTTGCTTTCAGCTCTCAATTACAAGCATCACATCCAAGAGCCAAGTAGCAGCAAAAACAAAAGCAGCCAGCCAAACCCTGCCACCAATTTTCAGAGTATAAATCCTAAATGAGCCAATAGATTTATACCAGTATAACCCCTTTGTGAATGATCAAAATAGGAATAAAGGGCTGAGATCTTCCATCCATTTCCTCACTAAATCAGAAACAACTTTGGGTGCTCATCAAAATGATGCTCCCCCATTAACACAGCTCACTTTCAGAGTCCCAGGCTCTGTGACACCCCTGATGTCCTCACTGCCTGTGCTGAGCTAGGCCTGCCAGGGTCACTGGCAGGACTCACAGAGAAGCCATTTAAATGAAATTATTCTGGTTTCTAAGTGAAGGAGGAGAAAATGGACAGACTGTGCAGTCATGCCCTGCCTCACCTGTGCAAGCCTTTCAGTTTTTAGCAGCATTTCCTGATCTGTTCCTGAGCTCCTGACCCAGCAGAAGCTGCAGTACAGCAGGTCAGCACTGCCCTAGGAGCATTAGCATTAAGTACTACAGGGACTGCAATCACCAAGAGCCTCACTCACCAGCAGTGGAGTGTAACTGATAATTCCTCAAGGTTTTGTGGCTGCACACAGGCTCTGATTTTTTATAATATGCCAGCAGAGCTGTGTTTCAGAGAGCAGTAGGCTGAGAAGTAATGAGGGTTATTCCATTTTTCCATCTCAGATCAAACCCTTGATCATTCTAGCTTAGGACAAAACTGGCTCACTGATGCAGACTCTTGATATTTTTGGTCAAACACCCATGATGCACCATCTTGCAGTGTTTACACAGAAGCAGGCCTGCATGGCAAGGCAGTTCCCTGAAGCATAAGATTTGATTAACCTCGTTAGCTTGCCTTGCAGAGCTGCAAATGTTGTTAGACATCATGAAATTATCCAGCCCTATTTAAAACCCAACCAGAGTATTTGGCCTGCTGACCTCCCCCAGCAACAAATTCCACAAGTAAAATTAAGCAAAGCTTTCACAGCCCAGAGTGGCTCAGTCCCTGATCCCAGCCAGGAGCAGCTCTTTAAGCTTCACCTATGGGAGTTCAGGGTTTCTCAGGCCACTTTACATTTCCCTGCTGAGTCCCCACACTTCCTTTAGTCCTTAAAAGCTAAGTCAATCCAGACTATCATTAAAATTATTAAATACAATAAGCAGCACCATTAAAATGATCACAAACTGCCCGTGCTTGAAAGTAGAAGTCTGGTAAAACCAGAAGAAATAAAAGCACTATTCTCCAACCCCCCTCTCAAGGGTTATCCAGCATTATTGGGGCTGATGTAAAAGATTTGATCTGCACTGACATCCAGGGAAATACAAATAAGACCAGGCACACTGGTAATGCAAGCAGTCATATATGTATTGACTTGACTGGTCCATAGTAACAAATTCACCACTTGCAAGCGTCAGTTCTGCTCTAGGTGCAGACCCAAGTCGGTGCTTCACAAGGCAGAGCAGAGTAGACCTTGCTGAGAGCTGGAGAATTCCTAACCTAAAGAACAATCCTAGAAGTCATAGGAAGTTCACAGCTGGGCTTGATCTTAAGGGGTTTTTGAAGCTAAATAATTGTATACAAACAGTGATAGGGGATTGTAAGCACTGAAATCACTCACAGCTGGACATTTCCACATAACTTCGAGCCAGCTTCTCCCCATCTCACTGATTTTCACTCCACATCTTCCCCTCTGATTTCCCCTGGATGTTCCTTTGGGTCCTTTCAGAGCTGCCTGTTGCTTTCCCTGCCTCACAAAAACAATAAAGCATTCAAAGCCCTTCTGCTGGAGGAACACACAGTGTCAATTACAGCAACATCATCCTCCTTAATCAAGGTTAATTTCAGAGGGTAACATTTTTCTCTGTTGGAATATTGTCAGGTGTTTTTAGATCTCCAATTTTATATAAATTTAGCCTCTGAATTCTCAAGGAGAGAGTTGCTAAGGTAACCAGAGCCAGCCATATTGCTCTATGTTCTCCCCATGGAGCTTCATTAGGGCCAATCAGTCACTTCCAGGGTAATAGAATATGTTGCTTTCAAAGATAAGGATACAGCTTTTTATAGTGTCAAGGTATTTTTATTAAGCATGTTAACCCCTTGCCCTCTTAAGGATCAGGCACTGGCCCTTTCCTTAGAACTGTAATACCCAAGAAATGAGATTCAGGGAGACTAATAGCTGACAGTTGAGCACCTAGGGCCAGATCAGAGGAAGTCAGCATGCCTGGAGTGTGCTGCCTTGTGATAACACAGCCAGGGGTGGTTGGGGATTGTTTTCTGCTGGCAGGGAGCCAAATCAGCTTTATATCCCAGCAGCCAGGCACAAAGGCTGCTTCTGAAATAGATCTGACCTGCATGAACCAAGGGGCTTGGTATATATATTTCTTGTCCCAGTCTAGACATATGGGCTACCTGCTAAGTTTGGTCTCTCATGTGAGCATCATCATCTTTCACATCTAAGAGCTACTTTACACCTGTTTGTAGAATTTATTAGCAGCACTTTGGAAGACTGCTTAGAAAAAAATACTGGTATCAGATCAATTCCTAGAGATGAGACTTAGATCTACTTCCCCAGGACCTAAAACCTCCCAGATTTTATCTAGCTGAAAACAGCACAGCCAAGATCTGCGCCTTCTTTAGTCAAAAAACTCTGCCTGTTGTTCTAATTGTCCCTGCACCATTAACTATTAAGATAAACTTGAGAACACAAATATTCCCTTTTCATATGAATACTGGCTTCAAAAATTAATTTTCTCCAAGAATTTCCAGTCAGTATTCAGGAAACTCCACTGTATCAGAGCAGCTGATGTTTATGTGAGTCTCACTTGCTGATCCATCTCCTCAGGCTGAACCTTCAGCATGGAGCTGCTCCAAGGTTATTTCTTCAACTCTAAGTAATAACACATTTATCCCTGTGCCTCTTGCTCATCCACAGAACCAAGAACACCTGAACTGAGCATGACTTGACCTCACTTTGCAGAAAAATGTTGAAAAAATAGTACTAAGGAAAGAAACACATTTGCTGATAAAGTGGTGGTAAAAAAAACCCCAACAAACCAACACAACTTGCAGGCAGCTTTCTGTATCTCAGTCTTATCCAGTAGGACTCCTCCAGAGTCCTGCTGCAGACCAAAAGCTGCAGTCATAAGACACCAGAAACCCAAAGGAAAAAATCTTCCCCTCCATTAATCTCTTTGGAGGTTCCTCCTGGTGCAGAAAGATACAGTTACACCTCATTGCTCCTGCTCTCCTGAACATCATGTCCATCTTATTGAATAATGGATATAACACTGCAGTCAGGAAGGACAGCATCTGTCAGCTGATACCATGTTTATTGTTTTCCCTTCAAAGAATCCATTATTGTAGTCCTGTAGCAGGTTCACTTACAGACAAACAGAAGCTTTACTTAAAAGAGGCAGGATCTTTTGTGCTGGAGAAGTAGAGACAGCTGGGTACTGGCATTTTTTTGTCATCTCATGATTTTTTCTTGCTGTTATATATTCACTAATAGGAAAGGAAGAGGTAATTATGTGGAATTTGAATAAAATTAATGAGATAGTGGCAATAATTTTAAAAAGATGCCTGAAAAAATGCAGCATTTACAGCGCAGAGGTATTTAATAATCATTTGAGAAAAAAATCCACTTGTCTCAACATGAATTCACAGTTGAAACAAGCACATGGAAACAAATGAAATTCAGAGCAATAGCCACACTTACAGCTGGTTTGAATTTGTTACCTTAAAATAAAAGTGTAGGGCATGAACACACATTTGAATACAAAAACAGCAGCAGTGATTGTGACACTTTAACAAAAAAGCAAAATGGGCAAGGTTTTTTATTTTGGTAATTCTTTCCCTTTCTTTTTATTTTCATTCTTCCTTATGACAATGTCTTACTTTCCTCCTAAAAATGGAATCTTCCTCTGTAACAAATACAAAGAACCTACAAGAATGAGCATTCCAAGGGTCTGAGGAGTCCATTTACCTGTGCACAGTTGTCACTGCCATGGAGGACAGGAGCTGTGTGTCCATGTGCAATGAGGATCAGCTCCTCACCCCTTTTCTGCCTCCCCTGGAGGTGAGTCCTGCAGCCTGCTTGGGATGAGCAGTGAGGAGGGTGAAGATGAACACCTTTCACAGGGCTGGCAAGATGTGGATGCAAGCTCAGTACATCCCTCTTTCAGTTTTCCAGAGAAGAAACCCACAAGCAATAAAAAGCTGAGGCATCTTCCTCATCAAAATTACCCCCACTAATGAGAGTGTTCAGCTTGCAAAGCTTGACTGCAGCTGCAGTAACAGAGCTCAACTCAAAGAGAAAAAACCCAGCAAGCTGAAGGGAAGGTGCTCCCAGCCCAGGCTCCAAGAGAAAACCTCTCCATTAGTAATCATTAAGCACTGAAGGGGGAAGTCAGAAACAGAACCCATTCTGCTTTAGTCATCTATGCTCAACTCCCTGATACAATGGGCTACCCAGATTCTCTTCAGCTTCTTTTCTTCTCCTAATCTCCAGACAGGCATGGAAATCCCAGGCAGGCTGCAGCTGCTCGTGGGGAGCAGTTTTGTGAAGCCTGCACTCCCTAGGACTGTCCCCTTCAATAGCAGGTGATGGCTTTTCTGCTTTGCAAAGCAAAACACCTTTCTAGCAAAGGAAAAAATAAAGCAATAAGAAGGTAAATTAACCCCCTGCAGGAAAAATCTGTGTTCATGGGCCTGAACATCTGCCTTGGATGCTTTGTGAAGCAGCCAAGTACTGTTATGAGCATAATCAGCCTCAGAAACTTTGTAGGGGGAAGGTGCTTGACTTGAACCCTCAAAGCTCGCATTAGAACCCTTTTTGGACCTGTTACTGTCTCTTCACATCTTGCTCCCATACCACCAGCATTTCCCATTTGTCTTTTCCCAAAGGCTCAGTTCAGTTCCCACCTGATCCCATTTCCCCTCCAGGACTGTTGCCTCTCACCTGAGGCACCCTTAGAGATCCCACACCACATCCTGGCCACCTTAAAGCCCCTTTGAAACAAGAATTCCAGGCAGAGCTCCCTTCCCTGCCCAGCCATCTCACCTCTAGGCTGCCTGCTGTTAAACTGCATCTCTGAAGATTTTCCTATCAGCTATAAGAACTGTTCTTCATGAGAAAAGAATCCAGGATAAATATAAACTAAAAAGTATCACTTCAATAAAAAATGCAGCACATCCCTCCCCTCATTGCTACTCAACCAATCCATCACAAAGCCCCTTAGGACAACAGGATGTTTTTGCTATGGAACAGCTAGCAAAGCCCACAGTAATGATGTGATTGACATTAGTTATCTTGGAGAGAGTACCCGTTAAAAGGGGTTTTTTCAACCCCTGGTTCAGCACAAAAACAACTAATCTCTAATTGCAGCTATGCCTGTATCAGCTCAGAGAAGTGTACAAAATCTCACTGTTCTGCCATGTGAAGATGATTTATTTCATGAGGCTTGAAAAGTATGGTAAAAAAAGATAATAACCAAATACAGACAGAGGAGACAGAAGTGTTTTGAGGAAGTTTAATTATTTGGAAACAAAGAAGAGAAAGTAAGCTCCTCTATTATGCTTCCTCTTTTCCAGATGTGGAAGTAATAAAAAACCATCCTACTTTCTGGAGCTCTGCATATCAAAAATGCAGCTTCCTAGGCACTGTTACTCAGCTGGAGGTTAAGAACAACTCAACAGCTGTTTAGGATTTTGAGCATCTCTTATTCCTGCTGGAGTTTACATCATGCTGATAAGCACCAAGAAAGTTTGAAAGCTTATGCAAAACTTGCCCAAGCAAACTATTTAAACTCCTTTGATCTGCAAGCCACAGCAGGAAAATCACAGCGAAATCAGTTTTTCTTCTATTCCAGCACTTGTGCTTCTGGCTGGAATTAGAAAAATGCACATAAACAGAGCTTTTTGTAAGCTCCAAACATGATACTTGTCAGAAGAAGTGCCACCTTAGGCCACCCTCTTGTGGCCAGGGAAAATTTCGCACCCACCCTGTCCCGCTTTTCCCTCTCCATCACCTTGATGCCCTCACTCCTCCAGCATGGGGGGTGTCTTGGTTTAGGGCAAATTTGGGAGAAAATCTCCAAAGGGGCCCTCCAGAGAGCAAACCCACATGGCCTCTCCCCCCAGTCGGTTGGGAAGGATTCCTCGGAGAGGAGTGAAAAGAACCTGTTTATTTAACAGGCACAGCATCCCCCAGCACACAAAATGAACAATAGTGGATGACAACACTCTGAAAAAGATGACAAATTCAGAAAGTCTCTCTGGGAGTGGTTGTTCTGTTATCAGTCCCTCTGGCACTGGGAATGGCTGCTGCCCAGAGTAGGCCCCGCTAGGCCACAAGGTGCAAACTTTCGGTGTTTGCCAGGCCCCAGTCCTGAGCAGGCTTGAGTAGTCCCAAAGAAGGGAAAGGACAAACAGCCCAGTGAAAAATTCAGACTGTTTAGCTAAACTAATGAGCAGAAGCAAAAAGCAAGAGCAAAGCAGGAGCAAAGCAGAAGCAAGAACAAAGCACAAAGCAAAACCGGCCCCATGTACTGCCCCGTCTGTGCATCCCTCCAGCCGTGGGGGAGCAGGCTGATAAGAAACCAAACAAAACTCTGCTCTTCAGAGCCAGTCTTGAAAGCACAGAACATAATACCTAGCAAAAACAGAACACAAAAATGGGGATACAAGCATCATAACATCACCCTAGGACAGGGGGTTACTGAGTCCATACTTTGAGTTCCTTCACGGGTTCCACCCCTCTGCAAAATAAGACTCCTAGGGAGGTGCATCAGTTCCAGCAAGGAACTGGACATGAATAAAGCCCATGACTGGGACATCAGATTCCCTGGTGAATGTTGGGAGCCAGGGGAATCTGTGCTTCCCTCCAAGCACATCCCTGCACCCTGATCCAAGCCCTACCACACTGCCCCTGTTAGCTCCAGAGAAGCTGCTGCTGCAGCTCCTGCCTTGGCTGGTGCTCATTTGTGAGTTACCTGCCCCAGCTCAGGATGTTCCAGGGCTCCAGCACACATTGCACCTGCAGCAGGGCACTGGGCTGTGAGAGGCTGAGCTGCTTTAGGCTCTTCAGCCAGCACTGCAGGACCTGTAGCCCCTGAGTCAGTGAGTTCAGTGAGCTGAACTGACATGAGGAGGAAAAAAAAATGAAAGAAGTCTTCCAGGGGATCCATTTCTTGATCTAATTTGCACTGAGTGGATGAAGGAGAAGCAGGGGGAGGGTGATAGGGCTGCCCTTTTGATGCTGTACTTTTCTGTAGCAGGGTCCTGGTTAGATGCAGCATCAATTCACATCCTAAACCTCTGCCAGTGTCTGTTTTCATGTCTGGATAGCACACCCAATGCACACCCACACTGTCACCACACCATTAATACGTGTCTTTAGCCAAGGCAAATTAGACTTTAGGATAAACAGCCCTTATTTTTATTTAAATCTGTTTATGCTGTTTTGTAGAACAATAGCAACACTTCAATCCTCTGCACAGAATTCTTATTAATAGCAACAAAACCAAGTAAATAAGGCAGGAGAAACAACCAGGGTATTTTTATTGCATCTAATCCTCCTTTTGCATCATTCATATTTATACAGGGCAGGGACTGATTTTCTTGGTCTGCCAAGCATGGCTGATGGATGCACTGCAAACACAGAACAGAGCCTTGCTCACAGCCAGGTTTTTCTGTGTCTCACTAGAGTGCTTTTGTTTTATCTCTCTGCACACCTTTGCACTAAGACAAAAGATTACAGCTCAGATGGGTGGGCAATTGTTAAAGGAAGGAGAACAAAATGAGCAGTCAGGCCAATCTGAGAGAAGGATGTAGGCAGGGCTAAGGCATAGAGACATCTCTACTGGGTTTAAGCACCAAGGACCAGGTAAAGCATTTAGACACTAGCAGTCACTGGAATAGGGGATTTATGCCCAATTCCCTTAAAAAAATATTAAAACTTTGCCAAAATAAAGGGGGAAAGAAAGGAAGAGCTTTGTGCTGGTGGTAAAAGGTGATGTTGCATGATTAAAGGTGATGTTGCATGATTCAAGGCAGAGTTTTTTGCTCCTTAGTCCTCTAAGGGAACATCTGGACCATGGCCTTGCAAGTGGCCAGAACTGCACAAGAGCCACCCCTGTATTGATGCTCAAGAGCTACAGCATAACTTGGGCAAGGGTCTCTGCTTTCCCCTCAAATTAGGTATTTCCCATTACACTGATTTATCCTTTTTACCAAATCTCATATTCTTGTTTTTCCTAATTATTCCTGACATGTCAAAAGAGCTATAAGAGCTTCCATAAAGAAATCCAAAAGCTTTCTCACACTGAAGAAAACAAGTTAAGTTCAGCAGGCTTTGGTGCTGGGAAGGCAGGGAGAGCAAAAGGGAGGGGAAAGAGGTTTTTCTGCATTGCCTTGTAGCACCAGGCACGCACTATGGACATGAGACCTCATCCCAGTTCTTTAGAGCATTATGATAGATGGGGAGAGTGGAAAACTATGTCCTGGCACCAGGTCATAGCTCATTCCTACTCACAGGAAGGACAAGAAAGTAGTGACAGTCAAAATGGCTTCACAAAAAAATCTGCCCCAATATCATGACAACCCAGAGCAGCACAGAAATCGCATTCCCAATCTCTGGCTCTCCAGTCTAAAAAATATCCATTCTCTGTTGCTGCTTTGGTGTAATTTGCCAGGGGCAAGCTGCACCCAGCAGCATCAGGGGGGACTGAGCACACCACTCAGCCTGTCCTGGGCTTGTTAACACAGGCAGGCAGCACACACAAATCAATAGCCAGGGTCTGAAGTTTCACAGCAGGTCATCATTTGATCTGGTAATAAATCTTCTATGGTTTATTACTGGGGACAACAGAAGTAGAGGGAAAACATAGTTTTCAGCCAGGCCGTGACCAATGGGTTATAGGGAAGGAATGTCCAGGGTTATGGTCTGAGTTATTTCATTGGGGAGCACATTAAACACTGATTTTGTTCTCTGCAGGAGGGATGATGTCCAATGAAAATGTCAAAACACAGTAAAATGAGTTCAAGAAATAAAATAGCCTGGAAATAGGGAAAAGGATCCTAACTGGCATTGCTAGGACATTTTTGGGATTGGTAGCATCTCTGTCCCTCTTTCCTGTCCCCTTTGAGTTGTGGGAAGAAGAAGTAAGCTGTCTGACCCTCTAACCTTGCAACTTCACTGGGATGAAAGGGTTTGTAGCCGCCCCATTTTCCACGCTGCTACTGCAGCACCTTTACTTGCATTAAACTGGAGCCACAGCTGTGCACCTTTTAGTGGGAGACACTTTACAACCTTTGGATATGAAAAGGTATGTTTGGATATGAAAGAATATTGTGACCAGACAGCTGGGCAAATATTTTACCTTGGGAGAACCCCAGCTGGCATTTCCTGCCTCCTCACTCCCAATAAGCAGGAAGTTTTCACAGGCTGGTTCTCCATCTCCAAAGCTGCCTCCAGCCTTGCGCTGCTCCCACAGAGCTGCAGAGGAGCTGCAGCCCCTTTATGCACTACAGGGTTAACCAAAAGCCAGGCTGTGAAAGCAATTCCAGCCCTGCTAATCCCATCCCCTGAGCTGTGAGTCTGTTCCTAAGGTTTCCCAGCACAGCTCATTGCTGCGTGTGCCTTTATATTATAGCAGAGCACTTTATCTTCAGGCTGAATTTTTGTAGGGCTGGTGAATATAGTGATGTTTCAAGCTGCTCTGTCCAGATAAAGGACTGGGGCTGGACTTCTTGGAAAGGCAGGATTTGTGTCACCAATCAGAATGTTTTTCCTTCTGGCATGTGCTCAAAATGCTTGTAACCTGGGAGAGCAAAAACAAGATTCCAGAGTAGGATGCCCTAGATTTTATCATCACAGCTTGATCTGTGTGGAGGCCTTTCTGCTGCTGACAACAATATTGTCTCAGGTATTTAGACAAGGTCCTTTTTCTTCTGGGTTCATCCTCTGGGACTTCTGTGGCTCTCAGTTCTCTTGGAATCTCCCTGACTCATGAGCCTTCTGGACATTTCTCTTTGTCACTGTGGGATCTGCCTTGGGGTAGGTGTCCTCTAGCATCCCTGAGGATGCGCATGGTCAGACTCTGATCTGTAACTGCAACATACTGAAAGATCCAGGATAAAGCAGAGGCTGATGACTGCCTCTCAGCCAACTGATCTGAATGCTGAGGACCCAGATTGACTGTGAAAGCTCCCAAAACCCTTTTCACATCTTCTTATTCCCATACCCATGACTGCATCATAGTCATGGCTGTAAATGCTGGCTTTCTTTCCTCCCCAAATATTCCATTTACTCTAACAAGACATGGATTGCACTTAATTGTTTATCTGAACTGAGGCTGTAAACTATTAAATGATTCATCTATTAATATTCAAGGTGGATGCTGCTTTCACACGTGGCACTGTGCAGAAAAACAAGAGACACGTGTTATTGTAATTAATCAATAATTACCGCTCATGAAATGTTATGAAGGTAAGGCACACCACTATTTATTAGGTACTTATTTTAGGTTGTTTCACTGGGTTTGGTGATGAAAGGAAGGTGCTTCTCCCCAGACCATTGGGAGTTTGGTACCTACACAGGGAGTGATGCACTGGAGCATGGTTAGGAGAGGCAGCCCCAAAAGTGATATGCAGACCAGCATTTTGCCAACCCAGCCTGCAAATAATTTTGTTCAGAGCCAGTAGTTTCTGGAAAAAAAAAAAAGAATAAAAAGAAAAAAAAAAGGAAACCCAACCCTGATTGCTTGCTCAGGCAGAGTACAGGGCAGCTGGACAGAAACCATCTCTTTTGGTTTCAGCCCTGCTCACCCCTTCACTCTACACACTTGGCAAGGGACCCTCTGTGTCCTGAACAGGATCAATTCATCATGTGGAGTAGGAAGGCACCAAGCCCACCCCCAGGAGTAATTGCTGGGAACATGAGGCATTGAATGACTAAAGTGGCAGGAATTCTGCCTTGCATTTCAGTGTGGCCAGGATTTACTCGCAAGAAAAGAGGGGAAAGTTCCTAAGATTTCATTCAATTTGGATAAGTACCAACCAACAGTTTGTTTGGTTATCCCAGAGCCTTTTATCTGCAGTAAATACAAAAAGAAAAGGCCTTTGAGAAGACAGATTGAGAGGGTGTTAAATAAGTTGTTACCCTTTCCTTGTTCTGAGTGCAAGCAGCCAGTTTGCATGGATAGGGGCTCTAAAAGGCTGCCTTTTAGGATCAAGAAGTAAATTGTATTTAAGATTTTAATGATGGAAATTTAACTTGCTGCTTTGGGCTTACCCTGGCCAAGCCAGTGGATCGATGCACGAGGGTCATGCATTATTTCAGCTGAAGTACTGTTGATAAATGGTGATGAGTTTGCAGAGAATTATTCAAGAGACATAAGCAGCTACAGGCAAGGAGTGTTTTTCCTTTATCAGAACTTGCCAAAATGTGATTCTGAGAAGCCTGTGCTTCAATGAAACTTTGTCTCCTGACTTCTCACCTCCAAAAGTCTCCAGGTTTTGCTCAGAGGGGAACTCTAGTGATGCAGACAGAGGTCTGGTTTCAGTGAAATTCTTCACTGCTCTAGTGCCAGACAGGTTTGGAGACTGAATCAATATTTGCAACAATTACAAAGGAACTTTCCCTTCAAGCCTTCTGAGTTCAACTGGCTTTTAAACTTGTCAGAGATAATTCTCCACCATCTCCTTGCAGGTTTTAGCAGTAGACCTGAACATACAGTCATTCTCAATAGGGAGATGATCCAATCCCACCTACCTTTGCAAAGGTGACTCTGGATTTGCATGATATCACTTTAAAAAAGAAGCAAAGGACTTCCAAGAAGCTGAAATACATCTACACAATATCATTTCAGTCAGCTGCTCTGAGCAACAAATATTTTCATGCAGCTAATTTATTCTCCTTAAAAATGTCCCATGGGAAGAAATATCCTATGGTTGATTGTTCATGAACATTTAAAGAGTTTCCTCTCTGGCAATTCTTTCTCCTCCTGACAGAATATCAATCCAGCCATTCTGTCATGTCCTGTGCTTTAGTTTAGTTACTACCACAGTTACTGCTACAGCAGTAAAATTTATTGATCAGACATTCTTGCTTTACAAGGTAGAAATGGAGGGCTGTGGCTGCTCATTCCCCTACAGAATGCAGTTACTGTCTTTGGAGGTGAAGAGCCTTGAACCTTTATGGAGCTGCAGACTCTATTTTCCAAACTGGGTGTTAGGAATGACAACCAAAACAAGAATCACTGAGCAAGTAGGAAAGGAAAAAAATAATCTTTGGGCTCTCAGTAAGCACTGTTCATTTCTGGCTGTAGATATCATTGTCTGCCCCTGACTAGTGTAGAACTAGCAGTGAGCTCCATGGCATTTTCCTTTTCCCTCCCTGCTCATTCTCTCCCAGGAAAGTGCTGCACTGTCACACACATATTTTCTGAAAAATCCTTTCACTAGGATTTTTCTCATGAGAAGCTGAGAAGCCTCAGAAAAGAAATGCAAACAAAAACTATCTGATGGCTGTGGAATGGTCTGGAGATGGTTTACCAACAGGTGCATCTTTGATTGGTTCCATGTGGATTGTTTGTACTTGATGACCAATCACAGCCAGCTGTGTTGGACTCTCTGAGTCTCACAAGATTTTATGATTCATTTCTTTGCTAGCCTTCTGATGTCTCCTTTTCTCTTTCTTTAGTGTAGTTTTATTATATCATTTTCTTTTAATATAATATAGTATCATAACATAATAAATCAGCCTTCTGAAACATGGAGTCAAGATTCTCATCTCTTCCCTCGTCCTGGGGACCCTCAACCATCACCACAGGGCACTGCTGGCTCTTGGCAGCTGTTGTCTCATTAGTTCTCCATTAACTAGCAGGAACATGTGATGCATTTCTACACCCCTCTAGCTGTCACAGGCATTAAAATGCCCACTGCCATCTGACTGGGAATGTGAAAGGCAGTGGTGGAAAGACACACACATTAAGCAACTCAGAAACGAGGGGCCAGCTGGTATCTTAAGAGGGTGTAATTTGTAAGGCACAAAATGGGCCTAAGTGAGCACAAGGGAGGGTCTGACCCTCGGCACTTAAGCACATACTTCTCTTTAAGGAGTTAGTAATTCCACTAAATTCATTGGCAACAATATTTTCGACCAACTCTTTTCTGTGTCTAATGTTCCCTAGAGAGAAAATAGAAGTGATAATATCAGTTTGCCAGTTGTTGAGGCTTAGAGGCTAAATGTGTGCAGAGTGCTTTGAGATAGGAACCTAGGAAACAGGCCCAAAGGGGACTCCAAGGGTAACAAATCCCAAAGGCACATCCACCACTTAATATCTTTGATAAATTTAGCAAGCTCCATCCTGAAACCTGTTGAATTTCTCACCCAAAGTATTTTGGCTAGCAAGCTATTCACAAGTGTTACCTTTCTGAGAATTAGAAGCAGGGCTGTTAGTGTGGGCAAATGATGAAAACAAAATGCATTTAGGAAAAGATTATCAGCTGCATTATGAGCCAAAAGGAACAAGTGTGTTCTGAACAGTCCATTTGCTTCCTGCCTGCTCTGGGCACTGTTCCCCTGTCTTCTTCCATGGTTTATGCCACTGTTCTCCTCCAGCCATTATTGCCCCATTACTCATTTCTGTTGTCTGCAGACACTGCTCCCTCCCCACCTTCTTCCTACTGATTTTTGCATCCTCTCCTGCTCCTCCACCACTTGATTTTGAACATCAGAAATCCAGTCTCCCCTCACAATCCAGGAGCATGGGCATTTACCCTTTTGCACTGAGCTCCTGAAACCCTGTCAGCATTCAGGAAAGCCCCTGGCTGCAAAGATCCCCTGTATTCCAGGAGACAGCATTTCTTGCCTCCATGCTGGCTAGTGGAATGGTCTGTGTGTGGAGAATTAAGAACCTGATGGAGGAGTGTGGGAAGAGTGGCTGTACCAGCATCCCCAGGCTGTCAATAACCATCAAATGATGGTGACTGAGCCACTGTGGGGAGCCACAAAAGCAGGAAGGAGCCAAACATGCAGCCATAGAACATTATTTTTCTTCTCTTTTCAGTAATTATTTCCTAGGATGAGAATTTGCTTTTCCTCAACATTTTAAAATTGAGGCCAGTCTTTGTGCAGCAGTCACAATCTGCCCAACATTCACATCCGATGGGGGGGGACAGGACCTGGTTTTGGATATCATCCATCAATGACAGATCCACACCACTGTGTGATGGAGGGCAAGGCAGGGAGGAAGGAGAGGGGGGGAATGGGAGGTGCAGAGGGCTGGTAAACAGCACACAGAAATCTCATTTTCAGTTGCCAGCTCAAAAACAACCCCAGCTTGCTGTGGCCCAAAGCCATTTCCTGTTGAGTGTAATGACTTTGGTGCTCGCTCTGCACTTATTAGACAGGCAACCAAAAGAAAACAACAGCAAAAAGCTGTCTTTGAAAATGAAGCAGGCACTGCTAACAGCAGCTATCCATCTTAGTCTCCACTTCCCCCTGCAAACAAATCCCAGCAATTAGCAGGACACCCACTTCTTTCATGGAAATATAAAAAATGTTAAATGTACTCCAAACCTGCTTCTGTTTCTCTGTGAATATCAACAGAGGGAGTGAAGGGACCCTTCAAGCCTATGCATCCCAGTCCCTCTGCAGTGAGCAGAGACATCTTCAGCTTGATCAAGTTGCTCCTGGCTTTGAATGTTCATTATTTTTCTTCTATTTTCAGTAATTATTTCCTAGGATGAGAATTTGCTTTTCGTCAATATTTTAAAATTGAGGCCACTCAATTTTAAAAGGATGGAGCATTGGGAGCCCATGCCAGTGTTTCACTACCCTCACTGAAAAAAACCTTCTTCCTTGCCTTTGATCTAAATTGACCCCCTTTCAGTGCAAAACCATTTCCCCTTGTCCTATCACAACAGGTCCTGTAAGAAGCTTTTCCCCACAAATACAAGTTTGTGCCCAGATCTGAGTTCACAATAAACCCACTGGCACCCCAAAGAGACAATTTCTCCTTGGCAAAAGCGTCGTGAGCAGCAAGAGCCACCCTGCAGAGCTGCCAGGAGAGCTGCAGTCCCACATCCCTCCCCTCCCTGCCTGAGCTTGGATCAGGGCAGAGAACCAAACGCCCTGAATCCTGACCTGGCAGAATGTGAGGGAGCCACTGTGCATCTGTGCTCTTTTGCACGCACCACCTTTACTTTTTCTCCACCAGACTGGCAGCCAAGAGTGACAGAGGATTCCTTCCTCACCCAACAGCTGTGCTGGCAGTGCTGATGAATGTTTCAGGATAACTAACATCCTCCTCATCTCAGATTCCTCTGCACCTCTTAGCCTGTTCATGTGGAAATGGCTTAGCCCTGGATTTAAACAGCACTTCTTCCACAGACTCACTTTCCCTGGTATTTGTCCACGTTATGGCATGTATCCATGTGAAAGAAAAAGTATGTTGAGGGTAATGGAGCAGAAGGACAGAGGGTCATCATTATTTTTTAAGCTGCCTCGAGGATTCCAAAGAAACTACTTCCAACAGACAATTATGTAGGCATTCTGATGTGGCTGCCCTGCAGGAGGAGGCTTGGTTCCACCACACCTTCCCCTCCCCACATTGCTTCCACTTGAATTTTAATCATCTGAAGAAGGATAAAATCAATAAAATGTTTAATGTGGAGAGATGGGACAGAGTGACCCCGAGTGCTGCTCTTTGGGGATGAAAAATGCCTCATTTAAAGTTTTTCAGTTTGTGGATCTCCCCCAGCAATAAATTTGATTTCCTGCCTTTTGCATTTGCTTTCAGTGGAAATTGGCTCCCACAATCAGGGCAGGCGGGAGATGGAGCTGGGCTGAGTTTGTGCACAGACACTTCACTATCACCCAAGAGAGGTGTAAATGGTGGAGTTTTCCAGCAGCACAGACTGGCTTCTCCATGAATAGGAGATCTGGCATGATGAACACTGAAGCTTTCATCACTACCAAAACATCCACAATAGTTGTTAATTCCTTCCTAGCTGAAGAGGTGGTGGGTAAAGGACTGGAGCTCTTCAAGAGATGAAAAGATATTTTGTCCCCAACAGAAAGCAGCTAATAATGAAATAGAGAAGCACAGCCCACACCATGCTGAACATCTGCATTTGGATTTTAATTCTCCATCCCTTTAGAATCATGTTTTAGTGTTGTCCAAAGGCAGATAAAAAATTATGCCTTCTTTTATTATGTCTGTGAGTTTTTGGCAGTGAGATGAGCCTGTATCTTGCAAATCGATGTTCCCTCTGATGTGAGGAGTTTGGCTGCTTTGGCCTCTTGTAACTGCGTCTGCTTTTGGTCCAGAAGAGGCAATAGAAAAGAACTCACCTTGCTGTTTCAGGTAATTGGGAGCTAATGAAACAGGCTGGGACCCTGCCCAGAGCTTTTCATGAGGGCTCTGCCCACACAGGGCTTGGTGCTGTCCTGTTCACTCAGTGGCATGATCTCTATCACATGGTTCCAAATCTGAAATAAACTGTCTGCTGGATCTCTTACAACAAAGGTCTTTCCCATCTTTTTGTTAAATTACCATTACATTAAAATACCATGGAATAGTACTGCAAAATCTGCATCCTGGAGGAAAATGATGGAAATAGAGGTTTTTCTTCACAGCCAAGCAGAGTGAAACTCACTCTTATGATATGGCATGTTTTTCCCAGCACAGAACCTCCTGCAGATGCATGGTTAGATAGAAATCTCAGCTACAGGATTCCACAGAAAAGCTTGAATTCAGTGCTAGGTCTCAGGAAGCAGAAGGTGCACTAAAAAAATGTTAAAATATCATTCTCTCTTGGAATGTGACTCATGCGTTAGGGATGGTAGATTCTGGAAATGGTTAACTAGTAAAACACTTGGGATATTCTCAGCTAGAAAATTTTCTGTGCCAGGATCACAAAGGGCTAGGGTTTAATCTAATACACAGCAGCAGTGGGAATTATGCTCCTTGCTGTATTTTAATATCCAGTGAGCCATTGCTTGGGTGTGTTTGGATACCTCCATAGCCTTGCACTCATGGGCACAAGGGGATTCACTTTCCTTTAAACCCAATTAATCAGTACCTGTGGAAGGCACAATGGATTTCAATACATTTTGTAAATATAATAAAGGTTTTCTGGGTTTTTTTTAACTTATTTTTGAGCAAATGTGCACCTTCAATACTCACTGAATTTAGTTGACTGTGGTTCCTGCCAACACAGGAATCACCCAAGTGGAGAGCACTGGGCCATCAGTTCTTGGGTGTCACCAAGATACCCAAGAATGTCCCTCCTCACCAAAGGATTGTCCATCTGTTGCTGAGTGGTGGTTAAAATCAAAAGCTGTAAACTGAATCTTATTTCTATTTTCTCAGGAGAAGTTCTGTGTGAATAATCAACAATCTGCAAATGCAAGAGACTCATATAAGAGACTGAGTCACTCCCAAAACTTTGGATCAATTAAATATGTAACCAAACCTATAGAGAAGGGCTAAAAAAATTCTACTCTTTTCTATATAACATCAGTTTAATATGGAACTGTAGCAAGTACAATAGGAAACAAAATCCCTGACAGTTCATTCCAGAGCTACCCTTATGAAACACCAATACTGTCATTTATTTGCCTTGTCCTTGATAAATACACACAAAAGAAGGGAAGATTTTACAGCAGAAAATATCAATAATGTCTTAAGGGAGTCAGGCAAATTGGTTTGTCTATTTACAAATCAATATATAAAACCCTCCATAAAGCTGGTACTTATTTGGCTTTGATGCCTGAGCATTACTGAGGGTGTCAAGGGCTGTTCTCTGTGCTGTCTAATGGCACAGAGAGGAAAAGCTGTCGTGCTGTGCTGAATTTCTGGTTCCCCACATGTGTCCTTGTGCCAGCACAAGCCAAGAGGCTCTGTGGGGTCATGGGCTGTGGAGGTGTGCTGAGCACCACTCCTGATGGGAATACCCCAGGGATGTTCTTCATCTGCCCTCCATGCTGCCCTGATGGCTGTATGAAAACTGAAACAGAAGAGGTCAGCCCCCCCGGCATCAGCATTTCCTGGAATATCAGCAGGATTTTTTAGAATGCTGTTTTCTCCTCTGTTGTATTCCCTAGGGCCTGGAAAATAAGTGGGAAAGGCTATGCAGACTCCTCTGGGACAAGTGAGGTGAGTCAGGACATTTACATCAAAACACAGGGAAGATATAGGCTGTAAAGTCTGCTTCCACTTCCCTGGGGAAGGCCCAGATCTGTACCTGGAAAAGGGGTGCTTTTCTATCTGTGCAAGACTTAAACTGGGAAAAAGATGCCCAGAAAGCCCAAGGGCATCCCTCCTGCACTTACCAGGACTTGGAAATGTCTCCCAGCAGAGGAGTGAGTGAAGATGCAGAGGGAGAGATGATACCTTTCATTGAATCAGTGGAGCAGAGCAGCTGTGGAGCAGCAGAGCAGGACCAAAAGGCAGGCAGCCCCTCTGAGGGGGGCAGGTCTGAGCCAGGGATGGAAAACCACATAAACACAGTCCCCAAACACAGCCAAGCATCAATATAAATGCTACAATTACAAAAATATTGCCCTTAACAATTTGAAAACGTCACTTGCAGGGTGTACAATTAACCCTAAGAAATCAGTGAGAGAAAAACTGATTGGGTAGAAATTCCATAAAATGGGGGTCAACACCTTTTCTGTTTTCTCCATCAGGATTTAAAAAGACATAAAATCAGGGATATAAAGGCCAGCAGCAAGAAATAAGATTTTTTTTTTCTCAGCCAGCAGTAAACAACACACATCTTTCAGAAAATGAGACATGTCCCAAGGAATTTGAAATGGATCATTGCCTTTTATGAAACATTAGATGTGTCTGGAAGTTAACACTGAAAATTAGAATGCAGAGAATAGACAGACCACAGAAAAACATCATTAAGTGCAACGTATTTACTATCCTTTCACAGTGGGAATAGGAGCATTATTGTTTAGGTAAGTGAATGGAAATTCAAATGGAAGACCAGACCAAATCTACCTAGTTTTGGTTTGGTTTTTATAACAAGATGAAATTTCCTGCAATGTCCTGTATTACTATATTATGCATTACTGCCTGGAGGAAAGTTTCTCTCTAAACAAATAGATGAAAATACTTTGAGAGAGATCACAAAGGAGCTTAGAGCAATGAGCAAAAACCAAATAGGCAGTGTAAGCATGATTAATTTGTTTCTGCCTGCTTCTCCATTCACAGAGGGATGAGCTGGGGAAAACATGGTTTTTTTGCAAAAGAAACAGATTCCTATCACGAAGAGAATGGGGGCAAAACTGCTTTGAATTATTTTCGTTGTCTTTTGTGCAACAAATTATCTGACACAAAGATGTAAAACTTAAATCTCCTGCATGCTGGAATGCTCTCACATTGCTATTTCCAGCAGTGGGCTGTGCCCAGATGCCTTTGTTCTCCATATCTCCCTTCCCCTCTTTGTGTGCTCTTTATTTATGTTTTTCTACCTGTTGGATAACAAATTATTGTGCTACATGAATGGGAAAGACTGGATCTCTGATAAAGGGCTTAGATGAGCAGAGATAATGCTGGTGGCTTGTTCTATGAGGTTCTTCTTAAACAATTTGTGCCACAACAGGAGCAGCCTCAGGTTAACAGCTATTTTGAGTCCCAGACATTGTGAATGGTGCAAAGGTGAGGGAGATGAGGCTGGGAGGTGAAGGCTCTCAGGACTCTGCCCTGCTGGCCCAGCTGAGCGGGTGGTGGGTGCTGCTGAGGGGTCAGGGACCCAGTGCCATGGTTCAGCTTCTCAACCTGGTTTTGCTGAGCTGGAGGTGTGAGAACCATGCCCTGAACGCAGGAGCAGGAGCTCAGTGGTTCCAGGTGCCCTGCTTTCCACCCACTCCTGTCCTCACGAAGGAGAAGCTGTGCTGTCTGACTTGGACACACTTTGTGTAAGGCCTGGCTGGTGCAGGAATTTTCCTGAATCCAACCTCAGTTTTGCTGTGCTGCTTTTCCTGAGGGAGCAGTGGAGGTGCTGCTGCTCCTGTGGCCTTCCAGGGCATCTCCCTGTTCCTCAGGAGGGACCCAACCGCAGCTCTGTCCCAGCACAGGCCTCCCTATCTGTCATCATCTCCTGTTGTGCTTTTCTATCCAGGTTTGTGATAACCTGGCATTTGTACTGACAGTGAGCTGAAAATTTATGTGTGCTTTGGATTTCATAGGGATTTGGTGTCATTTTGGTCTTTTTTAGAGCTTTGCTACTCTGTTTTGTCCATGAGAATAAATCCTGATTGTGTTGATGATAAGTCCAGCAAGGGCAGCTCCCAGATGAGTGGGAAAACATGTAAACATCAAAGATTTGGAGGAAGGCAATAGATTTTTCTCAAGGTTTGTGTGATTTTATGAAGTGCAGAACAGCAGTAAAAATTTTATTTTAAACTATAGTTAACCTATGTGGGGAGAGATGAAAAGAGGTTGAATGCACCAGCCACAGGACTCTGGGTTATGGCATTTCTGTTCTTCAAATCACAATATAACCAGCTCTAAAGAAAACAGAAACACTGAAAACAGTTTTCTGGGGACAAAGTGAATTGCTTATTGCTCAGCTGTGGTTTAGAGGTTTGCTCCCTTTTCCTTCCCCCATTCATTGCTAAGTTATGTCTTCCCTCCTGGTAATTCACAATAAACACCTCAGGGATGGAGGGAATGATTGAAAAAACATGAAAACGTTTGAAAGCCTTGACTCACTGCCAGCAAACCACCTTCCACTGCAGTTAAATATCTGTTTGCATTTGAATATTTGATGGAATCTGGTCGAACTCAAATGAAACTGTTGCTGGGAGAGAGATAATGCTCCGGCAATCTATAGTAATGATCTGAAGTGGTGCCATTTACAGCAATGGCCCTGCTATAGCTGCTGCATTGTTAATGAGACCACAGAAACACACAGAGCCCATTAATGATGGGGAAAAGCCTGCAGGGAGCTGGGCACCCGCAGCTCCAGGGGGCCCTCAGCTCCCATCTCTGCGCCAGATGTGGAAATTTCCACTCAGCCCCTGGCACAGGGATTGCCACCCACTCACCCTCCCAGCTGGGCAGCATCCCTAACCCATTACCCTGTGCTGATTACTGAAAGCCTGGTCCTTCTGCAAGGGCCACAGCGAGGAAGAAGTTGAAAGGCAGGATTTCCTATCTCTGATGGCTTCTGAAATGAGTTTGCCTGCAAACCACTAATCCCTGAGCTACTAAACAGCTTCACTCTCCCATACTGTGACAGTTTTCTCTCCTGCTTTTCTCAAACAGCTACCACAGCCAAGGATGGATCAGTTATAGATTCCCTCACAAGATATAAAACCCTAAACAAAGTGAAAAACTCACTTGACTTCGTGGAAGATTCTAAGATTAAACCTGGAGCTAAAGCTGACCCAGAGGTCATCTCTGAACTCCTGCAATGGTTAAAGATGTGAATCCTTCACTTCTAAGCTGGGTGAAATGCTAGAGGTCGCAGAACTGGGGAAAGCACAACTGGTGAGAGGACAAATGGTGCCAAAATTCTTCCACAAAGAAAAGAGGAGCCAAAGGAGGAGGGTAATCACATCTTTTGAGAGCTGGCTTCAGGCCAAGGGAAAAAGAGATGTAAGGCTGTCACCACTTCCAGCAGCACTGCTGAAGGGGTATTGGCAGGGAGAAGAAAGCAGGCATTGCCTCACAACCTCACCTTGATCTTCTGAGTAATTGCATTTCCATGAAGTGTCACTTCTTGCTGGCCCACAGGTGTTCCCAGCTGTGTTTCTGTGTTTGATGCCTGAGCACTCAATACCCCCTCAAAGGGGGAGATGTGGAGGCCCCTTCATTGAGCTGTTGCCAGGCTGAAGGGAACAATTCTCATTTTTCCCATATTTTCTCCCTGCCTCCATTCTATGTGCAGCACCTCCAGTTAAATTGCTGGGAAAAGCTGGGACAGGGGGCTCTGCTCATTGGGTTTTTGTTACTGGCACTATAAACAGATGGGGGAAATTTTCCACTCCAGCTTTCCCTGGAGTGGGGAAACTCCATTTTCTCCTGCAGGAAAGGATTTAACCAGCACAGAGACTGCCCAGAGGGAGATACTCTTACCTCACATGGCAAAGAGCTGATGCTGTACCTGGAGAAAGAGTCCAGGTCACTTACAGATCTGTTCCTTGAGAGGTTTCCCTGTGTCTTCTTCTGAAATATCAGGCTCTGCTCCTCACCTGGCAGGGAATCTGAGATGAGACAGGTCCTGCTCTAAGCTGATCCATTTGGGCACTGGTTTCCAACAGCTGAGATCTGCCATCAGAATCAAAGAATGACATTTCTTTCAGCACTGACCATTTAAATCCAAATTATTTATTCAGGGAATTTATTATTTTAAAGAAGAAATCGTTGGTTGTTCAGACTCTGAGAAATAGCTTTCCCTCAGGCTTGCAATACTGATCTCAGCCTTGTGCTGGCATGTGGGGTGTTTATTCAAGCTTGGCCCTTGAAAAGGGTCACCAATCCCCTGTCCCAGGGTATTTCTGTTTGCTTTCAATTGCAAATGAACATTGGATAAGGACTTAATCTCCAGTTTGCCTTGTAGAAATTGATTTATCACTTAATAAAACCCTTGCTGTGATGGGGAGAGAGCAGGCAGAGCCTGAGCAATAGCTCCATTGTGCTGTCAGTATAAATTAGAGCTAAAGATGTTACTCTTTAACTACAAGCTTTGGGGTTTCTGTGTTTTTTTTACAAGTGCAATTTTCAGCTGACAAAAGGCATCTTGCACAACAGATTCTTTCCTGTTTAGGTCTTCATTCCACACAGTTTTCACAGCCTTGCTGCCCTCTGAATCTCCTGCAGGCAGCAGCATGCAGAGGAGAGGGGATCAAACTACAGGAAAGGCAGAGTGTTTTCTGGAAATTGTAGTGTACAGCTATTGATGATAATTATAGGGAAAAGGCTCATTGATTTACACTCTACTTTCTGAAAATCTGAGGTTTCAAAAGAACCAGGGAAAGGAAAAAGTAATAAACTAAGACATCTGTCCTTTTATATCTGTTATTAGAGAGGATAGAGCTGGTTTCAGGTGTCTGAGGGAGTCATGTTGAGCTCCAAAACAGAGTTAAGTCTGAAGAAAGAGATTTATTCCCAAAGTACAGACCAGCTTATTTTTCCTAGGCTCTCACCCCAGCCTGAGTAGCTGAAATCTGGAATAAGAGTGCATCAGCTCTGTAGAGATGTCCTGAAACAAAAGTTCAGAGTCAGGAGTAAGAGCAGGGACACATCTGGGTATCATCATTTGGGAATTGCCTGAATGTGCTGTCAATCTCCTCTTCTGTAAGGAGACCAAAAAGATGACACAGTGAGCAATGCTCAGTCAGTAATATTGAAATGCCAGATAGGGATAGAGGGAGTGTTATCAGCTCCATCTAAAGCTGAGAGCTCTTGGTCTCCTGCCTGACTGCAGATGGAAGGATCCTGTTGGCACAGGTTGGACATCCAAGGGAACAGAGAGTGTCGCAGTGACAGCCTGGTGTTTGTGTGCAGAGGAGCTGAGTTAATGTCAGTGGTGGCTATCAGTCAAGGAGGCCAGGCCTAGCTCAGGGGTTTCCATGTCTCTTTTTAATCCTGCAGCTTGTTAACATAAGTTTTGTCTTTTGCATTCAGCTTCTGAGAAGCTCCCATGAATTGTAGATTCCATAATTCCTGATTTCCCAGCCCAGGACTCGGGGGTAGCATCAGCCAGCCTTCAATTGCCTTGGCATAAACAGAAATTCTATAGAATAATTATTTTATTTAATATTATTAACCAGGGCTTATGGGGTTAACTTACTATGGCAGAAAAACTCACAGAGGAGAGCAAGATTTATTTATAAGTTAACATTTATATATATACACATGCATATATATATATATTCATTAACTTGCTAGAATGTATATTGGGAGCATTTAATACATTCCTCAACAGCTGAGAAATTTCTGTTCAGCTCACGAATTCATCAGCACAGTGAGTGATAATGAGCCTTTTGCTGTAGGATGCAAATCCTACAGCATCCCTGCATCCCTGGTGAAGTAGGGACTAGGAATTCAGGCTCTCCTTGATACTAAGGCTAGACTGAGAATGGGGAAAATAAATTAACCTTTGTCATTTTTGCTAAGTGTGTCTGTAATGAACTATATTCTATTTGAAAGGCAAAAGTATTTTAAACAGAAATTAAAATGTGGACCTGATGTATTTAATTACTGTTAATCAAAGAAGAATTAGGACTCATCAAAGGTTTTCTAACATTTTGTTAAATATTTCATACTGTCTCTTTGCTCTGGCAGGACAGAGAACAAAATGTTAGGAATATCTTCTGAGTCAACTTCTTCTAAAAAACAAATAATTGAATTTGCATATTTATTTGCCATTATTTCACAGTACTTTTGGGATCTCTTATTTCACTCCTTAGTTAGTTCATTTGTAGCAACACCTTTTATTTATTCTTATAGTGATTCACATCACAGTGATCATGGAACTATTTTATAAAACCACTTTGGTTATCTTAGTCATGACTTACCACAACTTTTGCATATTCTAATCTACAAATTAACATTTAACAAGTTTTCAAAGGATTTTATACAAATAAAAAAATAAATATGTGAGGGTGGGGAGTTTATGTGTCAAAAGTGACTTGCTCTGTATGGAAGAAAGAGAGGGCAGAGAGAGCTGCCCAGAGCAGCAGCCTGACAGCAGCCCCAGTTCTTGCTGTTCTGACCACTAGGGACCAAGATCCTCCAAAATCTCACCTCTCCTCCAGTCTTATTTTTCAAACAAAATGCAAATCTATTTTTTCTAAAGCTGGTCTCTATGATAACTCCCTCCTCTTCCATTTATTTTGAAATGAAAACACCATTTAAAAATAATAATAAAAAAATAATTATATTGGAGAGAGTGAGATTTATGTGCCAGTGAACACTTTGGTATTCTGCACATGGAAACACTGACCATATTCTTTTTTTTTTTTGTCCTGAAGGTGAAAAAGATCTTTTCTCTTTTGAAGTTCCCCATTGCCTTAAGAACACTTAACAGAAAATTTCCCTCCTTGCACTAATAGGACAGACATTTCAAATCTATCAACTGAAGGGAAGGCTCCAATCTTTCATTAGCTGCTGAAGAATGCACCACACCATCCAACTTCAAACATTCTGTCAAAAATATAATTAAGCCATCTTCTAAGTATTAATAGTAATGATATCTTGTATTTTCCCAGATGCTTTTATCTCTGCAAAGAATATATTTCAGAATTCACAGACCTCCTCCTGTCTCCCTTTATTAAAATAAATGTTGAAAAAATGGCATAGCTACTTGGATGATACTTTATTTATTTATTTATTTATTTATTTATTTATTTATTTATTTTTGTGGCCAGCCCACACACCTGTGGCATCTGTTCATCTCCTCATCCCAGCTCCTCTCTCCCTGCAGTCCCTGGGAGAATGATGCATGCAGAGCAGGAAAATCAATATAAAGTATGCGCCCTTCTACTTTGTTTATTTATTTGCATATATCTTTTTTAAGGGAAGTTAAAAAAAAACCCAAAAAACAACTCTGTCTCTTGCTTGGTTGTCCCTTACGAGGGATTTTAAGGTAATCTTTCATCAGCTTTCCTTACCACCACAGGAAAAAGTCTCCCTCTCTTGCATCCTTACTTCAGGCCACTGAAGCATGAAATGGGAAATCTCATCTGCAGTGGAGAGCAAATGTGTCACCTTATGTATTAATTTCATGATCAGCTGAAGACTTTGATTTATTGGACAAGTCCAGCCAGAGTGTTTTTGAATAGAAGCAAGAATAAAGACTAGCTGTGGAGAAGGTTGCTGAATGTTTTCTTTTGATTATTTACACAGAGATGCAATTAGAAATGTCATTTAAAAATCAAAAATAAAACCAGTACAAACCCAGAATCCCTTATATCTTTTTCCATCCTGTGGGAAGATTTTCTCCCTTTTTCTTTGCCAAGTTTCTCATCATGGCCTTGGTGCCATCACATTCCAGGCCATGCCTCTGCCTGCAGGTTGTGGAGTGTTGTACCTTGGATCTGTTTGATTTAGCTAAACTTGGCTGCCAGCATGATGGGTTGAGACCCTGGAGTCCTGGCTTCAAGGTGCCATTGGCAAAATGAGCAGAATTTAAAATATTTGCAAAGTGCTTTGAGCTCTCAGGCACTCTGGAAGTGCCTGGTATTTTCTTTGCAAATGGAATTTGCACGTATCTGAACATTTAAAATCTTGCAAGAGAAGGTGAAGTCACCACAGCCAGGCAGGAGAGATTCATTTCACTGCATTTGGGAAACAGAACACATAAGCACGACCTTTAAAAAAAATCTACATTTTCCTCTTTTCTGCAGGAAGCATACACTGAACCAGTTTCATATAAATTACTTTAAACTTGCAATAACAGCAATATATCCAAGAGAATGGTGAAGGAGTTCCTTATGCACTGCTAGAGACTGAGGTCTCAGGTATAAAATCAGGAGAACAGAAAAAGCACAGAGGAGGACCAGGCATGGATGTTGGCTGGGGTGGGTGCACGTCCCAGAATGATGTTCCTGCTTCATTTCCCCAGGGCTGTTAGTGGATTATCTACTGATGGATAGGTTTTAATTATGAGTGGACATGTTTTCCTGCATCTGATCTTCATCCAGATGCTAATTCAGAGAAATATTCTGGTCTGGTTTCTGCAGGGGAGTTGGCTAAGATCATCCTGACAGTCCCTCGTGGCACTGCAATCCATAAGCCTTGCCAATAAATCACACCATGGCTCCAGTCTTCCCGTGGAATCACACATGCAAAGGGTGTGATGAAGAGGATCAAATCTAGCCCTGATCGTTGTTCAAAGCTCCCCTTTTAAGAGGAAATGCATATAATGAGTGATTCACCCATCCCACTTGACCCACAATTTAATCAATTAGTGGGGAAGCACAGACTGTCCTGTCGGATGTGCACGTATGCAAATCTCCTCTTTTATCCCTGTAAGGCAATTAAGCTCATAGGTATAAAACAATTATGCTGTAAAGTTTCCTTTTTCCTTAAGGGGGACCCTGTGGCATTTAAAAAACACATATTTAGAATTTTAAAGCCATTGTTTTTGGTGATGTTTGAAGGATGTGTGGCTAGAGAGTTAACTGAGTTAGATGGCATCAAAAAGAGCAGGAATGAGTCCCTGTTTGACAGCTTGGAGAAAAACTGTAAATGTGAGACATAATTTATATGTATTTTAAAAATTCAACAACAACAGCAAATAATTCAAGGGACTCTAGCCAGCTGGTCTTCCTTCTAAAACTGGATACAGCAAGCAGGAAGTCTTTGCACAGCAACGATGACATGCAGGAGCCTTCTCTATAAATTTACACATTCATCAAGCCTTTGTGGAATAATGAGCTACAATCTAGCCAGCCCGGGGCAGTCTGCTGTAATTGTTATGATTTGTTTTCAAGATACAGTACAAATTCCTTGGTAATCTTTCCTGAATTTTAATAAGGGGAAGGGAAGACTTAATTAAAGGATCCTTTGTACCTTCTATGGCAACTGCCATCTGCGAGTGCTTCATTCTGGGTCTTATCTCCATCGTGCAGCCCCCAGCTCTGCCTTTGTGCAGGGTGCTGGAAACAGACCCAAGGAGGGAAATACCCCTGCTGAGAGGGTTTTGGGAAGCATGAACCACTTTGGCATCTTCAGTGGAGAGGCAAGGATCAGAGCCCTTTGATCAGCCCTGATGCATTAGGGCATTTATTAAAGATAAATGGCATTTATCTCCAGACAAATTAATGGCATTTATTTCAAGACAAATTAGGGAATACCCAGGTCACATATGAAAGAATCACAAAACCTTTTTTTTTTTTTAAGAGGTATGTATAACATAATTGACTTCTACCAAGAGTAGTCTCTGGTGTCAATAGGGACTTTTGTGTGTTGCTGTAAATGGGCTTTTATTTTCACAATGAAATAGGGAAATGTATCTACCAATAGAAGCTGTCAGTAAAGAGGTGAGCTTCTCAGATGCAGCTCTGTACAGGCTAAATTGATAATTTGTTTGGAAATAAATCCTCTCCACCCACAGTTTCAAGAATAAGAAACTTTTATAATAGCAGTTTGTAATTAAGGCTGGGTGTCCTAGCCTTAATTACAAGGGCCTGAAAATCCAAATAATAGGACAGATTTCTTCACTAGTATGACCCAGAAAATTGCTGGGATTTCAGAGCAGGATGTGTCTGAACACAGGCAAAAGGAATTCTAGAAACTAACTCTCCTTGATTGAATGCAGAAGGAGCAAACACCAGAGGCATCTCATGGAGCCCTTGCTCTCTCCTTGCAAGTATAGATATTCTTATGTACCTTTTGCTGTAAGAAATTCAAAGTTTGGCCAACACCTCATTCTTTCTGTTCAATGATGCCTGGTATAGCTGTAAAAGCTCTCCTAATTTCCTCTCTTTGTTACATTCCTACTCCCTTCTTTCCTATCCATCCATCCTGTATGCCTGTGGGCTGAGAAGCTGCTTTGGTGTGGGAATCCTCAGCACTGAGTTCTTCCCTGCCCTGTTAATCCCCCTTAGGAGCAGGCAGGATGTGATTATTAATCACTCACTGGAGAGTCAGGAATGTAATCTCTAGATAACATCCATCCCACTTAAGCCTGCCCTTAATGCCAGTTTTTGGAGAAATGTCTTGGGACTGTGTGTCTTCTGTTACACCTTGATATGATCACACAGGAAACCTCATGGGAGTGGAGAGAAACTCTGGCAGGCCTGATAGCCAGGCTTTCATTTCTGTCTGACTGCACACATGATGTGATGCCATTGCTTCAGCTGATGGGTGCGTGAAAGCCTGAGCTGTGGACAGAGGGGTTAATTTGTTGAAAGAATAATTAATGCCCTTTGTCTTTTCCCTCTCCTCTTTTTGTCCATTTACATCAGAACTCTATCAGGCAAACTGTCTTCCTCTACATCTGGAAGATTTCAGTTTGTATTTTACTTCTATTGCACTTTTGTGTCCTTCCAGCTCTGTTAGCATAGATCAAAACAATCTAGGAGCATATGTTTCTATCAGATTTAATGTGTAGACTTTCTTAAATCTCTCAAAAGACCTTTCAGATCTAAGCCTACATTTAAGTAAGCAATTAATTATTGCATAGCTCTTCCAATGAAAACACAACTTGTTTTCAATTTAAAGTGCAATTCTGGCTCTTTTGAAGTCTCCTCTCTGTTCATTCCAAGCTAGGGATTGTGCAAATTTGATCTCAGACAGTACCTGTCAAATCATCAAGAGGCATTGGGGAGCCTCCACGTGTCAGAAAGAATCTCCAGTTCTTCACTCACCCCCACAGAGTTCAGGGACCAGCAAATTCAGCTACACATCAGTGTGTGCATAGCACTGAACTAAAACCTTTCCCTAAAACACTTAAAACACAGTATCTTGCCTAAAAGAACACAGCCTTCCTATAAAAACAGGGGGAGAACATTTAGCAAATCCTCTGACACTGTGAAATGTCAGGCAGGGGCAGGAGGGAGTCCTTGGGGAGGGAGAGGATTTGGAGTGAAGTGTTTCTTGTCCTGGTTGGTGAGTCAGGGACAAAAGCCGGCAGTGATTTTCTGAAGAGAGGAGGTGTCTGTGATTCAGCTGTCATGTTCTCTGCTCCTGGCCACCCAGTGCTCTGACAGGGCAGGGAAATATTTCCCAGCAGAGCTGGGGTGAAATATCTCTTTGTACTGGAAAACTCCACAGCTTGTCATGCAGTAAATGGAGCTCACCATGCAGAGCATCACCTGCTGCCAGCCCAACAGAGGCACCAGAGCAAAGCACAGGAAGCCCCATAAATACACAGAAAGAGCAGAGGATGAGCATGGGGCTTGTTGTGTTGGTTTTTGAAGGACGGGGTGTAATTCATCACTTGGGGGCAATCGTGAGAGGGATGTTTAAATTCCTCAGAGAGCACAGAGCTTATAAATAATAATGAACAGAATAAAATGCAAATGGCCTGGAAGGAATCAATAGTCATGAATGAAATCAGCCCTCAGATCCTAATTGAAATGAAAATGAGATGCATATTCAATATGTGCTTAATAGAATATACATGATATGAGCATCCTGAGCTAATGAACAAGATCTTTCCATCATGCAGATACACACAGGCAGGCCCCCCTCCTATGAGGAGAATGCCAATAGATGCACCCAGCCTCACCATACCTCTGCGAATTGCAATGTATATATACATATATATTGAGGATAATGGAAACAATGAACTTTTAACCTCTGCTAGGTTTCAACAACAAACAACCACAAAAAGAGCAGCTGTTGTTTCTGAATATCCATGAAACAGTGATAGGTATTTTGCATATTGCTCCAAAATTAATTGAAGCTTTTGTTTGTGTCAGAAATAGCACAGAATAAAGCTGAGGCTTTATTCTCCTTTGTATTTCAGGCCATTATGCAGTAGCTGATTAGGTGCCCACATGCTAATTGCTCTGGTTCCTTGGTAGCCCTTCCTAGGACCTCACTGACCCACACAGAAGAGTGGGAGCTGCTGCTCTTTGAGTCTAATTACAAACAATTGAATTATTTCCTGCAGGAGGCTGAGCTGGGGATCTCATCTCAGCAGAAAGCAGATGTGCACTTCTGTGGGGATGACTGGCCCTGATATGCTAAACACTGGCACAATCCCTTGCAGTAAGAAAAGAGATCCCTGCTTAAAACCAGATTTTTTGGTGTTTGTGACTTGGAAGGACGAGCAGCAGAGACAGGAACATCAGTGTCCTTTGCTGCTGAAATGCTGATTGCCCTTTGCCATGCTGGGTGCCTCACCCAGCAAAACAGAATTAGACATTCTGCTCTTGGGATAAAAACCCAAAAGCCAAGAGTCCTAATTGGAATTCTGCCACAGCTCAACCTCTCTGCCTCCAATTCCTCATCTCCACCCCACATCTGTGCTGAGGGCTGAGTGTTTAACGTTGCAATGTTTTGAAAATGTTCTAAATGTTTTGTGCTAAATCCTATCTGAAAGTACCTAACTGTTTAACAGATGGAGGTTTTTTTATTGCTTTGCAAAGCAAATGTCATCTGTATTGAATTTCTTGCCTTGTCTGCTAACAGAATTCTTCTCTCTGATTTTATTTTTCCATTCCTGTGGAGACAGGGTTGCTGGGGAGGGAGCTGAACACAACAATTTAAGGGCCAAAAATCTATTTCTTGCTTTAGCATCCAGCATTAATGTTACTGCCTCATCACTGCTGAGCCAGAATCCCAATTGGATGTCAGACTGATGAGGTCTTTAGCCCAGACCCATTATTGGATGGAAACACATTCTTCTGAATCTGCACTCTATGACTGGATGGGGGCACTCACTGACAGGGAAAAAACCGTGTTCTGAGTGTAGCAGAAAGCTGAAGTAAAATCATCCCTCCCTGAACAAAGCCCAACAGCTCTTCTCACACACTGGAGGCTTTGCCAAGGGCCACTCAGCTAAGCTAAGGGCCATTGAGCTACCATAGAAATCCCTGTGGGTTTTCCTCATGCGAAAAACGGCTGGAAATGATTCCTGGTGCAAACTGCATAGGTGCAGCTTGTGCTGCTGGCCCTTGCTGAGAGCTGAGCACAGGAAAATGCCTGCAGGGAGCAGGGCAGTGCTGTCACCCACCTCACTCTGCCCTGTCCCTGCATCTCCATCCTCAGACATGAGCACAGCACCCTGGGGGGACCTGTGACCCACAGCTATTCTCACAGCCAGCTGAGTAATTCTGCCTGTTGTATTCCTTTCTCTTCCAGCAGGTGGTTGTCTGTAGCTGTTCCTTTGCAATTTTTCTCCTTTTTAACTGGCTCCAGGCCAGTGGAAAGCCAGGAAAAGGGAGAACATTGAGATGATGGACCTGTCTTCACCCTGCCACCCTGCTAAGCAGACCTGGTGCACTGGGTTCCAATCCTTCCTCCCTGAGACCCTGCAGCCCCTGCACCTTCAGGAGTGTGGCTCTGTCATGAGCAATAAGCCTGGGAGGACTTGAATCTATGCTAGGCTGCTGCTGCTGCCAGGTACAGATGCTATCTGTTAGGTTTTACTTTCCCAGAAATTCTTCTGATTCATAAAACATTTGGGATTGTGGACCCCTGTTTTGTCAAATCTTTCTTTCCTGCTGTGAAGCTTTTGGCAGTGGAAATGTGCATGAATGACTACAGAGCTGATCTTTATTAATAACTTGGTTGGCCAGAACATAAGCCATGGATAGTCCTGGGGAGTCTGCAAGGCATTAGGAAGTGATTTTCCAGATGAGAAAAAGAAGGAAGGAAAAATCTGTTTTGAGCTATACACACAAATTTCCATGGATGCAAAAAAAAAAAAAAAAAAAAAAAACAACAAAACCAAAATGGAGAAGAATTAATTCAATTAAAGAGCATTCAACTTAAGCCTTGTTTTGGGAGTTTTTAAGTGATAACTCATGTAGCTACACTGCATGGAATTTCCTTGGAGTTTTTGTTCTTTGTGTTTCTTTTCCTTAAGTAAGACAATCCCTCAGTTAAAAGGATCAGAACACTTTGAAATAATTGTTGAGAAGTAATTCCTCTTGCTCTTCTCCCTGGGGAGCAGCACTCCAGGGTGGATGCTGCTCCCAAAGCAGCCGGAGCCATCTCAGCTCTCAGGATTTGGCTCTCAGCACATCCCTTAGTGCTGGCACGAAGGAGAGAACTACACACATTGGAGAATGGCTTTGCATGAAATACAGTCACTACTCAGCTGAAATTCCCCTCCTTTTTGGCATATTGAATATTCACATGTGATATACACTCATACATCTATTTCTAAATCCACCTCATGCTACTGGGAACAGGGGCAGGAGCCATTCACCTTATACACAGAGGTTGATGGAAAGAGCATTCTGTGAATTTTAGGGAAAATTCTTACAATAAAACCTGATCTGGAATCAGTAAAACATCCATCATTGTCAGCCCTTCCTTGCTACTGGCCCCCTTCTTCTATTTCTACACTTTATGTGAGGATTATCAACTTTCCCCTCATCTTTTGGAAGACTTTTGTTGCAGTGACAGTATTAAGATCAGTTTAGCATTTGTTATGCTGGTTTCAGATTTTTTTTTTAAGCACAAAAGGAATTTATTTTAAACGTAAAATTACCAGATGGGAAGCTAATTTAATAAGTTGATCATATCTTTTCATTTTAATTAGAACACTGCACATAGAGCTGTCTTCTTGAAATACAACCTGACACAACTGCAATAATCCTAAACTGCCAGATCTGATTTTGTTTTCCAAGTAGGAACTAAAGAGTACTTTAATTTCTTTAAAAGTACATTGGAGAGGATAACATTTCATTGACAAGGGCATTCTTTAAGGAAGACTGACTCAGGCACTACGAGACATGGAAAGTGAAAAAGTTAAAACCAACTGAGTTTAAAAACTGTTATGACCACCAAATGAAATAAGCAAATAAAAACTGCAATGAACAGCCCAGTTTTGCCACCTAAACCTTTGCTATTTTTCTACAATAAATTAGTAGAATGCTATTGGAATTCACAATACAGAGCTTATTTTAATGTTCTGCTCTGGCTACACATATTCCATGGCTGGGATAACTGGGCTTTATCTAATATTATCAAGGTTTTTCCATCTTAAATATAATGTACAAAACCCAGTGACTGGCACTGAATACAGTATGGAGAGAATAAACACCCACAAAATTTCACCAATATCTGATGAAAATCAAGATGTACCCTCTGGAGCAAAGATTATGTAGACCAACCCCCAAACATAAGTGAATGTTCTATTTTTACATATACCTGCTTCCTAACTCTGTTTCCAGTGAAGGAAATAATACATTATTTTTTAAATTCCATTTTTATCCATGAGAACCATCTTGGAAACTTATTAATGGACAGGAAATGTTGGCCAATAGTAATGTGGTTAAGAAGCACATTACATTATAATCATTTTACCTGAGTTTAGATTAAGATTTTTAAGCCACAGAAGAAACTATTTCTCACTCTTTTCTTGTCAGAGATTGAGTACCCAGAACAATTCAGAGGGGAGATAATATTTGCTGAGTTTAACATAGGGAAAAGGCTGTGGTAGAACATTTCACAGGGAAGTTTTGGGTAAAGTTGCATCTATTTTTTTGTGTGGTGGAAAGAAAAAACCCACCTCCAGATATGTTTAAATTACAGGGGCAAAAGTGATTTTATCAAGAGGAAATGGGAGCTAGGGAAATATTCCTTGTTTCTAAATAAAACCATTCATTTTTCTCCCACTTCCCAATTCATGGGATGTAGTCAATATTAAATATTGTTCTTCAGCTGCCTCAGCATGCATGTCTGCCACACAAGCACTTTCTTGGCTTGATTTCACTTCAAAGCCCATTCAGACTCTGTTCTCCCTGTGCTATAGTTCTGTAACTGATTCAGGTTTCAAGTCATACTTTGCTGTTTTCCCTCAAGAGTAAAAATCAGAGTTGGCTCCTGTGGGCAGTAGCAGATTTTCACATGAGCTAGAGGCAAACCTTAGGGTTCATTCCACACACACACTCTTTTGTAAGAATTTCTAGCTTGATTGAAACATGCAAAAAAGCATCACCTACACCTGTCATCAGCACAGCACTTATCTAGGAAGAAAGACTTGCAGATGAAAATGATCCTGGGAATAATTGCAAATCCAAGATGAAAAAAATCCAGTGACCTCCTTTTAAATACCACAGAAACATATTGGCAAACATTTACCGTTAGACTGGAAAATAAATATCCATCCACTCATGGTCAAATTTCAAATGAACATGATCTAACTAATCAATTTTTGTTTATTTAGCATGCTCTAACTACTCAAGTAAATCTAAATTAATGGCATGAGTAATTGGATTCATTTAAGACCTTTCATTTCCTTTCCTTATGCTCTGCTGCTCACTGCTGTTTAAATGAGAACAGCCAAACCATTTTCTTCTGTGGGCCACACAGACAATACACTGATCACCAGAATTTGGGTCCCAGGTGCCCTTTTCAGAATTATCCTCTCACATGTGGCATAGCCAATGATTAAATGTGCCAGATAGCTTGGAGCTCCAGAACAATTCAAACCTGAGATTTCCAGCAAAGAAAAAAATCATGTATACAAAAGAGAACCTACCCAGTGCTATTCCCACCAGTGGGAGAGGGAACAGGTTAGTTTGAGGTTATCAACAAGGCTTTGGAGGCCTTGGCATGTGGCATAAATGTCTTCTGGCACGCAGCTGAGCCTCTGGGCTGTTCCTCAGCCTAAGTGGGATGTGATGTGTGCTCCTGCCTCTGCTGGAATGCATGGAGGGAGACACTGCTTACTGGGGATTGCACTGGAGCCCAGGTATGCATGGGATGGATTTTATGGAGGATGGAGTTTATACCTCACAGTGAAACCACTACCTGATAGTGGTTTGTACCTCAGGGCCTGTTATCCCTTCTTTAATAATCAGCTCTGCTCTCCTGCAGGCCTCCTTCTTCCTCTCAACACACAAAACCCGCCATGTCTGTCCTGCCCCATGAATCCACGTGCTGTGATGGTTCTAGACATGCACAGTTCATATCTACCCCACTCTTTTCTGGGAATATGGTTCTGCAACACAGGGTGACCACAGCAGCTTTATTTGCTGTATAGCAGGTAATTTGTGTCAGCCTTTGTCTTTACATGCTCAAAGCAGGTTTGCCTGGCAGTAATTTAAAACATTTCTTATGTCTTGGAGGAGTTTTTCCACTTACAGTTTGCTAAAGTGGGGTCTAAGGAAAGAATCACTCCATTTTGACTACTCTTTTTTAAACTGGAGTGGTCTTTTAATTCAGCCCATTCCTGTCCATCCACACTCATGGATGAGATCCTAAAGCCCACCTTCCACCAGCGGCCTCTCTCCTCACATACCCTGCAGCCCCTGACACTCCTTTCATCCAGCAGCTTCTTCAAACAGTGAGAGGAGAGGGAGAAGGAGAGGGAAAGGAGAGCTCCTCCACAGACCTGGGCACCATTTAACCCATATCTGGGGTTTCTGGAAGCCCTGTAATTCAGTTATTCAATTAGTAACCAAGAACAACTGCTTTCTTCTTTCATCTCATGGTAAAGAGGGCTGATGCTGCCTGTTGTAACTTTATTTATATCTTCCCTACACCCCCCTGCTCTCTCTCATAGAAAACGAAGGAACAAGCTGGAGGCTGCTGCATGGAGAAAGGGAGCTCTTCAGGTAAGGGATGGTATGTGCAGTTCTGATAATTCTGTGTCACTATCCAGAGAATATATCTTAGAGCCTGTCTCTTCGCTCTCAAGAGACTTTTTGTGATAGATCAGGCCTTTTTCTGGAAAGAGAACACTTTTCACCTCAAATTTTGTAGGTTTTGCGAGGCTAAATTGGATCCAAAAAGGAAAGAAAAAAATGTTACTTCCACCAGAGTATTTCTGGGAGAGAACAGTCACCCTCTGGGTGCTCTCAGCAGCTCTGTCCTCTCTGTGTTGTGGTTAAAATTGCTCAGCAGTGAGGCAAATCCTGGACCCTGGACCCCTTAGCCCAGCTGAAAATGGTGTGAAAGATGTGAGCGTGAACAGGCAGGAGAGCAGGAAAAGGCAGAGGGGTTTTGGACCAGGAGCAAACAGAGCTGTTAAAATGGCATATTTTCTAACTAGCAGCAGAACTGCTGACTCTGGTTTAGATTATTGTTCCTTGCCTTCCATGAGCACTAATAGGCTATAAATAAACCCACAAAACCTTACTGCCAGGGAAAGCTAATTTCTGGTGCATTTACTGATGTTTAGTGCTTTCTTTTCACAGCAGATGAAATCACTGGAGTGTTTGCTGTGATTTGGTGTATAGTAGCTTAAATCAGAGCTTTGCTTGGACAAGCTCCCAGCCTTCCTTTTGTTGTTGGATCAGGGATCTTAGGATGAATTTGCAAGGGGCCAAAGGAATTAAGTACCCACACTGACTTATTTTGATTGTCAGGATGCCCACATTCACCTTACAAATGCAAACATTTAAAAAGTACACTCTGTTTTCAGCAAGAAACTTACTGAACAGACTTCTAAACCAGGGAGACTTTTTTCCATGGTATCTTACTTGAATTCTTCCTTTGGATTTTGGTCTGTGCAGCAGGGGAGGGGTGCCAGTGCTGAGAACACCTGAAAAGCAATTAAAGGCAGCAGCTGCTGAAGGACTGCTTCTTTATTGCCCTCCACTGAAAAGGTTCATGGAAAACTATTTACTTTCCCTGAGCTGCTGGAGAAAATGTTAGACAAGTTGTAGCTCTGTGCAGAGGTTTGTGCTTGCTCTCACCTCTCGCATCCGTTTGATATCTGAAAATCTATTGACAAATTATTTCCTATCTGCTTTTCACACTTGCTGGATTCCTGGGATGAGAGAGTCTTTATTTCTTTGCAGGGCTGCACTACACCCAACTAGATTAGAAAATGTTACTTGCTGATAGATTTTTTTTTTCCCTTTTAGCTGCCTACAGAATGCTATACCGAGGTGCACTGAAAAAAAATAAATTCCACACCAGAGATATGATTTTTCTATTAACCTTCTCACCCCAAACTTCTTCAGAGACATTCATTTTTCTCTCTGGATTTCTATAGAATTTTTCCATAAAAGCTGAAGAAGTTTGCAGAAATCAGCCATTCTTAAAGGAATTTCTTCATGCTCATATATTTATACATTGCTTTTAAAATCAGATTCCTTGTAAATATACAATTCTACTATAGATGAGGCCTTGTGAGGCTCAGTTGGTGCATTACAGAGCCCTTCATTACCAGGCTTTGGTGAAATCCAGCTCTGCTGTGCTGCTGGTACAAGCTGCAGGAAAAGGCATCCAGGAGCTGCTATCATAAGTGGTTCTCTATAGAAATTTGGTGTTTGATAAGAACTGGAATGGTAAAGGAAATGGTGTTTTGGGGACTGGGATTCACCAACCCATGTGGAGGGAGTCTGCAGCACTTCTTGGTCAAGTTCACCAGCAAACCAGCCTGAAAAACACCACCACTGGTAAGAGCAGGGATGTGAAGGCAGCCACAATTAACCAAACTTTATGAAGTATGGAAAAAATCCATTTCATATGCAGCTCTGCAGAAGAGTTCATCCCCATTCCAAAGGGAGAGTTCCCACATTTTGATTGCACCAGCTCTTGAAGAACAATATGCAATGCTGCCATCAGTGAGGCGTTTACAATCAAACACAGCCTAATGCAACCCTGACTCTTGGGTTTTTGTTTTATTTTCCTTCCCTATTCTTTCTCCCACTCTTCTTTGGGGTTTATTGTGTCCTTTCAAGCATTAATTTCACAACAGATAAATAAAATTTCCTACTGACTGGGGTGCAATGGCAGTCAGAGCAGGATTTACACTTCCAGTTTAATAAAACCAGTGAGAATGATTTGTTAAACCAATGCAAGAAAAATGCAGTAGGGGAATTTCAAGGATCTCTCGGTTCATGGGCACGATTGCATGAGATGGAAGTAATAGCTTTGATTTCTTCTGATCTAAGCAGTGTTCTTGTGAACCTCATGGTTACAGTGGTCCTACATTCATTCTTTATAATGGATTGATGTTTTTTGCCTAGGATTTGACATTTTTGTCCTGAAATCTGGAGATCAATTAATTTGAACATAACTTATGGCTACACATAAATCTAATTATTCAAGACAGCTTTCAGTAAAGGGCCAATGTGGTAATGACTCCCTTAAATTCTGGCTATCAGTTTGAGCAGGCTGACTTATTTCTGCAGGCACCCAAAAAACTTATTAATCTTACAGCAACAATCAATGCTTTGTGCTGTTTACTATTATATTAGAAAATTGGGGATTCAGAAATCTCTCCAATTATTAGTGGTTGCTATGGAGAGTGGACTAGACCATGATTTTTACCAATGTGGATGTGTTTGACTTCACACAACTTTCCTTCTCCTTGGTGTGTTATTGATGGTGCTCTGTTATACTCATTCTTCAGAGAAAAAAGTAATTCACCAAATAAAAGAGTTTTCACTGATGTCCACATTTCATTGTGTTGTAATGCTGTTATTTTCCCCCTAAATGTTATCCATCCTTTGTCTAGTTAGTATATGTGGGCCTTTGAGGACAAGCACAGGGAAAAAATATACTCTGGAAACTCTTCAATCTTCCTTAGTTATACCAAAGAGCAGAATTGCATGTAGGGGCTGTAAGGTGGTGTGTAAAAGGGATCATGATTTGGCAGACAGAAGCCTTGATAGGTTTTCTTATCCCTGTGCTTTTAAAAAACTTATTTCCTTTAAATCTATCCCACACCCCATCCCATGGCAGCTCAGGCTACACGGGCAGACAAACACAGACCCTGTTACCAAGGCAGCAGCAGCACACAGACACCCTGCTGCTACCATGACAGCAAATGTTATATGGTTTAAATATATATATATATATATATATATATATATTTGTTTGTGTGCACACATCTGTCCTGGCTTTAGGCCTAAATCCCACAAGTCAGTGCCAGAAGCTGCAGTGATTTAAGACCATGGAGCTAGGCTGGATGTAGTGAAAGCTTAAGCTTGCTCCTTGATGGGAACCTTCTTATCCAATTAAAACTGGGAGGGCAAGGACAGCCAGAAAGCCAGGAGACCAGTCAGATCATCCAGGGAAAAGGAGTGCAAGTTGTCACCCTCCATCACAGCTTACCAGGCAAACAGGGCCAAATCCTTGGGATCACTGTATCCTACAGGGAGTCTCCCAAGTCAGGGTTCTCCTTGGCCATCTATAAGTAATTCCCAACAGACAGAGTAAATACTTTTTAATTTTGCCCACAATCCAGAAGGCTTTCTGCATTATGTTTTTGTCCAAATAGATACAAATAATGCCCTTCATTCTCATTATCCATAACCCCTGAAATATTGTGGATTTTGATTCTTTTTCCTTCAAATAATTAAGCCTGTTTGCTGTTGGCAGCCATCGCATTTGCCTATGTGAGGCCAAGTCTTTCCAAGTTTATTAGATCTACTATTTCCAAGAAAAGCTTTCATAAGCAGAGGTGCACATTAGTTCTCCAGCTATTTCCTGTCTTATCCCCAGGTTGTTGCCCATGCCAGATACCCATGCAAGGGTGGTCTCATGCTACAGAAACTGCAACTGTCATAAAACTACCGTAAAGCGCGACTGTCGTAAAACGGCCGTAAAGCGCAACTGTCGTAAAATTGTTGTAAAAGGGCCGTAAGGCGTGACTGTTGTAAAACAGCCGTAAAGCGCGACTGTCGTAAAAGGTGCCGTAAAGCGCGACTGTCGTAAAACGGCCGTAAAGCACGACTGTCGTAAAAGAGGCCGTAAAGCGCGACTGTCGTAAAATTGTCGTAAAACGGCCGTAAAGCGTGACTGTCATGAAAGGTGCCGTAAAGCGCGACTGTCGTAAAACAGCCGTAAAGCGCGACTGTCGTAAAACTGTCGTAAATGGTTCCGTAAAGCGCGACTGTCGTAAAACAGCCGTAAAGTGCGACTGTCGTAAAAGGTGCCGTAAAGCGTGACTGTCGTAAAACTGTCGTAAAGCGCGACTGTCGTAAAAGGGCCGTAAAGGGAGCCAGGGGTTCTCATCTTTTCAGACTACAATGGGTTAGTGGATCTAAATGTGGATGGACAGAAGTGAGGTGGCTTAATCACAGCCCTTCCTCACCACAGCTGTGGTGGGAAAAGGCAGAGAGTGCTGGATTATTGTGCTGACAGTGCACCTGGGGAAATGAGGTTTATGTGATCTACACTGTGCGTGCAATGTCTGCCTCTGCCTCTGTAAAAACCATAACGTCCACTGGCTGATTTGAATGGGATATGTGAATAATCTCAAAGATTTTAAGTTCCCAGAAGGAAATAGGCCAGCAAGTAGAAAAGTGTCTGTGTCTATGTTCAGGCTGATACTGGGAATAAACTCATATTCCTTGTGAGACAGTAGAGAACTGACATTAGAGAGAGCTATCATTAATATCCCAACACTGCCAAGCCCACCACTATCCCATGTCCTCAAGTGCCACATCTACACCTCTTCTCAATACCTACAGGGTTGGTGACTTTACCATGGCTCTGGGCAGCCTGTTCCAGTGCTTGACAACCTTTGGTGAAGAAATTTTTCCTCATATCCAATCTAAACCTCTCCTGGCACAACATGAAGCTATTTCTTCTTGCCTTGTCCCTTGTTAGGTGTGAGGAGAGCCTGATCCCACATGGCTACACCCTCCATTCTGGGAGTTGTGACACCAAAAAGGTCACTCCAGAGCCTCCTTTTCTCCAGGCTGAACCTCCCTCAGCTCCCTCAGCTGCTCCTTATCATACTCATGTTCCTACACCAGCTCCATTTTCTCTGGTGACTCTCCAGGCCCTCAATGCCCTTCCTGTAGTGCAGGCCCCAAACTGACCCCAGGATTGGAGTTGCAGCCTCACCAGTGCCAGGTACAGAGGGACAATCACTGCTCTTGTCCTGCTGCTCTTGTCACACTGCTGCTCACACAAGCCAGGGTGCTGTCACCCTTTTTGGCCACCTGGCCACACTGCCAGCTCCAATCCAGACAATTCAACCCGGGATAATCCAAATACCAGACACAGAATGGCAGGAAAGAGGTTTCGTGAATTCATGTGGGTTTTTTCCCCACATCTCTACCCAAGAAGTCCTGCCAGGACCCTGTGCCCACACTTGGTGTGTGCCAGAAGAGGAGAGGCAGCCAGGCCAGGAGTGTGAGCAAACCAACAAACCTGCTTCCAAAAACACGGGAGGCAGCTGAGTGTGGAAGGACACAAACTTTGTTTGTTTGGTTTGGATTGGAAAGGAAGGCTCATTTTAAGCTTCACAGGGTTTTTCTGAGGGATGGAAGAAATCAGCCTTTACCAAATGCAGGGAAAAACTGGCTTTTCAAAACCTGGAGAGGATCAGGGCCTAAAGAAACAGAGCCTCTGAAATTAAATCATGCAAATGTACTTGACAGATTCCCTGTTCAGAAAATGGTGCCCAAGAACAAATAGTTCTTTGGCTGTTGAAATGTTACAGGATATTGGCAGCCTAAAGAAATGAAAATAACCCCCTGAATCAAGATATTCTGCACCCCCTGAGCTGCTGTGCTCCTGCCCTGTGGTCAGGGGATGGGAGCACTCTCAAGATGATGATGACTGAATGATTTATGAAGCCCCTTTTTCAAAGGATGCATTGAAAGGTGCATCTGTATAGCTGATCCCAGCCAGCCATGGCATCATTCTCTGAAGGCTGTTCCACGTGTTGGCTGTTCATTGCATAAAAGCAGTGTGTGGGCCACTAGAGTCTTTGTTTGCTGCCTCTCCCAGCAGTTTAGAGAGGGGACAAATGTGAGCAAGGTACATGGACTGCTCAATTCAGCAGTAAATAATATTCAATAATATATATTCAATAATATTCAATAATATTCAATAATAAAGAAGAGACCAAGGGAATGGGGACAAACCAGAATATCATGTTGATGTCCTGCTTAATCTGTCCCTCCAAACCTGCTGCAACCTCAAGCCTCCAGAGATGATCCTTCCAGGTGAGCAAGCTGGTTCCATCAGATAGGAAGGTATGATGCTGTTCGGAAAAAAAGGCCTCTTCATTAGGATCATTTGGCCATGGAACAACATGCATGAGAAATTCCTTAGCTGGACATTGACTTGAAAAGCAGGAAAAGGAGGGGGAAGGAACAAGAAGCCTCTTGGACTGCACTCTGACAATCTGAAAATTCACCAGGCATTTCGACTATCAAGCTATCCCAAAACACATGAGCAGTGTGAAGCACGAAAGTAGAGCTAGATCTGAATTTGATGGGTCAATATCTTCAGTGATTTGATTGCACTAAATTCAATCTTTAGTTCAGAGAGGTGACACAGAGCTGAAAATTGAAGCTCAGCAACTGAAATTGAGTCTCAGGAAGGCAAGAAAGCAGCAAGGCATAAAAGGAAAAGAAAATAATTTCTTAAATAACTTCCCTTTGGATTCCTGTAGCTGAAGCCAGTGTTTGCCAAGAGATAATCCATGCATAGCTCTGCCTCTTTGCTTTGCAAAAGAGACTCACTGGGGGCCAGACTTTGAAACCCCAGCACCCATCAGCCAAATATGAACTATATTGCTGGGGAATTTCTTTCATGACTAATCCTGCTGGCTGCTCTGGTAGCAGGGGGAGCCCTTCCCTCCTTGGGGGAAAGGAAACTCAGCCTGGGCCATGATTTGCACACAGCAGGACCCTGAGGGCAATGGTCAGTGCATGGTAGAGTGATGCCATGCAGATGTTCACCTACCAGGGGGAGGTGCTCATTTGTCACTGGGGCTGGAAAGGGAATGGATTGAAGATAAACAGCTCTCAGTGTGTTGGCATAGACGCCAGCCAAACTGGGGATTGTCTACAGGCTGCTTTAATTTCCAGGGCAGTCACCTATCTTGGAATAATTGTTGCTCTCCAGGAGCCAAGGCCATGGCCGTGTGTGGCCCTTGGAGCCAGCTCATGTCTCAGTATGAAGAATTCAATTTTGTCCTATGAAAACATAAAATTTTGGTCTTTCCTGCACTCAAAAATACTCAAACAAGAGAAACTCTGAGTTCAACCCTCAGCAGGAGCTTTGGGATTTCCTCCCCTCCCTGGGAAAGCTCTTGCAGGCGTGGTAGAGATTATCAGTAGTAGTTACAACAGTATTTATGCATTGTATTTTAAAACATTTTGCTTGAAGCGTTCTGCAAAGAACCAATATTACGGTAATAAGCAACAATTTAGAAATGATCATCAAAGTGGAAAACCAAGATAGATATAACATAAAGAGCCAAAGGGCATCATTAGAAGGAGGGGGAGGCTTCCCTTTGGAATGCAGCCATGGTGCAGAAAATGCCTATTCAGAGCTAACTTTCACCTGATCCTTCTTCCCTTACAGAAAAATGTGCATTAGAATTTAATGTCGCAATTTCTATGTTAGAATTCAGAAAGCAAATACAGCCATGAGCTTCTGCTTGTTCTGAGATCTTGCTAGCCCTGCTTGTCTCCTCTTAGTCCTTATTCATCTTTAGCAGGTTGTAAAGGAAAACACAGCTCTCTTGACTGCACCAGGGGTCAACAATGTTTTCTGCTCTTGCTTTAGTGAAAGATCAGGATTTTCATTGACTTGGGCCACAGTTGTACTGTGTATGACCACATAATCCAATAGCAGTGACACAAGCAGAGAAGAGGAATAGCTCTAAAGTATTACAGACACAATTTACCATGCTTCTTATGTTACTGTGACTATACAGATTCTTACAGCAATCAACACTTTTTATTAAAGCCCATTTTTAAGAGAACATTCATTTTCACTGGAGGGAAAAATGTCAGACATATCTGTTTTCCTTAAAGTATGGGCATATTATAAAAAATAGTTGGAGTCCTAAAGAAGAATATTTTAATTTTCAGCTAGAAAATACTGACCAAAGTGTGAAAATATTTGTTTCATACAGAATAAGGAAAAAAAAAAAGTTTGGTGAAGTCTTTTCCTCTGGGTCATCTTTACCAGGTTACTGCTACAAGCTACATTTTTTTTTCTTTTTTTCTTGACTTCTCTAGGACATCCCTTCAAAATTCTGCTCTTTCCCTGGAATTTCCCACCTCTGCAGTTTTAACTCCACTGTCCCTTGATGCAGCAGGAGCCTGGCAAAGCCCCAGAGGCTGCTGCTTTGGGGCAGCAGCTCTGTTGTGCTGTCAGCTGAGAGTCCTCCCACCAGTGCTGATCTCTTTCTAAGGCAGCTTTCACATCAGTTTGTAGGTGAAGGTGTCCTTTACTCTGCTATTTACAGAGTTCAAAGATAAAACACTTAATTTTCTCATCAAATTTCTTGTGTCAGACTTCTCTAAGCTTCATCCATTTAAGCTGAACTGGGTGTACAAACTATTCAGTTTATGTGAAACTTCTGATAGAACATCCAGGGGTTTTTTAAAGAACATGGAAGATGGGACAACCATGACAGTAATTATTTTGCTGCTTAAGCATTCTTCCTGCTTACATGTTTTTGTCGTGCATTAAGATTGATTTTTTTTAGCATTTTGACATTAATTTTTAACTATTTTCCCCAGAACCACACACAAAACCATCTGTATTATAAATCTCCTTTTAGTTTCTAATATTTTTTAAAATTTCTGAGTTCTGAGAGATGTGGTTCTCCCCTTTTGATTCTCACAGAAGTTTTTCACCATTCTTGATGGGATGATTGATCTCACCTCTTATTTTTCACATGAACCGCTGTGTGTGTATATATAATGTGCAGATATACATTCTATATGTTTAGTTTTGGGCAGCTGGCTGCCAGTGAGATGCCCTTAGCCAAGGCTGTTGGGAGGTGGCTCTGACCTCATCTACTTGAGACAGCAGCAGCTCCTCAATTTTAGGATCATCCTATTTACCTCTGCTGAACTGTGTCTGGTACTACTGAATTGTGCTGGTCATTGAGTTAATGCCGTAGATAATGTCAAAATCATTGGCAGAACATCTTCTGGAGGCACCAAGACTGATCCTTTGTGAGGCAGCAAAGGCGTCTCTGAGTGCATCAAGGACTCTTTCCTGCTGATCCAAGTGGCTGAGCACATCTCTGCCTTTGAGAGCTCGATGTGGGAGGCATTTGGGCTGGCAGACAGAGCCAGCCCTGTCACAGGGGCTGGAGAAGGCTGACCAAGAAGCCACAGGTTCCCCAGTGCCACATTGTCAAAGGCAATGTTCCCATTTAGTCACTCACACTCACTGTCCTTCAAGCCTCATTGAACCCCAGCAGGGGTAAAAAAGCCTCTGTGACGAATGTGATCCTCCTCTGCAGGACAGAGACGTTTAGAGGATGTCACTGCCATCACTCTGGCTGGGGGTAAGGCTGAAATAACTCCTGCCAACCCCACGATGAGAACAGGACAGAGGAACGCCGCTAACAACAGGCAGCCATCAACACTCCCAAAGCTCTGCTCTGAAACGAGGCCACTGGGCTGCCTCTAAATCCTTCTGAATGTGTGTGTGGTGCTGTGAGCTGCAGGTCTCTGGGTATCAGGGGCTGTCTGGAGCAGTGAGGGGCCCTGCAGCTGTGCTGCCCACCTCCTCTGCTCCTGCTCACAGCTCAGCTCGCTTTATGTGTGACATAATTTCCCCATAAAGGAGGGCTGATTGTAAACCCAGATGGAAATGGATTTGCATGAAATGCACTTTAATTAATTAGCTAAATGTTTGCAAAGTGCTTTGAAGATGTAAAACTCCATACAAGTGTTCAAGGGTTCTAATAATAAAATAACAATAATTAATTTCTCCAGGAAGCATGTGTACAGCATGTGCTCAGAATATTCCTATCCAAGAACATAAAAAAAATAACCCCACTTTACCTCTGACATTTTATTGAGGACTGAGTAGTGCAATAAAATAAATTAATTCATTTATTCATCCATGGAGACTTCAGTTTGGCTCTAGTTTAAAAAAGAAAATAGCAGCCGTAGTGCCCATTAGTCAATGTGACAGAACAGAAGTATAATTTACAGCAGTTAAGCAAGACAGAGCTGTTTAGCAACGAGGCATCTGATAAGGGGACCTCTGCTTTCAGTTTTCCTCTAAAAGCAGTAGAGTCCTGCAATAAAGTGGCCTGCAGTGACTCAAAATCTGGATGTTGTTCTGAGTACATTAACTATGAAGAAGCAGCAAAAACCTGGGCTGTTACAGATGATTTTACACATTGCTGCTGGATGGGGTCTGGGAAATTCTGCTCTCTTCCCTTGGAAGAAGTGTTCATTTTGATGCTTGCATTCCTTGGATTTGATGTCTGTAAACATTTGGTCAGATTTCTGCATGCAAGAAGTTAGTGAGATAAAGAAGCCATTGCAAAAGCTCATGCAAATATGCATTTACCAGAGGATTTGCATCTCCAGCCAAGGCTTCCAGCATTTCAAGGTCTTTACAGCAAACCTTCAGCTCAAGAGTCAACCTTCAACAACCTTCCTTCCCTGTGCTGCACCACCAGGATTGTGTTCTCTAAGGAAAACTGGGCTAGATCATCCTCACTCCGAAGGAAGAGTTGACAATGCAGTGCCCCTCCTTCAGCCTCCTGACAGTTTTTCACTTGAAATCACTGAGACTTGTTAATTTACCCATGACATCCCACCAAATGCATCTGCTGGAGCAGGTCACCACAGAGACTCAAGGGCAGGGCAGAGAAGATCTGAGGATGGGCTGATTTCCCCCTGCATTTTTCAAGCTTTACACAAGTGCACAGAAAGTTTGTGTCATAAATCAGTAGCTTATACCCAGAGCATTAGGGATTTTAAAGCTGAGGAGGTAATGTAACAAATGAAAAAAATGATGTGAATTAGCAAAAAACTGACTTTTCCCCTTGATATGAATTCATTTCTATGGCAAGGGTGCACTTTCAGAGTGCAATCAAATTCATGAAGAGGTTTTGATGGATATGGAGAGACAGGAAAACACCATTTATCACTTGGAAAAGCTTCACAAAGCACAAGAAGGGCCCCTTTATGGAGCCATAACTGCAGGAGATGTCATCTGTCAGGGAGCTGCACGATGGCTCTCCCTCCCCAAGTGGGGATGGGCAGATTGCAAGTGAGGCTTTAAACTTCTCTCTAGAGCCTGAGTTCAGGAATTTGTTTTAGTGTATTTTGGAAATAAAATCAGAGAAGGAAATTGGAAGAGTTGGGCTGTTTTCTACAGAGGGTGTCTGCCACCCAATTCAGAAAGGAATTTTGTGAGATTCACCTGATTCATCTGTCTCAGAGCAGAGTTTTATGACAAAAACCATCTGTTTTGTTCCCTGTAGTTATTATTATATAACGAGTCACTAAATGAGACACTCAAACAAAAACAAACCTGTGCTTTATCTCCATACATTTAAGCAGATTGAGTGAGAGCAAGTGATTTTAGATGTATCTCTAACGTCCTTACCAAAACAGAGAAGATATTCATGCTCCACCAGAAGTTAAAAGAAGCATTCAGAAGAATAGGTGAGGCCAGCTATTTTCCCCAAATACTTAACTGTTTGCCAAAACCTGGAAGAATATTTGACAGTCATCAGCATGAATTTTCTTGAAGAGGATGCCTAGACTAAGTAGGAAGACCTGAAGGTTTTGAGCATGCAAAACTAATGTAACTTTACCCTGACTCTGAATTCATCCTGCTTCTGGAGAGAAGCAATGGGGAATTTGTAATCTCCATACAATCTCAACACCCTGACTGAATAAAAAGAACACAATTGACCTGCTGCATTTGGCTATTATGTTATTGAAAAATTCCCACCTATGAGCTAAGGGATTTAGTCCTTGGAAAACCTACTTGTATTTGCAGAGCTGTTTCCTGACCTTTTCTGTAAGCCAACCTAGTCATGAGCAGTAAGATCAAAGGCCTGATGAATGTCTGATGTGAAGAGAAAAGAAAAGGCTTCAGGCTCTTTCCCTTAGAGACTGATGAACACTCATTTCCAGTTAATTTAATAGGGTATATGCTGAAAAAGGGACTCCTGTGTACAGTACATTGAACACAATCTCTTATATTTTCTCTGCTTAAGTGGATGGTCTGTTCTAGTGAGCCTCTGTCTTAGCAGACACTAAATATTATGTTTGTCAGATGAATGTACCTCTTCAGGAGCTCAGTTTGCAGGCACTGAGTGCACTTCAGAGGGCAGATGTTGATTCAGAATGCATGCAGAAACCCTGCCTGGTTTGGAACAAATGGGAGAGGTGACCTGAGCCTCCAGTGAGGTAAACCAGCCAAATTTAGCTGATTTTGGTGCAGCAGCAGTGACTGTGGTCCCTGATGATGCATGCTAATTTCCTGTGCTTGCAGGATGGTGAGCAAGGTACAGGGAAGAGAGAACGTTCTTAGAGGGGAATGGGGCATTTTACTGCAGTAAGTAATTACCAATTTAATTATTTCATAACCCTAATTTAACCCTAACCCTAACTCTCTGCCTTTGATGGTTATCATCAACATACAAATACCCTGCAACAGCATAATTTCTCTGGCAGCAGCAAATGAAGAATCAAATGGTGATTGGAGCTATCAACTTTCTCATCTGTGTATGCTCTTTTATCAGGTTCCTTTGTGGAGCTCGAGTTTGTGTGGATCTCTCCCCTAAATCCACTGAGCAGAGTCAGGGCCACAAAGCAGACTGCTCTCTGTTCTTTTTGGAGCTTAAATGAAGGTTGGAAGAATAATAGAATGTCCTGCATTGGAAGGGATCCACAAGAAGCGTTGTTAATCTATTTCATTGTAGCTGGGATGGTCAGGGCTGTAAAATGGTCCAGTGCTTAACTGCACTTTTATAACCCTGTACAGGAGACAGAGTGATGCCAGAAAGCCTCTGCATTTACCACTGCAGAAAAGGAGGAAGGAGACAGCCTCCTAAAAGTGCAGTTTACCAGGGGAAGCTGCAGCAGCTGTATCTGTGCTAGGACCAAGGTCTTCCCTCAAGTTCAGCCTAGGAGTCACCCTCCCTTTTCCCTGAAACTCAGACAATTCCACATTGGATCAAACACATGTGAGATGCTACCAGACTGGTCTCTGACAGCTGGAACAGCTCCAAGGATACTATAGACTGCTTCAATCCTAGCAGATCTGAATTGCATGAGGAGGAACTGAGAGCTTGCCATCATTACCCTCTGCAAATCAGGGCTGCAGATGTCCCTGCCTGTCCTGTTCACTGCTATCACTTCAATGTTTACTTATCCTCCATTCTGTTTTCTCTTGATTTATTCTGCAGTCATGAGCACTTTCTTGCCACGTTTCTTCTCCCTGAATGAGGGTACAATGTGGCCCCAGGCTTTCAATAGCCACCCTACGCCTCAGGATACCTCCTGTGCCTCACAGGCTCTGTCCCTCTTATCCAGCTGGGACAGAACTTTGCCTCCAACCTGGAAAATGGAGGTGCCAGCGAAATGAGGAGCTGCAGTTCTTCTTCTCTCTAAATCCCATTCTTGGTCTCTGTGGTGATAAATCAGTGTTTAAAACACTTTAGCTTTTCATCATCCATTAGAGTAAACATCCGCTGCTCATCTGTTTTCCTTCTGCAGGATCATTGTCTTCACCATCAGAATTAATTGATTTCTTTGTGTTGGGTTGGGTTTCATAAGAAGGCTAAATATTCCCAAGAGATGAAAACATGAACTGAGTGGTGTGTGTGTGTGTGTGCAAAACAGATTTCCATCCAGATAAGGGCAAAATGAGAGTTCAATACAGAGCTACTGTTATAGTCCTGGAGACACAGGAAAACCACAAAATTGGCATATGTGCAACATGGGAACAGGTTGCTCAGAGAAGCTGTGGCTGCCTGACCTTTGGAATTGTTCAAAGTCAGGCTGGATGTCCCTGCCCATGGCCTAGATAATCTCAGAATGTCCTCTCCAACCCAAACCAGTCTGGGATTATATGGGGCCTCTTAAGTCAGTACAGAAATATTTATTTTAGAAATAAAGTAGAAATCCATGATGGAAATTAAATTGTTTGAGAGAGATCAGAAAATAGACAACATAAACCTTAAGAAAACTGAGCAATTGTGGATGTCACTCATGCTCTCCCTTTTGAACCATGTTATCATCTGAATGTGTAAGAAAACAAAATCTACAACAAAATAAGCTTCAATCATAAGTCAGTGAAGCTGAGGGGTCAGCGGGTCTCTCAGTTCCTCTCATAATCAAAACCCATAAAGACAAGGAGAGTTCCATTTCTGTCCAGTAAAATGCCATTATTGTGTCTGACAATGACAGGTTTTGCATACACAGACACACAATGTACATGCACATGCATACAAAGCTGTTCCATAATAACAGGTTTTCTGGCTTGGTCTCAAAGCTGACATAAATAAGACCAGGAGCTTCTCTCCTGCTATTTTATGGACTGTGAATAAGATTGCACTTGTCCTGATGATCCTTCCATTTGGCCATCATTCCTAACCATCAGACAGAGTGCCCCTCACAAAGAAAGGACACATCCGTACCCAGGAGTCTGTCAGACAGAGTCAACACATCACTCCAAACATACCCACAGTCAACCAACACATATTTTTCTCCCTTGTTTAATTTAAAATAGTTTTTCTCTTTCCCTTCCATTTTCACCTGCTCCCTGGATGGAAATTGCACTGCTGGGAAGGCAGGGACACCAGCTGCTCTGTAGCTCTCTCCATTCATCTCTCTTAGGTCCTGAATCACTCAGGTGCTTTTGTGATGCTCTTTGTGATAAGCACCTGCTTGAATCCATCCTTGTTCAGTGAAACATTTAAAACTCATTGTAAGCCTCACTGACACCAAGCAGAGTTAAACACAGTTAATGCCATACTTAAAATTCAGCCCAGTTGTGTAGTGCTCTGCCAAATCATTATTTGGCACTGGATAGCAATGCAGGCCTAAGTGACCTCCAAAAGGCTGCTCATTATAGCTGTTTATAGCAGTTAGAGGCAAATGCTTTAAGGTGCAGTTAAGGAAATGTACCCAGCTTCAGGTCTTTGCCACTCACAAGCAAAAGCTCAAGGAAGCTGAGAGGAGAAGGTTCATTTTGTTCTCCAAATGTGACATAAACTCTGAGGAATAAATGCACAGAAATGCTGCTTTTAAAATTTTGAGGTTAGCAATTGCTCCCAGCTGCCATAAAAGCCAGAAAATTTCCATATGCTTCATTTTAGCTGCCTAAAATCTAAATTCACATGTTACAAAACCTGAAGGTAACTTAGGGATGTTTGTCTGTAGCTGCCTACCTACAATTTCCAACACTTGGAGATTCATCATCTAATAAAATGATTTGTGTGGAAAACATTCAGCATCTTAGTTATGTTCCTGACTTTTCACGACCAAATGAGATAACTCATCACTAACACAAGCAGTGCATGTGCACATCAACACCAGCAGGAACAACCCCTGGAGGGTGTGCAGTGGTTATTTATGCCAGAGAACAGGGGAGTCCAAAGCTGTACCTACACCATCAAGAACATAAAGGCACTCAAACTGCCTGACTGCTCTACAGAAAATCTGTCTGAGCCACCTGCTCTCCAAGAGTTTGAGGACCAGTGCACAACTGGAGTGGCAATGCCTAATGGGAGGTGTCTAATGGGCAGATGAAGAGAGCAAGCTAAACAGCTCAGTCTCTGACTATTAAAAGCTGGCTTTGGTTGGGCTGCTTGGCTGAACTGCCAAAAGTTCAGCTATTAGAGGGCTCAAGATGCTTATCTAAAAATAGGTTTAGGGTTTTTCGTCAAATTTCAACACTTTGGTTCTTTCTAACCCGCTATAAAATCTGGCTGATCTTTGGATCTGCCTGGAGCTCTGTGAAGATCAAACTAAGGCCAGTGAGAGCCACAGAAAAACAATAGATTTAGTGATGAGAAGTATTCAAGCCTGTCCTTTATTTTCTCTTAGGTGCAGTCCCTGGTACTGATCTCGAAAGGATCAGTATCTCTAAAGGATATTTCTAGAAAGGATTTCTTTATATAATGTCAACCAGAAACATCCAGAAGTTCTTTCAAAGTGCAAGGAATCTCTCAGGTCAGGTATTAAATGGAAGAAGCAAGACCTCAGCACCAACCATGCTGTCTGCAGGCAGAACCCCTCAGGTGCCACTTTTTCCTGATCTTGGAGGAATTTATGCCTTGAAAGAGCTCCATTGGAGCACAGCTCCTCTGCCTAGCAGTACACTCACCATGAGCTCAGCAGAGGTGACTCTGCACCATTTCCCTTGTTCTGAATATCTGCTGAGATGTTTATATTTGGCTCTGCCTGTGTGTGAAACCTCTCCCCAGCCAGGACCCTGTAAAGAGCCTTGCTGCAAAGCATCGGTGGAGCTCCAAACTGGTGAGATGAGTGGTGAGACAGGAGGCACAACCTCCACAGGAGGGAAATGATGACAACACAGCTTGTGAAGAGCAGCAGATGCCACCCTGCTCACCCAGAGCTTGCCAAAGAGCTGGTTTGTTTGAGTTCCCTCCACTGCCTTTTTCCACGTACGTGATTGCTCATGCACACAAAGGCAATGAGCGACTGCACGGGGATAAACACACACATGCTCCAACCCAACTACACTCTGCTCCTTCTGCCAGCTGGAAAAGGAGGGCTGGAGTGTTTCCTGTTTTCCCCTGTTTCTTACCCCCACAGAAAATTCTGGGATACCAAACAACAACCTGTACAGAGAAGATAGAGTGGCTTAAAATGGACAAAAATACCTGAAACAATCTCATTGCTTTGCCCAGGAGGAGCTGCTATTTCACTTCGATGCCTGCTGAAGCTGTGGATGTCTCCCTTAGTCTCAGCAGTGATTTTCGTTCCTTAATTAATCAATTACACATGTAACTGTGGTCCATTAGCAAGGCAGATGACTGTCTTCAGATGCTGATTACTGGTTTCGGAAGAGCCCAAAAATATTTCAGTAGGATGAATAAATTTCCTCTATGAGGTTTTAATGGGACCATTTAGCTTTTTTTTTCTTTTTTTAAAAAACAAGAACTGAAATGGGTGTAATAAACCAACTCCACCTACATGATGCACAGGGGAAAAACAGCAGGCCCCAGTTTTAGACCCTGTCTGCTCTTAATTGTACTTGGAAGAGTATATAATGGAGGACTAATGGTACCTATGTGTTTAGCTCACTTAGCAGTGCAGAGGGGATGATTTCCTATACACAGTATAGCACTTTGATTGGCTGTTTTATAAGATAATGATCAGAACACATACATTAGTAATAGACTGCCATGGCTAGTATGTCCTGAGTTATAAACCCCAGCTGGTCTTGGTCATAATTATTAATAATAACAGTAATCTGCATTTCTAAATCATATCTGACCCCAAGAGCTACTGGAATCTGTTTATATAATATACACATTGCAGTAAGTCTAAGTTCATCTTTGTATAAATATATAGGCATTTTTTCAGTATGGGGACACATTTTCAAAGAAGAAAGAATTCAGTTCTTAGAGCAACTCAGTAACACAAAAATACAGCCAGGATTTCAGTACTTAATTTTCTGACATCTTCCCATAGTATGCACATTGTGCCTGTTCATTTCATTAATCCGTTATTGACAAGAAGAGCTCAGGACTTTGATTTTAAATCTCATCTGAGAGTCTGAAAGCCTCTCCTCTCCAGCAGCTGCTTGCCCCTGGGTCACTGCTACTATTATATGATGATTTATATTTACATATTCTGCTTGGAGGTTGCATTGTATTTTCTTGCTCCTGTTTTTCTTCCTGACACTGAGGATAAAAACAGCAATCAACATGGGACATCAGCAAGGCCTCACAGCTGGCCCCATCCCCATTACCTTCAGCCTTTCCTAATGTTTCACTGATTATTTTCCAAAACGAGAGGCTTAAGCTGTGAAATTCCTGAAAAATTAGTTCTGAGCTCAAGCGCTAAAAATACACATTCCATGTAATGCTGGAAAGGAGACAGGGTGATCCCCACTCTGTGTTTGCCAAAGCATCTCTGAAATCCAAATAAATTAAACTTCTTATTCAATCAGTGTTGCCAAGTGGATGGGTACAAGCAGCTCCAGTGGTGAGCAAGTAAATTGGCTGTATTCTGGGATTTATTCTGGTAGGCTTTTTACTTGGAAGGGAAGCATCACAGCCTTTTATTCCTGCTGGACCAGTGTCCTCCATCCCCCCTGGACACATCTCCAGAACTCCTGGTGCTGTCCAAAGCTTTGGAGTCAACTGGGCTTTGGCTCCTCTTCCCTTCAAGGATATTTAGATTCGACTCAGGAGTCAGAAGTCAGGAATACATGGATAAAACATCCCCAAAGCTGGGATAAAGACAGTAAGAAGCAATTTGCATTGTAAAGAAGTTTTATAAGTATGCAGCCTATTAATAACTGCCTCCACTTGTGACAAATGTCACTGGGCTGATTTGAGCTGCTTTGGAGGAGGCACAGATACAATTATCCATCACCCCGGAAGATGCTCTCCAGAAATTATTCACATATGAAGTGTGTTGGGATGGTGATTTCTTTTCTTTTGTTTACCTGATGAGCAATTTCAACCCAAAGGTCCTGCTTTTTAAAGGTTTCAGACTCAGGGTTACTTCTGCAGGGCATTTACATCTGCCCAACCCATCAGCTCTGTTGTGCTTTGTGTTGCACAATGTTGAAAGCAAAACATGAAAAGAATTAGAAATCAGTGGAGAAGATTTGGGCATTTACATAGCTGTGATGGCCAAGGAAAAGGTTGCTGTGGCACCTGGAAAGACAGGAGTCTGTGAGCCTTGTTCAGAGAAAAGTTTTGCAATTACCTGGCCCTCATCATACTTTGACACTTCTGAGCTATCTTCTACAGAAGAAGTGCTCTTACTGAACCCAAGGCATTTGGAGGAGAAAACAAACTCCCACACAGGCAGAAAAATCGCTGTAATTCACCTGGTGAAGTCACTCTCAGCAAAAAGCCCATGAAACAGATGCCATTACCCTGTCCTTGAGTTGGGAACAAGGGGATCAGAACTGGTCACATCTCTGGATGTGGCTGTATGTGGGAGCTGTCAGTCCTCAAGACTACATGAATCACAAAAATCAGGCAGCAAAGTCACCAGTGAACATTTCAGCTCCCTCCATCTGTCCCTGCAGATGCATGGAGAGATCCATCCCTTGCCACAACCCAGGGGCTGATTCTGCTCATCCCCAGCCCTGTCCTGCAGCAAGCTGGGGTCTTGCTGGAATCAATGAACGTGGTTCTTTGCAGGAATTGGCTTCCAAACAAGGCGTTGTGCCAAGTGACCTCACACCCATCCCAGTCCAAGCAGGGACCTTAGGCCAGGGGAATGGTTTTGTGCCCAGGGAAAAAGGCACCAGCTCCTCACTGTCACCCAGCCCTCCACACCTCTCAGCAGTTCAAGAGACAGCAATGGCACCGTTACCATCACCTTCACATTTCTGTTTTGTAACCTCCTGTACAAATATCAATTACACTGTCTGACAAGGGGAAAATGAAATTGCAAAGTGTTGGGCTGCAGGTATTTAGGCCGGTGATTGGGGCTGTCTTTAAAACACTGTAATGACACCATCCTGGATGGGTAAGAGAGAGATGGGGTATTGTGTGCATTCCTACACTTTGAATTTAAATTAAAATTCGCTGTGATTTAAGATGTTATCTCCTTTGAAGGTCTATACTTTCCTTGGAGAGAATAATTATTCTCAGCTAATAATGTGAGTTGCTAGGCTAGTGATTAGTATATTTGCAACAGGGTAAATTTGCTTCTTATTGATGAAGACTCAGGTGTGTTATTTACTGTCTGATAATTTCAATCTGGAATTAATCTTTGGCTTGAAAGGATATCTATTCTTTAAAGCTCATCATCCCCTTGCCCTGCTTTTGCTTATGTCTTCAGTTTTGAAGGTACATTTTTCTTCATGATTTGCAGAAGTCATTACCAAATGCTTGGAAGTCCACCAAGCAGGTTACCTTGATAATTTCTTTTATGAAAAGTAATAACAACAATGTCAATAAATAAAGCTAAATCACGCCCAGAGGAAAACAAAGTAGTCACTTGTGAGTTGTGCTTGCAAAGATTGGTAGTAAGAAGGTAGCAAGGACATAAACAGGCAGCATTATCCCCCATGTCCCATTTTGAAACCATATTAATCAGGCCACCATCCAAGGACTTTACTCATAAATGTAATGCCACACATCACATTCTTGTTACAGAGTCAAAGGGGAACACAAGAAATAATAGCTCAGGGCTATGACCACTGAGCAGCTCAGGACAGAAAATTTTAGTGCTTTATTCCTTAATGAGCACAAGGGCAGACATCAAACTAGACCAGGATCCCTATGTGCAAACAGAAAGATGGAGATTGTTCTCCACACTGGTTTAATGCCTTGTGCAGTTATTCAAGAGGCCAATTGAGAGCAGGGTCATTGCACTGGAAATGTCTGTGGGACAAATATTTCACCACATTCCTTGTCCTGCAGGAGGAAGCCCTGGCTGAGTAATGCTCAGCCCTCACTCACCCCTGCCATTATCTCACAGACTGGGGGAACTCATTCCCAATGATTATGCCGCTGATAAGGGAATTCCCAGGACTACAGTGGCTGAACACATTGGATTTCCATAATTGTTGAATTTGCAGGCAACCCCAACAAGGGAAGAGATGAGAATCTTGACTCTGTGTTTCAGAAGGCTGATTTATTGTTTTATTGTATATATTATATTAAAAGAAAATTATATATTAAAATTTACTAAAAGAATAGAGAAAGGATTTCATCAGAAGGCTAGCTAAGAATAGAATAGAACGATAATAAAATCTTGTGACTGACTAGAGTCCAAGACAGCTGGACTGTGATTGGGCATTAATTAAAAATGACAACATGAGACCAATCAAAGATGCACCAGTTGCATTCCACAGCAGCAGATAATCATTGTTCACATTTTGTTCCTGAGGCCTCTCAGCCTCTGAGAAGAAAAGATCCAAACGAAAGGATTTTTCATAAAATATGTCTGTGACACATAATCTTGCTTAAAAATCAGCATTTAATTTGCATCATGTCACCAGATTCCAACTGCATCAAGCAAGGGAGGGTGCCTGGGGAAGTCATACCTGAAGAGAAAAAAGAAAACCCAGAAAGAAAGGAGACAGAAGGTGATTTTCCCATATTTTGCTGTGCTGTGAGACACCTCAGAGATCTAGTTCAGGAAGTCTCCTCCTCCTGAAGTGAGAAGGAAGTGTCAGCTTTCCAGTGAGCCACACCACCACCAATTTCATTCAGAGAACTTGCCACCCACCCCTCCACGAGCCTGGGGCTTGCACAAACAGCAGAAATCTGGGCTGAGTCCTTTGCACCCTGACCAGTGTGGTACTGGGAGAGGACTGGATGGGGCTTTAAACAACCTACTCCTGTGGGAGGTACCCCTGTTTAACACAAGATAATGGCCAGAAAATGGTAAAATGGTTTAGATTTGAATTTGGGGCATTTTGTTTGGTTGGATTGGTTAACATTCCCCTGCTTAATTTTCCCATCTAGGTTTTCATCTAGATTTCTTATGAAATCCTGTCTCTAAAGTCTATCAAGGCAATATTTCATCTCCAGTGGACACTGGAATGTTGCAGTAATCATGTTCATGATTTAGGGATACACTTAACTTCAGCCTTGAACTCTTCTGTGGTTGATGTGGCCTTCACCCCGGGTTACTTCTTTTTTTTCTCTTTAACAAGATTTTCTTCCCACAAGTTTTATACTGAACCTTGACCTGAGGAGACAGGGAAAATGGTTATTTGGGAGCAAATGTGTAGCATTTACAAGGAAAAGCTGCTTTAAGTGACCTGGAGGAAGGGCATTCTGCAATACCAGCTATAAATGTCAGCAAGGACATGGGATAATAATGGCACTCAAACCCAAAACCTCAGAAAATCTGTCTGAGAAGGTCTCTCAAGCCCCTAAAGTCAGGGTCATCCCACACAGAGCAAGAGATCTATCCCAGAGACCAACACAAAGGTGACACTGTTCCTGTCCTCTTCCAGGTGGGATGCAAAAGGGGACAGGGTAACTTAGCAGGGTCCCACAGCTGTGCCAAGCCAGGGCTGCTCAGAACTCTCTGTGGCCTCTTTGGATAGGGTCAAAAGAGGGCTGTAAATAGTTGTTCTGAAATATTTATAGGCCTAAGGGCTCAGTATGAGGCTGGTTCCTTCAGAGCAGTTTGTTGTTCAGGGGTCTAAGGGAAAGAACAGGGTTCCTGGGAAGATTTCAAAGCTCTTATCCTAAATAAGAAAGGATGAAAGAGCTGAGTTTATCATTCAGAGATGTGTTTTGAAGGCCTGAGCACAATATTCTTTTTCCATTCTGAAGCAGATGATTTCAAGGCTAAGAAAGGGCTCCCTCTGGAGAAACCTTATAAACTTCTTCTGAAACCCCAGGACAGGAGTGCACCCTGCTCCTGTGCTGCCCATGGCTCCACTGCTGGACAAGCTGCAGCCCTGGGAAGTAACAAACTCCCTGCAGTGTCCCTTTGCTGTGCCAGGGTGACAAAAGCAAGGAGTGAAGCCACTTGAGATCTGGCTTTGGTTTCCTTGCTATTAACTCTGTTTGTATTTAATGAGTAGCTGTTTTGCTTATTTTCTATAGAGAAGGAAAAACTTTGTAGGGAATTCTAAACTTGTGGTTCTCAGAGGGAAAACATCAACACAAAATCCATGGTGGATCTCAGCTGTTTCCAGCTATCCAGGTGTGGTGGGAGTGAGCTCTTAAGGCTGGGGCAAAGCCCTGCTTAAGAGGATCACAAAGCCTCAGGTGGGTTGTGGAAGATGTGGTCAGGACAGCTGCAGTGTTGATTTTAGCTGCTTAATTCCCAGCAGGATCAGAATTCTGATCTGAGTCATCCATATAGGGAAAGCATCAAGAGTTTGTGGCCTCAGGCTGTTTTTTGAGGTGATAAGCAAAGCGCTTAGAAATACCTGTGTTGTCCCCTGCCTTACATTCCTCACACAGAGATGTGGGAGGGGTTCACCAAACCACTCTGTGGTGAGAATTCTCCTTTTCATAGCCCAAATTTTAAGTGCAGAAAATTCTGCCTTCTGGAGAAGGAGGAACTTAGGAGACAATGTTGGTGACACCTTGTCATGATCAGCTGGGCTGGAGACCTTGTGCACAAAGCCCATCCCTGCAGCATCTCAGCAGGCTGCCCCAGGAGCACCAGTGCTGCAGCCCTGCAGGTAAAGCACTGCCCAGTCCCCAGCTTTTCTCCTCTACCTGCAGTGTCTCCACATTACTACAAAGAATCTACATCTCCCCTGGAGAACACTCAGGATGTGCAGGCTGAGAAAGCTTGAAAACCATTGCACCAGCCCACTGAAGCAGAAATCCTTATTTTCTCCCCCATAATTACATTTGCTTTGCTTCAGCTTTGCACAACTTGCGTTCCAAGAGCTTTGGCATTAGTCAGAGCTGTTTTTTCCCTAAACTTTTGAGTCACTGCTTTTTTTTGTTGCCTCCTTTTCCCTGAATTCGCTGAGGGTCAGAGCCCTGTGAGCTGTGTCTGATGGCAGCACCTTGTCTGTCTGATGGGGGTCCTGGGCACAGCCTCCAGCAGTCACTGGCGAGCACAGACCAGGCAATGTCGTGGGCAACTGCTGCCATCTCCTGGTGTTTCAATCCCCCAAAAACCTTGGGCATCATCAGTAAGGTCAAGTGCAATAATTTAGTTTTACATATAAGTGCATACTTGTGCATATATGTGTATGCACATATATTTTTATATATACACATATATATAAAATATATGTGTATATACATATATTATATATATATAAATATATATAAAATATATTCACATATGCAAATATATATGTATATATACAAATATATATTTGTATATATACACATATATATACAAATATATGTATATATGCACACATATTTTTGTAGGTGAAAAAAGAAGTGCTAAAAAATAAATTTAAGTCTGTCTTTTAGTACTTTCAAATATTACTATGTGGATTAGTGCAGTAATAACTCTGTACACTTAAAATGTTAAAAATAGTATATAAGCCCCCTAACTGTTTGCATTGGCCATGGTAGCTGAAAATTCTTCAGCTAATTCTCCTTGCTCACTGAGAATGGTAAAAAAATATTTTAATAGGTTTTTTTCTGGTTTATAATCACCTGCTCACAAAAAAAAAAACTTGTCCCAAGAGGACAGACTCAGTATCAGACCCAAAATCATTCCATGGTTTGTGCATTGGCAGGCTGCTCAGTTTCCAGCAATTTCTGCCTCAAGCTGGAAAAAAAAGGACTCCATTTCCCATCCACAAGGATCTGGCCAAGTTTTGCCCTTCCCTTATCTTTTCAACAAATGTGAACTCAGATTGCCAAGTTTGGTCTCTATATTTAAAGTCCTCAAATTAGGATCTGAGATACAGGAGCACTGATTTGCCATCTTACCATAACCTGACTCAAATCACATTTCTAATATGAAATCACTTCACCATTCAGAATCATCACTCAGACCTATTTCTGAGTGATGATTTATTTTGTGGCTGCTAGGAATGCCATCATCCCCAGCCTTCTTCCTCCACCAGGTAACCTTCTGTGACAGCTTGGATGAACCTGCACATCCAGGGAATCTGGGTCATTTATTAGTAGCAACAAGAATCTGTGCCAGAAAATCCACATGATGATGGTCAGGGCAGGAACATCAATGTGGAAAAGCAGGAACACAGATTTGCAAAGGTTTGCTTACCAACCAGTACATCCTATGTGATCTCAGGCAGATATGTCATGTAATCCTTCTTTTTAAATTCCCTGTGCCCTACTTTAAAATTAGTCAGGGGTTTTTCTGCACTGTTTTTGTCAGCAACCCTCCCTGAACATTCAAATATGGGATTTTTCTGCTTACTGAGACTTCAGCCTTATGCAGAATGTCAACTAGCCTGGAGTAAGAACAACTCAAAAAACACCTGCAAGGCTTTCAGTGCAAATCTCTGACCTTTAACTAAGAACTCACTTTGTAGAAAATCCTTTCTGATGGTGTTTGCTGATGCAGGTTTTCCTTCAGGCTGAACACACAGAAGGGCTTAGGGGGGGTTGACTCCATAGCTCTGAACTCTGCAGTTGGACAGGAGCATTGCAAAATTCACAGCTGGAAGTTCCCACCTGAGACCAGTCCTTACTGATTCCCACCTGAGACCAGTCCTTACCTGTTCCCACCTGATCCAGTCCTGGCTGATTCCTACCTGAAACCAGCCCTTATTGATTCCCACCTGATGTCAGCCTTTACCAACCCCATTCTGCTGCTGGCTCTGACCCACCCAGTGAAACCCCAGCTCAGACAGGTCCCATCAGCTGAACCCAAGCTGAAGGAAAATGCTGGTTCCATCCTCTGATGATGAAAATACCTTCATGGTTTCTTTATTGCATTTCCAATCTCTCTGGCTCTTTATTTCTCACTTTAACATTACCTTTAACATGTTGCAGTGGATGTGATGAGAGGACGAATCCCTGACTTACCCAACAACTTTTCAGCATTTAAATTTCTTAACATCAAGCCAGAGCTGACTCAAATCAAAACCCTTCAGCGGGCCTAGGACAAGTGAGATTACTGCATTTATTGTTTTACATAAAGAAATTCTTGCATAAGCCCCACAGTCTGGCAGCCAGCATGCACTGCTTGTGCCATTAGCTCTTTTCCTGTGCAGTTGCTGCTGTATCATTGTCTGTATCATTGCTCTGAAAGCATGGCCTGGACAGTTAGATGTGTACAAAGAGCTGCAAATAGAAAGAAAGAGCTCACATCTCCAGAAATGCATCTGAGAACGGAATTTACTGTGGTCAAAGGGTGTGCCAAGCCTCAAAGGCATTGTGTCTTCTTTGGGGAGGCATTCCTGTCACAAAGCAGAGTTTGGCTTTTTGGTCTTGCACAGCATTTGAAGATATTTTGTGCTTCCTCCTATCAGAAAATGTCTCAGGGTAAAGATTTTCTCGTGTCCTGTGCTTGGTAGTGCATGGTGTGAAAGGATTGTGATAGAAGGCAGACTTAATTGAGTTGGGATTGTATGAAAGGAGGAGGATGAACAAGTAGCAAGCATCAAAGAAAGCCCCTACAGTGTCAGGGTACAAAGTTACCCAGAAGAGCCCTTGTGAAAAGGCTCAAAATGTTCATTAAACACAAACACTACAAGAGCCATTCTTTTTCTTCCAGCCTTTTAATGTGACAGAGAGAACAAAAAAAAATCCATTGGAACAGCTGCAATTTCCAGTGACGACCAGACACAGATCAAATAAAAAAAAAAAAGAAGGTTTAAAATGAAGAAAAGGAACCAAGGGACTGGAATTGGCTATTTCACACACAGAGTGACAGAACATCTAAATGAAACTTTCCATTAAAGCACGACACCAGGTGTTATTTACAGTGGAACTTGCAGTGTGTGTACATTTATACAGCACTAGCATCACATACAGCAAAGAAATTAATTTCATTTTGTTTCCTTCACAGTTCCCAGGCTTGAATCTTCCTAAAAGCAGCATTTGCTAATATAAGGGTGAGAAACTGAGGGAGAAACTTAATGCAAAATAAAATACATAGGGCTCAAATCTACAAATAAACCTAAAAATATCCTCTCAGGTTTTGTGACTCCTTTGGAAAGTCAAAGGACATGAGCAGGGTATATAAAAGGACTCCTTAAGAGCATCAGAGTATACTCTGCTGTTGGAGGTCTCAAAGCAGGACCTGGAAGGGACCTGGAATCTGCAGATGGATGCAGATGAGCTGATGCTCAGCTCCATGCAGTCCTGCTCTGTGCCCCTGTGTGAAGGCAGCCTTGGGGCTGGACCACTCCCAGGCTTGGGGAACATCCCTCAGTGCCTCTCCAGCATCACTGAAGGACATCAGGATGCCTGAGCCCTTCCCAGTGTGCAGAACCTCTGGCACTGGATGTGGGTTTTCCAAGACTGACCCCCTTCATAGTCCAAAAGATCCCATACACCACCTTTTGTAAGTCCCACAGCATTTCAAGGAATTTCAAAGAGTGATGTTGATATGGGCAAGGAGGGGCTCACCCCACCCAGCACTGCAGCCACCACCTCTGGGATGTAGCAGAGCCAAAGGCAGCAACAGGAGCTGTCCTGCACAGCTGGAGTAAATAAATCACAATACCACAACCTGCTAAATCAACAGGGAACACAAGCAGGCAGAACTCTTATTGTAATACCACTGGTCTTTAATAATAGTATCAACAGTGCTTGGTGTTCCTATAAATGTGTCTGCATGCTCAGAAATTCAGCAATGGACCCCTCACAGTCCAGTGCTGTACAGATGGAATCACAAAGCCACATCAGGCCAGTTTGGGCTCGCTAAATTCACCTTCCCCATGCCACAGTGTCCCTGGCTAAGTGGCTGTCCTGCTGTGCCACACTGCATGAGGAGATCCAGCTGTCCTCTAGAAGAGGTCTTTGGGATTTAAGGCAAGTCCCCTGCCTTGGTCCTTGCTCTGTGTCCCTGCTGCAGTGAAGTTCACAAATCCATGGAGATGGTGCTGTGCAGAGACCATCAGGGGAGCTGTGGTCAGCAGGTTTTTCTGTGGATGGTCCAGTGTATCCCAGGCAGAGACAGTCACTGTGGCAGATCTGGGCAGGGGAACTGAGGGAGGAGATGTGTTTGCCCTTGAACAGCAGGAACAATGCTGATTTTACAGCAGAAATTAAGCTGAGTCATCAGAGGAGGTGCCTGAGGAGAAATCTTCCCTTGCCTGAGGCTCAAGGATCTGTGACTGAGGCTAAGCCTAGCAGGTGGCCAAGGCTTGAAACTGAGCCCAAAACAAACCCCAGCCAGTGAAGAGGAGGCTGCACCCAGCTGCTGTTATGCTCTGGAGAGAGCAGTGTGACACCTACACTGATTTACACCATGGCAAGGACAGCAAATAAGCACATTGGGAATATTGGCTAAGCCTGTCCCCACTGAACTGGGTGGGAGATGCCAGCCCAGGTGTCACAAATGCAATGCCTGAGCTGGAGCTGCTGCCCTGGATCTCTCTGTCCCTGAAGAAGCAGGACTGTCCAGGACAAGCCATCTCCAGGGTCCCACACATTCCCTCTGCTTTTCAGCTGAGAATAATGGCAATCCATTCAGTCCAAACCTGTGTGTCTGAGCTGGGTGATGGGAGCTCTCCTCAGCTTTTCCTTTCTTCCTCTCTGCTCACTGTTGTCCTTTATCTGAGGACAACAATCCTTTATCTCTGTGTGTTTGCTCTCTCCTGTTGGTCACAAACTCCCTGGTCAGTCCAGGGGTAGGAGCCTTGTCCCAACACATCCAATATTCCTTTAGCCCTCAAGTGACTGACCCATGGATTTTAGGGTGCAAAGAATTTCCAGGTGACACTGATAATGAGATCCCATTACTCTTTGCCTCATCCCAGCTGGTCTGTGGGGTAAGGTTTAGCAGCCTGTGAAAGAGCCATTTTGTAAGGAAGAAGGGTTTCTAATATTGGATAATATTTCCTAATATTACCTTGCCATTTCTATCTCCTCATGATTTCAGTTTCTTCCTTCTCTGGAAATTAACAGGGAAGTTTTGCAAAATAAACGATGTCATTAATGTCACTGCAAAATGTCAATGGAGAACACAAACAGGTTTGCTGTGAGCTTTGGGTGACATGTAAATAGGAATGTTATGCAAAGTAAATATTTAGGCAAATAGGTTCTAGTTCCTCAGAGCTGCACAAATGAATAATCCAGAAAATGAAACAAAATTTCTCCCCCTCTGTCCAGTTGCAATGTGACAATTGGCAAGCACAGCCCAACAAAATGGATGAAACCTAAAGGTCATGGTGACCTTTTGTGTTAAAATACATATTTAAACTGTTTCTCATCATGCAAAAGGACCAGATATTCTTAGAGAAAATACCCACATTCTAGACTGTGATTCTGAACAGAAGCTGTGAACTGCTGCCAAAGGACATAATTACATTCACTCCTACCTTAGAGAAGGAACGTTGCTGTTTTGAAGACAAATAGAATAAATAATAATTTAAAAAAGCCTAATCTACCCTTAAAATGAAGAAATGATGCATAATAAGCTCAGTTGTTATAGCAGCTTGTGATTTCATCAATTTCATAAACCTCAGAATAAAGGTCAAAACTCTCAAAAACAGCCCATTGTAGCCTAGCTGATCCACGAGTGTTTATTCCTGATTGACACAATGATAAAAGTGATGCTCATTAGAGGCTTTTGCCTCATTGGCAAGGATTTGCTGCTTGTGATCTGACCCTGCTGTGTCCTTCAGCAGCACCACACTGAGTCCCACAGCTGCAGCCTGGGCTAAGTGCAAGGGGCTGTGCCTGTGCAGCCAAAGGCAGGGCTGTGAGACATCACTCCTGCAGGATCTCAGCCTAGCCTTGCTTGGTTTTCTTTAAAAAAAAAAAATTCACCAAAAAAAATGAAAACAAACAAAACCCGACAAAGATCCAACAAAAGGTAAATGAGATCACCAGCAAAAGTACAAAAGAACTTTTTTATGTCACAGAATATCTTGGTTTGACAAATTAGCTGCACTATGTGTTGGTTTCAGATCAATTCTGCTCTGTTGCTGAGCTTGTTGCAAAGGGTATAATTAGTGTTATCTCATCCATTGTGAGCACTGGTGAGTTATTGAGCAGGGTGCTTTTCCTTCTGGTTTCCCAGGAAAACACACCCCAAAATACACAACTCACTTTGCCTCTAGGTGCAACAGAACTTAAGTGGTATGATAAAAAGGGCAGACAAATTTCAGAAATGTTCTCCACAGGATATCAAGCTAAACTGTGCCACTTAATGGGGAATTTAATGTTCTGTACAGTGAAAGCTTGCTGTGTGCATTCCCTGTGTAACAAGTTAAATGGCTTTAAGTAACTGTGCTTACAGTGTTTCAATGAGACCCAAGTATATTAGAAAATCAAGCATCATATTCTTCAAATAATATGGCTAAAATGCTGGTAAATTCACAGTTACCATTCTCTAGGTATTAGGCAAAAATCCCCTATTTACACTGGATAATATGTACACATTTGGTTTGTGGAATGCTCCAATATCATATCAATTTCTCCTCTGTGAAAGCTGTAAGGAAAAAACCCTCTTAATCATTATAGAAATATATATTCCCAGCCACTAAGACATTTAAATATTTGGTATCTTGATGTAAAGAGCAAAGTGTCACTGAGTTGGTCATGACTCCTGATAAACTTGAATTACTGGGATTTGGTTTTGGTGCCACTCTTAAAATCCTCTAAAGGGTGCAGAAATTAGAAATCCTAAATTTTAATAGCTGATCACTTCAATGGGTGTATGTAAGTTTGCAAGTAGGTGTAAATACACACATATATGTATATATATATAATTGTTTATATATTTCTCTTCCACAGCAAGAAAGTGTCTAGTAATTCCCTGTGCCCAAGTGGAGACAGTAAAGAGCTTTGAAGCTCTGAGTCTTCTGAGACAGCTGAGCACCCACCCTCACATCCTCGATGAATCAGGACTCTCACTCTTCCAGGGTGGAGTGGTAATCCCAAAATCAAAACAGCTGGGGCCAGTGGCCACATCTGCCACTGTTAGCCCTATGGCTGGAGCTCACCTGGAGCAGGTGTGTTACCTGCCCTCCCTGGATGCTCTGTGTGCCTGAGCACATCTGGATGGCTGGGCAGGGCTGGGTTTCCAGCTGGGCAGGGCAGGAGGGTCGGGTCTGTCCTCCTGTCTGTCCTCCTGCCTGTCCTCCACGTGGGCACGGAGCTGCTGTCTGCCTCTGGTGTCCTTGCAGGGGGATGGACAGGGACAGGGGGGGCTCCCAAGCTCTGCAAGGGGTGTGTGGGGGCTGCATGCACCAGTCGTGGCTGTAATAAGGTCAGGAACGATGGTTTTGTTTAAATCCCTGCGGGTTGTTCTTTGTTCTTCCCCTTGCTTTGAGGTGCCGACGGAACAGCACAGAATGAACGTTTTGGGTTTTCCAGACATGGCTCTTTTTTGTTCTTCTCCTACATCTGCCCCCACCCCCCACAAGCCCCCATGGCCTCTGCTGCTCACATCAGGACCTGCTCTCGAGTCTCTGGCAGGCGCAGAGCCAGCAGGCCACCCCCAACCAGGGCGGAGGAGGCCAGGAGGATGGGAACCACCTTGGTTATCCCTACGAAGGAGGAGAAGATGGAGTTCCCCAGGATGGCACCAAACTTGCAAAGCCCGTTGAGGATGCCAAAGGCTGTTGCCCTGTGGGGAGGAAAAGCAGAAAGCAATGGTTGGGAGGCAGGTTCTGGCACAGCTACAGAAGGTTTGGATGGGTATTTTTGTGAATGCTCTTATGCTTCCCAGGCTATGCTTCTAGCAAGCAAAACTGAGTGGCATAAATCAGTAGATAAATAGATGCAGCTGTTTTGTGTGTCTGTGTGAATGGGAAGAATGTCTGTGTGCACTCATTTCTCCTTTTCATTCTACCTTCTCCCTAGCTCTAGAATGGCCCACTCTGTCAGCATTTGCCCTCTCCAAAGACAGGAGGACAAAATCTGCACTAGATCTCCTCAAAGCCCTTCCAAGGGCTGTCCGGACTGGATTGTCACCAGAGACCATAGCTTTCCTCTAAATTCTGTTTCACCCAGCAGCTAAAAGTCCACTTCTTTTAATGTACAGTCCCTCTCCTTCATTTCTGGCTTGCCCCAAGAGTCTGAAAAAGGCAAAAAGGGGCTTATAATAATATGAGGAAAGATTTAATCCAGAGGACACTGTCCCAAAGTCTCTTGATCTTCCCCATGTCCCAAATCACTCTGTCTACATGGTTTTCTCCAGGTTTTGGATGGGAGGGCTGCTCCAGTGATGGGCCATGATGAGAGGATGGGGATGCAGTGTGAAAGGCCAGATCTCCATGCACATCCGTGGAAATGACAGAGTACTTCTTTCATTTTACAACTAGTTGATCTTTAGGGTCCCTTCCAACCCAAATCATTCTGTGATATCATGATTCTCTGATTCTTCGATTTATCACCTGATAATTTCCATATGTCCATGTGATCCCTGTGTTCAACCTGCCATGCATGCAGAACTATGCTTGCGGAGTAGTTCTGTTCTGACCCCGGACTACACAGCCCTGAAGGACTGGTGAAAGTAAAATAAATAAAAATACACAGCTTTCTTCGCTGGGAACCAAGAGGACTAGGCAGAGGGTGGGGATTTGAGGAGAAATGTTCTGAGCACCTTTTGTCGGTGGGGTAGAGCTCCACGGTGATGACATCCAGGGCGTTCCAGGCGGCGATGCTGGCCCCACAGAAGAGGCACTGCCAGCCGATCATCGCCGACTCGCTGTTCCCGAAGAACAGGAAGAAGCAGCACACGGCAGAGATCAGCATCGAGCCGCCTGCAGGGGGAACCAACAGAAAAACACTGGTACAGCTTCTTGCCCGATTGTACTCTTCCCCTGACTCTTGTCGCCCTGAATTTTTAAGATTTTCTAAGCCTTATGTGGTTTGTGTCCTTGTAGCAAACTTTCTCGCACACTTTCTGTAAATAGCTTATTGCTTCACATTCTTTTATTCTTCTCTAATCTGATAGACTGTTGGTTTGTCCAGTGTCATTGGAGAGGTGGCACTGTCACCATTTTTTAAGATTTTCTAAGCCTTCTGACGTTCGCATCCTTGTAGCAAACTTTCTCGTGCACTTTCTGCAAATAGCTCATTGTTTTGCGTTCTTTTATAGAAAAAGAGAAATTTGATAGACTGTTGGTTGTTCCAGTGTCATTGGAGAGGTGGCACTTTCACCCTCCAATCCACTGTCACTGCTTGAAAATTATAAATGTTAGAGTCAGAAAATAAACTTCCCTTTTCTTCACCCTGAGAACAGCAGTGTGTGTGCTCGTGTTGTTTGGTGTCCTATAGCGACAACAGCTGAATAAATACATTTGTTAAAGATAAATTTCAAGTGATGGCATTTCATCCCAATAACTATTAAATCTCTGAGGATCCAAAAACACCTTGATGCTGCCTATCTGTCATTCTCTGATGCTGGAAGCCAGCCTGGAAATGTTCTCAAAGTCCACCTGATCTTGCTGATAGTCCTGCTCTACAAAGACTGGGAAGACAGGCAATTCCAGGCAGGCTTCCAGCATCTCAGACTTCCAGATGGACCCAGGGAGAGCAGAGGCAAGTAAACATGAAAGTCAATGAGGAGGAAGCATCATTGTGAAGGTTTTTCAACTTGAGTTTCTAGTGATAAGCTTGTGCGTTTCATATCGTATCACTTGACACATTTCTAGTCCCAATTAGGATAATTTACAGTCACTTGTATGAAGCACTTGAGGTCTCTTTTAATTATAAGAACATCATTAGATTTCATGGCACATTTGCACAGGAGCCATAATTTTATGAACATCACCGAGGGAGAAAGTGAGAGCATTCATGCTCAGTTAGGCACAGTTCAGATTCAGAATTATTAATAGCTACATCACTGCTTTCTACCCCATTGAGAATTTTCAACTGAAAGATAAAATTTGGGAAAAATCAAACTATTTTTCATCAGAATGTTCTGTTATCACTGAAATATCTCCATTTATTACCAGGAAAGCAAACAATTTTCTCTGTTTGGTGGTTTTGGAGTCAATTTAGCACATCATCCAAAATAATTTGGATGTTGAAGTGTAACTAAAATGCTTCAACTTGGACATTGTATTGTATCTTGCCACTGCAGTGGCCTGCCTATGAAAAGCTGCTGTGCAGGACTCCTTGTCCCCTTCTCCTCCATGGTACAAGGCCAGACTACATCCCCACAGTGTGCTGTGGATATTCCTCCTGCTGCAAAAGCCCAGCCCAGCACTGGTCAAGGCACTAAAAGATCTGCTGTTTTGCACAAGATAAAGTTTGGCAGAAAGTGATAAAAATGAATTGAAGCCCCAGAAAAGCACATAACACAAAGGAGAAATTCAGTTTTCCTGTTAAGCTGACCAGAAATAATATGTTCCACAGAGTGATACAGGTGGGATGCCAGAAGGCTCTTTCAATTGGAAATTCCATAGTGAAGCGTTTCAGCATGTCATTACTAATTTTTGTCCTGTTCTCATCTTTTTGCAGGAGAAATAAGCATTTAGGGCTCCAGCTGTCATCTCAATTCCAGATGAAAATGCTGAAATGCTGACATGTTTGCAGGATGGACAATCTGATTCTCTTTCAGCTTCCTCTAATTTATTTCTCACAGGCCTCTGGTTTGTTTGGGTCTTTTTCAAATTCACCACATGAATGCTCATTTTCCCTCAGTGTAAACACCTGAGACAGTAATCTTGCTCTACTTTAACCTGTCTGCAGGTGAGGCTGAGCTAAACCTTCCCTGTGTTCTCAGAGGAGAGACAGCAGCTCAAGAGAGTGATTCATCCCTTACCCCTGAGCCACATCCCCGATTTTATTACCTTCCTTTGGCTGTCCCTCAGGGCATGATTCCCATATCATGGGATGGGAGCAAGGTCTGAACCCTGGAGGCTGCAACATCAGCAATTCCCAAAGTATTCATAAAGCTGATAAGGTGATAACGTGATAACTTGATAACTTATTCCCATGATGCTAAAGGGTGGCTCCTTTCTTGGCTGTGACATGGCCAGTTAATTTACCATATGGTCTCTGAAGCTGCTTGTGCAATCATGTGAAAATCAGATAAAAAACCAAAAGGGGGAACTCCTAGGCTGTCAAGCTGCCACATCAAATAACCTTTGTGAATATTCATTGCTACAAGCAAAATATTCATTCATTTATACAGAGGCTTTGGACTTCAGCAGCAACCCAACTGGACCAAGAGCTCCTTTTTTAGCTCTGACCCTGATTTGCTGAACACTGCAAAAACACGCTGGATTTGACACAAAAGGCAAAATAAATTTTAAAAAAATGTTACTGACACACAGAAAAGCAGGGTGAGGAGGTGGGGAGTAGGTCACTTACTGGCACAGATCACCTGCCTGACCCTCTAGTCTTTATCCTTCTGCTCCTTTCGTTTTGGGGATGACAAATTCACACTGAGCAGGGCTGTTTGCAGGGCTGAGCTCCACCCTGTCCTGCCCCATCACCGCCATCCCCACTCACCAATCATCTTTATCCTCCCAATTTTGTCCATGAGCAGAGCAGAGATGATGTTGCCCGGCAGCACGGACAGGCTGCCCAGGAAGCTGACCAGGTAGATGAGGAAATCATTGTCCTCCTCAAAGTCGATGTGGCAGCCTTCCTTCTCCTTCATGAAGGTGCTGTTGATGAGCCTGCAGTTGATGAATTTGTGTTCGTAGAGATCTGGGAGGGAAAGAGGCAAAGCTTGACCCTGCTTGGCTGAACTCTCCTCATACAACAGCAAGGACCAAAACAAAGACCCAAAAGGTTTCTCATCCATTGGCAATGGCCAGGGAGTATTTATTTCAGTGGAAATTTATTGGAGGGGCAAACTTTAGCTGAGCCTTTGGCTCCTGGCAGATGCAAACTCATACACTCCTTTTATCTGTGGAGTACACTCAGTATACTGAACCAGTATTCCCATGCCACAAGGACAGGGCAATGCAGGCTTTGGTTCTCATAGCATTATCATTTGTTCTTTATTAGATTAGAAGTTAAGAGCTTTTTTTTTTTTTTAATAAATTAATGACTTTTTAAAGCGAATTTTATTAGTGACTTTTGATATAAATTAGTGACTTACTTTACTGCTGATGATCTTCAACTGCTGGTGGCTTGAATTTATATTTTAAGCCAGTTTTACTGAGTAGAGCTGTAAAGTGCTGAGAATTTTGCCATTCCTTTAACCTGTCAGGGCCTGAGTACAGAATTTGGCATTTCCCATACACCCAGAGACGCCAGAAGCCATGGGATCAAAATCTCTGATGGAGCCATCTGAGGTCTCCTTCCAAATGCATCACACTCTTTTCCTCCAGCATCACTCTCATTACCCAGCACACACTCCAACACACAGATCCCCACCATCCTTTCTCCCAGAAAGCAGATAAAATAGTTCTAATAAAATAGTTTCATGATAAAAAAAGTTCCCAGTTACAGAGATGACACCACAGCAGGAATCCCATTACCGGTGTTATAAAAGACAGTAGAGATGATGGTGCAGTTTTCAAAGAAGGTCTCAGTGGATCTCACATCTTCAAAGTAGCAATCCTCAAATAATGAATCCTCAAATCTCACCTCCTTGAATTTCATGCCAATAAATCTGTGGGGCAGGAAACAGAACCTCACTCTGTGCTTTAAGATATTTTCTACACTGTATAGTGTGTAATGGCTATTTCAAGAGACAGAGCACTAATTCTAATTTCTAGTTTGTTTACAGAAAAGGTGTTGCTTCTGTGTTTTATTAGGAGGGAAGGGTCTGAAGAGTATTTTTTTAGAAGAGACATGGATCTTATAGGATTTGTGCAGTTTTTATATTCCTCACAATAATCATATCTGAGAAAATGTGCTTCTAAAGCTGAGGGGACACAAATCCTCTTGTGTTCAGTCCTAATCTGTCTGAAGATGACGGAATTTGACTCAATGCAGGGCATTTCCTTCATGAGCTGACCTTGCTGCCTTCCTTAGTCTCCCCCTTCCTCCATCATAAATAAAAGCAGACATTATCAGGAGCCTATTGAGCCATTTGGTGAAAGGTTTCTGACAGTTGTTTAAACTCAAAGTGATTTTTTAAGTGAAAATGCAGCAGGGATTCTGGAGAGAGTGGGGAGATAATCTGAGTTCTGCTTGTAACCATCTCTGTTTGAGGTTTATTACTTACCATGTAATGAAAACAGATTTCACTAAAAATAATAAACTGTGTCAGGTGATTGATTTCTCCTCTGATGGGAAGTGTGACATGTCTGACCTGGCTGCCTGAAGGATGACACAATATTGATTTACCTGTGAGATTTTGCAAGAACACTGAGAAGATGTATTAGGTAATGCACAGACATGTTTAGGAGATGTAAGGAGCTATTAAGAACAAGCATTATTGCTCCAGTTAAAGAGGCCATGACTGTCACCAAATGAAAAAAAAGCCTTCTAACATAGACTCTGCAGCTTAATTGAATTGAGCACTTTTAACACAGCATAACATGATGGTTGTTTACACCTTTAAATGGGCACTGCAGGGCTTCTTGACTGAGCCTACTAACAGAAATTATTAATGCACAAAATACCACAAGAAGGTTATTCAAGTGTTTTGCTCCATGTAGAGGGTCTCACAGGTTACAGCAAAACTTAAGCTGTTCTGCATTTTCTCAGTGATGTATTTACTCCTTGTAATGTATTTACTCCTAAAGGCTGTTAAAACCCATTTTCCCTCCTGCAGTTTGCTTTTGAAACACCCAACTTTAGAAGACTCAGAAAGCAATGGCCTGGTGATGCACGGAGTTTTAGCTAACAGCCAAGGGCTGCAGAGCAAACACAGCTGTAAACCATTCTGAGATAATTTCTGGGTATTACTGTAATTTAGCTTGATGAGGTTTTGAGTATTTGAAATGGAGAGGGCCAAGGTGGGAGAATAGTGATTTACATCAGTTTTATGTCTTCAACCAGCCAGTGTTGAGTATCCTTAATTCTCAGTGAGGTTAGTGAAAATTCAGCACCTCCTGTAGGCATAAGAAAATGTCCCCAGTCCCTAAATTTGACCAACATCCACTTCTAACCACTTTCTTTTGTGGGACAGGAATGGTAAGGCTAGATTTGCATCATCAAGCTCAGCTCCTTGCTGCAGGGAAGGTGTATGGAAGGACATGAGGACACATGTTGGGGTCCCTCATCAAATATATAAAATATATAGCAAGGAAATGGTTTCTGAGGGGATTAGAACAACCTGGCTGGGCAATAGGATGTGATTTCAGCAGTGAAGATTAAAACAATCTTTGTGAGTTTTGTGTAACATTGAATATAGGGAGGGGCTGCCTCCAGCATGGCAGCTGGAGCAGCATCCTGTTAGGTCTACCTGGGGCAATGAGATCCCAGAAATTACAGAGGGATATTTTTCCTTTTTATTGGGATTTTGAATAGTAGTAATGGAATGACCAGGCTTTACACTGCTGTGGAACATAGAGTGATTGGGGTGCAGGCTGGATGCAGAAGAAAAAACAAGGCCGGCCCAAATAGGAGGACAAAGGGAAGGAAAGCAATGATGTTCTGCTGGAGCAAATCCACTGACTTCAAAACACTAAAACAGAAGGTGACTCATCTGTAGGGAGACAGTGACTGCAGTGGGAGAAGCACCCCATCATGGCCATAGCCCAGCTTGCACTAATGGGCAGCAGGATGGAGACTGGGGTAATTCATATAGAGGACTTCAAGAAGAAATAGCTTTTTATTTTGGAAATCCAGCAGCAATTTCATTACCAGTGTCTGCCCAAGCCCAGTAGATGTCAGTGTGGGCTAAGGAAAAAGAAGTCACCTCTGCATGCAAGGCTGCCCAGCACAACCAGGTGGGCACTTGCTGCCCTGATCCCAGCTCAGGGCTGCTGGAAGTAGAACTCCTCACTGGCATCCCCTGGGTTCTGCAGAAGTCAGTGACAGAGGCAAAGTAGGTGGAAAAAAAGGATTAAAAAATTCTTTGTCTGTCAAAACCTGCTCTGGGACTTGAGAGATTTAGATTGAGTGTCCGAAAGAACAACAGAGAAATTCATGATGATGGAAAATGGAAAAGAAAGAAAGAGCTTTCTAGAAAATAATTTCAGTTTGAATGCATCAAAGCAAATTCTGTTCACTTACTTGTCGTTCCTGTATTCCCCATTTCTATGGATCTGGTTTTCCAGGGTGAAATTGAAGGTGAAATGGGACACTTCTTCCTCATCAAAGATCTTCACCCGGGAATCATACGCCTCGTCTTGGAAATAGCGGATCATGTCAGGGAACCAGACAATAAGGCCATAGTAACTGCAGCAGGATTGGGAGACACATCAGGACACAAGATTCTTCCAAAGACCCACTTCACAGCTTACAAACTTGTTAAACTCCAAATGTGAAGGCATGTCTGACACAAATCCTTGCTCAGTTCTGACACAGGACTGAGCAAAGTGTTTCTACACTCTAACCACCCTGTTGATCTCAGAAATAAATTGGTCCATTCTCCTTCTCTTGAAGCAGGACAATTCATTTCAGGTCCCCTTGGCTGGGGAATACAGAAATGTGCTAATCTTGCTACCCATTAAAATAGCAGACAATAAACAAACTGGGCTGATTTCTGTAAGTGGGTAGTTCAAGCGAGTTAGACAAAATTTACCTGTAGTTTAGACTTAGATTCCCCTGAATAGTTTTGATCTAGACTAAGGAACAGCTGAGAGTCTGGTAGGGTTGTGTCTTTTTTGTGAGTGTGGACAAGATCAAATGAAAGATCTAAAGGTGAGAAAGTCAATCTATTACTGGGCTACCAACCACTTCTCAAGTCCTGATTTGTTCAGAGCACCTTGTACTACGTATGAAGCAGTCAGATTGATGAATATTTGTAGGAGAGCAAGGCTTAGTTCACAAAGACTCTTTAAAATAAGACCAGGATTAATTTTGTAACAGTTTATTAACATGTGTAAATAACTATTCAGACTCTGAATGGTGCTTTAGTTTCCTGAAAAATATAAAATATCTTCCTTACCTTAAGGCCATTGTAAACCAAACCACAGCCAGCATCAGTGTGTTCATCCTGTACTGGGCTGTTAAACAGTATAGCACGTTGTCCCAGACCTACAAATCCACAAGAAGGAATTAGCTGCCAGGACACCCCAGCAGACACTTGACAGCTTAATTTCTGAGTGCATTATAAACCTAATGTCAGAAAAATGGGTTCATTAGAGGGAGGTCAGATGTGTGGCTTATATTCAGTGTTTTTTTCAAAATTATATTTATCGAGTAAATGGCTTACAAAAAATCACTTATTCAGCTCAGTGCCAGAGTACTTGATCTGAGCCCTCTGTAATGAGCTAGAGTGCATGGTCAGGGCTGGGTATGAGGCAGTGTCTCTGTCAGGTTATATCAGCAAACGTGGATATGAGATTGTTCTCAGACCCTCTGACAACTTTATCTTTTCAAATAGATGTATGGTGTCAGGAGTGCTTTCAAACTGAGATCAAAAGCTCTCTGAAGAGCAAAAGCCCAAACACAGCTGGCATTTTACGAGGTATAAGATGAAATCAGGTAGGGATGAAGCCAAGCAGGAGGCAAACCAAATTCGGCTCTTGACTCACTGCAGAAAATGCTGCCAAGAACATGAGGGGATGCGACTCCTCAAGCTCTTATCTTGACATGTAATTATAGTAATAGTATAACATCTGCATTGCTATTTAGAAGAACTTTCCTTTATTTCCACCTCATCCTTCAACACTAGAAGTTTTAGCAAGGTTTTCCACAGTCCTACATGGGCATTAGGTGAGCAGCATAGCAGGTGTGAAAGGTTAAATTAGCCCAGGAGACAATACAATATTCTTAGAAACTTGGTCTCAGCAGGAGCAAAGAGCAAGCACTTTCTGCCTCCACTGCAGGTGGTAATTCCACTTAAGGCTTGGGGAGAGAGAATCAATATTTATCTGCCCAGGAGAAGAGCCAAGTGCTTGGGGCTGTGGCTGCTCCTGGAAGCTCTGCACTGCTGGAAGGCAGTGATGCTCACAGGGGCATCAATTTTGGGGCCTGGCTGGCAGCATGGCAGCTTGCACACATCTGCATGGAAAATGCACTCAGATTACAACTCTTTGCAAAAACCAGATTTTCTGAGGTGGGAGTCAGGGTTTCAAGGTACAATGACCTGTAGCAAAGAGGCACTGGAGCACTGTGTGAAGTTTTTTTCTCCTCTTTACCTGTTTTAAAGTAGTCGTGATTCTGACCAGCCACCGCTGGTACCAGGTCCCTGTTGAGCTCTGGATTTCAATAAATTCATCTACTTGCTTTGGGGTTTTGATATAGGAAACCTGGAGGAAAAAAAAAAGGAAAAAAAATTAGACTGCAATTTCTAGAATTGATCTTTGGTGGATTTAAATTCCACTGTTTTCTGGGCAATGTTTCCCTATTATTTTTTCCTTGAAAGTTAGCATTAGCAATTGAGCTCATTGATTTAATTACAGCAAGAGACTACTAACAGAAATAAGCCTTGCTTCCTTCTTTTCATCTATCCCTTCATCCTCTCTCTCTCTCCTCTTCCATGAAATATTTTAAGCACATCATGTCTACTTTAATCTTTCATTTGCTGGCTAATGTACCTGTATACTACCTTATTTCTCTATCTTCAGATTCCCACTACAAATCAGGACTCAGAAAGTATAGTAAAAACTGTCTCCAAGATCAGCCACTTGTACTCAAACTGTGTCCTCAGGATTTTGTTCTTCTAAGACAACCAGCAGGAACATTTCTCATTCAACATCTTTTAAATACCACTGACAGAACTTCTATGACAAATAAATGTGTAGATGGGAATCTTTGCAGCTGAAAATGTATCCTGCCATCAAGTGAGCCCACACAATGCAACCAGTTTGCTTCACCAAAATAATCTGAATTTTCACTGCTGAATACCTGAACTGGACTGCTCAGGAAAACTTACAAATGTATACCAGAAAATATTTGCCTAGTAAATTTGATTAAAGGACATATTCAAGGAAAACAGAACTGTTTGTAAACACATGGAGGAGGCGAAAATCTGCTGAATAAATTTCTGAGTGTGAACGAGCGCCTTGGCTCAGCTCTGGAGTCTCCGCATTCCTCTTCCTGGCAGTGATTAAATGTCAGATCTGGGAGCTGTCCCGTTCAGGCTGACTCACCACAAACTGACAGCTTCTGGCCTGTCAGAAAAGCACAAACCTGGCAGTTTGTGCCACACCAGGAGCAGTGATCAGCCTCCTGTGCCAGGGGTGTCAGCACATCTCGGCTCAGCTCCTCCACTGCAGTCACGGCTCTGTGGCATGGAGTAACCAGCGCTAATGGGGGCTGCACAGCTGCTCCTTCATTCTCCTACTCACCTCAGACTCTCATAGTGCCCTACTTTGTGAGATACATATATATATTCATATATATTTATATTTGAGATTCATTTCCCAGCTCGGCGTTACAGCAAAGCCGGTGATGGATTTGAAGAAAACCACTTCTCACCTTTGCTATCAGGGCTCGCATTACTCAAATGGTTGGTAGCCTAAAAATAACACATGCTCATTAAGATCCTACATGAACCTGCTTGCAGTTGTCATGCTCAGATAGGAAATTTTATTTTCCTTGAAGGATCACTCTCGAGGGGCACAGTCTCCTGACAACCCTTCTTAACATGGAGCTTTGCTTTCCTTCTTGATCAAAAATACATGTTTCACACACAAGTGTATCTCCTTTTCTTTCCATCCTTTAAAAGCATCTGTGCTCTCATCTTTAAAAGAATAAATCAAGTTCTTCCCTGGCTGGCTCACCAGGATTTCAACACTGAATTATAGTAATTTGCAGCTAACCCCAGCATAAACCTTTCCTCTGATTTTACTGTTAACCACTCTGCTGGTGTGACCTTTTTCACAACAAGCAGCAGGCCAATGAGTAATAGCCACTCATCCCGCTTTCCCTTGGAGAGATTAAAGACTGGATATGAGGCAGGTGGAGTTGGGAAAGCTCATTAGAAAGTACGTTAAGTTTAATCAGACTTTGATTAGAAGCCAGAATGGAGAAAGGAGTGACTCAGGCCTCCCCCATGGCTAATATGTCTCTTATTTTGTTTTAGTCTCTTAGAGCAAGCTAATTAAACACTTGCATAATTGAGAAATCACTGGTCTAAAGGATGTAGAGTAACACCAGGAATGAAGAGTACTTGCTGCAATTGACAGACTTGACTAATTATTGGAAAAACAGACTGGCATCTAAGTTTAAACCCACAAAATGTTTCTCAGAATCCATTTTCTGGTTGCTGGGGGAGAGATTACATTGAAAGAGTCCCGAGGAGAAATAAAGTCGTGCTGTGCTGCTCTAAGGAGGGTATGTCCAGCTTTTCTTAAGCAATGGCTTTGCTCAACTCACCGTAAACACCCTCTCTGGCTCGCCCTTGGCACGCATGTTGGTGTCATGGACCTGCTTGAGAATCATCCAAGCTTCATCATGTTTACCAATCTGAAAACACCAAAGAGAAGGAAAGCAAGTGTTCAAGCTCCCAGCTCTGTAATTTATCAAAGCACAGAGAGAAAGCAATTCTAGAGGTCCAGCATAGTAGAGAAGCACACAGACAGCCTGGGCTGCATGAAACCCAAAGAGCTGAAGGCATGGTTGGTATTCACAGAGTGCAGCATCTCTGTGCTGGAGAAAGGAATTGTCCTAAAACTGCCTGAGGCAGAAAAATGGTCAGGAGAGAGCTTTAAAAACACATAGAAGAGGAGATGGATGAGGAGAACTGGACTCATCCCAACTCTGCTAAAGACTTGCAGGCTTGAACTATGTATTGCTACATTTCCCATCTGTGGAGATACAGAAACTTGCTTAAGATTTCTGAGCTTTAAGTATTTTTCTCAGTGAAATGTGCTTTACCCTTTGCTCTACCACCAGGATTCTGCAGTTCCATGCCCAAACTCTGCGAGATGTTTTCAAAGTGCCTTTGTTGGACTGATAAAATTCCCATCTCTCACTACCTTCCTTCTGTACCCTATCTGGCAGTGACACACTAATCATCAGTGATTGACCCCACAGTCTGCAACCTTTGGGGTTCAAGCAGTCTGTGGAGCTGGTGTAGACACACAGGAGTGGCTTTGCCTCTGAGCTTGTGCTCTGTGTGTTTGATGGGACAAAGACAGACAGACAGTGGCACATTAGGGACCTGCCATCCTCTGCAGGTATCAGAGATGAATCACCTTACCTCCAGCAAAAACCGTGGGCTTTCAGGCATGAATTTCAGTGCCACCAGGGAGGCGATGCAGGGCAGGGCACACACCAGCACAAAGACTCTCCAGCTGTGGAAGTGGTACTTGGTTCCCATACTGAACCCCCAGCCTGGAAACAGCAAGAGCCAACAAGTGAAAATACTGACCAGGAGTTCTGAGTTTTCCTCTGCTCAGAACTCTGCAGCTCTGTATGACATGAGGGCAGGTTGAAAATTTGCTATTCTTAGTGCTGGTGGCTCTTGGAGGCTCGACAGCGTGTTCAGTGGATAGCAGCAAGTTTATGTTCATTAGAGAAATTGGAGCATGGTCAGGCTCTGCCTTTTAAAAACCTTCTTTTATCTTTCAGTTTAGAAATCACCCAGTGATAGGAACAGCTCAGAGCAGCTGTAGGCAAGAAAGGCTGGAAAATGGTGCAGGAATAAGGGCTATAATTGATTGCTTCTCAGTGATATTAGTGAAGGTTTACAAAGGTTAAATCTCTGATCTGAGAGGCACTTTAGAGACAGCTTCTTCCCATCTCCTACATCACATGTGTATTTCACATTTCATGGAAGTGAGCAAGAAAAGCAAGTTTTTTTTTTTTTCCCAGACCTATAAAAACCTGAGCTGGTGTTCAAACTTAAAAACATCAAAATCCTAATCCTGCATTTGAGATACCCCTTCTCTTGCTTTTTTTTCCTGGTGTTTGACCAAGTTCGGCATTCCCCTGCTAAGAACTGGAAAGTACAGCCTCATTCTCTTACATTGCTCCATTCACTCTCCCTAGGCTCAAATCTCATAAGGAGCGTTAAAATAATTTTTTTTCCTATAAAAATTTTATTCACATAATAAGGAAATCATCAAGCAATGGGTATTGCAGATGTCTCATCTGAGCCAGTCATGATGTTCTAATGATTTCACAAAGTTCCAAAAGAGTAGGTGGAACACTGGAAATCAAAAAAGAAGCTACAAAAACACAATATCAAAAAGTCATCTGAAAAATAATTGTAATGTAAATATCTAAGGGCTTTTAAAAGCAATGTTGTTGCAGGTAATCGAATTATTTCTACCTGAAACCACTGCAGTAAGTTTACCTATTTCTTCCAACAGTCTCTGTCACATCAATCAAAAGCATGAATATTTCTTTATACTGAATGTGCTTTAAATGTGCTAAAAATGAAATGATGGATAGGTAAATGTTAGTGGTTTCCTTCGTGGGTTTTGTGAACTGTCCTACTTTCCTCAAACAGGATTTTGCAAACAGCTGGTGTCACTGAATACTGGGGGAATTAATCTTTTCCAGTAGATATTTGCTTCTGGTGTTTCCCTAAGTTATATACACAAGTTACAAGGAATTCCATGCTACATGAAGACTTTTGCTTCTCAGAGCACAAGTAAATTTCAGTTTCCAGCCATCTACTTTTTCATTCCCACTTCCAGCTGAGGGCAGGGAACCCATTCCACTCCTGCATCCATTTAGGTGAAGTCAGGGGTGACTTCAGCCCATCTCATGCTGGGCAGATGTGTCACAGGGACACAGCCCTGACAGTGTGGACACTTGGCTAAGGGAAAGCACATGTGCCGTGCTCACTGCTGTCATCAACAGCATCCAGTGATTCCCTGATTAAAGTTGCTTATTTTCGATAACTGGATCAATTTTTGACATATAATCTCAGTCAATTTTTCCCTGAATGAGCTGACATTCAGATGAAGAGCTCAGGCTCCAGCAGTGTAATTCAAGGGATGTATTTGAGACTTTAGATGGAAAGCAGCCCCATTGAGTCCTATCTACAGCCTCAATACCTATCAGTCAATCGTGCAGTCAATCTATGAGACCTTATGTGAGCACTTCAGGTATCTATTATTTTCAGTGCTATTTATGCTGGGATGTGTAAGAACTGTCACTACCTGTGCAAGGGTTTGGGGTGGTGTAGTGGTGCAGGAATGTGGTGGTGCAGAAATTCAAAAGCACAAATTACCGTAATGTGGGATGATGCTCCAAGCCATTGCTGAAGCATAAATGCCACCAATCATCCAGAACATGCAAAGCCAGCTCAGGTGTTCCCCCCTCTTCTCACGAGACAGGAATTCAGAGAAATAGGCAAACACGATGGGGAGGGTGCCCCCAATACTGAGGAGAAAAAACAGCACATGAGAAAAATGAGAGTCAGCATCAATGTGTTTGTGGTTAGGATTGCATGTTTAATGAGGGAAGGTCACACTCACAGATGGGCTGCTCAGAAGTGAGACTTCTGAGGAAAAATGCAAATCTCTCTTTGGCTGGACTGGCTTTAGACATCAAAGACGAACAAGATCCTTCTCATGCTCTAAAAGCTGAATTTTCTATAGTTTGTACAAACCCAGAGTAATACTCTACTCTTCACTTAAACATCTCCTCTTGTTATTTCAGGATCACTCATTTTATGGAGGCAAAATACAGGCAGCCAATGGAAACTGCTGAGGATCTCATTGGAGGCCTTGAAGGTGGGCATTTTTCAATCTCACCCACATTTCTGCACAGTTTGGGCTGTACCCGAAGAACATCAATGACCAAACTTTCCCACCATTACAGCTCTAATGGTCAAGAGTGAGATAACACAGCCACACATCCCAAATGGCAATTCCATCCTGGCTGGGCACCAAGGATGCATCTCCTGAGCACCTTTCCTTGTCCCACCCCACACCCCACACTGCCCAGCTGTGCTGGGGCTGCCCCAGGCCAGGTTCACCAGGTACCCACCCGAGGCCTGAGATAAGGCGGCAGAAGAGGAAGAATCCGTATCCCTGGACGAAGGAGGAGAGGAACGCAAAGGCAGCATTGATTGCAAGTGATATGATGAGGCATTGCTTCCTTCCCAGTTTGTCAGCAAGGCCACCCAGCAAGACAGCCCCCACCATCATTCCTAAGTAGACTATCAAGCCTGGAAGGGAGAGAGACAATCAGCTTGTTAACAGGGTGGAAATAGTACACAGAGTAGAAGCAGATTTGAAAGTGCCCATGTGGCAGCTGATGTTGTCCTGGCATACTGTGCAATAGAGATACTCCTAACCACCCCAAATCTCAGAAACTCTGCCCAAATTTTCCCATCTCGTGCCTGAGAGCTTGCATCACTTGAGGCAATGTGGACATACCCTCATTTGACCAGCCCCACATCTTTCCTTCCCAACCTCGCCCTCACATTTCCCCCGCACGTAAGCAATGGCCAGGCATAAGCAGCTTAGGACGCACGTGTCCCAGCTATGTGCCACCAACAATACAACAGAAGTCTGATGTCTTAACTCCTCTGACCCCCCTGAGTGCAGTGGGATGGAGGATGCGTAGGGAGAGGCTCTGTCAGGCTGCTGTTTATGCTCGGAAAGCTGTGAGAGTAGAGGGGCTGATGAAGCATGGCTAAATCTCTTAGCAGTGTTTCATCTCTTTCACTCTCTGCTTTTCCCAGCTGTGTCTGAAAGGATCAGTCTGTTACCCAGACTCACCTCGTGTAGCTCAGCTACTTCCTTCGTTACTGAGCCAAGATCTGGTGTCTAACTAAAGGACCGCTTACTCAAGAGTGCAGTCTTGATCTGAAAATTTCAGAAGGGAGAATCTAAGTCTTGTCTGGACAGTTTGCTCTGTAGAGTTATCTCTCTAACATTGTTAAGAAAGAGGGATTCTTCTTTTTAACTTGACTTCACTAGATTTTCTGGTATGGGGTCCTCAAAGACAGTCTCAATGACTCATTTACTGCCAGGCTGAATAGAAGAGAATGGGTTTCCACCTTGGGTAATCTCCCTGTACCCTGCTCAGTTTGTGCTTGCCACTCTCCTGGAGAACATGGAGCTGTCCTTTCCTCTTCTACGGCCACTGCTGCAGAAGATCCACAGATTTTATTGCCTTTTTTTAATGCAGGTACCAGTGTAAATAACACTAGTTCATAATGCTCAAATGTTCAGAAATATATTTTTCATTTGGGGACCTGTCAGGTTCAAGACCCAGTTGAGCAGGGGTTGAAGGAAAGCAGCAGTGCTCCCTGCATCCCTAGCCCTGAATGAGGGCATTGGATGCTAAGCAAGTAAATACACTGCCTTAATACGAAATATTCCTATTCATTGATTGAAGAAATACAGCTAAAAGGAACATTTTTCAGGCATGGTTGACTCTTTGGAGGTTCTTTCCTCACCTTGAAACAAGCTTGGCTTCTCTTGCAAGCCAATGCCTTCCCCAGGTTCTGTTCTGTCAAATACACTTGGAAAACAAGGTGGCAATGAATGTGTTTGTAATTTATTAATGTTTAAACAAAACAATCAGTCTGGTGGCTGAAGGCAGCTCTGTGCCATGCAGCAAAGCCAGCTAAGGGCTAATGCAGAGTTATCTGGCAGCTGATCCTGTCTTCCTTTTGATTGCAAATGCCTGCACTCAATTTAAAATGCATTACAAAATTAAAAGCTATGCAGCAGAGACCCATTGCAGCATTTGAAGGACACTTGCATCACATTGATCAGATGGGGAAAAGTTTGAATTTCTTAAATCTCTCTATTCCACAGTGGGGTCACCTATCTGTGAGTGATTCTTTTCAATCCACACGATGTCTGATGGGCAGGATTTGTGTGTCAAAGGCAAAAAATCTGTTCTTGTCTATTAAAAGCCTTTGTACCAGAACTGTGGAGCTGGATTTGGCCAATTGTACCTCCACCATGAGCACATGGCTCTGTGCTACCAATCCTTGCACTCCATGACCTACCCTCCTGATCCAAGCTGTCCTGGTGAGAAGATCTGAAGGTGTGTAAAGGTTTCAGGTACTGATCTCAAGAGAAGTTACAAACACATCTCAGAGTCTGGGATCTCTATTTCTATAAACTTTGACCTCCAGCAGGTTCACTGAAGTGCAAATTGCGAACGTGAGCCAAAGCAAAAACAGCTTCAGTCCAAAAACTTCCTGAAGGAAGGATCTTAATGCAGTGCTGGGTGGCTTAATGCTTTTACCCTGGCTCCTGAGCCACATCTAATGGAGCAACTCTGATGGCAGCCAGAGGAAGGAAGTGATGATAAGCCCTGTATCTACTCACTGGTGCATCACAGCCACCCATCTGACAGTGAGCCCTGCCAGCACTGCCAGACCCTGGGGAGGAAGAAAAAAGGATCTGCCAAACTTTTTTTTTTTTTTTTTTTTTTTTTTTTTTTTTTTTTTTTTTTTTTTTTTTGTTCCAGAGAAAAATCCCTGGATGGCAGATGCTCATCCAAATCCTCTTAGTAATGGAAAATGTCCCGGGTCAGGAGGAGGTAGAGGAGATTGTTACTGTCTTCTAGCTGGTGTTTTACTGCAGGCACTGGTGAGGGGCAGCCTGATGTCTGGCCAGAAGAGTGGGCTCAGTGTGGGACATGGCAGTGCTTGAAACTCAACATCAAGTGGAGCTGCTTTTGTAAGCAAACCCCTGCAGATTCTGACTAAGGAGCCCAAACTTGGGATGGAAAGGAAGACTGGATCTCTGCAACACAGCATCCATCACACAGTGAGCAGATAAACCACAGCAGAGCTGTTAATGTCACAAATTCATCTAGAGGGTGTTGCTTAGTTAGTTATTGTATATGACAAATCAATTGATGCATGGTCCCTCAGAAATTTAAAACAATAAAAATCTGTAGTAAAGAAAATATCAGGGACAACCAGAGACTGTCTACTTGGCCAGGTTTTGAGGGAAGGATTCTGGTTATGGAAATATGTGCTTCAGGGTTGAAACAAAATCAACAGAACACTTCCTTATGATGGAGAGTTCTTTTTTTGGTGAAGACTGCATGTTCTGGCCAATGTAATTAAAATTTTGGGGTAGTTGCTATAGAACACTCTGTCAGCTGATGGATCTCGGGACCCAGGGTGCAGAACAAGGTCTGCCTTGCAGATTGCTGTGCCCTGGATTGACAACAAAGTGGCAGGGACCCAGGGAGAAATGGAATATTTACTCAAACAGCCTCTTTGCAGGGAGATAATCTTCCAGAGAACACAGTGATGGTCGCTACTTCTGAAAAAGATCCAGCCCATGTCAAGGACACTAAAACTTTAAGGAGAGTTGGACCAAGAAAAGTGATCACAACATGGTATTTCTTTTGCTGGGCTAGTTCTCTCCATCAAATATTCTACAGTACAACATTACAATGGTCTGCACCAGAACCGTGACTTCTAAACTTGGCTTCAAACCACACAGACTCAGACTGTGCTAGGAGGGATCAGCTTTACAATTGACACATAAGGTGCTCAGATGAAAATGTTAAGGGCAACTCTGAATAAGCCATTATTTGCAGGCTAGTCCTCAAGTCCTGGAGTATAAAGAATTCCTGTGGGAAAGTCTGCAACAGCTTCCCATAAAAGTGGTGGAAAACCAAAGAGCTGAAATTCTATGAATAAATTTTGGGTTATGACTCATCCATTGCTGAACTTATAAGGAAAATATGTGACCACTGACTGGGTTTATTCCCACTAGAAAAGGGGTAACATATTTAGCATTTTCACACTAAGAAATTTATTAGCCTTTACTGAAGTTGTGTGCTCTGTATGAGACAGGAATTTGAAGTTAAAAGCTGAAGTTCTAGGAATAAGGAAAGGAATATACTGCAGATACAGTATATGGCTCTGGGTGTGCTAAACTGTATTTTTACTACTTCTATATAAAGTCAACTTCTAAGGGTTTCAGAAAAAACCCATAAAATTTCAAGGTTTACCTAAATCTGCATCACAAGCATGAATTTTTCCTATTGTTAGTTAATGGGATTAAGGTCCTTAAAGAAGAGGCACATCTGAAAATAATCCCTTTAAGAACAGGACAAAGACTTGTGGAATAAATAGAAAATTTGAGCTGTTTGAACCAAATAGCTCACTGAGAAGAATTACTTCCAGAGTCCTTGGGGCTGTCAGGGAGGTGAGGAAGCTGCCTGGGCCAGGGTTGTCTCTGGTTTGCATGGAGCCAGTAACCACAGGAATGGGAAAGCTCCCACCTTACTTCCAATCCCAGGCCAATACCAGTACAGCCCTATGGTAAAAAAAAAGAGGCTCTTGAAGAGGGAAAGCATTTGGACAACAGAAAATTATTAGGACCTTATATACCTTGTAGTTCAAATTGCAATAAAACCAAAATTAAAATACTGTTACTGGTATTAGGGATACACCTTATGGACACAAAGAAAACTTTGTGGGTCAGGTCTGGACAATTTGGGAGATGGATGTGGCAAGGCAGAGGATCCAATTGTAAGTAATTAAAAGAGAGAAATAAAGTCGTGATCATTGTACCATAGTGATGGGAGGGTCTGACAGAGGATGAGCTGAAGGCTGGTAGTCTTTTTTTTCCATTCTTCCTGTAATATTCAATCTGCTCTTCCTAGAAGCTTTATTAATGCATTCCACATGAATCAGCTTGACCTTTTACATGGAACTCAAAGGAAAGGCTCATCCCATTGCACTCTCCTTGTTGGTTAATACGAGTAGTGAGACTCCTTCCACAGCCCGCACCTCTGGCACTGGGAAGGGACTCTCCCATGGGAAAGGCAGCACTCCATTTTGGGAGATCTGTGTGTGGATTTTGGGCATTTCTGGCTGCTGGGATGGAGGGGGCTGTGCAGCTGGAGCCGGGGTGGGTGGGTGAGCCCGTGGGGCTGTGGCACAGCAGGGCTGGCGTGGGTGGTGTTTATGCTCAGCTGGCTCCACATGTCCCCATGGGACTTGTCCAGCACCACAGTATTCGTGGCACCATCTGGCTCTCCCCACCCAACCCTTCTGCTAAAGCAAAGATTTCAACAGAAGAAGCCAAACAAATCCTTTTCTGTACAACAAAACCTCCTCAAGCTGGAACGCATCAGATGAAATTCCCACAGTGTTTACAGATGGGGACGCAGCCATCCATCCCCAAATCAGACCTACACAAAATGTATGGTGTTCTCAAAGCACAAAAGCAAAAACATCTTTATTTTTTCCCTATTGCTCATGGTGATGATGCTCCTTGGGCTGCGCATTTTCAACCAAAAGCAAATTTGCAGCCAGGAATTCGTGCCTGACATGGGCAGGTCTCATCAGGGTGTGTTGGGGTCCATGGCCATGGAAGAGCAAAAAAGGCAGTAAATAACCATGGCAGAGTAAGGGAGCCATGGCTGGCTTTGTCTGTGCTCAGCCAGAGGAAATAAAAAAAAAAATGAAGTGGAGAAAAGCCATCGAGCTCTGCAGAGGGGATTAGGATTTACTGTCATATCAGGTGAATTCAGGGCAATGAGAAGCTGCGACCAGATTTTATCTCAGCTGATAATAAAACATCCTTTTCACACAACTAAAAGCAGGCATGTTGAACACATTTCTATTTAACTTGACTCACACAGCCAAGCTTGAGTTGCTATATAAAAGCATAATTGCTTATAGGATCTTTTTTACTAGTTTTTTTAATCTGGCATTGGGAGGTTAAGAGTCTGTAATATTACATTCTCCTTAAAAAAATTATCAATAAATCATAAAAAGGAGAAGGGAGCCTGAAAAAGCAATTTTATTCTCAGCCTTGGTGTAGCTGTTTTACAGTTAAGGGCAAAGCCCTTAAAAATTTCCTTGTCTCAGTTTAGTGAACTGTGAAATGATGATAACACAACTGCAGCTCTGGGATCTGGGAGGGCTGATGCTTTAACTGTGCCTTGAGTTTTTTATATGCAGGATGTGCAGAAGTTTAAAACATTACTATGTCATTATCTTTTATAATTGTGTACTTACTGCCCTTGCAAACATAATATTTAGTCGTCTAAGAAATGATTTATAGCATGTAAAGATATATATTTACAAGATATTTCTCCAAATAATGATACTACATGCTTTTCAGCAAATATAAAAATACAAATTTTATTACTCTTTTGATTATCCTTAGCATATTAAAAAGATGTTTCCAATAGTCTATATCATACTGAGGAGGAATATTCTGTCTCAGTAAATTTAAGAATTGAATTATTATTTTGTCTACTGCTTATAAAAGCTCAGCAAAGTTAATATCTCAAATAAATATGTGAAAATAAAGTTGTTACATGTTACCAAACTTATTCTTAACAACCTATAAGTTGATTAAATCAAACTGTTAAAATATCCATATTGTTGTTTCTTTTTTTTGCTGGGTTTTATTTTTGTAATACCTCTGAAATCATCTTTAAAATAGCATTTTTCATAAATTAAAAACTCCAAATACGTATTTTGTCCCACTCAGGATATTTAGGGCTAAAATAGCTGTTAATTTGCATCTGATGGTGAGATGTTTATTTTCAGAATGAAATGTAAACGTTTTGTAAGATGTGTCATATCCATTTCACACATTTCATGAAACACCGTGGGCATCTGTTTATTTGCAATTTTTGCATAATTTGGCCATAGTTTGCTTGATATTTTCCCATGACTGCTTTCCAAGGGAGAAAAAATATGCAATATGCAGAGTGTTTAATGCAAAATGTCCTTTTAACAGAAGCTGAACTTCACTAAATTGGTCTTTAGGAGGCATCTGCTTTATCACTTTTATTTGTCCCTTCCTATTTCTGCTGGAGTTTGAATATTCACCTGACTTATTTCCTTGTTTTTTCCCTCCTGGCCTCTCTTGTTATGGCTGGGCCCTTGTGTGTTTAAATGTTAGCAGCTGCCTGGAAGTGACCTTAACTGCTCCTGGGAAAACCTGGTTGTGTTTCCTTAGCAAAAACTGGGGAGATAATCACTTCCTTGGGAATAAACACGAGCTTATTTGTGGATGTTTATTGGCACATGGGGATAAGGCAGGGGGCAGTAGCTTATGTGTGGATAATATCCCTGCTTCCCTAAAACTGTGGGATAACTTGAGGGAAAGCTGTGCCTGCTCTAATCACCCCTCTGTTCATCCTGGGCAGACACTTCCATGCAAGACTATTAGTGCACATTAGAAATTGGGGTGAAGGCTCTTTGGTTGCACATTAGAAATTGAGGTGAAGGCTCTTTGATTGCCACCAAATCGATCTCCAAATGTAATTGAACCCTGATCAATGTACACTGCCATAGACCACCAAGGGAATGGATCCACAGAGAGACATGAACCTGTCTTGGACAGTCTGAGCTTTGTGGGAGATGGATTTTTTTCTAGTTACAGGTGGATGGGAGCTGCAGCTATCCTAAGAAAGATTTTGATGATTTTCTTCTTGTCTCCACCAGTAGCACTTCCTCAGCCTCTTTCCCCTCTCCAGACCCAGAGATCTGCACTGATCCCTTCCTATACCCTCCAGCAGCCCCCTACCCACCCCAGGTTCATCACATTCTCTTTTCTTGTTGCCTTGGGTATTCATTACTCACATCAGAGCACTGCTGGGCAATCTGAGGCTTTCCAAGCCATGCTTAATTCATTTTCACAAAGTCATCTCACAAACCTGAGCCACAGCAGAGAAATGTCCAGCAGACAAGAAAGGGACTTTAACAAATAAGATGGACTGAATCAGAGACCTGCCCCATATACACCACCAGTCAATAACAACTGCATGCTGCCATGACCACCCACTCCTCCCTGCCTCAAACTAAGATGAACCAGCTTTTCTTGTTTTAAGAAACATTCTTATTTTTCCTCACATAATGAAGTAATGAAATAGTTTGAATACAAGCAGTTTGACAGCAGATCCCCCAAACAAACAAGCTGAGGACAGGAGAAATTGTTCTGCAAAATCAGGTTCTCACAGACTGTGTTTGAAAGTGGGCAGGAAAGGCAGCAAGAAGAGTTCTCTTCCCCTCATTAGCAGTCCCAGATTAGCTCTGGTAGTGCGCAGGAGGCTGGAGCTGGGATTGGATATGGACCCAAATGTCTCCTTGCTTATTCAGAGCTTATCAGAACACCCTGAACTTTCAGCCTGGCAAATACTGAGCTGGAAAAAGCAGAACACGCTCTCAGGGGAGATTTCGTGTTCATTTTTACCTGTGGCTGGACCAGAAATACTTCAAAGATAGATTTCCTTGTGACATTTGAAGTTTTCTCATTCAGGAGCCTGCCAGAGCTTGAGCTATACAGAGGTAGATATTTATGGGGTCAGAGTTTCAGAAAATCTCAGCTTTCATAGAGCCACCAAAATAAATGACCTGCTTTTCAAAAAAGGTCTCATCACTAAAAAGACACCAAGCCTTGTATCCCACAGGGAGCTGGTGCATTCCAAAGTCCCTTTGAAATCAGGATCTAATTGTGAGAGGTTTGCTTTTAGATATCTGACCGGAGATATTTCAAGCTAGAAATTTTAATGGGTTTGTGAAGCAAAAAAAAGTTGCTAAATTCTTTAAGGCACAAAAGTCAGTACAGACCTGGCTAACTGTAGAAAGGAACATCCTGATCCTCAAGTTCAAAGAAAAAAAGGGAGAAACAGAAAAGTGAATATGACCTCAGTACACCAAGAGGAGAAGTTTACATAGGGATAATTATCTATTGCCTTTGTCACACGAAAATAATGTCAATAGAATGAAGTCAATGGCTGGGGTCTAGTCCCAAAATCTGCATTTTCCTGACATCAGGCAGGGCTTCTGGGCCAGCATGTATGACCTAGAGTCCCTGATGAGTCCCTGCAATCCCAGTACATATCCTTCAAGACACACTCTCTCCTCAAGCAGTTATTCCAAGAGTTATTTTATTTCCCTTCCAGATGCTCTCTCCTATTGCGTGGCTGGCTCTCACCACAGACCCTGCTGGATCCTGTCCTGATTCTTGGAGATCTGGGAGGCTTTGCTGTTTTGGCTGATGGAATTTGGCCTGCCTATTGTTCAAGGGGAAAAGTGTTCATCCAAACCTTTCCACCCAGTCTCAGTCCCAATAAATAACTAAGCTTTGTATTTTGACCTCAGGGAGATGCTGGTAGTGATGCAAAAGGGATGTTGCCAGTAGCCTCAGCTTTAATCTTCATGCTGCACTTTAATTGCATTCCACAGACCTAAAAAGAAACCTCCATTGACTACATTTGATCCAGGACATATGAGCAAACTGAGAAATTAGCAGGCAGAAGGAACTGACTGCACAGTTGATTTGCTTGTTGGGACTTTGGGCTGAAGAAAAGGGAAACCTGTGGTTCCTAACAGCTTTGAATTTTGAGTCACTAGATCCACCTTTGACTTTTCACTTATCTATCCCTGAAAATCTCTTGGAGTTTTGCCCTGTGGACCTGCAGACTGTGAGCTGCCTTGCCCAGATCCAGCCCACACTGACCAGACTGGCACTGAGGCCACAGCACATTCTGGTACAATTCTGCTGCTCATCAGTTTGTGAGCCCCTCCTGAGTCAGATCCACCCAGGCAGGACTATGCATGGCATACAACACAAGAAGAAAGTCATCAGAAGGTCCTGAAATCAGCTGGTCACTGAAAAAGTGTCCAGCTACTTCTGGACTAGCTGCATTAGAAGAGCTGTTTGCCAGTGGCACTTACCCAGCATCCCTTTGTTGGAACTGGACAAGCACATATCCTTCTCAGCACTGGGAAGAACAAATCCAACCACAAACACCTCCACCCCATCTGCCATCAGTGCCAACCCTAAAACAAAGAAGAGAGTCCACTGGAAGCGTCCGTGGCCACACTCCTCAATGATGTTCTCGTACTGGTGGGCGAGCTGCTCCTCGTCCTCCATCCTCTCGGCCACGAGGTCAGCACGGTCTCTGTACTCATCATCCACGGCAGGGGCTCGCTTCTTCTGCTTCTCTTTAATGTCATCTGGGTGTGGGATCCCTTGGTACTCCCCCTCATAGACCTCATCATCCTCGTCGTGGCCTTCTGTGACATCACTCTGGGCATCCTCGTCCTGCGTGGGCTCATCCCCGCCCCGGTAGTAGCCATCGTTGGGTGTGTCATAGCTGCCATCCTGGTACCTGTAGTCATCTGAGACCTGGTTTGTGTTTCTATATCCATCATCCATTCTGAACACAGAGTTCTAAATGCTGCAGGTCACTGTGGAGATATTCTGAAATGGGTGTGGGTTTGTGCAATTCCTGGTGTCGGTTACTTGAACATATCCTCTCTCTGCTCTTTGGAACTGATGGGATACACAGCTTCCCAAGCTTGGAAGGAAGGAGAATTATATATAAAGGTTCTCTTTGACAGAGCCACACACAGCTTTTGGTAATGCTTCACTTTTCAGCTGTCATTTGTGACTCGCTGGCTCCTGTGCCTTGGGTGAGAAAAGCTGCTGTCTGGGGAACAGCGAGGGAAGAGCAAATTGCACAGCCGGGGAGCTAGGAGGACTTGACAGATTTTTCCTGATTCATTGTGGTGCTGAAGGTCATGTCCTGAGAAAGAGGAAATAATAGCAATGAGACAGCAGTAAGCTTGCAAGCATACATGCACTGAGTTTAATGCCCAACATTTGGAATATGTGCTTTTCCTTTGAAAAAATATGGCAACAGAGGAATGCTTTTGCCTCATCAAAAACCCAAAGCCTCAGAAAAAAACAGAGCATTAAAATGTACCAAGTTCAGTGGGAACCCAAAGTAGAATGTAAAATACCATGTGGTCCCAATTTCTGCCATTCCTGGAAGTCCTGCCTCCCATATGTGGTCCTGCTTTCCATGGAGAGCAGAACAGCACTGGGCTGGGTTACTGGAACAGAGCTCTAAGGTTGCTAAATATGTTTCCATCCATCTCCTCAGAGTACACTCATCCCTGGTCCCTACAACTGGCTAGCATCATAATGAGACAAAATATGATTCTTTTTCATCCAGATCCTGACATTAATTTCATTTATTGGCTTCTTCTTTTCCCTAGTGTCTCTCCATCTGTATCCCAGATGCGCAACTCGCATAAAGAGTCTGCCAAGTCACCAAAAGTCACACCAAGCTCTGTTCTTTCCATATCTAAACATCAACAGGGGATGATTTTCACAGAGAGCAAAAAAACAAAGCTAATACAGAGTCACTGCTGTCTGCAGGGAAAAGCAAGAAAAGTCAAGACACATCTAAACACACACACTCCTTCTGGACACCTGATTTCCATTATTTTGCAGGCAGTTTCCAGCCAGCTGGCTCTGCAGTGTTCCCCTGCCTCACACAGCTGTAGACACAGGGTTTGGAAGGAGAAGCACATGGGGAAGGGAGTGGAGTCACGCCAGAGCAGCCAGCACAGCGTGGGCATGCACAGAACGTGGACTTTGCTTCAAGCTTTGAGCTACTTGCCTAAATAAAGTGCAAATGAGGTTTGGATTGACACGGGCAGGCACAAGCCTGAGGATGTGTGGGTGTTGTTACCTACACAGTCAGTTGACCTATAGAAGCGCACGCAAACGCACGCACTGTAAATAACAGTGCTATATGCAGCTGAAGTGACTGCAGAGGAGACATTCAGTAGCACTCTCTATAATGAAATGCTCAGAGGGGCATCACTCCTGCTGCAAATGCTGCGATTTTCTGGCAGCCCAAATGCTCAGGGTAAGGAAGGAGAAGTGGCCTGACTTCTCTGCATGGACTAATGGCCATGCCTTGCCTATGCTGTTCATGGAACTGCTCCAAGGAACTTCATAAAAGCTTCCTCTGCCCTTCAGTTTATCTACCTGTATATTTGTGGCCCATATTTACAACACAGCCTCTGCAGAACCTGCCAGAACCTCTTCCTTTTCTCTGCTGTTTGTCACTACATTCATCGTGTTTCCTCTTCCCTTTCTTTATGCTGAATCACAATGTGCATTTTGCATCAAGTGAAAAAGGCAACATGGCATTCTTCCAGGGCTCAAAAAGAGTGATCAATAAAGTAATAGGAAAAATAAAATTCCAAATACATTCTGATCAGGTTATAATGATCAGGAATCCACAGTGCAGGGAGGGGTAAAGAGAAGTATTTGCACAGGCACCAGAGCTGTTAATATGCAGGGGAGTTAATACCTCTGACAGCCATCAGAAGCACTTAAATGAGTTCCACAGCTCTTGTTTCAGTGCTGGAGTGTTACCTTTAATGGTTAAAAAAGTCCAAAATTTCTTTTGAGTCTCAGAACTCTCTCCCAGTGCTGAAGTAACTTTCTTGATTACACAAAGATTTGTGTCATGACTGAACATCGTGTTCTCCAAGGCGGTAAATGTAGTTCCACAGAGACATATTTTCTTTTGAAAAGCAGGGGAAGAAGCCTTTTATTTAAAGAGAAAAACAAAAGAACAATATGTGCAAAAGAACATTAGGCCTTGCTTTGGAAGTCTTTGAGAATCATCTGCTGACAGGTCATGCTTCAAAGCAACCTCAAATGTTGGAGCAGGAAGCACAGTGACCTCACTGTGTTTGTCCCTTTCTGGTTGCCACAGAACTGAATTGAAAACTTGTTTTAGGAAACAAAGTAACAATAACACTAATGATCAATAGCAGAACTGATAAGACTCTGAGTCTCCACAGACCTTATCTCTCTTTTCAAAAGGTAAAATTATGTTAAGTGCTGGAAATCTTTTTGTTCTCATTTAAAAGCTGCTGAGGCTTAAAGCTGAGCTCCTTGCCTCCCACAACAACAGGACCAAAGATCACAAACTCAGAAAAGATCTATTGAAGCATCCATGCTCTTTCACTGACACACAAAGTCTGGCATTTACCAGATGGAATCACATTTTGGGCAGCCTAAGAAATAATGACATGAGCTGATGAGTCGCACAGACCGGTGAGAGTTACCTGTATGGGGAAGAACAAATAATTCAAAGAAAAGGTCATGGCAGAAAATAGTGACTGGTTTCCCATTCAGTTTGTAGATGGATATTTTCTGGGATCACCCCAGGAGAAGGGGCAGCACAGAGAAGCAGGCTATAACTTCAGAATGCTACAATTTCTATATTTCACACCACTTGTTTTCTTTCTTTGCCACATATGCACAGGCTGATTCACTCCAGACCCGATTCTTTAACACCCTTTCACTCAAGCTGAGCTGCACTCACTCATTAACAGCCCCATTTAGCATTTAGATGTGAAACCATGATGTGTCATAAAGATGGCAGGCTTGGGTTCTATAATTACCCTTCACAGTGATGCATGAGACTTGAGACAAATATACACATCTCCCCAAGCCCATTGTAGCAGGGTGGGCGTCAGCCTCTTCTCCCAGATAACAGCACAACAGGAAACGGCCTCAGGTTGTGCCAGGGAAGTTTCAGACACGATATTAGGCAAATTGCATCATTCAAAGGGCTGTCAAGCATTGGAACACTCTGCCCAGGGCAGTGGTGGAGTCACCACCCCTGGAGGTATTTAGCAGAAATGTAGATGTGGCACTTGGGGACATGGTTTAGTGCTTGGCTTGGCACTGCTGGGTCAGTGGTTGGACTTAATGATCCTGCAGTTCTTTTCCAATCTAAATTATTCTAATTACAACCCTTGGCCCTTGTAAACTGCCAGATCCCTTTGAGACACACAGATGAGGTTTAAAGACACAACAAATGTCAGGCTCCATAAGGCAGAGTCTGCAGGGACAGGAAGGCAGAGGAAAGAAAAGCCTCATTTTGGGTCTGCCCAAAACAGCCCATTAAACTGAGTGTTGGGCACAGAAACCTGGGATACATCAGAATTCAGATACTTTCCTCATTTCTTTAAAATACACTATGCACCATGCAGATTTCTTGTACTCTAGCTCTTTAGTTAGCTCAGATGTTGCATACTTAGCCAGGAATTCAGTCATTTGAGCTCTGCAACTTAAAATAGGAGCCTGAAGTCTTGGATATCCTCGTAATAGAAATGGTATCTAGTCTGGGAAAAGGGATGTTTAAAAAAAGCAGATCAACACCAGAATTTGCCTCTCTGAGGGGGCATATTGGTAAGTGTGGCATGCTGAGGGGATAAATGGGGCTGGAGGGCAGCAGAGCTTGGAGGGGATGCAGAGAAGGGGGATTTTCTTGTGCCTGGTACTAAATGAAGAGAGCCCAGGGCTTGTCAGAGAGCTGAGCTCCATCAGAGAGCAGAAATCATGTCAAATTAGTAAACAGGGTGGATATGAGAAGGGTTTTCCATGAAATATTGCACCTTGGGGCATGATGGAGTTTCTGGGAAAGCAAAAAGAGTGAGGATGCTGCTTCGTGGGAGCACAAGCTGTGGGTGCACACACATAAATGCAATATGAATGCACATCCATGGTGAGGATCCAGCAGGGACACAGAGAGCCAAGGCTGGGAGCTGCCTTCCAGGGCCTTTCTGCATGCTCAGAAAGGGAGAACACTCAAAACCAGGAGGGAGAGGTTATTTGAGCACTAAGGAGAAGGAGCATGACAGGGACACCATAAAAATGCTTTCAAGGGATTTTTAGCATTCACCAGAATAATCCCTGTAAAACAGATGGCAGAGCAGTTTAATATTCTGCCTGAAGGACGACTCCTCCTGCAGAACATCCTCACCCCCAGAGCTGCTTTCTGCTGACAGCAATGGGAAGGTGCCCAGATCCTACAGTGACCATAAGGACATTCTGCAGTCACAGAGCTGACTGTAAAAAAATTCCTGAGAAGAAATTTTCCTCACTGAAAGGAGAAGGATGATTGTGTAGATAGGCTCCTGTGAAGTTCCAATCTCAGATTCTTAGGTTGCAATTGATGGATCTGCTTGTACACTTGAAGGGACAGATTTTTGAGGTGCCTAAGAAATCACAATTCCCAGGGCAGCAGTACCCTGGATTTCAGCAGTGATAGCAATATTATCAGACAGGCTGAGCACTGTGGCAATGAGTGATCACTGAGCTGCTGGATTAGGTGCTGCAGGTTGAGCACCCTTTGCTTCTTGGCATCTCTGTGTCCCTCCAGACCTCAGTCCCTCCAGAAACATTCATTGAAACTCATTTTTTGAGGACACAAGTTGCCCATATATGAATATATTAATATATTCATATATGGGCAACTTGTGTCCCCAAAACCTTAAACCTTAAATACACCAGAATTTGTTGAAAAGAGATCTCTGTGCTCCCATCTGCACAGCTGAGGAGCTGTCAGGAAAAGTGTTCCCAGGTCTTTATCAATGAAGCCTTGAAGTCCAGCATTTTTTTTTTAACTATAAAAATGCTATTTTACCTCAAAGTAACTTTGAAAATTCCCCTCTTTCCAACTAGCATAAATAATAATAATAATGATAAATTTTTTAAATCTAAAAAATTAGACTGCAACCCTGTAATTCACAACAAAAATGCTTTCAGACCAGGTGCATTATAAATTCTTCATCTTACACTGCAGAAAGTTGCCCTTTTCATTGGCATAAAAAAAAGTAAGAAGTGCATGGAGATTTGTTTCAAACTGAAAAAAAAATATTTCATTTAAGAAATGCCATCCTGTCAACTGCTTGATCCATATTTTATTAGAAACATTCATTGAAACTCTTTTTGTCCCCTAAATAATTCAGGTTTGGAAAAATGGCTTGTTTTTACCAACAAAAATTGTAACAGGAACTCTGATTATGCTCTCATGGATGTAAAATTATTTCAGGTGCACCTTTAAGAAGACAATATAGAGAAATATGATATCGGAAAAGTAATCCTGCTATTTATATGCATGTGACTAAAAGTATCTGACCTCTGTGAGGAAGAAAAGGGCTTTTCTTCTACAGTGTTCTGAATATTGTTGGGGATTTTTGGGGTTTTTTTTTGGGTTTTTTTGGCTAACATTAAAATTGGTGCTGCAGCCACACAATTCAACATCCAGAAGAGAGCTGAGCAATATCATCATTCTCCTGGACAGATGGCAAGGCTGGGATCTTGGCAAGGATCCTGCAGAGGGAAAAGCAGCAGGATCTGAAGAGAATTTATATGTGAGGGAAGGTAGAAACAGGAAATGAGGGGGTTTTAAATACAGAAAGGTAAAAACCAAGTGAAATTGGAAGTCAAGGAGCAAGAACAGGGATTAATGGTGCAAACTATGCTCAGAATAAAGGAGGAAATGGCCAGGGAAAGATGGAAGCCCTGACATATTACTGATCCACAAACTGTGGGGAAAAAAACCCTGTTGTAATAACAGTAGCTCTTGCCTTCATATCCAAGGATTATAAATGCATCTGGTGCCATCCCTGTTAGAGATCAGCCCTAAGCCTTATTAATTCTTGCTTGACTTTTTGCATCTCTCTTTCATTGCCAAAATAGCAGGAGAAAAGTCTCAGAACACAGGAGTCTGAAACAGTTTTGGAAGTTGGCTGTGGAAAACATCACTCAGATGGAAGAAACCAACCCAACCCAACCCACAACAATGGTGGTGAAATATTATTTTAGGGGATGATTGTATCAAAATAAAACATCAGTGTGATTTAATCAGCTGATGACCTGGTCTCTTTCTTCTTTCAAATACAGAACAGCCCTTGGGATGCAAGTTTCTACAGGATTCTAGACAGGTAAAAGAACACTGTATGTATCACTAGGAAAAATATTCCATTCTGATTCCTCTCCAGTCTCACAAGATTGGAACTAAAATTTGTCTTTACAATTAATATCCAAAAGAAACCATCGTCATCAAGCATTCTTGAAGGAGAACTATATCACAGACCCATTGCAACTGGAGCAATATCAGATCCAACATAATTTCTGAGGTCTCTTTTCTGCTCTTGTTCCAGAGGGACAAGATGATCAAGGATGGTTTATGGGTTTAGAGATAATCAAGGAGGGTATATGAGTTTAGTTTTCTCACTCAGTGACATGGTAGCCAGAAGCAAAAAGGAGCTGCTTTGCCAGCAAAGACAACAAAATTACACAGAAGGGCATGCCAATATATGTTTTTCAGGTGTAAAATTATGTGTTAATGGGTACAACAATTAACTGTGGCTGCAAACACAGGAGGCTAACTGGGTCTGGGCAGCAAGAGATTTGAAAATCAAAGTCTTTAGCAGAGCCTACCTTTTAAAAGAATTTGCTTTGAACTGTGGAGAAAGAGGTGTCTTTTGTTGTAGCTTCAGAGGAGAGCACTGCATTAAGTGAAAACTAAGGAGAAAACTAGTTTCTCCTGAAACTTTTTTTTATTATTAAGAAATTGTTTGATAGATATGTAACACAGGTTCAAAAACTCCCCACGGAGCTTGTTAAGCAAGCTATCTGTGCCACAGATTCAGTAAAGAAGAGCAAAATATTTGAAAGTCATTGTATTGAAATCACCTGGTTCAAAGAACTGACATTCAGAAGTGCAGATGGCACCTACATGATGGCACCTACTGATTGCTCCCCTTACAGCACAGGTAGGACAGGTAGGGTAAAATCCTCTGTGTAAAAAACCAGAGGATTGATTTGCTCAAAGATGCTGCCAGGGTCTCTGGGATAAGACTCATTTATTCACTGCTCCCACACTGTAGGTTGGAAAAGATTGGTGTGCAGTCCTGGAATATCAAGAAATGCAGGGAAACCAGAGCTGGAGTATTTAGTGAGTTACCAGCAGCCCTGATTAATTATTTAGAGAAAGCATTTTAGTTCAAAATTCTCTGCTACAGAGTTCATTGAAGTTCTCCTACAGTTTCTGGATAATCTCTATTGATCTGTGGTGGGTTTTACACATTCCCAGGCAGGTGCACACTGTGTATGTTTGTTCCACCAGGAGAAAATACTTATTGCATTATCTGATCCTACAGTCCTGCATTACACAATGTTCTGTGAGGAGAAATTATTGTCTTTGAAGCTGAATCATTTACAGCAGCCCTTGGATTTGGAAGCAGAGATGGAAGGGATATAAACACAAATAGTTCAGTAGTTTGATTGAACTGATTTATGCTGAGTAAGAATCTGGCTGCACTGCTCCAGTGCCTTTGCATTTTTTCAGTCTCACCCATCCCACTGGGGGACATTTCTGATTTCCAGCACATTGCACACTAAAATGCCATTGCCTTTTGTGGTGGTGGTGGCAGTGACTCACAGCAAAGTGGCTGTGGGCAGAATTCAGCTTGTAATCCACTATGTTGTGTTATGAACTAAGGGACAGAAAGTCCCCCAGACTGTTAGGAGGAGATTATACCCTCAAGTCTGATACTGCGCTGGTGCAGATGCTTTAAAGGTCATATCTAAGACAGTGTGTGCTAAGGCAAGCTGGCACAGCAGACATGAAACAAGGAACAAGCATCAGCCAAGCAGAATAAACAGCTTTTCTGAAGTTAGGGACACAGACTAGCAAGTTGGGTGTTCATGAGATGGATACAGAGAGGAGTGTTTAACAGTAGGAGTTGGAAAGCAGCAGCTCAGCAGCACATATCTATATAAGGAGGGACAGACTCCACATTAGGATCCCAGAGAAAGGCCATAAAAGGTCAATTTGACAAGCTGAATATGGATAATGAGTTGAGACAGATGGTGTAAGAGTATGGGAGCTAATAAATAATGAACAGACTCGCTTCAAGGAGCAGACATGGCAGAGAGCTTAGTCAGAAGGGAGGTGGTGAAGGGGAAAACAACAAAACCAGGGAGGATGGAGGAGAATCACAGCAGGAGGGCTGGTGGGAGAGGAGTGTCTGCTTTTATGCGCCAGAGTTTTGTGGAAATGAGAATTTACCCAAAGAAAACTAAGAAATGCATATGCCTGAGGTGGAATTTGGCCATTTTACTGAGAAATTACTCACATTCTCTAAACTTCTTCTAGATATCTATTTCCTTTTCTCCTCCTCTCCCATTACCACAGCACCTAAGCAGCCTGCAGTGTTCCCAAGTCCCATCAAAGGCTGGGAAAGACTCTCAGGTTTGTTTTTCACATCATGACTTGAGGCAGAGAGAGGCTAAAGCAGAGTCTGAGCATGGAAATGGAAATGCTGTGTGCTATCCCCCATATTCTAGGGACATTGTGGACAAGCAAGATAAGGATTTATTCCCATCTTCAAACCCAGCTATCCTCCACATCATGACCAACATAAAGGTGAGTTTTTCTACCCCACAAACATTTTCCTTCATGTGGAGCTGAGGCACAAACCCCAACCTGGACACCAAGCAATACTTAGAGGTGTCCCAATGTAGATGCAAATAAAGGAGCTTTCCCAAAATCACCTGGGGGAGCCATGTCAGAGCCAAACAAACAGCACCTGTTTCTATTTCCTTGTCCTTTTAAATATCATAATGAGCTAGAATCTTTGAGGGTTTACTGCTTATTAATAAACCAGCCTCTCATCATCATTGCACCTGGCAGTGTAAACCAATAGGAAATTGGATGTTTATTCAGAAACAACAGTGTCCTGGTGCCCTTTCATGAATTTGAGCATTTCTATGTGTGTTTGCCCTTGGACAGCTTATTAGGTTTAACCTGACTGGGCTTGGGGGCCCTGACAAGCTCCCAGAGAGAACTGTAAGCAATAACCTTGGAAGGAAACTGCTTGCAATTCAGCAGATTCTGCCTGTGTCAGACAGCAAACATCCCTGATTAACTATAAACTGCTTAGCTCATTGGCAAAGATGTGCCTCTGGCTACAAAGGGGATTTTTGTTTCATCACACTTGCAACCTGAGTTATTAAATAATGAGCTGCTTAATTAACTAATTCATTAATACATGGCTGTGATGAATAGATTTGCTCCAGTGACAGAGCCATGAAAGCAGAAAAGCCCTGAGTGATTTCTAAGTACTGCTTTCTTTCAGGAGGGATTTTATTTGAGCAAGTATCCTTATTAAATACCCCTTTCCTTCTTTTTCCTGCCTCTACCTAACAGAGCAGCCTTGAGGTCTCTGTGTCTGTTTGCCCCCAGGCTCTTGTCCTTTCCTCCTTCCTGCTTTGCTCCCCTTTTCCTTTGGATCCATGCAGATTTTCAGTGTTGTGCCACAAAATGACCCTTTGTGCTCCCACACTGCTGTGGCCAGGGTGCCTCATCCTCCTCAATCTCAGATGGGAGGTTACTTTCAGGTTCTGATAAAAACCCACCAGTTATTGCCCATAATCACCTTCCCATTGCTGGGGAACCAACCAACCTCCCCAGTCTTGGATAAAAAATAATTTACTGCACCTCAGGGCAGCCTTTGCAGGGCTGTTATCTCCTGTTTTCTGTGCTATTGGAGTGTGTTGAGAAAGGGCTGTAGCAGAGACATTTCCCCAACAGTTTTTTCCCAGCCCAGGATGCTCAGGCATCCCTCTCTCACACAGCTGCTCACCAGCCCCAGTGAAGTGCACAAATGCAGTGGCCATGCCAGAATTCTCTCCTGTTCCCAGAAATTCCCCTGCAGCCTGTCACAGACACAGCCAACCTTCTGCTTCCATCCTGCCCTTTGATAGGTTTCATCCCTGGGTTTCCCTGCAGGGCTACCCAATGATCAAGGCTAAAGGGGCTCAGTTATTAGGAGATCAGATAAAAGGGGGGGTTCTCAGACCAAATCCAGCCTCTTTCCTCTCTGCATAAGACCTCCAAAACAATTGTGTCGTGGCCTCAAGGGCTTTCAAAATTGCAAATGTACTGTTCATTATGCACCTTGCCTGTGGAGAAATACAACTGCAAGCAGAAGCAAATTTAAAGAGACTCCTTTCAAGGTTAAGTGGCAGGGAAAATACTGGAGCATTGCCTTTTGCTCCATTCATGTTCATGGCATTTTGATTAGTGATTAGTTTAACCTTTTTTTTTTTTTGTTTAAATATGAGACACTACTGAGGAGACCTGAACCTTGTAGCAGCCATGATCATTCAACAGATTTGATTATCACTATGTGCCCCACATGTATCACTGCAGCACAAAAAAACATACCCACAGAGTGATGTATTCTTCTGCAATTTGCAAAGCCTGTCTGAGCTGCACCTTGAATATCTCAGATTCTCAGATCTTTGAAGAACCTGCTTTTGAAACCAGCATCTTGAAGAAAAGTCATAAAAAATTGCCATAGGGCCTGAAATATGTCGGCATTGACTTACCAGCAGCCTTACACATAGCAACTCTATATTTATATTTATGTTTTTATGCTTATGAAGGATTTTGACTCAAAAGAGCACCCAGCAGTATTTTTGCACCTGCAGAAGAGAAGAATTGATAATTTGAGCACGTGTAATGGGCCCCTTAACATTTTGGAAAGTTGGATTGCCTGGCAGTGGTTTTTCCTATGCCTCCCTTATTCCTTTTTTGCTCCTGCAGGAGCCTTTAGGATGGATCTTTGCAAGAGGAGCTCATTTACACAGAGCCTTGAGCTTGGCCAATATTCTGACAACCCAAAGTCATGTGGCTTTCAGCTGTGCCATGGGGCATTTGCTGTCTCACAGCCTTCTGAAATGATGTTTGTGTCTGTGCAATAGAGAAGGGAAGCAGGAAAAAACAAACAAGGAGAAGATACTGCAGGAGCCAAAGAATGAGAGAAAGCAACAGCAGAGCATGAGATTTAGGAGAGGAGGCAGGACAAGGCAGGGGATGGTGAAGGCTGGAAAGGTAGGGAGAGAAAAAGGCATAACAGTATCAGTCTCAGAAACCAATGCTGCCTTGAACCACTAAAAAGAAGAAAAACAAAAAAAGCAGTTAGGCTCAGCACTTCATATCAGTGACAAGGTTCTGCATTCCCAAACACACAAATAAACTCCTGCCTTCAGGTTGGACATTAATGATGAAAAAGCTCCATCTCCCCAAATTAACAGCCACAATACATCATTAGGCTGTAGCACTATAGCCTGTGTGTATGCAGAGAGAAAATCCTCAGCATCACCTGCCGAGGCAGGAGAAAGATTGAGCTGTTATTTATTGCTCACTGTGACTCATGCCTGTGGGCAGGGGCGCGACAGTACAGATGGGAGTTAAAATCAGACTGCCAGCAGGGGGATTTATGCCAGGAGAGTTGAATCCAGGCAACTTCTGCTTATGTTCTACCTGGAATTTCTCAGTAAAATATGAAAAGAGTAAAACAAAATTGAAAAATGCATGCCTATGCAGGTATTTGTTAGGACTCAGACAGGTTTGGATAGAGGAGAGATGGCTTGGTGACTCGGGAAACATCAAGAATTCTGTTCAGTTTTCTCTAATGCCACAAATGGCTCAATCAACCTAAGGCAAGGCATTTAGTTACCCTTAGGTTTAGTTCTTTGTCTGCAAAATAGCTGTAATAACTTGTTTTCTCTACTTGTCAGGGAAAACACAGGCAGAACTGCAAAGAGAATCTTGTAGCCACTGGTGAAAAGCTCAAAATTTCACCTTTCTCGACTTCAGATTGTCCTTGCCAAGACCACTGTGATGTTGAAATTATGCTCACAAGGACGGAGTCTCCTGAGAATGACCTTCAATGTGCTGTTTCTGATCAGAATCAAGAATATTTGCAGCATGTTTCGTAGCTTTCCTTCTGTTCCTCTCATTTCAGCCCTAGCCAGAGACGACTCTAAGAATCATCAGACGCCCTAAAAATGAGAAGGCAGCTGAGAGAGATCCTGAAGCTCCAGCATCCCATGCAAAGGAGACACTGGCTTTCAGAAGTGGGGAGCAGATATTTTTTGACCTGCCCCACTGTCCCTGGTCCAAGTGTGCTCCTTCCTGTAGATACTGAAGTGAGGGGCATCCCTCTACCTGCTCCCAAAACCCAGACTCTGACCCAGCTCAAGGAGCTGTACAGCAGAAATGCCAGCTCTGGACTCCCTGGAAGTGACTTTAGTGGAGGAATATGGCTTTCAGCAAAATTCAAGCAGCAAGGGCAATCATCATCTTCCTTCCGGCTGGGAGTCTGGGACTGGCCTCATGTCAGTCTGGCTGGTCTCCACGCGCCCTGAGCCTGCTTGCAAACTCTTGTTTGGTAAAAATCCAGGCAGCTTTTCCCTCAGCCCTCTCCACACCTCAGCTGGAGCACAGCTCTTGGTGTCAGCAGGAGAATTGAGGGTCTGGGGTGGGCAGCTGCATTGGGCCCCATCTGAGCATTTATCTGTCCCTGTGTCATTGTCCAGCTTCCAGCCCACATCCTGAGCCCAAACCTTGCCAAACTCCTCAGGGCTGGTTTGGCTGCCTGTCCTTTTGAGTGTCATTGTGACAGCCCAGAGCTCCAGGAGAGCTGGCCATGCTCTGTGTGCTGCAGAGCCAGGCACAACAGGCCCCAAAGAGCTGCTCTTGAGAAGCATGCCAGGGACTGGCTGCCAGGATTGGGGCTCCAAGTGCCCCCCTATTGCCAGCCCTCTGCAGCAGTGCTCCTCCAGCTGGCTCTGATGGGAACATCCATGGGACCAGGGAGCATGGGTGTTACAGACATATTTCATGAAAAATCTTTTTACTAAGATTTTTTTCTTTTGAGAAGCTGAGAACCGTCAGCTTCTCCATGTTTTGTTGCTTTAGAAAGTAATTTCTTATTAAGAATTGTTTATTTAACATGTGAAATTGTTTTTACTTGATGACTAAGGACAGCTACTTGTGTTGAAGCTGTGAGCAGTCACAAGATTTTAATTTATTTTAGCTTTTTGATTAATTTTTTATTCTTTTAGTAGAGTTTTAATATATAATTTTTAATATAATATATATAATATATAATATAATATATATAATATATAATATATAATATATAATATATAATATATATAATATATATTATATAATATATATTATATATATGATATTATATATTATATATAATATGGCATATGGCATATAACATACAATACAATATATAATAAAATATAAAGTATAATATATAATAATATATTAGCTTTCTGAAACATGGAGTCAAGATCTTCATCTCTTCTCTAGTTAGAGTTGCTTGCAAATTCAACATTTAGTGACCCCGAGTGAAAAACATTACCGCACACGGGCTTTCCTCAACCCCCTGCTTTCCCAAGCTTCACAGGGGAGCTCCTGAATTTGGCAGCCTGGGATGTGTTGTCACACCTGCTGTTGCTGCTGTTCCTCCCCATGGGGCTGTAGAGGTCCTGCCCTGTGCCCCAACATCCCAAGCTAGACATTTCCCTGGGCTCTCAGTCCTGGGTAGCAGTAACAGGAAGGCTGTGGAATGTTTTTCCCATCACTTGCTACTCTGGGACTATTGACACAGAAATGACACCAGGAGATAAAGTGATATCTCAGCAAATGGCTTCTGCTCCCCACGGGGAAGAGAGAATTACAGTCTATCACACCTGGAGGAAAGACAAACTAAATCCAAGGCTTTGGCTAGAAGCAGCAATCCTGGATGATATACGGGAGAAGTGGAGTGTGAGAGCAGGTGTCCTCCAGATGACAAGCCTGGGGGAATTAGCTGGCAAACTCCAAGGGGATAACAAATACTCCAAGGCAGATAATGTTAGTGCCTCTTCAGAGGAAAAAGGATAGGATGTCCCAGGTGAAGAAAGTGGCAAGGAGGTGATGATCAGAAGTTATTTATCAAAGTGTAACCTCACACTTCCCTGTCAGGGAGCCAGGGAACACCTGCTAGGGGAGGCATTTGGTCCCTCATGGTATTTAAAAAATTTTACTACGACCTTAGCTCATAAAATTTGGTGTCTGAAAGGTCTGTTCATCCTCTACAGTGTGCAGGTGACAGCTTTACCTGCTTCCTAAGTGTCCCCTGTCCATCTGTCCTTATCTAGGCTCTCCTTCCAAGATTCTGCGGAGATCTCTGTTCAACACCAGCTGCACAGTGCCTGAATTTGGGGTACCAGAGTTTGATGCAGAGATGAGAGGTTTGCTGTCTGCAAGCAATGTACCAGGAAAATTTACTGTGATTTTCTCAGGGAAATAACTCCCCTAATTGTTTTGAAATTACTCTCCTCCCTTGCTGAAAACAAAGAAAATGTCTCACCCTGAGGGTTCCCAATCTGGGGAACTCCCCTGTGGGCAGAGCTGGGTGGCAGCAGTGGTGCTGCTCACTACAGTGGATTGCAGACACAGCAGGGCTTTGTGAGCCCAGATTCATCCTGATATTTACCTGTACAGCCCCAAGGCTGCCTCAGTGCTGCTCCTACAAACCAACAGCTACCCCTGCTCTGCTCCTTAGGGCACCCACCTCTCCCAGCCAGACTAAAGCCAGTCTGAGCCCCCCTGGCACAGGCAGGGAAGTTTTGCCTGACTTTTCTCTGTACCTCTCCCATTTGCAGCAATTTGTAGAAGGGAAGCACTTGTGACAGACATATTTTCTGAAAAATTCTTTCATTATGATCTTTTCTCCTGAGAAGCTGGGAAGCTTCAGCTTCTCCGTGTTTTGCTGCTTTGGAATGTGATCTGGAGAACTGTTTACCCAGCGTGTGAAATTGTTTTTACTTGATGACAAATGACAACCACCTGTGTCAAGGCTGTGAGCAGTCACAAGATTTTATCATTCCATTCCTTTCCTTTGCTAGCCTTCTGATGTTTCATTTATCTTTTCTTTTAGTATAGTCTTAGTATATAAATGTAACATAGTATAATACAAATATAATATAAAAATATATAATTAGACATAATTATATTATATATAAATATATTTTATATATAATATAATTATATTTATATATTACATTTATATATAAATATACAATATATTTAATATAAATTATATCTATTATAGATATAATTTATATTCTATATAATATAATTATATTTATATTAATAACATAATAAAATATCTAATTATAAAAAATATAATATAAATTATATATAATTATAATATATTTTATATATAAATATATATAAAATATATATTTTATATATAAATATATATTATATATACTATAAATTATATATATTATATATATTTATATTATCTATAATTATATATATTTATATTATATTCTATATATTCTATTATTAATATAATATAAGCATCATAAAATAATGAATCAGCCTTCTGAAACATAAAGCCAAAATTCCCATCACTTCTCTCATCCTGAGACCCCTGCAGCAGCACCACAAGCACTGGCTGTGGTCTCTGCAGCAAGGGGTTCCCCTGCAGCATGACATCATGCACAGAGCTCCCTTGGCTCATGGACAGGGCCGATTTCTTCTGGTAGAGTAACCCTGGCTGCCAAGTGAAGGCAGAGCTGCTGGTCCTCCTGCACAGCACCCTCAGCACCTGCCCCAGCCACAGAGAGCTCCTGCCCAGGCTGGTTCTCACTCTAACCTGACAAATCACCCACTGTGCTGCCACAGATGGCTCAGCACTGCTGGATCTCTGCTAAACATGGCCATGGTTTCCAGCTTTCCTGTCCTCTCTGCTCCTTCCTAGCTCAGTCATTCTGTGGGATTTATTTTTTTTTACACATTACATATACTTTTTAGGAACTTAGCAGCGACTTTGGCTCATGCTGCTGGTCTCTTTGCCCCTGAGCAATGTCTGTATTCAAAGGGTGCTAAAAATCACCTGTGCTTGGCTGTAGGAGACCATGTGAAGAGAAAGTTGGAGAATGTGAATTAGCCCCCTGAGCTGTTTGACTCTGAGAAGGGGTAAGATCAGAGGATATTTAATTAGGTTCCTAATTACAGCAGGTATTAACTGCAATAAAATCACCTGTGTTGGGATCCCAGAGCAATGTGAGCTGGAGATTTCAGAGATATGCAGTGCATAGATACACACAATTATTCCTTTGGCTTGAGGCCAACTGCACTATCAGTGACTAAAAATTTAACTCTAATGTGTCATTTATTCTTTCCATGATAAAAGCAATGCAAAGAAATCACACATGAACACAGATGGGCTCAAATACCATCAAGACGCACCAAATTTCAATCCTAAAGTAAAATCAAAACAATAAAAAATGGGGTCACTATTGGAAAACCCATATGTTACTTGAAGAAAAACCACCTTACCTCTCTTTTCTGCATCCCTTCCAAAAATCGCCAATCCCTTCTGCATCCCTGCTGAGAGGAACAGACATTGTTTCCTCCACATGATTCTGACTAAGAGCCCAAAAAATGGGGAATCCATTAGAAATCAGGGGAATAACATTGAAGGTTAAAAAAATCAATCTGTTTTCTAGTCTTTGCTTGTTTGTTTCATCAGGCTGATAACACAGGAAGAAGCATCAAAAAATAGACTAGTTTTCTATGAAAAAAGAGGTGTTTTCTATGAAAAAACAGGTGCTTATAATGCTTTTTTTTTACATGAGTAATACTTGAGAATTTGGCTGGTTTTCCCTGATTCAGAGTTCTGTAGTGGCTTCAGTAATCATTAGTGTAAATGGACAAAGGCAAACATTTGCTTCTCAAACATTTCTAATTTGTCAGAAAGAACAGATCCCTTTTCTTCTGAGAATTAAATTTTTGGATGAACATTCTTTGACCAGAGGGAAGGAACAGGTTCTTCAAAGAGAGATGGGGAATTTCTCTTTTCCATGAACCCATTGGCTTCTCTGGGTGGTACAAAGGGACTCTGCCGCTGGACCCAGCTCTGTTGGGACGTTTGCAGCAGATGCCAAAGTCTGAAATTCAAACTGATGCTGATGCTTAGACAAAGCTTAATGACAGCAACATTTTAGGGACTGAAGGACAGCATCTTGAGGGGATAGACAGAAACCTCACCAGCAGGGCTGCTGAAAATCAAATTGCTGGCAAAAACCTGCAAGTGTGAGCCTGCACTGGCTGTACCACTGAGCCAGAAGTATTAAGAGATCTTTCTTTAACCCTTCCATGAATTAAAGATGGAAAAGACACCACAGCATGGCAGGAGGGGGTGAGTGCTGCTGTTGGCTCCCAGCTTGCACAGGGTGTGAGGAGCAGCTTGTTCTCCACATCAGCCCAGTGGCAGGTAAATTAAACATCAGGTGGTACCTGGCTGCTGAAAAAGAGCATCCAAATGCCACCCAGCATTAAGGGGATAAGGCCAAGGCTGCCAGGAGATGTTAAATCCAGGGAACTTCATCTGTCTGTGTGTTTCTCTTGAGTCATTGTTGCTTTTGCAGTGCAGGAGCCCTTCACTGCAGGCAGAGCAAGTGCTGCAAGCCTCAGGGAGGGCTGAGGCTGATGAAATATAGATGGGAGCCTGGCAGGCTCCTTGGGCTGGGTAAACACATGCACAGTAATTGACTCCATCTTAAAGCAAGAAATGTTCTGCATAAGTGTGCAAAACAAGCTTGCTTGGTAAAGCGTGATATGCACATTTGATCCAGCAATCACTGAGGAAAAAAGGAAGAAAACCTCTTTTCTGTGATGAGTAACTGAGTAGTAACTAACAGGTAATTCCATTTTCAACCTTTCCCCCTTTTTACTCCACCTATTTTCCATATCCGCTCAGAAGATTCTATCTCTGATGTCCTATAGAAGAAGAATCTGATGAAAGCAGATGGAGCAGGGGCACAAAATCCCAATCCAAAACACTCCCAAAGAAAACATCTGCCTACCTGGAATGGGCAGGAAATGGAGTTGCTGATGCATAGATCATACCATGGCCACTGCCATAATGAACATTTGGTCACATCTCTCTTCCAGCTGCAAGGACAGGAATTCTCACTGGAATGCCCTGAGTTCATGCAAACCTGTGAAATTACTAAAGGCTTTGATTGAGGGTCCTGTTTGTCCTTTCTATATCAGCTGGATCCTGGGAGATCTCTGCCTTGATGTGTTTTATCCACACATGACTGGTCAGAACAAGCCACTGCTTCTGCAACCACAGTAAATGAATTATTTCTAGGCACCTCTTGTGTTTAACTGATCTCCCTCATTTGGAGCAAGCAAGATTTCCCCTTCCTAGTGAGGAGATGAAACCTGAATGACCATGTCTGTCAAGGGCAAGGCACAAGTCCAAGCATGAGCCAGAGGGATGTGAAATGCAGCCATGCAGGAAGATTCTGAACTGAAATCTCATGTAGATTGAACCTCATGATGGAGTCTCGCAGTGGAAACAGCAGAAGCATCTCCTGCTCAAACTGGAATTTGAAACATTTCAAAACAGATATTGAAAATTATTTTTTCGCTAATTATTTCAGCAGGGATGAAATTCCTCCCAAACCCACTCAGCTCCAAGCTGCATCTGTGGACAAATTAGTAATGCCTAGTATCCCATATCTGCCCACTAATTAACTCAGCAGCCGCTGCCAGAGTTAATCAGGGAAGCAGCTCCATTATCCCCAGTGCCCCCACAGGGCAGGGATCCACCAGCTGCCACCTCCCACTGCTGCTAAGGCAGGGCAAGGAGCTGCTGTGAAAGGCAGGGCAAGGAGCTGCTGCTTTTGCTGCTGTGAGAGGCCACTGAAGCCCCTGCAGCTCCCTGGGTGTCTGTGGATATCCCTGGGTTGTCGCAGACATCTTTTATGAAAAATCCTTTCCTTAGGATTTTTCCTCCTGAGAAGCTGAGAGGCCTCAGGAACAAAATGTAAACAATGGTTATCTGCTGCTGTGGAATGCAACAGGTGCATCTGTGATTGGCCCATGTTGGATGTTTCTAATTAATAGCCAGTCACAGCCCAGGTGGCTCGGACAGAGAGCCAAGCCACAAACCTTTGTTATCATTCTATGCTATTCTATTCTTAGCCAGCCTTCTGATGAAATCCTTTCTTCTATTCTTTTAGTATAGTTTTAATGTAATATATATCATAAAATAATAAATCAAGCCTTCTGAAACATGGAGTCAGATCTTCATCTCTTCCCTCATCCTAAGGGCCTTGTGAACACCATCACATCAGGCTGAGCATTCCTTGCCATTTGAGTGAAAAGCTGTGCAGCACAAACTTCATTTTCTTCCTTACTTGCTGTGCATTTCTGCTGAGCCACATGGGCTCAGATGCTGCGAGCCTGCCAAAAATCATGGTATTATTTCACAGCACATAGGAGAGGAAAAACCCCTCGACAACAGTTAATTAAATAATTACAGTGAGGTCCTGCCTTTTTCAGTACACTGTTGGGAGATGGAAATTCTGGATGTTTTTTTAATCAAGCAGCTTATCTAAATCTAGTAGGAATACAAAACCGTTTCAGAATTTGATTTTTAAATGTCAAAAGAAATATTTTCTTTTGGAAATCTTCCAGATGGAATATTTCCCAGTGCAAAAACTTTTCTTATAATTATGAAAAAATAATTGAAAATGAAGCACGAGTTGCTCTGAAAGAATGGAAAAGATGCCAAAATCATAGCAAATGACTTTCACTATGAACACACATCCCATTTTAATAGAAATCTTGATTTTTAATTTGATTTCAATTATGTTATGGACCACTTCCTTAGGGCTATAGATTAATCCAGATTTGCTCAGATGAGAACCCATCCATCAGCCCTGCTGTGACTATGTTCTTCTAATCAAATGCAATTAACAACTGTCGTGAAACACTAAAAAACCACTTACAAACTGCTTAATGACTCCCATAAACTGAACTGATTCATGTAATTTTTGAAATCAAGTTTCAATTAGGTCCAAAGAATAATGAAAATGCACATTCTGCTGTGGACATATCACCTCGGTCTGAGCAAGGAAGATAAATAGCTCTTTTTTCCTTATCATTGGAAAAAAAAATAGCTGCTAAATGCTTTCTTTTGTGTAGCAAATGTTGGCCAATGCACTCAGGCTGTGAGTAAGCAAAGCTTTGCTGGCATGTTTACTCACAGGCATTTCTAGATTTCTCTCCCATAGGATGCAACCATCAAACTCTCGAAATATTTAATAAAATGATGACAAATTCTGACCTAATTTATAGATAAAACAAGAAGAAATCAATTCTCAGTGATGATTATGCATTAAAATAAATGCAGTCCAGTGCAAGGGCTAAATTCCCTTTGCAGGAAGGATGGAAATCCTCTCTTCTTCCCCTGTCTGAACCTCTACATGACCCAGAGGGACCAGCAGCCCTTTACCCATCCTGTCCTGCTCCTCCAGGCTGGATGTCCTCCCTGCCAGGGCTGCCTGGTGCTTTCAGGACAGATTATCCCCCATCTCTGCAGATTACAGCAGCATTTTAATCAAGTTGATATCTTTTCTCTGTTTATACTCACACTAATGAGATCAGAGACATTTCCCCAAAGTTTTCCTTTGATCACAGGACAGATTTGCATGCCTGCTTTGGACACTCAGACAATGAGGGCAGCTTTCCTGCTGAAATGTGTCTTTTCTGACAGCATAAAGTGACAGAATGTCTCAGGCCAAGCTGTGCTGCTGTGACAGTCCCTGCAGTCACAGCCCACAGATCAACCCTCTCAACCTCTCACACTTTTGGCCTCTAATCCCAGCTCTCCTCCTGCCTCTGCCTTTATCCTATAACCCATCACAAATCCCTCCCCTCCCTCTGCCTGCATTTCCACCATCCCTGGCTGTGTCCCAGGGTTTGGGAGCTGAGCCTGGAGCTGCTGTGTGCTCACACAGACCTCAGGTGTTTTCTCCCATCACAGCCAGCCTTGGAGCACCTGCAACAGCCTCTGGATGCCACCAGGTCTGTGACAGCTCAGCCTGACCCCCATGTGCAATCCCCCCCTCCCTGAGCACTCCCACACCTTGGCTCTGGAAATGAGGAGCCCAAACCCACGTCCTGATGGTGCCTTTTCATTGAAACCCACAAAGTTATTTTGGGTCTGTTTGCATGGGATGGCCAGATGTATTCAAACAGAGATAATTTCACCAGCACAAACTTGTCCTCACATCACTTCATTTTCATCCAGACAGAAGCTTTTCAAGCAGCAGCAAGGAAACCCTTTCAATATTTAATCAGCTGCATGGCCTGGAACAGCAGGGACCAGCAGCAGCTGCCTGGCACAGAGTGGGTGAGGGGGTATGAGGGCTCTCATCCTCACCAAGCCTCTCTCCATCCTCAGAACTTTGCTCTGGAGAAAGCCAAATGTGAGCCCTGTTTCAGCCCTCTGCTCTGGCTGTGACAGCTTTCAAACAGTATGGCTTTAAAGCACCTTATTTTTCATTCCTCCCTTCCAAATTCCCTGATGTAAATCTTCCCAGGTGTAAATATTCCTTCCTTTCCTACTGATGGCTGGCAAATTGCTGTGCTCAGCCCCCTGTAATTGTGAGTCAGCAGGACTTGAGCTCTCTCCCATTTCTTTCTGGTTTTAAAGCAGGCAGGGTGTAAGCTTTGGCTACAAACGAGGCTTTGCAGAATTTGCAGGGGGTAAAATTAGGCTTTTCCTAATCTTTCCTCATTCCCTTAGTGCCTGTCCTGTGTGTGTCAGAGGGATTACAGGAGTTGAAAGGACATCATCTGTGGTGGCTTGGCTGTGCAGCATTCAGCACAGACTCTGTTGGTAGCATAAATAAATTTATAAAATTTACTTATATAAAGCATATAATGCTTTAGATGGTGATAAAAAGCATTTATCACCATATGCTTTTGGTGGTTTTTTTCTTCTTCTTTTAGATAAGGGTGTTTAGGGTTGGTTATTAGTATCTATTTTATAGATGCTTTGGGAGGATAACCTGGAAATAAAGCCTTAAAGAGAGACCCCAAAGTGACCTGCTGTAGTCATGCCTGATTTCCAAAATCATGTCACAACACCATATGCTTTTTGGTCAGAAATGTTCTATAAATGTTTCCAAGAGCCCCTGATCTCTGCAAGATCCCAGTACCCAGCACTGTCTTAGCTCCTAAGAACAAAGGATCCTCTCTTGCTAGAACTATAAAATAGATACTAATAACCAATCCTAAACACCCTTATCTAAAAGAAGAAGAAAAAAAAAGCACTAAAAGCATATGGTGATAAATGCTTTTTATCACCATATAAAGCATTATATGCTGTATGGAAATAAATTTTATAAATTTTCTATAAAATAAATAAATATCTCAATTATATATTATACTTGTATATAATATATAATATATAATATATAATATATAATATATAATATATGTTAATATATGTTAATATATGTTAATATAATACATATAAATTATAAATATATATTTATAAAATAAATAAATTTATTATTTATTTACTAATAAATAGTAAATTAGTGATAAATTAGTGATAAATAGTAAGTACAAGATTAATTAAAATGACTCTTAATTCCCATCCTCTGGCTCTGAGAATGCAAAACCCCATCTTCCCAAGGGTGTCCCAACATCAGGGCATCACCAGAGTCCCCAAGGGCCAGTGTCTGGCAGTGGTGACAGCAGGATTTGTCATGAATGTGCTGGCCCCACTGGACATGGGCTCCATTCATGCTGGTCCCAGCCTGCCTTGGCTCACCAGGTGCTCTCAGCCTGCATCAAGCCCAGCAATTCTGGGGCTGAATTGCAGTCCTCATCTCCTCCTCAATGCCAGCAAGTCTGACTTTTTCAACAGCAGCTACACGTCAGGAGAAGAAACCACTGGGATTTCTCAATCCGGGTCTAGGAATAAATAATTTAACACCTCATTTACACATGCTTATAATTAATGCACGCTAGATTGCTGCAATGAAACTGTCCTGATAAAACATCTGAAATGCACTGGGCTGCAAGTGCATTGGTTTGGGGATGTAGAAGGACAAATGAACCTCCACAAGAAATGGCAGATCCCACTGGCTCCCACTCTCACTGGAAGCAGATGAAAGGAATTTGGGTCAGATTTCCTCCTTTGTAGTGTGCTGAAAGCATTTGAGAACTAATTGCCAATTTGTAAAAAGCCCACACCTCTTGTGGCCACACATCTTCTCCTTCTTCCCATCTATCAGGTGAGAGGGAGCCCTGGACTTTGTGTACAGAGCAGAATTATCACTTTTTGTTTTACTGCATTATGAGGTGCCATATCTCTTGTAGTCGCCCATCGATCTCTTATTCTTGTATAAGGCCACAGAAATTTTACTTATTTTACTGGATTTACAGCCCTGAGAATGACACCAGGATCCACCCACCCAGGATAGTTTATAAATCTACAAGAACTTTTATCCATCAGTAGGAACTCTTATCCATTCTGCACAACACACCCTCTGTACCAAATACAGCTGGAGAAGAATTTTGCAGGCTTCCATTCTTGTCTCCCAAACACTCAATCACCCCCTGGGAGGCATCAAATCTGATCTGCCTCTAACCTGATTCCCCAGATGTGCTGCTCCCCATGGGAGTGTGACTCACAGGAGCTGCATGACAAGGATGGAGGATCATGACTGCCTAAGGAACTGCAAAATAAGTGATGTTCCTCAAAAATTTCACCACCACCTCCTCTATGGGCTCTCCTCTGAGTGTCAAGGCAGAGAGGAGACACAGGAGAGCCCTGCATGCCTGAGAAGGGCTCGGATATGAGTTCAGGAGGTCAGGAACCTGTAAGCTGCAATAATTACAGCAGTTAATCTGCAGCAGCCTGACCACCTGCCACAGAGGGCAGGAGAAGTGTCCCTTGGAGGAGGCAGGATTTTCCCTGCTGCCAGGAGGGATATGGTGGGAGCAAACTCTGAGACACCACTTGTGTCCTGGCAGAGGGGCTGCCTTCAGTTCACCTGCAGAGAGCAGGAGGGGTGTGGAGTTTGTCATGTGCACAAGCAGAATGGCTCCCACAGCCCTTTTCCCACGTGAAAAACATCCTAAAGGGATCTGTCACTTTTTACAGAACACCCCACAGGGGTTATCTCCAGGCCAGGAATGGGAAAATCTCCACATTGCAGTGCTGCTCAGAGCACACCATGCCTTACTCCCAGCCTAGAGGCCAAAGAGGCAGCTGCTGTGCTGGGAACCAGGGCTTGGACAAATCCATCCATCACCCCGCTGGGAGCTGCTGAATCCCAGCTTCCTGCAAACTCATCTTCCATAAGAGCTGCTGTGAAGCCCAACAAAACACCAAGTTTGGCTGGAAATAGTGAATCAGTGAGAAATGAGGCCTCACAGCCCTGCAGCACCTCCTGGAGGAGCCTGCCATCAGACCTGACACCCTCCTCATGCCAAGAGGCGTCTTGGAGCTGTACCTGGCTTCTCTTAGGCAATTCTGACATTGCCTGGGTCTGGGATTTGAGAAGAGAAATCAGCAGCCACACTGTCTCTTCCACTTCACAACTTTGTAGATCTTGATTGCATCCCTCTCTATCTGCTATATCTCCAGGTTTGAAACACGAAGGTGAGCAGAAAACATCTCTGAAGACCTGTGACCCCTCCAACTTTAATGAGGGAGATTAGAATACCTACAGTACTCTCACATTTCAATCTCCTCCAAGCAAGAGAAGCTGTAATTTCTTCTCCCTCCTTGGCATAAGGGCAGTCAAGAACATGCCCAGGTGAGTTGTCACCTTAGATACTGGAGACTCTCTGACATCTATTTGTAAAGATTCCCTGGGACAGTACTAGAAAAAGAGAAGAATTGTCCTCCAAGTGGCCTGAGCTCCCCAGCTCCCTTTCTCTGACTAAAATCTCATTCATAAGAGCTTCCTCCCTCAGTTTTAACCCAGCTCCTCTTTCAAGTTCAGCACAGCCAAGGGAATCTGCCAGGCCACCTCAGCCAATCCCACCTTCCTTCTCCCCTACACCAGTGAGTTTCCTCTGCCATAACCCTGCTCACTAAGTCGTGACTGCAGGGGGAGAACTCACAGGCTGAGCAGATGGGCTGTGAGGGAGGAAGGCCTCACTTCAAGCACAAATAGCTGCTGGGAATTTAGCAGATGTGGTAAGAAAAACCTGGAGAGACAAGCATGAGGTGACAGGATTCCAATTTCAATCAAATAATGTGGAAGTCTCCCTTGGCAAGGAAAGGTTTCATCTTCCATCTTCTTGATTGCCTTGTCTTGAAGAGATGATGACTGATGCCAAGTGCCATCACAGGAATGATCTGGAGTATTCTTCATTTAAGATCCCATATTTCTCCCTGCCCTCACCAAATGGATTTTTTTTTTCACAAGGGAAATCCATCCTTTACAACCCAAATGTCCATAAGAAAAGACTAAAACTCAATTAAAGTCATAAAATTCATTAATTCTGCATCACATTCCATCCTGTTTATGTTCAGAGACAGAGCTTAGGATCAGTCCTTCGCTTCCCCATTATCAAATCAGGATGGCTCAGGAAATTTGGAACTTTATAAACATCTCTATATCCAGCATATTGTAATATTCATTTGGCCCTAGAATTTCATCTTGGCAGAAGCACCAAAGTTATCGCAGATGGGTATGAGGTTTTTTTCTTTATAAATATTACAGATCCATTAATTAAACAGGGGAAATTAACTGTGCCAGGCAGCACTGCAGAGGGACAGGAAAGCACAGTCACCATTGGCCAGCACCTCAGACTGAATGAGTGCTCACAACACCAAACTGACAGCAGAGACACTCTGGCATCAACATTACTGCAGGTTTTAGAAGATATTTCAACAAGAAAAATAATTTACAGACATTGCTGGTGTTCATAAGCAATGTTCCAGGTAACACGAAGGAATTTCAAACCATGGTATTTTGGTTAAAGAACACAAAAGCTGTCCTCTCTGATTTCCTCACATTATCAACCCCCAAATACAACAAATTGGGCAATTTCTGCACCTGCACTCTTTCCTTCTTGCCCTGTGCTGGAATTTAGTAATGTAAAGCCCCTTCCAGTTCCCTGTGTTCTCTTCACCCTCTGCTTAACACACAGATTTAGTCAAGATTGTCCCCCTGCACACACTTGAAACCAAACTCCAAGTCAAAACCTGCTGCTGAAGAGAGGAGAATCTTTTTCTTTAAATATAATAAAACTGGTGCTTGAAATGTCTAGGTTGCTCTAAAATAATCACAAACCCCAAAGTGACTTACTCTCATTGCCACAGCATCTAACATCAAAGAGTAGGAAATGTGTGAGTTTTCAGCAAGTGGAGGTTTCTGCATGAATACATCATGAGAGGAATATTTTTATAAGCAAGTCAGCTCTGAAATGTTCTCCAGAACTAGTTCTAATTCTGCTTGTCATAAATAAATCTAGAAAAAAAATGGTTTGGTATGCCCACATCCTGCATCAATTTTTTGTATGAAACACAGGTCTGTCAAGAAGGTCATATCTTTGAACTTGTTAGAAAAATTGCCAAAGCTCCCCTGCTACATTTCTCCTTTGTTTTTTTTTTTTGGTTTTTTTTTTTTGGGTTTTTTTTTTTTTTTTTGTTATGTACAGACCTTTGCAGATTCAATACAGCCAGATTGCAAAGGCTGCTCTTAGGTTTATTATTCCCTGATCCTCTTTAAACAAGGGCCCTAAATTCATCCCTGGTATAAGAGCTCTGCTGTCACTCAGCTGAGATGCAGGACACCTATTTTGAGAATCCTGTGAGACACTGACTTGCAAACCTCTCATTTGGAATAATCCCATGTCCAGGACATCAGACAGCCCATGGTCCTCACAGTGTCCAGTGAGACCCTCTTCCTTCCAAACATCTTTATCTGCACCTCTTGGCAGAATTTAGGGACTGGCTTCAGTGAAAAATGCAGACTTTAGGATGAAGATAGTTGATCAGCTAGGAAAGTTGAGAGGATTTATGTATCAGCTCAGGGGCAGGAATTTATGAATTACTTCCCACAACTCCTGCAATAACAAGCACAGGGCAGAAAAAGCAGCATTCAGGTAGGAGCTCACATAGGACTACATGGAAAATATCAGACCAAGCTAGAAATCACAAGGGAAAAAAGATACAGGGTGGGCAATGGATCTGCCTGTGAGCGAGAGCTGGAGTGCCCAGGCTCACACATTGATCTGCTTGATTCCCAGCCTCTCACTTAACAGTAATTAATTTGCTTTGATTAGCATTGACCACTGGAAAAGCTTCACTACAAACCAAACGAGCTCCACTGGTATTTTTTTCGTCTCTTTCCAGCTCCCTCCTTTTGCTTTTCCACCCCTTTAAGCCCTATTTCTTTGCACCTGCACTGATTGCCCAGAACAGGACCAAAGAGAGAAAAGCATCATTGCTTACCAGAACTAGGAAATCTCTCAGCACATCCATTCACCAGCCATTTCCCCTCCTCCCAGCCCGCAGAGCTGCTCCTGCAAGCTTTGCCCCTCTCTGCTGGGATGCCACAAGCCGGAGATTAGAAGCAAATGCTCTGCAAGCCAAGCCGATCATCCCGCTGCCAGCACGCCCAGGGACTGAGGCAGGAGCGATGGAAAAGCCCCTCAGCCAGCAGAAAACACCAGTGCAGGCACATACACACACCCCCAGGCTCTGAGGAGCAATGGGAGAGAGGCAGGGAGGGAGGAGGAGGAGAGCAGATGGGAGGGGGTGGCTTGGGGAAACCAGGCAGCGGGCGATGCTAACGTGACAGATGTGTTGACTTTTAAGTTAAACAGGAAATTGAGGATGTTCGACGCAGGAGGAAAGACATTAGCTCACATTAAAGGCAAAGACTTTCCATGGTCTTTCACTTCTCTGCTTTCTCTCTTTCACCCAGGCTTTCTCCAGTTTCCAGGCAGAAACAAGCCACGGTTGATGCTGACTCTGCCTGTGTGTCTGGGCAAGGCAGGAGATGACACAGAATTCCCCATCCTGTTCCCCAGACTGTTCTTTTATTCCCTCTTCAACTCAAGCTCCCCTGACATTATTTAAACAGCATCCTCTAGATGATATGAGTAAAAGAAGAAATGCTGAACAGGAGAACAAGGCTTTCAGTTTGTCCCAGTTCTGGGCAGGGGAAAACACAGGGTCAAAATCCTGATTTAGCTTATGTAGGATAAGCAGCAGAGAGTGGAATAAATTGATTTAAATGCAGGGGAAATAAAGTGTCTTGGTGCACTCAACTATCCCATTAATAAACCTGATTTTTCAACAGTCCAGACAAGGGTAACAGGCTGGGTCTGGGGGATAAGAGCTGTACTGTGAGGGTCCATAGTTACTCCAGGGCAAGGTGGCTACATGTCTAGGCAGCAGTAAAATCTGAAGAGAATTGGGGAAATCAAAGCCCACTGATTTCTTAGTCACAGCCTGGAAAACCAAGTGAAGGAAGGCAAACCACTCTGGCTTAGAGCTAGACCTCAGCTTCTAGAGGTTAGGGCAGGAAGAGAATGTCCCCACCACAAACCCATGGATAGAAAATCAGCTAGGACACAAGGACTCTGTCCGTGTTTCATGAGCTGGTCCTCCCTGCTGGCTTTTTCCACTGCCTTTGGCACAAGGAGGAAGAGCCCCCCTTGTCATCCCTGTGGAGCTGGGTGTCAGCCACAGCCCAGCCTGCAGAGTTGAGCCTTTTTCCTTCATCTCCCCTCCAAAACTTTGTCCCTAGACCCAAATGCAAAGGGTCAAGAATATCTCTTCTGTGGCATGAAGGGGCTCTCAGGGTGAGATTAGTAACAGGACTCCTTTTTTTCTAGCAGCTGTCTGTGCATTAGGTAAAGAACAGCAATCTGCTATGGGCACTTGCTCCGTAATGGAGTGAAACATTCAGGTTTTGGTGCAGTCTAGCCTGCCTCCCTGTTTGCATGCCATTCTTCCCCACCCCCTCACTGTCCCTGGGCTGTGCTTTTGGCCTCCCTTCAATATTTTAATGGAGTATTGACAGTGATCCATTCCCCCTCCAAACAGATGAACCTGACTTGCATGCCCAGATTCCCATTTGCTGAGCCAGCCTGAGCAGGAGGGTTTGGAGCATCTCCTCGGATGGATCAGCTGCAGCTCCAAAAGCATCCCTTTTTCTGGTTAGAGGAACAGCTTGGAAAAGTCTAGCAAGGATATTACACTTTGGAAAACTGCTGCCTCGGGTCTCTTGTCCCTCCTCCTGCCTGCTGCCACGCTCCCTGTCTCTGCAATTATTTATAAAGCTCCGTGTTCTTTCCTAATTGGGATGTTCCCTTTCCCCCTTGCACGTCACTCCTGTGTCACTCTGTGTCTGGGCCCCTGGTGACCTCTTGGAGTGCTTGGCAAGGCTGGCAGCAGCCAAATGAGTCATCAGCAACCTGCTGGCATCTCCCTCCCTCCCTCCATCCATCCAGCCACGGCCCCCCTGGCTCCCACCGAGCCAGAGAGGCCTGGGGGAGTTTAAAGCTGTCTAATCCCCTGGATAATTCATGAAAAGAGGATTACCCATTCTGTGCACAGCCCTTAACCTAAATAGAAACCAGCCTTCCCCTTGCACTGCAGCTCCTGTGGCGTGGAGGTGTTTTCCCTGCACTGCTTCCCCATCCCATCCATCTTAGGGGTTAACTCTGCTCCTGCTCAAATCTGGGACAACCTGGTTCCAACCCATGGAGCTACAGTGAAACAAAAGTGGGTTTTGTGAAGCAGAGGTGAGACTGTGCTCTGTGAACAGCAGCAGGATCAGTGCAGACTCATCCCCAGAAGCACATTCTCTCCCTAATAAAAGGCAAACTCCTTGGTGGGGTCCTGCCCCAGGACTGGGCCCAGGCCCCCCAGGGGCTGGGTTATCCCTGCTGCCACAGGGTGCAGCCAGAGAGATGGTGAAAAGGGAATATTTAACATGTTACCTTTCCTGCATGCAGAGACAGAGGGATAAACTGATGCAGGAGGGATTCCTGATGGATTCAGCAGCTTCTTGGGAGACCACAGCAAGACTCACCTCCCTCCTCATTTTTGCTCTCCTTGTTTTCCTGAGCATGTCATCTCACCTGCCTCTCATTTTCCTCCTCTCCTCTCCCCCAGATGGTGAAATGAGGTCTGACACAGCCACCACAGGCTTCCCTTTCCTACAATGCCTTTTTTTTTTTTCTTTTTTGGCAGTTAAAGTCCTTATGAGACTTTAGTCACCGTAACATTAAAGCATTCATTAGCACAGGAGTAATTCCATAATCTCTTCAGAAGAGAACAATTTCAGAGGTTCAGCTGGAAAATCAATTTGCCAGCTTGACGATGCAGGAAGAGGATTTTTCAAGGCTGGCTTTGGCTTCCCCAGCAGGACTGTTATCAACCCTGGGGCTTGGTGGCCAGCAAGAGGCCACCCACAGCAGCTCTGAGGGGAGGTGGCAGCACCTGGGGCTGTCATTTGGCTCAGAGAAGGAAGGGAGCTGTGGCAATTGCAGGATGAGCCTCAAAACCAGCCCTGTCTCACCAGGTTTTGCCCAACAGTGTGCAGCACAGGTGGGACAGCATCACCATGGGTTATGGGGAATTTCCCTGCCTTTTTCATCTCTCATACTTCATTTCCCCAAAGCAGTGCTCCCAGCTCAGAGCATGAAAGGGATGCATCTCAAGCATCAGGCTGAACTAGACTCTTGCACCTCCTGTACCAGGTACCTGCCCATGTGCTCTTCCTCTCCTCATTGAATTTTTCACACTTTGTGCTGTCAGAAGCTGGGGCCCACACCCTGCCTGTAGGCACACAGCCAGGTTGGCAGAAATCATCTGCAGGTGCAAGGCTGACTTTGGGGAAGCATGCAGCTCTGTGCTTGCAGGCTGGGGGCTGCCTCAGAACCTGAGTGGGCTTCCACCTCCAGCTCAGCTCAGATCCTTCAATCAGAAGATGTCAGGTACCAGAGACTTGCATGTAAAAATGTTCCAGAACACAAATAGATGCAAAAAGCTGCTTCATGGGACAGAGCTCCCAGAATTTGGCAAGCTGAAGTGGAAGGCTGTCTCCTGTCAGCTGCTTTCTGGTCCTGGCTTTGATGCTCCCAAAGGGTTCCCCAGCACCCACATTGCACAAGTGCAAAGTTGTGTTAGGAAAACCCAAGGTGTCCTTGCAGATCTGATCTCCAGCTGAGTCCATCTGACAGTGGTGACATGCTTTTGCCAGCAGGGCCATGAGGAGGAGGAGCAGCAACAGGAGTTATTTAGGACCTCTTGAGACCCAGGGCCCCAGTGTGGGTGCTGCTGCCTGTGATAGCTCTCTTACAGTGAAGGGAGAATTCCCCTCCTCTTTCTGATGGAAGAGAGCTTTTCTGTTGTGGATCAGAAGGAGCCATGGATGCTGCCTCTGCTCCCACTCCTTCCTGCAGGCTGTCCTGTAGTCTGACCATAGACTTCCCACTGCATGAAGTGTTAGGGCCCTGTGTCATTTAGGGCAGAGGCACTAAGGCGTATTCCCAAATGAGCAGCAGAGCTTGGGCTCAGTGCCTGGGGTGATCAGTGCAGAGCTATTACATGTTCAGTACCTGGGTAAGCAAACCAGAGAATTAACCCTTTTCCTCTCCCTTCCCCCAAGTGATAACACCGGGGACACAGAGGAGACATGAAACAGCAGTTTTTATGCCATGTCAGACACTTTTTGACTTTGTCTCAGCCTACCAGAAGCTTCTACTCTGACTCCTCACGGCAGGAGTCCCCCATAAGCTCTAGTGGGTGCTTACAAGTTTCCAACCTGAACATAGTCAAGGATCCCCCTCAGCACACGCGGAGCACTGCATGCTCCTCCCCTGAACATTATCACCATCAAGCTGTTACTCTTTTCCTTTTTTTCTCCAGATGAGGTCATCCCTGACAAGTAATATCCTTGCAGGGCCACTTTTTGCCCATTATTTTAATGGGATCTTGGTGTCACGGATCATATTGCTGCAGCTTGACACGTGTAATAAAATTTTCCCTTGAACAACATTTGTCCTCCAAAAGAAAAACAATCCCTGCAGAGATGTGTGGCTGGGTGTGGTGTGGGCATGCACACATGCATGGAAACTTGTCACCACAGCACCTGCATCCCACCACAGCCAGGGAGCAGAGAGTTTGCCCTGCTTTCTCTCTGTGGGTCCATTTAACTCTTCCTAAGAAGGGAGACTGACTGCAGTTTTATTCTTTAGCTGCAGTTGGGCTCTGGTGGAGAGGAGGGTGAAGGGAGGAGGATGGCAGTGGGTGCAGGACAGCTCGGGTTGTGCACACAGGTGTGGCACACTCACAGCCCAGGGTGCCACCACCACCACCACAGCCCTGCCTGGCTCCATGGGGACACCACAGCCCTGTCCCCAGGCAAACAGCTCCTCCCTGTCCCTGACAGTGCATCCCGGACAGAGCACACACCAGGAGCACTCCGGTGCAAACTGCTCAAGTTCAAACTCTACAGCGCAGCAGCTCCGGGCAGAGAGCGAAGGGAGCATAACGGGGCTGCTCTAAATCATTTCCAACTGCTCCGACCCTTCAATCCCATGGCACTGACCCAGCCCCTGCGGCTCCCTCCGATCCATCCCAACTCATCCCCTGCAGCTCCCTCCGATCCATCCCAACTCAGCCCCTGCAGCTCCACCGATCCCATCGCACTGACCCAGCCCCTGCATCTCCCTCCGATCCATCCCAACTCATCCCCTGCAGCTCCCTCCGATTCATCCCAACTCAGCCCCTGCAGCTCCCTCCGATCCATCCCAACTCAGCCACCCGCTCAGCGCCCTTGCGCATCTCTTTTTCACCTTTTGTTTGAGTTCCTTTTCCCTGCCGCGGCTGTCCCCGCGTTCCGGGGGCCAGAGGAGCTCCTGTCCCTTACCTGGCGCGGCCCCGGGGCGCTGCGGGCGGTGCGCGGCTCTGCGCTCGCATCTCCTCTAGCACTGATGCAGTCCTGCCGAGCGCCGCATGCCAATGATGCAGCCGCGGGGATGCTAGCCCAGGAGCCCCAGCGATGGGAGGGAGGGAGCCCAGCGCGTCCCACCTGCTTCCCTGCGCTCCCCAGCCCGGCTGCGGAGCGAGAGGAGGCAGCGGAGAGAGCGAGGAGCTGCACAGCGGACAGGGAGAGAGAGGCAATGCTTGTGTAATTTCATCACGGTAATAAAATCCAGCCCAGAGTCTAAGTGTTGCAGTTCTCCAGCAGAGTTCTTCATTACACGAGGGATTTTTTTTCTTCTTTTTTTTCTTTTTTTTTTTTTTGGGTGTGTAATCGCTGACACGCAGGAATGTTTCTAGCTGGAAGCAGAGGGGAATCCCAGCATGACTGAGCATCCTTCATCTCACCACTTCATTTATTATTAGACCATTGCTACATTTGAGACCCCTCTCATCTCCCCGGGCCATGATTCAGACAAAATTCTGGGAAAAGCCTGTTCTGTTTAAAATTCCCTTGTGTTTATAATTTGTGATTTCATTTCCAGGAGAGTAGCGGGAAATATCCAACTGTCCATGCAATTTGGTGCTGGAAAGAGACCATGTGGACACAGCAGCATGGAACACAGTCTGCCCTGGAAATCCATCCCCACGATTCTGTGTTATTAAAATAGATAAGCAGTAACATGAGGAGGTGTCTTACTGAGGGGCAAAGCATGCAGCTCCTCAGAAAACCTTCCCAGTGCACATGGGGGGCATGTCCACACCCAGCAACATCTCTCCATGCAGAGGTGCCCAAATTAGTCCAGATAATGACAGCAATATTTTCACTGACAGATTTTCATTGCTGCTTCTCCTAACCTAAAGCTGAAGAGCAGCATGGCTCCACAGGCTTTTCAGAAACTAAATAGGGGCAGATTTACAGGGCAGCATGAATTCCTTGTGCTTGAGCAGAAGAAGTGGAAGCAAAACAGCAGCCAGCCACACTGCCTCTGTCAGCAGGTGACATCTGGAAAGCCACTTCCCCACTCTGTGCCTCAGTTTCCCTACCTGTAAGCCAGCACTGGCACTACTGGCCCCTCCAGGCTGTATAAGTACTAGAGACTGTCACTCCTTTGCCTGTTTCCAGGGTTCCTCCAGACACATATCCCACCTTTCCTCCCTGGCCTGTATGTTACTGCACCCCCTCAGCCCACCTGATGTGAATCTCCAGCTCAGCTGTGCTTGTACTAATTGACAGCATTCCAAATGGGGCCTGTAAATTCTCTGTTTATCTGATGGCTTGCTGATACAGTTCCTGTGACTGCACTGGTGGCATCACTGCCATAAGGAAAAAGCAGTAGGTGATTAATTCAGACCTTTTTTTTTTACACCCACTCATAAAAATTGGAACTCGAATCTGAGGTTCAGCTTTATTCTCCCTTGCACAGTACATTAGCTTAATTGCATTTTGTGTTTGGTACAGCACACCAATCACTTTGATGTGGGAGCACTTCAGAAGTCAAATTATTACCAGAACTCCTGCACATTACAGGCCAAGTATCAAGGCCTTGGCAAAGCTAAAAAGAGCCAGTCTATCACCATGCCACTGAGCACTGCTTGCTTGCCTGTCACTGCTTCTGTGGGACCTCCAGCTCATTAATAGTTCAAATTCCTCTAATCACAGGAGCTCTGTTTGCAGGTGTCAGATCCATGCCTGGGTGATGCTTAGGAAGGAAAGGGCTGGGGCAGTCCTGGAAAGGGCTTGGGGTGGAAAGGGCTTGGGGCAGTCCCAGCTCCATCCCAGGGGCTGTTGGAGGAAGGCTGCTCTGCCTCATGTCCACTTCCACTTGCAGGAGAGATTGGAAGAGAGGAGAGACATGGCAGGAACACTGGGGGCTTGTTTCTCTTCCAAAGTCTCTACATCTTCCTATTGTTTCCCATGCAGCAGAGATCTAATTCAGGTAAACTCCTATTAAACCTCACTGCAGAATGAGTAGAGAGGGAGGCAGTAAAGCTGGGAGGTGTTCTTTGCTAATGCATTGTGATTATCAGAGTTTCTAATTACCTCTGCACCCTCCTGTGCTCCCTCTGTTAATCACTGCTGCCCGTATCCAGGTACCTCAGCCAGGCTGAGCCATTTTCCCTGGTGCCAGATGGTGCCAGCAGGGACCCCCGTGGGCTGCCTGACATGCAAGGCAGCAGGATGGGGAGGCCTCGGATCTTTCTGTTCATGAGAGCACATTAATGAAATCTGCAGCAATCCGCCTGCCTCGGAGCCGCAAGGAGCAAATGGAAAACAAAGCAGAGCTGCAATGAGTAAGTGCCTGGCATGGAGATGGATAAAATTATATAAGCTCTTATATCCCAGGGAAATAGGGGACTGTGCAAAGGCTGATCATGAAGGTGTATTAACCAACAGGACTACACAGGCAAAGAGAGCTTGATCTAACCCCATAAACTCACTGAGCACAGTGGAAAGCTCACAGATCTACTGTGAAGCAGGGTGGGATGTAAGATCTGGCCAACCCATGTGAATAGAGCAGACCCCACAGTCAAAATCAAGCCATTTTCCTCTTTTATGCCACCTCAGCAGTTTTTCTTTTGCCTCCCTGCATGAAGCAGACACCAGGGACCCTTGTGCTGAGGTGCAGAGCTGGGCAAAGCAGGGTTCCCTCCTTCAGCAGTGCTCAGATGCTGTGCGGAAGGTGTACAAAGAAAACAAGAAGTCAAGTGGTGAAGGAGCAGCCTCTGGGATGGCTCACAGGCTTTGGAGTGAAAGGAAGGTAATTAGAGGGAAAGCAGGACTCTAAAAATACACAAACAATGCATATTTCATGGCTCTGCCAGAGCCAGGCTTACACGCCTCGCACTTACTGTGAGAGGCACTTGGTACCACGGGGTGCTGTGTGACCTGGGGAGGGTCACTCAGAGCTTTCAGGGTGGTTTTAGGGTGGCTCCCTCCACACACAGACACTCACATAGGGGTGCACACACAGCACTCACACACACTGTGTGCCCTGAGCCCTCCTGCACTGTCTGCATGAGGAGCCCCAGCTGATCTGTCCTTGGAGGTGTCCCTGTCCTAGCAGGAGCCAGGAGGGAGCAGCTTTAACGTCTATCAGGGGTTAAACAAGTCTGAGGGATGAGGATTGAGTCTGGCTGGGCAGTGCCACCTCTCCAAGGTGTGCAGTGACAGCAGGCGGGTGGCTGCTGCTCCCCGCTGGTGACAGCTGGCCAGCCACAAACAGCCCTTACCTCCCCTCCCTCCACCACTTCTGCTAATGAAATTTGCTTACAAAATCCAGAATCTGGCCTTAATAGAAGGGAAAATGCAATATTTGATTGCACCTTTGATTATACCTGATAAACAGGATTAGTAATGCAGATAAACACAATGTAAAGAGCTCTACAGGTATTAAGTGTAATTATTGGTGTTGCTGCCTGATTGCTGGCAGGTATAGATAAAATGCATATGGAATCAATCTGGATATCAAAAAAATAGCTGTCTTATCAAAAAAATAGCTGTCTATCCTCTGTGCTGTGGGTTTGCTATGAAGGGATTGTGTTGGCAAGATCCAAAAACAAATTAGGAAGAGAGAGCACGGGGCAAAGGGCCAGAGCCACACCATGCCACATTGCCAGAAAAGGACATTACTGCTGCCTGGTCTGGGGGAAAAGTCAGATAGAAGTGGGGGAAAAAAGGGTTTTACACTGAATACACGGCAATGTGAAATCTGCAGAGGTCAGGGTTTGGCTCTGTGGAAGGTCTCCATCCCCCAGTTGAGATGGGGTGTGTGGATATTCACACACAGCTCCCACTGGCTGGGCCCTGCTGCTCAGGAGCACAGCCCTGGCTGGCTGCTGTCACTCCAGCCCTGCCACCCACCTTGTCACCAATGAGCTGCAGAAGAGGAGAGATCAATCATTCAACGTAGGAGAAATGGGGGGAAACACCTCAATGCGTTTCATATTTTCCTCCAAAATTCTGAGCTTTTCTAATTATGGCTCTGTTTCCACAAAGCATAATAATACTTTTATTCCTTAAATTAGCCTGTCACTTTCTGCTTGAGAGGAGCTCCTGATTATCATGGCAACCCAAAGGGCTGCACAGATCCTGGAAGACCAGGAAATCCCAGCACCAATTGTACTTCTGAATGCTGCCCCCATTGCCTTCTCAGAGAGGTGGTTCAGGATGCAAAACACAACCTGCATTTGTGCCCTCCAAGCCAAAGGGGCTCCTGATCTATCTAAAACCCACATGACACCACTGATGCTGAGATTTCAGGGCAAAAGTGCAGTCACTGTAGTGATATCAACTTACCTGAGCCGGAAAGCTGAGCTGGAGAGGCTGAACCACACCAGAAAAACAAGAAATTAACATCGTGGTAAACACTTTGCTGAGAACTATTTGTGTCATAAAAACTTCAGTTTTCCAAAGAGATTTTGCTCTTAAAAGGTGCCACTGGTGCCTGCTGTGACGGAATCTGATGGGGATGTCATGTCAGCTGCCATCCACCAGCAGCATCGTGGCCCGTGAGTGGTTCAATGTCTCTAATCCAGCAGAAACCATTCTGTAAAACAGTCCTGAGTGAGAAAGCAATGGGATTTTGGCAGGTCTAGGTGTGAGGACAAAGCTAATGAGCACAGCAGGATCCCCAGCACTGGACTAAATATGTTACCTAAGAGCTGCATCCTCCAGGTTCACTCTACACTTTTTTCTTGTCCCCCTTTTCCCCTCTCTTTCTCTAATGGTTCTCTTCTAGGATGAAAATCCCAAGTACAAGCACAGTGTACCATTAGAGAGCAGCTCACATATCTCTTCTCTTCCCCTGTTTTCATCTTTCAAAATGAAGGAATATATTGTCAGGTTAACTCTGACTTTGCAGGGCTCTAATGAGTTAGTCAGAGTTTATTTATGTGGAAAGGATGAATGGCTGCCTACATGTTAATAGCACAATCATCAGCAAACCCCTCAGCATTAATATTTAATGTCCTTTGTTATGTACATGCCTGGCTGTTATTCAGAGAGGGCTGAGTCAGGAGAGCAGAAACTGCTGGGAATTGAATAAGCATTATTTGTGGGATTTCTCTGAGTGGAAAATGGAAAGTAGAAGAGATGTTGTTTTTATGTGTGGCAGCCCAATTGTCAGAAAACTGCATTTCTGGATAGTGCATAATACATGCAAGGAACTGCTGCAATGGAACTCTGTGGCTTTTTGCATTACCTGATTTCTTTAATGTCTAGGTATTAATTGTTAGGTTTATTAACCTTGCACATCCATAGCACAGTCTATCTCCCATCTTTTATCTAGATCTCCTGCAAGTCAGACAACAAAGTAAAATAAAGATGTGAATCCTGCATGATTAGCACTTCTTCTCTTTTATATACACAGACAAATATATTAAGTCTATAAATAATATTAAACAAATATTAATCTTAAATCTGTTCTTCCTCTGCACCCACTGTGATGGAGCTGCCAGTTACAGATGGTTCCATCCTGCTCCCCTATACAGAACAGATATCAGCAGGATTTTTCCAGATAGCAGAGCTATGCCTGTTCTTCAATTTAAATTGCCCATAAATGCTCCACTAGCAAAACCTTTCCATATTTCCATGATTACTCTGTAACTATAGCAAATGGCCTAAGCCTGGTGTACAATACTCATATGATCTGAGTGATTTTTCGGAACACTCTGATAGATGCGGGCATCTAAGGGATGAGAAAATGTGCTATATTGCATTACAGAGAAATTAAATACCAAGCTGTAATTTCAGATGCAAAGGCTCAGGTTTCAGCTTTTTTCTTACTTGTCTGGAAGAGCCTTTATTCTTGAAGTTCTGCTTTCTGTAGAATTTCCTTGAGGGAAGCAGAGGGGCCTCTCCCTCCTTCAATAAAAAGCAGCTTTGTTATTTTCAAACAAAGTCACCTTAGCTGTTCACTGTCTTTGCTGTTCATCCTATGCACAAGGCTGCTGGAAGCTGGATCAGAAGGGACTTTAGTGAGTTTAGTGTGCACAGGACAGAAGGCACCATAGCCAGGCTGCTTTCCAGCAATGCATCTGCAAGAGGGAAAGGGATGGGGAGATGTTTTCATAGAATGCAACTGGAAATCGTGTGGGGAAATAAAGAATTGCTGACGATCCTAGAAACATCTCAGGTATTTGCACCACTGGGTGGTGGTGATGATACCTTGTGGTATCACCAGGCTAGATGAGACTTGGTGTGAAGTCATTGGGCAGAAACCAGGTGTAAAAATGGAGAGAAAGGGGAACATTGCCCTGAGCAGAGGTGAAGAGGAGGAGGAGGAGGAGAAGCTCTGAAAGCGCAGGGAGAGAGAGCGAGGAGCCAGCGGCTGCGAACGGGCGCGCTGCAGTGCGGAGCCGCCTGCGGCAGGGGGCGCCCGCGAGCTGGGCGGAAGGACGGGCGGACGGACGGACAGACGGGCGGACAGACAGATGGACAGATGGACGGAAGGACGGACAGATGGACAGACGGATGGACGGACGGATAGGCAAATGGACGGACGGACGGACGGATGGATGGATGGACGGACAGAAGGACGGACGGACGGACGGACAGATGGATGGACGGACAGAAGGACGGATGGACAGACGGACACACAGATGGATAGACGGACGGACGGACAGATGGATGGACGGACAGAAGGACGGATGGACAGACGGATGGGCGGATGGATGGATGGATGGATGGATGGATGGATGGATGGATGGATGGATGGATGGATGGATGGATGGACAGGCGGACGGATAGCCTCTGCTGTGGCCAGGGCACCCAGAACTCCACACAGACCCCGGGAAATTCGGCAGCCTCCTAATACTACCAGAAAAAAGTTAAAAACAGTGAAGAGAGTAAATGAAGTAAAAAAAAAATCTACAGAGCATTTGGTGTAAAGAGGTGAGATGGCAGCTGGCTGATGTGCTGGCAGCATCACACCACTGAGGCCAACAGAGAGGCACAAGTGGTTATTTTTTATTCTAGTAGTCATTTTATCCTGTTGTTATTTCAGTAGTTCTGTCCCAGCACCCAGGTGTCACAGTCCCCTGGGCTCACCCCTGAGGAGCTGCATTTGCCTTCACAGAGCTGCCTGGAGATCATCTGCAAGTGTGGGCCAGCAGATGAGCTACTTTGAAGAAGAAAACGGAGATTTGCTTTCCTACTTTCCGCCTGTTTTGGTATAAATCCATGCTCTATAATGCCGATGTTACATACAAACAAATATAATGATGATACATCTGTACACGTCTGCATTCCTGTTACCTGCAGGTTCTTCAGGAAGTCACAGATTTGCTGCGTTTGCTGATCTCCAAAGCCTCACAATTTACTGACCTTTTCCCAGTTCATGTTTTCCTTCTCCTCAGGATCCAGCTTAATGCCCGTTGCACATGCATGTGTGCCTCCTAACAGGAATTTCCCTAGAAGGGATTAGATGGAGCCCCTTTCATACATCCCCCAGGGTAAAACAACATGGAAATCCTCAAGCTTTTGTCTTTGCAAACTGTGAAATGGCTCTTTATTGGATTTCATGGAGAAAACACACACTTTGGGAGTTGCATGACTTGTGTTTGTGTCCTCTGCAGCTACATGCACAACCACAGTGTCAGAGGGTCTCACCAGGCTGTGTGACATGTCAGCATGTGACCTCAAACACCCCTGTCAAGAAACACAGGGTCAGCTATCCTCAGCAGGGATGGGCACACAGCCTTGCTTGATGCTAATAAAGATGCTTTTGTGTTGTCCAGCTGGAAGCAGGAGTGACTGGATGACCCACGAGAAAACTGGCTCTCATGTGATTCCCAGATTGTTTGTTTCATATCCCATAATCTGAAATCACATTGGAGACAAGGCCCAGTCCGCTCTGAGCTCCTGGGGCATCCAGTGGCTCGCTGCTCCTGGCCCAAGCTCACATAGATGGCTTCTCTAAACACAGCTGTGCAGCACTACTATAGAACAACAGCCAAGATCTGTGTTCAGTGGAAAACACAGAGCTGGAATTGTTCAGCAACATGCAGAAACCTAAACCGAGTAGCTAAGAGAGGCTTGAGTACCAGCTGAGTGCCAGGACACTGCAGATTGAATTTCTGGCCTTCTTTTGAGCTTCAAGCAATCCAGTGCATGAATGATTAGAGCTGCAGAGCAGAGCAGGGACGCAGAGATGGGTGACACTGTCTGTCCACCACGGGCAGTGCCCAGTGCTCCCGCTGCTGCTCCATGTGCACAGTGTGAGAAGACAGACATGCAGCAAATGTAAACTCAACTTCTTTTCTCTTTTCACTCCCTCTGCAAGCATCTTAGCACCAGTTACTTTCCTGGGACTGCTGGCTCCCTGGATCTGCTCCTCTTTCTGAAGCAGCTGCCTTCTAAGAGCTGAAACTCTTTGGTGCCACACAGCCCCAGCCCTCACCAGAAGGAAGCATCTCACCCTCATCTCTATCAGGGATGAGGTGCCAGCCAGTCAGCAGCCTCATTAGTCTGTGTCCAGCCTTGTCCCTGCTTTGTTTGCTTCTTCTCATGACAACAGACAAGCTTCAGAGGTTTTTCACCCACTCATTTTACCTGATAACAGCCTTAAACCAGCATCTGTTTGCCTGCAGGCACAACTTCTCGCTGCTAGTTGGGACCTATTTCTCAGGAATTGTTGCTAAATGATATCACTTTGGAATGAGCTCCCAACAAGCTGTGTCTGTGCTACCTAAACTCCAAAACTCCTGAAACTTGCTGGTGTCTGAAGGGTACAATAACCAGAGATGTCAAACACATGGGATTCATCCCTCATTTTGCTCAAATGGCACTAGGAAAAATGGCTCTTTCTTGTTTGAAAAAGCCTCTTCCTGGGGGCACAGAATGCAGGTGCAGGGGTTTGCTCTCTGCTCACCCAGCTATCCCTGAGCCTGCCTTTTCCCTGCCCATGGGAAGCTCCTGTTCTGCTCCCTGCTGTGGCTGGGAGTGCTCCTGCACCATGGTACATGCCTGGCACTGCTGGGCTGTGAGCTGAAAGAACAGCAAAATGACAACCAAAGTCAGCAGATGAGCATTTTCTGGCTCATCCCAGCCAGCAGTGATATTTGGGGTGCTCTCTCAGTGCTGCTGCACATTGCTCACCCTGCCCTGCTGCTCTGCTGTGCTGGCACTGAGAGGGGATGCACAATGGGGACTTGCACTCAGCTCCTTCCTCAGCTTTCAGGTCTTCAGTGGCATTTGACTAAGAAATGTGGCTGCTTCAAAACCTGGTTCAAGCACAGGGAGCCCTGTGACTTCCAGTTTGGGCTTGGTTCTTGCAGAGCCTTTTTAGATTTCAGCTTCTCTGGCTGGTGGTCAGATGTTAAAAGGGACAAAAGCGCAGCTAAAACACAAAAGTGGCAAAAAGAGCACAGTGAATAACAGGGTTAAAGGGGGGCTGGGTCAGGGCTGTAGCTTGGTCACCACCCAGACAGGGCTGAGCTGCAGGTGTGGAGCTGCCTGTCCCTGTCAGGGGGGATGCTTGCTCACAGAAATGTGACATGGATGCTGCCAGGGGACCTCAACCTGCCTGGGGGGATTGCAGGCTGTAGTAGGAGAAACATCAAGTGTGATTGTTTTGAGATAGTGTAATTTTTTAAAATTGTGGGACAAGTTGGACACCACAGACACTCTGAACAGCACTGAGAGTGTCCAAGGCCAGGTTGGATGGAGCTTTGAGCAACCTGATCAGCCTCATCTAGTGAAAGATGTCCCTGCCCATGGTGGGGGGTTGGACTAAGATGATCTTTGGGGTCCCTTCCAGCCCAAGCCATTCTATCATTCTGTGATCTGTGCTGAGTCTGGATGTAGTTCAGCCCAGCTACAAAGCACTGAGGGTCCCAGCTCTGGTCACAGCTGCCTATCTCCAATTTTCAGCACAACACTGGATCACTAACTCTTGGTTGCACTGGCAAGCTGTCATCCCCTCACACTGGTGTTATTGTAAAGGAGTGATCAATACCATTTTTAAACACTCCTCTGACATGTTTTGGACCTGACCATGTTGGGTGTGGGACCAAAGACAAACACAGCCACACTCAGACACACACTCCAATGTGCAGACACCCTCCACAACCTCATGTTTCTTGCTGGCTGATGAACAAGGGACCAAATGATCTGAGGGAATGTAACTTAGCACCAGGACCCAGCGCAGCACAAAATCCCACTTGGTGCCAAGGACTTGTGATTTATGCCTTTGTTTCTGCAACAACAGACAGAGGCATAATTTTTTTTTTTAAAAAAAAGGAGCTTTGCTGGATTTTCCATCCCCTGCCGAGACACAAAGCCGAATGGCAGCCAGTATTCCCAGCAACACCCACGGTTAAGCACCAGTGCTGCTGCCAACTCCTGCAATCTTATCACAAGCACCACAGAGTTTGCTTTCCTTTCTTAAAGCCCCAACTCCTGGAGTCATGGGATTAAGCAGGCAACTCAGCTTTTGAATTTAATAGCAGCTTTTATCCCTCACTGTTAAGAAGAAAAGCTTTTGACTGGGACAGGTTCAAACCTACAGAAACAATAAATAAGCGTATCTGCTTAAAATCTGGTATTTTTTAAAGCAAATTTTATTTGGAGAGAGAGTTTGAAACATTTTGGAGGGCAGAACTTGTCAGCAGCTAAAGGAGGCCCTTAAAGAGCTGAAAAAATTGGTCTCAGCTGAGAAGATGCTGCAGGGGGAAAGTAGAATTGGGTTTTCATTTCTTCATCCTGTCAGAAAGATCAGCAAAGGGAGAACATGTGGGTTCAGTAGCTAAGGCAAAGCACATTTTCTGTAAAGAAGCCAACATTAAATTTCAAAATGTTAAGACTGAGCCTCCCTAGAAAGGGAATTAAGCCCAATAGATAAGCTTTTGTCCCAAGGTGAGAGTGGTGGATGGTTTTGATATATCAGTGCTCTAGAAGAAGGAGAGAGGGATCAGCATCTTCCCTTTTGCAGCACTTGCTCCATGTGTTTCAGTTCTACTAAACTGTCTGAGGGATGGACAGATGTCCTCAGTGCTTGCAGCCCCCAGACCCACATGGGGGATCTGCTCTGGCTCTTCTGCTTCTATTGCAACACATTTGGATCTGGAGCTGCATCAAATTTTGTCCTATCAAATGCCAAAAGCAACTTCAGTGTGAAGCAACTAGTTAAGATCAATAATTACTCAAATGCCCTCAGAATGGGGCCATCCACTCTTTTGCTGCAATTCTTAATAATTTTAAGTTGAAAAAGCTTGTATGATCCTTGAACACATCTATAGCTTTAAGTGTAAAGTGGGATGCTTTAATAGACCACAGTGAAAATTGTCCCCATAAATGATGAGAAATGTTTAAATCAATAAAACATTTGTTTAGATGTCCATATGGAGAAAAGATACAGTCTGTTGCTCTTCATATTGGATTGATCCCACTGTGTTAAATTACAGCTGGCTACAGCCTTTCATCCTTTACTGCACAGCTTGACAAGCATGTAAAATATTCACACTGAGCGCAAAAATTTTGAGTGTCTGATCTCTGCATTGTCCTTGTCACTTCCTCCCAGCCAGGGCCAAATTAAAGGCTGTTTAATACAGGGGGAGGCTTTGCTGCAGCTCTCCCACAAGCCTTCAGCCACGTTAGCCAATATCCTCCCAGCTGGCCTGTGGGACAGAGCTGGGCAGCAGAGGCAGGCAGCCTTCCACACGGGATGGCCTGTCTGCCACAGCCCTTGCATTTGGGCTTTATCAGCAGCTCTGGGCTCTTGATCATAATTACATAAATGCAACAGAAACCTGGGCTTAAGAGTAGCTGCTGTCTGAAGGTGCCTGGTCTGTGCTTCTGACAGGGTGACAGCAGTGACAGTGGATGGTGGCAGGAGCAGCCAAGGCACTAAAGGGGGTCTAGGAGCTCTGGGTGCTGTTTCCACCCAACCTGGGTGATGCAGCTGGGATTTGCCTGCCTGTACCTCTCCTCAATGTGCAGGGTGCTCCCTGTGAGGACCACAGAAAGAGGCCAGGAAGGTCAGTCAGTGATAGCAGCTTTTAAAGCCATCTGAAATTTAGTAGCCAAAGGACCTGGGAATCAGAGGGATAATTCTGGGTACAAATGGATGTTGAAATTGAAGATGTGTGTGTGAAAGCACTTCCCTGCACATCCCATTGCCAGGGTCCTGCCAGCCCCATCCATCAGTGGTGGAAGGAGGACAGTCCTTGATCTCCACTCCACTCGAGCCTCTCTCCTACCAACGATGGGCTGGGGGAGCAATAAGGAAGAAGCAGGGCTGGCACCCTAATCCCTGCCTTGAGGCACAGTGCTGATCCTGGCCGGCCTGGCAAGGCTCAGAGGAGAGCTCAGCCTGGGCTCAGACACAGAAAACTGTACAGCCACAGCTTGGGCTGTGCAGCCCCAAAAGGCAGCACATCACAGGTTCTAATCAGGTACTTGGACCAAGTTTCACCAAACCCCTTCTCAGTCCAATTTTGGGATCCTGAAGAGTGCTATTGTGCATCCTGCAAACTCCACTCTTTTCAGAGTCTTGATTTTCCCTTGGGAAATGAGGATCTGTGCCCTGCTCACTGCTGAGGCATCCCTCTTAGAGCAGGGAGAGAAGCAGGAAAAGGCAGCACAGCTGATGTCCTGACTGGAACCAGCAGAGGCCACTGCTGTAAGCTCAAAAATAACCCCAGGCTGAGAGATCTCTGATGTGGCCTTCACTCCCAGGCATGCTTCTCACTCCAGAGTGTGTTTTTCCCCTCTCTGTGGTGTCATGTCTTGGCTCCAGGATCCCCAGGCGTGTTGCAAAGCTCTGGGTCAGAGCCATGCTTTCTGCTCTCTGCAAAGGGCTGATGTCAGTGTCTGCATCCCTCCATTCCTTGCCCCAAAACTCACCATCGTCACCAGACAGACCATCAGAAACCACTGCTAGTGGCTCCCCAAGGAGCCACTGCATGCCAAACCTGATATCTTTAAGGCAGTGTGATAGAAACACTTAGAAAGACTTTTTTTTTTTTTTTTTTTTTTTAATAAGAAAGAAAGCAAAATGAAATCTAGAGCCTCTCAGACATGGTAACCTCAAAACCATGGCCACTTTCCACCAGGGCAAGGTCTGCTCTCCTTCCTGAGTACCTGGCACCTGCCCTTCCAGCTGGGATGATATTGCTCTGGGCTGACCCTTGTCAAAGCTTTAAACCTTCCTTCCATGTGTTTACTCTAGGTGATATACAAATAATACAAATTGGGTTGAGCAATAAAATCCATAAAAGTACTGCTGCCTTTCTGCAGTTCCACAGCTCAGGTCTGTTTGTACATACCCAGTGATGATGGAGCAATATGTGAGGTGCCTTTGATGCTTGAAATGACTTGGATCTGGGAAAAGAAAGCTGAGCTGTGCCTTTAGTGAAATGAACAGAGAGGTGACTATAAATGCCAGTAACTACTCTTAAACAAGGCAGCAATGTGGAAAAATAAGTAGGGCACCATCAGTAAAGTCAACAGTTCTTTCTAAAATAGCTTAATTTCTTTAAAGAACTTTCAATAAATTTTAGAATGGTTTAAGAAGTAGGGTTTTTTTTTTTTTTACGACACAGAGGGCCTTTTTCATTAGAGGATGAAAGAGAGTGTTAATTCTTCAGAAATCTGGCAATTTTTCAATGTGTGCCTTTCAGATTTATGAAGACAAACTTGCTCCTTGTGCCTGTGCTTTATCATATCGTTACTCCCAGTACCAGGGGGAACAGTGTGCTCTCTCATAGTGTACTTGGGCGGAAATGTTGTGCCCCAGACTGTCTTGGTCATAACGAAATGTGGCTGAGCACATTCAGCTTTGTTCCAGCTGATGTTACACCTCTTTCTGCTCTCCAAGTGGAAATGTAGTCATCATAGGGTGTGTATGTGTGGGGGAGATGCCTTCCCAAGGGGCCCTTTGGGATGCAGACATGGAATTAGCAGTGTTGCCTAACAAAGGAGCTGTTAGATGTGGGTGTAGATTCAGCCCAGCCTGCAGTAGTCTCAGTTTTGTGACCAAACTTGTAGGACACAAAGCCACAACCTAAATGAGGATAAGGTTTATGACTTTCTGGCAATTTACCAGTCTGTTCAGTAATTCTGGCCTCTTTGATTAGCTCTTCCAACATTTCTGAATGCAAGTATCAATTAACTGCTGTTAATATAGACGGGTCACTGTTCATTTCCCATCTATGACTCTGCACAGTCTCATTCCCAGTTTGACAACAGAAAGTGTGACTTCACAACCTGCTGCCAAGGTGCTGCCAAGCACAGAAGCTAACCATCCTCAATTATCACTTTCCCTTCCATCCCTAAATAGAAAGGACATGTGCAGCAGCACAGGCATTATCTGCTCAATTGTTTTGTGTAAGCAGCTCATTTCTGGAAGAGATCTCTAGCTCGTTTATCCCCAGCATGCTGTGTTGTAAATAAGTCCAAATTTTCAGTCCCCTGCCACAGGAAATTAGGTCCAGAGAGAACTATCAACACTTTTCTCCTTGTGAATATTTGTGTATTTGCAGTCTCTGCTTTTCCAGTTTGAATCAAGAAGTGGTGTGGGTGTATTGGGTGAAAAAATTAACATTAATCAATGATGCTACACTCTCTGTGCTGTGCCTGAAATGCTCAGACAACCTTAAAATGCTACTTCTAACCCATAAAATGGAACTGGATCTGGCTTTTGCTTCTGTTCCATCAAAGCACCAGAGGTGATAATCCTTCTGCCTCTGCACACTCAACCAGAGTTTATTGTGAGGACCCCTCTGACCTGCACTGCTAAAAGATGGCACAAATGTGGGGTGGAAGCTTGGTTTAGAGAATCTTCTAGGGCAAGTGGCAAGGAGAGACAATGGCTGGTTGGACAGGAGTCCGGGGGTCAAGAAGTAATTGATGGGAAAAGTGCAGAAGATGTTGGGATCCTTATGACAGCAGCAGGAGAAAAAAGCAACAGCAACAAGATCTGCTCTAAAAGCTTTAGGAATTAGTGCTTCAGGAGGCAGCAAACCCCTGGGGACTAATAACACTTCTTTTTTAATTCCTTGCACTTGTTTCAACCATTGAGTTAAGCAGCTGATGCAGAGTTAGAGTGGAAATTGCCCAGGGAAGGCATGTGGTGTGCACGTGTGTGGAGGTAATGGCCTTATCGTGACTGGCCCTGGGGGGCTGAGAGCCAAACAAGAGCCCAGTAATGGCTGCAAAGGAAACAAAGTGCTGTCCTCCATCCAGTGAGTGCGGGTCACACACAAATGGCTGTCAGAGAAAAGGGTTTCAGGCAGGAGAGTCAGACACAGCTCTGCAAGGTGTTAGATGGCAGAAATCTCCAAGGGGAAAAGAGAACGGAATCTTCATTGCTTGAGATAGCTCAAGTCCAACTGATAAAACACTAAAAATAAATGCTAGGGAACTAACTCAAGTAGAAGAGGTAGTGTGAGGGTGTGGGAAAGCCTGATATGTGATCTAATGGATGTCAACTTCTGTGATCCTACAAAGCCATAGTAATGAGACACATCATGTGCCTCTCCCTGTCAAACACAACCAGCTCCCTTCCCCACTCAGCCTCTCAGCACACTCTCCATCTGCCATACTGCACAAACCATACTTACAATAAACCACCAATAAAACAACCAACACCCTTTCTAGATAAGGGAAGGTGACTACCTACATCTTCATTTTCACTTTTATAATAACCAATCCAGTGCTCTGTTCCAATGCACAGAAAAGCATTATGCACAAAGAATGAAACCCTCCATTAAGCTTCTGCCTCTCCTTCTCTCGTCTAGACTCCTGATAAATTATATCAGGGTGAGTAGTTAATGTTTGCTGCTGGTAGAAAACCCCTCAGGGGCCTGCAGAGCATTGAGTTTCCAGGCTCTTGCTGCCAGTGCTAGAAGAGATGGGTGCTGAGAGCAGCATGCTCAGCTCTGAGGAGCAGGAATACCACAGGTTATTCTCCAGATGAATATTCTCCATACTGACTGATGTCAGTAGCTGAGAGGATGCAATGGCTGCAGATGAGAAGAGATCACCTCGATTCAGCTGAAAGCAAGGAGGGATGGGAAAAACTGGCACCCTGCAAAGATGTAGATATCAGCTAAGGCCCTGATATTTTAAAGCAATTGTTCTTCCATCATTAGCTGTCAAGTCTTGCACAATTAAACTGTGAGAATAAACATATTTAAACAAACATTGGCAGAAGTAATTATCAGATGGTGTATACAGTCACAGTTAATGAGCAGGCAAATTCTGCCTATGAATTCTTAGCTTTAAAACTGTTTTAAAGCTACAGAATTTTTTTCCAAATAGCCTCATATATGCACAGCAAGATGTCTTCTTACACAACTGTAAACTTCTGACCCCAGGCTATTTTCTTTGCCCAGTGGTTTCAGCATAAGCTGCAATATTTGCTTTATTCTTCTGCCCACTACATCAGCTGAAAGAGTAAGTCAGTTCCTTTTTTTTATTTTAGAGATGCTCGGAAAAGGAACCGAATGTGATTACAGGAGTAACCTGATGGAGCCTTACATTGGCACAGAGGGATGAACCTCCTGTTTCATTTTCGAAATGAGACACTTTGTGTGGCAGGAGTGTCTGTGGTTTTAGTAATTACACAGTCGTAAAGGAATTGCAAATAGTTTTATTGATATTTGGATTAGTGGGTAAATCAGATTAATGGTAAAGGGAGAGGTCTGTTTGTCTATGTTCATATAGGCTTTCAACAATTCTTCACAAGCCAATCAAATAAACTGTTCCCAATTTAAAAAATAGTTTAATTTCACTATCTTCAATGAGAAACAGTCACTTTAATACCACTCCTAGACACTTAATGCTTTGCAGGACAAAGTTTGCCATGGGCACCTTTATTCCCAACTTGGTGCAATAAATAGAGGCTATTTTCAGGGATGTTAATTTGATTCTCTGCCCATGTAACACTAATCCCTCAGATGTGGTTTGGAGTTGAATATATACATGCACCAATGCTTTGGCTTGTGACAAACATGAGAAAATGGATGCCAACATTTGAAAACTTAGTGCAAAAGAGAGTCAAAATCAAAGCAAAGGATTTCGAAGGACATAGTTATGGACGAGGACCAAATCTTATGTCTATCTGTGTAGCATCAAAGGGTAGTTTTTTATATTTAAGACCTTAATTATGTGAGGCATTTAATCTCCTGTTTTGTTGAGTGATCTTGCTTGATGAGGTGCCTCTCAACTTTCTGATCTGTTACTGTAAGCACACAAGTGACTTTCTGCTAACCCAGGCAGGCAGTGGGAGGAGGGAGAAGTTAACATAAAGGGAAAAACAGCTTTTGCTGAAGTTCTCAAATGTCATGGCCATTTAATCGGTCACAAATTAATTCTACGGGCTTGCAGGTTACCTAAGGCAGCCACAGCCCACCCTGCTACCCAGGGCAGGTATGCCATGGTACACTGCTTCAACTTCACTCAGCAAACTCAGATATGTCTGAGGATGGCTTAACTGCTCTGTGTTGACAAAAAAAATTATAAAATAGTTGTGAAGACAAAGACCTCATTAGCTGAAGTTGTCTGCTGACTGTAATGACATCCTGGACACCTGTCAATGAAGAGCTGCAGGGATGGAGGAGGCTGTTTGATCCTAATCTCTTATTTGCCAGTCTGGATCAGCTCTGTCTCTGTTTGATCTATCAGAGGTTTAAATGACCAGTGCAGTGGCCTGTTCTGCAGACTGCAAGGCTGGAGATAAGTCTGCAGAAATACCCAGCTGACCTTGGAATGAGCTGTGCTTGGATTTGCTTACAGGTGGTGATCAAAAATACCGTGTGACGGCTGCTTGGTGGGAAAGAGATCCCTTCCACACAAAAGCACATCAGTGCTGCAAAACACAGCTTGCTCAGCCTGGCATGCCAAAGATGCCATACCCCATGCTTGACATGGGCTTCTCAGCTCCTGAGAAATAACTGAGAGACAATCTAGTGTTACAGAGTGAGGGGAGACCCTGACAGGCCAGAATGCCAGCCCTGCAGTGTGTCCATCTCACAGCATGTCCCACAAATAGCCAGCCAAGCCCATGCTGTCTCAGCATCCAGAGCCATTGCAACTGGAGGCAGAGAGGGGAATGGAGAAATGATCTTTTTATGCTGGCTCTCCTGGCCTGGGGAATTTGGAGAGATGAGTATCTGTGAGCTTGGTTTCTCCTTGAAAACCTCCTTTGGCACTAAGGACTACCATCCTACAAAAGCCATGTGCATATTCAGAATTAACTCTTCAGAGCTTGCTATGCTGAACCATATTCCATCACTACACACATGCACAACCTCCAGTGAATGTCCAAAATCTCTTTTGTCCTTCCTGGCACTAGGATTTGTGCCAGCAAACTATTGATTTCCTAGAACCCACACAGCATTTTTACACAGCACATGACAAAGCAGCTTCCTTTTCCCCTCTTGAGAGCTGAGATTTTTTTGAACCTACTGCTACAAGAGATCTGCACTTGTAGACAGGCCAACTGTGCTGCTGAACAGAGATGCTCAATGTCCTTTTGTGCTTTTCTGTGACTTGGAAATGTGTTAAGCTGAAGAAAACCATGGTGCATTTTTGCTGACCCTCGTGCACATCAGCAGTTCTGGTGCAGAAGTACAGGAACCATCTGGTGGGTGCATGTCAGCTTGCAGAGCTGGGCTGACTGGCAATGGCTACAGAACTTGTGTGTGAGAAAATGAGGCTTCATGAGACGAGCTGAGGAACTTTCTGGCAGTCTAACACTGGAAATCTCTATAAAAGGAGTCTATTTTGTTTTCAAGACATGAAGCCAACCACAACAGTCTGCTACAGGTACATGTTGTAACACACAGGTGTTGGCAAAACAGTTGGTGGGCGGCTGATGATGGAAATTCAGAGCAGTTCTTAAAGCAGTTCATGTTCAACCCATAGGTTTTGTTCATGTGCCTGAAGTGGATGGTCTGTGATGGCAGTTTCCACCCGGCACTTGAATCTCTGTGAATCACACACCATCCCTCTTTGCCTTCCTGAGAAGCACAAGTACCTCTCTTGGCACTTATTTTTCATTTGGGAGATTTGTAAAGATCCATAGGAAAAGTTTGGGCAGGTATTTCAGGATATGAATGGGAGAAAGTGCTTGCATGTTTGGATAAGCTGGAAATATTTGCCATCAGCCATGGCTCCCAGCAGCTGGAGGACTCTCCTCTCACATTCTGTAGTTTGGGAGGTCTCATCCAGTCCATATACAGCTGCAGAGAAAATCTGAATAGTACCAGTCAGGGATGGAGCACTCGGGTCCTAGACAGAGAAAAAGATACTGTTGCACATCCACACTGTACATTCAATTTCATCCTGTTTCACCCTTCATTATATTTACAAGACTCAAGCAAATATTGTCAAGTGACCTAGATATTGACAGTTTCTCTTGCTGCCTCACACAAATAAACAAATACACCCATCAGCTCTGGCATGCATTCAAGAGAAGCCAGAGGTGCCCCATGCATTCACATCCTGGCCACACATGGTGGTGGCAATAAATAATTGTTTGCAAATGCATGTGTTGCTTTCTTGATTAGTTGCTTTAGTGTGAGATCTGCTGTATTGATTAATTTTAATCTACTTCGTATGTTATTTAGATCTGAAATTGAGTAGAGTGTAGGGAATGAGGAAACTGGTCTAATTTTTTGGGAGTCTACTGCATTTGATTAATTTTATAGCCTGTGTTGATAAAAGCTTTTATCATAGTCTGCTACCAACTTAACTCTCTGTGTTTGTAATTTTTCACTCCTGGGGTCCCACATAATTCAGTTTCATAAACTGATTTGATGGATGTTTTCTGACACTTCAATAAAACCTTTTGGCACAGATTTGCCTATCCCTTGCTCTGCAAGTACCTGCACAATGCTTGCTGAAGGCAGAAATAGAACTGTATTAAATTAAAAGGTGGATTGAAAAGAACAGGATGGCCAGAGCAGATGGTTGTAAGCAGTGTGCTTTGACAAAGCAAGAAGTATGAAGCCCAAGTGAAAGAGAAAACTGTCCCAGGAGGATTAAAGACAGTTTTTGCAGACTACAAGTCCCCTTTCATCCCTCCCTCTGCTCTATCTACCATCCATTTTTACATTTTAACTGGGATATCTATCTAGTACACAGGAATGGGTTAACTTCTCCTGAAGGCAGCTTTCAGCCACAGTCCACAATTTTGCAGCAAAGATTGTACCTCTTACAGGAGTTTAGAGATTACAATGAGTAGAGTTTCAAGAAGGAAAATGATACTAAAATCTCTTCAGGTGTAGCTGCTGTTATTCTCAGCTACCAGGCACTGGCTTCAAACAAGCAGGGACACAAAGAAAACACCACACACTAATGCTCAGTATCTCAGTTTTGTAGCTGCTTGGATATGATGAAAACAAATCTCTAATAGCTGCTGCTTCCATCATTGCACTGCACTCTGTTTTCTATTCACTTGCAAGGACAGCTCATTTCCAGCAAACAGGAACAATGTGCTCATATTGCTAATTCATGCCACTACACACAAATGTCCAGATTATGTTGTGCAGAACCAAATTCCAGTCTCATTCATGAGTGCAACTCGCACTTCAATCCAGTTCCCTGGCAGGAAGCAGGCAGCCCTGCAGCAAAGCTTGTGACAAAATATAACCTGAAAGAGGCAATGAAAGAACATCTGATATATTTTATTATGTTTTCATAAGGTTTGAAAAGCAGACCTGGACATATAGCAGAGGATGGAACCCAGGGGAGCAAGTGTCAGAGATGATTTGGAGACAAATGATTTGTCAGGAGGTTGGCATCCACAGAGCGCTGCACAAATTTCCCTTAATCCACTGCCTCCCAGCTTTGGTTTGTGGTGATATGTGTTTGCAGACAGGATATTTTGATATGGAGAATTTGGGGGTGGATAATTTAAAGACTAAAGTAAAGTGCAGACTAATCTTGGGGAAATGCAAGGTAAAAAGATGTGTTAGCTGCTGATGAGAGCAGGGGCTGGGCATCTGCAGTGGCCAATACAGCCTTTTTGTGGCACTTGCTCAGTGGTCTCTGCTCCCAGGGCATCTGCAGCCCACCCACAAGCCAGGGGGACATGAGATCAAATCTAAACTGAGATCCTGTCCAATCCCTTGGCAGTCTGGGGAGCTGCCTACCCATCCCACAGTGCTGCCTACCTTTGCTAATTCCCCCCCTGAGTTACCACCAGCCCCTGGCACTCCAGGGATATGTGGGAGGCTGGAGAAGCCCACTTTGTCAAGGAGTATTTCTCTTAGGGAAAATTACACCACCTCTGCCTGTGTTTTGATTCACCTTCTGTGACTGCATGGGCCAGAATATCTTCCATGAATGGGGCCAACCAGCTGACCCTCCTGCTTTGGTGCTAAGCTGCTGCACTGTCTTCTCTCAGTATTTTCCATGCTAATTTCCTCAGGTGCGACGAGGCAGGCTGGGCTGGGCCAGTCATTGTTTGGTTGAGCCCTGTAGGGGACAGTTTTGTCAAGACGTGGCCTTTCACTAGATGGTGCTCTTTGCTGAGCCATCGCTGTGTCTGACCCCTCTTCTTGGAGCTGGGAACTTCCAAGTGATCTGCCCCATAAGCCCTCCTTGTACAGATGGCAAAGGAAGATATTTTTCCAGAGTCCCTGCTCTCATGTGCCTTATTTTATTGGAGCCATATTAAAAAAAAAAAAAAACCAAAAAAACAACCTACTGCTTTATATCTGATTGTTAAGGGTGTACAATGCCGGTACATTCCAGTCTCCAAAATGACCAAAATGCACAAGCATTGGGACCATTTTTATTGTTTCAGTTGCTTTCAGCTGAATCAACAGTGCATGTTTTGGAAGCCAATGCCAAGTTCACGTGCAGGGTTTTCAGGAGATAATCTTCTGCACCATATACAGTGTTGGTTTTTCTGTTCTACTTAGAACATGATGCACGGGAATTACCTGCAGCCTTCGCCCAGTGCAGCAAAATCTCTGGAAAGTGTTGTGAAGTGCTTTTGGGCTGGTTCTCATGAAGTGACACATGTTAAGCTCAGTGCTGATACTGTCTTTGTGCACATCATCATCCAGCCACTGCCAGGGCAAGCGGGACACTGTAGAAAAAGCCAAGTGGAAATGCTGGGCCACCACATGTATACATTTCCAAGGAGCTTCCAACAAAAACAGTAACTGAAGGCAAATCACCACCACAAGAGACCAGGCATCTCCACTGTGCAGGGCCTCATCCAGCCCAGCCGCACACGGACCACAGACCACATGAGCTCATTTGCTAATGGTGGGGTGCCCTTTCCACTGCTTTTCCGGGGAAAGGCGTGGGAACGGTACGGGAGATGTTCCTCCATCAAACCTACGCAACCATAGAACCAGGAAAGAGGGTGAGGAGGAGGATGAGGCTGTGGACTGCGCTGGTGGGACTCAAGTGGAGCTGCTGGGTTTGTGACAGGTACAGATGTGCAGCAGATTCTGGTCACAGAACAGGAGAGGCTTTAGCTGCTGGAAGTGGGGATGCCAGAACTCCAACACCCACCAGAACAGGCTCTACAGACAAAGCTCAGCGCGTGGAAAGTCAAGATCCTAAAATCCCGTAGTGCTTTGGTTGGAAGGAATCTCCAACATCACCCAGCTCCAACCTCCCCGCCATGGGCAGGGACACCTCCCACTAGCGCAGGTTGTTCAAAGCTCCATCCAGCCTGGCCTTGAACTCTTCCAGGCATGAAGCAATCCCCATGCGCCCCTTCGATAAAAACAACCCCGCAGCCTGAGCAGCTCTTCCACACCCGCACCACCACGTTCCACACACGCCGCCGCCTCTCCCCTAGCAGCCGAGCTACCGGCAAGGGGCGCAGGCGAGGGAGAAGCCCCCGGGGCAGGCAGCGGGGCTTTCCCCAGCGCTGCTCACGGCCGGATCTCAGCCCCAGCGAATGCCGCCGGCCCCGCACGGCCCGGCCTCGCACTGCCCGGCCCAGGGCGGCCCCATCCGGCCCCGCTCAGCCCCGCACGGCCCGGCCCCGCTCGGCCCCACCGAGGCGGCGCATGCGGGGAGGCCGGGCCGGGTGCGGCGGCGGCGGCTCAGGTTGCGAGGCGGCAGCCCCCGGCCCTCCTCCTCTCCTTCCTGCCCGCCTCCCCGGGCGGAGAGCACCGGCCCGGCCGCCTCCTCCGCCCCCTCCCCGTCCCCGTCCCTCTCCCTTCCCTCCCGGCCCCGCTGCCAGGGGCGAAGCCGCCCGCCGGGCCCCGCGGTGAGTTTGCCCCGCCGGAGTTGGGCGAAGGGGTGGGGGAAAGTTTGGGGAGGCCGCCGGCGGGGGCGGAGGGGTGGGCGCTCCCCGGGGTCGGGGGTGTGCGGGAGCCCCCCGCCCCTTCCCGCTCGCTCGCACGCTTCCCCCGCCCTTCCTCGTCCTCGGGGGGGTTTTTCTCCGCGCAACTTCGCGTGGAGCCGCTCCGGGCGGCTCCTCTCCTCCGCGTGGCTTTATTCCTTTTCATTTCAGGGCTCTCGGTAGTTTCTCATTTATTTGGAGCGTCTTCTCGCGCGGCTGCTCCCCGCCGCTATTGTCTGCGGGCCGGGGCCGGGGCCGGGCGCGGTTCCCCCGCAGCCGGGCGGGGGTGGCGGCCCCGCTGTGCCCGGGGGTGTGCCGGGGACACGCACCCGCCTGGCCCCCAGCCTCCCTCCACGCTGGAATACTGATATCCTGCTCGGAACCCCCCCTCAGGCTCACAGACACAACTTTGTATCGCAGTTTATTGCACGGAAAGTCACCGCGGATTCTTATCAAGAGCCCCCCGCAACACGCTGGTGGTGGTGCGTGTCACTTTTGGGTCTCAGTGGCCTTTGGTGTCACTGCCGTGGGGTCTGTTTCATGCGTTCACTCTGTTGCTTGAAAATATAATTGTTTTTGTTCCTTCTCGTGTGCAGACCTTTCTTCTGAAGCCAATGCAGGAGTTTCTGGATGAGGATTGCGAAATAGTAGTTTTTTTTCCTGAACCTGTAAACTGTTGGGTTTATTAATCCACCTTCTGTGACTGTGTTGTAAGCGCAAGTCATATAGAGGAGTGGGGATTTGCAGAATCTGATTTTGCTGACCTCTGGAATTGGTTCTGCTCCTGTGTCCTTTACAGGGCTTCATGTTAGCTGGAGATTGGAAGTGAGGGAAAAAAAGTGATTTATAGAAAGTTCTTTTTTTTAAGAGTACACTGTATCAATTCTGCTGTGGATGACCAGATAGAGATTTGATAAAGGGATTAGAAATCCTGCACTGCTGTAGGACAGTTGGTCACTGTGGCTCTCTGTAATCTCCGTCAGCCGTAAAACTTTAGGTGCTCATGGAGATATGCGATTCAGTAGAAATATGTAAAGCATGTAGCTTCAGAGCTGAGTTTAGACAGTTGGTCTGAGATCTATGGATGTCTCGTGTACTGGGAGTTTTGGCTAATGTAATCTAATAAGTTTTAAAGGGCCAAGCGACATTAGTTCTGTTTGTGGTGACTCTCCTGGAGTCCCATGTTGGGTGTGTTTTTCATGTTCTGCACGCCCTTGCTGAGCTGTTGTGGAATTGTAAGGGTGAACCAAATTCCACATGGGTCCTTGAAGGTAAAGATATCATTTATTGTGGTGTTAGAGGAGCTGTATTTTTATACATAGATACCTTAGCAGTGGGAGTAGATTGATGTTTAACCTCATAACATCCCTGCCTGTGGATAGAAGCTGCTGTCTGTAGTAGAGAGGCATTTGCTGTGCTTTGGGACATGGTGACAGTGACTTGTTCGTACACTTGAAATTGATGTGTTTGGGTTTTTTGTTTTGGTTGCTTTTTTACAAGCCTGGTAGCAGAGTAAGGGTGCAATAGACAAGGTGAGGATCATCTGGTCGTGTGTTTTCCCTTGGCACCAGTTCAGGTGTGTAGCTGTTGTCCATTTCATGGGTTGAGCCTCTCCATTGCCCATCTGTCCTTGCAGCGCTGCCCAGTGCTGGACAGACAGGCTAGCCTGAGGCTGTTGCTAGAAGGGCACGGGTGTTGAGTTCTGCCAGGCAGACAGGTTTTGTAGGTAGCCTGAATGACGAGTCCCCTGCAGGTAGTGTGGATACGAGCTGTGCTGTGTGACAGCGTTCCAGCCTGGATTTCCTGCCCATCTCTGGTGACCACGGATGGCCGGCATAGCCCGAGAGGTGAGGACACGACGTGTCCGAAGGGAGAGAGTCCAGCCAGGGACTGCAGCCAGAGAGAAAGGCAGGAGCTCGATGTTCCTGATTTACAGCTTCGCTGCATCAAAGGAGGGAAACACATTTAAGAGCTCAAAGCTTCTCAAAGGAACAGAGCTCTGCCAGGTACTATGCGATGATGGATGTTTTTAAACACAGTCTGCGTAGCGCAGCTTTGAGACTCAGGCATATGCAGAACTCACTAATCTCTCAGCAGGATATACTTGTGAGTAAGCCGTGTTCTGGTCTAGGGTACACTCCTGTGCTAAGAGGAGGATTAAGTACTGTTAAAGGAATCTGGTTATTCTATCCAAAGCATGAATTAAGAACAGCAGTCAATAAATTATCCCTGAGGAAAAAAACATTGGTAGGTTTATTGGTGGTGTTCACATGCTCCTGTGTTACAAGAGCAGTGGGGTTCTTTCATATAATTTTCTGCTGGAATATTAAGTTTTAGTAAATAGCTACTTAACAAAAAAATTACCAGTAGAAGCTGCAGTGCCTGCTGTACCTATTTCTTTTCCACTGTTTCCAGGACACCAACGTATCAGTTTTCTCTGCCTGGTATTTGGTGGTGATCCACTCGCCAGTAAAACCGACCTTGAAGCAGCTTGGAAGCTTTTCTGCTTATTACTGTAGCTAGTTATCTCTGCAATCTACTTGAGTGCTATTAAATGCTATTTCTATAGGGGTTCCCCACACAGGCAATAAATAGCCTGAAGTCAGCTGAACCACACAGCTGATTGGTATGGAGGAACTATTTGGTTTTGTCTTGTCTCTGCTGGTGGAAGGCACTGCTAAGAAGTTATAAACTTGAGGAGAAGGCTGGGTAGTCCAGGAGGCCATAAAGGCATGATATGGCCTCCCTGTGTGATTGTGGCCCCATGTTTTACCAGTATCCTGCACAGGGAGTTGGCAGTTGGTGTGGTTTCCAGCTGGAGGGTGACTCCTGTTTGCAGGCACATGAGAGGCTGGATGTGGAAAGCTGGGGAGGAAAACACCTTGCAGCCTGCACCTTGTGATTACTGAGTGCTGTTCTGTGCCAAGTGCTCATGTGCTTGCTTGCATTGATCACCTGTAGGACAGATAAAGGTAATGAGTGACGTTCTGAAGCAGCTGATAGCTCTGGTGTAGAGTCCTCCTTTGCTGCCCTGGGGCTTGCCACAGGGGATATAATCCAGCTGGGAGCCTGGTTGGGGCTGGCATGTACCACCTGGTCACCAGGAAGCTCTGCACCTTTTCTAAAACAGAACTGGTTTTTAGGGTGTTGGATATAATGTGATTTTTATGAATAGCTTAGTCATGCTTCATTTTTTTTCCCTCTTCTAAAACAGCTGTCAACAATCTCACTGTGGGGAGGGAATGGGCCACTCCTTGTACTTACTGAATAGTCAGGCACTTCAGCCTGGCATTGCACTTCTTAGTGGCTTTTGGAAACAAAGCCGTGGATGTGGCACAATGGCTTCTTTTTATTTATTTATATATCAAGCCTGCCTTTCCCCCTTTGCAAATGACCTTTATGCAGATCTAGAAGGCAAAGCCCATCACTGGGAGTTAGCTAGTTAGTTACTTCAGTTACTGATAAGAAAATATGATGGCAGTGCTCCAGGAAAAGCAGCTATGCTGGGAACTTGTTGCTGCAGTGAAGCTATACAGATCTTTTTCAGAATGATATACCTCTGTATATTTATAGTGCTTTGTCAGGGAAACAGGGTGACTCCTCTCATAATGTCTACATGACAAATAAGCTGTGACGCCACAAATCCTGTAAAGAGTTTATTGTCCTTCTCCAGACGGCTGGTGGAGACATGCAGAAGGTAAAAGTTTCAGTATCGTGCTAGACTTGAACTGCAGTTTTGTCATCTCATCTCTTTTGTGTGTTGGTGTAGCATTAGCAGCCTCTTCCAGTTCCCCAGCTGGGCCATACTGGGGTTTTTGGGTCTGTTTAGCAAACCAGACTGGGAAATGGATCACAGATAAGAATATATTATTGTTTTATGTGTATACAATTTATAACTTGTGTCAGTTAAGAAAAAAAGTTCATTCTGTACCTGCATCACTTACCTGACTCAATGTCCCTTTGTGTTACCACAAGCAGCTGCTGTGGCAGAGGGTTGGATGCTTCCACCAGGAGAAACCTAAACTCTTGGAAGTGCTTTTCCATTTGCAAAGAAGGCATTTGACTGTGGTGCCCATCCCTTTTTTATAGCATGTGAAGACGACATGGGAGATAGATGTTTCTGAGATAAGCCCGTGTGCTAAAAGTCAGAGTGTTTAATTTTTAAGTTCTCTAAGACAGCAGTTCAAGAGCAAAGAGAAATCTGTGCAAAATAAGTTCTGCCATTTTAATAATGTTTTTTAAAATTTTCTTTATAACCATTTTAGATAGGTTGCTAGGTTGTTGAGGAACAGGGGAAGAAAGTGCAATCACAAATATTTTAAAGTAGGCAACAGTCCTTAAAAAGTACAAAGTGTGATACCTTGGAAAAAGTAAGCTTCAGTTCTGTGGTAGCTGTAAGGGATCACATGTTGTGACATGGTCAGGCAGTCCAACAAGGCTATTTTATATATATTGAGAAGAAACTTACAAGTCTGATGCTGCAGAGTTTATTGGGTGGTTTGTAATATGCCTGAGAAAAAGGTGAATTCTTTGTTGGCATAGCAATGAAGTTCTCACTGTCCAAACGCTCAAATATTTAATCTAGGATTGGAGAAAACATAGGAAAAATTATCCCTGAAGCTAATTTCATCACCTTCTACAGCACTTGTGTTGAGGGCTTGAAATACAGTATATTCCAAGCATGTTTTGGGTGTGGGGTTGGGTTTGGTGCCTCTGGGCAAGGTCTGCTGGTGGTGTGGGCTTTGGGGGCTTCCATGGTTGGTGGAGGATCTTGACTGTGGCCTTGGCTGCAGAATCCAGAGTGGTGCTTCTTCACCAGTGAACTCGTAATTCTGCAGGTTTTCTTGACAAAGTTAATTCTCCTGGACCACCTGCATTTTTCTTGAATCTCTTTCCCCTTATAAAGACTGTGAATTCACTTTTATGTTCAAAACGATCCAATCTCTTCAGTCAAATTTTCCTTTTTTTAAAAATTTTTGTGATTCTGTCAATTGTTCATAATAATTTTCCTGTTTGGCTGCTCTTGTGTTTCCAAAACTGTTCATAGTATTTTGTTCAGTCAATGTGGCAACTGAGCTGTCACACTTTTTTTGTAGGTTTGGTCCTTTCCTGTGGTCACCTTTTGATTTCCTTGAAAATTGTGAGGTAGAGACTGATTGCTCATTGGATCCTGTGGAGCTGCTCTTCTGAGATATTTAAAATGTATGAGCACAGGTAGCAACTGATCATTGTGTCTTTGTTTCAAGTACTTGTGAAATTTTCTAATAGACTATGCAAAATTTGCCACAACTTCTGACTGCTTCTAGTCTCTTTTTGTATTTTTGACTACTTTCAGGTGGCTGATCTAACTTTCCCGTTAGTCTTGCTGCTGAATTGTTTGTACTTTATTGTTACATTTGCAAAATACATGGTGAGAGATCTCCCCAAATTGTTTTTTAATGTGAGATGTTATTTACAGTGTGGCAGCACCGCTGAGATTAACCTGATCCATTGTAAAAGGAAGGATTTAAGGATTTTCTTCTGTAGCAGCTCCTTTAGGCTTTATTTCTGAGAGCAAGGGAAAAGGAAATAAGCAATGAATTATTCATTTAAAAATGAGGCTGAATTTTGGAGACACTTTTTCCTGTATGAGCATGATTTAAGGTGGTCATCCTAAAGGTCATTTGATGACAATGATCAAAACTTTGTGGAGAGAAAGTGCCCCATGTGTCATCCTTGAGTCTTCTGTGCTTTTTATCACCCATGACTAATGCAGACTGGAGCAGCAAGTTACGCTGAAATATGTGACATATTTGTATCTTCATCTTAACCGTATCTGAGGTTTCTGGCAAAGTTACTTGGGAAAGTCAATCTTCTTCCCAGTGTGTCTCTGCCCTCAGTGGTGTAACTGTTCTGTAAATCTGAATGCTGCACTTAGTAAAACCATTACAAACAAAGATTCTGGCACGGAGCAGTTGTTCTAAACCGGACTGTCTTCAGACTCAAACCGGTGACTCACCCATTCTTGTTCCATGGATTAACACACCTGGCATGTGTCACGCATGGATGCTGGCCCAGTCATCCTGTTCTTGCAGGTATCCCTGTTTCCAGTGGAGGGAAGATTAAAGTGGGGGTGGGAGTGTGCACAGCAGTTAAAAACCACCTGGTGGAGGTTGATGCTGAGGATGGGTTTGCCCAAAGGCTCCTTTTGCCATGTGCCTGATGTTGCTCTGTTTCTGCCACTTTTTGGGGATGCACAGAGTGGCTGCTTGGGGGAAGTCTCTCCCGTGTCTCTCCCTCTCTCCCTGAAGGGCAACAATACAGAAACCTGTGGTGGGTGAGGCCATGGGGTGTCTGGCCTTGTTTCCTGCCATATGGTGTTGGTTGTGGGTTCTTGGGGAGGTGTGAGAGCAAGGAAAGTCCACACCAGTGACTGTGGGCACAGTGGGGTTCAATACCAGGATGTGTGACACATTCAGCTTCCCAGCATGTATGGATATCGACACCCTGCCAGCTCTTGAAACTTGCTGTCAGTAGAAAAAGAGGGAAAATAAGGGAGAGTGGGGGTTAGATTGCTGAAGTGAATGAGTCTTGGTCACTTTACACATGCTGTTTACCCTCCTGAGTTTCCTCTGGGATGCTTAAGCCTTTGGTCCCATAATAGCAGTGGGACAATGAATGCTTGGATGGAGGAAGCAGGTGTTAAAGGAAGGGGGGAAGGGGAGGACAGGATGGCCGTATTTGCCTCTTATACAGACTAATTTCTTTTGGCTCATGAGCTTGTGCACAGCTTCCTAATTGCTGAACCTGCAAGTAAGATGGCAGCAAAACTGGGACTTGCTTTTTATTTTTTTTTGAGTTAATGTCACTTAGTGAGTCAGCCGAGGAGTGAGGTTTACGTGATGTACCTCTGGTGTTACGTGATGAGTTCTGTTGTTTTGTTCCCTGTTACCATAAATCTTTCACTGCAGCAGCAAGGCTGCAGTGCTGACAACACTGGACATCTTCAGGTCTGCACTTTGTACTTGGGAGTGCTGGCTTTTAATTGTTTAAAACCAAACTGGAGCTGATTGAGTTTACGTGTGGCCTAGATTCAAACAGTTTCTGTAGTGTGATGTGAAGGTCTTTGAGTTGGTGGAGAGGGTGATTCTGAGATAAAATAAAACAGGCTGCTTCATATGCTGTGTAGCAGATGTGTTTGCATCCCTAGCCCAAAGATTTCCCATCCTGGCAGTAATGACAGCACTCCATTACATTAGTGGGGTTTTCAGCCTGTGCAGGAACCTCTCTTGAACATGGGAGTCAGTTTTTCCATCCCTGAGTGTTTTGCAGCCACTCCACCCATTTTTATGATGAGTGATCATCATCGAAGAGCACAGTGGAACACAAGAGGTGGTGAGCAAACCTTTTGTTACATTAAATGTAAATGTTTACAGTTTCTCTTCTCCTAGCAGCTGCCGAGAAAGTGGGTTGTCTCAGCTGGGTATAGAAATAAAGACTAAACCCTTTTTATATGTACTGTCATAAAAGAAGGCCTTGTGTAATAAACATTCATTTCACAAGGTCCAGGTGTCTCTTTACACTTTTGTTTGATTCAAGGCAAAAGGTTGCTGCACATATTTGTTAACTGCAGGTTTTTCTCTATTGTGGTGCAGATGCCAACAGGAAAATACACATTTGTCCTCAGACCCATTGTGGGAGGATGCTGGGGGTTATGTTGGTACCCACTGTGTGCTGGTGGCTCCTGCTGAGTTGGGCACAGGAGTGTGAATCCGTTTGTGCAGTGGGAAGTCTCCAAAATTTGGAGCTGCTTTTCCCCCCTGGCCAGAGCTACTAATGAATTTTGGAAGAGTTTTTTGGTTATGTAGCCTGAAGAAGAGTTTGTGTGTAGCATGGAGGCTGAGATCTGAGCACTTAACTAGCATAAAATTCTTGTAACTACCTTGTAAATGTATTTTCTTGAGTAGGTGCCTTTCTTGTCCCTGTGAAAGATGCTGATGGGAGTAGGATGATAGGAGCAGGTTTCTTGAGAGCTCTCCCACAGTTAAAACAGGGCTTTGATCTGTGTTTTCATGGGCAGTGTATTAAGCTAGAAAAAGAAGCAGACTATTGCGTGAAGAGCTTACCAGTTACTACTGTGGATAATAAATATGTTTGCATGGATGTTAACAGGATTAATTTTTTGTGAAGTGCATTGAAAATGGGAGAATTAAAGAAATACTTAAGTGCTAACTGGCTTTGTGTCTCATAGGTCTTGTAAATTTCTTTCTCCCTCATTCCAGTCAGTTTCAAGTTGTGTTTTTTATGGGTAAGTTTCAGGTTGTGTTTGTTATTGATATGAAATTTACCTGTCAGTCCCATACGTTTTTTTTCTGTGTTCTGGGAGTTTTGCAATTTACCTATGGGCAGTAAGGTGGTAAAATGTTGTATTTTCAGGTGGCATTTCAGGAGAGGTGCTCTGCTGAATGTGTTGTCCTTCCTTCTGCAGCTGGAATTGGCTCTGCTTGAACTGCAGGGTTTAGTGCTTAGACCTCCCTGGTTTTCCCTTTATCAGATTAGCTGGGATTTTGGCAGGACTTTGTGCTGATTTTTCTTAGCCAATCGACTTGCATGTGAGTGTTCAGTAACTTTCTTGCTTTATAATCTCAAAGTTCAGAAGTCATTGGGTTCTTTGAGACTAATAAGAGTTCCTGTCCCAGCGACACCTTATGGCAGGCAGAGAAAACACTTGAGCATGTGGAGAGCAAGTTTTCAAATGAAAATTCAAAACTCCTTGAGGAAGATGGAGGACCTGTGGCAAGGAAAGTGCTTGGGAATGTATGCATCTTTCTGAAGGTAAAAAACATTAATTTGCTTTTTACCCTTTCTTTCCTGGATGGTCCCATCTTTCCTGGATGGGACCTTTCCTGGAAGGTTCCATCCCCTTTGTGATATCAGTTAGTACTATGAGATGGCAGATAAATGGCAGTCAAACAGTTACTGTACAATTGCATTATATAAGAAGGTTAAGCATTGTGATAAAATGTATCAAGTCAGTATAAACTTATCGAACTTTTTAGTACTTTGCTTAGAGGAGTCCTGATTTTCCCACCTCTCTCGCTCCCCAGAACCAATTTGTAAAGTCTTTTCCAATTTTTACTAAAAATCTAGTCTGATCAGTGCTACTGATATTAAGAAAGAATAATACCGTTTGCATAAATAACTGTGTGCATTAATGCCTTGGGCTTGTCATATCTCAGTGCTAAAGAGGAACCTAGACCATTTTGAAGGAAATGAGCTCTAAGTCTAAAGTTTTTCTAAGTCTTGTTGAAGTTTTTCTTTGGAAAGGTTCATCACTTGGTGTTTGCAGTAAAGGAAATAAATTGTTTCCTTGCAGGGTTTCTTTTGATTCTTAGATAAGTCTCAGTCTGAGCCACTGGATACCTTGGGGATAGAGACTTGGTTTAACATTCGGTGGAAGTTGACTGAGGAGCAGGAGCTGTTGCAGTATGGTTGTGTCATTGTGGCTGTGATAGTTGGCAGAGCAGCATTTTAAATTCCCACACAAGAGATGTACAACTCTGTCTACTTGAGACCTTGTTGCTTCTGGCTGGTTGGGGGAAAATAAATATGCCCATGATGGAGAGGAGAGCAAGAACTGTTGGGATGCTGCTAGATGAAAGCCTAGCAGCAATGAGCAGTTTGGGAATACACCCGAGCTGGAATGCAGGGTCAGGCTCAGAGTGTGCCTCCCAGCCAGGGAGAGTTGCAGGGTGGAGATGGCAGGGACCACCCTGCACATTGGGAACCAATTGTCACCTCTGCTTCGTGCTCAGCCCCGAGCTGTCCCCTGTTGGAGAGCAGCCTTTTGGGTGTGCACTGGGCACTCAGCAGCATCCTGTGATGAGACGGGGAATCCTGATTTTTACCTTCCCTGTGACTTGAGCACATTGAATTCACTGCTTGGTGCAGGATGCTGAACCCCTGGTGCATGATGTGCCATGTTCTGGGTGTAGCTGCCTTGGTCAGTGTCATTGTCCTGCCATGGAGCAGAGGCAGGATCAGAACACACACTCGTTTCTTTTTGCCTCTTTAAATTATCTGTGTTAACTCCCTGATGTCTGTTATTCAGAAAATAAATTTTGTCTCATGCATCCAACCCAGGAAAGCGCTTATATTATATATTCAGCAGCCAGGAAATTGAATGAATCCTGATCTATTCTTAATTTCTTGTGTTTCCTGTGGTTTTATTGTTTGTGTTACCAGCCCTAATATTTACATACTTTTGAATGAGCTTTTCTTTTTTTGGAAGATACTGCTTTGTTTGTATGCCTTGCAAAACAGGTTCTTCCTTTTTTTTTTTCAAATAACCAAACAGCTTACTTTCTCAAAGGAGTAGGAGGGGGAAAAAAGGAAGATTATAGGAATCACCAAAGGGAGATATCTAAGAATAGATTTTTTTTTTGGTTGATGATATGCTAAGACTTATTCTAAACTTGCATCTATCCTTCCAAATGTCTTTAGGCTCTTTGAGAACTTTGTAAAACTTGTTGCATATGGAATTAAGTGCTTGTGGGTGCTTTATCTGAATAGCAGATGCATTTACAGTTGACATTTTAAATGCAAAGGTGCTTCCATGAAAAATGCTTGTAAGAACAAAGTTGTAGTTGCCACTGAAACGCCAAAGACATTGGGAGACAAGTTGGTGGAGTCTGCTGCGTTAATGTTTAAAAGTAGTGCTGGTGAGTGTTGTTCATCTATGTGTCTCTGGAAACTGATGTAGTGCTTTTTTCTACAGAGTAAGGAATATTTCACAGTTATATTCCCTGCCTTTCTTCTGGATATGGAGGGCTGATGGAGCTGATGTTCTTTAGGGGGTCTGTCCCTTGGTACATCAACTGGCTGCCTTTTCCGTGGAAGTTTGCTTTCCTTTAGTAATCTTTTAGGAGCTAATTTGAAATTGCCAATTTTTTTGAAAAAATAAAGCGTTCTCCATGGAATCTGTGATCAGCCTTTATTTGCAGGTGTTACTGTTCTGTGTTGGATTTCCAACCAATCTTCAGATATTTATTTCTTCCAAAAAATAAGACGGAACTTGAGAACTTTTTCTTTCAAATCTCTTCTGCCTGCCATGGATAAAATCTGTTTGCACGTTGATGAATAGTGGCTGGGAAGCCTGTCTGGTTCTGCAGCAGGATCCATAAATAGCATTAGTGTCTGGTTTACTTTGGGAAGGAAGGTGTCCCGTTGTGGCAGTGGCAGGGGGGAGCCTTGCGCTCACTCCCAGTGAAGTTGCCCTGTCTGGGCAGTGTTCACCAGCACGAAACTCTGAGAAACATGATACAGTGTCTCTGCTGAGATACAGAACCCCTTTGAAAGCTCCAGAAAGTACTGACATTTATAGAAATGGCTAATACTGGCCTTTTTATTTTCTCTATCCCTCTGCTGTTGGCTCAGAGAGACTTGGAGGATCATAATCCTGTGTGAAAAATACTGATGTTTCCCTCATCACTCTTCCTATCATTTGCTGCAGGGAGCACCTTGGGCCATGCAGAGCACATTGCTGCATGTGGTCCATGTCTAGCACTCCTGTGTGTTCAGGTGGATGGGCCAGCACTTGGAGTAGCTGTTCTAGTTGCCAGACTGGATCTGGCAGCTCATTATCAAACATGTTGGGTCTCAGGGTTGAGGTTTGGATGAATGCCTCTGAAATGCACCCTTTCCACCAAGGATATTTTCAGGTTTGTTCTTTGGAGCATTTGGTTTGTGGCACAGTTGCTGAAGGAGAAACTGTCCTCTCTGCTAGATCAAAAATCAGTTTATTTTGGAAAATGGAAGGAAAATGTTCAGGTGGTTCAGGAGTAGCACAGTTAACCATCTCTGATATGCCAGAAGAATCATGTGTGCAAAAGGGCAATGGCTGGCAATTATCTCAGAGTGGATGAGGCTTGGGATACTTGTGTCCTGTTTCATTGGCAAAATGAATCCAGGTAAAGTTTCAGAACTGGAATAAAAAAAGTTTAATTTTCACTCTTCTAGTGAAGACAATGATAAAACTCCTTGGCCGCTTGGTTTTTTCCTTTCCTAAACTGCTTGTGGCATGGTTATTGCTGGATGTTGTGAAATGTAAATAACACCAAGGTAGTGAACTCAGCATTCCCTGCTCCTTGGCAGCGTGGGTGAATGGAAACATCTGTCCAGGGCCTTTCTGGTTGCCTTCCCTCACACAGCTCCTGCTTCCAGCACAGCGCTGCAGAACATGCTGCAAAGTCCTGCAAACCCTGTCCTTAACTCTGCTTCACACAAAATGAAGGAAAAGCTGGACAGTTAAGGGAGTGAGGACTTTTTTCCTCCATAGTGGGTATTTTAATGCAAGTCATTCAGATTTCTGCTGTTCTGATGCCAGCCTGTGACATGGGACAGACCTGAGCTCGTGCTCTTGGCACAGTCCAGCTCCTCTGGTGTGTTCATCTCTTGCATTTCACTCTCAAATCACTCACTTGGCAAATGCTTAACTATTCCCTGTCTCTCCTATTCTGATTATACAAGTAGGCTGTGGCAGGGTGTAAGCTTCAGTAAAAAGGATTTATTGGTTTGCAGGCATGGGGATGGGTGATAGGGATTGAACTACTTTTTAACCTCTTAAAGAGGAGTGGGAGGCAAACACAAAACTGCAGCAGCAAATGCAGAAGGAGGATGGGAAACCACTGTGGTAATTCACTCGGGGTTTCCTCTGAGCTTGGGTAGGAGATCTTACTAGGTTTTTACTTTGTGGCCATAAAAGAAATGCAAACAAAACCCCAAAACCTAAGTAACCATGCAAATAATGCAGGAAATATGTAGTGAATGTTTTGTGATTGGGAGAGATAGTAACTGGGGCTTCTGAGCTTTGGGTTGGCTACAGGATGTAAATACTGCTTGTGTTGGTATGGGTGGATGTTGTGGATCAGGTTCATTGACACTTTGGACTCTAAAACTTACTTGGTAAATTTCAGACACTGCTTTGAATTTGTTTTCATTTCAGCTAGAGAAGTTATTACTAATTTTGTCCTGTTGGTGAAAAATGAAATTGAGATGTTTTCCTTACAAGGTGTTTTCATGGTGATTTCTAAAAAAAATTTTTTATTTTGTAATCATAAATTGGGAAAGATGGATGGGAGAAGAAAAGGGATGCTCTTGTTCCTTTTAAAATCTACAAATACCGATTTTTTTTCTCCCCTCTCTCACCCCTTGTGTGACTGATGAAAAAGAAGTGTCAGTTTTTAAATAGATCAAACATCTTTCTAGCACATAACATTGGTTTGAGGTGAGGCTGCCTGGCCAGGTTTTGATGGTTTAGGGATATATTAGGTGAATTAATACAGCCATCTGTGATGCATTTATGAAAACTGGGTTTTTGTTTAAAGCTTTCAGTGTTTTTTTCCTTTGCTGTCAATATGTAAAAAATTATTTCTTTAAGGGAAACCTGAACTGTGCTAGCCAGGGACTAATTCTGCATGCAGTATATCCTGTTCTGAAAAAAAGTGGGTTATTCTTAACATAAATTACATACTCAGAATTAAGTAAGATTAAAATTACAGTGAAGACAGGCTAATAAGGGTTTTACTTTGCTGAGGAATTTGACTTAAACCTTGCATTGGAGCCTGAAGTTGAATTTGAGCCGCCAATCCAGCTGAAGTGTAAAATGCTTCCTAGTCTCAACTGGAGTAAGCTAATGCAGAGTCTTAACTGAATTATGGTTTTTTCCTCTCCTTTTCATGGGATAGATTTATAAAGAATTATTTTGATGATTTTATTTCCCCCTCTGAGCAGTTCCAAGAGCTAACACAAAGCATCATTGCATAATGGAGGGGTGGACAGCAGAATGCTTCTGTGATCTTTAGTGTTGCTTCAGGATTTCCAGCTCTGTAAATAATTGCTCAAGGCAAAGGTACACTAATATTATTTGGTGAACAGGAAGTCTGCAAATAGCGTGGTATTTTGCCATAATTACATTTGCAGTGGTGCAGGTGTTGAGCGTTACCCATAGCCAGGAAAACCAGTGCCTTAGATAGATTTGTTAAGAACATGTGGGTGAGGAATTGGGATGAAGGTTTGAAGGAAAGTACATCAGCAGATTTGAATTTAAAGGTTTGAAAAACATAAAAAAGTTTTAGGGGATGTGTTGCTGATGCACTGCTACAATGGCTTGGCTTTGTAACAGCAAAACAAAACCATCCAAATCCCCCTTTCTTGAGAAACTGCAAGATACTCTTAGATTTTTATTTGTTTTTAATGGATTATGGTTTTCTTAGATTGATGTGCTGCTTTTTCTGGTAAGGGCTCAGAGGTTTTTGTTACTGTGGTAGTTTTGCCTCATGCTTCTCACACCCAAATCTTTCCTTAGCTCATTTGATGCCAAAATCCTTTTTTTGGCTCTGTTGGTGACCAGAGCAGCTAAGTGTGAATCTTGAGCAGCTGGTTAGGTGACACCCCGTGTCTCCTCCAGACAGTGAGAGTGTTCAAACACTTCATTAATACTTTACTTGAGCTGTCTCAATGAGATGGCTGAAGGAAATTAAATAGTCATTAAAATAATGCTGCCAGAAGTGCCTGAAACCAACTATATTGGGAGACTGACTCATCTGCCCTTGCTCTGGATGCAGTGGGAGGGTATCCTGCTTTTTTCATGACCTTGTATCACCAGCCCATGCATTCATTTGGGAACAGACTGATGAAGGAGAGAAGATGATATGCTAAAGGGAATGTTTCTGAGGGTGATGCTCATAGTTGAAATGGTCTTGGAGTAGTTATTTTGAGAGGAAATCTTGGCTCGTGTTCATGGAGCTGAACTACTAAGAGCAGCCTGCGAGGTGGGAAAAAAGGGATGGGGAGAAAGGAAGCAGGTGGTGAGAGAATGTGTGTACCAGAGAAGTGAAGCAGCACTCATGTTATCTCTTCCAAGCCCTCTGTTTTTCCTCCCTCTAGAGATGGCCATTATTTCAAGTGGGCCCTGAGGTTTGGAAAAAAAGGTTTGGTGTGTGTATGAGCAGCAAATATTGAGAAAATTGCTGTGCTGTGTGTGAACTTATCATGGAAGTTTGTAACTGAGATGCATGGTGATGTCTTCACTTGATTTTGGCTCTGAAACTTTGAGGGGCATAGCAAAATACTTGGTGCCAGCCCAAATGGACTGGTATAAAAGTAAATAAATACTTTTAATAGATTGACTCTGTCTTGCTTAGTAATGTTCCTGAGTGTTTCAGCTTTGGATGTTCTTGAAGAAATTGCTCTTTCTTAGCCTAAAAGGCAGCACTTAAGATATTTAGACAGAAGTGGTGCTGCCTCTCCAGACAGGAATATTTGTATAAATGTTTAAAGTGTCCAGTTAATCTGGCAGGATTGTGACCAGGATAGTGTGCCTGTGTGCATTTACAGTGTAATTATGAATGGTTTGTGCTGTGAGACAGTGTGATGGCTGCAGTGCTGCCTCTTTGTTATAAATACAGCGTCTTCTGGGCTGTTGTTTAAAGACTCCTTTGGAAGCCTGATTTAATAGTTGAGCTGAGTGAATAATTCAAAACCTTTTTATCAAGTTCTTGTTTAAATTCTTAAATGAGCTCACCATAACCTTTTTATGTACCCCTCCTGCATGTGTCATACAAATATTAGAATAATTGAGTTTTACTAGAGCAAATGTTTCTGTGAAGCAAATTTTTAGAGCTTGATGTATGACTGTTTATGGAAAGGGGAATGTTAAAATCTCACACACCAGTGCCTATGCCAGAAACTTGTGCTGGCTTACTTAGGAAAAGTGTGGGGGGCGAGACCCTTGGCTTTGTTGGAGCAATCCTAACTGAGCTGGTTTGTCAGATTGACTTGTTTGCAGTTCAAAAACTGAACACATGTATTTAAAGGAATTTCAGCTATATCTCTTTTTACAGGCCATTCTACAAACAGTAGCAGTACTTAGTTTAAAATATTTGCTTTTTTTCCAGATAAGTACTATTTTGACTCTTTTTTCCTTTTCTCACCCCTTTACATGAGATGAAGCAGCAGATTCAAAATGCATCTGCTTAGCATCACTGAGTAGCTTAACAAAGGGATGCAGATGAGAGAAAATCCATAGTAACCTTCCAGATTTCATCATTCCTTGGCTTGAAGTCCAGTCCAGGCTGGAGGAGAGCCTTGCAGATAAGTAATTTGAGTGGATTTAGCATGCCTACTCACATGTATTAATGTTTGCAGACTTGCTGGTGAAAACTCATTAGTGTTAAGTCACTTCTGAGTACTGATGGTCTTTAAAAGGCAAATGAAAGCCTTGCAACCAGGATGTCTGCAGAACTGGCATCCATTTGTCTTCTGCTTCTGAAGAAAAATGGAAGACTTAAAATCTAAAGCCAGCTCAAGAAGCAGGAGTTGAGGATTAGGCAGCGAGCTGGGAGATGCTGTTTTCTCAGTGGAGAATTGTTGCTTAATTGGTTACAAGAATTTAGTCAAGGCTGTTTATTCTGTTTGCAGACAAACCTCCTCCTGTGCATGCTCTGGCAGCGCTCTAACCTCCCTGGCACTGCAGTGTGTGCTTGGAGATGAGATGGAAAATCCTTCCTCTTGCAGTGCGTCAGGAGTTTGCAAAGCCTGATTCGTATGTGCAGGGTTTGCTCTGTGAATTTTGGATTTCTTTGCTGATTTTTCTCTCTGAACTCTGCTGCAGCCACCTTTAACAGCCACTGGTAATACCACATGCCCCTGGAATTGCAGGTTTGTGTGACAGTGAAACTATTATTGAAATTTTCCATTGCCTTCAGTCACAGCTAGTCCAAGTGTAACTATTGACAGTACAGATGCTGGAAACTGGGCATCTGTATATTCATACCCAGGCTATGAGAAGCACAAGGTGGTCTTTAGAAGTAGGAACTTTTAGATTTTGGGGTTGTTAAAAGACCCAAACTGACCTCCAAACCCTGGCATCATCACAACAACTAGCTTTGACTTTGCAGAAGGAGCCAAGTAAACCTGTTCTTTTTTTTTTGGCTTTCCTGAAATTGTGTATGTGTAGAGTCATATTTTCACTCAACAAAATGAATTGTGTTCAGCACTGTACCAGTGGTCCTGGGCCTCTGGTTGTGGTGTTCTGTAGTCTGTCTGCTTGAGTGGGAGGAAGAGTGTTCAGATTTGGTCTGACTCCCTTGCATCAGCTGTAATATTGCTGCAGTTGGAGCTTTACTAAGCTCAAAAGACCAAGGAAAATCTCCTTCCTGCCTCTTAATTTCCTCGTGATGATGCAGTATCAGCTCCTGTAGGCTTCTTGGACCTGAAAACAAGTGGGAAATTTTGGGTGGACTTCTGCTTGTTTGTAATTAAATATTGGTGTGACAAGAGGTTTTTTTGTGACGAGAAAGGCCCAACAATCTTACCAAACATGCAGAACAAGCAGGCTGTCTTGTCATCCCATTACATTCCCACTGCAGGAAACACCCTTTGTGCTTTGATAAATTTGTCCTTATTCATAGTGTGAAACTGCAAAATTTACATGTAAAATTGCTTTTGTGTGTTGGAGATTTATAACAGTTTGTTGTCCCTTCAGATTTGTGTTGCAAAGTGTCAGTGAAGACAGGGGAGCAATATTTATTATTTATTATGGGGTGAATCTGAGAATTGGCAGCTTTTTCTGAGGTACCTATCTGTACAGTTTGTGCTCAAGTTTTGTCTAGTATATATAAAATAACCTAAAGGAGGAGATGGATCAAAGTAAGCTCTGGATTTTGTTGTAGCTTGATGCTGTTTGATTGCATATGAGTATTCTGCTAGGCAAGAGTTAATCTGTCAGCCTTGTCCCCATTTGCATAAGTACCATTGATACTTCACCCTCCCTGTGGTGACCTGTGAGCCATCTCTGTTGGGTCTTCATGCCATTCTAGATTTGGTTTTTCCCTCTTTCTACCCAACAAAGATTTACACTCCATCCTGGTCTAATTCGAAGTGGTGCCTTTAAGTTTTCCCACTCACATAATAGTGTATTAAAAAAAATATAATTTTTGCTTGTTTTTATCTCATTTAGCATTGTCAGAGGGGAAAACAGTTAAAGACTTGATGTGTATTTGCATTGGATGGAATAATGATGAGGTATAGTTGAGTTATTTTCTTTCTTTTAAAGCTGCTTGTGATTTTCTGCTATGGATATTTTGATTCTTGTTTATTTTGCTCCTTCATTTGGAGAAGAATAGTCTGGGAGAGGGGAAGGAAGAGGGAGGGTTTACCCCTGTAACCATCATTGTTAGCCCTAACTTCTGGTAGAGCTTTGCTGCTTTGACTCGACCCCTTTAAACTTGAGAAATGTGTTTTTGTTTGCATTTCCATCTTGTTGCATTTAGAAACTATTCTAACTATACCAGATTGTTTGAACATTAATGGGGGAATGTTTTTCAGAGACTTGATAGAGTTTCCAGGCAGCTTTTCATCCGCCAAGTACTGTACTGGGCTCTCACTGCTGAGGTTTTGCTTGGTTTGCTCTAAGAATCTGCAAAGCAACTGTTCAAAATTGCTGACACATGTTAAGTAATGTGGAAATCACCATCCTGCCCCATTGAAGTCTGAGAGGGCTCATGTCGACAATGAGAACAAGATCTGACCCTGAAAAGGATATGTGAACAGTCTCAATCTGGAGACCATTTCTAGTGTCTTTCCTCTGACTCTGGCTAGTTTGTCCTTTGCTCTTAGGTATTCTTTTTTTTTTTTTTAATTAGTCAATCTCAAAAAAAAAATACCACATTCTGCCTCGTCCATGTATTTTTGAGTTATTTAACCACGTGTGCATATTTGACGATGCCAAGTTCAGAGTAAAATCTCAATTCTGTAGTGAAGTATCAGGAGAGTTAATGCTACTTTTAACAATAATGGTAGTGGTATAATGCTTATTTAATAAGAAATCCATCATCTTGTACCTCCCTTCTCCAAACCTCTAGTTTTCAGCTTTGGAGCAGCTGTAATCAGCCTGTACAACTTCCCTTCCTCCTCTCATGAATAAATCCAGCTACCTTATCTTCTCTATCAGAAAGTCTTCCCTGGCTTCAGCAGCCTCTGGAGGAGGGTATGAAAGGGGCTTTCACTGCCTAACAGGAAGCGAAATGAATGGAGGAACTTTTGATAATGCCCCGTCTGTCTGAGCGGGGGATCAGCCCGACTAAATTGCAGCAGATTAGTGAATGATAGTGCTTCAGCTGGGGCCAGAATTATAAGTTTTTAATCTTGGAACAAGCAATGATTTCTTCCTCCTAAACAGTGGTCAACTCCCTCTTTGATTTGGAGGCTTGCAGTCATCCATATTCAGTTAGTTTGGGTGTGTGGTTTCTTTTTTTTTTCCCCAGTCTGCAGTCATGAGTCTCAACAATCTTTTGGGTTTTTTGGTAGCAGTGATTGTGGTGAAACCTGCCATGGCCACATGCCATTTTTGCCAGTAACTTGTACTTTGCTTTGGATTTTTATGCCTATAATGAGGTCTTGTATTTCCCAGCTTTCTTAATATTGGTATGTGTTATTCTGCCTCAGTTTTTTGCAATTAGCTTTGGGGTGGTTTGGGTATTTTCTTTATATGCAGCATTTTTCTTTCTGGCCACTTTCAGTCATACTCTGTGTGTGAACATGGGTGACTCCTTGATTCTCACCCCACAACTTGGTCTAGACTTTCTGATAATCCAGCTCAGTGGGAGGGAGAGATGACTGAAAATCTAAATGGGGCAGTTTAGCTAATTGCCTTAGGCCTGACTCGTCTGCTGGATAACACTGGTTTTATTGCAGCCCAATGTGATTGACATTTGGGGAATTGCACTGGTATAATGCTGGCAGCAGCAGTGAAAAATCTGCCCTATTGTTTCTCATACATTCACTGTCTGAGGAAGAGCTTTTTGTTACAAATAACTATCAGAATGGCAACTAATAGAGGGAAGTTACTTTTTCTTGAAATCACTGACTTTTCCAATTCCTAAGAAAAAAATATGAGTAATATCCTATGTACTAAAACTTTGCCTTGTCTATGTTTTTTTCAGGCTTTTTTTTTCTTGGATTTTATTACTGGAAAACTCTCTAATGACAACTTTGCTTAGGTAAGTGAAGCAAGATTTTTTCCTGTGGATTTTTTTAGAATTACTTCCCCTATCTTAACTTCTTTTGCATGTTGGGCTGAAATGTTGTGCTGCCAGCCAGCTGTGCTGCGTGTGCTGTGGTTAAAGGCTAGAAAGATGTTGTAAACAAAAGTGGGGTAATGCCTCTAGTGTGACATAAGGACCTCATTTATTCATTACATCAGATGAAGTGGACGTCGTGCAGAATAATGAAATACAGGTTATATCTGCATATTACTGCATAATCTCATCAATTTATAATTTTTTTAAGAGATGCTCTGCTTTTTTTTCCACTGGAAGGTAAACTTGTTGCTATCATGTAATGTCATTTTGTTATGAAATGCAACCTTCATGCTTAAAGGTTTTTAGATAAGTTGCTCTTCCTCCATCCCTTTCTCTTCCCTTTTACTCTTAGGCAGGAACTTCTGATATGGAAAAATCATAAAAAGCTTGAAGAGTTTTATATTTTTTTCAGCCCAAAATACAGGGAGAACATGAACAAAATTAACATCCCACTTTGATCTGAGCCCCATCTACACCTCTAAAATGGAGATTCCACATAATTGGCAGGATCTGAGTGTTGATTGAAAGCACCTGGTCTTGTCTATTTCTAAATTTTGTCTATCTTTGGGGCATTCTGAGAACAAATCCAGTGCTGTGGTGCCATGGATGTTGGGTGGAAGAGCTAAATGTGCTGCTGTACCAAAATGTACTGTTTTCCTTTGTGGTGGAGAGAAGACTTAATTAACCTCTGATGCAAGACAAGAAGTTAATCCCTAGACATACGGATAATTTGTTGTGTTAGTTGGAGTTGCTTGTTGATCCTGGATAAGGCCAAAAACAACTGCAGTGTTCAGGTAGGAATATAATATCCTAACATCTATCCTGACAAAAGTGCTGCTGCTCTTTGCAAAGTGTCTGTGAAAGGCTTTTCTTTTTTCCCCTGTCTCTGCTTTCTGCAGTATCCACCCCCTCTTCCTTTTGATCTCCTTCCAGTGAATGGTCAGCACAGCAGCTTCTCTCCTTGAGATGAGGGACCTTGGTGAAATAAAATTGATTGGAGAAGACTTCTAGTTTAAGGCAATCTGGTTTTCAAGGAGGACTTTAGGAGAGTGAAGACAGACAACTGCAGAGAGGCTTTTGAGTTCCCTTTAGTTTTCCTTTTAGGTAGCTCATCGGGGTTTATCCATCTGACATTCCTTTGCCAGGATGCTGAACTCAGGATGTTTTGTGTGGTGTAGCTTTTGTCTTTTCCAGAAACACATGGGGATGGGCTGGTGGACTCCAAACTGTGAGTGAGCCAAAAGGTGGAAAAGTCCTTAGCAGAACCCTCTGAGATAGATTGGGATCCAGCACTGCATTGCTCTTGAGACCTGCCATTGCACTGTGCTTGAGCTTCCCCCATGTCTCCCGCAACTGCTTGAGCAGTGACTAATTTGCAGCCTGAGGATGTATTTGTTGGTGCCACTGCCTGTCCAGAGGATGGAGAGGACTCTACAAATGAGGGAAGTATTTAGGCATCAGTTTTAAGTCCTTTTAACACTGTACATTAGACACATCTATGAATATATGCAGACTGAGCTAATAAATAACCAGGGAATGGTAGTTAAGAGGAAAGGGCATAATTAATTCTGTCATGTACTCTGTTTTAAAGTTGGGTCCAGAGCAGTAATGTGTTAGGCTGGGAAGGTAAACACTGTCATTATTCAGCAACAAAACATGTACAAGGCTGACATTGTTTTCCTCCTTTTGATATAATATTTTTTTTGCAATGCTTGGAGTGGTGGTCTTTGGTGTGGTAGGAGCCTGATGAAGCCTAACTCTTTCCAAAGGGTCATTGCTCCTTTATTTGAGTTGAGTTTTGTATTAATGCTGCTTTGCTGACACAGAATGTGTGCTGTTCCAGAAAGCTCTTACTGTTTGCTGTGGTTGGGATGCTTGGCTGGAATTCCTGCAATATAGTTTGGAGGGAGGTATTTCTGTTTCATCAGGTGATCCCTTTTCAACCCCCCACACTGCAGTGTTAACCCAGGTCAACTGTACATGGCACACAGAAAAAAAATCCTTTTTGTGCAGATGCTGTTAAAAAGCCAGCATGAGTTTACCTTGTATATACATCTTTTTTTTTCTCCTTCAACTACACCAGCATGCAGAGAAAGGTTTGACTTCAGCAAATGCAGCTTTGCATGGTCTTTCAAGGTTAATGTGTTTGGATCATTCTTAGTGGGGAGAGGGATTTGGGGACTCCTCTCTTTGCATCTTAAAGCATTTGAAGTTGCTGTGAGAATGATGATATATTTGCTGAAAGGAAGAGTTGTCATGGTAAAAAGTTAAAGCAAAGTAGTTAACTTTTCAGCATGTACAATAAATAGTAATAGGAGAAAAAGCTAAAGAGCTTGTAGTTTGAAGTTCCCCCTGCTTACTGTTACTCATAGCACAGCCTCTCTCCTCTCCTTCATACTTCTCATTTTAGCAAATGAGAAAAACAAGCAAAGATTTAATATACATATTTCTGTCTTGACTGTGCCCCACATGACCCACCCTGGATATCAGCTTACTTGAGTTTGCATAAGTGAAGATGGTGTGTATCCAAAGTGGGTTTGTGTTGTTCAACCCCTCAGTGCCTCTTTCTGTTGAGTTTTCTTACGAGCTTTGCAGCTCTGGCTCTTCCAACAGAAGTCTTGGACAAAAAACACTCATGGAGACACCAGTGGAATAGCTGATGCAGCTCAGCAGCCACCTCCTAAAATAAGTGGTGGAAGGATGCCTGTTTCTCTTAGCAGTATTTTCTTTGGAAGATGAGCATCTCCTCAGCATGTCCTTGGCTTCTGTGTCTCCCTAGCAAGCTGCAGCACTGAATGCTCCTTCTTTCACTGTTCCCAGCTCAGTTTAAAACTTCTTCATTCAAAGTATTTCTGTGGTCCTTCAAGGTCTGCTCTGTCTGATTGCAAAACTCTCAGGAATTTGGAGAGGGAGTCCTTCTTTTGGGTGGATTGAAAAGAAGTTGCGTGTTGTCAACTTGCACAAGGTCTTTCTTCAAAGTATGAAGTATTTTTTAGGGGGAGAGATCTCTTAAAAAATTATTAGCCCTTGGTGGGTGGCATGAACAGCATTGACTGGAGGGGCAATTGTTCTGTGGTTCATGTGCTGTTTATTTTGCAGGCAGTGATGTTTTTATATTGCTGAGGCAGATGGAGGGATTCCCAGCTCCACAATCATGGCCCTGGGGAAGAGGAGCTGGTTTTAGGTTTCACCACTTGGAAGATGAGGTTAGCCTGAGACAGAGATGCATCCCTGTGTATGGAAATGGTCTTGGCCCAGATCTTGTCTGGCGATGTAAAGCCTGAGAAAGGACCAAGAGGTCAGCTTCAGCTTTTTAAGGAATGTGATATATGGGCATTCTGTGGCATGTGTGGACTGCTGCTTTTTTATTTCAAAAAGGGTAAAAAATGTACTTGCAAGCTTATGTGGTTTTTTTAAAAAACACACTAATTAGAGCTACAATTAACTCTAAAGTAGAACCTACTTTACAGCTACATAAATATTTATATCTCTGATACTGAAACACTAATGATAAAGAATCCCAAGAGGTTTTTTCGTAGCTATAAAGCAAGGAAGATTTCTCCCATTCTCTCCCTCTTAGAACCTTTCTTCCACTTCACTTACTTCCCTCCTACTGAGCTAAACAACATTCTCAAACTGCACACACTGGGACTTTTTTTTTTTTTTTTTTTGCATCTATAGCAGTCTTAAGTAATTACTCTGCAGTTCTAATACTTGTTACAGAAGTGAGCTCCTCTTCTTGTGCCACTCAATGGTATCTAGAAAATTGAAGTTCTGAAACAGGCTAAAATGAATAGAATCTTGTTTCCTGTTTGCTCACATGGGTACTTATTCACTTCCCCATCTGCTTTGACTTTGAAGGCTGCTGAGGTTCTTCCTCTGTCTGACCCACTTGGCATAAGCTAGAGAGGATTGTCTTTCTTCACTAGCCAAGTTTATAGGGCTTCAGCTTGTTCGTAAATAATCCGTAGAGTTTTGAGTGCTGCCTTTCTCCTTCTCTCCCCTTCAAAACTGACCTGCTGTCATTTGTGTACAAACTGGGAGAATATTTTTTCAGTGTATAGATGGAGGAGAAGATTTGTGCAGTCATTGGACATGAGAGGCTGTAAAGTGTGCTGAGATTTCACTCAGGATCCATGATTTTGAGTATTCATCTCATCCACTTTCAATATGTGATCCCAGCACAAAAGAGCATCAGCTGTAGAGGAGGGTTTTTCTCTGCTAGTCCTTGTACAAGAAGCACAGAGTACAAAATACAGGGCTTGGATATGCAGAGGCATCTTTATAGGAGTGTGTAAATATTTAGTATACTTCAGGGAAGGACAAGGTGTTGCTCTGCCTTTGCTTTCACACTGAAGTACCTGCACCAGGAATTGGTTTGCATGTGTGAATGGTTATTTTAAGGTAGCATTAAAACTCACTTTCAGCTTTACTGAAGTTCTGCAGACCAGCCTCTCCTGATTGGAGCTTTGAGGCCTTGTGATCTGCATGTGGTCCTTTTGGCTCTTGGTAGCAGGAGATAGCAACCCTCTGTGGAAAGATAGGCTGTAATTTTGTCCTGCTTTGAACATGTGGGATTTTTAGTATTTCCTATGAGATGCATTACTAGTATAAACAAACTGTTTTGTTTAGTGTAAGCTCTTTATCCTGGTAGGATTTGAGACATCTTATAAAGCAATCACTGTAAATTTAAAACTAATATTTGGCATTATTTAAATAAACATAAAGCAAAATAGTATACAAACAACACAAGTTCCCAGCCCAGGGACCCGAAAGACAGACCTACTTGGATGTAGCTTGTGCACTTTTTGTCCATTTCCCTGTTAAATTTAAAGCATTATGCACCTAATTAATACCTTTTTAAATTTATGTCAGTGATAAAATGGATAAATATTGCAATGGACACAGATTTTACTGCTACAATTACAGAATAGATGTAGAAGCATGTAGGGTAAGTAGATATTTGTGCTGTCTTGTGGTGCAGCATCTTTGCTGCTCTGATTGGTTTGATACAGAGGATTCCAAATTGAAGCCTTTAAACTGGAAAGGGTAAATTACTGTTTAGTGTGTTGTAAAAGGTCTTGTAGACGGTGGGAGTAGATGAGTTATTTCAAAAACATAATGCTGGAAAGAAATTGCCATGCCAGACTGTTAAATTTCATTGCTGTGTTAATTAGATAGGAAGAAGCTCCTTATTTTATAAAGTTTTCCAACTCAGTTGAAGCTCTATCACATTAGATGTGACAACTGAATGATCAACTACTTGTCTGGGTGCCAGGAGCCTTGTACTTACAAATTAATTGTGTTTTTATGAGCCAGTGTTAACTTTTGGAAAAATAAAGCTTAGGCCTTGGAAAAAAACAGATGCTGATGAATATGGGAGGGAATGGGGAAAAGAATATAATGTTCCTGGTAATGAGGTGACCTCTGGTGCTCTAATTTCACTTACCAAGTAGCTGTTATTTTTTGTATATAAAATGTAAAATTTTGCTTTTGAGGAATTTCATTTTAGAGGGTGGAGGAGTTCACAATCCTTTCAAGGCCTGGTTATCCAAGAGGGAATTCAGTATCTTCATAGATGAAGGGTGTATGAGTTTTTTTAATTCATCTGGCTTTTCAAAAATGTACAGATTTGCAGATGCGTGAGGGACTGGGGGGAAGCCCTTGCCTCTAAGTGGTGGTAAAATTTAAAACTCTTATGGGTATGGCTCTGATCAACATTCATTTCAATGTTCCCATAAAAAGCTTATGACTTGGCAGGGTTTCAAGGACTGAAAAGAAAAAAGCTCCGTATACAACATGTTTTATTAATGTTGAAGGAGTAATATTGCTGGATTTCAGAGTCTGCCACTGTGTAGAATAAGTTCTTTTTGGCTCTGGTACACTTTGGCTTTTCCCTTGAATAAAACAAGGTGTGACTTCACATCTGCTTCTTTCTAGTAGCCTTGTATTAATCAGGAGTATACATATTTCCAAGTTTTGGCTGGGATTCATCCTTTTTCTTTCTAATTCTCCTGTGTTGTAGAGTGAATTCATGATTCTTGACCCTCAACTGATACTGTTAAAGTGTATTTGCATAAGCCTTGATGTTAAGCATCACATCCCACTTACTTGTGATGACTTTTTGCCCCTTGTAAGCTATATGTAAAGGTGAATTTGAAATTAGGCAGCTGAGAAAGAAGTCATCTGTTGAAACTTGGCAAATGCGGTTGAACTAATAAAAGCAAATCTAAAAAAAATATACTTTTAAGGGAAACCAGTACTGTAAAACACGAGCTTTAAGGTGAAATTGCTGAAGATAATTTGTGCAGCCAAAGTGCAGGAGGAGGCAGATAACACAAGTCAAGCACAAAACCATAATTTACAGGCACACAGTGGTGTTACTTTGGTAAGATTACCTCTGCGTGGGGCTTGGCTGGTGATCAAGACATGGCTCAGCATCGGGCACACTCTGAAACAGGAGTCTGGCTTCAAATCCTCATCAAACAGGAGTCTGGCTTCAAATCCTCAACACCAGCCTCTTTCAGAGAGTGCTGTGCTGCCTGGCAGTGGGACACAGCCCGGGCTCTGCGAGGCAGGAGGAGTTGGGGTATGTGACTTCTTAAAAGCAGATTTTATTCCTTAAGTTACTGCACAGGGTTTGGCTGAAGTAGGGGTAATTTTTTGTATAGTAGCTAATATGGGGCTGTGTTTTTGATTTCCTCTGGAAGCTGTTGATAACTCAGGGATGTTTTGGGTACTGCTGAGCAGAGTTTACACACAGCCAAGGCCTTTTCTGCTTCTCATCCATCCCACCTGTGAGCAGGACTGGGGCACAAGGAGTTGGGAGGGGACACAGATGAGACAGATGACCTCAGATAGTCCAAGGGCTATTCCAGACCATATGGAGGCATGATCATTGTATAGAGCTGGGGGAAGATGAGGAGGATGTTCAGAGAGATGGTGTTTGTCTTCCCATATCATCATCATGTGATGGAGCCTGCTTTCCTGGAGGTGGGTGAACACCTGCCTGCCCATGGAAACTGGGGAATGAATTCCTTGTATTGCTTTGCTTGTGTGGAGCTTGTGTTTTACTTATGAAGCTGTTTTTAAACTCACTGCATGCGTTTTCTCACTTTTACCCTTCCTGTTCTCTCTCCCATCGCAGTGGTGCAGAGTGAACAAGTGGCTGTGTGGGTCTGAGCTGCTGCCTGGGGTTAAACCATGATAGCTATCATACTGTTCAAAACTGACATAGTTGTGTCTCAGTCTTACGCTTCTGATTTGTGAGTACTGTTGCTTAATTAACAATTATGAAGCGCTTGGAGCACTTTAAAAGTGCTGTAGGGTTGTAAAATATTGCATTTGCGTGTGCACGCTCTTAAACGTGGAGATTTCCACACTCCTGCACGAGTGCTTGGCTGAGTCACACAGGCTCCTCCTGACCCAGTTCTCTCCTTGTGTGCTCACTCCTCCCATTTGACCCAAGCCATCAGCCTTTTACTTGCCCACCTACCTGTCACAGATTGTAAGTCTGTCCCTTCAGAAACAAACAGTTCTGCTCCACAAGTGTTCAAGGTCAGGGTAGAGGGGGCTTGGAGCAACCAGATCTAGGGATAGATGTTCCTGCCCATGGCTGAGTAGGAGTTCTTTGAAGATCCCTTCCAACTCAAACCATTCAATGATCTCTTCCACAGAAGTCCCTTTGAAGGTTATTATCTCCCCATGGCCTGTTCCAGGAATGCTTTTCCCCACACCCATGAGGTTGGGCTCTGGTTCCTGGCAGCAAAATCTTCCTTCTGCTGTTTCCTTCCTTGTCTCTCTCCCAGGCCTTGCACAGAGGTTTGGCAGGTGCCCTTTAGGGAATCCATTTGGACTTTGATTTGCTTCCCCAGAGAGGAGTTGGGTGAGCTTTAGCTGCTGTTCTCCCTGTGGTGGTCATGGGGATCCCTGGAGCTGAAGAAGGATTCAGGGGCAGCAGCCAGGCTTGGACTGGGGCTGCAGATGGATATGTGTGCAAGGGACACAGCGAGAAGGTCCTTTTCCAGGGGGAAGGTTCATTTGGAGCTGATGTGCCTGCTGGGGCCAGGGGCAGTGCTCCTTCTGCACAATCATGCTGCTGCCTTTGTGAGGCAATTGCATTGCCTCTATCTGGCCCATGAACATTTTGAAACTTTTCTTAGATATTTATCAGTACTAGAGAGCTGAAACCCGCCCATGAGAACGTGATTTGATCAGTTATTTGAAGAAATTCCCACTTCTCAGATCAGAGTAGCCTGGATTTTTCGAGAGTATGTTATTGGCAGATGAAAACAGAGCACTGGAGTGTCTAACAAGAGATGCAAAAATCCCAACTGCTTCACCAAGAGATGAAATCTCTTTGGAACCAAACTGGAGCTCCCTGGGACTTGCTGGTGTTACCTGCAGCGCTGGCACCAGCACTAATAGCTGGCATGCTCTGAAAAAGGGAAAGCTCATGTAACTTGGTCTGCTGAGGCAATGCTTTAATTCAAGCGTGGATAAAGCAAGGAATTTGATCAGGCCCCTACGGTCGGTCGCACTTTGAGCTCAGCGAAAAGGAGTAGAGCTGAGTTGTGGGACACAGGGTTTTTCCTGTGAAATCTGAAGTGTTTGGCAGATCCATGAAAAATGTGCATGAATAGTCCCCATCAATTGCCACGTACTCAGGTTCAGCTCCTTGCCGTTACCACTGTGCAGTGAGCTCGTGGCACGGATGGTATGGAAGAATTTAGTTTTTCTTCTTGCCTTGTCCTGTCAGCCTCTTCTCTCAGCATTTCTTAACCTTAGATATTTATGGCTTGAAATAAAGTGTTTATTGAGTTGCATTTAATCCTAAATTAGGTCTATACTCAAACTAGCAAAGGATGAAAAATTCTGTTATGCTGGAGCCCTTCTTGGGGAGCGAAGATGGATTCTGTGGTTTTTCTTAAAATAAAAATGAGGGGAAGGGAAAGAAGAATAGATGGTGAAGTGGTTTCAGTCACTATTAATGTTTGCCTACTGCAGCAATAACTTGTATTTCACATCTTTTCCCAGGGATGGGAGAGGAAGAAAGGGAATGAGGAAGTTGGTTGTACAGTTTTAGTTAGACTTGGTTAGCACTTGTTCAACTGATGTATGTGTTACAAACCTAAAAGTTGCTTTTATTTGTGCTCAGTTGTGTCCAACATTCCTGGGAGTTCTGAAGTTGCAGTCCATTGGAAGATCTAGATTTGAATTCCTGTTGTCATTGTGGTGTTCACTGTGCAGCAGCACTTGGAAAGTTGGCATTTTTTTTTCAAATTTAAAGTATTCCTTGATCCTGGCATTGCTGTGAGGTGTCATGAACGTTGTCAGCAATAAAATTTTCTTCTGGATGCCTTTTGCACTTGTTGATGTGCTCCTTTCCATCTTCTTTCCAGGCAGTCATTACCACCTTCTTTCTTTCTTACTTCATTGTTTCCAGAATTTTGTTTAGCAAGGAATGACATTTTGCAAACAAATTAAACCTGGGGTAATCTAAAACTTCAGAGCCGATCTTGCCATGAGTCGAGTTTTAGAGGGGGGGATGATCTCAGCGAGGAGGTCATCTCATGGTCTCCTGTGCTGTGCTCAGGTCCGTGAGCTGTTTCTGCCACTCGCTCACCTTGGCTGGCTGCAGCTGAACTTGGCTGTTTGTGCCTGTTTAAGAAGTTAATCTTTCTGAAAGGCTGAAAGCTGCTTGGCCTGCCGTGGTTGCCTCAGCTACAGGAACGTAAACCAGTAATGCTGGGGGAAAACAGAGGGATAAACATTTGCTGCTCTTTATTTCCGTGAGGAATTACAAGAACCTGGGATACATTTAGTGACTTGGAACAATTTTTATTTGATTGCTGGCTCTGTCATGACCTCTGCTCATAATGAAATAAAGTACTCAAGCCTTGCAATGCAATAAGGAAAAATCTGTTAAGATTGTAGTTCCTTTACATCAGCTGACCTTGGCCTGACTAACAAACCAATTTGGCTTAATCCTTATTTTTTAATTAAACATCAGATACTTAAGGCATAAGTTACTGGCAATTAATCAAAGCATCTAGGAAGCCTGGCCATTGGTGTCTATACTGTAGAGGTTGAGAAGCTTGTGCATAGATTGATACTTTGAATTAAATATATAAAGATGAAAGAAAAGAGGATGAACCTAAGAACCATAAAGCTTGCTTATTGTTGTTCCTGGGAATTAATTGCATCTGTAATTTTTTCTGAACTTATGTTCAGTTTACACCCTGGAATTGTGGAAGTGTCACTCACTTGGAGGCTCAGAAGTGACATTTATCAATGTGGCCTCCTAAGACAAAGTAGATTAATGATGTGACCTGTCCCCTCTCCAGTGAAATCACAAGAGAGTGGGCTCTGCATCTGCTGCTGTTTGATGTCTCTCCCATCTTCTTCCCAAGCCCTGGAGAAAGAAATAAACAAGATGTTCATCATCTCAAGGTTGGATAGTGTGTTGGGAGGTCGCTGATATTATTTGGTGACTTTTCTGTTTCAATGTACAGTCTTGGAGCCATTTGAGCAACTTTAAAGATCAGGTCCTATAAAGTAATTAAGGAAGATGTGTGCAAATGTGACCCTTGTGTGCATTGTCCCCTTTTTTTTGTTTGATAAGTGATGCCACATGAGAAGTCCTCTTGCAGACATACAGATGGCACTAATAGTGATGCAGGATGATGTTTGCAGACTTTTATAGGTAATACTGGAAAAGTTGGTGTTCTTTCCTGACTGCTGTCAGTATTTATGCTTCTGTGCTGCTGTGACTTTCTAAGATGTGTGGTCTGTATGTTACTAAAAGCATACAGCAAATAAACTTGTCCAGGCAAGAACATGACCTTGATGCACAATCATTACCTAGAGCCCTAGGCTGGAAAGAATTATTAGTGTTGGAGATTGTGGTAAGGAGTCATCTTCCAGGTCGGTCCCTAAATATAGTCCTTTAAAGGTTTTAGCAATGCTTTTGGACTGTAATTTTTTTAATTGCAAAGGACATAAATCTTGTTGTTACAAGGGAATGCAAAAAAGCCCACCCAAACTTCTTTAAATTCACAGTACATTTCTCATTTTACAAAAGAAAAAAGTGCCTGACAGATGCTGAAGAGTGTGCACCTTTTGAAGCTGTGTGGAAATGAATATTCAACCTATGAGCCAGGAGCAAGATGCAGCAGGGATTGTGTGAGAGCTTTGTGTGGGAGGAATTAACTTCCCATGGTTTACATAGCGTAAAAAGAGAAGACCCCTCTTTCCTTAATGGGAGTAGCCCCACTAAAGTCAGAGCTCCTGTTCACATGGAGGAAGATTTGCAAATTCAAGTCTTAATTTATATGTATTTATTTGTGTAAGGCTGGCTTGGTAATACAGATAATACAATTTATTAGGTCTGTTAAACTTCAGATTTCCATCCAGTTTAAGAAGAATTTATTGGAATTTACCGCTCTGAAAAATGAGCCTGTCATTTCCTGAGGAGTAGTAAAGAACACTGGCAAAGATTATAAAGTCTTTCGAGACACAGCAGTGTTTCTCAGTGGTGTTTGTAGGCTGGCACAGAGTGCCTGAGAGGGCAGTTTTAGGTACTGTGGTGTTATAATATCTAACCAACCCCAGCACGGCTGGTTGAGCATTGTGGGGTTTCCTGACTTTGTCCATGATTTGGAATGCACAGGAGCAGCAAAGCTCTGTAATGCAATACAGGAGGGTAGTGGAGTTGGAATTAATTTGCTCAAGTTGCCTTTTCATGGGAGAATGGGGAGTTTCTGCTCCTGAAAGAGACCTCAGACCCAAAGATCCAACATCAGCCATCCTACCTTTCTCTAGCAGTACTTTTAAGAGAGTGATGAGTTGGAGAGGGGAATCTCTTCATGTGAAGCAAAGAGTTTGAGGATCCAGAGTTGGGTCATCAAACTGAGCAAAAGTTACCAAACAAACTTAACGACACCTGTACTTTTTTGAGGTTCATTCCTTAAGCTGCTGTGATTGTGTCTGTGTTGGGTTATACCCATATTTTTTTGCTGTTTTTGAGCAAACTATTTGAATTCCTTACATGAGTTGAACACCTTGCTCAATACTACTGCATGTGACTGTTATCTGAACACCAACAACCTGGATGCTCATCATTTCCATTTAAGCCATGATGCATTTGGTGACCTTTGAGAAACTTTCCCCTTGTTGTTCGTGTTCCACTCCTTGCCCTCCGAAGGGGCAAGGATGATACTTAGTGTTTTTTTCCTCCTGCCACTCCAGTTCAGAAAGGGCTGGAAAATTCTCTATCAAAAGTCACTTAAGGATTTTTTTTGTCTGCCTTAGGGAACTTTCCTTCCCCTGCCTTGCATTGTCTTGTAAAAACAATGTTTCCCTAGGAACACAGTGTGCCTGAGAGGCAAGACATGTACTTATTTTGCTGGTTAATCATCGTGGGTGCTGATGTTTGTGAGGCCAACAGCAATGATCAAAGCTGGTTTTCAACAGGAGTGATGCTAGTGTGAGAGCTAGGGCGCTTATGGCACCCAGTTTAAATGGGAAGAAACACAAGCTGCTGGCTTTCAACTATTTTTTTTTTTTTGAAGAGTATAAGACATAAAGGATTGTTTTTCTAAAGTGGTTATATATTAATGCAGCAGCTGGACAGAGGAGAACCAGCATTTTTGGTAGGTGCATGAGCAGCATTGTATAGTTTTGCCTCTGTGCACCTTTAGTGTTAATTCCTGTCATGTCCCATCGACTCAATACAAAAACCTCTGCAGGGGATGGGAGCTTCAGTGGACCTGTGCTGTTTATCCTGACTAAAGGGTTATTCTTGGAGCCTTGTTTTCCCCTTCCATTGCTCTCCTCCAGCCTGCTTTTGTTGAGCTGGCTCAGAGCTGGGCTGCTGCTTGCAGGCAGAGGACATGAAGTAGTGTGGGAACAGTTTCTTGCTGACAGAATCCACGAGCTGGTGATAAAGAGAAGTCCTGGGACATTCTTCTGCAGTCCACAGTCCACATTGCTCTCACGCTCCCTTCTGTCTTGTGTTTGTGATACCCATTCCCAGCAGTCTGGGAAAGGGGGTGCTTTTGGATTGCTTTCATTTGAAAAGAGGAAAAAAGTTGAAACATTTGATCAGGCATGAGAGGTGAGAGTAGTGAACATGGTAAAGTGTAGTTTAGGTACTCAGACACATTTTAGACAAAGTGTTGCATTATAAATTTTATTTTCAGTGCAACAGGCAGATGAGGGATGTTTTACTACAAGGCAGTGATGTGGAAGAGCTCAGCCTTATTCTTTGGGAATGAGGCTGAGCTTCTTGGGAGAAATTCTACAAAAAGAACCCAGACCCTGAAAACCCCCTCCATTTCTCTAGACTCGTAGAAAAGCATAGCTCAGAGGCACATCTGGGCACCTGCTCTGTTGTGTGGCTCAGACACTCTGTGCTCAGTGACAATCTTTCCATTCTGTTTCTGTGTCAAGTGACCTCAGGCAGAGTTAGCCCAATTCACCTGACTAAAGGGACTTCAAAATGATTCCTGGTTTTGTCATTTATGTGCATCATCAGGACTATGCAGTAGAGACACATGCTTACAATGAAAAGAAAACTGAATCTGCATTCTTCTCTTTTGCTTTTTTGTGGGCCTTTTGGTTCATGACTCAAAGGCTCTTGCAGAGGCTTCTGAGCCAAAAATGCAGCTGCATTTTTCAGTCACATGCTTTGCCAGATCCAATAATAGCAACTATTGGGCAAGAGAGAAGAGAATAATACAACCTGCCTTACTGCAATTGTTTGTGGAACCATACTCGTGGGAAGTTGAGGATGATTTTCATAGTGAGCAAACCTTTTTATGAACTTCCTCCATCTCCTCATCCCTATGCATGTGGTGCTTGTTAACACCCTGTGTGCTTGTGGAAATAGCACTGCTAATAAAGGACATCTCCTTGGATTGTGATGGAAAACCTGTTACCAGTGACTGAACTGTGAGATATTCCTGGAAGAGCAAGGTCCAGTAGTAGGGGAGAGGGTTTGAATTGCAGCTGCAAAGCATTGAGAAATTCTTTTGGCAAATATATTCAACTGAGAAAACAAAGCAAAACAGAGACCTGATGGATCCTTGAAGTGGACTTTATTCCTTGTGTTATACTTCCCAAGGAGTTCACCAGTATGTTTTGCACACCTTCAATCTCCAAAGTGGTGCTCTTATCTTTCATCTAAGGTTTTTGTTTTACACTTTGCCAGGAGAAAGATTTGGTCTGTTGAAAGACAATGTAGAGAAGAAAAGGAGTAATATTGTGAATCCCTTTAAAATACAGTGGTGGGTTGGTAATTGGCCCTGTGATACTCATAATTTGCATCTGATCAGAAGAGCCTGTAGGCTTTGAGCCATGTGCATTTTTTCCCAATTAAGCAGTTGTGTCCTATGTTGGATCCTTCCCATAGAGTATGGAAAATAAAATACGCTTTTAGTCTTTCCCAAATTTGTAACTGCACTTGATATTTAGCCCATGTTCTGCCTTTTATGTAATATATATGCTTTCTTACTGCCCAAATTTTGAAGTACTTCTCTTTGCAAGCTTATGAAACTTCTTTAATCCATTACTGAAGTGCTGCAAACACAGACTATGGCTGTAAACAGTACGTGCTATTGGTGAAGAAAAATTACCATCTTGGAGGCCTTTATTTTAAAGGTTGCATTTTGTTCTACTTTAGAAAGACATTGGCTTGCCAGAATTTCAGCATTGCTTCTTTTTCCCCTCTGCAGATTGTGATCTTTCTTCTTGGGAATATAAATATCATTCACATTTTATTGTTCTTTGTGCATGCTAGTGGAATACGAGGTTTGTGCTGCTGCTGCAACGCCTTGTGTTGGAGACGTTGGCCAGAGAATGTCCCCGTCACCACAAGGAAGGGGCACATCTGGACCTCCAGCCAAGCAGTGCTGCAGCAGTTATTTCCAGCTCCTGAAGTAAGAAACCAGATGTGCTTGTATTGGGATTTTGGGTGACAAACAAGACATGGATAGGAGGGAATGGCACCTATGTTTAGACCATGGTGTTTTCTGTCCTGTTGATCTTGGCATTGGGAGCGAGGAAGGGTCTGAGAACAGAGGAGTAGCTGAACAAAACAAGGTGAATCAAGGGCAGAGCAAGAAGCTTAACTTGCAATTTCCTTGTCTTTGTTGGCTTAAATCTGACCCTCCACATTGTTTAGTGTTTTGTATTTCATTTCCTCAGTTGCTTAAGGAATGGTTGAGGCTGGCAGAGATGCTTCAAAACCATGGTCAGGTGAGGCATGCAAGATTTGAATAAAGAACTTGGATTTTACTTCCAGTGGAGACTCATGTTTTATTTTAAAATAGGTCAGAGAAATTATTTGCTAGTTCTAGCGGCGCAGAGAAACCTTTCAGTCCTGGTTGGCTTATAATTTCATTCTGTACCCTTGAGGATGAAAAAAGAAAGTCCAACCTCAAGAGTTCTTGCACAGCAGGAATCAAATCAGTGTGTTAGTGGTCAGAGTCTTGCTTGCAGCAGATCTTTTGCTGCATCTCCATGTTGAGCTTTTGTTTCCAACCATAGCACTTTGCTGCTTTCCTCTGCTGGTGCTCTGGCAGTTGAGAGGTGGAATTTGTAAAGGAAAACAGCTCTAGATTGAGCTGTGGAAAAGTTACTGAAGGCAAATCCCTTGGGGTTATTTGGCTTGGTTTCCAACTTTGAATTTCTCCTGTAAGCGTTTTAGAAATGGGCCTAATCCTGGAGTCATGGGCTTGAGAGGAATGTGAAGGTGAAATTCTTCAGCCTTTAACAGAAGCAATAGGACTTGAATGATCCTAATGCTTGTTTTTGACCCTAATGTCATCTCAAAAAAAGAAAACACCTCTCACCCTCAAATAAATAAAAATCAGTAGGTAGATGTTTATCTCCTCTGGAAACACTGGAAAAACTTCGTTTTTCTCTGTTGCTGTGATTGTCCCCACCTTTGCCATTCCTCCCTAATCACATGCATACCCCCAGCTCATGGGAGGTTTGCATGGGAAGATCTCTGTTGCTTAGGAATTAATCGGCTTCTGCTGGCTGTCCTTCCTCCACCTGAAGTTCTCAGGTGATCTCTTCCTCTTGCGTCACCCCTGAGAATTCAGATGTCAGAAAGAGCCTCGCCCTGAGGAATTTGGAGCTCAGTGAAGAGCCCTTCCTGTCGGTCCCTGGGGAAAGCCCCAGCTTGCTCAGCTGGCTGCTCTCCAAGGACACAGGGATGCTGGAGAAGAACAAGCACAGGGCTTTCCTTGGGATGTCCCAGTGCTCAGGCTCCTTCTCCCACACTGGGGAACCCGCTCCAGCAGAAAAATGATGTGTCAAAAAAATGTGGGTGTCAACCTGGCTGGCCCTTGGTCCAGCAGGCTGCAGATGTGTGGCTGGGGGCAACTCAATGGTGGGCAAAACCTCCTAGTGGCAACTGTTTGGAGCTGGCATAAAGCAATTGTTGTAACCTTACTAGAGATGAAATCCCTCTCTGGAGGAGGCTTAGCAGCAACCCATAGATGAGCACCTCTAAAAGTTAACTGTGTCTTCCCAGCACTGATCAATGTCAGGTTTCCCAGGATAATCTAAGATCAAAAGGCTGTTTGAGATTTTCTGTGAGGCTGTGACTTTCAGTGAAGGAGCATTTTTTTTTTCACCTGTGGTACCATCCACTTGGGATCTGGTGGGTTGTCTCTGATCTCTAGCAACCTCTAGTGCTAAATGCATGTGATTCATATCCATAATAAAGGCTTGCACCCCTTGTATTTTTGTTTTGGTGGGGGTGAGAATGATTACTTGAAATTGCTAGGAAGAAAATTGAATGGATCAGGGAATGTGTGGTGAATTTCTGAGAATACTTTTCTTCATCTAAACCCCTTTGTTTAGATTTCGGGGCAGACATTAAATTCTGCTGTCTCTATTTTCCGTTGGTAGAAATGCCAGAACCTATTCGTTTATCTAAAGCATATTATTTCTTATTATTTATGCATAGAACACACAAAAGTTAAATTGGTATCAGCATGTCACTGCTTTCCATGGCTTAACTCTTTCTAATCCTAAACATGCTGTGAAAAAAGTGCATGTGCCCTTAGTTGTAATTAATGAACTGTATATTGGAAAACCTGTCAGGGGTTTTGATTACTTTTCATTAAGTTTTTATTTTTGTTTTGTTACCAGCTAACCCTTTTCAGTGCTCGGCTGAATGACAGTACTGAAGAAGGCAGGCAATGTCTGACTGGGAGATTAGCCACAATTGCAGGAGTACGGGAAAGAGGAGATAGCAACAGTGTGAGGCTGGGTTTGCAAGAGGTGACTCACCACTTGCCTAGGTGTAGATAGGCACTTGAAAACCCTACCTGCACGTGGAACTGCGGGTAGGGCCTTTGCTTGATTGCTGTGTTGGTGCCTGGGTAGTGCCCACAGTCCTGTTGACACTCTAGTGCTGTTGCACAAGTGGTCATTTACAGGTGCACTGGGAGAAGGGTGTGTCCTGACAATTAGTTGGCTTTAACTTCTTATTTTTCCTTCCCTGAGCAAAAAGCTATACCTGCTTGGGGTAGGTGAGGAGGGGGAGGGTGTTCTGCTGGGTGAAAACTGTTGTCTCTGCTGTAAATAAAGATCCTTTGCCTCAGGGGATGGTTGGGGAAGAAGTCCCTGATGTGCTGGCAGGTACTTCAGCAAAGTTGCCCAATGGCCTGGTGTACCTGCAGTAGGGTTTGGTAAGTGATGGTAGCTTCATGTAATTTGTTTTTGTTTTTTTGAGGATGCCTAGCAGCTGGCAGTGAAGTCATCCCAGTGCTAGTTGGGTCACTGGCTGTAACTCTTGATTAACGGGGAGGAGTGTGCTTTGCAGAGAAAATAATGAGTAGGTCTTGCTGTGTGTGAAACACATGGGAGGATGCAGGCACCTCCAGGATTTCACTTTGCTGTATGAATGCAGAGCCACTAACAGGCTCAGGTAATCTCAGGTTGTATTTGATGTCAGACTTTGAGACAGAGGTTTTATGAGCATTTTCTGACTTATTTCAGGATTTGTTTTGCTAGTGACAGGATTTGTTTTGCTAGTGGCAAAAGCTTGCTTCCTCCCCTGGCATGCACTTGGAGTTAGATGCCCTGGGCTCTTTGGGTACTGGGAAAATTTGTGCCATGTGCCAATTCTATTTGATAATGTCCCTTGCTTTTCTACTCATAATACACTGCCCTGCTGTGATCTGCCTCTTTAAAGAGGAATTTGTTGCAGGTGTCTGCATTTGTAAAGGGGAAGAAATTCAGCAGCTGAATGAAAACAGTCCTTTTGTTTAGAGGGAGGGAAAAGAGAAGTTGAGCTATATGAAAGCAAATCTGGCAACCTGCTGAAGGGTTTGGAGGGTAAAAGATGCTCTGTGGTTGCATGCTGGTTGTTTCCAGCCATCTGCCTTGCTGTAGTAAATGCAGATCTGTTGCAGCTGCAAATGGCTTGTAAGAGTACCCTGTGCTTCCTTCTGCCTTGGCAAAAGTGAGCTGGAATGCTAACACATGGAGGTGAACAGTTACCATTGTGGATTTTAATAGAATTAATAGTGTATTTTACAGGTGACAGAGGAGTACAAGTGTGGCATTTTTCTGTTAAGAATAGTGACATACTAATGACATTTTAGAGGGTTTCTAGATAAGGCACAGTGTCTCTTCTTGAGGCTTTTGTTTGAACAAGCAAGTGCAAATATTGGCAAGCAGCTTCCCAGCTGATGCTATCACTCTTCCTTCCCCATTGCAGTTTTGGTCCTGTCAATTTTCTTATGAGCCCCTTGATATTGAACATATGGATTGGCCATGGCACTTAACTGCTTTTTGAAATCTAAATAATACTTCTCAGCCCTGATGCTGCTATAGTGCTTTTCGTCTGACCACTTTACCCAAAAAAAAGCTAAAATAAGCCTGCTAAGCTGCAATTTGGTATTGTGTTTATTGACATGAAAGGTCAATAGATTCTAAAATAGTATTTCAAACCAAATGGTTTCTCCCTTAAGCTATATAAGTGCTATGAATAGAAATCAATCCTATCTAGACAAATTTGAGCTTATTTAGTAATAAACTCCATTCAGAAATCTTGAGGGAGGAGCACTCTCTTCCATATGTACAGTTCATGTTGAGTGCTCATCAGATACCTAAATTACCTTATTTGCTGTCAGTTCATGATATCTCTGTTAAAGCTGTGCTCATAATACTTCCTTAAACGAGGCTGCAGCTGGGAGTTAACTTACATGGCACAATGCAAAAGTTACTCCAGCTGTCAACTGAACAGGTTTCACTGGAGTTATGTCATCTCTGTGCAATGGAGTGTTAATGCTGGGAGGAGCAAGCACTACTTACGAGATACAAGTGGTTGCTAGGACAGGCTTCAGATAAATCTTTTTGAGCTTGAATGTGAGTTTGGGAAAAGGGCTGACTTTGCTTTGTGCATCTCTTCTCCTGGATGTGGATGACCGTGCTCAAAAACTGAGCCTCACCTTCATCCTTGAGCTTCTGGTGCAAGGGAGGCAGGAAGGGTGTGTTTGAGTGGATCTCACGTGCTTGGAGTCAGATGACGGCTCTGGGAAAATGGGATGTGCACTAGACAAGTCTGCAGCCTGAACGCTGAATTGCTGGAGCTGTTGTGTAACCCACCCGTAATCTGAGTGCTGCGTTGCAGGTTTTTGTTGCATCATTAAACCTTCTCTTTCATTACTGGTTTAGGACCATTATACAGATCTCCTAATTCATATAATTAAGTGCTGGGCAGCTCCAGTGACGTGTTGATTCCAGCAGTGAAGTGATTTAATGTCATGGTTGCTTGGCAGAACCAGGCAGCAGCAGGCGGGGATGGAGACAGCTTTTGAAGAAAGGGGGATCCGTCAGTGCTGCTTGAGTGGAGAGGTGATACCATCCAGATTACAGACTGTGCTGGCAGCCGTCTCTAAATCCTTGGACAAGTCATTTTCTGTCCCTTTGTGTCCCCTCCCAGCATTTCTATGTTTAATATTATGACAGAGGGATTCTTGCTGCATCCATGGGCTCGGCACAGAGGGACCTTGGGCTCAGCAGGAGCTGCAGTGGGAGACAAGAATATAGATGTGTTCTCTGTATTTTATACCTCCTTAGCATGCAGGAGAAAACCTTGTTTTAGTGCATCAGTGTATGTTATATGCTGGTGTTTGGTTTCAGCATGTACATGTTCCCATCCTTGTCACAAGGCTTCTAAGTACAGTAAAAATTTATTTATTTGAGTATTTTTGCAAACTGTGTGGAAATGAAGAAGAAAATCAGTTTTGTTCATGGAGAAAGTCAGATTAAACAAGTGAATCATGTTGGCTTCATGGCTGGAGTGGGAATGCCTTGGACTGATGGCGAGTTGGATTTCCCTCTGTGGTGATGGAGCTCAGTTACCTTATTTAGGTCCATTTTACATAGGAGAACTGAGAAACAGGCCACACTGACAGTTTTGAAAAATGGAAGCAGGGGGATAATTCCATAATCTTGATATCATGGCCTAGCTTTGGGGAGGGTGATGGGCCAGACAAGCCTTCAAACTGAAGTTTTCACATGAATCTTGTTTCCAACCACTCTGCCTTCTCTCAGAATCCATATCCTGTTCTGGAATATGTCTTCTTCCCAGGAAATGTCTGGCATGTCCTGTCACAACCTGCACCCATTATTTCAAAGAAAATAGGCCCATTCTTTTAAGTGGGGAGCTGTGTTTGTGGTTGAGTGGCATTTTCCTGTGCCTTTGAGGCATTGTGTTGGTAGCTCTTGATGATGGCCATGCTGATGTAGTCCTTGCCTTCACTGTTTGTGCTTCCTCTGTTTCCTGCTCTTCTGAAGGGGGTTTGTTTTGGGCTTTGCCCCATTCTAGCAACAGGCACAACTCATTGAGACTGGCACCTGAATACCATGGTAGAGGAGAAAGGAAGGAGAAGAATCTTTTGCAGAATTAAATTTTTTTAAAAAAGGATTGTTTTAGAAGTGTCTGAGGGCTTGAGATGTTATTGTAGCTTGCTGCTCTTTGCTTTGTTTTTTAGCTAATCAGTCTGATACTGGTTCCCAGTGGGAAGGAGAGTAATGGTCTTGCCATGGTGGTTCAGTGAAGTGCTAATCCCTTGCACAGATTTTAAGCTCTCTACAAGTTAAATTTTAATATCTCCCACAGACAGTCAGCCATGATGGTCTTGTGGAGACAGTTTGAAGTCCTTATCTCAACCCTGATGTGGCTTAACAAAGCTGTCTGGAAAGAAGCAGTTACTGTTTAGGATGAGCATGGTGCCAGGCTGCAGTTTGAACAAATTTCAGGACCAAGTCCTACTTTTATTAGTAAGAACTAATGGGTAACAAAAGCATTATTCTTTCCAGTTTTTCTTTTATTCAATTTTGAAGGCTGAGACCTTGTGTACCTTTAAAGAGCACTTGTGCAGGATCATGCTCTTAGAGGTGAGGGGGTTTTCACTGCTTGCAGAGTCCTTGTGGCACCTCATGTTCTCCTGGGGAAACAGGTTGCTGTGTGTTATTGCCCAAGAGGTGTCTGTGAGCCCAGGTTGCTGTCCAGAGGCAAGGGAGAGAGCCATAAATCATTACTGGTCTCTTTGTTTTGTTGCTTTGTTGTGATTGCTGGTGGAATTAAAAAACTTCAAACTTCTTCAAAAATTCAAACTTCTTTCAGTTTTAGAGAGAAAATTTGCGTCTGTCCAGGGCTAGAGTGAGCAGAAAAGTGCTCTTTGTTGCTTCCTTGCTTCCCTCTTTGTCCTTTTACTCCATGGGGCTATTTCTGTTTACAATTTCAAGGCGACACTGTCAAAAGAGTTTGGGTTTCAAAAGTTAACTTAGTGTATATGAAGGAATATTTGTCTCCCATCTCTTGGTAATCAGGATTGATGGGACTGCAGTTAACATCTTAATATTATTGCTTGCTCTGCAATGTGTAGAGACATATGAAATATGGATATGTTTTACTTTCTATTGTTTTAAAATTTTTGGCTTTTCTTTGTCCAGTATGCCAAGTCAGATGCTGCTGTCTAAACAAAACCCATAATTTACTTCCAATGGAATGTTGTGTGTGTGTGTGTGTGTCAAAATGTGATGAGCTGCAATCTATCCTCCACTCTTTATGGTACAGATGTAGCTTGGTGCAATGGCTAGGGGATCATGCTGTATTTACATTTGTCCAAAGCAATGCAGATTTTAGGCAAATAATGCATTTTTCTTCCATTTAATATAGGATCATAGAATTATATAGCTTAGAAAAGATCATAGAATTATATAGCTTAGAAAAGACCTTTAATGTCATCAAGTGCAACAATTATCCAGCTCTGCCGAGGCCACCACTGAACCATGTTCCCAAGTGCCACTTCTGTGCATCTTTTAAATGCCTCAAGGGATGGTGACTCCACCAATTCCTTGGGCAGATGTTCCAGTGCTTGACCAACCTTTGGTGAAGAAATTTTTCCCCATGCACAATCTAAGCCTCTCCTGGCACAATTGAAGCAGTTTCCTCTTTTCCTGTTGGTTGGTACATTGGAGGAGAGACTGACCCCCACTCAGCCCCTCGATCCAGCCTTTCCAGATCCCTCTTCAAAGCCTTCCTGCCCTCCAGCAGATGAACACTCCTGCTCAGCTTGGTGTCATCTACAAACTAACTGAGAGTGCCCTCGATCTCCTCATCCAGTTGAAGGTGTTAAACAGGACTGGCCCCAGTGCTGAGCTCTGGGGAACACCAGTTGTGACTGGCTGCCAGCTGGATTTCCCTCCGTTCACCACCCAGCAATCCAGACAGTTTTTAACCCAGTGAGCAGCAGAATCATACACCTGAGCAGCCAGTTTCTCCAGGAGAATGCTGTGAAACAAGGTGTCAAAGGCCTTCCTAAAGTCTAGGCAGACAACATCTGCACCCTTTCCTTCATCTGCTAAACGGGTCGGCTTGTCATAGGGAGATCAGGTTAGTCAAGCAGGACCTGCCTTTCCTAAACCCATGCTGGCTGGGTGTGATCTCTGGTTGTCCAAGGAGTGTGTCCAGATTCCCTTCCCTAAGGAATTAGGAAATACAGTTCTGACTTCTGGAAAGGTCTTGTGAGCCAGTCTCTCCTGGGAGACGCAGTAGAAGCAGGAAAAGGATGTCCTGTAACAAGAATATCATGGTATGCAAGTATAGGCTGTGTATTAAGAGCAAAAGGCTGTAGCACATGCATGGGAGATGAGGATGAAAAGCAATGTTTTCCTTGACAGCATTTTATATGAAATTGTGAGGAGGTTTTATAGCAGGCAACAGCCAAAACTCATAAAAACCCCAGAGGTTTGCTTGGGTGCTGGGGACTGACTGTGTGTGAGTGTCTTGTCTATGAAAAAGTTCCAGCTGTATCAAATAATCCCAAATAATCAGCTGTCCATCTCCTAGACCATTAGTTTTCTTGTCTTGGTGCTGCTTTTTGAATTTGCTGAAAGGTTTGCAATGTCAATTACAACCAGATGGTGAGATAACTCGTTCTATATGTCAAAGTGCTCAGATGGCAGAGCAACAAAACATGGAACACTTCTCAGAAAAATAAAATAGGTTTGGGTGCTGGGAAAAAAAGAGCAAATTTGAGGAGTGGTTTCCTTTGTGCTGGACACTGGGGAGTATTTGGGAAGGGTGGGAGTTTGCTGGGGAGGAATCGGTAAAGTAACTAGAAACCCTGAGGTCCACATGTTTGGAAGATACCAAGCATGTTTAAGAGTCCCTACTGATTCCTCTCAAATAGATTATCAACACAGAATGATTTCTTTTTTTGTCTGTGTTATTCACTGTAGTTAATTTAATTTTGAAATATAACAAGACCACCTTTTGATGCTTTTCTCCTCTGCCTCTTGAGGATGTATCAGGTGAAGATCATCTCTAAGCTTGTTTGGTAAAACTACTCATCTCTTATGGCAACTGCATATGTAATCCAAAGGGTCAGTTAATGTTGTCTTCTTAAAATTGTAAGTAGCTGTAACACTTAAATTTTCTTTTCCTCTCTCTTCATAAAGAGTGTTTCAGTAATTAATCAGTGGCCTGGGTAATTTCTGCTTTAGCTGTCTCAGTGGGAGGGAGCAAGATCGTAAACAGTCTGCTATCAAATAATTGTGTCCTGACAAAAAAGATGTCTTTTCCCTATTTTTATTAAACTCAAGGAAAATAGGATGTGTAAAGGCAGGTGTCAAAGGGATTCTCCTTTACATTCTCATGTACTTTAGTGAGCACTGTGGGATATCATGACTGTAGGCCCTTTTAGGGGAGAAATTATTCAGAGTTACAGGTTGTTTGGAATATTTGCAGAGCCATGTAGAAACCAAATTGCTTTTTATAAAGCTGCTGTATATCATCATTTCCTTGTGATAATACTGAGCAGTTTTTCATTTGTAAAGCTGTATGAGCTCACCCACGAAACATAAACATTAAACCCATCTTTTTAAGATTCAGAAAACAGGAGCTATGTCTGTGTTCGTCAACACTTGGTAATGATTTCCCAGTAAAGGAGGAGGAGGAGAAGAAATCCCCATGGGGAAATCCTTCTGAAATGGGTGTGCTTAGGCATGCAGGAGTTGTCCCAGAACGATTTCATGGGAAGCAGAAATCAGTTCTTTGGGGAATTAGTACTTTGATGTGGACAACCTTACTGATTGTGCAGGCTCTTTACACCCAGAACTAAATTATATAAGACTTTTAAATGTTATTTTCTTCTTCTTGTATCAATCTAAAAACTTCCACTGAATAAAACCAGACAAAAAAGTGTGAGGAAGAATTTTATGATCTATGTTAGTTTTTCATTGCTGGGCCAATTTATTTTCTCCAGTTGCTAATACTTTCCAGCTCCTGAGCATCCAAGTGAGCTTTCCATACACACACCCTCATTCCTTAGTGGAGATGAGGAAAAACCTGCAGTGATTCACAGCATGCTCACTGCCTACCCTGGCAACGTTAGCCATACCCACAGTCCTTGTTGGTTCAAAGGGATAGCAGCAAACCCTGCTTTCTCTGCCAAAATATACAAATAGACTCCTGAACGCCAAGTTATCAGTGTCTCAGAAATGAGTGAAACCACTGTATTCTTGTTGTATGTGCCTTGGAAAGAGCTGTTCCTTGGAGATCAGCACAGGAGGGCAAATAGTTAATCATTGCTTTATCAAACAGTAACCGTCTCCTAAATTGAGGTCCTGAAAATAACACTACAAAAATGCCAGAGGAAAGTTCCAGTCTGCTTGTTTGTGACTGTGAGGGTGGTTTTTACTGGTTAATGAATCCAAAGAGTGTTTGTATGCTCTTAACCGGGATTTAAGAGTTCAGGTAATTCCACTTTCAGCTCCAGTAGTTTGGCATAAGAATGTAATTCAGAAATGTGTGACATGGCAATGAAGGAATTCATGCACAATCCTCATACTTTACGAGGATGATTTTTTCCTGGTTTTCCCTTTGGTTTATATCCAAATAAACATATTTGTAGTAAAGCACAGTACCCTGTAGTGCCTTGCAAAATACTCTCCCCATTTCTCAGCAGAATGGATAAAAGAGACTTTTAGCTGTTAATCTTAAAAAAAAAACATTGTGTAAAGCTGGCATTGAGGTATTCAGGTGTTCCAGGTCTTGTGTAGATGGAGTGAGATTTGTTGTGCAGTGTCTCATCTTCCAGTCCTGTACTTTCGCCAGCTAATTCACACAGTACAATTGATTTCCCAGCTGGTAACTAGTTTTGCCATTGTTACTTCTGTGCTTGTAATTGCACTTTGAGGTTGGCAGGTTGGCTCAGGCTGTGAGATTCCCAGAGGATGGATGTTTTCCCAGCAGGGAGAGCGCAGGGGCAGAGTGTCTCTCTGGTAGAACAGGAGGAGGCAGTTGGTGAGATGTGCTTGTGTTAGGTGGTGTTTGTGTGCAGCCACAACCTTTCCTGGTGTGGTAACCAAATGATGGTCTGAGATACCCTGATAGCTTTGACTTAGCTAATAAAATCTCCCACACAGCGTTTAATAAACTATAACCCAACCTTGGCTTTTTCACCTTTTGACATTTGATTCACTTTAGCTGCTCTTTCTAGGTATGCTTTGGAGACCATCCCTATGGATGAATCTACTGAGTAGATTTTGCCCCAGAGCAGGGAATCAGCCTGTGGAAAATTGCAGGCAACCCAGAAGGATTTGGCAGAGATGTCCTGGTAGATTTGGGCTTCATCCATCTGCCGTCATCTACCTTTGTTCTTGTTAAAACACCTTGGTGTAATGGAGTCCACAAAGACTTTGATGGAGTCTGTCTGTGTTGATGGATGCAAAGGACTTAAGGCCAGCTTAGTTGTTTGGGATATGGTGATGGACAGCAGATCAACAGCTTTGGGGATAAACCAGATAGCAGGACAGCAGCAAATACAACTCAGCAGTGCAGTTATTCTTAGGCGGTGCCAGATGCCTACATATCTATAAATAGCTCTATCCATAATGTGACCATTGTCCTGTGTGTGCTCATGGAACCACATGGGACTGCTGCAGGAAGCAACAGATGCCTCCCACATGGCTAGCAGGGGAGAGAATGGTTTCTATCTCCCTTGGTGAAGGTGTTGCAATGCCAGTTTGGGTGTTGGGACTGCTCTCAGCCATGCTGACCCTTGCACCTGGTGACTCTTTCTTCTTCTTCTTCCCCCTTCTAGGAGCTGAGTGTTGTGACCTGCCTTGCTTCTCCCTGCTCGGTGTGGGAGCAACCTGAGGAAGATCTTGGAGCCACCTGTACTGCTTCATGCAGTTAAAGTAAGGTTAAATGTTTTGGCAGCTCTTTTAGGTATACACGAGGATTGAGATGAGGGGTTTGGGAGAATGGGTTTGCCCATTGTCAAACTTAGCCTTGACAGGAGGAGGAAATGGTGATACCAAAGCAATTACAATGATATAAACAAATTCTACAAGTTATTTGGCCATAAAATACAATCTCTTTGTGGTGGGGTTAGAAAAGGGATATGTGATGTTGCCTCCTGTATCAACCAGATGCCACGGTATAAAATAGCACTTAACACTTAAAACATCAGCTGTTTTTCGCTAATATTTTAAGATGGAGCTTTCACGTCCCTGGGGCAGGCAGGCATATGGTTACAGCCCCAGGATTTCCATGGGAGCTGGCTGGGATCAGAGCTGAGGTGCCTCCTGGTTGGCACAGCGGCTGTCAGTCTGTCTGCCCCGGAGCAGTTGTGGTGTGGAGGCTTCTGGGTTTGTTGTTCAGCTAACACCAGCTTCTTGGTGTGGTGAACCAGATCACAGGATGGATCTGACCTAAAAACAAGTATATGGTTACTGCAATGCTGACAGGAGCTGTTTTGACTCATGGAGTTACACCCTTTCGCTCCAAAAAGACGTGAATGTGCAAAATCTGTTAGCCTGAAGCAAAGAAACTGCCAGAGTCTTGCCTGGAAATGGGTGCTTGCCATGTGTGCGCTCTGTCAAGGCAGGGAGGGAGGAAAACCACTGCAAGCTGTCTCTTTTCTCCTCCCACTGTCCCTAACCTGTTTACCTTCTGCAGTGCCTCGTATTTTCCATGGGCTTGCCTGCAAGACCAGTGATTTAACAAGATTGAGTCCAAATCATTTGGTGTTACTGAGCTGTAGCAACAGCTGGGTGGATTAATCAGAAACTGTTGTTACTTGTAGAGAGACAAGTATGTATTGTGATAATTTGGGTTTTCCTTTTTTCAGTGGGGTTGAGCAGTGGCATTATACCTATTTTCAGACCTTGAGAAAGAAATGAAGTCCTTGGCATGATTATGAATGGAACCTGCTTTATCAGGAATGAATAAGTGGCTTGCTGAGAGCTGTCCTCCAAGTTCATCATGTTTAAAGGAGGAATGCACACCAGCTGCAGAGAAGCAATTTGTGGCTTGATTTGTCATAGTATTTCTTAACTTTCTGCTAATTTGGGGAGTGTGGTGAGTTGCAGCAAGCTGTGCTCACTGCTGAGGAAGATTCCAGACCCTTTATGGGGATGAATGAAGGGGGATGACTTTTTATACTCAGCTACAGCAGTGAAATCTCTGGTGAGGCCCAGCACAGGCAGCAAGAGCTTCTCACCTGAAGTCCTGCCTGGGAACCAGCCTCTGCCTCACGTCTGATTGCTGGGTGTGCCTCCTCTGAAGGATCTGGGAAAAAAAGAAAGGCTAATTTGGAGTTCAGGAGCAGCATTCTCATACCCTTTCCTTTTTCTACCTGCTGGTCTAGTATTTCCATAATTGTGTGTATAATGACAGTCTTTTCATTTCATTCATAAAGTGGTTACTGCTTAATGAACTTCATGTTAATGAGCTCTGTAACATTTAAAATAGCTGCATAACTTGAAAAAAAGAAAAAAAAGCCATCAGCAACGAAGGGATGGATTTCCACTCCCCGAGCTTAATCCTGTGTTATAACATAATTGTGGAGAGTTGCCTGGCTGGGAACAGCTGCACAGCGTGGGCTCTTGCTTCTGCAGAGCTCCTTGTCCCTGAGCTGGGGTAATAAATGATTTACTGGGGAGGCTGGGACCTGTGGGCACTTAACCCATTCGTTTCCTGAGGGACCAGCCTGAAAGGTCACTTTGTAAAGGCAGTGGAAAGGAACAGTTTTAAGTGTCTGCAAAATGTGGCTTTTGCATATGAGCGTGCTGCAGGAAGGCTCAGGTGCAGAAGGTGGGGGAGTGGAACTGGGTACAAGCTTGTTTACTTGGATTTTCATTATTTGTTGCTTTAATTTATTTAAAAATGGGGCTTGAATGTGTATTCTATCTTTTCTGGGCTTGGGATGTAATATTTTCTGTTGCTTGGGGTTTTACTTCCTGTGGGATATTCCTGGTGCAACAGAATGCCCTGGGAGCAGAGCTCTCATTTTCTTTGCAGGGAATGCCACACCAAGTGACTCCATCATTGCAGTTGCTGAGTGAATGATGAGCATTTTTTGAACCTCAGAAAGGATGTTTCAGCAAAATCTCCATGTTCTCTCATTGCCTAAAGTGTATTATTTAGAGAAGAACATTTTCCCATAGTTTTGTGAGTTGAAAGAAGAGGAGCAATTATGAAGAAATAATTTGTAATTCTTCAGTGTCAGATGTGGTCGTGCTGTGCCACAGGGAGTGAGGTTAGCACAGGTACTCCTGTAGGAAACCTGAAGTTTCTGATGAAATTTTCTTCTTCTGGAGTAAAGTGTTAGCCAGGCTTTTCCTGAGTAAGTCTGTGCCTGGGGCCACAGTGGCAGCATTTGCAAAATGGAGCCTAAAGGGGAAAGTGAGTCTGATGTATTCTTCAGAGGAGAAAAGCACATTAAAATGTTGGGCACTGAAGCTTCTTAGACCAAAATGCAAGCAGAAACATGTCTTGCATCTTGGTCTTGATGCCATTTTTTTCCAACTTGACCTGTGGCTAGAACTCTCTGCTTTGGAGAGTTAAGGTTGGTGCATGACTTTATTAAAATATGCATTGGGTAACTACCTGGTTTGTAAATGCTAGGAAATATTTAATATTTGTCAGCTTTAAAGAGTGTGATGTTTTGGGCTGGATCATGGGTTGTTTTCTACTGCAAGCCTGTGTTTTTGGGAATGCAGTACAAGTGCAGTGGTTTGGGAAGCACAGAAAGAATCAGGGCCTTGCTGCTCAGCCCTAGGGCTTGGGGATGTTTCTTTTACTGAAACCATCATTGCTCAGCATAGTTCCTAAAGTGGAGAAGGTTTTAGGACATGTGCTGTAGTAAGAAGTGTAGGAATCAATAGTTAGAGGCTTTGCTCACTCCCACTGCACATGTAAGGCTATAGGCATCTCCTTTCTGTTGACAGCTCTCCACTGTGTTTATCCTTTTATGCACTGGGGTGAAATACTCCCCAAAGCCTGTTCTTGCCTCCCTCCATTCTTCACCTTGTCCCATATAATGCATCTCTGTTTTCAAAGATAGCCAGTAACTTGCATGATGCCTCAGCTGCCCAGTTTGATACCTGGGGATTTTCATGAAGTTCCTGGTTAAACCCCAAAGTCAAGAATCACCCCCGCAAACGTGAGGTGGTTCTCATTGAGAGCTTCCCCACAGTTTACTGCCAAAGCATGTATTCAAACAAGAACACCCATAGGAAGGTATAAACTGGATTTTGCTCATTTGAGGAGGCAGCTAGAATGTCTGCTAAGGATTTCTGGAAGTTAATATTTGAGCCTGAGATAAAAGTCTCATGCATACGTGAAACAGCTGCTCCAGAACCTGTTGGAGGACTTAATTTGAGTATAAACATATGTGTGCTCTTGCGTACATGCTGCTCTTTAATTCAAGTCAACTGTTAGGTCTTAACTTTATTAGGATGTAGCTACTTGAACTGAAGATGTGGTCTGTGATTTTTATTTTATTATAGAAGCATGATGCCTCCTTTTGAAACGTTGTTTGGATTTTACAAATCGGTATCTTAAGTACTGTTTGCCTTTAGTAATATATTAGAGGAAAAAATTTACAAGTGAGGGCAGGGTTATATCGGATTACAAGTGAATTGCTTGACAGTATGTGTGTACTGTAAAATGGGGAATTAATCAGCCTGTGTTGATGATCCATGGACATTTACAAAAGGCTGGTCTTTCTGTAGCACAAATAGATTCCGGAAACAGGAAAGAGGCTTATGACAAGAGGATGAGATCAGTTTGTATAATTAGAGCTGGCTAATAATCCTTTTTTACTCTCTGTTTTTCCAACTTTTACAGTATCTTTCTTTATTTGAAATTGGGCATATGAACTGTAAAGAGACAGCTGCTGTGATTTGAGTTTTGTAGGTTTGTTTTTTGTACCTACTAATAGGTGAAGGGATGGAGCAGGTAAATACATTTGAGAGGGATCTCTGCCTTCCCCTACATGGGGAAAACACTGCTTTTATTAAATCAACATTGCTTTGTATCTTCCCAGGTTTTGGGCAGGAATTAAGTAATCCAGGTGATTGTCTTTTTGACAATTATGAGATTGAAATGGTCCAAAAGAAGAAACTTAATGTTGAGACTAAGGGTGTTTGACTCTGGAGTAAGACAGGGCCAGCAAAGCTGAGTTAGGGACTTGCTATAGCATGGATAAAGGTTTTTTATTTTTTATGTGTGTGTGTATCTGCTTGCCTGTATCTTAGCTTTGTGTTACACTTCATTATTTGGGGAAGAGTAATGGGGAAGGTTTGGCTGAGGCAGGTGGTGGGTGCAGCCCCTGGGCAGCCCAGCTCCCAGCCCAGGAACAGTGTGGTGCCAGTTCCTGCTGCCAGGAAGCTGAGCCACATTAAGCAAAGCAAGTTAATCTATATCCAGGGCATTTTATTAAATCATCAGTCAATTAAATTGGTGACGCTCTGTTAGCTTGTGTTGCAGTGAGGCTCCAGCCCCTCTGCAAATGGCTCAGCTCTGCAACTCTCCCACTGCTGCTTGATGGGCTCTGGTACATGCATGCCACAGTACTGTGGTTTCCAACACTGTAAAGGAAAAATCCAACAGATTTTAGGCAGATCTTACACTTAAATATGTTCTTTAAATTACTTTTTTTCTGGAGGGAGAAGATTGTTGTGAGGTTTCTTTTTGTGAAAGGAATCTGTGTGTGTCTGGTTTTCCTGAGGGTGGGTTGCTGGGTTACCTCTGTGCTGCTGGAGGAGAGTGATGGTAGATCCAGAACAACACAAAACATCTCTAAACCTCCTTTTCATCCCTCCCTTGTGCCCAAGAAACCCCTGTTTTGTCTGTAGTTGAATGGCAGCATATGTTTTTGTTTGCAGACAGTACACAGCTGGGAAGCAGTATCACCTGTGGAAATGCTGCATGAGGGATGAATTTTTATTCCTAAGCAATCCATTTAGTGAGAAAACATCATGTTCAGGGAGTTACATAAATTCAGGTGATTGTACACAAATATCTGGAGGTTTTGTAGTTCTAGGCTCAGCTGTGATACTAAACACAATATGCTGGTAACTTGTTTGGTGCTTTGTGTTTGAGATGGGGTTTCTTGTTTCCTCAGCTCCTCTCCTTTCCAGGGTCAATGACTTTTGCTGGTGGTATCACTTCCCTGTGTGTCTGCTAAATAAATTTGGGATTAGTTACTTCTCCTAATTCCTCCAGCCTCCTGTTTCTGACCAGATATACAAAATCACGCATTATTACAGCTACAGAGAAAGTTGTTCTGCATTTGGAGTTATGGTGCTTGTCTTGGGGTTTATTTTAGTCACTGAAATTGCAGCTACTCTATTTATACAAATTTCTCCCTGCACATTCTTGAAGAACTGGGCTATGGGTTTATTTTTCCTGTCAAAGCTATTTGTAGGTTTTGTCCTGGTTTTTTTTTTAGTCTCACATGGGTTTTAAGGACAGGGCAGTAGTACAGTGATTACACTGATTAGAAAGCTCATTCATTTTATGAATGGTGAGTTCTGGTGTTCATTCAGTGTTGAATGAAACTTGTGGAACAGAGTGTGTGAACAAACCCATGTCTTGCCTAATACCACAAGGTGAGAGTAACTTACTACAGGTCTCAACTTTGCAGGAATACACCCAGGAAAAAGATCACACAAGAAAATATAAATAATCAAACCAACATCAAGTCATTGTTTCTTTCCATTTTCAGAGTTTTTGCTAAAAGTGAAAAAGAAAAAAAAAACCAAAAAATTCCAACAAGAAGAGCCTTTTTTCAAAGAATTGTGTTATAACAAAAAAAATTAGGAGACTGATGGGTAATACAACACAATAAAGGTCATATACTACTCAGAAAAAAAAGGGAATATTCCAGCTTAGCAATTCCCCTGACACTAGGGGAGAACAATAAACTTGTGAAAGACATTGCTATTTTAGTTCTCTTTGCATGAAATCGTGGCTCCAGCAGGAATTCCTCTGTATTGGGCAGTTGGTCTCCTCTCTGCTCCCCTCACTTTCCACTTCCCCATCTTTATTTATCTTGTGTAGTTTAGTGCAGCAGCTCTGTAGGGCCTGAAACCCAATCCTCTTGATATATCCAAGTACTTCATAAATTAACATTTTGTACAACCAGGAGTGCCTTTGAGGACACTGCTTTGTTGAATGAAAAGGGGTTTTGGAAGCTTGGTTTTATTTTTATAGTGCAGTCATATAGAAGGAAGTGATGCAGCTCAGCAAGGGAGGTGAATGTGTGCTCCCAGGAAATCCTGGGATTTCTTTAAACTCTTTCACAGCTTCTGGGCTATTTGCCTAAAGGGTTGCCTATAAGACAGGTTGCCCCACCATGGGTTATTGGTATCTCTGTTCAAAGAAATATATAAAATGAATTCTGTTTGTCTTGCTCTCTTGCAGATAACTAGCATCTCTAGTGCTTTCCTAATTTCTATAGGATATAGGTAGTTTGGCCTACCTAGTGAATTTTTATTCCAGAGCCTTAAAATCAAAGTTTAGTTTCTTCAAACCAGTTCTACAGGATAATTTTTACAAACTAAGTTCTGTTGCATCAAAAAAAAGTAAATCCTCCTTTGGCTTTCATCCCAGCAATGCTGTGATACTTACAGCTGGAAAGTCATTCTGCTTTCTCTGCATTTCTGTTTATCTACTGGAATGCTTTCCATGCCATCTGTAACCATCAGATTCTTCGTGTGTTTTTTGGCTGTTCTTTCTTGCCTACAACCACAAGCTCTTCGTGGCTAAGATTGGGTTTTCTCTGGGCGTTGTTTTTTTTTCTTTGATACAGCTCAGAGTGCATGGGTAAAGCTTTGCAAATAAGGATCAATGTTTCTAAAAATCAAATGTTAAAATGATAAATGAAAAGGTCAAGTGCTGAGATTCAGATAAAGTTCAGCTTAAACTTGAAGTATATGCCTAGCTGAAGTTTACTTAAAATACCTAAAAACTGAAATTGAAAAGCTTGAAAAAACTCAAACACTTACAATTGAAGTTTGTTTAGTGCATAAGGGAGAGGGAAACTGGTAGGTAGGCTTTCCTGCCTGCACCATGTGGATTAAATACTCCTCATCCTTCTGGTTGTTGCAGTTCTGCTCAGTTGCTGGAGGAAGAGTGGTTGGTTTTGTTTCTGTCATCCTGTAGATTTTCTTTCTCATAAAAAAGTAAATATAAATTTGCTAATGGGCAGCTCTTGAAAGTGGCACTGTGTTTTCTTTCTTATATGTGCTCCATATGGAGCCAGGCAGCCAGGAGTGGATGCTGGGGAGCTCACAGAAGCTGAGCAGTGAAACCAGCATTTGATTGAACCCACTGCCAAAAAGAGCAATCCTGACCAGGGTGTGATGGGAAAATGGAAAAGGCATTTTGGCATTCATGCTGTTCAAAGTCCCTCAGCCCTACAGACTCTGTGTGGGATGGGTTGGCCCGGAGGAGCACTGACCTCCCTGTCAGATTTGTCCTCATGATGCACACTTTGCCTGCAATGCCTAGAAGAAATAAGCCACCTAATTATGGCCAAATTAGTGGTAGCTGGGGGCAGTGGATGAGAGGAGGGTTTATTGCTTTGGCATGAGGAGTTTGTGTCCCTTCCTGCTGCCTGTGCTTATTTGTAAACTCTTCAGGGCAGAAACTTTGTTTGCATTGACATTTTTACAGCATGTAACCAGTGGGGCCCTAATTCTGGATGAGGTTTTGGGAACCACAGTAAAGCAAATAAATGATTTTTTTTTTCCTTTCTTTCCCTGACATATATTACCATACCCGGAGAAATGTAGAGCAGTCATTTGTCCTCATCCATGAAATTTTATGTGAAATAACACAGAAGTCCTCTAAAAGAGACTTTAATAAAACTCACTGTATTAATTCTTCAATGCTTAACAGAGTAGAAAGGTGTCTGTCCCATTTTGAGAAGGCTCTAGTAGCTTTCTATTTTACTGACATCTGCAAATTTTTATAATGTCTGAAACCACCGCTGCTTTGTAGAACTTGAACCTGGATTTTCATTTCATGTCCTACTTTCCAATTTGCAAATACAAGGGATTTCACTGTGTTATCCTAAGGTAGAAAACCTAATATAATTCTAGAAACCTTGCAATGTAATTGTCTGGATGTATATGGAGCTTGTGATAAACCTCCCACTGAAATTCAAAAGGTTTAGCTATTTGTGAGAAATACCATAAATGTTTTAAATACAGGCAGCTGCTACTAGAACAGAATGTGTGGGTTGCCATGAGGGTGTTGGGTAAGGAAGGTGGGATTTATGTTTACTTGTTTTTGTTAGTTTGGCATTTAAGACAGTTCATGTGCAGACTGGATCCTGGTCTCAGAGTAGGGCCAGTTATTCTCAGTGCATTCTTCTGTATCTGGTACAGCAAGTTCTTCCTGCCCAAAAAGATAGAAATGTCTTTTTTGGGCTCAGAGCAGGCACTTGCTTGAAGGATGTGCCCCTCTAATAATAGGAGAAAACAAAGTTTAGCTGTTTAGCTTCCTTTCTCTCCTTATTTTTACACTTGAAGAAGTCCAACTTACTGACTGTGTTAGATTCCCTCTGTATCTTGGCTAGGTTATGACCAGCATGATCTGCTTTTTGTTTTTCCTCTTCTTACTGGATTAAAGGTTTTTTAAAGTTTTTCAGAAGCTGCTCCATGTTTGTCTATTAGTTGGAGAAATCCACTGTCTAGAAACCTAAATTTAGTTCTTTATTGACTCAGAGTAGTCATTCAAGCTTATCTGTCACTCAGTTTTTCCTCCTATGTTTTTGCCAAATAACTAACTAACAAGATAAAATGAAATATCTTCCAAACCTGCCTGGCTCCTTGCAAACTGAGTTTGTGTCTTTAGAAAAATTGGAATGACTTGTATATTATGAACCAAGGAACCACTTTAAGTGACTGATGCAAGGGTCATCCAGTTAAATAAGAGGGGGGAAAACTCTTCCTGCAGGAAGCATTCTCATGATTTTTTGACAAGACCCAGTGTTCAGCAGTGTCACCTTATTTCAGTGCTGCTGCTGTGCACTTTCTGGCCAAAAAAGAAATCCCAACAAAAACTGATATGAGTTTGAATTCATAGGGAATTAGTCTGTACCAATGAGAAATTCTAAAAATCCATATATGAAGTGAGCTTGAAAGCTTGGGGTTTTTTTTCAAGCATGATTTGATTTCTATAGGATACAATGATATGTTCTTGTCTAGGGAATGTTTTATGCTCCTGTTTAGGACACCCAGGTTCAGAACTGGAGAGAGAGAGGCTCAGATAGGTCATGAGTGAGCTTGGCAGATTTTGTGCATTTTTGGTTTTGTTTCCTTTTATTCATTTTGAGCCCTCAGTAGGACTGGAACTGCCAGGGGCATGTTGTAGGGCACAAGTGAAGATTGTTTTCAGAGCTGTTCTTGGAGCTCACCTGCCCAAATGGCAGCTAGTGCTACTAATCCCCTCTTTTCTTGAGTAAGTTTTGTAAGAGCTGAAAATACAGTGAAAACTATCAGGCATAACTATCAGGGTGTTCTTGCTGTACGAAGGGGAATCTCAAGGTTGAAAGCAGGTATGAATTGGATTTGATTTAAAACTCTTGCAAAATACTTCTCCATCCACTGGCTGCCTCAGAGGACCTTTTGCAGAGGGGCTGTTTTGATGCACAAGCTTGGCAGGTCACTCTAGTATTTTAAAGCAACTGGCACAAAAACATTTTTTAAAATGAAGAGAGCGTGTGAGGGAGCAGGGCTAGCTGGAATCAGCTAAGAGAACTTAGGCTGTGGTTTAATTTCTGTCTCACTAAAGGCAAACTGTGGGATTTGGAAAGGAACAAAGTATGAACAAGATCCTGCATTTTTGGTGTGAAAAGCAGAATGGTATTTCATCTATTTTAAAAAGAGCTTGAAGTATTTGCAGAGCATTACCAGTTCTGCAGACATGAGTAACAGCAGAAATTCCATTTTTAATTGTTTTGCATTCCTTCATCTTAGGATCCTGGATCTCTTAATACACACATTAAATGAAAACTTAGAGCTTTTGTTTAGAGTGAATATTTTCTGCTGGAGTGGAAGAACTAATGCAAGAGAAATTCTGGTTCAACTGATTCAAAGCTCAATATAAGGAACTTTAACCAGGTTATAGAGAAATTCCAGGGACAGACCGGAAAAAGGAAAGATTTTTGACTAAAATAGCTTTTGCAGGATGAGTAATGGTAGATTTTGATTGTGAAAAATGCAATCCGAATATGAGCATCATATATTCTTAACGTTTTTCCTTCAGAGCAGTTTTGATAGTTTGTTTTCTATGTAGTTTTGAAATGTTTTTTAACAAAAAAATCCAGTGAAAGGGGTAAAAAATGACACCAAATTACCTTGGACAAGATGGTAGTTGGGTTTCTTGAGCAGCAAAAAGAACTGCAAATACTCATTTATGATTTTTCATGGGGGAATGGGGAAATTGGTGGAAGGATTTAAATTAAGGATTAAATAATTGCCATAAAAATCAGATAGGAAGTGAGGATTGCTAGGAGGAAAGATGAACTGAGATGGACCTGAAGGGGAAGAGAAAAAGTGCTTATTGGAAAAAGGAATGTGTGAGTGCTAAAGCAACTTATAGAGAAGTACCTACTATTTTATGGAAAATGGATTAAACTTGCTTTTTCTTTTTTGTTTCAGTGTTCTGAGGTCATGAAACTAAATCCACAGCAAGCTCCATTGTATGTGAGTACCAATTAATGCACTTTACTATTCACACAAAACACTTCCCATCAGCTTTTTGGAGATGCTGCTTCTTTTCTTTGCTCCCTAAGGAGTTTTTTTGTATTAATTCAGTTGCAGATGCTCAGTGGTAACGCTCTCAGGTAAGTCACAGAGCTCCTCTGGGTTCCAGCAGACTGTTTTAAGTAGGTTTTGAGCCATGTAATGCTGCCCCTGTGCAGATACCCCCATTTTGTTTTTCCTCCCCAAAGCGTGCATGGCTGTGCTCGTGTCACTTGATGTGTTGAGAGGTGGTGAGAAGAAACTGCTGGTGTGGAAAACAGGGCATCCCAGTGTGCAGGGCTTGCCCACTGTGATAATATTTTTCTGTTTGGAGTTTCAAACGTGGCAGGGAGGACCAGGAGGCAGCGCAGGGCTGGGCTGCAGCAGGGGATGGTTTGCGTCAGCCTCTCCACGCTCGTAACCTCCATGCATAAGGAACAAGCTTCCCCTGGCCCTGAATAGCGGCTTTGTTGGAGAACATGGGCACTGTCAAATTAGACCTGGATGTGTGGGGGTGTGTGAGCATGTGTTCAATCTGTGCCAAAGCTGCCAGCCAGCTCTGTAACTGTTTGCTTTCCACATTGCCATGCTGGGAGCGGGCTGAGCGGCTGCAGCTCGTGGTCCTGCCCACAGACCCCGCCAGCCAGGGCAGAGCTGGATGAGAAGATGGAAAATTTGAAGGGAAAATTGCTTGCAAATGTGGTTTTTTTGAAGGGGAAGGAAGGAGAAACAATCAGGACTGGTGATAGGCCTTTATCTTGGAGGGTGTTGTGTGTTGTCAATAATGGATTGTATTGACCTTCAAGGCCATGGCAGCTTTAAATTTTGCCTACCTTTAATTACCAACCAGAAGTTTGCATTGGAATTTATTCTTTACCCACTGTCCTAAGCCTGTGCTTGAAGCAAGATTAAAATACTATGTAGGGTGACCTGATTTTGTAGTGTGGCTTTTCAGGAGTACACCATATCCTGAATTTTGAAACTAAATGTTGCCTGAATTTTGTTAAATCTTAAGTCTACTGAATGTACCTTGACTTTGAAGAAACTTCATTTAAGCTTAGGACGCATTAAGGGAGAATGGAAGTTATGTGCAAAGATACGATGAAATTGCTACAGTAGAAACACATGAATGGTGTAATGCAGAACAAAATTATTCTCATATCATTTGAACAGTGTATGACTTTGCTAATCTGGAGGCTTTGTTTTCTCAGCCTTATCTACTGAATTAGTTTATTTTCCCACTGTTTTGTGTGGGGCTTTATTGGATATGTAATACTGAAGTGGTACACTTGGAAGTCCTCATCCCCATGTGACAGAGAACTGGGCTGAGGTCAAATGTAGCCTGGTGTAAAATAATGATTGTCTAGCACTTGGTATAGTGTTTCTTTGCAATGCAAATAAGTTACATTATTAATACATCAGTGACTCCCTTTTCTCTCCTCTTCCCCTGGCCAGGTGTATACACAAATCAGCTCCCTTTCAAAAAACCAAAAGTGTTGTTAGCTTAAGGAAATCTGAAAGGTCAAAATTTAGTCTTTCTGTTTGCTCTCAGTATAAATGCTTTGTACATTTTAAGATCAGTTTTGTTTTCCATGTGTTGCTAATTGACAGCTCATCTGAGAGTTGTTAGGTGCCAGCAGAACACAAAGAAAAGGGGATCTTCCTGGTATTTCTATTTTTCTAAAGGCAGACACAGCAGTCTTGTGGCCTGGCCTTTGGGAGGCAAATAACAAACCTCACCACATTCCTTCTTCAGAGTGGTGGCAACTCCATTTTTCATATACAGCCTCCTTGATCTTGTTTTCAAATTACTGAGAACAGTATTCTGTTAATTCCTCCATAAGGAATTTCATCTCTTTGAATGACTGGAAATAACAGGCAATAGTGACATGTCAGAGGATTTCCCTATCTTTGTCTGCTTTCAGGAAAATATGTTACTCCCACACTTGACCTTTTTGTTTTTGACACCTTTGCATCTTCCTCTTTTAAGCTAATATCATAGATAAAGGATTATGCAATTTTGTTTATTTTTTTACTAAATCTGCCATGAATTTCATCTTGAAAGATCCATTAGATAGTTGTTTTTATCAGCAGCATTACTGAGCTCCTTTTAGGAGGAGAAAGTAAAAAAAAAAAAGATCAGTTCCTGGAAGCCAGTTAGAGAGCTAAAGCATGCTTTATCCTGTCTGGTAATTACCAGGTTGCCCAGGTTTCATAATTCATAATTAAGAAAAGGGGTTTGGGAACCTGAGATGTCCAGTGTACTTGTGGTCAAAGTTTTCTGGGTGATGGAAAAGATAGTATTTGCACATACACACCAATGGAGTGATAGAGATTCTTGTATTACTCAAATCAGTGTGCATAAAAGGTAGAAAGACCACCTGCTGTATCCTTCTTGGTACTTTCTTTTGGCTGCTTGAACTTCTATTTACCTCTTCTGTAAAAATCATCTGTGCTGCCTCTGCAGAGCTTGTGGCCACTGAGAAGTCACGGCCTGTAATGGTAAGACTACTGGCCCTTGTAAGTGTGAAAATTAAGAAATTAGGTAGAGAACATATCCTGTAATAATGAGTGTTGTGTTTTTGTGATTCAGTGCCTCACTTCAGCCTTGCCTCATTGTTGTTTTGTTGATGAGGTTGCCAGGAACTGGAGCTCAGCATTGTTGCAGGTCTGGGCTGGGACAGCTGCTCCTCTTTTGCTCTGCCAGCAGCTGGCTCCTGTCCCCCAGGAGCACTGTATGTGTCACCCAGAGCTGTTGTTACCTCCACTAAGGAGCTGTTTCAGGAGCTCCCCTGGCCCTGGGAGCTGCTCCCAGCAGTGCAGTCATGGGGCTGAGGGGCTGGTGCCAGGAGAGATAGGGCAGGGAAGCGTTCCCCAATTTAGCTCGGGTGTGATAGCGCGATGCTCACATGAGATGGAGGGCAAGCAGCTCCCCCATCCCTACCAATGTCAGCAGGGAATTGCATTTAGAAAGGGTGGAGCTCCCCCATCCCTACCAATGTCAGCATGGAATTGCATTTAGAAAGGGTGGTGGGACTTAGCAGAGTGTGTGGCTGAATATTGTGGGGTAAATTTGAAATAAAAATGTTCAAATTCACTTCCTTAAGATGCATTGATTTCTTCAGCTGCTAAAAAAAAAGTGCCTGTAGCCAGGCAGTCCTTTGGTTATCTGCCTCAGATTGCACTTGGGAACATTTTTATTGATGCACAGGCACTGGATTCAGTCCAAAACTAACTTTACTCACATCCCTCTTGTATTTCAGTGCCATCCTGTTGATATGGGAATTCTTATCGGGCACAATGTAGTGGATGCAGGACAGTGTTTCAGACCTTACTGGGTCTGCCTGGGCCTTTGTGCTCAGGGAGCCTGGGGTCTCAAAGCTGAAGGACCAAGCCTTCTGTTTGCTGGCAGGGCTTGGGTGGATGGAGGAGATGAGAAGTCACAAACTTCAGTTTTGTTTGTTTTTTTACATGCTTGCATGCTTCAATGATTGTCATGTTTTTATAAAAATTGTATCTCCCTACCACCAAAAGTCAAAACTTCAGCATTGTAAGGTACTTCCTGGCTCTTGTCACTGTTGTATTGGAATATCCATATCATCTAGGAGTATGAAAAAAAAGGATTAACAATGCTCTGAACAATGGAAGTGTATTATTAGGTGGCCGTTTTATTGTTGTGATTCATTAATTCTCTGTTTATAGATGAGATTGTTTACATTAGTCACGTAGATTAAACTCCACTGTTTCTAATATCCATGGGAAAGTGCTTTGCAAATGTGAAGTGCTGATCTTTTTAGAAACATTATCATTAATTGGGAGTCCATCAGATTATTCAGCAGGAGATTTAATTACAAAAGGATCAAGGCTCACAAGCCACATCCTTATATCTACCCAAACTTTAATAAATATGGAGTACACGTGAAAGAATGATCAAGGTTGTGTCTTCAGCTGCACAGAATGTCCAGAAAATCTCCCTTCAAAAGTGATGTGCACAGCTTCTGGTTTCAGCCTCTGCTGGCTCTGGGGTCTCTGTGAAATTATTGATCATTTTTGTAACCCAGTCGCATCTCCTACATCTCTGAAATCAATGTTGGTTTGGGGTTATTTTTCTAGAAAAATGACTGGAGAGCAGTATTTGGGTAAGAATGTTTTGGAAAAGCACTGGGGTGACATGCAGGGAAACGTTGGGAAATATTAATCTCATCTACTCTTGATTGCAACCAAGGTTACAACCTTAGATCTGCCTTTAAGACGGGAATATTTTTTCATGGTGATAATGATCAGTGGGTGTGAAATGGAAAAGATTAGCAGCTGGAGAAGCATGATGTATTGCTGTAAACTTTTTTCCTTTTTCCTTTTAGATTAAAAGGAACAAACTTGTTTTAAATCACAGCACTCCTCCTCTGCACGGTTTGTCTAAGGTGTGCCCACGTTATTTGGAGTGACAAACCCAAATGTGTCATAACTGGTGATTGCATGAGAGGGCAAACACTTAATTGATAAAAATGCTGCCATTGGCTTTGGTCTTTAATCAGGTCTGTGGATGGAGTCTCTTGTCTAAACTGCCACTTAGGAGCTGTGTAACCTGCAGAGTTTCTCAAGGAGACTTTTTGATAGAGATGAGAGCTCCCACTTCCAAGGTAAAATGTCATGCAGCTTAATGAAGTATGAACTTCAAAAGATTCAGAAAGAATGCATTGACCCTCTCTTAATATAACCTGGGGTTTGGGTACAGTAGGTCCTCTTCTGTTAATGAATGACTCCTGTAAATTTCCCAGTTTGTCCTGCTTTAATCTAAAACTGAAAAAAAGGATAATGCTTGTAAGATTTCTCCCCCACTTACATATTCATATAGAATGAGGCCCTGCTGAAGTGCACTGTGTATTCCTGAGAAAAGCAATTGTTATAACCTCTGATGTTCATGTTTTACCTTCCCCCACACCTTCTGAGTTAATATTAAAGAACTGAAGATAAAAGTTCACAATGCAGTGTTTTGAGGCTTTTGTCTGTCCCAAGTGCTGTGGGTCCCTGAGTGCAGTGAGGTGTTGTACCTGTGGGTGCCTCACATCTTACCTCAGGTGTCACTGTTGTGTGATGTTTGATTTATGTTCTTCAGAAATTTCTACCAAGGGGACAAAAGTACAAAATGAAATACTTCTATAGTTCTACAGTAAGATGCTGTCATGAGGTTGGCAGCTGTGCTTAAGTTACTTTTCTACTAAAGCAGAATTTGTTTGCTTAGTGGCATGTATGGTGACAAAGGCCACTGAGATGCCTGAATATCTGAGGTCAGCCCAGCAGAAAAAGGAGAACATACCACACATGCTTTTGATGTGGGACTTTCTCACGAAAGTCACCATACAGAAGCCCTGTTTTTGTTTCTCTCAAGGTCCTTAGGCAAGAGGACAGCCAGCCTTGATGTTTAGTTCAGCTCTGTGGTGAGAGGATCTGATAAACCTCTTTTCTTTTATTTGTTGGGTACTTGATTTCTTCTTAATGACAAACTAGCTTTCTGCCCTACCTTCAAAATGTCTTTGAGTAATGAATGAGTGGAGGCCTCTGAGCACCTTTTACAAATAAAATATTTGCTTGCATTACTTGTGGAAGAACCTGCTGCTTGGTTGGTTTTAAGAAAGTCAGCTGGGGCGCCTGAATAAACTGATTTTTGTTTTTGAGAGGAGTATATTGCAGCTTGTCTGGCTCTGCTTTAATTCTCCAGGCAAAATACTTTCCTCACTAAACTGTGCTTGACCTCATCTTTTAAGTTTTTGTCACTCAGATCTTTGATTTAGATTCTTTTCATCCTCCACTTCCCAAACTCTGGTCTGCATCATGCAGGAAGCCATCCCTTCTGTGGAAATGGGTGTCTGGCAGCTGCCACCTGAGCTCAGCACCGTCCCCTGGCAAAGCTCCCTGCTGCTGCTTCTGGCTTCTGTCACACCCCAGAGCAGACTCTGCTCAGTCTGGTCATTATGAGTCTGACTGCTTGGCTTGCCCCTCTTGAGAGATATTCTGTAGCTCATGAGATCTGTGTGATGTTAGCATAGGGCTGTTGGTGAAATGGTGACTTTTGTGCATTTACTGAAGGCAGCTTTGCCTGGAGAAGTCGGATGAGGCTGCCAGACCATCTGCAACATCTTCCTCCAGGAGAAGCTGTTGATTAAACTGTAGCTCAGAGGCCTTTTCTCAACCTTTCTTCCAAATTGTCTGAAACTAAAAGTGCTGGATATGGGTTCAAAGCCCTCTTCCCCCCATTATCTATTTGAACTTTTCTTCTGTGATCCTGTTTTGTGGGTGTGAAAGTGCTGGTAAACAATAAACAGTCTGGCTTGGAGTCTGGAGCACTTCTCTGAAATTCTGCCCTTACCTCACCACTACTTTGCAGCATTATGTGTGAATTTTAATATGACTTGCAGAAGATGCCAGACCTGGTACATCTGGTAGGGGTGGGAAAGCAGAGACAATTATCTACTTTTGAGGAGCTGTTAGATTGCTTCCTCCTGCTTTCTGAAACTGCAGAAGGAATCCTTATATTATCACACTAGGAGTTATATTAAAATTGGGTGAAATTATGTACTTGTCTTGGGCTCTGTGTTTGGGATTCATTACTTCTTGTGGTAGCTGATGAGCTGGGAGTACCTGGACAGACACAAGAGATGGTGTCCCATCCCCAGCATCACTGACAGTGTTGCTTCCTCTTCTCTCAGGAGGAATAAGCAATGGAGGTCTGCATTTGGGTTTAAGAGAAGAAAAATACTCTTGAACTACTGTTCCACTGTGGGGTGTATTCTTCTGCTACCTTTAGAGTGAACAAACACACTTCCATGTCACTCCTCAGGATACATGCCCCTGCTGTATTTCCTGTAACAAAGTGCTGACAGTAATTTTGTTCAGCTAGAGGCAGTTCTGACAGCAAAGCTGATGTGAGAGCAGTGCTCATGAAGATGTTGATTTCATGAAGCCAAAATTTCACATAGCCTCCCAAATCCCCTGCACTGTACCTGCAGTGCTTCCTATTGCTTTCAAAGGCTGTGTTGGATGTGATCTCCCTGCAAGTGTTTGTCCTCTGCCTGGCTCAGTAAAGCAATTCCATATTGTGCTTAAGTGGAAAATAAAATAATTGTGAATCACTGTAGCTCGATGCTGTGCAGTGCCATCAAGTGGCAGTTCTGTTGCAGGACACATTTTTAAGGCTGCCTGTGTTTGTATTGATGTTTCTTTTAAACATTACAAAAGTTTCACCTGTCTGCAGTTGTGGGTGGGATGGTTTACTTCATCAGTAAGGTAATGATTATAATGGTTTCTGTTCTCTAATGGCAAAAATGTCACTTCAAAAAGTGCCTCAGTCATTGCAGTAGCTGTAAGTGCTGTAGCTGTGAAAAATTTAGAGACTGGTGAGGATATTTTGCAGCTGTCAGGAAAATGAGTGTTGTGGAACACATTGAGCTCTGTCTGTCTAAAGGTTTTGCTGTACTGTAGAGGAGGCTGAAGCACCAGGAAAAAGCCATCCTTCAGCTCTCTTCTGCTTTTGGATCTTAGTGTTCAAACCTGATTTTTTTTTTGCTTTTGGTTTTCTTTAAGACACCCCAAGGCTATTTGTGAAAATAGTCCAGTGGTAGAAGATTGCTTCTAATAATATGTCATCATATGTACTTTATCTTCCAGGAATTGTGACTCTCTCCATCCTTCTGGTGCCAAGAGAGTAGCTGGATTTCTCTTAGTCACTGCACACATTCAGACTGCCTGCTATTGCTCCTAAGCACTGCAATTTTGTTGTTATTGCTAGATGGGCAATTAGTAGGAAATACTATCAATCACTCAAGCTGCTGGTTATAAAATTACCTGGTTTGGTTCTCGTAAATGTAATGAAGAACAGAAGAGGCTTCAGGATGAGGCCAGAGCAAGACATTCACATCAATTTGGGTGTGTTTTTCTAGGAACTGATTGAAGTAGTTTCCAGAATTTCAGAAAAAAAGCCTTAAGGACCAGTACTTGTAGAAACTGGATGGTACTGGAGGGGACATTGTGCTACAAAGAAATTTCACCTTCTTTTGTCCTGTCTTTGTGTTCTTTGTGACATTACATGGAGATGTGCATAATTTAAAGGTTAACTCCAATGTGTTACTGCTTTTGTGTACATCTACACCTCCTTCTCTATACCAGAGCTGTGCAGGGTTTGTGGTGGAAGGGCCTTGGGATTACTGTCAATACTTGCTTATTCAGGGCAGAAAGTGCACAATTCCTTAAGTGAATAGCCTGGCTAACACTAAACGGTGTGAATAAATGAAAATTAAATTGATATTTTCTTTACTGTGCTGCCAAATCCACCAAAACAATGAAGTCCCCATTTCAGTTTTTCCTTGGGTATTTACATTTAGTACAAAAGAGTGAATGGCACTCTTCTTATCCTTTCTGTTTTCCTCCTTAAGTTTGATTTTGCTGCTAATTGTACTGTTAATTTTACCACGTGTTTGTGCATGCCAAAATTATTAGAAATGACCTTGGCTGTTTGGTTTTGTGAGAGCTGTCTGTGTGCAGCACAGGCTGGCACTGAGCTGATGCACTCTGCATGCTCTGAGTGCTGCAGAGCACATGGAGCCCTGTGCTGAGGCAGTGGTACAGCTAAGTCAGCTATTAACAGCCCAATCTAATAACCTGCCTGGCTCTGGCCAGCAGAGTGGCATGTCAGGAAGATCTCTGCATGAAGATAAATCATGTGTCTCTCTCAGCACTAATGAGATCCTGTTACTTTGATGGATTTCTGCTGGCAGTCTGTAGAGATCTCCTTTGAGCTGCATGGATTAATATGTGTGTAATGGTTATAATAGCATCTTGACACTCAATAAAGACTCATCTTGGGGATGATTGATTTGGAGGCTGACAGAGACATGCTCTGTCAAAGGATGTGGCAACTAATAATGGATTTCTTGAAGCATACCCATTCCCATAGGAGTTTGTGCTGCTCGCACTGGTTCAGAGTAGAAAATCCACACCTTGCCCTCCTCAAACCTTTTATCTCTTTGCCAACAAATCCTGCTGCAGGATTAGGCACCTGGACTGGCTTGAGCTGTGGTTGAGACTGTGAGGTGGTGTTAATAAATCAACTCTGTTAATAAATCAGCTGTAACAATGTTGGCTCTGCAGACAGGCAAGTTGAGGGTGTCCATGCTGTGTTTTTAGTACAGGTTGCACTCACTGTGTATCCATGAGGGCCACTTTGGACCTGGAGGCAACAGCTCAGGGCTGTTTAGCATAAATGTCCTTGTTTTCCTATAAATTCTTTTTTGCCCTAAGAGTCTTGAATAAATGATCTTTTCACTCTGTACTTGTGTCAACATTTTATCCATCAGTGTGCTAAGCTAATCTTATTTTTGGACCAAATTATTTTTCACCTTTGAGGAATGAAAGTGGTCTGTTTCAAGTCATGGCTTTCTGGCTAGTATTGGAAGAGGAGATCACTTGGCTCAGTGCAGTGTTAATGAAATATGGAAGGTATCACCTTGATTTGCTCTGTGGGCTGGCAGAAAAATGTCTACTATCGTTCTGCTCTTTTAGTGGCCTGTGGGCAAGACAGAATGGTCTGTGATTGTGTTTTCCAAAGAATGAGAGAGTGCTTTGCAGAATCTGGCTTTCTCATCACAGAGGTGCTCAGTATCTGTGCTGTTAACCTGAAACCTTTCACTGGTAGAAATAATAGCACTACTGTTAATTTAAAAAGGAAATAAGGTTAGGTCTGGAAGTCGATTTTTTTTTCATATTTATTTTATTTAAACCACTGGAGTTATTCTTGCTGTCTTCTTTTGTGCTGGTGGTTTTTTGTTTTTTTTTTTATTAGGAAAACTTCTCTGCTTCATGCTTTAAGATCAAGGAGTTTGAAGTCATTGACTATGTAAAAGAACACAATCTGCCCCAAAACTTGGCAACTTGCCATTCTGTTTATTTTTGGAGTCTTTCCCTGAAGGTTTTATCTGCAGGAGGTTGCAACACTCCACCCCAATGACATCCATCTTTCTCCCTGCTCCTGACCCAGGTCACTGCCTTAATCATGGGCGATATCTCCAGGTGAGGGGGGATTTCTAGAGCTGCTCATGTTCAGACACATTTCACAGCCCTACCTTTGTTCCTGGGGCCTGGAGTTCTGCAGAATGAGCTGTGTTTGATGTGACTTTTTTTTTTTCCCCACTAAGTGCTCCTCTGAGTCAATCCATAGTGGTGAAATTGAGGATGTCTGTAATAATTGCTGTTATCTTGCTGTAACAGATACCTCTGGCCTCCTCCCATGGTCCCTTCCTTTTCTATCCATGTGGTGGGAGCCTGCAGGCTAAATGGCCACATCTGGAAAAGGGGATGGATGTTCCAGGTTGAGGCATTTGAGATCCACTGACAAACTCAGAGAAGGAAGGGGAGGGACTAAGATGGATGTTTTGGAGGTAGGACCCATCCCCAGATTGTGCCCCTCAAGTGTGAGCTGTTTTTCTGTTAACCTGGGAATAGCAGCCTGCAAGAGTTTGGTGGGTGTAGGTTATTTTCTTGCCATGGAAGAAGAGCATTCTGTGGTTTTTGGAGCCAACAGTGATAGTGCTGTGTCACAGCTGACTGGCTGGAACACTTACTCAGACCTGGAAAAACTGGGATCTAAGCCTTTCTCAATCAAAAGGGTTATTCCAGGAGATGAGAGCACTGTCATGTTTGCTCTAAAAGTAGTTGTCTGAGCTCCCATTTCCTTTTGCAGTCAGGAGCCTGTGTGGCTGCACATGGTTTTGTTCTGCATGGGGATGTCCATGTGTCCTTTCCAGATGTCATTCTCTGATGGTTTAAGCACAAGTTTGCACCAACCCAAAGTAACCTTAGATGGGAGGGACCTTCCAGGGTGCTCAGCTGAGATATGGGAACTGTCTGGGAGCAAAAGTTTAGCTACAGATGTTGTTTTGTACTGACAGAGGTAGATGGTAATGGATCATCGAGCATCTAAACAATTATATTGTACTTTTTTCCTTATCTGATGATTTCTCCTACATTTTTAAAGGTGCCTTGTAGTTCCCTTTTCCATGCTCCAGCTTCTTTCAGACTCCTCTGCAGTTCTCAGTTTGAGGTGGAATTGTCTCAACTTTCCCTTTGATTTTGTCTAGCTTAATTATTGTCAGTGCTGCACCCTTTCCAAAGAAAACGTCATGTGATTGAAAAGCCAGCTGTTCCTTTAAAAGCCATTTGGATGAAAAGTACGATTCCCATTTCATTGATGGGGAAACTCAAAGCACAAGGATGTGAAAGGACTTGCCTCCTGCTGGAATTCCAGCCTGATCCTGGTGCTCTGTGTCAAGCACTAGCTGGGGTAACAGCAAGTCCAGCTCCATCTGAAAATGAATAAATAAAGGTACCAATGAGCCTGAACTGCAGGAGGAGGAGGAAGAAACCACAGCTGTGATTTTGTGCTGTACTGGGTATGGTGCAGCTCTCCTGGGAGCAGTTTAGGGTTTCCCAAAGGGGAAGAAGCAAATATGCAATAAAGCAGTGACTCAACCAGAGCCTGATTCATGTTATGAGTAGCGGAAACAAAACAGAACTTGTTACAATGGCAGGTTACCTTTACTCATCTAATCCAGCCTCTTTCATAAAGCATCATATCTACAAAACCCCAAAACCTACACCTCTTAGAAGGAAATACCTAGGGAGAAGAGCTTTCTTTCCTTCATGTGAATCTCCAACCCATCTAAACCATGAACTTCCTATTCAGTAGGTTTGTGCTGCATGAGGATGCAGCCACAGTTTGCTGTCAATGATCAGCAGCAAGTTTTGCATTTTGCTTTTCTGGGTAGAATAAATTAATGATTACTGGTTGTTGGTGTTTTCTCATGAAAAGAAGATTGTTGAAGTAACAATAGAGTGCTGCAGTAGTGCCATCTAATGCACACTTAATTTTCATAGGTATTTTTAGATTCTGTGTGTGGAGATAGGTGGGTGGTTAGTGGCTTAAGTAATGTTCTTTAAAATTCCCAGTATGAACCACGGGGGGGAAAACCCAGATTAGCAATTAAATGCTTCAGCTACAAAAGTACAGCTTGCCTTTTGGGGTTTTTTTGGGGAGTTTTTTGGTATGTGGTGGGGTTTTTTTGTTGTTTTGTTTTGTTTGTTTGGGTTGTTTCTTTTTTTGTTGTTTTTGTTTTCAGAAATGTTAAAATTTGTTAGCTAGCATGTTAAGAATATTATTTCCCTTTTTCAGTCCATTGTTGACAAGTGTACCTGTTTCTGGTAGAGCTGATATCCCTCAGGGTACCTTCCCTACTGCCAACTAAACTCATGATTTTCATCCTGAAATCTGGAATTCTGCATTTGCCAGGGCTGTTTTCATGGTTCCAAATGATGACCGATTTCCCCAAACCAGACAGCTTTTCAAAGCTTGAAATGGAAAAAGATAGATGTCTATATATGCTTACAACAATTATTTCTTTTTGGAAGACAGATAGTATTTTTAAGGTGGTAACATAATTTATCTTAATTCTTTTGAGCTTAAAGGTTTTGTCCACTTTATTGCCACTTCCAAATATTGCTGAGGTCATCTATTTTAAAAAAAAGCCTTGAAGCTAAATAGTCCATTTTAAGAGACTTACTTGGAGTTGTTTGTGCTTTGCCTACGCACGATCCACAACTACTGGAAGAACCACTACCCAAAAATGTGGAGTTGTGTTAATGCCAGCAAATCATACTGACAAACAGGTGCCTTGTCTAAATCGTTTTGGAGTTTAGTTCTAATGACAGTACTTTGCCCTTTTTAGAGATAATTGTATTTCTGCTGCCAAGACTTCAGAGATGGGCCACTCTAAAATCCCTTTCTGTGTTGTTTTCTAGTTTAGAGCTCGAGGTCAGGCTTGGCTTTTCCAGTGCACCTGTCCCATGGTGAGGCAGACCTGCTTTTCTCCCTGTGGTTTGGAGAAGGGAATATGTGTATAGGAAAGAGCCCCATGCACCTTCTTTACATCCCATTACATCTGAGACCAGGGATTTTTCAGATCCAGACAAGGGACAGGGTGGCCTCTTTCATGAATGGACCACGATGGAATGTTTTCATTTCCAATGGGCTTTAAGCCAAGTAAATATTAGTCGATCCAAACCAGTTTTGAAATTAAATTATTCTTATTTGTTGGAGCATTCCAGAGAATGGCTTTGATCTGTCTGTACTTTCACCAAAGGGATATTGGCAGGCTGGCCTCCCATTTCTAGCCATTTGGGATGAAAGAAGGGTTATAATAACCACCTTGTGTGGCAGTGATCCTGAACAGATGACATTTTTTGGACAATATTAAATGAATAAAGGTAAACATACTTCAATTAAAATGTTTTTGGAGGCTGAATGCAATAGGGCTGTTGGAAAGTCTTCTATGTGGGTTGGAGGAATTTGGCTGCACTTGTAACTGATTTTCTTTAAGTCCAAAAATCTTGGAAAGAGAGGGGTTTGTTCTGTGCATTATTTCCTTTCCAAATAAATACATTGTTTGAATAACTTAAAAATCAAATTAAAATTGGCAGTGAACAATGAAATTGTCAGTAACTGGGAGGTAGAGGGTGTGTTGAGGAAGGAGAGTTTTTTGCTTCTGGGGTCACATCAGCACAGTGCCCTGTACCAGGCACAGTAACAGTGTTAGCTCAGGTGATACCTGCAGGGAGACAACTTAAAAATTAAAGTAAAAAAATCCAATAAATAAGATGCTCAGTTTTCCACAGTCTCTGCTGAAGGATCCTCCAAAAGAGGTGGGAGCAGGGTGGTGGGACACCTTCCCACCATGAATTGCTGCTTAGACACAGCTGAAGAACCTTTTAAATTGATACCAGCTGATGATAATTTATGCTCCCCCCTAGACTTAAACAATGACTGAAATGAACTGAATTAAAATCTAAGGAGTGGAACAAGTGGGTTGGAAAGACCTGCTGGAGGTCACTGGTCTGACCACCTTCCACCTTCAAAATTAGGTCAGGTATCTAAGTTTGTTCAGCTATATGTTTAAGTTCCAGCTTAGATTTCAGGTTATGTGGAACTTCTGGTGTTGAGGTTTCTTACATGTATTTACTAGGTTTTCTGTGAATAACTAAATATATACAAATTGTCATTTGCAATGTTGATGCAAATTAAATTGCTTTTCCTAGAAATGTGAGTAGTTTGCATGGATAGACAGGTGCCTTCTCACAAAAACTCTATGTCAATTTGCTTTGATTTCACAAAAATTAGACTAGTTGTACTTCTGAGTTAAATAAAAGAAAAATCTCTTTTAATGGATACTGTGTTAAACACTCAGTGCTGTTGGTGCATGTTCTGAAGTGTCACCTGCATTTTAAATCTGTTTAAGTACTTGGTATGTTCATGCCTTAAGGGAGAAATGGTTTGAACAAAGACACATATAAAAAAAACAAAGCACAAAGGGTTTGTAGGTTAAAACTCTAGCTTTTGTTTTTTTTTTGAACATCAGCTAAAATCTGGATCCATTTGCTTGAAATTGAGTATTTAGTTTTCAACTCAGCATGTAAACTGGTCATGCTTGAATTTAAAGCTTGATTTATTTCTTTTTGCACCTGTTTTTATTTTAACACTGACTCTATACAAGATAGACTTTTGCTACATGGTTCCTTCCTCCCCAGCTGGAAGTCTGGTCTGATATTATCGCGTGAGACCTTCCTAAAATTTACATTTGTAACTCTACAACCTCCAAAAATACAAAATACACTCGCTGCTCCATTAGGTTGTGGAGTTGTTTTTTTTTTTTTTTAATTTATGGTTCTCTTTCCTATGTCATAGCACTGACCCACATATTTGATTTTAATACCTGGTCGTGAATTTGGCCTGCAAAATCTTGTTTGTATAAAACAAGGTGCAGTCCTGCCCGTAGCAAGAGGTGCCAGATGGGCTGGATCAGGGGAGAAATGGACATGAATTTGGAGGAGGAAATGTGAAAGGAGCTGAGGGAAAGGAGAAGGAGATGTGAGGCAGAGCGTGGGAAGTGATGCTAACACGGGATGGATGCATGGGAGGGTCTGGAAGTCTGGGAATTGTCTACAGCAGTTGTATCTGACAAAGAGAAAGGATGAAACCTCTTAAGGGGGAGGTTTTAAAGGAAATGACATGTATTCTCTTGAATATGCAAATCAGAATTACATAATCCGCAATAACAATAATAATAATAAATCTTTTCCAGATTTGCAGCTGTAACCCTGTGCTCAGTGGGGTGGTGGCAGAGAGCTGGCAGCCACAGCTGCTCTGTAAAACTGGGGCACCCACCTGGTTCTGATCTCCATAGGCAAGGGACAGAAGGTCACATCACAGACTGTTGTTCTCAGTATCTTGTAGTTTATATAATTTTTTTCAGGCTAATAAACAAAGTATGGGGAGACCCCAGAGGCATTTAAAAGATGTGTAGATGTGGCACTTGGGGACGTGGTTTAGTGGTGGCTTGACAGTGCTGGGTTAACCTGATGCTCTTGGAGGTCTTTTCCTGCCTAAATGAGCCGATTATGATTTTTTCATCAAATGAAAATGCTTCACCTAGGTCTGTAGTAACTGTAAGCCATCCTCTTTCCTTGCTTTTCCTTCCCCATGGAATACTGAAATTGGTTCATATTCCCATGCAGATGTAGGAATTTCAGGTGTATTTACTGTACCCTTTGCTGGGTTAATTGTGATAACTGTGTGTGCCCTTTATAAATATAATTTTCCCTGAGAGCAAAGATGAGCTAAATGATAAAATATACTGAGATACTGAACTAAATCCTCCATAATACTAAGCAGGAGAGTTTAACCAACAGATCATGAGAAGTTTTTTCTCAAGGCTTGAAGAACTGCTGTATTTGCTAACACACAGAGCTTTTCACCAAGGCATGGGCTTATATGATGAGTGAGAAGAGCCATCACTGTCTGTGCCACCACAGTTAGTGTTTCTTTGTAAGGAAGGTGGGAAAAAAAAATCTCAGTTGATACGAAACTTTAGTACCTTTGTGTATTTATGGATTGTGGATGAGAGATGTGTTCAGTGATCAGGTTGGATCTGTGGTTGCAGTGCTAGCTTGGACAATTAAGGGCTCAATCAAGAATTAGGGCATTTTCTCAAATTTCTGAGGGCAAAGGCAATTTTGGCCACTATCTCATTTGTTATGTGTGTCTATATTCTGATATATATTTTATATATATATATTGTGTTATATATGTCTATATATATGTGTGTTATGTGTGTCTATACAAAAAAACCTGTGTGGGGTGTGCACATCTTTGTCAGACTTGGTGTCATTCTACCGTATTAAGTTGTTATTTTAAAAATACCCTGGATATTTCTACATGTCTCTTCCTAGAGCTGCATTCAACGTGTTTCCTTGATGTTGACTGGCTTTCATATCTGAAAATTAGGATGGACACTGAGTCCTATGAAAGGAGAGTATGAATGGAAAGTATGAATCTTGTAGGAAGAGTAATTTTATTTTAGATTATGCATTTCTTGGTTATGTAAACTTAATGTTGTTTCTTGTCCTTTTTCTTAGGGTGACTCTGTTATTACAGTGCAGCTGACTGAGGAAGATAAAGTTGAAGATGATGTAGTTTTTTATTTGGTCTTCACTGGATCAACTGTCCAACACTGCACAAGCACGAGAAAGATTAATCCTGGGAGTCTGGAGACAATTTCTCCTGGTAAACAATTGACTTTCTTTGCATATCAGTGTATCAGTCTGGGAAATTTGGTTACTGCAAGTGGACTGGAATGCAATGCTCTTTGCTTGGTTGACTTTATCCTCATTTTTACACATTCACAAGGAATAGAACACATGGTTTGGGTGACTGCTTTTGCCTTTTAAAATCCTCTTACTTGATTTCACTAGAATTATATGACTTTGAGATTGCGATTATTTAATATGTAACTATGAAATACTATTGTAGAAAACTCACAGTTACACATACACATAGTAAAAACCTTTTAAATGCAGCAAAGGTGGTGGAAGATACATTTGTAAAGTCACAGATGCTATTGTCCAAATGGGATAGCCCAGTAAGTCTTAGCTACACTCATCATCTACTTGACTCACTGAGGTTCATTGCTGTCTTCCTGGTGAAATACAACCCTTTCTCCTAAATCCTGTTCAGCTCAGAGCTCACAGAGCATTTCTGGAGCTCTTGCAGTACAGGTGATGTGCTGCTCAGTGCCGTCTCTCCATGGCTGGTGCAGATGAGGTAGGTTTCCACATGAAAGCCCACCTCTGTTTTTATCCTTTGTGCCACCAACAAAACAAAACCAATCAGCATTTCCCTTTGGTGACTTCAGGACCGTGGGAATGAGCATGTTCCAGGCTGCAGTCCTCACCATTAACCTTTCATTCTGACTTGTTGCTATGCAGCACACTGCTACCAGTGTGAGAAAAACGCCTGACATTTTCACTACACGCAGTGTAACTCAGGCCATCAAGTGTTTTTCTTGGGTTTGTCTTTTCATCTACCTCCTGAGTATTGTTTTGTGAGAGATGCACGTGGAGTAAAATTTGGAGTTGTTTTCTCTTGGGAATGAGTAGCTAAAAGTTGGCCACTCGTTTTTTTTCATTTCCTCCTCTTTTTGTGCTGTTCATGTTGTTCAGTTGGCTTGGGAAGAGAAGCCTTTTTATGGCTACTGATGACTGGAGCCCCGTGCAATCAATTAGATTAGTGCTTATTTTCTCCCAGAAGAGCAAGAAGGGGGTGACTCCTTCCCTGCTTTTGTGTGGTGGGCGTGGGGCTCTGCCAGCCCTGCTCAAAATGACTTCACCTCTCCCTCGGGGCTGTGGCTGCTGTGCCAGGAAAGGAACTGAAAAGCTCCAGTGTTCCCTGCAGCCCATGTGGGAGCCAGGCTGCTGGATGGGATTTCCGGGCAGGAACAATTCTTTCCCATCACTGCTGCCCTTGAGGAGTGCTGGATGTGCCCAGGGAGGTGGCTGCCAGGTGGGACCAGAGTGATGCTCTGGGCACTGTCTGTCCTGCCAGCTCCTGATACAACTGAGTCACTGGGACGGCTCCCCTGCAGCTCCTTTTGGTGCTGGTAGTGGGAAATCTGACACTGTTTATGATTCAAAAGGAAAAGAGGGAATTTCTCTCAATTGTTCCTTTAGCAATAATAGATTGTTTTGTTGGTGGGTTTTTTTTTTTACCCAGTATAGTCATGATCTTGTGGGGTGTGAAGTTGGACTGGGGTGGATCTGTCCCAAAATACAGCTTGTTTCAGACAGAGTTTTAGGGATCTTTCATAAAGGTTGTTCATTCCTGCACTGTCCTGGGATGTGGTGCAAGGAAGGGGGATATCTCAGATGTGGATAGCACCCTCATTTGTGCTCATACCTCATTTTGGTGAGACTGCCTAAGAAAAAAAAAATACTTCAGTGATGAAGAGGTTGTTGGGGAAAGGCAAAGCAAGAAATGGAATAGCCTGATTTTTTTCATCCCCTCTGCTGTCACCCATGCATTTGTCCAGCGTTGTTTCAGCAGTGATTACACTGATTTCAGTGGACGTATGACTTACTTCAGTTCAGCTCTTCCTCCTCCTCCTCCTTCCTGGACGTACGGTGAATCTGTAATCATGTGTTTACACTCTGTATGTTCCCCAGTTGCCTTGGCAATGGCTGTGGTGACTCAGAGCGTTATTTGACCTCGGAGGGATTAGCCATGAACAGCACACAGTGTGTGTGAGACCAGCCCTTGTTCAAACACCCAGCCCGGGCACTTAGCAAGTGTTCTGCAAGGAAACTCCTGCAAACAGCTTTTAGCCAAAATCTCACCTTTTACTTCCAGCTCTGAGCATCTTTCATTTGTTCCTGTGATAGAAGGAGTGTTGCACATCCCTGTGAGCACAGCAGCTCCTGGGGACAGCTCAGGTGCACTGAGGAAGGGCTGATTCACTCAGGAGCCTCTCTGCCTTTTCTGAACCTCCTCTGCATCCCTTCTGGACTCCAAGGCTCTTCCCTTATTCTTGCCCCACATCCTCAAAATTTCATCTGGTCCCCAGGAGACTTCAGATGAAATCCATTAGTAGCTGGGGTGAAAGGGGTAACAGATGTAATTCTGTTCAAGCTTGAAAACAAGCCCACATTTGTAATTTTTGTTTCTTGAGATTTTCAGTGGGTTTCTTGATGTACAGAAGTGTAAAAGACAGAGAAATTATTTCATTATGTTTGCTGCCAAAATTAATCAGAATGTTTTAGAAAAGCTTTCAAATAAAATCACATTTGAAAAGAAATCTTAACAACATAAAGTTGTTTTAGGTGAAAAATTAGAGAAAATGGAATGGAAATATAAGCTGTCAAAATACCCCATAAATTTTCATTGTATGTGAAAATTCTCTATATCCTGAAAGACTTTACCTAAATAAAAGCTTATCACTGCAGAATTAAATGACTCCTGCATCTTATATCATTACTGGAGCAATCTGCTTCTTTCTATGCTTTTTTTATCATCAGCCTTAAACACTGAATATATATATAGTCCATAATACTGTTCAAATGTAAGCTTTTATTTCTGTACAGAGTAAAAGAAAAGACTTCTGATTGTAATTTTATGGTAGCAGCTTTATTGTACCTGAAGATGTGGATAAATACAGATTAATCATTTCTTCAAATTAGAGAATACTTACTTGTATTTATGCTCTTGCTCTGAAGAATGGGATGGATTATTTATCCTGCTCTGCTCTTGGCTGTGTTAATTTAGGGAAGGTAATTTCCCCTTGTAAGAAGCAGATCCTCATCTGAGCTGATCAGTCATAACTTGAAGTGTCAGAATTAGCTACTGAGATTCAAGAATTAGCCAGGAGATTATATTTTGTTGCTTTCAGTACCTCTTTTGCCAGCCTAAGGACACACCAGGTTACATCATCCAAGCAAGCTTTTGTTTGTCTCAGTGAAAAGCTACCAAAACCTCATTTAACTGTTGGCTTTACTGTCACTGTTACAGTTCTTCTATTTCTAATTAATCTGGTTGAAATTCTCCCTCATGGAAGCAGTTTTCCTCAGTACCAGAGGCACTGTGTAGCACAATTTCAAGCATTGTTGTATCAGACACAGCTTTAAGTGGCAGGTGGAGGTGTAATGGCACTCGTACTGCTCCAGTGGGGATCTCTTGGTCTCTGCAAAATCTTGGTCTCTGGAGTTTGGGTGTTAAGAAAGCATCAAAAGTCTGAGCAGGAAGGAAGTAGAGACATGATACCGTCTCTGCTGCTCTGGTTAGCTGTGGTTGGTTGCTGAATTTGTACTCTTGGGCATGGATATGTCCTCTTAGGTCACAGATGCTTGTCCTCCTGGTGTTGGTCATTAACTGAGCTTTTCAGCAAGCCCTTATTCCTACAGCAGCTGAGATTGCCCTAATCTCAATGCATTTTTTCTTTCTACCATCTCTGCAGGGTAGGGAGGGTAACTGAGGCCAAGCAGATTGCATGTGGTAGTGAAGGAAATCTGTGCAAAGCAGGGAAGTGAAACATTCATTGCAAGACAGCAGCCTCCTCTCTTGTCTCTCTGCTAGAGCAGCTTTTTTCCCCACTGGGAAAAAACCCAACCCAATAATAAAAATCCTCAAATCACAATCTGGCAAACAAACCAGCAGAAGAAGGAATGACCTCATCACCGTCCACACAAGTCAAAAGTCCCAACCACAGCTTGCTGTAGCCAGTGGAGGCCTCTGAGCATTGGGAACTTTTGGGGAGATCTGGGGGAATTTTCTTGCAGGAGCTGCTGTGCTGGGAGCTCCACTATTTGTGTGGTGCATTTATTGCAAAAGTTTGCATGCCATCCCCATAGCAGCTGTATGGTTGGACATGCATTTTGCTTTGCATTTAACCACTGGTGTTCTGGAAAGTGTGGGAGACATGGGGAAATTGAAATGAAATTTCAAACAGAGAGAGACAGTCCAGAAATCCAGAGCTGCTGCAGCTCCTGATCAAATAAGTGAAGGGTAAGAAACACCCTGTCTGTGAGCCAGGTCACCAAAACAAGAAGTAAATTTTGTGGGATGTAATTGCCTTGGTGAGTACTGTTGCAATGTGTTGTATCACTCTGAGCTCTGATAATACAAAAATCACTTTCCTCATGTTTGTTGAACTCATAAGGGATTCTTGTGTGGGTTTCAAAGGGGAGGAGAATCAAAACTGGATGTAGAAAAAGGGTCTGAGAGACTGTCTGTCTGCTGGTAGCTGCCTGCCAGCAGTTTCCACAGGGCTGACACATTCCCGTTGACTCACTCTCAGCTTTCTCTCCATCCTTAAGCTAAGCAGAGAAGCAGCTTCAGTCTTTAACTTGTTCTAAATTCCCTAGCTCCCAGAGTTGCTGTTTTAGGGGTTTTTTTCTCCTTACTTTCTTTCTGCTAGTTAAAAGGATAGACAAAAATTAATTTCACTTAGCTTGGGAATACCTTCATTTCAAACTTTTATTTTACTGTGAAATCCTTTACATATGGTGATGCTTTATTCATTTCTACCACAGACTGTGTTTTCCCCTAAGAAACAACTCTTCATACAAAAAGCTGTATTTCATGAATTACAATCTTTGTACTGGTAGACCAGAAGGGTAAACAAGTTGCATAAGAAATGGCCACTTGGCAATACCACTTGTGGATTTGAAAATACTCTTAATTATAAAACAAAAAAGCTCCTTAAAATAGACTAAACCAGCATAGCCAAGAAGACTTTTTGCAGTTCATCCTCTTTGGTGTATTTAATTGCTTGAGGCAGTGTAATTAAAAGGAAGTGATGCCAGTACTAGATGACATCAGTCACAGGAAAAAGTGATTGAATCTGTGTTGAAATTATTTAAGATGTGATGTGTGGGGTCTTACACTTCTCTAGGTTTTTAGGGCATCTGCCATGTGTAAAGGCCTTTAAAAAAATCTTTACCCACTCTTCAATCTCTCTTTCACCTTTCTAGTGAAAGGTTTGAAAGGAAAAGCAGAGGCTCCTGTCCAATGCTGGTGCTGTGCCTGTGTATTTCATAAGGCTTCCTGTGTTGCAAGAGTGAATACAGTAACTGTGTACATTTCACAAATGCACTTCAAAGACAGGCTCTGATTTTCAAAATTAGAACTCAGGGGTTCTGAAGCAGAAAAGAAGCACTTTTTGGATGGTCACAGGAGATCCCTTGGCTTCCTTTTCCATAAGCAATCAGATGGCAGCATCTCTTGCATGCATCTTGGATGCAAATCTGAGATACTTCGTGGGGTTCACAGCATTTGTTGTCTGGTTTTCCTGTCCTTAAATCTCTCTTTAAGACCTCTTTCAACCCAGCTCCACCATGGTGACTTGGAGGATGCAGTTAGTCTTTAGTCACCTACCAAGCAAACCCAAACGTGTCCTTCCAGCAGGGCTTTAAATAGCTGCCCAGCCTGGGGGCCCATTGTTTGATAGCTCCAGTGTGAATTCTGAAAATAGGAGGTTTTGACAGGATTTCCACTTTTGGAGGAGTAGGAAATGAAATCATCTTTTAATAAAGCTCTGTTTAGGGGTGTTGTGTCTCCATGTAAGGCCTTGTAAAACAAGAAGCCAGAAGAGTTGTGCTGCTGCCCTTTTAACTGCACCCCAGATCACAGGCACAGGTAGCAATTTGATGGACAGGTCTGAGCTGTACATTAATTTATCTGCTAATGACTCGCAGCTGAGAAATCCCCCCCCCCCGTTCTCATACTCATTGATCTGCATCACTACCATGTAGAGGAAGCAGTGCTATCATGCTGATACATCTCATCTCTTCAGGAATAAGAGCAGACAGACCAGAGCACCATGTCTTCATTTCTCATTCTCATCTTTACCCCAGAGCAAGCTTCATAAAGTGTCCCCATTCATTCCCAGTAAGGAACTCTTCAGTTGAAGAGCTGTTATCTCATTTAAAATTATTTTTAAAGGGTGTTTGAATGTATAGAAGCAGAATTAGTTGCTGTATCCATCCCTGCATAGATAGAAATAGTTTTTTAATTTCTATATTTTTCCTGCAATATGTTGGTATTTCTCAAAACAGCTCCAGATCAATAATTGTTTCTAAGCTGGATTTAAAGTAACTGAGGAGCAAAAGGACAAATGATATAAAATGCAATGTTGCTGGAGTTAGGGGATGGATCAGTTGACTTCTATCACAGACAGCATACAAATGGCCACATTTGACACTGTGGCAAAAAAATAAGAGTCAAAAAAGGAAGTGTAACCAGGCAGTCTGAGATGGCAGCTAGAGAGAAACACTTAAGTTTGTGAGGAGAGTTAAAACTTGAACAAGGGTACTGCTGGATGGTACAAGCATGACAGAAATTGAGTATTTCATCAATTCTGTTGTTATTTGGCCAAAGGCCCTGATTTCTGGAGAAGACTGAAGGCAATCAGAAGGGTTGCTGGGCAGTATTGTGCCCCTGATGGCTTGTAAAGCATGGAGATTTTTCATCCCTTCTCTGAGGTGCTCTTATCTGTGTGATTTATTCAGTTACATGTGTTTTCAGCCTATGGAAATGCAAACCTTTGTCAATGGGCTCATTGCTCTTCCTGACTGTTGTGGTTTAACCCCAACCAGCAGCTCTGCCCCACACAGCTGCCTCTTGTGCCATGGGGAAGAGAATTGGAAGAGCAAAAGTGAGAAAACTTCAGAGCTGAGATAAAGCCAGGTTAATGGATAAAGCAAAAGCCACATGCAAACAAAGCAAAACAAGGGATTAGGTCACTACTTTCCATAGGGATGCAGGTGTTCAACCATCCTCAGGGCAGCAGGGCTCCATCACATGTAGGGAAAGTTTCCTCCCTCTTTCCCCAGCTCTGTACACTGACATTGGGATATCCCTTGGGTCACCTGGGGTCAGCTGTCCTGGCTGTGTCCCCTCCTAGCTCCTTGTGCCCCAATCCTGCTCACTGGTGGGATGGGTGAGAAGGAGAAAAGGCCTTGGTCTGTGGAAGCAATGCTCAGCAAGAAGGAAAATATGCCTGGTTTATCAAAACTGTTTCCAGCACAAATCCAAAGCAGCCCCATGCTAGCTACTGCAAAGAAAATTAACTCTGTTCCACCAGAATACCAAAACCAACCCACTGACACAACCAGAGTTTTTTCTTTTTCCCCTTTCAATGCTGGACATTTTTCTGTTCCACATCTAGGCAGGTGTGTGAGGGGGTTTCAGCAGTCCATAGTGGATGGACAGAGGTGATGGCACCACCCTGATGGCTGATAACTGCATAACTTGGTGCTTAACCCATAGTAGGAAAAAGCCCTGGTGTCTGCCAGAGGGAGCAGAAAGCTGAGGCACATGAGCAATACTGGCTGTTCTGGCACTGCCTGGAGCTCTGTGTGACTGTGAACAAATTACTTTACCTCTTGAAAACAGATTTGGTTTTGCAGTGATAACTATGTACCTCCTGAGAGTGCCAGAAAGCTCAGCTCCCTTCTGGTCGTGCTCTGGGACAAGGGCTGTACAAGTTCAGGTATTAGTCCAGGCCATTGGATCTTTGATGTGGTGAGAAGTGTTGCCCCACTGATGGTTCCTTCAGAAGGTTCCTGTACTGGGGACATGTTTGCTCACACTGTTCCAGCAGCCATTTCAAAGCAGGGGGGCAGAGACCTCTTGAGCAGTTTTTCTAGTATTGTCTGCTCTTGTTACATCCTGGCTCCCCTTTCATTTGAACTGCTTGCCAAAAGTCAGAACCTGTCCCATGTTCTTGCCCCCATGTCTGACATCTTCTTAGATGTGAGGAAGCACAACATCAAAGCACTGCAAGCTGTTGCCCTTCTGAAGAACATTCCCTGGGGTTTAGCATGATGCTTGTTTGATCCTGTTATATAAAAATGGACTGTCAGGTCTGTCATTTTTCTCTTCTAGGCTGCATATTCAATATCTGGGGAAATTTCATTAGAATCTTTGTTGTCCACAGGTCAGGACATGGTCTTTTTATCACCTTCCCTTGTGTTGCCTTTTGCAGCTGGTGTTTAACACACGCTCAATCCAAGGGAACTTTGTGTACATCCGTGGTGTGCTGCTTTAAGGAGACCACACGTCTTGACAGAGGTTCCTGTAGTTATTGTCTCAATGGAGGAGCCTTTGCTGTCCCACAGCAGAGTTGTTTGGCATTGTGACAAGGAAGTGACTGTCCCAAATGGTTTCTGTGTAGCTGCTCGTGGGCTATTTTGGCTTGTTGCTTCAATCCTGAAAGTCTGCTGGCAGAGTAGTTGTATTCTAGGTTATTCTGCAGATGGGATTCTTATGGGAATAGGCAGAAAATATTCTTTAAAAATGGAATAAAAGGTTTAGCTGTCCTCATGCTATTAAGAAAGCTTTTACTGTGTTTGTTTTTTTTAAACTCTGCATTCTAGCAACCTTCCACTGCTCTGAGTTAGGGAGAACCCAGCTTGCAGGATTTGAGTCAGCTCCTATAGGCTGGCACAGTCCTCTCACAGTGTGCATGGAGATCCCTTTTGTGGAGGCTGGAAACAAAATTAATGTCTTACCTGCACTGTGTTTGACATTCTTAGGAAGATCAGCAAAGCAAGAAGGTGTGGGGGCAGTCATGTGCAGTTCTAAATGGCCTTAAAGGCAAGTTCCCTCAAAGTTGGATCATCCTCCCCACTTCTCCCTTGAGCATTTGGGGCTTTTACTGTGAGGATGAGCAGAATCTGTGAATGGATTCCATCTGGGCAGTTGAGTACTAATACAATAATGTATTCAAATGCACATGCAGTATTTTCAAGAGCAGTAGAAGTTCTTCCTACCCCTATTCTTCAAAACAACAGAACTAGTAAATCTACTCCTTCAGCTTTCATATCATCCTATTGCTAATAGGTATCTGGTGCTGGAAGGAAAGTCTTCTCACCTTTCAGCTTCAGAGCATCCTGGTTGTATTTGGGCAGTGGCAGCAACATCCCTGTGTGTTTTCCTCCCTTTCTCCACTTGCCTTTGATACCTTTCCAGCTGCATTTGCTCTCCTTAGGAAGCCACAGCCTCATCTCTGACAATTTTGGTGTTACCCGCAGTGTCCTAATAGCAGTTTTGACCTTTCAATTAACTTCAGGATTGCCTCTTTCAGAAGACAAAATCTGTACAGATGCCAGAAGCCTCAGAACAGATTTGTGAGGTTGGCTGCAAGACCATGAAGATTAGGGACATATTTTCCCTTTTGTCAGGGAAATCAACAGCAAAAGGCCCCAACACAAGAAGGAAACTTTCCCACTGACCACAAATAGGGGCTTAAATTGAATTTTCAAGGCTTTAAAAATAAATTAAATAAATTGTCATTTTGTATTTAATTAATCAGGGTTTTGTGAATATGGTAGTATGTTGAGGTCATGGGCAAAAAAAAGCTTTTCCAGTAATTAGTGCAGGGTCCATGCTGTTCTGGCAAAAACAGCCATGACGTCAGTCTGAGGCTGGAACAAGAAACTGTACCACACAGTGAACTTGAAACACAAACCTTATTATTGAAGGGGCATGTCTGACAACTACAAGTTCTGGTTGTGTTGGACACATAGTATATTTTTCCTTTTAAAATTCCCAAAAGGTGTTTGGTTTGGTTTGCTGTTTAGGTTTTTTTTCTCCTCAAGTTTCTGAGTCAATGAAATTGCTGCCATGCCTCCTTTCTCCTGTTTCCCTGCCTTAAATAAATAATGAAATTACCGGACTTCCAACCCTCTTGTTTTGTAAATATGGAAAGTGACCATTTCCATGTTTTTATTTAGCAGAAGCAGCTTAGTTTTTAGTTTTGTTATGTGAACCCAAATGCGAGGGGCAGGTGCAGCAGTGAGCACACACAGGACATGCCCAGGCAGGTCTTGCTCTGGTAGCCATGTAGACCTTTGTTTTAGGTGAAATTTCAATGTTTTCAGTGCAAACCAAGTATTGAGACAGCATTTGGAGTATGTAGTTTTGCAGCACTCAGATTCTAGTTTCTGATGAGTTACTGGAGTCCTGTGGAGCTGCAGAAGAAAAATTTGTCCATATAACCTGGCTTTAGGTATGTTAGCAAAGTCTTTTACTTGAATTACTTAAAACTTGTCAGATTGCTTGTTGCTGTATATAAATAGCCTGGGTGGCTTATAGTTCTTAGCTTATACTGGGACAGAGAAGAGTTTTACATATTTTCCTTTTAAAATCTATAAGAAATATTTATCTCTGATGATGCATATAAATTCCAAAGACAACATTATTTTAGAGTTGTGACCCTCAATAACTTGGTCTTATTTGATTTAATGCAAAGAGTGTGTGTGTGTGTCAAAGGATTTGCTCAGTTGTGTTTCCTAAGCCCATGCAATTTTCCTTTTTTTTTACCATTTGTCTGAATTTTGTTTTGCAGGCCATGACTGCTGTGAGACAGTGAAAGTGGCACTTTGTGCCTCTAGAGAAGGTCACCCCATTCTGGTTGTGGCAGAGGAGAGTTTCCAGTTTGTCCAGGATGAAGCCTATGATGCCGCCCAGTTTCTGGCCACCTGTGCTGGCAACCAGCAGGCGCTGAATTTCACACGGTTCTTGGACAGGTCACGGCCACCAGCTGCAGACGTGGACTTCTTGGATGAGAAAGTGGCCTTGGCATTTCGACACCTGAAGCTGCCGGCAGAATGGAACGTGCTGGGAGCAGACCAGTCCCTGAGCGGTGAGGATTGTGGGGCACAGTGGGATTTGCAGGTTGGGAGGGAGGTGAAAAGCCTGGGAGAAAGGATTCCTGCCTTGGGAGACTGCCATGTACCTTCTCTATGCTCAGAGAGGGGATGTGGTGTCCATCCACATCCCATATCTTGCCCTTCAGCCTCCTTAATATATGTAAGGTATATAAAATATACCTTACATAGATATAAAAAGATATTATTTTATATCAAATATATAAAATATACCTTTCATTGATATAAAAATATCTTATATAAAAATATATAATTTTATAGAATTAAAATTACTATAAATTAATTATAAAATTATATTAATTATATAAATTTTATATAATATAAAATTCTATAAATAATATAAATTTATTATAGAATTATAATAAACATATAGAATTTTTATATAATCAGATTTATAATTAGATATTTATAATAAGATATATATAATTCTATTTTATGTAAAATATATAAAATATAATTTCTATAAAATATATTATATATATTATTTATATGTAAAATATCATATATATATATATATAGTATATGTAATCAAAAGTCATGATTTTTCCTGCTCATCTCTTAAGAAATAGCATGAGCTGACAGTCAGTATTTTCACATAATAGCCTGAAAATGGCTTTTTGTGTGTGTAACAATGGCATGTGTATCAGCATAGTTCTGTATGCTGATAGAACCCTGTGTGTAGAATATCTGATGCTCCTGGAAATATCCTTGTGCCAGGAATTTGGTATGTGTAGTAAATGTTGGTTTTATAGCACAGGTGCAAGCAAAATGACTGTGACATGAAAAATACATGTGATTTTTCTTGGAAAACTTGAGGCTCTGGCCCTGAGGGTTTATATCATATCCCTGGTTGCACATAGGATGGGTTAACACTGCAGTTCCCCAAAATAAACCTGGACAATTTTGCAAATAAGGGAAGAGTGGGAAAACTTGACCTTTAACCACAGCAGTGAAGGCTACTGAGAGCTTATAAATAAATCCCAAGGCTGGCCCAAGGTCTCTGGTGGCTGCTGAAGCAGAAGTGCTGAGGTGTTCAGAGTGCTGTGGTGTGTCTGTGTCCTTGGAGTTCTGCCTCTTTTGTCACAAGGGGGCAAAAGGAAACACACGTGGGACTAGGAGACTACTTCCAGTATGTACAAATCATTGCTGTAAATTTCCAGGGTATTTTGGCAAACAGTTTCACTTCAGGAATGCGACTCTGAGGCATCTGTTATCTTTTATAAGATGCAGTGGCACAAACACTTGAATAGGGCTGGGATGTGACTTGCTCAGTTCTGCTCACTGCAACAGGGTTTTCCACAGGAGATTTTCCTGCTTTGTTTTCTCCAGCTTGCTGACTGCCTTTGTAAAGCTCAATACAAGGACAGACAATTCCCTTGTTAGCAGACATTAAAATATTTGATCAAATTTAATGGGTCCTTGATAGAAATTCAGCAGCTGTCATACATTTACAAGGAGATAACACTTCTTTTCCTCTGTGTGTAAGTGACTGATGTTTCTTTCTGCATTTGAAAAGTGTTGTGATAATGCAGACATTTCTGGTTTAAGTGATATAAATCATTGTGACTACACAGTGATCTTAACAAAAACTTTGAAACTCTGAATTGTTGCTGATTTTGCAGGAAGGCTGAGATCTGGGTTTTTCTTTTAATTTGATTATTCTTTGGAAAATCAGCACTTAGGGAAACCAGGCCATAAGATTTACATTGGTTTGCTCAGTATGTGCTTGTGTATCTGGAAGTTGTGGTTATGCAGAACTCTGTATGTTATAGACTTGTGGAGCATCCACAGTGAGAAGGGGGAGCTCTGTAGTGCCAAATTCTGTAACTCTTGAGTGTTTTAGCGTCTTGTGGTGAGGTGTGTGTAGACAGAAATGAATAAATATAATGTCACTAAATGCAAATTTAATTTGAGAATATTAGTGCTGTAAAATATGTTCCTTTTTGTTAGAGGCAGAGTTATCTGGTAGATTTTCTGCAGGGAGATATTTACACATGGGCAATTTGGGGGAATTCTTGTGATTGTGACAGGTAGGATTTGCATACAGAAGCATCCTTTTGGTCATGAAACTCTGTGGGGTGGAAGAGATGTCCCTGGTTTATGATGGAGCGCCAGATTAGAAAAACCTCAGTGCTAAAATATAGCTCCCTTCTACTGGTGCTTGTGTGTTAATTTGTGTGTGGGAGAGAGAAAAGCACTGCAGAGATTGCACTGTAGGAGTGTTTGAACAATTAGGCACATTCTGGCCAGTGCCTGCAGTGGGGACACCCTGTCCTGCCCTGCTTCACTACCTATGAACAGCTACTGCAATTCATGCTTCACATTTCCCTAAATGTCAGCACCAGATAACTTCAAATAACCTTCTCGAAGGAGAAAATACTATAGAAAAGAGAACAAAAGGAAATGTCAGATCCCTTCTTGAAAGATGTTTAGTGCTGCCTCTGAGCTGGCACGTCTCTATGGGCTCTTGTGGGCTGGAAACAAAACGCTGCTGTTCAGCAAAACCTCTGAAGGCAGGAGCGAGCTGGGAGCCTCCAAGTGCCACAGCCTGATGGGGAACTGCTGCTCAGAGGAGGCTGCTGTTGTCAAACACGCTCAAAGGTCGATTTTCAAAGGCCTGAAGCAGGAGTCTAACTTTTGCAAAAGTTAGGAAGTAATGGCTTTCTGCAGGCAGAAGCTGGGTGCAAGATCTACCACTGAGCACAAATCCAGGCTGAATTTTGAGGAGGGGGTGGCTTTGTGTGGAGGCTTTTGCCTGCAGCCAGCCCTGGCCAGGCTTTGAGCAGAGGGCAGGGAGTTCAGTGCCGTCTCCCCAGAGGGCAGAGAGGCTGCTGGAGGTTTCATCACCCACCTCAGCCTCCCTGAGCTGCACAGCTGGGGATGGGAGCGCCCAGGATAGCTGACATCAGAGGTGCTTGGGCTCCATTCTCTTACTGGGACTGGCAGAGAGTACTCAGCATTTGGTAGAATGAACTGAGAAGCAGAAAAGAGCCCGGGACAGTGTGTGGCTGGGGAAGAGCACAGTGCTTGAGACACAGCTGTGCTCTTCACCAATCATACACTGTCCCTCCACAGCAAGCAATTCCTGAGCCCTGCTCTTAGTTATCTATCTGTATGAGCTCCAATGGCATCCACAATTTCAGAATATCCATAATTAAGGATTAGTCTTGTTACTGTGGTATTCCAAACACAGCATTTCTTTCAGGTGCCATATAATCATGTCTGTCTTAATAATTACAAGTGCACTGTAACTTTCTAAAGAACATAGTTGTTACTGCTGTCAAAAGTGGGGCTATTTACTGTTCTCAGTGGCATTTAAAGGCAGCTATTTAAATGGAACAGATTGTTACACTTTATGTCTAGAAATCAAAATTTAATATGTATCCTGAGGATGTATGCAATGTAAATACAGGACTGTGATGTTCTATTTTAAATTACTGAAGAGAAAATAAGCTAACTAGAAAACCACAACTGAATATTTTGAGGTATGAGTAATGATTATGGCTTGTTTATGTTGCAGTGGGGTAAAAAAAAGGAGAAAAAAAATAGGGAGGATCTGAGGCTCGGGTATGAAAAGCTTAGAGAGCTTGATTGTATCGCTAGTAAACAGATCACTTTCAAAATAACTTGGGAAGTGATATTCTGACAAAACCTTTGAGCAAACAGTCTTTCCATTTTGCGTATTAAAAGTGAGTGGTGAAACCCAGAGCTGTGGTTGATGTTTGGTTGTGTGAGCTTTCTGAGGTGATGCTTCAGGAGCTGGTTGATGTTGGCAGAAGTTTGCTGTGATCACCATGATATGGAGCAATTCCCCTGGGAGTGTAAGGACTGCTGTGAGATAGTGAGCCAGGTTTTCAAGGAGATAACCAGGAGACCATCAGATTAGATAGAACACTTAACTGATTGCAGTTACTGATATGTTGAATATGTAGAGCTTCCCAGAAGTGCTCTGGGACAAATGCGGTCCTTCAGTAAGAACTGTTTGTGAAATTAAACTCCATGACCTCACCAGGTGGGAGGTGAGTAAAGAGGGAGAATCTCTGCCCTGGTTTGAAATAGTCTGAATGATTATGGGTTTAATAGCTTTATGTACAAAACCAGTAGGATTTCAATGTACAGGACAACGTGAGTCTCACCAGGAATACAGATTGTGAATTGTGGTTTGTTGGTTTTTTTTTTTTTTTGCATGAAAGGAGAATGTCACAAAAAAACCCCAACATCTAATTTTAAACAAAAAATCCTAAAAAACCTTTTAAAAACTTTCAGAATTTGATTACTAGTACCTAGTCTTTTTTCCCATGGGAAGATACTAAAGTTATGCTACTGATGGTGTATTTCAGACATGAAGCTTTAATCTGTTCATCTGCTGCACTCTTGTTATAGTTTCTCTTGGAACCCTTTCAATGTAATGGTTACAGGTGTTCTTTTGGTTGGGTTTCATATCCTTTCCAGTCTGCTGCTCAGCTTCTGTGCTCTCTGATAAAGGATGGTATGGTATAAATCAACATGATCTGTTCAGTGCCAACAGCACAAAGTGCTCTGTTCAGCAGCAGTCCTTGATAAGATGTAAAAAGCCTTTTCCATACCTAAATTTAGTGCCCTCTGCAGTGGAAAATGGGAAGCAGAAAGCAGTTCTTGTTCAGACAGCATCAGAAATGTGCTGCTCAAAACTGAGATGTATCCTTTATTCTGTGGCCGCGAAATTGTTGGCATGGGAATATTCCTGTTCCCTTTGATATTAGCAGGAATGGGGACATGGAGATCTTTTGGTGTGCTTTGAAAGATTTCTTGTTTATGGGATTAAGAAAGGAGTTACCCACACATCTTTTTATTAAGTGAGCTCATAACTCCAAACACAACATCTTTGCCTTGACCCTTCTGCGGGGCAGTTGTCTGCTGGAGCCTTCCTTCCTCTAGGACCTCAGTGTGAGGTGGCAGCTTCGTTCTGGGATTCTTTACCCTTGCTTCTCAAGGACTGATCTGAGCAGTGAGAACATTTCCAGCAGAAAGCAAGATTTTGGGGCCAGATGTGATAGTAGATTTCCAAATTGCTGAGCGTACATGAGTTTGGGTGAGAACCAAGTAAAGGTCATGAGCACAGAAGACAAAGCAGTGCTAGCCCATTCCGTGGCTGGCTCATGAGATGTCTCAGGGCATGGTGCATAAAATGAGCATTAGGTGTAGGCTAGTCTATCTGGAGAGTTATTTTAAAAAAGGAACAGTAGTTTTTGTGGGTTTTTTGTTATTTAATCAGGTTTAAAATGAAAGTTTTTACTTACTGTTCTTGGGCATGTCATAGCCAAAGTTTTTTTTTTCCCTTCAGTGCTTATTTGTTTTGTGCTAATAGTACCTTAAACCTTAATCCTTTACTATTAGCAAAGTACATATGACAGTCTTCTATGGAAATTTGGTCCTCAGTTGTGCAGATAAACTGTCTGTTCATGTATCACAGCAGAAAACAATTACACAGAAATAATATATTCAAAGTCTTGTGTTTTGCCAGCTGGACTAGAGTACCCTGCCATTATGGGGCAATAATCATATGTTTCAACTCTTGCCTATTACTAGGAAACGAGAAAGGAACAAAACAATCTTGGCCTTTTCAGTATCGTGTGTCTTGTATTTCCACAATTTCCTAATTACCAGGAGCTTCTTGTTGACATTCAAACGACAGGCATTTTAAGACAAGGAGCTCTTGCTTGGTATGTGGTAGGAGAAGGGGCTCTGGCTTTTGCATGTTAAATGTGTGGGATCTGTTTCCATCTTTCATGTGTGGTACATTTTGCTCCATGACAAGATCATAAAATCATTGCCTGGATTTCCAACATTTTGTGTGGCAAGCTTCATCCCTTCAAAGGTAGGAAGTCTGAAGGGATCTGTCTTCTTCCCCTCTCCATCCAGCAGAATGTCCATACTTGATGCAGACCAGCTCTTGTCTAGTTCTGAGCAACACTAGACACCAACAGATGTATTTTCATTATATATTAGTAGTTAATCCAGCCCACAGATGGCACATGCCTTTTTAACTGTCACCATGCAAGTTTTGCACACTCCAGAACCTTCCAAAGCCATTGCCTGGGGCCCCTGCAGTTGTTGGATGTACAGCACTTTGTCTCTTTGCTGCCATCATCTGTGCCCATCTGTTAGGGTGGCCTCGTGCCAGGTTCTGTGTCAGGCAGAGCCTTCCAAAAGTGGATGGTGAGGCTGTGTGTTTAATATGCTCTGGTGGCAGCACGCCACCTCTTCTTGTACAGATCCTGTGTGCACTCTGTCACTGCCCAGAGGCATCAGGGCAGCGCCACGTTCACCTCAGCTGCATCTGCAGACACCTCCAACCACACTCTGGAGCTGCCCTGTCCACTGATTCAGTGATAGAGGAGATTGTTTCAACAGAACAGGGAACATTTCTCAGAAGGTGCAGTCATATCAGCAGATTGGGAGAACTAGGGAGGCATTCTGACAACTGGGAGGGGCCATTTTATCTTTGGACATATGAGACAGAGAGAAGCACCCATTTGGCTCAGGGACAAGAGGAATATCTGCCTGCATCTTGCAGAACTTGCAGTTGGCAGTGTGTATTTAGTGGTGAACCATGAGCTGGTGAGCAGAAGATGCTTGTCCCTATTGGTAATGCTCTCAGCTGCAGGAGGAGGAAGCATTTTGGTCCAGGGATCTGTGCTTGTGGTTTGCAGGTCTGCACTGCTCAGCTCTGGGGCAAGACTGTCCATTCTAGTTAGATGATTTTTCTTTTCAACAAAGCAGCCATAACAGGAGATCCCATGCGAGAACAGAACATGGTCAGACCAGTGCAACGCATTCTTTATTTGGATGGCAGTTGTTTGCTCTGACAGAAGTGTTTTTGTGCCTCCTGCATCTCTGTAGGAAGAATTACACCACAGTAATTATGTTTGCTCTGCCAGTCAGTGTACAGGTAGTGTGGGAGCTTTGTGCATGTACAAGTTCTCTGAGTAAAACATTGGGTATTTGCTTTGACTCTGAAAAAGTCGTATCTGTATCCATATTTTGCAGCCTCATCAGTAACTTTTTTCTGTGTCTGTCTGTATGCTGTGTTATTTTTCATTTTTCTTTAAATCCAGGGCTGCAACCATTGATTAACCTCCATGTTGTGCTATTTCTAAATCATTACGCTCTGTAACATTTATTACCCAAATCCTTCTCATTACTTAGCCAAAGGCTGAGAATTTGTCTCTGGGAGAGCTCAGCCATTCCCTTTTCTCTGATCAGCTGGAACCTCCATTCAGACACACTTGTGTATTCAGGGCAGCTCGGTTTTGCTTTACGGTAATCAAGAGGAGGTTAGGGGGAAGACTTGGTTTGTAGCCCAGAGACCTAATTTGGAGTCATTCAGAAGAGAAGTGGTGCCAGAAAGCCTTTGGTTCTTGCATACAGATTAGTTCTTCAGAATTGGATCCAGAAAGTTGTGAAAAATTGTGTGTTAGGCAGTGGAGAACTGCCCGTTTTTGCTTTGTTTTGTTTTTCACCAAAGGTCTTAATGATGTCCCTAAAGTAAGTAAATAAGCAAGAAGAACAGCAGCGCTTTGAAGAAGTGACTTCTCTTGGGGCACACTTCTTAAAGACAAAAAATACAAAATTAAATCCTAAAGCCATTATGTGCATGCATTTTAAAACCTGTTCTATAGATTTGGCTGGAACCCAAATTAATAACCCAATAAATCATTCCTGTGATAATAAAGGGTTTATACCAAGCATGCTCATTGGCATGGCTTTCTAAGACCTAGTTGATGCTTTTTTATTGTTGTTGCTGTCAGTCAATACTAAAATCCTTTGTTAATTAAAAGAACAAATTTTTATTTCTTGGCAGTTTTTTTAACCCAAATGCTTTTGCCTTTCATACAGAAATAACAAGCTTTGATCTGCAAATGCTGGATTTCAGCAATGCATCTGGAGCTCATTTCTGGTTAAAGCTTTTCAGAGCATCATTCTAGTGCTGCAGCTTTTGGAGTAGGGGGTTATTTTTCTGAGATGAAAGCTCAGGCTCTAGAGTCACTTCTACCAAATTAGAAGGTCACAGTTATTAAATACAAAAAGCATCAGTGGAGATTGGTAGTTTATAAATGCTGCTACTCAGAATGACAGAGCTACTGTATTAAGCTGGGAAAAGCTGGTCTGAGGTAATCAAACCAGGAAAGAAAACCCTTGCTTTTTTTTTTTTTTTTTGTCTATATGAGTTTTTAAACAGTTCTTTTTTTATAACTGCTTTGGATATGTACATCAAATGTAATTGTTTTTTCTTTATGCCTTGGGATAAATCAGCATCCTGTTAGGTAACAAAAGTTGTCCTTCCCTAAAACCTGGTCCTGGCTATGTGAGGAGAAGGTTTGGACATCCAGGAAAAGCCACCTGACCACATTTCTGTTTGGGTGTGCTGGAGCTTGGTGGTGGCTGTGGCTGTTCAGGAAATGGTGGGGTTTTCACATTGACTTCTGTGGTCAATCTCAGCATGAGAGGTCCTGAGCACTCCCAGCCCCACCAAAGCATATCCCTCACTTTACGACTGGCGTCTCCTGCACATTGGCAACCAGGCTGTTTTTCCAGGTGCTGCAGGTTCCTTTGGGCTGTCATCTCCATGCCAGCCGACGTGTGGTGGAGCTGGGATGTGGGGATATAACATTTCCCCTAACCCACAAGCCTACAAATTCCCATTTCTTTCTTTTCCTGCCTTCCCAGAGAACATCCCTCGGGAGACACTGATGCATTTTGCGGTCAGGCTGGGTCTGCTGCGCCTGACGTGGTTTCTGCTCCAGCAGCCGGGTGGAAGAGGAGCTCTCAGCATCCACAACAACGAGGGGGCAACGCCTGTCAGCCTGGCCTTGGAGAGGGGCTACCAGAAGCTGCACCAGCTTTTGACAGAGTAAGGATGATTTGGTGGTTCCTCTGCTGGTTTTCCGTTCTCTACCATGCTTGGCTTTGCTGTATGTTATCACTCAGTGGTGTCTGAGTGCTATACTCCATCCTTAAAGGCAATTTTGGTGTAATTTTCCTTTTACCATTCTTGCTAGCAGCAGTCCTGAGGGTTTAGGGGAAATGCAATAATTTTTTTGGGGGGGTTTTCTTGTTGCTCAATATTCTGCTTCCAGCTGTCATGTAAAGTCCAAAGTCACTGTAATATTGACTAATTAATGCAAATCTTATGCAAACACAAATGAAAAAGCTTTTCTTCAAGCAAGCACAACTGCCCAAAAGAGGGAAGCTAATAGGCATTGTGGTGGTAGTGGACTGTTATATTTTACTTTTTAGAGAGGGAATTTTTTAGTTACATGAAATAGTGATCATTATATTGAAATAAGGCAGCATCTTGAGATGAATAGGCATTTTACTGGGGTAGGTTAAAAAAAGGCAAGAATTGCTGCAAATATTTAAAGGAGAACAGAATATTTAACAGAAGCAGGTCTCTTTGTAAATGGTCTTGAGAAAAAGCCAGGTCTTACAACACATAGCAAGTAACTAGTGGCATGAGCATTTATTGCACTGCTTTACAAGGAATCCTTTGGAAGATGGCAAGTTAGTTTTGAGCAGCAAATGTTTGGAGATCTAGCTTTAATAGCTGAGGCTAATAAAGACAAAGAGCTTAAAAAAATCTCAAGGGGGCTGTTTGTATAGGAGAAAAGATTTAGTCTCCGTGTGTGTTATTCTGATGCCTGGTTCTCTTAAGCTCTGTTATAAACTTTGTCTTTCTGAATTGATTTCTCAGATACTTGGAGTTTGTGTTGAATGACCAATGTCATGTTTAGGAGTCTGCTGTGTTGTCCATATTATCACGCAATGTTCCCTGTTAAAGATTGTAAATTCCCTGTTAAAGATTGTAAATTATTCTGCTTTCTGTAGTTGTTGGGTGTAGCATTTTGGGGCAGAAAATATGATCTGTATTGCTGGAGTGATTGCATTTAAGTTTTATCCTTAAATTCAGGCAGCCACTTGGAAAGTGAGGGTAAAGGAGAAGGTGCAGGGTGGGATGGAACCTATACCCAAATATTTTCCTGCCACCTTTGCTGGCATCAGTACAGAGAGGATGACAGTGTTACATTATTCTCCATCAAGATCAATCATACTGTGAAAACACAACTATCTTGTAGGCTATATTGTAAAAATGGGATGTGTAAATTCATCCTGTAATTGCAACAAGGTTCTCCAAGGTGAGACTAACCACATTAACAGGCTTTACATACTGGCAGGAAGCTTAAGCTGGCCAAAACTTGATTATAGAGCTCACCGCAAATACTGCAACCCTAATGGGAGTAAAGCTGGTAATTTAAATAAAATGGGAAGTAAACAAAACTATTACAATAGCTATTCATGTATTTGGTGAAGTTTTTCACAACTGGCTCCAGTTTTGGAATGGCAGTTCTCATTAGTTGAATGAAGAGAGGACTGGGATTCCATGACATTGTCCTGTGTCATTGACCTTAAGGAATGCTGCTGGCCCAATCCATGGAATTTCTCTGATGACCTTTGCAGTTTGTCTTTGAAAGTAAGACACAAGCAACTGCAGACCATCAAGGTCCCAATTCCTGTTCTTCTTGGTATGTCCTTAAACTGTTCTTTGTGATTTGTTTTCCTCTTGGACTGCTGCGTGGAAATACAATGTATAAACATCTGACCATGCCACAGGTCCCCTGACTTTGGGAACTCTTCTATTCCCATGAAGCCTTAAAAACAGAAATCCATGGATACTGGAAATCCTGGTTCCCTTTCCCAGTGGGTAGGATGGTAGTGGGACATCGTGATATGACCTTGGGACTGACTGGAGCAGTGACATGGGAATGGCCACAGCCCTTCCCCACAGGACAGTGATGGTGTAAAAACAGCCACACCTTGATTCCCCAGCAGTGATTTTTAAATTTTTTTATCATGCTGAGTATTTTATGCCATAAGGTAGGATCAAGACTTGAAAATCCCTATTGAGAGGAGAAATACTGAGCTTCAGAACACAAAAAATTCTGTGAAGAGAGCGAGTGTCATTTATGTGCTGTCAAAACACAAAGGACACTGTACAACCTCCTTTCTGCACTCTGCCTGGGCTCACACTGTATAATCCATGCACACAAATTTGGCACACAGCTCGTCCCACTCAGCAAAACACAGAGCAGCAACGCATGTTAGTGAGGGCCCCTACAAAGGAGTCATTATTTTTACAAGTAATTAAACTGCACTGTGCCAAATAAATTAATGCAGTGTGTTTTGTGATGCATTATCCTTGGGGGGAATTTATTGTTCTCTTGCTTGCTAATTTGCAGGACCCTCCATTTTACAATAATTCTCCCAGCCAGCATTGGGAAGGGGTGAAATTCTGCCATAATTAAGATACAATCATTAAAGAGCAGACATAAAACCTTCTCCGTTGTTGTTTTGCCTTGGTTTGTCTGCAAAGCAGCTTGATTCAGCTGCAGTGTAAATATTTTTCTCAAAAACTAATTTCACTGTGACATTTTGAATTTCTCTTTATCTGATGAACTTTCCCTTCTCAGTTTTTGCAGTATTTCATGTAAAAAAAAAAATAAAAGATGCTTCCTATGTAAGTTTTCCATCCCTGGAAGTATTCTGCTCTGTGGTGGCACTGTCTTTTCCTCCTCAGACAGGAAAGGTCCATGGGCTGGTTGTTTTGGAACCCAAAGAAGGAGCTGTCACAGAACCTGTGTAGGTCACCAGGGATCGAGTCAATAGCAGCATTCATTAATAAATATTCATATGAGCAAATAAATATTCATTATCAATAAGCATCCATCAATTGTATATCATTCCTGATGGGACTTTTTTTATCTGCAAGTTGAAAACTGTGCAGTAAACAGTCTTGCAGTACAAATGGAATAGGATAGTGCAGAAGTGCAGTAGTTTTATGGGGGTAAAATATATATATAAAGATTAATCTGTAAAGATAACTTTGGAAATGGCACACTTTGCAAAGCCTTTGAGTTTCAACTAATTCCAGAGCGAATGGTCTGTGGTTGGAGCCTGTTTCTCCCCAGTGATGGAGCTGGGTGATGCTGGCTCTGGAGAGGCAGCACAGCCATTAAACAGGCTGGTGGAGCTCCCTGAGCAGCTGGACAGCTGCAGGGTGCAGGAGTTGGTGTTTCCCAGTGCAGTCAGGGCAGTAACACAATCCCCTGCCAGCTCCATGTTCTGCAGGGCTCTTGCAGCAGTGGGGAAAATGGCTTCAAGGCACGGGAGCACGTGGGATTGCAGAGAGGCTGGAAGTGCTGCTTTGTAAAACATACAAACACTGACCTGGTTGCTGATTTTATTTCTGTCCAGTAACACTTCTCTCCCCAGCAAAGTATTTACTTGTAGTTCCTTTACAGTTGAGAGTGATTTATGTCCTCTGAAAAAAGGAAGCAAGAGAAAAATAAAGCCCATTAAAAATTTTTAAAATTGCATTTTTCTAATCTCTACAAAGGGTTGCAACAGTCTCTGAGTTTTTTACTGTAAACTTTTTTTTTACTTTTGCTGGTTTCTCTACTTTTTGCTTTAAAGTGTTTCTGCACGGCTCTGGGATTGCTCTTCCCTTCAGATTCCCTGGTAACAGTCAGCGGTCTCAATCCATGAAACTGTAAATTAGTAAAAGTCTGTATTCCCAAAGTTAAAATGATTTAATTAACACACATGAGGAATAACTCACTGGTGGCAGAAGGGTTTGGTGAATGTTTTTGAATCCATGATTATCACTTGCTATTGTTCTGATTTTACATAAGTAATTGGTGAAGTCTGTGCTGTAATCTCCATGGTGCCTCTCCAAAAAGGATGCTTTTTCAATGACTTTAGTTTTATAGCTAAGAACACTTTTCTGCTTTTCTGAGCCAGAGCTGCAAGAGGATTTGCCTTGTACGTCTTATTTTTTTTCACCCCAATTTAGCAGGGCCTTTAAGCAAGTGTTTAATTTCAGAAATACCCAGTTTATGTTCAGCAGAGTGTTTAGCGTGATCTTAAAAACATGGTATACATACATTTTATTTCTGGCTAAGCAGATATCAGAGGCTGTAAGGTTTATTGAATTAGTGCTGATGTTTCTTCATCTGTTCTTCCACTACAAACCAAGCAACAAATCCATTTGATGGCTATTTGGGGAGCTAGGTTTGAGATATGGCTTGCTGTGGTGTGGCAGGAGAACAGTTGACCTTTCATCTGCAAGTGATGGCACAAGATTAATGTGTTAAGAGGGACTCAGAAGTGTTAGAAGGGCACTGGAAGAGGACTCAGAGTGAGATGTGTTGAGGAGGTGCTGTTTAGCTACAGACAGTAATCTGTCTGGAGCAGTGTGGGAGAGTCTACAGGGTCTAGTTTTGTGGTTGTAGGATTTTCAGTTGAAACTCCATCATTTAATAGCTTTAACATCATGATTAGAAAGATATTGAGGTGCTGTGGGTTTCTTCTGGCCACAGCAGAGGAGCAGACTGGGAGTGGGAGGATGGGGCAGCCAGGTGGAAACGTGGTGGAGCAGGAAGGGTTTGTGTTTCTCTCTTCCACCTACTCACCCCACATCAGGCTCCAACTTTTACTGACTTCCTCATGTGTTCCCACATCCCTGTGAAAACTTTTCATTCTTTGGCTCCCTCCTCTCCTTTGTTTTGTATGTAACCTTCTCTGAATACAGAAGAGAGAGAAGGCTTAGTCCATGTGATATTGATGTTTCTGTATTCCTACTTGGAAATTGTAGTCCTGGGAGATCATGGAAACAGGCCTGTGAGGATGAGAAAGAAGAGATTTAGAAGAGATTTGAGAATATTTGCCAGGATATAAGAAGAAATTATTTTCTTTCCCCCAGCAATCCTGATCTGGAAGTGTTCCCAAAAATTATAGGGGCCATAAGTGCTGGACAGCCTTGTATGGTTGGTAAGCGATTATGAGAGACCAACTCTGATTCCGGATAAATTTAGAAAATGCAGATAAGTGATTTCCCAGAACTGCTGAGTTTTTGGCCTCGAGCATGGGCTAGCTGGGTTCCCAGTTAGAATGCTCATATTTAGTCTCTGGAGCAGAATTGCTCCAAGCAGTGACATTCATGGTTGGGTTAGAGTTTGAGCAGATGATTGTAGAAGAAGTGTTTGTAATCTGCTGTGTCAGAGGTAGCCCAAGGCATGGCTTCGTCTCAGGGCTGTGTTGCAGAGCCAATGATCATGCTTGCTTGCAACATGTGGAGATGTTTTCCAGAGACAACTCTTCTTCCATATCACTTGTCCTGATCTGAGGTGCTGTTTTTAGCTGTAAACACTGCTTGCTGAAGTATTCTCCATGATGGTGCTTTTTAAATTTAAAATGCAACAAATGGCATCTGTTTTCATTCTTGAGTGTGTTTCATAGATTCACCCTAAATTGCCTTTGTTTACTGATGAGTCTCCAGTTGGACATTGGGTTCTGTGTTGGACCTACAGCTCCACATCCTTAGCAGGGCATCCTTCTTGTTAAATAATGCTCTGAAAATAATTTTAACAAAATGGAAAATGCATTTAATAACAGTTACTCTTATGGACTGCAGATTGTACTTTTTGGCAGCTATAGTTGATAAGAGTTTGTAGCTGTATTCTGATACTTTTTAAATGTATAATTAACATTGGGGTCTAAGAAATATTTGGGTTTAGAAGTACAGACCTGTTGTGTTTGGAAATACTTGACCTGTTCTCTTAGCATATATGCATCTGCAAACAACTGTTGAAGGACCAAGCCAGCTTTTCTCTCTATGATTTGCTGCTGTATAGTGTGTTGATCAATGCGAAGTTTGCATTACGTATTTTGAATTGAGTTATTAAATATTTAGTCTGATATTGAAGGGTAGGTTATGCAATCCTGAATTCAGTTTGGTGTCAGAACCCACCACTGCAGTTCATGTTTGTGCGAGGCACAGTAAGGGGTTGCTCTTTTTTTCTAGATCAGATGAATTTTTAACTCTTTCTTTCAACATCAAAACTATTCAAATTACTGAGCATTATGTAGGTTTTTCTTATATGAGAAACATACTTTTTTCTGCTTTCCTGGGGCATTTGGAACACTTAGAAAAACCTGAAATATGAATTCTGTGTTTATTAAATAAATTTCAAATTTGAAAATGTTTGACCCCATTCTAACACATGCTGGTGCATGTGTTTTCTGGGTCTCATATACAATGCAGATTTCTAAGATTGGTTTAAATGCTGGTGACTGCATTGAGTGTGGGTGCTGGGTTTTTCCAGGATTGTTGGCTTGATTTGAATTGCCTGTGCTGTGGGCATGTTGCAAAATCACCACCAATCCTATCCCTGTAGGCGCCTTTCCTTGTTTATCCCAGATCACAGTCTGTCTGATCTGGTATTTTCACTGTGATACCATAATAATAGTAATAAAAAGAATGTAAGATTAGAATTCAATTTAATTACATTTTTATTTACCCTACAGATAAGAGCATCTAAATTATGGCCTTTTCCTAGCTTTTCATGCAACCATAATGGTATGGGCTTAGTTTAATTTTTTTTTTTTAATTTCCTTTTTTTTTTTCATTTTTTCTTTGCCATGTGGATCTAGAGGCTGATGCTTTCAGAATAAACCCACTGCTGTTGCCAGGCTTGCAGTAAGATCTTAAAAGCTAGCAATGTTACTGAGCTTGTTTTGTTTCAGGTCAGAAATCTGGATAGGATACTCCCAGGAAATAACACCTTGAGTTCCCACACTGCCTTCCTCACCCCTTTGTAAAACTGTGGGATAGATCTCCCTAACATAAAGTTTTGCTTAACTCACTTAAGACTTTTTCATTCATCTTCTGATCTCTTCCTCCCTCCTCCTCCTCTCCCTTGCAGCTCAAACCTTGTCTCTTGGTAGTGCCTGCTGCAAGCACCAGCACCTTGAATTTCACTCCCTTGTTATTGAGCAGTTTCTGCTGCTTTTGAGGCCAGGCAGAGCTTTTGATCAGGTGGTGGTTAGTTGGGTTTTTTTTGGGGTTTTTTTTTGTTCTCCTTTTCTCACTTATCTTCCTTCTTGTTAAAAATCTCTCGCCCGTATCTGCCGGAAGCCAGGGGCCGTGCGGTGTGGGCTTTCCTTCCTTTTTCTGCTGCTCTCCTGCCAGATGAGGAGAGATTCAGCACACGAGTTCAGTGTAGCTCTGCTTTGAAAAGGGACCAGTCTACTTGGGCAGTGCTGGGAGGTTTAAATCAAAAACACTTCCTACTTACTGTCCCATTCCAGCTTGGATGGGGCTTGGACCAACCTGGTCTGGCAGAAGGTGTCCCTGCCCATGTTGGGATGATCTTTAAGCTCCCTTCCCTCCCAAACCATTCTGTGATTCATCATCTTGTCTTACATGCCAGATGGGCAGGAGGTGATCCTTTAGTTTCAGCATCTAATCAGATCCCAGATGGAGCAGGAGAGTATTTTGAAGTATTTTTGCTTCTCCTCTCTCTCTGAAGTTGTCATCCTTCTCTAAGCCACCTTTCTGCAGATGAAGGGTGGGCTGGTAGGTCTGTTCTTCATTTCAACCAAAAATTTCCCTTCTGGGTTTGCCTTCATGGCACAGAAGACTAACCAGAGCTGGAGGACTTCTTCCAGGCTTTTTCAGTGGCCCATGGCACGGTTATGCAGAGGGTAAAGCTAGTGAACATTATTAGCCCTCTCAGGCAGTCCTTGCTTTTTAAACTAAGATACTTTCTTCTGTGAAAGTTGAGCTCATAAAGGTTTCTTACAAAATGTTCAGTTCACTGGTATCTGTTACGTATTTTGATGGGAAACTGTTGAAAAGGGAAGATGAGAAAGATTTGACCCAGGATGGTTAAATCTCATAAGAAGACAGATTTCCGTTGTTTCTGGCAAAGCACAACATAGTGGATTTTTGTGCTGAACAAAAGCAGATTTTCAAACTTCTTGAAGGCTGGAGTGTTTGTACACCTATTTTTGCTAATAAATCTTCAGTAAGTATTTGCATATCTGTTTTTATCTCCTAGTAGAGCAGCTTGGATATACAACCACTACAAAAATTCCAAGTCTGGACGAAATAAGCATCTTTCACAGCCAGGGAGTACAAAAAAATGCGTAACAGCAAAGCTTTTTTCCTGGAAGAAACTGTGTTTTTATCATCTCTCAATAGAACCCAGGCCTTGCAGTGAGACATGCAGGAAAGGCATGAACAGTGAAGCTCAATGTGTGAGGGCAAATGAGCAGGAGTGTCTTCTCAAATGGCCTTGGAAGTGATTGCCTGAACAACAGGAACAGTGGTGGGAAAATGAGTTAATGCTTGTGAATCCTCATTTGTCCTCTCTGCTTCAGAGCATTAGTGCTGGGATGGAGCAGAGTATGAAAGGGCTGGTTTGAAGGAGGCAGTAGATTGAACCATTCTCTATCTCACTCTTTAATTTTGTGTAACGAAGGTGACTGCTATTAAAAGTGAGAGCTTGGAGTTTGTACTTGGCTGAAGGTGAGAAACTCCTTGCTTCCTCAGAAGGTTTAAAGCTTTTCATAAAGTGTAACACAGACTGGCAGCTTGAATATGAAAAGAAACTGCTCTCTTTGTAAGCAGAAGTGACTGTTTGATCCATCTGGGCCGTGTGAAGGTTGCGGATTGCTGGAGGGGCGGACACACGTGCGGTGTTGCAGGGGACTCTGCCTGTCATCTTGCTCCAGATTGAGCCTTTTGAAGTTGCTGAGAGCCCTCTGAGGCTCAACAGGTCATGCAGGCAGCTTTGTGGGTGCTGATTTGGAGATGCCTGTGAGGGTCCTTGAAGCTGATGAGAAAGCGGAGCAGATCCATCGCGCGCTGTTCTTTAATCTGGCTGCTGTTGTCCCCATGAGTGGGTGGCTGTGGGCTTTGTGCTCACTGCCTCGTTGTACTCTGTACAGTGCTTTCTCATACATGACAGCTGAAGAGAAAAACACTCCAGACAGAAATGTCTGTGTTTTCTTGATAAAGGAAGGTCATTTCTTTATTACTTGTAATGGCTCAGTTGACTTCAGTGCCTCTGTGGACTTAGACCAATTGCTACCAGAAACTGACTGCTTCCTTCTGTTTCTCTGTGGAAATATTGATTCTCCTTAAGTCAAGTGTAATTCTGCTGAAGTCAAGTCATTACTGAGATGAATGGTGGAAAATGGTGAAAGCCATAGTAATCCTTTGTCTGAATTTCCTTGGAGATTTAACCCAAAATGAGTCACAGAAGGTGATGGGTGGCTGTGCTGCGGCAGAGCAGGAGCAGCCATTGGCCTGCACAGGTTTCTCTGTCTCTGATGAACCAGTTGACTGTTTCCCCACCCTACTCTGCCCATTCCTGTTGCTGATCATGGTGTTTGCTCGTTATGACTTTGCTTTCTAGATTGCTTGGCTTCCCAGAGAGATAGCCCTGTGGTTTGCTAGGGGGCCCTTGCCCATAAAAAAGGTTTGCAGATTTTAAAGCAAGACCTCTCGGCAAGGATTCTGAAATCTACATGCAGTTTTACCTTGTTGATGGCATGCATTTGCATTTATGTACCCTCTTGAATTCCTAATTATTTAAAAACAATCACAGCTCTGCCTCTTCCAAGGAAATTTGTAGCTGGACAGGAACGGGAGATCTTAAAATGGCTAGTTTCTGCAACAGGGAGGGGACATAATAGAATCACTGAGTAGTTTGGTTTGGAAGGGATCTTTAAAAGTCATCTAGTTCAATCCCCAAACCAGGTCATACATGGGGCTGTGTGACAGTAGATGCATTCCTGGTAGAAGGAAGATGGAGAAATTCCCATTTCTTGCACCCTGAGAGGGTCAGTGTAATTTCCTGCTCATGTAACATTCCTGGAGTTTGGCTCCATGTCCCTCCTGGGGGGATGCAGGGCTTGGTGGGGTGGTGCACAGGCTGCTCTGTCTGGGATGGTCAAAACAGATTTTGGGTTTCCTGAATCAGTTCTGATTCAAAATGAAATCTGTGAACCTGAAGTAGTGAACACCTCAGTGTTTTCTCACCACCTCGATGGGCCAGTGTAGCTGCTCTGCAGTTTGGTGAGACCTGAGGAATTACTGCTTTGAGTGGTGCAAAATCAGGGTTTGATGTTCAAAAACAGAGGACTGAATAGAAATTTCTACCTACTATTTTTCATTCTGATCTACAGCATCTTTTTTCCTTTCTTTCCTTTGGATTGGTTAAAAGAAAGCCCATGATAGTGCTGCAGAAAAACAGCTGTCTCACAACACTGAGAACATCTTGCACAGAGGCAGTTTCACAGGGCAGGTTGATTTCATTTCAGGAGTGAAAAAATTGCTGAAATATGATGGCTGTTGGGTGTTTGTGTGTTGGCTTTGGTGTAGAAGTCATACCATGATAGTTTTCGTTGTTTCCAACATATCCCTTTGCAGGTTTCTGCTGTTCTGTGACAGCTGCTTTGGTGATCTTCACCTGTGATAAATCTGATTTAAAACACAGTTATCGTGCCCTTGGCTGCTAGTCTGTCACAGTCTGGGGTAAAAACCACAGATCTCTACCTGAGGAGGACTTTATGAAATAAAGCTTGTGGCTGGCATTAGCGCTAAATCACATTAATTTTCAAGACTGAGGAGTGTGTGTGTGTTTCTGTCTGTCTGGAGCCGGTGCCACTCTGCTCACTCCCATGATTAGATGCTGTCCAGAGTGAAGGAGAGCCTGCAGGATCCCTGCTCACCTGGCCGCTAACCCTGCCTTGTTTTGCAGGGAGGGAGCCAGGGAGCCAGAGTCGTGGAGCACCCTGTCTCACACCGTGCACTCGGGGGACTACAGCGTGAAGCACCACCGCGGGCTGGACGTGTACCTGCTGACAGCTGAGGCCACAGAGGGGACAGCAGCCAGCTGGGAGAGGGACATCCAGCACCTGCAGATGCACATGCAGAGCCACCAGCACCAGGTGAGCAAAAGGGGATGGAAGAGAAGCAGATCTGGCTGGTTGCAGCCTGGCACCTGGGGAGGATTTTTACATGTCAGCATCCTTCAGGGCGTGTTTCCCTAGGTGTTTTCTCTGGATTCATTATCAAGCATCCAGGTGGACACCTGTCCATTTGCTTCTTATTTGAGCATGGAGAGATCTGTTTAAGTTGTATTAAGCAGCAAATGTTCTCATTCAGAAGAGAAGCAGGCTCAGGGCTGTGCGACACCAGCTCTGTTTTGTCTCTCTCTGCTCCCAGCTCCTGCCTGATCTGTGAGTTTTAGACCCCCTTGGATGGGCAGGAACACCTTCCTGGAGAATGCTGACCCTCTGCCTGTCTGGCAGACACTGGGCAGCTTAAGGCATGCTCTGGAGTGAGGCTGGGAATGTGGGCTTTAAGCACAGTGGGAATATCTCTGTTCAAATGGAAAGTTCAGGGTCAGAGACGAGACTGAGAGGAAAGTTTCTGAGACAGGTGATGGAAAAAATGGCTGTTTCAGTGGCAATTCAGTGTAGGACTCAGAGTGCAAGCCTGCCTTGGCCACACAAGGTTTGTGTCCATAATGGTCCCTTCACTGTGCTCCTCTCAATCTCTGTGGTGGTTGGACCACAGGAGCTGTAGGGCTTTGGAAGGGCTTTCTCCTGCTGCTTTAAAATCCACAGGGTTTGAGTTGGGAAGGTGAAACATCAGAACACTTTTGTGCCATTTCTCAGAAACACCCACGTGTCTGTCACTGTTGGATTCACTTGTGGGTGTGTTCACAGATCACATAGCTGGGGTTACAGAGGTGCAGGATCTAAACAACAGGATATTATTGTTGCTTTAACTAAGGGAGGGGAGAACTGTTGTGTGCAGCCAGTGGGCTGATGGAGTGAGCAGAGGAACAGGCTATGCTGAGCCATTTTCAGCCTTCCTGAGTACCTGAGATGTTGATTACTCCCAATCTCAACAGGAACCAGTGGCATGAGTGACAAATCCAGGCTAAATCTGAAATCTCTTCCCCTTTCCATCAAAAGACCCTAAGCCATGGCAAGCATATCCAGCTCACTGCTTGTTTGCTCATGCAAATGCCAGATTGGGAACATTTTGCCTGACAATGAAACCAGAAATAGACTTTGCTTTCCACCACTGTTTTACTTCACATCTAATCTGATTTGAATTTGGAAAGCAGCCCTGTAATTATTTCATTTAGGTTTATTTTGGGTCAGTTGAGAGCCTGTTGGCTTCCTTTGGTGATGGCAGTATTTTTCCGGCTATCAGCAGAGTGACTTCACTGTGAGGATGCTGGGGCTGCTGTGGCCCCTCCTTTTGAAAACTCTGCTTGTTCCCAAGCAAGTGTCCCTGTTGTGTGTCTGTCCATCCTGGCTGGGATCCAGGAGCGCAGTCTCCCTGCTCTGCTGTGGGGTTACAGCCACCAAAGGCTTGGCACACTGTTTACCCTTGCAAAAAATACCTGCAGCCTGTGGGTACCACTACATGCTGAGCCCTGTGTCCCATCCTTGATGCTACATAAGGGATGGAGATGCCATGCTGCTGCCTCCAGGGCTAACCTGGCTTGGGATGCCTCAAAACCAGGGAGGCATAGCTGACAGCAGAGATGGGAGCTGGGCAGAGGGTTCTTTTGAATAGCAGGGTGATTGGTGGCCAGCACCAGAAGTACATTTAGTGGTCTGTGACTCAGTGAGTCTGTGGCACTGCTCAGTGTTCGCAAACCTCAGAGTGTGGAAAGACAAGTAAATGCAATATCCTTAAGGAAGCAGTGATGATTTTAGCCACTCTTAGTATATGCAATACCCAGAAGTTCCCTGTGATGCTTCAGTTAACGTAAGTGGGTGCTTTAATTATCAGGGTGTTTAAACTGGCAGTTTTGGGTGTGAACTTCCATTTCTCTGAGAGCTAAAAACTTAAAATTTGCAGGGAGCTCTTCAAGTTAGACTTCCAGTATGTGTGTATTTTTTTAATCCCTTTACAAATAAATGCAAGAAAATCTCGGATTGTACATAGTTCATTGGAGTTTTATTCATGGCGAGAGTCTCAGGCACTTAGTGAGAAACCAGTGTGACCTTGGAAAGCTTGTGGTGGTGCAAAACCCCAAACAAACCTGTGGGGAGCTCTTGGGTGTACCCTGAGGGACTGGGGTTGCTCAGTAATTTAAAAAGCCACTATTTCTAAGATGAGAACATTGATATGTTCTCTTCTACAGAGATGAGAATATGAAAGGAAATATTGAAACAGACAGTTCTTTTTAAGTAAAGGTTTGTTTGTATCAAACTATAAAAGCTTGACAAAGCAGTGCTCTGGAAGGAAAAGGCAGATTAGAGAGGAATTGATTATGATCCTACTGTTCCATGATAATGCATGTATTAATTTTAATAATATGTCATAATTTTGAAATTTTTATTTCCAGCTAGGAAATAAATTTCAGATATTTAATTATGCCTGCAGTTCTCAGGAATAGATTAGATTATTAGTTCAGTCCTGTGAGCAGGAGACAGTTGGTGTGTTTGGACATTGCCAGCCAATGCTGGCATTTCCATCCATAGAGAGAAAATTGAGGAAAGCTGGTAAGAGCTGGGGAGTGCTGGGTGGGGATCTGAAGGTTCTCTTAAGCAGCATTTGCTTGAAGTCCTTTGGGACTAGGCTGGTATATATTTGCATTATTTGGTAGACTGAATTCTGCTGTTTACTATCTTGAATTTAAGTGCACTCAAGAACTGAGACTACAGCTTCTCAAAGAGCAATTTCCAAGATTACAGTTCTTTTCAGTGATGGCAGATGGTGTAGCAGGGGGGTAGAGAGACAAATTTCATCTTTGGGTTGTTCAGGCTGGCTTTAGGGAAAATTCTTCATGGGAGGGGGGTGTGGCATGGGAGCAGATTGTCCAGAGAGGCTGTGGGTACTCAGTCATTGGAGGTTTGGCAAGATAAAGTCATGGTTGACCTGATGCTGCAGTGGCAGTAGGCCAGTTTCAGGCAGGTGGTTGGGCTAGATGACCTTTAGATGTTCTTTTCAACCAATGTTTCTTTCATTCTAATAATTTCAGTATTATCTCTTGTTAATAAAACCAACATTAAAAATATCCACTGCAGTACATTTGTAGCACCAGGAATAGGATTCATGTAGATACAGGTCTTGAGTAACTGCATGACGGAATAAACCTGTTTTTTTTCTTCTTTTGTGTGTTGTTACAGAGTTTAAGGCAGCAGACAGAACCTGTACTGGGAGATTCTGGAGACAGCTGTACTAAAGGAGCAGAGGGTCCTGTGACCACCACCTCTCAGAGCCTAGAAGAAATGGCAAAAGAAGAAAGGCAGGAAAACCCATCTGATCTGGTTCACCTGGACAGCAGGCAGCTCTCAGACCAAGCCCAGCAGGAGGAGAAATGCAACAGCAGCAGTCTGGGGGCTTTTAATGATGCACCAAAAGACATGATTAGCCTGGGGGGTGCAAACAGCCCAGCCAGCTTCTGTGAAAGTAAAAACACAGAGATATTGTGTAAAAAGGAAGGAGAGGCGGGGCTAAGATCTGCCAAGGGCTCTGGGACCGTATCAGATGAGGACTGCACTGAGAGCTCATGTGCAAGTGTAAATGGTGCTGTAAATCTTCCATGCTCTGGAAATACAAATGAGGAAGCTGGAATGACATCGGCTGGAGTTGTTCTGGATCAGGCTGGCGTGAGCAGCACAGACAGTGCCCATCAGGAAGTGCAAACTGCAGAGGAGCTTGCTGTCAGTGCTGCTGCTGTGGCTGCAGCTGCAGGTGAAGCCCCAGCTCCCTCGGAGGGCCTGGATGTGGCCATGGGCCAGACTGAGTGCAGGAACTGTGCCGGGGCACCTGAGAGGGCTAAGGGCCAGCGGCAGGCAGAGGATGGGCTGGCAGAGCCTGCTGAGAGGACTGCAAGGCTGGAAGAGAAATACCCAGCTAAGGAAGAGTCATCCAGCACTGCTCAGCCCTTGCTCAGTGGTTTCAACGGCGCTGAGTGTTCGGATGGGGAGGATGCAGATGTGGGAGTAGTACCAGCCTGTGACGGTGCAAATGCAGGTGGTGTCATTAGCAGTGGCTCTGATGACCTTTGCAAGACCAGCAGTAACAAAGAGACTGATGTGGATTCGTGCACTGCTCAGGTAAATGGTGACTTCACGGAAGGCCAGGGTGATGGCAGTGTCACAGCAAGGCAGGAGGTCACTGCAAGCCCTGCAGATGCACTGCCAGCAGTGAATGGGGTGCAGGTTCCTGCGTGCACATCTGGCTTGGAAGTCCATGGCAGCAGTGAGAGTGGGGAGCAAGAAGGGCTGGTGGAAGCAGGCTGCACAGATGGAAAATCCACCCTGTCCTCACTGGAAGACAGTGTGGAAACTGATGGCCCTGATGCTGAGCCTGCAAACGGAGATGTTGGTGGATCTAATGAAAGTGGTGCAGAAGCCGCACATTGCCAGGAGAGTGGTGAGATTGCTGACCATGGGGCTGCAGCCATGGAGAGCAGTGAAAAGGAGGCAGTAGGAACTGATACCAGCAGCTGCAGAGATGGAGGAAGCAGAGATTCTGCAGGCGGTGCTCAGGAAGTTGCTGCCTGTGCCCCTTCTGCTGCTCAAGCTGGTGTTAAAGGTGAAATGGGCAACAGCTTCAAACCAGACAGCGCTCAGCAGGGTGAACGTGAGGAACGTGAGCCTGCATCGCTCCCTCCAGAGGATGTGAGCACAGGCCTGGCAGAGAAAGAGCCTGCCCAGGCTGGAGCAGAGAAAGCAGAAAGCACTTCAGAGCAGGAGGGGAGGAGCAAGGTGGAATCTCCCCTACCCAGAGAGGGGCCAGCTGTGAGTCAGGAGGGAGATGCTGCAGTGGCACCTCCCGGGCAGGAGGCATCTCTGCAAGGTAATGACCCTGGATCCGCTCCGTGTGCCAAGGGCTCAGACTGTGCCGAGGATAATTTAATGGGCACACCCTCTGCAACTCATAATGAGGAATCTAAACAAAACCAGGAAGCGGTGGCGGCGAGGGCAGGCTCGGCAGAGCTCGCCTGGCAGCACGGTGGGGAGCATGGCGGGGTAGCTGCCACCTGGCCTGGGGACCATGCTGGGGACGAGAGCTCCCCTGGGCAGGGCCACTTGCAGCAAGCTGAAGGAGGCAAAGCTGAGCCTGAGCAGGAGGCTCATGAGCAGGTTTTGTCGGAGGAACTTCTTGCTGCTGTTGTGAAACCCCCCTCCTGCAGTCTGGAGGGGCCTATGGTGAGCAGCAGCAGTGTGGATGCTGGGCTGAAAGCGACACACCAACCCAAAGAAGATTGCAAGGCTGCAGTTGCAGCAGAAGGCACCATGCATGGACCTGCATCAGCAGATGAGTCACTGGGTGCAGAGAGTGACCCTTGTCCGAATGCTGGGCTCAACCAAGAACAAGACCCCACTCAAACCCTACCACAGATCTGCCCCCACAGCAGCACCCCCGAGTTAAAGGACGCCTCAGAGGTGGGAGCCCTGAGTGACACCTGTGAGGGTAAGGAGGTGCCAAGGACAGTGACAATAGCCCCTGTTGCAGCATTTGCAGAGCAGCAGGAGGACACGGAGAGCGTGCTGCCCCGCGCAGCGCTCCAGCCCATCGCAGAGGAGCCCACGTGTGACAGTGACTCCAGCACCGACACCGTCTGTCCGGCTGGGGACAGTGACACTGCCCTGGCAGGGGCTCAGGGCGAGGGCTTGGCTGAGCCCCATGGAAAGCAAAGCCGAGCTGTACCTGCAGCGCCCTTCTCGCCGTGTTCCTGCCACCTGCAGCCTCTGGAGCCGCTGGAAAATGCGGGAGTGAAGAGTTTGGTATCGGCTAACGGTGCCTCGTCTCTGGATAAAGTTCCTAAAATGGTGAAAAGTTTTGATGCAGTGGTTTTTGCAGCAGACACACCTTGTTCCCCCGAAGTACCTGCCGCAGAAAAAGCGGAGCTTGTGGCCCAGACTGCAGTGGATGCCAGAGCCAGCCTTAATGGAGAAATGGATTGCAGTTCCTCAACAAAGAAGAGGAATGTCAGCCTGGCAGTGCAAGGAGCTGAGCCTGTTACAGGTAGGAAAAATCAATTGGTTTTTTACTTTTTAGGTTTTTCTTTGTAGGCGTGTCTCTGTCACGTCATCAGCAAAGAAAGGAAGTATGAGCTGGATGCTTGTGTTGGAGAGGAAGTGTTTGAGGTTTTTCTTCTGGGAAACAAGAAATTTGTAGTTAGTTACATATAAAAACTTCCAATTTAGATACATGCTGCTTGTCTGGCACTGGAGGTAAGAACAGAGCATCATCTCCTATGAATTTGTATAGAAGAATTTCTAGCATGTAAATGCTTGCTGGACAAGAAATGAATGGGCTTGAACTATTTGGATTACTTTATCTTAAAGTTATAAGCTTTCATGTGGGCATGAGGGTTTCTTTCCTTGGTGTTACCCCTTTGCTTTTCCCCTTTATTTTTGCTGGTGTGGAGCCAGTGGGTAAAATGGGACTCTCCTGATTTTCTTTGCTTGTCAAAGTGAGCCAGCTGCCAGTGTCCCTCTGAACTGCCCCAAGCTGCTTCCTAATTGGCAGCATTAGGTCATTTAAAACAGCCACTGAGCCCTTCCCCCGCCGCCTTTTCCGGGCTTCAGAGCTTTTTTGTCAGGCAGAGCAGCTGGTGGTGTTTGCCAGAGCATTTCAGCAGTGCTGGAACTTGGGTGATGAGTTTTACTGGCTCCTGTGGGCTGGGAAGTGGGGCTGGCCTTCCCCGTGGATGAGCGGTGATGGGAGAGAGAAGTGGGACCTGGGAGACAGCATAGAAGCCTCCACGCAGCAGGAGCTAATGGAAAACATCACCAGGTAACTCCAGGAAGGGAGATAAAGGGGTACATGGAATGAAAAAGAAATGGGTTTGTTGCTCCAGCCTGGGATTTAATGGTAGGTGAATTTGGTGCTGAAGCATGGAGCTAATCTGATCTGTGTACCCCACCTGTTCAGGCAGCTGTTAAATGGAAGCAGCTGAACTTTTTGAGTTGCCATTTTTTCTTTGCTCTGAGAAAATGATACAGTGCCTCTCACTTTCCATGTACCTAACAAACCGGCAATCAAACAAAGCATTTAAATGATTTAAAGAAAATCTGCCATGATATAAATCATGAAGTTGTGAAGTTATAAAGCTGTTTCACTGCTCTAATGCTGAGAGCTGTTTCTTCAGTCTAAGTGTAGCATGGGGTGATGGTAGAGAGTTTATTCTGATATGTGACAGCAGAATAATTGAAGGCAGGAGGGGAGGAGGGTGTCAGTGGAGGGTCCAACAAATCAATTTTTTGTTAAGTTCAGGATTTTTTGCATGTTTGTATGTCAAGAGCTAACCACTAAACATGAGTAAAGACATCACTAGTAAATAAGTAGAAAGATCTGAAAATTGTATTAGAAAACTATTTTCAGAAAGAACCTGTTTTAATGCTGTGTTGGTTTGACAGTTCAGTAGATGGGAGTGGCTGTAAGTCAGACTTCTTTTCCTAGGGGCCTCTGGCTCTGCCAGCTCTGTCTGTACAGTCCAGGTCTTTACCTCTGCTTGGATTCTTGGTGCCATGACACTGTCTAGGTGAGGTTTGAACAGGAAAAGGGACCAGACAGTCCAATAAGATAGTAGCTAAAGTAGGGAAGTATTGTTAAGTCATCATTCTGTATTAGGACATGGAAAGGGGAGGAAAAAAAGGAGGTGATCCTGTTACTGATTTAAAATACATAAGGATTTATGGCTGAAAGGTCTTGGAATAATATGGTCTGACCTGTCCTTGAGCAGAAATTGTTTATGTGCAATGAGATGCCACACAAAACAAAATTTAAATTGTCATATTTTCTCTTGAAGTACTTTAGGATTATTTTGAATCAAAATGTTGGGGAAGCCCAAAAAAAAAATCGGCTTTAAGCAGAGGCAAGTGACTGCTATGAATCCAAGCTCGCTATTTGGAATATGTCTGACACTGATCTCCTATAGAGCACCATCTAGAACTCTGATATGGCAGTAATTCAATAGAAGTGATTTGTTGTTTATAATTGTTGCTGTGTACATTTTTCATGTTGGTGTCTAGCCTTGTGTAGCACGTTTTTTATATGAGTTCAGTGGCAGCCTTCAATTTTTTTCTGCTGTGCCCATTCTGGGGAGTTTTCCCTGAGGTCTGGATTTGTACAGAGGATTTTGTATCTGTGCTGAACTCGGACTTGTCAGTTCTCAGGATGAGTCACATCTTTTTTTGGTGGAATACAATAAAACCTTCCCAAAGGAAGTGTAGGTCACAAGGCCATTTCTCAGAAACTTGTGTAGTCAGAGGGGTTTATTGTCATGGTGATTTATCAGCGATGTAATCAGCTGATAATTGCTGTTGCCATTACTCCAGATCATTGAGGTCTTTAATTTTTTTATTTATATTGTGAAGCTGCTCCCAGATATACACCTGTTTATCTCATTGCCTCTGCTTAGTTTCCGCCTACCCCCCAAAACAAAGACTTCAAAAGGCCAATTTCCTTATCCAGACAGGTATCTAGTGACTGGTCACAACCCTGAGGAAGCTGATGAAGTAGATCCTGCTTTCCTGACGCATCTCCTCCTACTGTTGGCTTTAGACTCAGATCTGCATTACAGCTGAGTAATGGGTTCTGCAAGCACATTATCTGCAAGTCAGGCAGGTAGATGCTACTCATTAAAAAAGAAAGGAGTTAGGTTATGAAATCATACCACTAGCCTGGCTGGGTGAGAAGAGTAGAGAAGAGATGCCGTGGGTTTGTGCTGACAAAACACCTTGGAGTATTTGCAGTTTCTTGGCAGAAACCAAACCAAGCAAGGTTAGATTGTATTATTGGGGTCTGCCATCTTAAATAACAAATACTGTAATTACTGCTCCTTAGCTGCTCTGCTGGGAGAAATATCTCCTGTAGATCTCAGCATTTCAAGAAAATATTCCTTGACAGAATATGAGTCTTTGCCTCATTTTTATTGGTAGCATTTTCCCTATGGAAAAGCTCTTGGAATGATTTCCTTCCCCTGTTAGAGTGGCAGGATGAGCAGGTAACAATTGTCAGTAATGGTTCCACACTTGCAATAAGAGGCACTACATCCAGAGACCTCTGTGATAGCTTTATAGTGCTTTTCCTTTGGGATATTTCTTAACAGAAATTTAGGAAGAATTGAAAAAATTGTCTTGAATTTCATCCTGAGGGCTAAATGTCTTCATTGTCCATTTCTTACCCCGCAGAGTGAGCTTGCTTCTCCCATCCTCAGTGCACCAAATGTTTCTTACTTGCATGTTCTGTCTTTGGATCAGGATCTCAATCATGGTGGCATTGCCATGACCCTGAGCAGATTTCCCAGCAACAGGATCTCACAGAAATTTGTAGCGTTATCTCTGATTTTTGAGTCTGCCCACAAATTCATGCAATCAAGGCAAAACCATTGCAAAACCAGATCGTCCCAAAAAACAAGGGTAGACATTAAAGGCAGTGAAAAACCATTAGTTACAATTGTTAGGATGATTTCCCCATGAAAATGGGAGGCTCCTCTTGCTAAATCCCTGTAGGGCTAAACTCACTGCAAGCACACGTCGCCCTTAAGAAGGCGTTGCCATCCATCCAGGGTTTGTTTTCAGTAGAAATGAGAGGGGGAGTGGGTTTAGAGGGGAGTTTAGCCCTGACACAGCCACTCTTCATCGGGGTGGCTTTGGTCAAATCACTTCACTGCCCTGAAAGTGTCCTGTGTGTCATGAGAGTCCTCAGCTTAGGGATCAAAGAGAATGACGATGTTGACTTCCTGCCAGGGAAAGGTAAGCAGGGGGAACCCCTGGGGAATGGTGACTCATGAAAACTTGGCTGGGCAGAGGAAGCAGCTGGGACCTGAAATTTGTACAACTGTGGTGGTGACACCGTCACGAGAGCGTGGAGAAGGGGAAAGTCAGCTGGGACTTTGTAAACTCCAGCAGCAAAGGTTTTGCTTTGCTAGTCCAGCAGAGTGATTCTCTCATCCATGAGGCAGTGCTGGTGGGTTGAGTTTTTGCAGCTTGTGATTTCTTTTTTTTTTTTTTTTTGCAATGCTTAAAATAGATATTGAGGGCAGACAAGGTTGGTTTCTTGTGTTATCTTTGGGTTATGGTAAGGAGAAAAACAGCAAAAAGTTTGATTGTACATGTAGATGAATGGGAGCCAAGGAAATACATGAACAAATACCTGCAGATGTGCTTGACCTCATCTACAGGTTGTCAGGAATTTCACCCTATGCTTGCTGCTATTTCATTGTTTCCTTCAGTCCCAGATAGGATAATTGTTAAAATGGATAGCAAGGAAGCAGTGAAGTCAGCAATGAAACCAGAATTTGGAAATCAAATGGTCTTGTAGGGGTTCAAATGGACTTGTTGAAGGGCCTTGGGGGTTGGGTTTTCTTTTCTTTTTTTGGGGGGGAGGGGGCACTGGTTTGAGTAAACAAAAAATGTTAGTAGCAATGAAAGAAGTTTGTTTTTAAGTTGCCTTTGTGGATCTTCTGTTTGCACAGGGATGTTGGAAATGAAAACTGAGGACGAGGTGGATTTTCAGAAACACGGCACAGAGGAAGTGGTGAGTGCAGGTGTTGTCACCTTGTCCATTGCTGTGCTTTATAAAGAAATGTGACCTGCTGGTTTCCTTTCTGTAGCCTCTGCAAAGCTGAACAATGTCCAGTGACATTGCTTTAGCCTTTTAAATATAGCCTGGGCTTTTCTAGCCCTTGCATTTTCAACTGCTGGATTCAGGCACATTTGTATTTTCTCAGCCAGTCACAGACAGATTGAGCCAAGAGGTTCCTCATGGATCAAGGTTGTGCCTTGCACAAGATTTGTGTGTGATTTGACAAAAGCCACGTCCTGGAATGCGTTTGAGGTTGGTGATGCTGTGTGGGGCCAGCAGCACCTTCAAGGTCCCTGTGCTGCTGCTGCCAGGGTGGTCCTGGAGAGTCTGTCCATCCCTTCTGGTGCTTTGTGTTTCCAGGGAGGTTTTGGCAGAAGGAACCATGGCTGTGGTTTATGTTGGTGTGTGCACAGACTCCAAAGTCTAAAAGCATCATGGGCTGGGAGTATTTGTGCCTTAGCTGGAAGAAAAATGAATAATGGGAGGATATATAGGGATCAAATGTGGGGGGAAATGTCATATTCCTCATGTCAGTGAAACAGTATAAAAAAGTCATGCCAGGAATCAGGAATCTATTGATATTGTATTTTATTACTTATTCTTTGCCATATTGAAGGATTATCTGTGATTATAAAAAAAATAGGTTGATATTTAGCTTTACATGAACATAATTTTCATTTAAAGCACCACCACTACAAGTTCTGCTTTACCAATAGCTGAGGCTTTTTTGGTGTTACCTTTCTTAGATGGATTTGTATTTGCTCCTGTATTTTATGTGTGGTTTTGTGTTCCTGAAAAAGTTTTTTGTAAATGGCAAATTGATGGCAGCCTTGTATTGGAGCACGTTGCCTTTGAGCAGCTGTGTTTGTGTCTTCCCTACCATTATGAAGCTGTTAAAAGAGAAAATACTGTTGGGATGAGTTTACAGTGCAGGGTGGAGCTCCAAAAATCTTTGCTCATCATGCAGTAAAGCTCTTTGAGCAGCAGAACAGTCTTGCCAAAGCTTGTAATAAAATCAGGTTTATTATGTTTTTAACAAGTTAAGGCTTAATTTCTGTAGCTGTTTGCTTGGTGAGTTAGCGAGGGGCTAGAGAAAATAACTTTCCAAGCCAAAATTTGTGCTGTCTGATATGGAAGTCTTTCATTACTGGAATATGTGAGTAGAAAGATGCTACTGAATTTTTATTTTTTTAACTGACCCTTTATTAAAGGTAAATTTCCTGACCAATACTTCCAAATCTGGTAATGAAGTAAGAAATCTTTGGAAAATGCAATTTAGGACACAGCCTTTTACTTTCAGACAAGGAGAAAATGAAAAAAAAAAAAAAGAGTATTGAATTTAGCTTCCATTTTGCATGTTTTCCAGGCGTTTTGGGTTTTGTGTGTGTTCTTTCTTCTCTTCTTCCTCTCCCTCCCACCCTGTCAAACACCTCTTTAGAAATCTGGCTTTTCCGAGGCGGGAATGGGAGTGCCAGGGGAATGGAAAGTTTGCTGCAGGACTGACAGGGTTCCTGTTGCTACGTTCGACAGAAACAAAATAACAACTCCACTATATTAAGGTCATTAAAAAAAAAAAAAAAGAAAAAAAATCCCAACCAAAAAGGAGTGTAAGGCTTATAAATAGAGTTTAATTCACACATGTGGGCTGGGTCGGAGGCGGCTGGTGAAAGCCACCATCGCACTTTGTGCCTCTCCTGCCACGTCCTGACTCTGCTTTATTTAGTGCTGCTGCTTTCTGTAGCCAGGAGTCTTCCAGGTGCTCATTGGCCTCTCATTACAGACCATTTTGTGGTTAGTAAAGGTGGTTTTCTTAACTTGCTGCGAATAGAAGTGTTGCTGCTTGCCCCTGGTCAGGAGCTGCAGGTATTTTGCAGCCTCACTGGTGCTGTCAGCAGTTTTGGATCGTGGGAATTATTGCTAACTCCTGTTTTATGGGTGAGAAATTTGCACACTGCTTTTCATAAGCACAAGTTACTAAGAAAAAAACAGTCTTGAAATTTAAACAGTGCAATTTCTTGTATAGTTCAGTCAGGCTGAAGGACAGGAGCTTGAGTACTCTGGAGAGAGAAGGGGGAAAACTCTTCTAAGCTGGGTTCTGAAGAATGAAAAACTGTGAAGCATTTTTAGAATTAGCTGGATCTGTGATGCCAGTGTTACAGATGTGAGATCTCACACTTTCTCCTGTAGTCATTTCAGAAGACTCTTGCATGTGTTATGGAAAAGCTGCTATTAAAAAATGTTTAGGAAAATAATGGTCTATAGGGTTATAAGCACTTAAGAGAAAATAATGGAAATATGTTTTTTCCAATTAAAATGAGTTTTTAAATTATGTATTTCTTAAGTTTCCAGAATATTTTCTCAGAGTGTGTATCTGTTCAGCTGTAAAACTCAGTAACCAGAATTTCCCAGGCTCCTTGCATGTTGCTTATCCTGATGGAGACCCTCCTGCTCCTTATCTTCCTGCTTAGTTTGGGAATCTTGAGTAGAGCTGGGACAATCACTTGATGTGATCCTATTAAAATGAGACTTCATTGTTTTTAAAATGGACTAATTTTTAACTCTGATGAGAAATTTGGTTTGGCTTCTGCATGCTGCAATATTAAAATAATTTAAAATGGAGCCTGTGGCTGCAGCATCATAAGAGTAAAGCAGCAGTTTTAAATGAACTGTACCTTGATATGCTTCTGTTGTGTTGATCCCAGAAATTGGTTGTGATTCATTATTTGCTGAATCTTTGTCTTCATGTGGCAGGATGGATAAGGTTGTGCTGCTGGGTTGTCTGAGCCTGTGACTGAGAAGTTGTAGCTGGCTGACCTTAGGACAGAGTTCACTGGGAAATAGCCTTCCCATTGCATTTATTAACTGTATTAGTTAGTTCCTATTGAATTGAATGCATCCTGCCTTTACCAGAGGAACCAGTATTTAATTAATGTGTGTGTTTTCAAAAAATTGCTGAGAATGAAGCTTAGAAAACTCTTGCACTTACATCTCTCCACTGATCCAATAATGCAATAACAATTGATATATCAACAAGGTCACTTTCTGGGGGGAAACTTGCAATATTTCAGTCATGATTTGGAAGATGGAGGTATGTTTATAACATTCAGATGATATCAGGTCAGGAGGGATTGTAGGCACTTGAGAGAACAGGGTCAGGGTTCAGAATGACCTTAAGAAATTGGAGAGCACATCCAGATAAGAGATAAAAGCAGACAGTGAGTGCTGCATTTGCAAAGGAGAAGGCAAAATGCACTTTTATCAAGTCAGCTTTAAGCTGGAGAGGGATAGGTTAAAATAAGGCTGAGGATTTGTAGTGGATTACAAATGAACCAACTGGAAGAGCTATTGCAAGAGAGACAAGTCTTGTTTGGAGTTATATTTGAAGGAGTGTCCTCCGCAAGGTGAGGGAGGTGACGTACTCATGTGTGGCACTGTGGAGCCATCATCAGTGCCATCAAATCCAGCTTGGGGTGCCCTGCTCAGAGGAAGACAAGGGAGATTGGAAAGTGTCCAGAAGGGAACAATGAGAAGAGATTAAGAAATGTGAGAAGAGATTGAAAGAACTAAATTTATTCGCTGCAGCAAAAAGAAAACCATTGTGCAATCCAGCAGTCTGCCAACATGTAATAGTGGTTATTAAACTCCCAGATTTCCATAGCAGTTTAATTTACTGATTTGCTAATTTGCCAGGATGATTTAGGCTGGATGTTGTGAAAACATCCTGTTACCATCATAAAACTGTTGCAAGACCACCTAGGGAGGCCAGGAAACCTCCTTCCCTGGGAGTTGTAAGAGATAAGAGAGATGATGCTGCCAGGACCAAGCCTCAGGTCTGTTGTTGCCCGTTGGTTTTGGTTTGTAGCCCTCATGTTTGTGCTTTGCTGAACAGGGAGAAGAGCAAGGAGCTGCTTGGCCAGAGTCTGGCAGGGTGAGCACAGGAAGGGGACTGGGACAGCAGGACTGCAGGACATGAGGGTGGGAAGAAGGGGATGGAAAGGAGCCTATGGGAGAGAGTAGAGACCCACATGGCACTGAGATGAGTGTTGGGATGGACAGTAGGTGTGGAGAATGCAGAGATTTTTCCTTCCCCCAGTTGTAATCTCTCATATTTTTCTTCCTTGGAGTCATCAGATAAATGGGTAAAATTCTGGCCAAGGTGTGCAGTGCCACCCACCTCCTGTGGCTGGTGCTGAGGAGCAGAGTCTGATGCAGTTCCAAACTACTGAACCTTGCTGGTGACCCAAGACAAGGGATTGTTAGAGTTCTCTACGTTCCAACTTATTTTCTTAGAAATCAACTATTTTAGCAAACTACTCATCCTGAGAATCTGCCAAAATTCAGGTTGTCTGTATGCACTGAAGTTCATTTTCTCCATCTGCATGGGTGTGCATATGTACATACCATGGGATGGGGGTTGCAAATCCCTTTTTTTCCAAAGGGCCTGCAGAATAGCATGGGAATTTCATCAACAGCTTGGACAATTTCAGAGCAAGTGGCTCTGAAGTGTTGGAAACAAATCAGAGCTGGGTCTGGTGGTGGAAAGTGCTGCCTTAACAATAGGCTGTGTTCTCACCCTGCCTCTTTAAAATCACTTGTGTAACCCTCTCTTTGTAAATGTTGTCCTGTAACTACAGTAAACACGGAAAATCCGAGCCAAAAGGGAGCCTGCCCTAAGCCTGGCATTAATGCTGGAGGCTGACACACGCTTACCCATCGGGTCAGGCCTTTGGGCTAGTCATCTGCCAAGCCCTTTCTCACACCCACCAGCATCCTGTGTCTGCCCCGGATGCTCAGAGCACAGCCTTTGAGCTGTGTGAGGAAATTGTGTCAGCTGGCCAGCCCTGAGTGAATTCATGGCTGTGTAGGACACATCACCCCGGCTTTCGCCGCCTGCTCTGGCCATCGCCACACAAGCTGCAGGGAGCGAGAATAAAAACTGAGGGAAGGAAAAGGAAAAGAAATTCAAACCAGGCTGAGCTTCTTGTTCGGCCTTTACCATTACTCATGCCTTGAAGGCATTTATACAACTGTTGTGGCAGGTTTTTTTTGTCCTGCGCTGAATTTCTCTGGGTGCTGCATTTCCGATGCCTTTTTATCCAGAATGCTGGTAATCCCCAGCTCAAGACTGTAGTTTCCAAGCTCAGTCACAGGATTCACGGTTGTTAAGGGGCGAGGCAGGAACGTGGACACGGAGCCAAATCCCCAGCTCAGTGCAGGGATGCTGCTCCCAGCTCTGGCTCGGGGCAGATGAAGGCGCCCGCGCCGCCCCCACCGTGGCCACAGGGCTTGTGCCAGCCCTGCTGATCTCTGGAGATGGTGAGTTAATTCTCCTCCCCTTTGCCTTCCCCTTCAGCCACTGTTCTTCAGAGGCAAAGATTGCTGCCTGATACTCTCGTTTTTCATCATCTCTTCATTTTCTCTAACGAAACATCTGGCTCTGCCGTCCTCCCAGTTGCAGTGAAGTTTATCCCTCTGTTTCTTCACACTTATGGTTGAAGGCATCAAGATCTACCTGCAGTTTCATCTGGCAGCTGTTGCTTCAAAAGCAGAATTGTTTGTTTATTCTGGCTGCAGTTTTGAGATGGTTTAGATTGAAGACAACTGTTTAATAACTACAGTTCTGCAATGCTCACTTACGGCTTGCTTCAGACAAAGGGGTTCACTGATAAATTATTTTGCATCAGTGTATTAAAGTAGCTTTCAGATCCTTTTTAGGATTAGGACTCTTGTTATTTTACAGGTTTGTAAAATACAGACCTAACAGATTTTATGTCCTGGTTCAGAACTTAAAATAGTCCAGGATAGAAAATCCTGGGTTTGGAGCTCTCTTCCAGTGGTTTGATACATTCATTTTCTATGCAGTCATAAAACTATGGATCCATACTATCCATAAAATAATGGATGTTTAAGACTGTTAGTCTAGCAAAGGAATGCTGGCGTTGAATATTGTACCTTATGAAGGAAAATATTGTGCTGTTTCTGAAAGATCCAATCTCCTTTATTCTCTGTGTTCTTTTATTTGTGTTTGAAATATCTTAAAAGCTTTGTGGTGTAACTGTTGTACAGTAGATGTGATTACTGCACGTTGAGTTCCTGGTCTAAATATAGAGAAAACTAAGATGATAACGTGGGAGACCAAATGTAGACTTTTGATGGAGGCTGCATTATTTTGACAAATGGATACTTTGCTGTATCAGATCACTGGGTTTTTATCCTTCTGAAGGAACTTGTCTAGTTCCATTCTGATATTTTGCAAGCCAGAGTTGGCCCCCTACAGTATAGACAGGCCTCTGTTCATACTTTTCTATAGATTATGTTTTTTTGCCGTTTATTGGAATTTACACCATTTTACAGGAAAACCTTATAAATGCAATAAATAGATTTTTAATTATTTTCCCATACATTTCTTCTGGGTTTTTGTGAGTAGTCATGGGACAGACAGGAGAGATGAACAGGAGCTCTTGGGCACTGATGAAGCAGGCTCTAGCAATATGCAGGCATGACATTTCTGACTTTACCTTCCAGCAAAGGATGAAAAGAATGACGAGTGTAAGAAGATAAGAAGTACTGTCAAACTTTTTCCGTAGAAACATGGAATCAAAGTGCCTGTCACCTCATGGTCCTTTCACAGATTTCCCTTTTTGTTACTGTTCTCAGCCTTTTCCCACCTATTTTAGGTTGTTTACCTTCCCTTATTATATTATTTTCATGCAAAGGTGGAAACCTGTTGTTTTTCCTGCGGCACCTCAGCTGTTTCTGCTCAGTGTCTGTTTCTGCCTGGTGTCACACACACATCCTGGTATGGCCCAGGGTGACTCAGCTGTGTTGCAGAATGTTTCTGGGCTCAAACTGCTGTTTAAACATAAGATGAGATAAAAGCTTGGGTGATAACTTAATGTTTGCCTCTTCATGCAGCATCCTTGCACTGAGCCGACTGATGGGTCTCTGGCTTGACAGGGACAGACTGGTGGTGGTGAGGAGGTTTTTAAGCCTGGGGCTGTGAAACAAGAATAGATGGTTAATGTTGCAGTGGATGATTCAAATATCATAGTCCACCCAGAAGGACTGTGTGATTTGGTGTCCAAGAATGTGATATCCAAAATAAAAGTTTGGGAGGGAATGGGTTTGGCTGAGCTGGGGCAGCTGCAGGTCAGAATTAAAATCCCCAGGGTCAGAGCAGCACCTTGGTGTGTTGTGTTTGGCTGTGGGCCGTCATAGCTGTCCTTGCTGTCATAATTAATTAAAACTTTCAAGAATAGGAAACTTCTGAATTTTGGTAGAAGACTTTAGTCATAAATTATGCTAAAGAAGAGGCAATGTCTCCAAATGACATGTACAAAGCATGGACAAGAGTGACTTTTTTTATTGGGACCCCAGAGCAGATAGACACAAAGCATAAAAGTTTTTTCTCCATGCTGCTCCTCCTTTCCACTGCTGCTTTGGTTTTTCACTGCTGTGGTCTGTGTTTTGGACTTCTGCTTTGAAATAACCCCAGCAAGAAGGCTGTAACAAGAACATAAAATATTTTGTAATTCATCAGCTATATAGGAATTAGCAGATGGGAGCAAATTCTAAACTAGGCTTTCTTTTGCACTTGGTGTCATGCAGATAATAAAGTTCTTCTTCCACTTCTCTTTCTGCTTCATTTATACATTAAATTTATGCCTAAATAAATATGTACTTGATGTAGCAAACTTTCTGATTTTCTCTTGAGCAGTGGTGAACTTAACTGCTCCCTCCCTTCTTACTTGCTCTGTTTATCATCTTAGTGCCAGTGATGTACTTGGTGAAAATGAAGGCGGTAGCTGTGCCCAGGAGACTAATCCAAAAAACAGAGCAAATATTTCTGGATTACCTTGTTTGCTTTCTGTTCTGTTTGTGTAGTTTGAAACAGAGGAATTGTTGCTATTCTGTGTTTAACCTGAGTTATGCTGCTCTCCTTTCAGATCTGCAGAAGGTCTGATGGGTGGCTTATGGTTTCCTCAGCCTGGTTAGATAGTACTTCTCCCTAAAGACTTTGCACTGATCCCATTACAGCCACTTAATAGTAGTTTCTCCTTATTTTTGCACTTAGTTATTTGGGGGCATATTCTTACTGCATCTTTTCCAATACCATGTGCCTCCCTCTCCTGGAGCATTTCCATCTTCCCCACTGGAGCACCAATACTGAGTTTGCAGGTACCTGGGGGCTGGCTCTGCCTGTCTCTGGCTGCGCTCTCCCTCCTCATGTGTGTCCTTCCAGCTGCTGAGATAAGAGGCAGGAACATGAAGCCTCACCCCTGCTTGCTCATTAGTCTGAGCTCTGGTACTGAGTCTGCTTAGCATCAAGTGACTTGTTTGTCTTGTGTCTGAGACTGTGCTTACCTCCATTAATCAAAAAAAAAAAAAGATCATAATCCTGAACTACTTGACACTGAACTTTTGCTTGGTTTCTTAACACAGCTGGATATACTAAATGCCTGAAAGCTGTTAGGAGGAATATTTCCAAAATACACATTTTCAAAGACTGGAGGTGCAGTTCTCTGAAATGTTGGTTTCAATCTGAGATCATCTTGTGTTTAGGAGTATGAAATCTCTTCTGCCTTTCCAAAATACTGTACTGATTCTTACCAAAAGCATGGAGAGGGATGGGCTGTTAAAATCTACTGAGATTACAGAAGGATTCCTTGGTAATTTGTTCCACTATTATTTCTTTTTTTAACTCACTGGCCATAACAAGGTGAGGAAACACTTACTGACCTGCTTGCCCAGATGACTTGTAGCTTCAAATGCCTGCATTCTAGGGTTAAAACAGAGCAGTAATGTGCCTTTTTGAGCCTTTTAAAGAGAATGATGGTTGCTTACATCATGTCCAGATATTCCTACCTGGAGATAAACCAAGAGAGGCATGACTGTAAAGACTGGGGTCTTACAAAGGGAAGGGATGATAGAAATTCCTTCCTGCAGCACAGGCAGAAATGGGTTTTAGGGCATTTTGCAAATTCTCTGTTTTAATGTGCTTTAAGGAGAAATTGAGAGGCAGCTGAAAAAGCTTTTTTAGTTCATAGCTGTATATTTGGGGGACAGTGTTTGATTTTTCTTGTCAAGCCTTGTTTATTTCTTCTTTTCTGTCTTTGAGGAAGCTGAGTTTTACTTCGTATGCTATAAGCGATGCAGAAAGCACCCAGAAGACTGTAGATGGATCCTCTGCCTTTGTTATAAATCTATGTATATAGACTAAATAAATAGCTTCTTTCTGGGCTTAAAATCCTTGCAGTGCAGCAGACAACAGAAATTTGTGTCTTGGAGTAGCTCCGAGAATTCTTTAATGCTGAAATATCTCCTCTGCTTGCGAACCTGGGGCTCTCCCTCCTCTAGATAAGCAGTTTCTGTTTAAACTGGGGTTTTTTTATGACTGTCCTTTTGGGCAAGCCTTGGCACAGCTGACAGAGACTCTAGAAGTGCATGGCAGGGAAATAAGAAGCTTGAAGGTAAGATTTAAACAAGTCCTCTCTGTTAAAAAGAGCAAGGGGAAAGAAAAAATCTGTGCGTGGGGTATTGGCTTTTTTTGGCTCTTGACAGTTTGAACGTACACTGAAAAAGACTGGAGCACTTTAAAAGCTTTGTAAGTTGTTTTCTTCTCCTTCAAGAAAACAGAATTTAGATAGAAACATCTTGTTTCAACTAGCAACTGAATTAAACGTTGAAAATAGCATATTTTGGTTGAATTTGTTGTTTTGGGTTTTTTTTGTTAGGCAGTCATTAGATTCACAAGAAAAGTACATTCTGTTTTTATGCAAGCCTTCCTGTGAGCAGTACGTGTTCTCTGTCTGGGAAGGAGCACTGTCTGAAGCACCAAATATCTTGTGGCAGCTTGACTCTTAAAATATATTGCGTGTTATCTTTTACAAAGGATGTTGGCAGATGTCTGGATCCCAGCAGTGAAAGAGCAGGAGGGGAGGCAAGACAAGCCTGGGGTTTATTGTGGATTCTTGTTGGAGGTGGAGATGGGAGCCAGGAAGATGGGCAGTGGAGGGTGCTTAGTCCCTTGTAGGGGCAGAAAGCAGCAACAGAAGGGGTATTTTAAGGCAGTATTTAGTGAGAAATTAAGAAATTAATTTCCTTTATTTCTTGTCTGAGTCTGGTGGGCAAGACCACACTTTGGGGACATTCATCCTTTTTCCCCCAAACTCCCAGTGCAGGGGAGGAAATGAGGTGCTGACTGCAGCCACTAAAGAGAGACCAAAGTCAGAAATGGAGCCCAACTTTTATTTTCTTCCAGTCTTACCAACTGGCCTAGCCAAAAAAGAACATAAAATGACAACAGCTGTTGAAAAAAGTCAAAATTGTGTGCCTGTATCAACAGATGTTTCCATAAGCCATTGATTTTTAGGTTGGCCCAGCTTAAATACAGTATGAGGGTGAAAATCAAAAAGGTAAAATCTTATCTAGGAGATGTTTCTCTGGTTAGGAGAACTTTATAAGCTGTCAGAGAAGCCATAAACAAAGTTACACCAAAATATATAGTGGCTTGTAGTTTAAATTGTGAAAATATTTTGCTTTCAATAGCTTTCAGATCTTTTGCTGGGTATTTTTGCTTATGCGTCTGCATTAAGTAAGCCCATTTAACAAAACCTGATCCTCTTATAAACATGGAATAATGACAGTATCCCACATATGGGTTTCATTAATTTTTGCATGTTTTGAAGTTGTCTTTTTTTTTTCTCCTAAAGGCAAGCTTGAGAAACAGAAGAGACTAGTGCTGCATGATAGCCAAAAAAGACTAACTGAGGAATAATAACTTGGAGTAGTTAAATTATTTAACTGTTGTATAACAGATTTTTTTTTTCCAATAGAGAGGGATGCTGCATAATCTGCATTCCTCCCAGTTGCTGTTAGTTGTTTGCTTTGATGCAACTGGCATCAGTTCTGCTGGTTATCTGCAAGCTTTTGTGCTCTTGAGTCTTGTAAATGTTTTGGATTTTAGCCTGAAGAGAAAGCTTCAGAACATTTTCCTCTTTCTTCCTAAGAAAACAAAACCAACTCTTTCCTTGTAGTCACTGGCAAGAAATCTCAGATGCTCCATTTTCCTTATCTGTAGCACAGCAACTTGCAGCTCCTGGGACAGTCCAAATCAGAAGGATAACTCAGGGAAATTGCAGAATATAATAAATGCTGCTTTTTGACATTTTTGGTGCCATTTATCATCATCCATTGTCTTATATGTATTTATCTATTGAAAAAAGCTGTTAAAAATATGGGAATGCATCATCTCTGGCAGGTGGGGAATGAGAGAGGGGAGCACAAAAAGTCAGCAACTCAAACTTTCCTAAAGCACCTGTATTGGCTGACATTCCCCATGTTTGCAGGGACATTCCTTAGCTTTAACTGAGTGGAGAGGCACAGGAGCAGGGCATGGCAACCATTATTCCAGTTAGGATTTAACCTTGCAACTACAAATGTTACTGTAGAGGGATCTTTGAAAAGCTGGTAGAGGTGTAGGATATGTTAGTTTATAACCTTAGAATAAATATTTTGTTCTTTTTCTGGAGCAGCATCAACTATTGAGAAAATTCCTTACTAATGGTGATGCTTCCACATATCTGGCTGTAATTATACATGTTTTATGCCATGAAATTCCTTTAAAAATACTTTCTAAAATCAGGCTATAGGGGAGAATATACTCAGCATGGATTGATGTAGCTGTCCTTAATGATGGATTTGTGGATCCAATGAATCCTTACCCTTGTATATACATCCTTAGTCCAGAGGGATGAAAGTGGGGGGAAAATGGATAAAACCAGGGTTTTTTCCACAGGGGCAACATTCTCTCCTGGGCTCTTGAGCTGTAAAGACATGTTTGTTTAATATTCTTTACAGAGGACTACCAGGGAAACGGATAAAACAGTGAGCAGAGGAATACTCATGTGGTCCTAAAGCAGACCTCCCAGGCAGTAGCTGGATTCCAAATGCCTCCTCTCAAAGTTTGCATTGGATTTCATTTCAGGTTTCCAAATGCATGGAGAGAGGGCACAAAAATATTGGTTGAATGCGGGTGTAGGTGGGAGGGTGATCTGGAGTGGCTGTTATTGCTGGGAGAGGGGCTTGGCTGCACTCAGAGCATCTCAGCTACCCTTGGGGGCTGAGATCCTCCTTCCCACAAAACAAACAGAGAAATTGGAAGGGCAAAACAAATGCCACAGTGTCCTCAACCCACTGCCTTCATTAGCAGCCAAGCAAAGAGCTGACCTGGGAATATGATGGGTGCCTTTGTACAGTGCTCTGCTTTCTCAGTGCTTCCCCTCCCAAATTTTCAATTACAAGATGAAAGAAAAGATAACTTTTTCCCTTTTGACACAGTGCCTGGCCAGGACAATACACTGGGTCGTGTGGGCTTCCGAAGGGCTGAGTCTTAGGGACTTCAGTTAAAAAGGAAAAAAATAAAAGAAGGGAAACTGAATCATTTTCTGGCATGATTTATTCATTTGAATGACCCGACTCTGTTTTTCAGTTAGATTACAGTGCCTTAAACTGTAGGCATGAAAGAATGGTAAAAGTTGAATAATTTCCTCAGTTCAAGATGTGTCAGTTTTATATTGTCCATTAATTTCACTCACTCATGCCATACGTCATTTTTGTTGCGCTTTATCCGCCAATTCATCTACATAATCTGCTACCCTGTCTCTGTTTTTAGCTAAAGACATAATTCATCAGCTAGAGCCATCCAGCAGGCATTTCATGGCACTGATCTCGTGTTATGCTGAGGCATCCTGGAGTGGCTCAGGCCATGTCTGCCTGCTCCTGTGCCCTGCCCACAGCAGTGGGGATCATTTCAGAGCACAGGGATGTTTCCTGCCCTCTGGAAATGTGAGGTGCTCTGTTTTCCTGCACAAAAACGTGAACTGGTTTTTAACCTCATATCTTGAACTGTTGAGATTCAGTCTTTCTAGAATGGGTTGTTATGGGGGAACAGAACATGTATTTTTAGTTGTATAAATGAGTACCTTCTTATATCCTGTAGCTATCCCAATCATGTCAGAATATGCTTTTTTATTATGGATTATATAAAAATGAAGAAGTCCTTTGATTTTTGCATTTTTAAGCTTTATAGATAATGAAACATCCCCTTTTCTTGCATTTGAGACAAATGCAATGATCTCTTCCTTAACTCCTCCGTAGGACAAATCCTTAGACATTGCTTGATTGGACTTGAGCAGGCCTCCAGGTATTTGAGGGATGGTCTGTGCAAACCAATTTCAAGTGACTTGTGTCATGTTTAAAGTGGTTTAAAAACTCCTATAAATGCAATTTGCTATTTTAAATACTTTTATTTATGTTGTTATCTTTCCAGATCCCCAAAATTGTAATCCTTCCTTTATAGGAGAATCACAGTAATTAGCAAGGATTACCACTCATTGTGTGCATGTAAAATTTACATGTTTATTGACAGCAACTGAAAACCATAAAGGAAAACATAAACAAATCTGTTGTGACCAACTTTAGTGTCGGATGAGATCAGAGAAATGAGCGTCATTTCTTCAGCAGCAGTTCCAGGCTGGGCTGAGCCAGCTGTGAAATCAAATCATTATCTTCTATCCACTTGATTTGGTTACAAATTATGTTATTCTTTACAAAGTCCCCATTTTTTTGGTGTTTGACCCAATCTGTAAGTCATTAGAACCCGTGGCCTGGTGGGAAGTGCCTGAGCACAGGACCAGCTGACAGGAGGACACAGGGGATGCACAGCTGATTTGTTACTGCAGTTCATAGCTCAGGTGCTCCTTGACAGCCTCTTTTGGGACTGTTCCTGCTTTTTCCACTCATGTTTTCCCTTCCCTACTTTCAGGATGTTGAAACTCACAGAGCAAAGCAACATGTCCAGTGCTTGACAGCAGGAGTATTTCTCTCAACTCCTATAACACACTAAATAAATATCTGTGGGCTGCTCCAAGATCCCACAGCACTCCAGCCAGCTAGACATCCCAACTGCAGTTATTTTTGGTAGAGGAAGAAGCAGATCTTGCAAAGTGATGTAGAGTCAGCTGAGGGGTTGCTAATCTCTTGAGTGGGTTGTGTTTCTCCTGTAGCCATTTGGGAGCTGTGAGATGGGCAGTTGACTTCCTCTGGAAGGATGTTCAGGCATGCTCTGTGGCTGACCAAAGCTTCAGCATTTTTCTGAAGGTTATTTGGACAATAGAAATTCCTGAAAAATGCACACTGAGTCTAAAAAATATTAGAAAAAGGGAAGGGTCAGGAAGTGGCTGAAGGTCTCTCAAGGTGTTTTTGTATTTTCTGAAAACACGTGCTCCGTGTATCCGTGTCTGACAGCTTTCCAAGCCCTCTTCATTCCCTCATGGCTCTTTAGCTGTTTCTGTCTGGTTCTGTCTGAGCTCAAACACAGGCTGCAGCTGGACAGTGGATTGTTTGATGTTAAATTCAGCCCAGTCGTGTTGTCCCAAAGCATTGCTCCACGAGGAAATGCCTCTCTCCAGACCTTGGTGTGAATATATGATTTAAATAGGGAAGTTTTGGGAGAGTCCTAGGCTGGAGAATAAAACTTGTGTTGGTACTATGGATGATTTTCCCCAAGGAATAAATCAAACCGATGAATATGGAGGTGTTTTAGAACCAAGATTGTGAAGGTTTCTTGCTGCATCACTGACCTTCCCCCTTGGAGTAGCATGGATTTGCCACAGGTGGTGGGGGACTGTCTGTGTCCCCCTCTGTGACTCCTTTTCTTTCCAGGAGGGGGAATTCAAAATCACAGCCAGCCTTTTGGAGCCACTTATAGCTTGGTGGGATGCTGCTGGATCGTGCCATGGCCAGAGGGATGCAGCTCAGGACAGAAGTGCCACCACCCCACAGGGATGCAGACGAACAGGCACAGCTGGACTGGCTCAGCCACAAAACTCCTGTCAGTGCTGCAGTGCTCCTGCAAACATGAGAAATGCCATGAGAAATCCAGGGCTCTTGACCAAGGTTTGTGGTGTGAGTGCTTGCTGGGGTCAACAGCAGCCTGGTCTGCTTCAGAATCCACATTTGAGTGTCCATCGTGGTCTGGTCTCACGTGGGCGCTGCCTCCCTCCCAGCAGACAGGATGGATGTGCTCTCCTTTCCAGATTGGACGTGCTCCTCTTACAGGCTTTGCAGCATTAGAGTACAGATTTCCTTTGCCTTATTTAGTTTTAGGAAAAAAGCGATTTGTTTTGTCTATCCTTGCAAGAGCCAGAAATGTAAAATTTTAAAAAGCCTTCCCAGAAAGCTACTTTCTTTAAAGAAAAGAGCAATTGAAATTGTAATTCTTCTCTCTTACTGCCTGATGAATTTATTGTCACCTCATTTTAGTGCCCAAAAGTGGGTTTTGCCTTGTTTAAAAAAGGGAGAATTTTTTCCTTTCATCTGCTGCTCCATTAGTTCCTATCAGAGTCACGGTTTAAAAAGTTAATGCGCCTGAGTATTTCTGCAGATTGCATCATTGCAGTGTTTCATAACGATATGGCAAAAGTAATTTGAAACAGATAACAATAGTTCAGTCTGTTTCAGGATAACCATGATTTCCTTGTCATTAAGAGGTCTGTTAGCAGGCGGAGGAGGAGGAGGAGTTTTATCTGGATGAGTTACAGATCATATGGCGTGATCAAGTGCGGTTGTTCTTTTTTTTTTCTTCCCCCTCTTTTCCTTCCCTTGAAATCCGCAGCGCTGGACTTGGGTTTGGATATGAAATGATTGGATAGTTTCAAACTCCTGGCTGCACATAGTGGCTCAGAGCTTCCAGATGTTTTCAATAAGGATCCCAGAACTGTCGCATCAGCAGCCGATGGCCGGGGCTGCTGCTCGCGTCTCCTCTCCATTTTGAGCAACTTGCCAAAAAAAGAGAATTATTTTCTTGTTAGGTTTTTGTTTTTTTTAATTTAATCTTTATTTTCTGATCTCCTGTTTCATGGTGTTTCAGAGCATAAATGCTATATACTGTCTAAACACTTGTATGGCATTCAAGGACTGCCTAAATAGCTGGACAAAAGAGACTGAAAGCTTTTGTTCTGCTCTGTCCCGGCTGAGTTGTGTTCTGTGTCTGCCTGACAGTGCCTGTGTGGATTGCAGGCTGTGTGCAAGGCAAGATTTCTAGCCTGAAACAATGCAGCAAAAGCCCCACCTAATGTGGGAACAGGGTGATGGTCTCCCAAGGGAGAGTGTGTCTGGCATATTATCTTCTACTTGTTTATATTATATTCCCCCTCCTCCCTCCTTCCTTCAACAGCAAAGTCTGGAGATGAGGATGAGATGCACTTTGGGTGTCTGTAGTCGTCACTGGTCCCCTGATCTTTGCTGTGAGTCAGGAACATAACTTCAGAAAAAACTCTTGGAACAAATCAGGGATTTTGAAGCTTAAATTAAAAAATAGAAGGGAGAGAAGGGGTTACTTTTTTTCTTGGTGTGTATTGATTCTTTCCCTCTGTGGCTGAAGGTGTGGGGGAGTCAAGAGATCAACTGACCACCTTAACTAGATCTAGACACAATTAAGGAGTAAGGCAGGTCATCATCTTGATTCACAGGACATGCACCAAGTCCTGGGATACATCCTGTGCTCAGAGTCACCCAGCTTGGTGTGAGTCTGGTAGGTTCCCTGGCTGCTTCACTCCACCTGTCTGCACCTTCCACATGGGATTTCTGTTCCTTGCTGCCCCATGAAAGCCCCCTCTGGTTTACTTGTGGCTTTTGGCCGTCCCAAAATGCTTATGCATAGCTCAAGAAAATTGGCCTCCTGCCATGAAAGCTGCACATTTCCCAGCATGTCTCCCATCTGCTTTGACTGGAGATGTTTCTCATTTCCCCTTACCTGCAAGAAGGGTGAGGTAATGTGAGCCTGGGTGTTGTTGCAGCTGCAAGTTGGACCCATCTTGCATCTCTGTGGAAGATGCACTGTCACAGTTAGTGATTCTCACTTCCTCTGCATGGTGGGCATTCCTTGAGCCCTGCAGCTGTACATCTCTTTCTGTACATCATTATCTTTCTGGTTGCCAGAGGAACTCTGTGGATCAAAGGTGAAATGCTTTAAATGGAGTGTCTGAGCAGAGCTATGCAGTTGTTGTTAGGATAAATCTTGGCTGGGCATACCAGCAGCTGTAATTAAATTGATTAAATCTCTCTGCTATATCAGTTTAAATATAAAGGTACTCCATAATGAAACATTAGAACATCATTAAGACATTCTGACTTTGCAAATTCCTGCACCTGAACTAAATTCACATACTTTGTTAATGGGTTCCTGTCTTGTAAATTTAGATTTGAGGAAATCCCTGCCTTTTATGGTAGTGTTTGAAATGCTGGAATGCTGTCACAGCCATTTCTGATTCCTTGTCTCGATGGGCACATGACTGCTGGGACTCATTACTTGTGGAGAAAACTGGTGGCTCCAGAAAGTCCCCAAAGTACGACCACATTGTGTGTGTCCTAATACTGAAAGCAGAAGCTCTGCTCGTTGTTGGAGAGAACGGAGTCATTGGTTGAGATCTTGAGCCAGGGACTGCAGCTGTAAGACAGTCTCATGCAGGAATCCTCCTCAGTTCAGCTGGTGGTGTGGTGGAGATGGAGCTTTGGGATGTGAGGGAGAGCCTGGAGCATGAGGAAAGTGTGGGGAGAGCCTGGCACTGACCAGGTAAGAGTGTAGCTGTGTCCCTCACTGGGAGATCTGGCCTGCTGCGAGTCCCAGCCTGCTCCAGCACCTGAGGATACGCTCAGGTGCAAGGCCCAAGGCCAGCCTTTGTGTCATCCAGTTTCAGGAGAGGAAGCCCTTTGCTTGGTTGCTGAGTCTGCTAAATCTGTAGGGTAGCTTTTGTCTAGTCTGCCTGTACAGATCAGGGTGGCACATCCAGGAGCTCTCAGCAGTGTGGTGGTTCTGTAAACTCCTGGGTTTTGGTCTTTTACCGAACAGGCACGGAAGGGAGTCAGTTCCTGTGTTACTCACAGGCTGTGGTGCAGTGGCTTTGGGCAGTCAGAAGACTGGGTAGCAGTGGGAAGAGAGAAGCTGGAGGCCTTGCATGCAGCAGATGGGTTTAGATCTCCTTTGGAAGATTCATCTTGCATTCAGATGCCGAGAACTTGTGTTTTATCCGTTCCAGTAGGCTGTAGGGTTTGAGTCACCTTTGCAGGAGTTTGAGCTGGTGGCCACAAATCTCTTTATACAAGCAGGGAGCTGGGACCACCCTACAGGACTGGATGAAAAGACCTACAACCCTCTAACTAAGCTCCAGGAGTGGAGCAAATCCCAGCAGCAGGAGGTGGGCCAGTCTGCCGGCGCTGCTGTTGCAGATCAGCAGTCAAACCTCGGGTTGATAAATGCTGTTTGCAATTCTATTTTCTGCTTTGTAGCTTGGGATTAAAAATTCTGCATTTTCAGCAAAGCAGCAAGTTCTGGTCGCTACAAACTCCCAGTCTGAAAACTCTGCTTCCCCTTTTCTTCTCTCTTTTTTTTTCCTTGCGTTTTGAACCGCCCCCATTCCCTTTTGAATCGGTGAATGAGAGAATGTCTAAAGCCAGGGAAGTATGGAAAGATTTCATCCCTGGAGAGGTCAGGGTGGGGTGGAAAGCGGAGGGGGCTGCAAGGGGGCAGTTTGAAAACAGGAAACCATGTGGCAGTGAGCATGCAGGGCCCAGCTGATGTGAATGAGCTATTGAGAGCAGAGAGACTCTCGCTGGCCCCAGCATTAGAAAGACAAAAAACTTTGGGTTGGTTTTTCATTTTTCCTCCCCCCAAGAAAAAAGGCTCTGTCTTTCAGGCTAGAATAGATGAGGGAAGATTATATTTTCTGGACAACTAGTTGCTGAGGTCTTTGCTCTGTGTTGCAAACAAACTAAGAAAAAGTAAATGGCTGATTTCCTTTTTTTTTTTTTTCCATGCGCGCTGATTAAATCATAAGTTTCCGTTCCTGGTTTAGGAAAGCATTAACCTTGAAACTGTCTTTCATTCACCTGGCCTGGGGGAGTGGGAAGAGTCTTTTTACCTCCTGAAAAACACGTCCCTTTGCTCTCAGTCTCGTTTTGGACCGAGCAAGCACACCAAGTGCCTGCAGCCAGAGGTGGAAGAGGCTGGCAAAGAAAAGCTGCTGCTTTTTCTTTTTCTTCCCCCGCTCCCTCCTCTTTTTTTTTTTTTTTTTTTCCTCTCAGTGAATCATGCTCCCACAACTGCAAAGTAAATTTGAAAGCCGGGAGAACACTGGTGCAGGACTAAAAAGGCAAGCAGTGACGTCCCAGCCCAAATCAGGAGGGAGTGGCTTTATTTCATTATTTTCTTTCCTTTTGCCCAGTGCTGTCATTAGAAATTTAAACTTAACTCAAACCCAAGCCGTCTCGCCCGGTGAACAGTGAACTGACTCGGGAGGAGGAAAGTACTTTTTTGTTGTTGTTTCTTTCAGTGCATGAGGGCGTGAAAAACAAAACGCTTTGGTGACACTATTTGCGTTGGATACCGAGATTGGTTTTTTTGGTTTGTTTTTGTTTTCTTCCTGAATTAGACCCATCGTGGCTGAGCCTACCTTCTGCATTTCCACTTGGAGTGTCAGTATTCCTGCTTCACACATCTGGCTTTTGTTCTCTTTTCGGGCAGGATTTTCATTCTGGTGCTTTTTGGATATCAAAGTTGTCTGGAAAACATTTTTTTTTTGTTATTATTACTGTAACAGGAAGGCTGATACCATTCTTAGCAGTCGCAAAAAAAAATAATCCTATATGTATAAAGCTGTCTTCAAATATCTTTTGTTTGCTATAAGTTCCTGCATTGCCTGTATAAGCAAATCTGTTCCGAGAAGACTTTATCAGCCGGGCGCAGCGCTGGGATTTTCGTTTTCCTGTTAAGAAGCTCGGGCAGACTGGTGTGCTGAGACACAGGGACTCCTCTGAGCACGGATGTGAGAGGTCTGGGGCTGTGGTGAGCCCAGGGTTCATGGTGGGCTCTGCTCCTCTGCTCCCAGCTCTTTGGACAAAATGTACGAACGCCACAAGAGGCGATACAGCCTGTGCGACATCTCCAAGGTGGACAGGACTGTAGATGTTGTATTGTTGAAGGTATGATGTTTGTATATATTTATTTATGGGTTCCCTTCCCTCTCTCCAGGGGATCAGTCTGTTCCTTGCTGTGCTCATGTCCCTCAGGATGATGCAGTGGGAGGGACAGGTGGAAGAGCTCTTGCTCTTCAGCATGGAGGTGGTTTTGAGTTTTATCAAACCGTATCATATTATTATCATATCATTATCTCTGCAACTAAATAATCTCTTGTGGTGTGCACTCTTTGGGAGAGCTCCCTGGCCGTCTTTCCTGCCCTCTGCCCTTAAACAGTCCCTGGTTTGAAATCCCAGCTGGACTTTTGTGTGAGGGGAAAAGGCTTTCCATTTCCAATGCTTGCTTTTTGAGATTGAAAGGCACATGTTCTCCAAAAAATGCATTCTGCCAAAAAAAGGCATAGTGGATGGATCCTCCTTTGCCTCTGTTTTTTGTTTGTGTTAGAAGGGTTGCTGTCAGTCTTGTTGTTTGGGTGTGATTTTGTCTGAGGATGGGTTGGAGCAAGAATCAGGAGTGGCTCTTGGCTAATTGTCCCAGTGTGTTCCTCCTCTAATCTAAAATTAGCAAGTGCTCCACCAAATGGCACAATGGCAGTCTGGGAATGTCCTGTCTCTGTAACAGCTTTGTGGAGCTTCAGCAGTTTTCCTGGCAGAGTGGATGGAAATAAGAGAGAAGCCAGAGGGACTGCAAAACACAGCCCAATTCAGAGATCTTAATTGCTGGAAGATCATTTCCTTTCCCTCTCCCTTTTTGTCTTTTCTCTTCTTAGCTGAAGTAGTGGGATTCTGCATGATCATATGGCTTCCTTTTTTATGGTTTTTGGTTCATGCTCTTGTTTCCAAGTCAATACAAGAAGATATAACAAATTTATTTTCAATTAATTCTTGTTCTACTTTATCTGCACTAAAAGAGACCTAGCTCTTGTTACCTTGCTTTGTTATGAATGAAAGTGCTTTCCTTTAATTCAGTGTACCCAGTGGTTTTGGTGGCACAGATAGCTGTAAGTTGTTTTCTCTCCCAGCTCAGTTTTTTAGAGTATTTTAGACCTCTGAAGTTACTAATGCTGGTTGAGGATTGAATCCCATGATACTCAGTCTATAGACACAGTATGAGTAATTAAAAATGTTGTTGCATTGTTCACACACACTATTTCTTCCACAGAAATAGTGTGTGTGTACAATTCTTAATAATTCCTGGGAGGAGACCTGGTTCCTCTGATAATTTTGGTTGCCAATAAAAAGCACAATCTTTTTCTTTATGAAGAGTATCTGAATGCCTGGGTTAAAATACAGTTCACTAGAATTATCCAGCTTCAGTGTTTCTGATGTCATCAGTTCCTTAAATTAGTTTTTATTCAGCAAAGCTTAGATTTTGTAACAAAATGTGGCTCTTATTAGTTCCAACTGGTATTTTCCTAATTGAGTTTCAGAACTGTGGGTTATACTGTCTGTTCCTGCAAATGACTCAGTGTCCATATATGTGTGCGTGTGTGCACGCATTGCTGCTCCCAACATGGGCTGTACAGCCTGCAGATGTTTAAAATAGGAGGGTGCTGGTGACAGCTACAGCTACAGTCAACTCTAGCTCGATTTTCAGTCGTCCTTCATATTTTCTCTGGTTTCTATAACATAACTGGTAGATGAAATTGAATTTTGATGACCTAGGGATCCAAGCCAGCGCTTGAGTGCGTCAGTGGCAGATCATCTCTTGACGTTAATGGGAGTTGGATCAGGCCCTTAATGAGGGAGCTGGGGGTGGGGTTTCTGTTGGGTTTGGTTTTCATTAAAATACTGAAATAAAACTGTACCTTATCTAGGCCATTGTATTTTGGGGAGTTCAGAGGACAGGGTTTCTTAAATATTGAAAAGCAAGTACATGTCGACAGAAAAAAACAAACCCAAATTGGATCCATCAAGAGTGTTTGAGCTGATGAAATATTAACAAGATACCTGCAAAGCACCAAAAAGCTTTCAATTTGGCTGCAGGTCGACTCAGACAAACTTTCATTTCGTGAGTAATAGATGAATATGTTCGTTCTTTGCTTCATTTTAAGGTAGGGAACTCAGTAATCATAGAATTGTTTAGGTTTTAAGGACCTTTAAGATCATCAAGGCCAGCCATTAACCCAGCACTGTCAAGTCCACCTTTAAACCATGTCCCTCAGTGCCACGTCTGTGCATCTTTTAAATACCTCCAGGGATGGTGACTCAGTCATGACACAGGAAAGAAAACCAGCTGCTGAAAAAGGACAATGGGAACAAGTGGTGAAGAAAGATTTTTGGATGCTTAATGTTTATAGATGAGATTATATTTGCATTAATTGCATCCATTCTTAGAAAGAATTGCAAAAGAACTTTTGGTTCCTACCCATAATTTTGTCATCTGAAAGGCCACTGTCTTGAGACTCAAATTTTCCATGTTTAGATTGAGCCTGAAACAGTGGCTTGTGAAGTTATGAAAAAAATGAACCTCAGCAATTTTGAGGCTTGATGCACACAATTATTTTTGGCTTAAGCATAGTTTCCTCCTCTTCTCCACACATGAAGAAGCAAGAGGCAGCAGGTTACCAGCAGTGTCCCAGTCCCTGCTGGAGGTAGGACTTCATCCTGGGAAGAATTTCCTTACTGTGAGAGATGTGAGAGCCTGGCACAGCTTGTCCAGAGAAGCTGTGGGATGCCCCATCCCTGGAGGAGTTCAAGACCAGGCTGGATGGTGATTTGAGCAACCAGGAAAAGATGTTGGATTTGCATCACCTTCAAGGTGCCTTCCAACCCAAACCATTCTATGATTCCATGATTTTATGTCCTTTCCTGGCTGCTGCAGCAATGCAAACTCGATGACCTTGGATCCTGAACTTACTGAATGCACAAAAGCCTGGATGACGCAGAACTGACATAAAAATTTGCCGTCATTGTTCCTGCTGGGTTTGCATTGTAGCACATGAGGGAGAAGTTGTGGGGTGTGTGGGATGTCTGCTAGTCTGAGCAGAGCTGAGCTCTGAGCAGCTACGTGCAGGGTAAAGCAGTCTGTGCTATGTTATTGCAAGCCCAAAATGGGAAGTCTCGGTGTGCCCATGTGTGCCTTGGCAGCCCTGTCTCATTTCTATGTTGTGCCTGCTACCACAAATAAAACTACAGGGACAGGATACAAAAACCACACTGGCTGGCACCTTGCAGATAGATCTATGTGAAGTCAGACAGGCATTCAATAGCAATGAACAGGCAGTGCTTTGCAAAGTTGCAAAGTAAGAACTGGGCTTGCTTTGGGAATGGGAGACTGAATAATCACAGCTGGGAATATTTTCTAACATTTTTTGCCTATATCTGCATTTCACCTCTGTATGTGAATGCTGAAGTTGTTAAGGGTAGGCATCAGGAGTAAATTTTTTCACAGCTGGGACAATGAGGTTTGATTTTTCTGCTTGATTTTCTGCTTTTCAGATGAACCAATCCCATTTAGCTTCCAGCTGAAGATCAGAACATTATTAATGGAATTAAAACCAGCATTAATAATTAATCAAGGTATTTTGAAGTTAAAAGGACAGCACTATTAATTGGTTTTTCTGCTTCCTGGCTGCTCTGGTAGCTTTACTCCAGCACCAGGGAAAATGCTCTGATTGATCCCTACCTGCCTAAGGCAAATTGCCATTTTCAACATCCTAAGCTAAAAGTAGTCTGTGGAGAAGTCCCTGAATTAGCTGGAACTAGGCTTCCTTACATTTTATGTTGAAGTTTTTCTTCTTTATTATCACATAAGCAAGTTCATTTCTTCTTTGGAGTTGTTCTGGGGATGGATATGCCCAGCTGATGGGTATGTGGTGTTCTTCAAACTTTGTGGCCCTAAAATGACTAAACTTTAATCCAATATCTATCCATGCTGTTCGGGTCATTGGAGCATGGAAGGACAGAAGTGTCTTTAGAATGCTGTAGAGAATTTTTTGAGTTTTTCTGTTGGTGTCTCATGTAGAATTACAATTGAAAGGGCAGCTTAAATGAAATTATATGTTTTCACATTAGACACATACATGTTTGTGGGAATTTTTCTCCCATATTAGCTAAGAGATGGATTTTTTTGGGGAAAGAAAATGCTGTTATTTTTGAAGCTTAATTGAAGTCTGTTGACTTTTAGTTTTGCTGGTGGAGGACATTGCAGTGCCAAGGGCTGGAAAATGTACTTGGGGCACACGTTCCTTTTCCCTGCTGGGACATTGCTGGGGATAAATGCACTCTAGGAATTTGGTGTTGCTCTTGCACCATAAAGAGCTAATTTATTCACTCATGTACATGTTCTGTGCTTGTAGGAGCCTTTTTTGGTGAAATCCTTTAATATCGTTTTCTGTTGCACTGCTGGCTTGTTACTATGCAAAAGGTCAGTTTGGACCTCCTTGAAAAAATGTCCTGATATGGTGTCACCAGCTCTGTAAAGATAAAAGACTCAGTGTAGCATATTCACAGTGCTAGAAGAAAAAATCTCCATAGAAATAATTGCAGAAATGCAAGAGTTGTCCATTTTGGCATACATTTGAGAATGTCTTTGGGTTCTGCATCTACCTGTTAATATCATCCCACAAAGCTAAGAGATACACAGGGAGATTACCATAATAATTTAAATAAAAAATAGATGTGGAACTTGCAAGCAAATTGATATGTCTGCTCTTAATATTGTCTGGCAAGATGATTGCCAAAGCAGTGATTGCTGCTCTTGATGTGAGTTTTGTGTGCATGGAGTCTTTCTGCAGCAACAGATGTTGAAGGAAAACAGTGGAAATTCCTTCCCCAGATGCCCCATCCTTCAAGCTCCTTTTCAAACGGTTTTGGAGGATCTTGAAAGGTGGTTCTTGTGAAGGGGGTAAATCAACTCTTGCTTTAGTTTCTAGTGCAGGAATTGCAGGCAACTGGATAATTTCATTGTAAATGGAACTGTAAAGTTAAAAGTTGCTCAGTATAAACATTGAACTCCAGTTATGTGTACAAATTTCTTTAATCCTATATGAAATTTTCAGAAACAGGAAATTCCTAGAAAATAATTACGATATGCATAGAACTTTTAAAAAAGCATTGTATAATTTCTGCTTATGAAACAAATTAATTATAATTGAATTTGAAATATTGCTTTTTTCTACTACTTCTATTCTGCAATAGATATTTAAAATGGATATTACTCAGTGTGGTGCACAATTATTTAATGATACACTAAGCAAGCTACAATTACTCTCCTAAATATTTTCCTATGTGCAGTAGTATCTGGTTTTAGCTGCGAGGTAGATCATAGTCTGGAAGCTGGGGAAAATAAAAGGAGAAAAATGGAAACTTGCACATTTAGGACAGAGTTAAAATAATGTGGAGAGAAGATGAATCTCCAGGGATCTGCTAGGAAATGAAAGTTAAAGTCATCTGGTTTCTTGTGCTCTGGAGATGTTGATTTATATCACGACCAGTGAGGTTGACAAGTGCAAACTTTTGCAATAGCAAAAGATTTCCTGGAAGGTCAGTGTGTTCTCTTTATTGTGAAATGGAAGGCAAGAAGAGTTAAAGTAAAACCAGAGGGAGAGAGAAAGGACTTTTCCATGCTGGAGATAGGAGCCAGGTAGTCCCTGGCCCTTGTGATGCCTGACCTCCAGCACCCAGCTCTGCCCTGGATATTGTTGGAGTGTCTTTGAGAAGGAGGTCCTGAGCCTGGTTTTATGGGCAGGCACCACACTGCATGGATTAGATAATTCCTTGTCCAAGGGGAGAGGAAGGAAGAGCCTGGGAGTGGAGTTTGGTGCCACTTACAGTTCCTGTGGGACAGAGGATGCCTCAGCCCAGGGTGTCTCACAGTGTCCAGTGCTGTCCTTTTCTTATGCATTAAATCACATCAAGTTTCAAGTTCAGGGTCTGCAGGAAGAGTCAGGAAATACCTGTGTGTGCCCAGAAGGAGCAATGGAACTATCTGCTGCTCGCAGCTCCAGCTGGTGTCCTAAAGGCATCTTTGAACATTTAGCCTGCTGGAGTTTCACCAGCAAACAGAAAATCCTGCAGGATTCAGTTTTTGGTGCCTGGGGATGTGCTTCCACGATTCATTCTGTGTCTGAGCTGCAGATAAACACATTCAGGCTTCTGTATGGAAAAATAGCTGGTTTTCTCCTGGCATTTCTTCAAGGGCTGTGTATTGAAACTCTGTTCCCAGAGGTTGTTTCATATTCCCTCTGCCACTGAAACAGCACTGCACCCTCTGCTCCCGCTGCAAAGACTTGGGATGCCTGGAATCGATGAGCTATAATCAGTGTGGGCAAGCAAGCAAGTGTGGGGCTTTTATCATCTTCTGTGGCCACCAGCCTGTGGTCCTGTCCTTGGGCTTCTCTCAGCAAAACTAGAAAATGGGGGGGAAAAGGGAGGAATTTTCTCACATGCAATGCACACGTGTCTGCACAATCCCAAGACAGCCTCATTTCACATTTCTCCATACTGGTACATTCCCCAGCTCCTGATGCTCAGGTGCTTTTATAAAGACAATTTCCTCTCCAGCTCTCAGTGTCTGTACCTGTAGTCAGTAGTCCTGAGTAAATGCAAGCAGAATTCAGGTGTTGAGGAGGGATCCCAGTACTCAGTGTTGGGCTTTGGATAGTGGGTTTGTGTTTTGAGGATCTATGGACCACCCAGTTCCCTGAGAGCACGCAGTAAACCTCCCTCAAAGCCTGTCTGGGCTCGTTTTTGGCCCAGGGAATACTTGTATATAGTAGTGGTTTCCTTTGTTTTTGTTTTGATGGTGATTATTATTTTTCCTGAATTAGGGCTACTGAGATAAATATTTAATTTCTAATGTTTTATTTGGTACATAATCAAGTATATCTGAAGCAGCATCTTAAACCTCAGTGTTACTCTCTCATTACTTCTTTTAATAGAGAAAAGCAGACGTTTTCAATACTTGGCAAAGCCACAGGGCTGAGGAGAGAACTGGCTGGGAAATTGGAAAAATGCTCAAATCTTTTTTGAAAAAATGCCAATGTCTATAATGCATTTTCATTGAATGACTCAATTGGTTCTATTAAAGGAAAATATATAATGTTAATTCAACCTAATATGGCTTATTCAACAGACAACTTGAACCTCTTCCTATTTTGCTTTCTTACTGCTAATTATTGAATGGGATGTTTAATTATTCCTTTCCAGTTGTGGATACCAGTATAAATCAGGAGCAGTTCCTTTGATTTTGATGGTGATTTGTTTAAAATTAAGAAGGGTCAGACTCTTCTTAAGGAGGAAGGAAGGAGGTTCAAGTCACTCAGAAGGAGACAGAATTTGATTTTGTATCTGAAACGGGTCATTCCTTTTTTTGTGTGGGCTTGAGCACATTTGCATTTGTCCTTCTATGTGTGTTCAACCTCAACCTCTATATTTGCCTTTAATAAAATATAAGAAAGTGTGGTGCAAATTTATTCTGCTTTGTCTGGAGAGAAAAGAATAACAGCATGGTATTTATTGACTTTACAGTCATCAAGTGGTATTTATTGACTTTGCAGCTCTTTTAAGACTAAAAAAAAAAAGAAATTCTGTGGTTAAGTTTAGATGCTAAGATTAGATGCCACACAGCCTCTCTGAGAACAGGGAGTGTCTTCTGTTGAAAGAATCAGAACATGACCAACTGTACATGCAACAGTTAAAATGCAACATCCTTGTGTTACTTTGGAAAGCAAAAAACACATTTTTCTGAAGTTTTGCTTACAAATCCTTTTTCAGATTGAAGATTGCTTCTCTTTTCCTAACTGCCTCTCATTTAATATGGATGCATTGTATGTAAAAGGGAGAAAATGGACACACAGTGGAGCAGAGGTGCGGGGAACACTGGGATCTTAGATGTGTGAACATAAAGGGGTGTGATGGGGTCTTGAGTGAATATCTGTATAATACAGTCAGGGAGTAAGAGCTGTAAAGTGTACATCATCCCTGGGAAAAATAGCCTGCGAAATTCCATGGAGGTGAGAGGGACATCCAGGTGGGACATGCACTGAGGTCACCCCAAGACCTGACTCTGGTAGAGCTCAACATCTTCACCTCTCCTGGGAAACTCCTGCTCTTTTTTCCCCCTCTCAGAAGAACTCTGTTCCTTCCCTGTCTCTGTCAGCAGGAGCTGCTGACTGGGGAAGGTCATGGCATCCTCTCCACTGGAGGATTTTAAGGGCACAGAGTTGGATTAGGACCTCTGAGATGGTAATTGAGCCTAACTTGGCGCAGCAGCAGGCAGGGACTAGCTGACCTGTCACAGGCCCTCCCAACCCCATTTTGTCATCGCACAAGTATGGAGGAGGACAAAACCTGAGGAAGAAAAATGTGCTGTAGCAAGGAGCTGCCAGGTCTGGGGGAGTGCAGGGTTGCCTGTGTGGTGTGGAGAGCAGGAGGTGCTGGCAGGAGCCCCTCGGGTGACAGGCAGGGGATGCAGCCAGAGCAGGGAGGAGCCAGCCAAGGGCTGCAGCAACACATTCCATGATCTCAGTGAGAGAGGAAACAAGGACGTGGGTCATTAGTCAAAGCAGCACGTCAGGTCAAGGGTAGGAGAGGCTTGGTTTTAATTTATTTTAGAAAATAAATAATAAGATGGCAAAAGCAGTACGTTTCATAGCATAGGAGGAAGGAGAACGTTGAGGGGATGGGAATTCAGCAAGGGGCTGCAAAAATAAAGCAGGATCATGGAGGAGAGTTGAATGTAGGTCAGAGGCTAAAAGTAAATAGTAAAACTTTGCTATTTGAAAGGTAGGAAAGGAAATTATTTCAGGAGATAAAAGGAAAGCCAGAGAGAAGGTAGGAGAAGTACTTGACATAAAAAATCAGGCTAAGTCATCCATTTCAGTAGCTTTCTTTTAGCTGCAACTTAACATGTGAGATCCTGTGTGTTGAGACAGGTCAGGAGGGGAAGTAACTTCTGGGTTTTGTGGTTTGGGACAGGTGAGATTTGCATGCAGTTGACAGTAAGGAAAGGCATTTGGCTCAAAGAAATGTCAGAGAGAGTAAAGGGGCTTGCAGGGTGTGCCAGCTGCAGACAAAAGTGATGGGAAGTGAATGTTGGATGAGCCAAGGATTGTGGATAGTCCAGTAGACTTCTGAGTCAAAATGTTGGACAGCACAACCCGAGTGAGGAAGATGAAAGCACAGGCAGAGGGAGGAGGAGGCTGAGAACAGATCAGTCATCCTTGCTGAAAGACTGGGAGTCATGGAAAAGGTGAAGGACGGGGTGAGGTGATAAGGGCTGATGTTGAAATAAACCATGTGATGTGTCTTAGTGTTAAAATGGGCATTTCTATCGTTGTCATTTCAGTTAATGCAGGCCCAAAGTGCTTCCTGTTCTCACCATGACTTGGGCACTTCCCAAGCCCTCTATTCCACATCACCAGAGCACTGTGCTATCTCTGAGCTAATTATCTGTACAGCAGTATGGGTGGTAAGGAATTTCTATTCTGTTGGTAGTGAACTGAGGCTTAAATCAGAAGAGTATATCCCTGCAGTCCCGCTACAAGTGGAGGTGGGACTTGAGGCCAAGGTTATCCAGTCCTCTACTAGTAGCTTAAACACTGACTCATCCTCCCTCTGATCTCCTTCCTTGAGCAGGAGCCACCTTCAAATCAAACTTTCCATGGAGAAATAAAGGGTTTTGGCATATTCTAATGGTTTGTTTAGCAATGCCGAAATAAAATCGTATGTTACTTTTGACACTTTTATTATTGGGAAAAAATTAAGCCGTAACTCTGAATCTGCTGGTTGATGCAGAGGGATATTGGAGAAGAAACTAACAGGGGTGCTGGTGAGAGTGGCCTTTCTCTGATGTGCTGTGATGTGTTTTGCAGATAAACCGTGGGAGCTGGTGTCCGCTGGAGCCATGTCCTGACCCCTCCCTGCTGGAGCGCAAGCGCACGCAGGAGTCTCCAGGTGAGCCCCACCAGCAGCCCTGCTCCCCACCTTTTCTATCCCTCCTTTTCTCCCTGTCCTCCTCCTCACCTTTTCTATCCTCCTTTCCTCCCTGTCCTCCCCACTTTTTCCATCCTCCCTTCCTTCCTGCTTTTGACATCCTGGCCATGATGGCCCTCCTCCTCACCTTTTCTATCCTCCTTTTCTCCCCATCCTCCTCACCTTTTCTATCCTCCTTTGCACCTTGTCCTCCTCACTTTTTTTATCCCTCCTTTCTCCCTGTCCTCCTCCTCACCTTTTCTATTCCCCCTTTTCTCCCTGTTTTTGACATCCTGGCCTGGATGGGGAAAACACATAAATTAAATAAACTGTGTAATGACTGTGCTGTGAGTCATTGTTAGCACATGGCTGCAGCACTTGACTAGCAGGGAGCTGTGTAGTGTGTCACCATCTCAAATAACTCTGCATTTCAAGTGCTTCAGTATTTTGATTTTTCCTCCCCTTTTCTTTTTTCTAAATGAACTTGAAAGATGTTGCAAGCAGTGCACAGACATGGTTTCTAGCTGAAAGGATAATTTTGTAAAAGAAAAAAGCCAGAAATTTGAGCTCCTAAATCCATATTTAAACCCAAATGAGTGGCTTGAGATTTTACTTTTTTTCCCCCTCCCTCTGAAAGTTGCCATGATTCCAGGCTCAGGAAGCAGGAAGGCTGTTCAGAGCCATGGTTCCCACACCCTGCCCACCAGCTGTGCCAAGCTCCCATCCCAGCCCTGCGTGCTGGCTGGTGCTTTCTGGCTCTTCCACTGGGACACAAAATCTAGTCTGGGCAAGCTTCAAAGAAGGCTTGGTGTCCAAGATAAAAAAGCATTTCCTTTCACTGGATTATGCGTGTTCGAAACAAATAGAGTAATTTATCAGGGCCCTGAATAGGGACTTTGCTTAGGCTGCTCATGGAGAGGAGGCTTTTTGCCCTGCTGTCCTTATGAGCAGGGGTCTCATCCAAATCTCCTTCAATTTATCTGAGACTTGAAAGAAAATGACTGAGTGTCAGTGTGAAGTTTAAACTCAGTCTGTCAGACTGTAGGCTAAGAAGGGATAGTGTGGCTTAGTGACCTGAGCGGTTTATCCTAAATAGAAGTTCTAGCTCACTCAAAGTTAAATAAGAACTTTTTAATAAACAACAAAAATACAAAAATACAAAAATACTGCTCTTGTTTAGAAAAATCATTAACAGCAATAGCTGTTTCAGGAGTGTTTTACAAGAAAACCTGTGGTAATGCTATGTCTCTTTACCAATTATATCTGTGAATCCTTTGCCTCTTGGTACAGTATTTTTGTGCTTCAGGCAATAGTTACTGCAAACCATTTATCTGCTAAAGTACATGGACTCATTTGACTTGCTAAATATATAATCACATATTCCTATGGATCACTATCAGTTGCACACCTATTAATTATCTAATGCACTATTACACTATAGAAACTTAATATTAACTATGTAATTAGATAGCTGTATATACAAATTTATATTAATAATTATAGTAATACATATCTGTAACACAGACATAAAGAGATAGTTTTTTAAGTAAATGTGCTCTCCAGATGGACTAAAGCAGCAGAAGGATCTCAGGTTATGCAGGTTCTGGCCTTTCTAGAAATAATATTGTTACTGCACAGGCATCCTCCTGCTGCTCTGTGGTGCTGGTCAGCATAGAGAGGGCAAGAAAAATCTGGCAACACTTAACAGCAATAAACCACAAGCTGTCAGTATGGCTAACTTAAAAATACAATACTTGATAAGGAATTAGACCTTTTTAATCTGCTGAAATTACTTGAAAGGTCAGAGACCTCAGATCTTAGAAGGTAACTTCAGAAATTGGAGCTTCTCATTTTCTGTCTATGTTTTTGAAATTAGGTGTGCAGAGGAGTGTAGCAAATGCATAATTATCAGCATGGAATTGAAGGGCTCAGCCCTGGCTTGGAGGACAGAAGAGTTTGGAAAATGTACAGAAGATATTGCTTGGAAATGTTCTTCCTAGAGCTTTTTTCTCTGTATTTTTTTTTGCCTTTATATTATGCACAGAAGTGTTGCCAGGGATGTGAGACACAGAGCCTGGCTTTGTGCAGCGTCTGCAATTGAAAACAAACCCAGCAAACTGAGAAAAGGGGAGGGAGAAAATGGAGAAAATACACACACCTCCAACCAAAAGTAAAGGGAAGAGAGGGCTTGGGAATGAGTTTCTCAGCAGAAATGAGCTGAGGAGTGTGGAGGGGTCCCCATCACCCTGCTCCTCATCCTTCTTCCTCTCTGCTTCATCATCTCCTCCTGGGGAGCTTTGCTGCCTCTCGTGCTTCATCCTCAGGCAGAGGTATCCATGCACATCTGAGCTGTCCCCACTGATTTTCCAGTGGAACGTGGCTGGAGCCCCTTTGTTTTTCAGTCTGGGCTGTGGACATGCGGTGCTGGCTGCCAGCTGGATGAACAGCACCTGGCCCACGTCCCCACAGCCGCTCCGTCTCTTCTTTCCCTTCATCCCCCCTTCTCCTCTCCCCTCCCTTCTCCCCCTCGGTGATGGAAAAGCAGTTCACATTTTCCAGGTTTACTGAAAGGGGAACAGGAGCAGCTGCAGCATCCAATAAGTGCTTTTCCAACTCTCCACAGTGTGGAAATTCCTCTGTGGGGTAATGGGGTTTCTGACTGGCTTCAGCTCCCCCTGCCCCAAATGGGGTCAGCCCCACCACTATCAAAGTAATTCTGTTTTCTCCAGAGGTGGAGTCACTGCCATCACGTGGGATGTGGCCAAAGTGTTCCATAGCTGTTGTCAGGCTCAGATTAAGGATGGGGAAGGCAAAGAAGTGACCTTAAGCTACCAAACCTGTCGTCCTTTCAGTGATGTTTAAGCTTGATTTCACCAAGGATGGAGTTAGGGAGGTATAATTTAAGACTGAACTAATATTTTATTGCCCTGGCTCCTCTCCAGACAGCTGAGCACATTTTGGATCTGTTTAGTTAGAGGAGGTGCAAAATAGCACCTTTCTTAAAAAAAAGGAACAAACTAATAATTAGAAAATATTTTGAACTGGGAAATTTGTGTTCAATTTTTGCCAAAATTATAATTTATACTTTTTCCTGAAGGGTGAACAAATAAAATATGTACAGGCATTTCTTAAGCAAATACTTGTCTGTTAAAGGTTTTGGAAAGAGGGCTTTTGCAGGGGCTGCAGTCTAGTTCTGTACTTCTGATTAACCCAGTGCAAACAGCTGGAAGCACTTGAGAAAAAAAGAGGTGCAACATGCTTATATTTCAATGTCAGGAGTTACAAAAGCTGAGAGGTTTTTTAAAAAATCACTTAATTTTTTAATCTTGATAAAGTAAAGCTTGTCATGGAATTCACACTAGTGCTTTTTCAGTAAGGAGTGTACAAGAAATTGAGTAATTGTCCAAAATATGTATTAAAAACACTTTGGCATTTAGAGGGAATTGATTCTTTGAGAAAGAAAGCAAATATTGACAAGTGATATTTTTATATTTATTGAATATGAATCTAATGTTATATTTGTTTAAATCTCTAGGAAACATCCCACATGCACTGTTATGGGATACCTCATATGTAGTATATTTATCAGCACCTCAAGCTACAAGTGTTTTCAGCTTTTCATGCAGAATTTCAGTTTGCACCATGTACTTCAATGATGCACTTAAAAAGGAGTTTTAAACTCTGGAATAAATAATTTGAGAATTCCTAGGCAGTTTTGAGAGGTGAACAAATGTCTAAAGCTTTATTTGTAAAGCTGTGTGTTTTAAATCCTGGAATTCACTGAGAGAATGGAGTCTGATGGTTTTACCAGTACTGAATCCAGGGGTAGAAATGCTAGTTATAGATACTTTTAATGACCACCAAAATAAATGTGTGGATGCTGCAGAAAGCCTCAGGTTGTGACTCTTTGTGCTTTGCTCCTGCAGAATGTGAGAACTTCTTGGAGGATGGGCTGAGCAGCGTCTGTGCCTCGTCTCGGGGTGCTCTTAAAAGAGAGTCCGGGAGTGAGTCTGACCTCTTCCCCTTGCCTGGTGATGGGATGGATGACCTTGTCTTTGGGAAGGTAAGAAAGCCTGGTTGGGATATGGTTAAAAAAGCCCCTGATAAACCCATGCAGCACACACCGATCATCTTGGTTTCTCTGGTGAGTTGGAAAGCTGGAAGTGATTATCCTGGAACCAAATAGATGGGAAGGATCCGGTCTCCTCCTTGGGTGCAGCAGCATGAGGGATGTATTTACTTGCAGCAGAATTCCAAAAGCTGTGCAGCCCCCAGTGGTTAAAAAAATGGAAGTAATTTTGTCTGTCCAAAAGTAAATCAGGCACCAGAGAAAGAGTTGAAAAGGTGGATTTTCTTGCAAGGTCATTAGGGATTGCACAGACGATATGAAATCCATCTTTAACTCATGTAACAAAAAGCTTTTCTCCAGTAAACCATGACCTCTGTGCTGATACCTTCATATTTATATGCTGTAATTCTCAGAGGAACCAGTGTTTTTCTGTAAATTCAGTGTCATAGGAAGGAAACACTCATTCTAAATACTTCAGGCCAATTCCAGGGAATAGTTTTGTTGCCTAGGCAACATACCTCTAATGCCTGTTTACTTGCAAGTAGAATGAAAGTGTTTTCAGGTTTGCTTAAAATCAACAACAGAAGTCATTGCTAACCTTAGTCATCCCTGTACCCTTTGTGTTGCTGAGGAGGAGTGGGAGAGACCTGAGAGGCAGAGCTGAGCAGAGGATGTGCCTCCCTTTGGCATCATTCTTTTGCATCTACGTCAGAGCAGCCTAAATTTGTTCAGGGGGGTCGTTAGGTTTTTGCTCTTGCTGGTAATTTGTACTCTTCTTGGCATAAGCAGATGATGAAAAAGCAATCAGAAAGAATAAAGTGATGTAGAATCAGAAGTGATGTGACCTTTCTTTAGAGCAACCATCACTGTGGTCTCCATGAAATCCCATTCTTTGGTTCAGCTGCAGCTCACAGGTTTGGGCAGGCACAGCTCCTGCTCTGAAAACCATAACTCTCAGAGCAGCTTTCACACTGGCTTTCTGAGAAATGTATTGATTGAAACAGAGTTCTGTTTTCTGAAATCAAATCAGATGCTGGTGAATATTTTCCAGCAGGATGGGAAGCACCACAGCCCAGGCTGAGTGATCTCATGAGCTATAAATGAGCAGTAAAGTCATCCTCCATGCACGTGGTAGGGCACAGAGCTCACCAGCCTCGCCCTTTCCCATCCTGCTGTCAGAAGGATCTGGGGCCCTGGGCTGTCAGGGGACAAGGCTGTTTGGCAGAGCAGGCTGTCTTCAGTTCCCTTGTGTAGAGTGTCACAGGCTATGACAGGCAGCTGCCATTTGAGCCTGATTTAATTCTTGTATGGGAAAGTGTGGGAGAAGAGTGCAGTGGGAACACAGCAAAGTTTGTATTATACAGAATTCTAGCTTTTCCACTTTCTCATGTGGAAAGTTTCCTTCTTCAAATACGGGAAAGAAAGACTAAAATATAACCAGTGTAGCAGGGATGCCATAGGGAAGGGAGAAGGTGGTAGGGAAAGCAGGTCTTCAATTGCCAGTGGAGAGAGGGCAAAGGCAGGAGTTCTCTTCTTTGTAGAAAGGGAATTCCTTAATTTGGCAGCCTTTGCATTGTTCTCATCATGCAGTGGGTTGCAGACTTTGTATTCAAATGGCTTCAAAAGGTCCCTGAGTTGAGTTTAGGAAGTTATTCAAAGCTAATCTCAACCTCAGTTGCTTTGTCTTCATTTTCCTGAACAATTTGATTCCTTGTCTCCTTTCTCAGGATCTATCTGAGTATTTTTTCTGCAGTTGAAGGTATTTCTAAAGGACCAGAAAAACTAATTTAGTATGGCAAGCTCGTTCCTTAATTAAATCTTTTTTGGTTTTACAATACTGAATACAGGTGGTAGAAATGCAAATTATAGATATTTTTAATGACCACCAAAATAAATGGCAGCTATAATATCTTGTCTAAAAAAATAGTGTAAGATGCTTGTCATGGCTGTAGTTGATTATTTATAAACCTATGAAGTAGTTTCTGTATCAAATTGGGAAGAGACAGAGTATGTTTATGAACAAAAAGAGGATCTCAAACCTTTCAGTGTCATGGTGATTATTGTTATTACTAGTTCTGTTCTTGTTTCCCCTTTCTGTGGAGCAAGAGTTAACCTTTTGTCTACTAGAGTTGTTTTTTGTGGGTTTTTTTTAATTGTAGAAATAACTCCTTCTTTGCTAACTGTTTAATGCATTAAAATAAATGTAGGGAGAACAAGTTGCTGTCTGTGCAAGCTCTTTGGGCTGCTTCCGCTTGAAATGCATTGACTGAAAGCCCTGGTTCTGTCCCAAAACCATGAAGAATTGGGGTCTGTGGGGTCACAAAATCTGCAGGTGCCTTACCCTGTCCCCTGGTGTTCGTTGTGTGCTCCTCTCCCATCTCCTTCCCTTCTCCTGTGCTTGTTGCATTTCTTTTTCTCTCCAGGACATGTGCTGAGCTGTGGAACATGAGCTGTCAGCTTCAGGGAGCTTTAACACTAAAACCTGCCCTTTTTTCAGAATATACAGGCTATCACTGAGACTCAGAAGTTGCTTCCAAGTCCATGGCTTCAGCAAAATGTTTATTTTATTTTTTTTTTGCGTCAGCACTTCATTCCCATGTCCTCATCATCCTGCTTTTCCCTCTCTGTCCCAGACAGCCATCTGGGCAGGCTTTGCAGCATCCTCCTTCTGGAATGATTAATGCTGCATAAGGTCATTTCTCACAATCATCTGGCAGCATCCTGGGGTGGAGCCCATGTGCTTTGCTCATCTTTAACTTTCAACCAGCCACCAAAGTCCAGCCTTACTGGGAAGCTTTTTAATGTGCCTCTTGGGAAATGATTCAGATGAAGGGAGTCAGGGACCCACAGATCGTTGTCAAAGGAAGGGGTTGCAACTCAGAGTCGTGAATATTGTTTAATTTCTGTCTTTGTTTTGGTTTGCTCTGAGAAAATACTCAAATACTTAAAAGTTTTGCATTTATTTTTGCTGAGTTGTTGTATCTCTTAAAAAAAAAAAGGCAATCAAAAAAAAAGCCCCAACAGCTGTGCAAAAAAAGAAACAAACCCGAAGGAATAAAACTTTTAAGGGAGAGGCTTTCACGTCCACTCCAAATCATAAAAGTTATGATAAATACTTTGTAGAAGGCCACTCTTGAGGTGAATTTTAGGGAACCTAAAACCATAGGCAAATCCAAATTAAAAAATTACTCTGCTCAATTATATATCAAGCCAACTAAAGGTGTTGATTCCTTTAGTAGAATGGTATTCCAAATAAACTTCAGGATTACATGGTTCAATTTTTTCATCTTATTTTTTAAAATACCCTAACACCTTTAATATCTTTGAAGCTCAGGGGACAGAGAAAGTTTGTGTCTCAGCACTTTGCATGTTGTGATCATGGAAATTATAGAAAGAACATTTGAATTCCCCTTATCAAGACCTCCTACAGTGAAGGAATTTAGTTGAAATAGTTATCTTATACCCCCACCATCCCAGTGATTTCTGTTATGCATGGAGAAGTACATGTGCCTTTTCTAGAATACTCACTTTTACACCTTATCTTATTTTTTCTTAGAAGCTTCTCAGCAAATACGGAGGGCAAAGAAAATGCCTGTTAGAAAATGTCTGTAAAGGCTGAGGTGCAATCCAGCACACCTAACTTGAAGAAAATTAATATTTCTGTAATGTTTCTTTTTTTCTGTAGGAAAAGAACACGTTCTGTTCTGCAAACATGGTATTTTCTTACTCAAATAGGATTAAAGAACAATGCATATTTACTGGCCAGATAGCCAATTTTTTTGCAGTGGTGACTACAATATAGATGTTTTAGATGTGTCAGCCACACTTGGCATTTTTCAGACAGAGTCGTCTTTCACATTAACTGTTTTCCTTTGTTAAAAAAATATCATTGAAATGACGGCAGAATATTTTTAGAAGAATAAGCATGGGCCACGAGTTCAAGGGAATTGTGCATTGTGTTCTGTCGTCAGTTGAATGCTCAAGGTAAAAGTTAAAATGGAAAGTTAAAATGGATCAAATGTATTTCCCCCTTTTCAGACATCTCCTTGAGCTGCATTTTCTGATAAAAGCCCTAAATCTTCCTTGTTAGGGAAGTGGTTTTTGTTGTGTATTTCAAACTGCAGCAGTATTCTCATCTGGGAAATAAAAATTCCTCTTTTTACTCTAATTCCTCTCTAGTTAATTTGGTGTTCTGCACTATTGTTTTTAGATTTGCATCCAGATTGAAAGTTTCCCAACTCTCCCATGCTTCACACAGCTGCTGGGGTGAAGTCAGTCCTCTCCTCTCCTGCTCTGCTGCCCCAATCCCAGAATCACAGAAGGCACCTTAAAGTTCATCTTTTTCCAAAGCCCCCAACACCTTCCACTAGACCAGGTTGCTCCAAAGCCCCATCCAGTCTGATCTAATGTCTGACAGTATTTTTCTGTCTTAGAAAAGTGGCAGACTGTTTCCTCCACTGTAGGAGTGTTATCTACATAATGACTGCTTGATTTGTCTGTGTTTAAGCAATTCAGTAAGCTCTCATCGTGACTCACACAAATATCAGATTGTCTTGAATACTGCTGAACATCATCAGAAACTTCTCAGGGCTTCCATTTCAGCTCTCTTTTCTTTAAGTCTCAGCTTCCTATTCAAATGTATCAAATCCATAGTTCACTAGTTTACAGAACACAGTTTTCTGAAATTCACTGTTCGTATTTGACATAGCTTAAGGTGAAGTGAATGTTTTTGGAGGAATGTATTTTTAGTGTGTTTTTTAATGCTTTGTGTTTAAAAGGTTCTTGTATTTTGGTGTTGTGCTGTGGATGCTGTTTTGGTTTTTTTTTTCCCCTCTGTTTCCCTTTGATGGATGTGAGAGGGGAAGCAGTGTGACAGCATTTAGTTAAACCATCTCAAGAACATTATTGTGTACCTGTTAAACTGAACCAAGAATAAAAAATAGCTAAGCTTTAAACAGGGCTTCTCTCTGAATAGTGAAATATTAGATTAGAAGATATTTTTAATATCTCAGTTTCTTTTTGTTCAGTCAAATAAAAAGCTGATAGCTTATAGTGTGCGCCCCTCACATAAAGCACAGAAAAACAAAAGTCTCTAGACTTTTAGCACTACTCCTGCTCATCCTTCCCTCCATGTGGTCTGATGCCCATCTTTCCTTTCGAAGAACAGATTTTGCATACAGTTTTCTTCTGCCAAATGCTTGCTGACAGCCTGCAGCCCCTGGGGCACTCAGCTCCTGCCCAGCCCCCTGAGCCCACTGTGTGAGCACAATTAACCACCAGGGTTTTGCTGACTGCCCTGTGGTGTATGGCCTGACAGAGCACTCTGCCTGTTATTATTTTAAATGATACAGGGCTCTGCAGCAGGATAAATTGAAACTTCCCATGTCAGTCCCTCAGGGCAAACACCATTTCAGACTGGAGGTGATGTCAGAGAGGTGCTTGTGTTTTTTATAGTGGCCACAGGGAACGAAATATCTTCTGGGGCTGTATGGTCAGCATGTGGCCTCTGGCCAGAGAGAGCCAGCTTGGCTTCTGCATACTGCTTTGGAGCAAACTAAACCCCAAAATTACAGTATGACTCAAAATCTCTAATACAGGGCAGCAGTTCCTGTAGAACAATATTTTTCAGTGACAGTTGGATTTGAAAAATGCTGCAAACCCTGGTATTAACTTTCTGCTTAATGGAAAGTAATTGGGGATGGGGAATTAAGCTTTTTTTTTTTTGGTCTGTTTTCTGCTGCTGAGTAATTCTCCTTTTTGTGTGGCATGGTGCAGTGGAACAGTGTGTTGCCCTTGAGCTCTACAAGCCCATCCCAGTCCCACAGGAGAGGCTGGAATTTGTCATCAGGAGTTGTGATAACCGCCTTCCCCATTACTTGCTCTCAGTAAACCTTTGGCAGTTTTATGGCACCTTGATTGATAACAGGTTTAGCCAGAAATGGGGAGAGGAACAGGATTTGCTGTGCAGGATGAAATATAGAATTGGGGAGAGGAAGGCAGGCAGAGGATCTGAGCTGGGTAATGGCAGCCAGGGTGGAAGAGATCACCCTGCAGAGCATTTCAGGCTCTTTTGAAACCAGAGCAAAAAGTCTCAGTTCTATGATGGTTAATTTACCACCAACTAAGAATTCTCTCAGCTTGTGTGAAATACAAAATATTTGCATTTATTTAAAATGTTAAATGGATTTACTTCATTGGAAGTATTCAGGGTCAGGCTGGATGGGTTTCTGAACAACCTGATCTGGTGAACAATGTCCCTGCCCACAGCAGGAGTGTTGGATTAACTGTTCTTTAGAGGTCCCTTCCAATGCAAACCAGTCCATGATTCTACTTTTATTTTAATTTCAAATTATTTGAATTTTTCTTCCCCCAGCAGCCTGAAGAGGAGCAGTCTGCCTGCGATGTCACCAGCTCCAGCTCCTCTGCAGACGACACCGTGTCCCTGGAGAGGAACTCATCCCTGGGCAGCGACACGTCCCTCCCCTTCCCACCCGTGGGGAGCTTCGCCCAGCCCAAGGACAGGCACAGCCTGGATGGCAGCTGCACCAACATGGTGTGCTCAGAGGGAGGAGAGAAGGAAGAGGAGCTGGACAGTATCACGGACGTGCCCACGCCCTCGTCCGTCCTGCGCGGCTCCATGCGGCCGCTGTCCCCTTTCCGCCGGCACAGCTGGGGGCCCGGCAAGAATGCCACCAACGAGGCAGAAATCAATCAGAGGAGGTGAGTGAGGAGCTGCTTTGATTTGCTCTGCACGCACTCATGCATATTTATCTGAGCTGTAAAGCTGGCGTGATAAAACTGAAGAGTTTATCACGTCACTTTTGATTATTTCTTTTTCGGTTTGAAGAGGTTAAGACAATCTCCTAATGTATGTTTGTTTGGTTTTTCCTAAATTAACTTTCAGGATTAAAGTACTTAATACCTACAGTGTGCTTGAGCTTTCCAGAGTAAATGGAATTACCTCGGGACAGGTCTTCCATTAGAACTGTCACCACCCCTTTCTGTACAAAGGAATTATTGGAGTGTTAAATGTCACTGACCACAGAATAAACATGAACATTGTTGCTCTGATTGTATTAAGGGATAACACAGGCACCAGGGTTTAAAAAAATTCTGTAAAAGCTCTTCATAATGGTGAGATGGGTCCTCTCTGTTTCACAGAATTGGTTCCCCCTCAGTCCCTCATGGACAGTAAGTTCCACCTAACTCATCACTGCTGTCCCTGGTGTTGTTCAGGAAGATTTGAAGGAGAAGTTTTCCTTCTGTTCTTCCAGAAGGTACAAGGGGCAGAGGTGTACAAGCCATGTGAGCGTGTCCATGCTGGTGCCAGGTGACTGTGGGAAGAAAAGTTGCTCAGTCTCCCGTTTCAGTGGGGAAGGAGATGAAATAGAGGAAGATACACACCAAAAAGTAGTAATTGGTGTGAGGTTCCCTGCCATGCCATGTACTGTTCAGCATTTGGGCTGTGGGGTGCTTGGGGCCAAACCCTGTGTATTCTGAGCCCAGTGGAGGTTTGGCCAGTGTTTTTAATGTGCTTTAATGCTCTCAGAGCAGTCAGTTGCTTTAGCAGGGTCAGGGTGCCATATCCTCCCTACAGCTGCAGGCCCAGGTGTGCAGGGCAGTGCCACTCTCTGGCTGCCTGTTGTGTCATGGCAAACATTCTGCTGTGAACAGAAACAGAGCCATTGCATGTGGGGCTGGATGGCATTAAATTAAAACTCACCACTCACAACGGGTTCCTGAAAATTCTGACCCCTTTGGATAATCCAGGGAGAGGCAGCAGCCTCCCATCAGGAATGTATGCATCCTTTACACACAGCGCCTGTGGGTATAATTAACGGATAATAATTAGTTAATATCACCTTCCGGTTTTAAAGTCAATGTTGAAAACCATTCAGGATTTTCTAAGTAACATACAGTGAAAGATTTTTGTTGTTGTTGTTGTTATTTAATACTGTCACCTTTTTTGGGCTTCATTCCTGGCCCCCAGGTAGTATTTAAATAAGTTAAGAAATCCCCATCAGTTTTGAAAAGCAACAAAAGAGTCAGTATACCTGCATGTTTGTGACAGAATGATTCCATAAGCTCATAAACTCATTTGGGGAGATTTATTTTTAAGTGTAGGGCCTGATGCATAAGGATTTCTGAAGGTAATAAACTGCATAGCTGGCTATCACTGCTGACACTGAACAGATGGGGTTAAATTCTCCTGCATCCCACTTTGGAGGCTGTTTCTGATATGGGAAAATACATTCACTGCAAGTGTAAGAAAATCTGAGTTAAAAGAACAGTAATTCTTCTCGTATGTTCTTACATTCAGCTGCAGCTACATAAGGATAGCTGTCATGTAGGGTAATTAAAAAAGAAAAGCTGGGTGGGTCTGTGGAGCTGATTAGATTCATGTTTGTTTTTATGCTTCTCTTAGAAAGGAATTTGGATTATTTGCTGTGTTGTTTTGTTCTTTTCTTTGTTCTTTTCATATGTGGCTGTTGTGATGTTGAGACTCTCTCGTTGCTTAGTGAGAAACAACAAATACTGAGGAAGGGAAATGCTAACAAGTGACTTTCACTCAAATCAGTTAAATTTGGAGTGTTTGCTTATTCATTTATTTCACATGCAGTAGATGCTTTTCCAGTAGAAGGGGAAAAGTCCTTCCTTATTGCAACTTGACTTTTGCAAACCTTTGAAGCGGTGTAGCACTGAGCACAAGCCTTGGCTGAGGTTTGTCCTGCTGATGGGCAGGCTCTGTGCTGCTCCCACCACCCTTTGTGCTCCCTCCCCTCCTCTGGGCACCCATGGCACTTCTCTGCTCTGTAGGCGAGCAGCTTGCCCTCACTAAATGAGGAGAAAAATAACCAAATAAAGTGTAATTGCCACCAGAACCAACCCAGGGATCAGAGCTGGGCTGTGCAGCCAGGAGGAAGAATGGGGTGACAGAGTGCACCATCAGCTGAGCTCTCAGAGGTGCTTCCTGCCCCAGCAATGATTTGCAGCCCCTGTCCACAGCAAAAATAGTCCAGACTTGGATGACAAAGATAGCTAAGTCAAGTTTAGATAGAGGACCCAAAAAGCCTACAGAAAAAAAAAATCAACTTTTTGTAAAATGTGATATTTTCCCACTGTAATGTGTTTTCTGTTTGTAAAAGGGATGAGTGTAAAAGTTTGTTCACAGAAAAGATAATGAAAAAACCCCAAAAATGTGGAAAGATGCTCAGTTCCCCTTCGCTTCCCATCTCTCCTCAAATGCACTTCACAGATAATCCTCATGTCTGCATTTTGCTATTAAAAATACAAAGAAAACGAACAAGGCTGCACAAAAGGATGTTCATCCTTCAGTTAATTCCTGACATTCATAGCAGATTTGAAATGCCTGTCTTTCAACAAAGCTGCAGTGTATGGTAAATGTCCAGGCTGGGCAGAGAAACACCCTCATGTTTCACTGATGGATTAAGCACTGCAGAACTGGAGCTGCTGTTAATCACTATTGCTAACAGCTTCTGTCAAAGTGTTTGGCCTTATCTAAACTTTAAACTGACCTGACTTTGGCAGCAGCAAAGTTGCAACATGGTCAATACCTGTGCAGCCTTCTTTCTGTACAAAATAAAACCAACCAAAGTCCCAATTTATTTGTAGAAGAGAGACTCATTACTTCCTTTCATATTCCATTTTGTGTTTTCCCTGTATGTCCATTCCCTCTGTCTGTGTGTTGAGGATATTATTCCTTTAGCTGCCATTTGTTTTTTTTTTTCATTCAAGCTGCTGACCATTCTCCATGATTCATTTTCAGTTCAATGCGAATTCTGGGGGATGGTATAAAGAAGCCTCCCATTCATAGGAGAAGGTACAAAGCCAACTAATGTGACTAACTGTTTTGTGTTTGAATGTCTACTAACTCCATCTTCTCATGTTAGTAAACCTGTGGTACCTCTGGAAGTGTTGGCATTGGAGCTGTGCATCCCACGTGGCTGTTTTCTCTCTCCAGTCTGACCCATGGGCCCCACAGAGCCCATGCTTGAGCTGTTTTCTCCAGGACATTATGTTAATGATGAAGAGAAATCTCAGATATGATTTTGTTGGCCTTTGCCATGTGTAAGATTTGGAGTTGATTAAGACAGTGGTTTACCTGGGAGCACATGTGTGATTTGGATTTAAAGCACATCAGAGACTCCTGGCAAGACTTGCAGGAGGGGCAGCTGGGAGAAGGGATGGGTCAGACACAATCTCAGACTTGGGGAACACTGCAGATCTGCAGCTGGTTCAATTAAATGGCTTTAATTTTGCTCTTTTGATGGTTTTTATAACCATCTTACTAAAAAAATAGAAAATAAGGTGTGTTTTTCTTTTGCTTCCATGTGTTTTCCCTCTCTAAAAAACTTTCAGTTTTTCATCCATCCCACAGATAGGCAATTCCACTCATGTTAGCTTTGCATTGACTATTAGTATATAAAAAAGGATACTTAATTTTTGACGCAGCAGGTGTGGACTGTCCACACATAGACATTTTAGGCTAAAGAAAAAAGAGAACTTCTGTCCTTCAGTGGTTCAAGCTTGTCTCACCTGCCATAGCCTGTTACTTCCCCTCCTGTGCCAGGTTATCTTGGGATTTCACTTCAGCTGAAATATGGATGGGGTGTGTACACAAGCTACCACATTCCCACATGTGAAAAGAATGGTGTTATGGCCAAAAAAATCACCGTGCCTCACCATGCATCAGCATCAATGAAACCCAGCAGCACTGTACAGTTCAAAAGAACATTCTTAGAAAAGAATTTTTTTTAAAAAAGGCACAAGGAAGAACATGCTTTTTTACTTCTAAGAAGCCTCTTCATTTGCACCACTGCAGGAAGCAGTGCAGTGCTTGACTTCTCAGCTCATGCAAATGGTCCTATTTTTATCAGTGTTCTATTAAGGCTCCTTTGTAGGAGCTGTGTTATTATTTAGAGTCAAAATATCTGAAACACTGAGCTTATATGTAGAATAAAGAAAACATCTAGAATACCTAGTCATATCTGAAATGTGTGATAATCCTTTCATAAACACTTTCTCACTTTTTCTGGTCTCTAAACCATGTTGGAATCATCCTCTCTAACCCCACTTGTGGAGCAGGAGCCTGAAACTGATTCCAGCTGTTCATGCTCTCCCACAAGGCTGATATAGATAAAAACTCCTCCTTTTCCTCCCCAAGCTGTCTTCTGTAAAGGAGTTTTGTATGCTGTGCATTGATCTTTTTAGGATTTTAGGGTGTTGCCAACAGGCTGTGGGTGGCTCCCCCGCAGTACTGTGGTTGTTCTGCAAGAGTGCTTTCCACAGCTTTTGCCAACAGATCCCCTTCCTTCCTTCTCTGAGATCTCAACACTTCCAAGCTTCCTCCTACATATGTAGGGGCTCCTCTTCTTCCCTCCCCTGCAGTTTTAGTGTTTGAGTTCATCTCCATAATATGCCAGTGGTCAGGAACAGAGGCATCTTTTAAAGTGTAGTGCAAACATTGCATGATTAATGAAGAGAATCTTCTTTCCTTCAGTTGAAAAGGGACCACACAGATTTGAGCGTCTTTGAAAAGCAAGGGGACATCAGGATATCTCAAAGGGTCCCCCAAGTGCTCTTGTGGCCACAAGCAGATGGCCTGGGGAATCATGTGTGACACCTTCCTTGGGATGCTTTCTCTGCTGCCCCTGAGCAGGTCTGAGTGACCCTCTGGGAGGCTGAACCCAGGCCTGAGAGTGCAGACTGTGTGTGATGGAGGTGGGTTTCCTGTAGCCTGGACTTGGTTCCTCTATGATTTTACACAAGTATTCCACACCCCACCAATACTTAAACATCTGCCATTGTGGTTGAAGTGGGTGAGGATGATGAAGTACTTGGAAATACTGGCATGTTATGGGAAGGAATGTTTTCATGAAGAATGTTTATAGTACTGTGCTGAGAGCTCCAGGTGAAGCACACCTTTTGGGTGTGTCCTCGCCCAGTTAATATCCTTTATAAAACAGTCAGCAATTATCTGAATTCTGCCACTGAACACCCATCCAGAATGTTTCCAATTGTCAAACCCTTCCAGAATGTTTCCAGTGTTGCAGCGTGTGTGGAAACAACATGAGATGGCATGACATGATGCATTCAGTGGGTTCAAATCTTCGTCTGTGCCCTCAGAGGCTTCTGGCACTCGCAGTTCCTTGTCCAGGAAGGCTTAAATCTGTTCTGTCCTTTTCACAGGCTCCTGTCGTGGAGCAAAGTGTGCTCTGGCCATGTCCCCTCCTTGCATGGATCTCAGACCAGGACCTGGGAGCAGGGCTTGTGCTTATGCAAAATTCCCTTCAGACAATGAATGCTTCCTGAGCAGCATTTTCAGGATTTAGAGATCATATAAATGTCTTAGCTGACAAGAAGATGGATTTCTCTGTTTCTGCAAAACCTACAATGGGGCCATGAGCTAACAGACAAAAAATAGCAAAAGCAGTCTAGAATAACAACCAAAATATTTACATTCTTCATTTGCATTTCTTATGTCTTTCATGATGCAACTTTGGGACTCTTTTGGGGAATGGGAGCTGAAAGGTTTTTTAGTTAGTAGCAGTCTTGATTTAATCCCAAGTTAATAGTAAGATTAGCCTGTTTTTTTCTTCCAGCCTCTTTCACTGACTGTGAAAGACTGTGCAGCATTTAAGAATGTGTCTTTCTCCTTATTTTTCCAAGCCTAGCCTGAGGTTATTAATATTTCTGTGGAGGGGACTTACACCGTGAAATATCTGTAAGGGATTCTTTTTCTGATTTGAGAATGCGAGCTCCCAGGAAAATACTAATAATTACTAACACAGTGGTTGTGTGTGATTACTTGCAAATTGGCTTTGGTATGTTTTAGCCTTGTTTTTCCCAAAATCCTCCCTCTCCACAAGGAGTACTTTCCCCGGTACATTGTATACTCACTGATGGGGTCAGTTTGGGGGAAGTGTGAGCTGTCCTGCTCCCTGTTCAGTGGTAACCTCGGGCATTTGGGGCACTGTGGTGTGTTTGTTCAACCAGACATGTGCTACTGCATTATTTCTGAGTTTGCTGGGGTTTTTTTTTAAGGTATGTGAGAGTGAGTCTTTTAGCAGTCCCCGTGTTCCATAACAATCCGATAATCACTGCCCTTTTCCTTTCTTTGCCTCTTTTGCTGTTCCTAGTTTGAGCTGGTGTCCCTCAGGCGTACAGTACCTTGCCATGGGTCCTGACTTTACTTGTAGAAGGTATGGTATGAATAAACATGCAGCAGCACAGGAGCTCTGCAAACACCCCTGTCGTCAGCTTCTCGTGCATCCTGCACTGCTGCTCTGGCTGAAGCGCGCACGTGTTCGTTTGCTTGGTCTGCTTTTTCAGCAATTACTCGTGGGAGTGGAGCCTCAGGGCTGGGCTGCAGGTGGAGGTGGTGGCTGCTTTTCCCCTGGCCTCTGGCAGTGAAGAGGCTGCACTGTTGGGTTGGGCTGCTCTGTTCTGTGATGGCTTCGAGCCGTGGTTTCTTTCCTCAGCAGTGATCAGAATGATAATTGTGACAGCAGCAAAGAATCAAAGCAAGATTAAATATGATTCAGTACTTCTCTGTTACCAGATCAGTCTCATAAAGGGTTTAAGTTCACACAGACTTGCTCTCTGTAAATTGAAAGATCTAGGCTTTTCTTCAAGGAGACTAATTGTGTAAAACCTTCCCTGAAAAAACCAATCTGATCACCACAAATGAAAATTTCCCAGACTCTTAAAGTTTGCATCTTCTGTAGAAAGTCCCAGCACTGATATTGGTGTTTGCAGGTGACTTCTTTACCCAATATTGTTTGGAAGCCAGTCCCCCAGATTTTATGGCTTTATAGCTTTTCTCTAGCAGTTTTTGCTGGTTGTGGGTAGAGCTATTAAAACTCTTTTTTCTGAAGAGTAGATATTGAGAAGGAAACCTGCCCTTCATGGACAGTTAGTTGTGTTTGATATATATATGCCAATCAGCAAATTACAGACCAGTATCACTGATAACTATTTTATGGGCTAACATTTGCAGGTTTTAGCTAGTTTTGTCACAAGTACATGATTTTTTTTTCTCTACTGTGTAGCATCATTATTGCCACCTTGGAATGTAAAAAAGAGATATTTTTCCATCCTAAATAATTAGTAGAAATTCGACTGATTTCTACCTACAGGTGTTTTAGAATAAACTTTTAAATGCCTGCTGTTGATACACATTGATGAGTCACAATCTTGCTAAAGCAGATTAAATTATAAATGCTTCAACCACTCTTTTTTTTCTCATTAATTACCATGGAAAAAGGTTTTTTAAATTACTAAATCTTCTTATTCATGATTTATTGCAGTTTTTGCTTTCAAGGTGCATATTTATGAGCCTTGTAATGCTTCTAAGGGACTGCAGAACATTAATCACTGCTATGCAAGTCTACCTGAATTTAAAGCTCCTTTGGTTGTTTAAATCATCTGTACAGCCTGTAGTATGTTTTCTTTTTCATGTGTTCCATGTCAGCTTGTTCACCACAGACGTCATGATTAGCCTCGGGGTGGGTTATAAATCCAGGGTAGGGCTGGCACTTAGTGAGTATCAAATCAAACATTGGCCACGGATCTGTGCTGCTGTCCTGGGAGGGGAATCTGCAAAGCTTCACCCAGTGAACCCACACTGGCATTTCAGTGGATTTGTTTGGGCACGAGGAGCAAAAGAGTCAGAAGCAGAATATTAGAGCAAGATTTATCAGATTAAATAGTCCCATGTGAGACAGGATGTGTTTTGTATAGGTGAGAAGAGAGTGTCACTTGTCTATCAGCATCTGTCTCTACAGAGTTTGGCCAGATGTTTTATTTCCAACAGTTCTTCAAGCAAAAGTTTAGTAATTCATTTAGCTTTGAGTTATTGCCAGCTCTGCTGAGCAAGACCTAGCTCCCTCAATAGATGATAAAATAAAATTGATTGGGTGATGGAAACAACATTTATTGAACTTAAAAACAAAACTACAGCATGGGTAAAAGAGAAGCCACCTTTGGCAGAATAAATGACGTTATTAGTGCCAAAACTGTGCAGTGTCAGGATTTAAAATAGATTCAGAGGATGTGGCTGCAGAGATGAGTGTTACAGCAGCTGGTGTGGCTGTTGGGAGGGGTATTGGTCCAGGACAGGCAGCACCTGGTAGTTTGATTTGGGTGGCTTTATTCCAAGGGAGAGCCTAATAAAAACCTATCAAAGAGACTATGTGGAAATGCCAAAATCTTTAGAAGCGGTGTTTCTGGATTTTCCTGTGCACCACTCAAAAAGAATAAAAAAAAACAGTAGGAAAGGCAATTGACCAGGAGTTTCAGTGGTTGTTCAAGCAATGAACAAACCTTTATGTCTCATTAGAAGCACAAAGGTGTTGCTATTTGCTCTGAAGAAAAAAGAACATGCTGAGGAGTAACACCTGCCTTTGCCTGCACACTTCAGTGCCTGCTCTTTGTTTTATGTTTGCAGGTGCTCTGCGCTCACAGACACTGGTCCCTGAGAGTTTGGCAGCACCTGACCTCTGTGCTTTCTCTTTAGTTACAGCCTAGAAGGCCTTACTGGGGACTCTGGTGAGAACAAGAAGCCCTCTGCAAACCTGGAGGCTTCTTCCCTGAGCTCCAAAGACCTCAGGAGGAGTCCCCTTGCCAGCAATCAGTCCCTGGTCCTGCTCACTGAGGAGCTCGAGCAAGGAGAAATCAGAGACTACAACCACCAGGTAAAACTGTCCAGCTACTGTTGGGAAATGCTGCATCAACATTTTGGAAGTCATTTTCCTAAGTGACAGTCTTGCAAAGGCTTCCGCTTTACATGTACATATACATAATGTTCAAAATCTTTCATCTTTAACATGGAGAAACCTCCAGCTATTTTAAATTTTCTGCTTCATTGCAGCAACACAACACTTGTGTCTTCTCTTGCTTAGAGGAATGGCATTTTGGGGGAACAAACTGCTAAGCATCAGATTTTTTTTTGTCATATTGAGCCACAGCCTAGTTTTGCTGAAGAATTGGAGTCACAACAACAATTTCCATGGCCATGAGAGAATTTTAACAATATTTGATTTTTAATGCCTTGCAAGAAAATCAAGCACACATAGTCTCTGGGTTGCATAATTAGTTGTCTGACACTTAAGAGGCAAAACAAAATGTTGCATTTCACCTGAGTACTGTTTCAAAGTGAGAGTTGCAGTAAACATGAGCCCTGAACTGGGCTCTGAAGCTGGGATGGTTCTGTCATTCCTGACATACTCAGCGTGGTTCTGTTCTGTTCTGCAGGTGCATCAGACATCACAGCCACAAGGATTTAACTTCTGCACTTCTGCTGCTTCATCTCCACTGACCAAATCCATGTCTCTAATGTCAATTAGCAAACCAGTGCTCGACAGTGAGTAATCCAGTTTTCCCTTATCCACTTTGTCATCTGTATAATTGAGTATATCTTGCTTTCTTCCCAAGGCAAAATGTGCTCCTGCCCGCTCCTGCTTCCTTTATTACATGAAGTAAATGTTTCACTGCTGCATGGAATTGTGGGTGGATAGGCAGAATTCATTCAGTTTAGTTTTGTTCTTCCCAGTGTATCCTTGCTATTTTCTTTCTGTTAGGTTTCCTTTGTGTGGGTTGTTTTTTTTCTTTCTAAATTAGACTACTGGTATGAAAACTATGATTTATTGAGTTTCTTAACTAAAAAAAAAAAAAGGATCTCATTTTGCATCCTTTCACCTTTCAGAGTTTCTTCTTTTGATATCAGGTAAATTCTACTTGAGATCTTTCTTCCCTGCATCTAGATTTTTTTTAAAGCTGATACATGGGAATTTGAGAATCCATGTCTTGATCTCTTTGGAGGAGTTTGTTGCTATTCATTCTGAGTTAAATATTTTGGAGCAGTTGGGTGTAATTTATTGAATCTCATTCCTGGAGAAAATAGTGAAAGATGATTCTATAAAATTTTCCAGTTTAGCTTAATTGAAGCGATAACAAGCACTTAATTTTGCAACTTAGCTGAATTGATTCTTTCAGCTGAAAAAGTCATTCAGAAGGCTGCAGCTGGATGTGCTTTGGATGTATTACACATGTTTTCATTTTATTAATTGCCAGCCAGAAACCCTATTGACATTTTAGCTCATGTCAATTAGTGATGGTGTCTGATCTTTCTTCTTTAGTAATGTGATTCTCTCTTGCAAAGGACAACAAGGTGCTTTAAGAAAAGTGTTTTATTCATGGAAGAGGCTTGCTGGAGGAAGCTCACAGGCATTGTGCTTTGTAGGAAATGGTTTTAAATTCTTCACCATGATAATTCCATGATTAATAAGGATGTGGCCTGACAGATGTGTCCCCCAGCAGCAGTAACCAAACCAGGGCAGCTCTGTCCTGTGGAGAGACCAGATCCTGCCCTCTGTGGTGGCACTGCCTCTTCCCTCCTTGGACTGAAGGTCCTCATTGTTGTTTTTTGAGGCAACCAGTTTCTCTTTAGAGGCAACCAGCCTCTGACCAAACACCAAAAAATTTGGCTGGCTCCCCAGAAATGAGCTGAGGAAGCCTGGATGGCCAAGGCTGTTAAAATGTCCTGTGACCTGGCGTTAAAATGCCATGGAGGCTTGATTATCCCATCTCCTCCTAGAGCCAGCGTGGCCACCCTGGTCCCTGGAGAGAGAAGGAAAAGAGAACATGTGGTAACCTCTCCAGAGGGGCTGTGGGCAAAGCAGCAGGGTTAGTCTTGTGCTTTGAGGCAAATGTCTGTGGGTTTGGGACACTCAATGAAAACATGACTAACATTCCTCTGAGCTTTATTTGCTCAGTCATTAATTTGTGACATTTTTATAGGAAGGTGGTTTTAAAAAATCAGAACATTTGAGGGATTGATGCAAGCATCCAAAAGGAATAACGTGGAAAATTTAGCTCACGGATTTTTTTCCCAATCCTGACACCTTCCTGACTACAGAAACTTCAGTAAATCATCCAGAGAAGTTGTGGCTGCACCATCCCTGAAGTGTTCAAGTCCAGGTTGGATAAGGCTTGATACCTGCTCTAGTGGAAGGTGTTCCTGCCCATGGCAGAGGGCTGGAACTGGATGAGTTTTAAGGTCCCTTCCAACCCAAACCATTCTATTATTCTGCTTTTATTTTATAGCTTTGAAAGAGGAACAGTGATATTTTAATTGTGACCATAGGACAGTTTGGTGCCTCTTACAAGGAGGTCTTAGTGTATAAGCTCCCTTGTGTCACCTGGGTTTGATGTTCATGTTTTTCCAGCAGGACACTCGAGAGTTTTGCAAGAATTGTATGGAAGTGAATTCTAGGACAAATTCAGTTCTTTATTCCACTTGCATAATTTTGTGGTAGGTGTTTAAAAAAAAAAAAAAAGACCCTGTGATCCCTCCAAATGTGTGTTTCTGAATGGGAAAAAAGCAACATGCTGTGCTCGAGAACTTCAAAAACTAAATCCAGATTAATAAACATATGGAGGGTTTTCTATTATTTTACTGTTTATTGTCATATGTGCTGAGGCAGGAGCAATTTCCAAGACCAAGTTCCTAGCCCACACTGCATCTGATGTGTCAGATGTTCCAAGAGCTGATGTGGCCATTCACAATGTTAATCCTTCAGCATTTTATAGAGGGAGGTCACAAGAGCTGTTGGCTGGAGTGCTCGGAAGAATGCTTTTAGGGTTGGAATAGCAAATTTCCAGTGTGGAGCACTGTTATAAAGCCAGGAATTGCTATAAATAAAACCACTGAAATGGAAGTTGAACTGTGCTGGCAAAGGTGGTTCAATTTACAGTAAAGTATTATTGTTCATCTTGACTTTTAGTCTAAATAGACAGTAGACTACAGAAGAAAAAGTCATATTGCCTAATTGTGTTCTTCAGGTCTGGAACACTAGAACAACTTCTTCAAAAGGCAGTCTAAACAAAACTAATGCATGGGTCTTCCTAAAAATTTTTCCATTTAAATGTCTTTACTGTGCCCATTTTAGTCAAATTGCCTGTAGACAATTGGCATTTGTGACTAATGGCTGGAGGAAGTGTTATGGGGCATTTGTTCTGCATTGCTTTTGTAGCACTGGCTATTCCTTGGACAGTGTTTTTATATTCTGAATTCAGTTTTGATGTATGATACCAGCCATGCAAAAAACCCTCCTTGTACTGGCTGAAAGGCCATGTTTTATTCAAAGAGAGAAATAATTGCTTTGTCTTTCTCTTGGAAGGTTAGTACTGATAAAGTTTTTAGCCTGTTTTCCCTGTTCTGGAAGTGAATTGATGTGTCCATGGACTAGATAATTAAAAGTACCTGAATACCTGTGCTGAAGATGTTTAATGTAGGTGCTTAAGTAGGACCCTTGTGTTTAATGTAGGTGCTTAAGTAGGACCCTTGTCACACCTGTCCCAGGGACAGGGGTTCCTCAGCCCTGTCCCAGACACCTTTCCTGAGGTCACACAGATGTACCATGTGAGCAGTGGGTGTCCAGCTAGCAGCTCAGAGGTTTTCACCTGTGCTTGTATGAAGAGAAGGTTTGAGAAATAGGGCCTTTGGGAATCCAGTTTTAATGAAGAATGGCTAGCTGGCTCCTAATTGTCTTTTCAGAGACCAATACCTAAAAAGAATTGTTGAGAAGCTGCTGCTATGCAAGGGCTGCTCTTAAAAATAAATGGTGGGATATTTGATATCACAGACTTATTGCTAAGTTTGGCACAATGTTTGGTAGGCATCTTCCAGGCAAGGGCAGAAGAGGATGTAGTGGGCTTTTCTCATGTTTAGGCAGTTTCTTTAAAACAAAGACTCCTAAATTTTAAAATAAGGCAGAAGAGATGCTTGTTTTTTCTGTTTTATTGTGGAAGAAGAGAAAGGAAGTGTGTCTTCTTTTTAATGCTGGAAATTTTGAAGGGCATAACATTATCAACATTGTTGATTTTTATTTTTTAGACATAGAAGTGGCAAGAACCTCCCCAGGTAGATAAAGGCAACACTTCAGATAAATTGTCCTTGCTAATATTTGGTAGCTTTGTTGTATCATTTAACTGCACAAAGCACCTTCAAACAGATACCTTGAGTTGTTCTAGTTTGACTCCATGGCAGTTCTTTCACGGAAGCTGATGCCCTTTGTCCAGAGGTTCATTTTGTTGTTGGTTTTCTGTTTGGAAAGATAACTACGTATAGTTCTTCACTAAGAGATCCTATAAAAAAAAGTCAGCAAAAATAGGGAGAGACTGGAGCCTTGAGCTGTGCGTGCAGTGAGACCTGTGCCCTCTGAAACTTGCACCCTCTAGAATTTTCACATTCTCAGTTGTTTCTTGTGCCTTTCTGGAGCCAGCTGCTTTGCAGACTTTTCCTTTGCTTTGCTTTTAGTTTGCTTTGGCTGCTTTCCTCTCCTTTTTATTATTAAATGCATTTTCAAGCATGCTCTAATGTCTGCTGTTAACCCACTTCTCAGCCCAGGGCCGGACTCGACCATCGAGACGAATCTCCTTCTCCTTCAGCATCTCTCCACTCATTCCTAAGTCTAAAACTCTCTTTTCTATTGGCTCTTCTTCCAGTGATGAGGAGGAGGAGTTGGATAGTAAGTAATCCTTTTCTGTGCAATGCAGCCATAATGGGTGGAAACACAGGGAAATCTGGTTTTTTGCTTCAGACACTGGAATTTCACCTTGCAAACATTGAACTCCCTTTCCATTGCATGATGTCTAACAGCATTATCTTAGTCCTGGATCTGAATACTAACTAATGGCAGAATTTAAAGGGTTATTAGCCAAAGAATCTTCTACATCAGCACCATCACATCTTACCTGGTTAGTTTTAGTCTGTATCCGTGTGGCAGATATAATCACCTGTCACTCTGAGCAGCAAAATGATCTTTACCTTTTTACTAAAACCAAAATATTTGCCTTGAGCTTGTTGCAGGGCATGGAGTTAGCAGAAGAGGTGCATCCTTGCCCTCCATAGGTGACAGTGAGTGCATTGCTCAGTGAAAGAGGAGGACAGAAGCCCTGTTTATTAAATTCTGAAAATCTTCAAAGCAACTTCACAGTTCCCCTACTATGCAAAAAACACAAATTGAAGTCAAAGACCTTCAATCCTCAGATGTTCATATCTAGGTCCTGAATAGTTCTGTGGGAAACAGGTGAGAGTTCCTCAGCAGTTTTTTTTTTCCTCCTGCAAACTCCATTGCTAAAAGCAGCTCAACTAAGGCAGAAGATTGAATTAAAGTAATTTAGACTTGTCTTGTTTTGTAAAATAGGCTTACCAAAGATTATTCAAAATGCTTCCTATTTCTTAAGCATGTTTTATTAGACTGTTGAAATAAACCAGACACATTCCTTGTGTCCTTGCTGGGATGGGGGAAATTGCTTTCCAGTCCAATAGATTTTGATTGCTTCCTGAATTTAAAACAATCTCCGCACTATCCACGTTGTACATATCTGAATTCTCCTCCTTTCCTTTCCTGTCTTCACTGTGGGTTTGTCCTTTCCTTCAGCAAAGTCCTGTGCCCAGGTGTGATATTATCACTTCCATATTTAAGCTCCTTCCTTGTTTCTCTGTCCTTTTCTTCTGCTTTTAACAAAACCCACAATTCATGGTCCCCACAAAGTGAACTGCAAAGACACAGCTCTGCATTCATGTGATGCTCCACAGTAAAAATATCCTTAGGGAAACTTTTTGGTGGAGTTTTTTTGTTTGTTTGGTGAGTTTTGGTTTTTAAGCATTTGGGTTTTTTTTTTTTTTTTCTTTTAAGCATCTAATACTTGATATTCATGTTAGGGTATGACAGTTTTAGAGGATATTTGTAGCAGCCAGTATTTTTCTTCTCTCCCTCAACAGTGCCCCTGTTAACAATGATCATTTAAGATTATGTCAGATATTGTCTCAAACAATGATATTGTTTTCTTTACATATTTGAGGATACTGCAACATGGATTTCAGATGGCTGGACAATTATTATGAAGCCTTTGGATTTCTTGAGCCACAAAAGTTTAATTATTGACAGCATTAAGGCATTGCAAGCTGGTTTCAACATCATAGTCCAGTCACTGCTTTCTACAGAATGGATCTTGATTAATTATTTGAAGTCCAGCTACCATATGAATTAATTTTTGTGGGTGGTCCTTAAAAGGTGTTCAGATAAATACAGCAAATTTTGGCTGCTAGCCCAGGTTCATTGGGCATAGATAGGAGTTCTGGCTTTTGAAACAAAAACTTACTTCTTTTGTGAGTTCTGAAGTAAGATTTCAGTTTTGTTCCTGATCATGACAGGGAACAAAAAGGTTATGAAAATAAGCTTTCCTTCCTCTGTTCTTCTTCAGAAACATACCAGAAGGTGAGAAGATGTGTCTTTTTCTATGCTTATTTTTCTGGGGTTTACAGCTTGCAGCAGTGTTGATCATGGGATGTTATATTATAATCTAAAACATGAAATCATAAACAGACCTTAATTCTTCACTGGATCCATTTTGCCTGCCAGCACCAAGAATCCCCCATTTTTAAGCTGAAACAACTATTGAAGTAAAAGATAAATGATACATAACTGTAGTTCTCATGCAGTGTCTTTTCTCAAGTTAGTGAAAAGCAGTCACAAATATCAAATTATTGCAGCTCTTCATTCAGTGTTTGTTCACATTTCTGATATTAACTGCAAAGAAACAAAAAGATTTGGGAAATACTTAAATAAATACAGTCAAACTGATGAATCTTCTAAAAAAAAAAAGGAAAGAGTAAGGACGTCTAACCCAGTTTAAAAGCAAGCTAGAAGTGAAATGGGAACCAGAGTTACTGGAGCTTTAACCAAGGATTTGGGAGTCTGTAAATTGCTTATGTGATCCTAGTAGGCAGTTAGATTTTATATTATAGTTTTATATTATAAAAATAAAATATCACTATTGGAAGTGGAATAGTAGACTTCATTTCATACATATTACAGTTTTACTAACTTTGGTGTATTTGGGATAAATCATTAATGAGGTGAAAGATTTTGCAAGGGAAATATTAACACAGCTCTCCAAGCAGGGCTTAGGTAACAGGGTATGCCTGTATTTTAGTTTCTCAATATGAAGAAATTATATTTCTGTTTCAGACTCTGTTGGCACTTGAATCAGTGGTTAGAAAATCTGCATTTAAAGCCTAGTATTGCATGCACAGTTTTTCCCTAATGCTCTTATTGCTTTTGGATAAAGGGCCATCTTGGCCTCTAATGGCAAGTAGCTCTTTTGCATTCACGCTTAGCATTAAGGGAATTTGAGCCAAAATAATGTTTTTCTTGCAGTATATATGCAGGAGCCTTGTAAGGTGACAGTCATGCTGCTTCTTGAGCTTCAGATAGGGCTGCAGACAGTGCTTGTATGAAGGTTTTTTTGAGTCCTGGCAAGGCCAGTTATTTCAGAGAGAGCCCTGTGTCCTGGATCATTTCATCCTGATTTTTCAGTGTTCTTCAATGGTTCTGGTAAATGTTGTCTGCTCCCAGATCTGCTCTAAATGCATTGTGCAAGCAGGTTTCTTGGGCAGAGAGAGTTGGTGCCTCTGGCAGGGCTTCAGCTTCGTGTTGAAATTGAGCCTTTCCTCAAGCAGTGTTTCGTGACGAAGCCCCAGGCTGGTAACGTTTCATGGAAAACAGAATAAGGCTTCCCTTGTTTCCCTTACTCTTTATGAAGTGCCTCAGGATTTTGATGGGAAAATGAACTGCAGTTTTATCAAGGAGAAGTTTCATACATGAGACCCGGATGTGCTGTACAATGGATCCTTTCTAGTGGAGTATAAATAAAAGCATTGTGTCAGAATGATTCTCATTTATACCTATTGTCATTGAACTGGCAGTTCTGTTTCAGCCACCCTGATTTACCAGCAAGTTTAACAGTTGCATGGTCTTTACTTAATAGCTGAAGAGTGATAAAAATACTAAACAGGCTTTCACCACTGCATCTAATTTGAGAGCAGCTAAAGATACAGGGAATAAGCTTTATCCTGAGCACATGAGTTCTGTTCTAAACACCCATTTCTGGAAAACATTTCCCTTTCCTCTTGAACCATCCCAAAATGCAAACCGTGTTTTTTGCAATCAGTGAGCTAAGGTTGCAGTCTAACCTGTACTCCCCTCCTTTCCCATCTTTTGCAGGTACACAGTCGTTGGGCGGCTCCATGGGCTCCTCTGTGCAGAGGTACAGTATTGCAGAATATGCACAGTATATACAATGCAGTATTGCAGTATATAAAGTGCAGTATTGCAGTACATACACAGTATATACAGTACAGTATTGCAGAATAAACAGTGCAGTGTTGCAGTATATACACTACAGTATTGCAGTATATAAAGTACAATATTGCAGTATATACAGTGCAGTATTGCGGAATTTACAGTACAATATTGCAGTATATACAGTACAGTATTGCAGGATTTACAGTATTGCAGTATATACAGTACAGTATTGCAGGATTTACAATACAGTACTGCAATATATATAGTACTGCAGTTTCTACAGTACAATATTGCTGTGTCCTGGGGACACCCTGCCTCTGCTGGGGCCACTCCTGCACTGGGCTCTGCCCTGGGCACCCCAAAGCCTTCCAGGCACCAGGGTACTTCAGCTGAAAGCAGAAGTTGTGAAAATTAATCCTGTGTCTCTAAAGGCTGAAGAATGTTTTAGACCACAGAATATGAAAGTCTATTCTAAGTCTCATATCTTTACAAGGCTGTTTATTCATAGCTAATAACATCAGATTATGCATTAAAAATTTATTTGTTGATTATGCATTATTGCAGGGTATTGGTTTACCCTGAGTTTTATGTTACACTAAAAGTAGTTCTTTCTGCCTGTGGCTAATTCTCTCTGTGTCTCTATAACAAAGGCCATGTTTTTGTATGTTCCTTTCCATCCTTGCAAGTTGCACAGTGGAGAAAATCTTCCTGGTGGCTTTCAAGGTGCTTTCCTGGAGGAAGGATGTTTGTGGCACTGGGTATCTGGTTTCTGTGCCACTGACAGCCACTTTGGCTTTATTTTGTGACTCGAGGCTCTTCACCTCTGCTGTCTTTTTCTCCTTGATTTAATTAGTATTTGTGTTCTGCTTTTGGTTTGTGTTGTACTTAATATTGACAGACTATGTCATTTAATGCAATAATAGTTTCCTTATTCTTCTATCAGAGCTGAAGAAGTCATAAGCTTGTGCATACAAAGGCTGGCAAAAGTTATCTGTGATCCTAAAAATTCCTAAATTAATATACATAACCATTGTGGTTATTACTTAATATTGGTGTTCTCATTTCTCAGGGGAGGCTTTGCAGACAGTGTGGTTTCTGTTAAAGGCATTCACTGCCTTTTTATAGTTCATTAGATGCCTTTCTCTGGAAGGAATTGGTTCTTTAAAGCATTAATGACTCCTGGTTATTTGACAGGGGAGCAGCAGAGGGTGCTATGGCATGGCCTGCTTCAAAACAGATATGAGGATTCCTTGACATTTATCTTAAAATGAGTGGATTGGCATTTTGTCTTTACTTTTCCTTCTCTGATAAAACACCATGAAGCACCTGGACTGCATTGGCTAATAAATGCATTTGTCCTTTAAAAATAATCTCTCCATTTAATAGATGCTTTGGGAAGGAGAAAAAAAACCAAAACAACTTTTATCTTTTTTTTTTTTATTTTAGCATATCTGAAGAGAGCAGCAGTGTCTCTGCTGGTAAAGGTGTAACAAAAGTCAGCCGCACCTTCAGCTACCTCAGGAATAAAATGTCCAGCAGCAAGAAGAGCAAAGTAAGTGCTACTTGTGATTTGTGGAATGCTCACAGGCAGCAGAGATGGGTTCTGTGTATAAGTCTTTGCCTGAATTTCTTTTTTTTTACTTACTCCCTCCCTTCCTTTTAGTTTTATTTAAAGGATAGGAGTGTCTGTGCGGTGATAGGAACTGGCTCCATGGGAAATCTTAGCACCCCAAAACTGAGCCCAAGGACAACTTAGTGAGGCTCAATAAGGCCAAGTGCTGGGTCCTAGATTTGGGTTACAGTGACAATGCTGGGTCAACAGTTGGACTGGATGATCTTAAAGGTCTCTTCCAGCCTTTATGATTCTATGTTTTCACTTATTTCCCCAGAGAGAATAAATTTTGCCCTGGCATGAGTTAGGCTTTGTAGAGATTAATGAGTTTAATTTTTACAGAACCTGAGAACCTTTAATAAAACAAGGACAGGAGCTGTAAGAAGGGACTGGTTGCCGAAGGCTGTTTTGCCTTCTCATAATTTTTTTACTTTTGCCACAAAGTTCCTGTGCACTACAGGAGAAGTTGCTCAAACAATGATTTTAGTGATGGCCAATATTTATATTTTTCCCTTTTATCCATCCTTGAAACTGTGAAATTTAATTTGCTGTAAGTTAAGCCCTGAATTTCCTGGGAACAGTATTGATTACAGCTGAATTTCCTGGGAACACTATTGATTACAGAAATTATTACATTAATGCTAAATCATTCACACAAATGGGCTGTTGTTGCTTTAGATTGTCCCTTGAAGATTAATATATATTTGGAGATTTTCTTGGCTTGGTTTGGATCTTTTACTTGAATCTCACCTCGATTCATCTGTCTGACAGAAGCTCAGAGCACTTTGCTGTCTTGTTAGGTGATGCGTGGTTAATGTGTTGGTAAATACTGTTGGAAGGCCCTTGAGAGGTGTGATGACACACAAATTCTTGTTATGGATCTGTCTTTCAGGATAGCCACAAGTGGCTCAGAGCTGCTTCTGAGCAGCTTTAGGACAATGCTCTTCTCTGCTGCAAAGTGCAGTGTTGAAAAATTAAATCTGTTTACATAGAAACCTCTGTGCAAACACCAGTGAGAAGTCCAGGAGCATTTTGCACAGACTGTGAGTGGGAATGGAAGTTCATTAACAGGTTCTTGCACCTAATGTGAGTAATCTCTAAAGCAAAACTGAAGAGAGAAGTAAGAGATCTGCTTGGGACAGAAAATATAACTGCAGTGCTTTTAGACACTTGCTCAGTGCAGTTTGATTTCACTAATTTCATGATTGTATCTGAAAATGTTGATAAAGAGTTGCTCCAAAATCCCAGCCCTAACAGACACTACAAAAAGTGCAGCTCATATCAACTCTCATACTTTTATTAAGTAAAAGACAAAATATCATTCAAGTTACAATTTCTTGTCTGCTCATGGTGGAATGTTTGCATTATGTACATTTTTAAGGCTCCACCAGTACATTTAAATAATTTGACCAAAAAATTCGTTGGAACACTGATTTCTCAGAAACATTATAAATGAGAAAAACCTGTAAGAGTTAAACAGAAGCTACAAAAGAAACCTTGAAAGGAGAACTTTGACACAGGAAGTTGGTTTCTGGGCTGCCGGGAGGGTGGGAGGCTTCAATGTCTTTCCAGCTTGGTTTAACTTATCTCCTGACCTTCAGAAATGCAGTTTTCTCAGATGAAATTGAGTAGAATAAAGCACATCTGAGTCTTTTGGAAAATAAAGAGAGTTATGTAAAAAAAAAAGTTTAAAAGAAAGGGGTATTTAGAGCACTAACTGGAGGGGATACTGATAGAAGTTGACATGAATTTACCCTTGCCTGGCATGTTATTTTGGGTTATCAGTGAATCTCTTGCCTTTAGCAGAGTGCCCCGATTCACATTTGCAAAGTCTTAAACATGCTCTATCTTTGTCAGTTCAGGAAAAAACCCTCTTTTTTTTTTTTTTCATTTTGGTCAAGACTTTCTGAGAAATTACAACAATTAGCATGAGTAATTTCTGGTTTTCGTTGCCTTGCACAGTAATAAGGCAGTGCTGTGCCAGCAGCAGCATTTCAGAGTGTATGGTAGGAGTTGCAAGTGTTTGAAAGGATTAAGAGACAGGGAATATATGTGACCTGCAGAGCAGGAGGAGCTCAAACACACAAAACCTCTCTGTCTGGGCAACTTCTGCAGTGCTTTGTTTGCTGAAGTACTACATAGCAACACTGAGGTATGTGAAAATTCACTTTATCTGTAGCCCAAACATCACAGAGTGTTTGATTTATTCTGCTCTACCTTTCAAAAAGGTGGTCTTATATTGACTCGTAAAACATTAATCACATCCTTTTCTACCTGTATGGGTGTGGTTTTTAGTTTTATATTTTTTTAGCAGTGGAAGCTAAGGTAGGGCAAGATGAAAGCAACACAAAATAGCTAAAATCATCTTTAAGGAAGTCAGCAATGGTCCTGCCCCTCCTCCTTTTTGCACAACTGCTCCTGTCCCTGGCCCTGCCGCAGCCTCCGGCATCGCCATGGGCTAGCGGGGAGCAGCTCCTGCTGCGGAGCAGCTCCTGCCCAGGGCAAGGATGTCCATAAAGTGGAATAGATTCTCAGAAGTACCTCAGATAACAGTGAAGCTGGTGGGCCTGAAGCACTGGGAGGTAAGAGCTGCGTGGTTCCTGGGGAGTGGGATCCTCTGCTGCAGTGGCTGCTCTGGCACATCGCTTCAGCCACGAAGCCGGGCTCCAAATCTCACTGGCAGCTCCAACAGCACAAATATAGTCTTGTTCCTACAATCCTTCTTTAAATAAAGTTCCAGTAACTGCTGCAGGAAAAAAGAAAAAGCTGAAAAAAATGTCATTGTGAGACTTTGTCCTTAAGAGGAGTGGCTGGCAACCCTTGTGTGGAGTTTGCTGTTTCCTTTTTGAAAGTGGTGCACCAATTTCCTGTTTTTCCTGAGGCTTTATATGAAATTAAAATTAGACTTCAGAATTGCTGGGCTTTGCAGTGAACTTCAGGTAGATTTAAATTATAGGATGGGAAATCTCCTTTCAGCATGAGAGTCAAAAGATTTGGCTTGAGCTTAGAGTGATCTTTTCTCCTGGAGCTTCACAAGGCTTGGAAGTAGAGCAAAACTCCAGGCATCAACTTGGTACCATCAGCCCAGACCTAAATTGCAGAGTTTAAGTTCCTGAACCCTCGCAGGCTGGATATGGTTAAAGATGGTCAGGTCAGTGGGTGGAAAATGGGGCTGTGGAGGTTCCTGTGGGGTGGTGTGAGCCAAGCTGATGGCTCAGAGGAGGCGGAGATGTGACGCAATGCAGACTTCTTTTCTGGCAGCTTTTCTGCTTCAGACAGGATTATTCCATATGGTAATACTCCTAGTTTTGCTTATTTGCAGAACAAAACAGTGTTTGGGGCCAGTTAATAGACTTTCTGTTTGACACTTTGCAGAGAGAGACTCAGGCACTGGCATTTTGCCTGGGATGTGGTGGGAGAGGAGTCCTTAGGCTGTTCCTGATGGTGTGAGTGTGTCATCCAGGGCTCAACAGTTTCCCTGCAGTGCCTGCAGAGCTCCATCCCTCTTTAAGCCACTTCATGGCAGTTGCTCACGTGGGCAGCTCTGCAGCTCCCTGATATTCAGGCTGGGACAGTAACAAATAACAAAGTGCAAAGATAACAAAATGAATAACAAAATGCAAAGATAAGCTGACACAAGCCTTTACCAGTTTCTGGTAAAGATTCTCCTTCAGATGCCAGGAAATCTGCAGCAACAGTCAAAAGTACAGACCTGGAGCTGACTCGGGTCATAAACATTTTGGGAGTTGGTACATGGAAAGACAAGGAGTTGTTGTAATTCAAATTCAGCATTTTTCTGTGGAGTTTCCTTTAAAATTTGTTTGGAAGAATTCCAAATTCATGAAAGGCTGCAGAGGAAAATGTTTCAGATTTTTAATATTTAGTATTTTCTTTCTAAAGTAGAGACAGAAAAGAAGCAAAAACTCTCCTCAAAGCTGGAGAAGCTGTCTGTGCTTGTCATCTTTCCAAAGCTGAGTAGCCTAGAGGTTCAGTCGTGGCCTGTGGAAGATGAGAGACTCTTTTATGGTGTTGCTGTTGTTCCCCAGCCTTTGTTTGGTGCCATAGGTCGAGAGTTTGTAGAAGATCCATTTGCCAAAAAGCTTCACAGAGTTACTTGGGGTTGCATGTAACTGTTGAAAAAGTTGCTAGTTGGAAGGAAAACAGAGGTGGAAATATTTTGGCAGTAAGGCTGTGGAGGCACTGAGGAAGAGCTTGTGTTCTCCATTAGAAATGCAGTTGAAAATCACGAGCCTTATGGTTTGGCCTTAAAAATTAGCTGTGTTGAAAGTCTGATACACACTGCACGTGGTATTTATATTTAACAAAATTTATTTAAAGTGCTGAAGAGGGGTAAAGTCATTAAGCCAAGCAAGTATGAAACAAAGGTAGAAGGAACTAAGTGCCTTCAGAACAGACTCGGTGTCGTGTGCAGTGGTGAGACACCTGTGTGAGTCAGTGGTATGTAAATCCACTTCCCCAGGGGCTTTTTTCAGGGAGAGCTGTGCAGACACATGGCCATTGTTCAGGTGCACCTCGATCGATACCCTCACTGTGCCGAAGGCAAACACTGAGCAATCTGTAACTGGGGGACAGACCTCTGCCAGTGACGAGGCTCTGGGTCACTCTGTCTCGGCAGGAAAAAGAGAAAGATAAAGAGAAGACTAAAGAGAAGGACAAAGATTCCAAGGAGAAGGAAAAAGATAAGAAGCTGTTGAATGGACATCTCTTCACTGCAACCTCTGTTGTAGCCCAAGCAACCTGTTACCACTGTATGAAGCCTTTCAATAAGGATTCGTACTACTGTGCAAGTAAGTCAGGGGGGGTTCCCCCCGTTCCTTTTATTCTTCATTGAATCTGGCATGGAAAATGCAAACCTTACACTTTATTTTCCTTTTGCTTGAGGATGTGAGGTGGGAGGAAGGCTTTGGAGGTAATGATTCATGGAGCGGTGTGTTGCCTTGTGGAAACTGGACTGAAATGAGTCGTGGCTGCATGGAGGTGTCCTAAAAACCTCTTTCCTAAGCCTGAGCTCGGCCATCACACAGGCCATGGGGTTTTCTACCCCTTGTTGGGCTCTACCAGTCAGGAGAACGTTGCTTATTTCAGCTGCATGTAGTGGCTTGGAGCTGAGGTCCTTTGATAAGATGGACAAAGGACAGGGACAGCAGGCTTGGCTCATGGCTTCTTTGTGCAATGGGGGAAAAAAAGTCCCTCCTGTATGTGGTGTATTGCTTTAGTTCTCTGAAATACTGCTTCAGTGAGCCCACAGTGGGAACCACATGGTACGAAAAGGAAATGCTGACCCTCTGCTCCCTTTGAAAAAGAAATTGCATCACAGGTCAAATGACAGGTACCTGTGTGCATGTGAAGAACGTGCAGCACAGGACAGGCAGAGTGGGAACCTCACTGAGGGTTTCTCATAGGTTAGGGATTTTGTTCTCATTTCTTATCAGACAGTTTCCCCTGCCTGCAGCTCGATAAGGTCAGTGGTTTTTGTGTGGTCAACACCACAATGCTGCTTCATGCAGCAACCCAAAGCTATAGAACATGCAGACAAAACCTATTTTTTCCCCACTATAGCTCAGTGAAAAAGGCTTTCCTCTCCTCAGTATTAGTAGTTTTTTACTCCACTAGTTTAGAAATGAGTCAAAGCGAGTGCGGGAGCTGCTCCCAGGCTGGAGCCTTCCGTTGCTGCTGGTGGATGTGAGCAGGAGGAGGAACAGCCAGCTGAATCCCAAATGGCGCTTCTGAGTTTCCTGGAAGAGATTTCAGCAGAGTTGTTTGTCTGAGACACACTCTGTGTCAGCCTGATGGGAAATGTAAAACATCAACAATTACAAACTCTCAAATGCATCCTCTCCCTTTCCCCTCTTGACTTTGTTAACAGCTCCTGAAGCCGCGTAGAACACCAGATATATCCCAGTTTAATGCTCTATATGCTAATGAGATAAAATAACCCAGCAGTATTGCATGTTTTAGCACAGATGTTCTTTCCTTGTTTTCAAGACACAATGCAAAATTGTTTCATGTTTTCTGCATTGGCCAGGAAATAAATGTCATAAAAAAATGGTGAAGGCCTATGTTGAGAGCTCACATCAGTGAGTGGTTCCTTCTCTCATTGCATCTAAAAATCAGCCTCAGATGCTTTGGAAATGATGGATGAGCAGCAGCAGAGGCTCTGATCCTCCTGTGCTGATGTTGGCTGGTGCTACCACCACTGCTCTGTCTCACCTATGGATGACTTTTAATGCCTTTTAAAGCACTGGGTATTTTAAATCAATGTCTCAGCTTTTCAGTTATGCCCCCCCAGCTTCCTGAAACATCTACTCTATGCTGAAAGATTTTGCATGCTCTGAAACAAATGGGCAAGCAAAAGACCCTGATTTTTAGTAGCATTCTGCTTTGTCTTTTTTACTTTTTTTTTGATCAGTGATGCAGAAAATAAGGTTTTGGGGGTTGTAGTTATTAATACTAGTGACACACAGGAGTTAGAGGAACTTCTCTCTTGCTGAAGAGTTGAATTGGAGAAATAAAGTCCCTACAACCAGATTTTTTAACATGAAATAACATGAAAAATTCCTTTTTTTTGCCAAATGGTGCACACTAAAGAGCTGTCTTCAGGCTTTCAAGGCTTGAGTGTGAATTTCATGATTCTGAATTGTCTCACTGCCTCTGTTCATGCACCAGAGGAGCAGGTTCTGTTCCTCTTTCTTGTTTGGTCGTCAAGTTTACATCACTTGTGGGTTTTTGCAAGAGTTTTTCAGGTTGCTTTGTTCTGTCTTCTTGTACACAGGAAATTGTGAGACATTGTCAGAATAGCAGCACCCAATGACCTTACACTCATATCTGTCAAAATGTCAGAATTACTGGCTTTTGTTGAGTCATCCCAAATGTAAGAGATGCTACAAGTGTGAGCATATTTTGTCATTCTGGACATAGAATTTTTTCGTTTTTTCTACTTCAAGAAATAATTCAGAACTTCATACTTATTTGTAAAATACAGCTCATTATCTGTGTTAGTGTTGTCATGAATAAGTGGAAATGTTTTTTTCTAAGCTACTGAATCTCCTCTTGAGCTGTGATCTTTCATCTGCCAAAAGAGTTAAAGCCTGAAACCCATTTCTCAATTCTTATTGGAAAAAAAAAAAGGGAGTTTTAATCATCTTTAAAAATTTGATTCCCAGAAATCTGCTGGCAGAAGTCATGAGCAGATTCAGGGTATTCAAAAAAACAAAAAAGCAAACCAAAAAGCCAAGCCACTCAGCTTTTGCTGTGGCATACCTGCAGCAAATTTAAAGCATGATGGTCTTTGCATTGGTGAATGTGATGCTTTTGGACCAAAAGTTCAGTTTCCAGCAGGAAGTCCCAGCCTCAAGGATTCCTGACAGATGCTGCTCCTGTTACCTTTTCTGGTAACCCTGCAGTACAGCAGCACTTGGATTCTGTGCCATAGATCTTATCCATGGTGTCTAAATTTATGTAAATTAATTTCTCCATCCTCCTCCTGTCTTTTTGATCTCATAGCCTTGTCTTGATGAGAACAGTATTTATCTTTTCAGAGAAATACTGGCCCTACAATTGGTTCCTGTTTCTGTCTCCTGCTTGTGCTTTCCACTTTACTTTCAGAGGGATAATGCCATCAGGGTTTTTTTTTTTCCTTTTTTTTTCTTTAATCTAAGACCCCTGACAATTCAACCTTGCATTGATTCTTAAACAGAACTTCCTGTTAAATTATCTGAGGAAATGTTATTAACAAAATGCTAATTTTCCTGGAAAACAGCTTCTCTCTCAGCTAGTCATGCAAACCACAATGATGCCTAAAAGTTACAATTCTCAGTTGTGTAAGTTAACATTTCAGATTACAAACAGCAAAAACTGACCTATTTTCTGTGGGGTTTTGTTTAATTAATTGGGGTTTTTTTGGTTTTTTTTTTTTTTGACAGACTGTAATGCAATTGTTCATAAAGGCTGTAAGGAAAGTTTTGCTTCTTGTGCAAAGGTCAAAATGAAGGTAAGGGTTTTCACCTACTCTACAGAATATATATATATATATATGTATATAAAAAACACTTTCTGCTGCATGTCACAAAGTTTCCAGTTTGTTGTAAAGAACTTCAGCCCCAGTGCTGAAGCTTTCACATAATGAAAACTTAAATATACTGTTTATATGAGGAACACACAGATTTCATTGCTTGCCCCAAATGCAAGGAACCCGCTTCTCCAGGCTAAGCCATATTTGTGCAATTATGATTTCAGTTCTCTTCAGTATTGTCATCACTTTCACATTTTCATATTTGCTGCACATTTGTCCATCTGTTATTTTGCTCACTTCATTCAGAGAAAATAAAAATATATTTAAAAATACATGTACACTGAGAGGCTTCAGGAAAAAAAATAGCTTTTTTTGTTTTAGTTACATGTCACAACCTTCTGGGAGAAGGGATGAAGAAATTAAAGTGAATTTCATTTTTCTTTCAGCCACAGAGAGGGATGCTGCAGGCACATGATACCTCTTCATTACCCACAGTAACCATGAGAAACAAAAGTAAGATAATTTCTTTCCCTCTGCTTTGGGAGTGGTCTGTGTCTGCTGTTCTTAACTGTTCTGACAACTGATACTTGACATTATGAAAAATAAGGTTTTAACAGAGCAGGAATGAGAGCATCCTCTGGGCATGCTAAGCAATATTTGAGATTTCAGAAGTTGTACAGAAGTTGTACAGAATTCATCCCCTTCTGCAGTGTCTGTGTAGCTCTAAGGAAATGTAAAATCATCTTAGATTTAGAAAAATCACGTGTCGTAGCTTGCTGAATGCCTATACCTGTTAAGGCCACAAAATTTGGAAGATGCAGCCTGTGTCCATGGGTGTCTGACATGGGAAAGAATCCAGCTATGAATATTAAGTGGAGAGGATTTAAAACACAATTATCTTTTGTTTAAATAGTCTTGGGCTTTGAGATAGGCAAAAGAGAAATTATAATTTTGAGTAGGAGGAATACTGACAAACTGTTCCTGACTTTGCTGAGATAAACACTGCACTGCAGAGTGACCAACTGTCACCAAGGCTGAAGAATAGGTGTGAAATGGCCCAGACTGGTTTTGTTAGGGCCATGATTTGATAAGTTTAAGTTATAAGCTTTGATCAGACAAATGATAGCTTGTATAGAGCCACACTGTATAATACAGTTGTAATCACTGTGGTATTTATTATGAAGTTCAGAGGTGTTGCTCCAGATAGCAGAAATGCATCTGAAGAAGGAAGAATCTAGAATTAATATGAACAAATTATCTAGAGGTATGTGATGGTATAATGAAATCAGGATTATCATTTCTCTGTGGTACCTATTGATAAAAGAAACCCATCTCAAAGAGTTTGACATCAAGGTCAAAGGTTATATGACTGTGTGCCCAGGGAAATAAAAAGGCAACAGGGTGGATTGTGACATAGGGTTAATTATCAAAACAGTTAAATTCAGTCTCTGGAGTTGCAGATCCCACCTGGGTAATTCAAGCACAGTGCAGTGAGTTCTGCACAAGGGTCAATGGGCTTCCCTTCCTATGGCTGTTCCTAACTGCTGACACCCCTTGCGGGTGATTCTAGAAAGAAAAGGCAGTGAATTTCCGAGTGTGGATCCTTTTAAGTCGTCCCCATGCCAGTGAGCAGTGGTTAAGGTGTTTGCATGGGCCAACTGTTGTCCCTCCCTCCCATTGCAGGCTCGCAGCCCAAGGAGCGCCCGCGCTCCGCGATCCTCGCGCCCGACGAGAGCTCCGTCACCTCCAGCTTCTGCAACAGGAGATCGCAGCAGCCCTCTGCGCTCTCCAAAAGTGTCTCCATACAGAACATTGCAGGGTAAGGCTCCTCCCTGCACACCTGACCATAAGTGTGCGTGTTATCTGATGCTGCTGATGTAAAGACGGAATTTCAGTTTCACTAAAAATAAGTTCACGTGCTGTGACTTGCGTTAAAGGTACAAACAGGATCACAAACAGAGAAATAGCTATGTTCTGTATGATACCATCAGTTGTCTTCTGCACAATCTTATGTGAGTTAGTTTAGTCATGGCAGGAGTTCAGAGGCACAGCTGAGTTTGCCCGGCAGATTCAAGGCCACTTCCCAGGGATGCTCTGGGCTCCTAGGAAGGAATTCCTTTACCTTGGGCCAGATGCTGTGCAAGCACACATTTGCAGGTCAGGTATAATATTAACTTTTGTGTCCATAACAAGAGGGTGAAGGCACAGAGCTGCAGTCTTCCTGTTTTTAGACTGCATTATACATGATACATTACAAAAAACATAGAAGAAAATCTAATTTATGGTTCCTACCGTACTTGCATATTGAGCAGTTCTACATGTGGGGCAGGGACTGGCTTATTCTGGGCAATTTGGATGTCCTGGCTATTCATAGGGAATTTAATTTCAGTCCATTTTCTGATCTTTCCCAGGGCTAGTGATAAGGATTCTTGTAGAGCCTTTGGTGTGGTGTTTTTTCGCACTGTTTGCTCCAAGGGCAATGAGGATGGGACGTGACTGGAATGGAGTTGTCCCAACTATAAAAGCTCAGGAGTGGTTCTTTATGGAAAGCACCGTCACTCACAACTATAGCACTTACAGCTTCTCAAGCTCCAGTGGGTAGTTAGTAAACAACACATAAAAGCACATTTCTGTACATAACCGTGCAGTGCTAGCTTTGTTTTTCAATTCATATTTTAAATGCATTTATTCTGCTTATCTGAAAGTACATTTGGCTGGGTTTTTGTCATAAACAATATTGTGTGTTCTGTTTTTCTGCAGAGTTGGGAACGATGACAGCTTAATACACACTTGGAAATTCCTGTCGCAGTCAACAGACTCTTTACATAAAATCAGCCGGGTTAATGAATCCATGGAGTCACTGGTTGATGAAGGTAAGAGATCTCCATGGCATCTATAGGAGAAGGAAGGTCTCAGTTCTGCTTTCCAGAAATAGAAAATCCATTTTCAGCAATTGTCTTCTTTTATAATGGACAATTAAAGTGCATTTATTTTAATCTCAGAATATTAGTTTGATAAACTAAAACAAAGCCCCACATAGTAATTTCTTTAGCTCATTGAATTATGGAAAAACATTTAGAAGGTTTCAGTTACAGTTGAGTTACTTGGAATTTAGCTCAGGGACAAACATTTCCTCTTCTCTTGTGGTTTTTTATTTAACTGCAATGTCGTTTCACAGCAGATTAGGAATACATTATCTGAGCTAGAAATTGGTCCATGTGAAAATGGTGAACAGGAAACTAGGAAATAACCTTTAAAAGTGTTTTTCATAACTACTCTTTATGTGGTATATGATCATTTGTGTCAGTAAAGGAGAATGTGTGTGATGTCCGTGGTGTGACTGACAAAGCCTAAACGTAAATGATTAGGCAGGAATCTCAAATGAGACAAATTACCCACATTTTAATGGCACTTCTATTACTTTGTGAAGGTGCAGACATGAATGAAGGACAGCTCATGGGAGACCTGGAATTAGATTCCAAGCAGCTGGAGGCAGAGTCCTGGAGCCAAGCAGTGGACAGCAAGTTCCTACAGCAGCAACACAAGGATGTTGTGAAACGGCAAGATGTGATTTATGGTGAGACATCTTCACTTTTTACTCACTGTAAACAGTTCCCTGATAGGAACACTGCTTTGGTTTCCTCAAAAGCCAAACTTTAATTCTTGAAGCTCCTAGGAATGTAATTATTCTGTGAAAGGTGTCTTTCTGCATTTCACATATCCAGAAGCCATCAAAGCCCCAGAAATTGCCTCTCCTCATTTGTCGGTGTTGACTTTCAAACTGGGTTCTACAACAAGCAGCTAGCTACGAAGTCTTTTCCTGAGGGATTCAGGAGCCATCCTGTATGAAAAAAAGGGGATGTGTGGAGGCTGGCAGTGAGGTGTTAGGAAGGAGAAGATACCAGGGCTGAAGGTTGAGACCCCAGCAGCAACATCCAAAGCTCTCTGCTGGGATGCCTCTCCCCCTCTGTTTCTCTCACACATGAAACTATTGACTAATGTTACAATTCCTGGCATGAAATTTTTTTGACACAACTTAGAGAAGCCCAGTTATGGCAAAGCTTTCTAATGGCAGCTTTTCCTTGTGCTCTAATCCATGAACTCTTGTCCTCATCCCATGCAGAGCTAATGCAGACAGAAATGCACCACGTCCGCACCCTGAAGATCATGAATGATGTGTACAGTGCAGCCATGCTGAAGGAACTGCAGTTTGAGCAGCAAGCAGTGGACAAGCTCTTTCCCTGCCTGGAAAACTTGCTGCACATCCACAGTCAGTTTTTCCAGCGGATTCTGGAAAGGAAGAAGGAGTCACTGGCAGACAAAAGTGAAAAGAACTTTGTTATCAGGAGGATAGGTGACATCCTAGTGAATCAAGTAAGTGCTGGAAAATGTTTGCAGTTCTGAGAGCACAGCTGGAAGCCAGATGCTTTTCCTTCCCTCCTGTTTCTGCCTGTCAGATAAGCACAGCTGATGGCACCTTTACTTTTCACACATAAAAATCTCCACCTCTGCTTTTTGAAGCACTGTTTGCTCTTTCAGAGGAAGGTCTACTGTTGAAAATTAATTTACTTCATTTTGTGGGAAAGAGAAGCATTCACTGACAGGCACAAAACAGTTTGACCACAGACTGGAGTGTAGGCAGGAGCTCACAGCTAAATATGCCCAGTGTGTTTCTTGGCTGCATTACTGACCTGGTGTTTAACTCAGAATGGATCATTTTACTTTTCTTTATCCACAGTTTCTATCTTCTTTTTGTCTGTTTTGACTCTTTTTGTGGCTGGCTTTTAAGTCATGGGAGTAGAGTTGCAAATTTTGCTGTAGTGACTCAGTGAAGTCCCCAAATCAGCTCTTTACTCTCTAGAGATCTGCTTGCATGGTCGAGCATGCTTTGGACTAATTTGATTTCCCCAAGTTCTTCTGAGAGCCTGGCAGGCACTGCTGGGATGTCACCCCAGGAGTTGAGTGCAGGCTGGAGCTGAGTGTCCCTTTCTTTGCAGTTCTCTGGGGAGAACGCTGAGCGGATGAAGAAAACATACGGCAAATTCTGCGGGCACCACAACGAGGCTGTCAATTACTTCAAAGATCTTTACACCAAGGACAAGCGCTTTCAGGCATTTGTCAAGGTAGGACCTGGAAGGACAGATGTACCCAATGGAAAAGACATGTCCTTTCTGCACTCTGGGGGAGTGTTTTGCTGCAGAACTGAAATTTTCTTCTTTGTTCCTTAGAAAAAAATGAGCAGCTCCCTGGTGAGGCGCCTTGGGATTCCTGAATGTATCTTGTTGGTTACACAGAGAATCACAAAGTACCCGGTCCTTTTGCAAAGGATACTGCAGTACACCAAAGGTAGGGACCAGCTCCTCTATTCTAAGCACATATTTGTTTGTCCAGTGTGAAGTTTTAATCCTTTACAGCTGAAGCAGATTTTTTTACCAGCTAATCCAGTCCTTGTTGTCTCAAATCACTGCAAAGAGATAACTGAATTCAATACTTCCACTTAGGATTAGTTGTTTAGGACCTTGATTTAGTTGTTAAAAGTCTGTCTGTAGCTAATTATGGAGCAACATGCCTAGACTCCAAAGTCTCCTAGCTTGCTTTTTTAGGTATTAGCTAAAATATGTAGTTAATTTGTGCATTTCATCTCTACTGTCTTATATGCAAAGTGTATTGGAATATTCTCCAGTCTCAACCATGTATATGTAAAGGGTTTTGTGAAGCTCTCTTTAAGGGGGAAAAATGTCTCATTTAAGTATTAAAAGTTATAATGTGGGAACTTGGGAGAAGAGGAAGGAAGGAAGTAAAAGTGGGAAGTTAGATTGCACAAAGTCAAATCGAGATGTTTCTGTTTCTTTTTTAAAGAAAATGAAGTGGAGCATGAAGACTTGACTCAGTCGTTAAACCTTGTTAAAGATGTGATTGCTGCAGTCAACAGCAAAGTCAGCAAGTATGAAAAGAAAAAGCGTCTTGGGGAGATTTACAACCGGACGGACAGCAAGTCCATCATGAGGATGAAGAGTGGCCAGATGTTTGCAAGAGAGGACTTGACGCATCGGAAACTCATCCGAGATGGGCCTGTTTCACTAAAGAACTCAGCTGGCCGGTTAAAAGGTAAGACTCTCCTGCCTTCTGCTGAGGAAGGATGCAGCTCACCCTCTCTGGATGTAAGATTAATCCTCAGACTGGTGCCTCCACCCTTGATTTATTCTTCTGCCTTGATAGATTGTGACACCAGCTTTCCCCTGCTGTACCCCCACTCCCCATTGCATTTCCAATTCCTCGTGTGTGTTCTGGGGTGGTAGAGAGCTGCTTTTCCTCCTGGTGACTGCGTGCCTGCTGAGGGCCCGGGTGGCAGTGACACCTCAGTGTGTCACTGACTTGCTGAGGGATGCTCTGGGCCAGGAGGACACGATGGGGCTGCAGTTGCCCAAAGCATGGAGTCAGATCTCCATGCCTGTGCCACGGTTCCAGGAGTTGTGCTGGCTAAATCTGGAACCCAGCCTCAACTTTCTGGGCCTTTCCTTCCCTCTGAGGGCTGTGGCATGTCTGCAGCAGTACCATCCCAGTTGCACTGGGATCCACGGAGATGTCCCAGGGATTTGTTGCTCTTGAATCTCTTAAGCTGTTGACACAAACTGTTCAGGAGAGGCTATGGTGTCCCTGCAGCTGCCTCTTGTTGGGTCAGTGTTTTCTTGAGTTGCTTTTTGTTTGTTATCAGGTGGAAGTAGTTTTTTTAAGGTGCTGTGCACTGAAGTCCTCCAGTGAGTTAAAAGCTAAATCTCCCAAGGAAACTTTCATCTAGGACCACAGTAGCAGTAAGAGCAGACAGAGCTGTGCCTCAGGCCTGGCAGGAAGGCTGGGCTTCCCTTCCTCCCTGCAGCATAAGCTGATTAAATATGATCTGTGGGCATGAATGGGGCCTGTGCAGGGAGGTGATGATAACGTGGAATTCTGTATGGGGTATGATTTATTTTGAGGTTTTGGCAGCAGGAAGTTTACAGATGATTTCTAGGCACCCGAGACTGCTACTGCCTTCAGATGGTGGATGAAGCAAGTTCTGCTGCTGTTGTGAAATCGTGATAAGCACAGGCTCCATTTGCATTTCTTAATCATAGAAATGCACAAACATGTCTGTAGTGCAGACTCCCAGGGAAGGCAGGTTCTGCAGGCAGGCTGCAGAAAAAGGGAGAGAGTAGATCGTTCATATCTTCAGGTTATTTTGTGGTATTTGAAATGCAGCACCAAAAATTATAGGAAGAACTTTTGTTTAAGAGTTTTAGCATTTCCACTCTTGCAAAGTGCATGGAACAGAGAAAAAGGCAGTCAAATGCCACCTTCTGCAAATCTCCCAGAGCCTGGATTTAGTTTTGCAGCTTTGCTTAAAGTTTAGTAGTTCTTTTATCTGGAATGGATTCTGTCTTCCCAAAACAGACTGGAAGGATTTACCCATGGGATGATTTAAGTTTCTGGTTTGCTTCCTCTCTGTCACAAGATTTCCCAAGTACATTACACAAAACCTCTTTGTACTGAGGGGTCTGGGTGGGGCATTACACTGGGTAGTTGCTGTGCAGCTTTATGATATGTTATTAGGAGACTTGGAAGGCTCTACGTGTACTCTGGGAAAAGACTGATTTAAAACCCTCTGTTGGCTTGAGGTTGTGTTTCCTTCTCCCGTGAAAGAAAGCCAGGTCCTGTGTCTCATGCAGGCTCCCCTCAGAGCTGTGTTTGTCTGAGAGCAGAATTACTGGTGGCTCCTGAAGTCAGTATTTCCTGGGAAAGAAACTGCAGCTGACAAATGTTGTTATTGCACGATAATTTACACCCTGCAAACCACTCATCAAGAGAACCGTAAAATCCAAAACTTCCCGTGCAGATATTTCGCTTGAGGGCTGAAATATTGATTGTTTGAGAAAACAGAGCTTCTATTGAATAAATGTTTCTGGCTTTCACTGTTATGCCCATGTCTTAACTGGTAGTGAGCATGTGGCTGGAGAGGAGCACCCCTGCTCCCATGGGTGAGAGCAAATCCTGCAGGATGCCCTGGTGCTGATGTGTCCTGCTTCATGCAAAGCTGGTTCAGAGCTAACCTGATCTGGCACCTCCAGGAACTGCCCTTGCTCCTTCTGCCAGCTGGGAGGTTGCTCTTGCTTTCAGGATTTGCAGAACCAGCCCTGCTGCTCACCAGCACTGGTGTTATTGCAAGAAATCTTTTCTGGGGTGAATTGTGTGGTTATACTGCAGTGGTGTGCTTCTTCTTTTGCAGAAGTCCAGGCTGTTCTCCTCTCTGACATGCTCGTGTTCCTTCAGGAGAAGGACCAGAAGTATGTCTTTGCCTCACTGGTAAGGCTTCAGCCCTTTTTTCCTCCTTACTTTTCTGTGTGAGAGACCCATAATGTTGTGTTGTGCAGCAAAGCCAGCAATTGCCTGCTAAACAACCTAATTTTCTTGCTCAGAACATTTTTGTTTGCTGAGCAGACTCCATTCTTTTTGATGGGAAAACACGTCCTCATGCCCCACCTCCCCTTCCTGCTGTGCCTTGGCACAGCTGTTAATTGGCCTTGAAAACCTGCCTGTCACTGAAAACACTTGTGCTTTGCAGTTTGTGCACACTGGAGCAGTGACTGGGCTGGGAGAGAGTGAGGGGATAATGCAAACTTTGTAAAAATGAACCTCAGCTGGAAGAAATGTCCAAGTGCATTGTGAGCTGCTGCAGGGGGCAGTGAGGTGAAATGCCAGGGCAGTAACTTCAACACAACAGCTTGAAAATAAATGAGAAATAGATTTGTAATGTGCAGGAGCAAAAACATTAGGTTTGAGGGCAGGCCCCCAAAAAGGGCTGGGCACATTGACCTGCTAAAGAAAACCTGGTGCCTGATGGAGTCTGCTGGGCTGTACCTTCCAGGCATGGTCTAGACTGGCTAAACCCTGTGACCTTTCTACTCTTTGAGCATTTTGAAAGCTGATAATTTGTTATTCCAGTTCCACCAACCCTCTGCATGGGCTCAGTGCCCTACACAGGAGAAGCTGGTTTGCATCAAGTCCTGCTGGTGAACGAGATCACCCCAGCTGCAGCGTGTGGTACAATGCACAAAGGGGCTGGCTCCTGTGCAGATGACACAGCAGGCTGATGACACAGAGACCTAGCACACGGTGAACACCACCTCACACACAGGTTCTGACACAGCAGTCAGCTGTGAGCGTCTGAGAGCAGCAGGGGTTTTGTGGGATTTGGAAACAAGACTTTATCCTGGAGAGAGATGGTGAAGACACTGTGTGTGAAGCAGGCTAGCAAGCTGCACCAAGTGTAAGGAGCTGTGATATTGATGACAGGAAGAGTGTGGTCAGTAGAAAATGAGATCAGAGCAAAATATGGTACAGTGTACAAAACCACAAAGTCAATTTAAAATTAATTCTTTCTTGAAATGAAATGAAGTAAAATTGCTTTTCCTGCATAACTCCTGGAGGAAAGCAAGCCCATCCCTTTTGTTTGACCCCATTTAAATGATTTTGTTTTTTAAATAACCAGTATGTTCAGAAAATGTTTGCAAAGCTGAGAGATGTAGCACTATGGTTTATTGAGACCTTTTCAACGCTAGTTTGAATCTGGGAGCTAGCTCTGGTCCCCTTCCTCACCCATTTCTTTCCATCTGAAGGACCAGAGATCCACTGTGATCTCTCTGAAGAAGCTGATTGTACGAGAAGTGGCTCATGAAGAGAAGGGTTTGTTCCTGATCAGCATGGTTGGGAAGGATCCTGAGATGGTGGAAGTCCATGCCAGCTCCAAGGAAGAGCGCAACGGCTGGATACAGATCATTCAGGACACAATGCACACCATGTAAGGCATTCAGCCATTCTTGTGGGGCAGGGGGTACACTGGGTGTGTTCCTGTAGTAATTGAGCTGTGTCTCCTGTCCAGGGATAGAGATGAAGATGAAGGAGTCCCTTGTGAGTCTGAGGTTGAGAAGAAATTGTCCGATGCGAAAGTGAGAGGACTGAAAGGTAAAATCTGCCTGGAACAGAGCTGGGGGGCCACTGTGGAAAAATGTATGGGAGTTTCTTGGATTAGGTTTTGTGGTTGAAGTGTGACTTTTTTCAATCCTGCATCCAGCAAATAACTGCAGTCCTGGTTTGCAGATTGCCTTCCTTGCATTATTTATTTTCCGAGCCTGCTGTGCCAGATTGCCCAGGGCACTGTCGGGCTGCCAAGTCCAGCACGTATTGTCATGCTCCACTAGATGGGGCCAATATCTCAGGAATAGCTCAGGTTTCCTTGCCAAAGCTTTTATTTTGTCTTCATCTCTGTTTTCTGTTCACCCCCACAGAACAACTTCAGCAGAAGGACAAACAGATCCTGCTCTTGCTGGAGGAGAAGACGAAGATCTTCCAGGACATGGCAGACTGTTCTGTGCAGGAGGAGACACAAGGCTCCAGGCAGCTCTTCAGAGCCTGCACAGAAGAGGCTCCAAAAGGAGAGGAAATCATGAAATCAGCAATAAATGAAGGTGAGCCAGTCACGTGGCATGTAAATTATACTAACCAACTATAATTGGTTACTATCAGTGAAGGCATCATTTCTCAAGCACCAGTTTTGGAGGGAACATCTTCTCTTTGTCAGAATAACAAGATAAGGACAAACTCCTCCTCATGGTATTGTCTCAGGGACAGATCATGAGGATGAGGAAAGGAAGCAGGTATTGCAGAGGTGTTGAAAGAGGGCAGGGAAGTCAGCACAAATAAAACCATGCATTGAACCTGCTTTGGGGTCAGGAGCAGCATGGGATTTATCCTTGGCTGAAATTTCAACCATCCAGGCTTTTGCTATTCTTCAGTCTCAGCAAGATGTGAGGGTGGGGTTGGGTTCCAGCAGGAGCTTGTGATGCCTGCAAGGGACAAGCAGTTCTGTTGACAAGGGCAAGGGTAGGTGGAAACTCAGGCTACTTTCCAGTATGATCTTTGGAGAGGCTAAAATTATTAAATGCTGTTGTCAGAGAACACTGAGGTTGCCTGAAGAAAGAGAGGGAGGTGTAAGGTTTTTGCAGAGCTCCAAGAGTTGGAGTTAGTGGTCAGACTGAGTTTTTGCAGGGGCAATGTGTACTGTTCACATCATTGTCACAGAAACCGAGATTCTTTGTACACCACATAATTTCTGGCATGAGCTGAGGCAGGGATGAAAATAGCTCAGAAACCTGAGGTGGGCTTTGTTAAAGACATTGCTGCTTTTTATCAGTTGAAGTGCTGCAACACCTGGTGAGCAGGAGCCTGGGCACTGCCCTTGGACAGCAGGTCAGCAGCACTGCCATGGACCAGGAGGGAGGAGTTGGCCCCATCTCACTCCCTAGAAGGGCAGAAACTTTTGGAGGATTTGACAGTCATCAGATGAACGCCTCCAAGGGTGAGTAGTTCTGTGTGTGCTCATCAGAATTTGTTAATAACACACGTCATCATATCCTCTTGCTTCAGAAGGACTTCAGCTGGTGGTTTGGGTTTCACAACTCCTCTCCAACAATAGGTGACAGATTAAATCACAGATTAGAAAAGAAAGCTTATGTACAGGTAGATTGATGGTGGCTGAGAACCTGTGGCTATACAAGAGTTAAACATCTGAACTCTTCACTCCTCTCTGTGCTCTCTCCAAGTAATACTTGCTATTTTACTTACGTGCCACATGAAAGCATTTGGCTTCTCAATAAATTAGTTTCTTTATGTTATTATTGTAATATCTACAGGTCTGTTCTTTGTTCTTCATTTTTCTTCCCAGCAGGAGCCTGATGCTGTTGCATTTACAAATGGATGTGGATATTGCTGAATCAAACACCTTTTCCCCTGTCTCTGCTCTCTGTGCATTTATGTTCCACCTACATCTGCATGTATTATTCCTCCAATTAAGTCTCTCCCAAAGAAATGCGTGACTACTTATTTCAGCTGCATACTTGGCTGCTTCCCAATGCCCTCTTTCTTTGCTCTAGTCATCAGAAACTTCCCTGTCCTCAAATTCCTTTCTCTGTGGTCTTACTCACACTCCCAATACAACCAGTTTTGCTGTGCTAGTGTCTGTCTCAGCGCTGGCATCGTTGGACCTCGTCTGACCTCCTGCATTAAAGGAGCAGTGTTAGCTCCAGACAGTCAGACATGAGAACTATGTAGAGGCTTTCCCAGTTCTCCTGGAGAGCCCAAAGGCCTTGTCATCATGATGACAAATATACTCACACTGGAGGGGTTTGTTGAGGGCTGTGCCTCTCTCTGTTGCAACAATGAATGGGACAACCTCAGGCTGTTGCCCAAAATCTTAAGTATTCTGTAGAAATACCCTCTAATTCTAATTCAGTAGTTGTAGGGTCTTGGGAGATTTTGGGAAAAGAATTCAGGGCCTATTTGTTCTGCCCAGGAGGTATGAAACCTGGCATTCTCTCCAGTTCTTGTGTTCACAACCTGTGAAACCTCGGGCAAGGCTTATAACCTGACTCCCCTTCGTTCTCCCCTCCAGCAAAGCAGAAGGGAGGAGTTTCCTCCTGCAGAGAGGTGGAAGGTCCCAGGACGTGGCGCAGGAGAGCAGGTCTGTTAGGAGGGCTGGAGGGTCAGCCTCTAACAGCAGAGCCAGCCTCGGGGGTGGGGGGAGGAGAGGGCCTTTACACAGCTGTGGTGTCCTTCACACTGCTGCAGATTCAGGTTTATGTAAAGTCTTTAAGAGTGGCAGAAGGAAAGTTGCCACTGCAGGTGTGGGTTTTCCCCATGGGTGCATCTCAGCTGGCAATGGGAGTACAATAGTCTTGGCAAGAGCTAGAGGATGGAAGGTCTGTGTGACTCCTTTTGAGCAGAAGGGCAGCACAGGGGGAGGGTCAGAGCCCTCGTGTCCCCACAGGTCAGCTCAGTCTTGCTCAGGAGCACTGATATGAGCCATCCAGGGGGAAGTTAGAAAGAGAAGCCCAGTGTCTCTTTGAAGATCCAGGTATCTGATAGCTAAGGTTAATGATAAATTGTTAGCATAGAATTACACAGGGTGTTGCACAGCAGTATCTGACCCAGATGTAAATTAACTTGCACAAGAGAGGCATTGAAACTATACCTGCAATAATATACCCTGATATGATTCTGTTATCATCCTCCATCTGCTCTTATGCTGCCTCATGTCTTCTCAGCAAGTATTCTGTGGTAGTAGACAGCAGTGCAGGGGCTAGACAGAGCACCATCTAATAGCTGAATTTATCAGCACATTCTATGAAACCAAAGTCAAGCCTAATCTAAATTCACATCCACTTTTGTTGGTAGTGCTGACGTGTTCCGTATATTTAGGGCTCAAATTCATTTAGTTAAAATGTCAAGAGCTCTGTGTCCGCTTTTGTGGAACACGTGAGTTTCCTGTATTAAATTCCTCAGACTTTAGCAAGTTCATCTCTGCCTTAAAATGTTGAATAACTGATGTCAGTGCTGGCTCCTTCCTTTAGGTGGAGCGAAAGATGAAGGCGATGATGCTCAGGACCTCCGGAGAACAGAGTCAGACAGCATTTTAAAGAAGGTATGCCTTGATTTGTGTGTCTGCCACCACTGAGCTCAGATTTCAGGAGTGACAGCTCTAGCCTTAAAAAAATGCCTGAAAATTTCTTGACAATTAGATACATCCTAATAAGTTAAAAATAAAATAAAATGTAAAATACTCAAAACCACTGACTTGAAAACCACTGCAATTCAGTTGTACTCCTTAATGGCACAGGTTGGCTACCATCTGTCTGCATTAAATTTGTTTAATTCTGCATTGTTATTGAAATTCTAAGGTCAGCTACAACCTTGCACCTTTTCTTTCTGGGGATCGATCCATCACATAACTGCAAAATAATACCTAATTAACATTTTATTCTAAATGATTCTAAATGGCCTAAAAACATGCATGAATTCTCCCAAAATGGAAGGTGGAGGGGAGTGTTTAATGGATGTGTCATTAGTTCAGCTTCAGAAGACATTTGCTATGATTTTTCATTGTCCTAATATTAAATTTGTGATCTTGTCATAGGGTGGAAATGCTAATTTGATGTTCATGCTGAAAAGGGATAACGAGGTAAGAATTGATTCCATTGCTCAGCTGTTCCCTTCATTTAAGTGGCTAGAGAATTTGTCTCAATAGGTGATAATGTAGAAGAAAACACATTTAATTTGCTGAAGCACATCTAGACTTTTAAATACATTAAGCTGAACCCACTGTGTCATTTATTTGTTTAACCTTGGATGTTTAGACAGAGAATTCACTGATTGTCATCTGCTTACCAGCAAGATGATATGTGCTGATTATAAGCAGCAAGGGTTAATTACCACCAGGATGCACAGGGCTGTATTTATTGTGCATCTGCAGACAGAGAGAGTTTAATTTTATGTTGCAGGTGCAGTGAATTGGGGCAATTAGGTTTCTATTCTCCCTTTGATACACATTCATAACTCCCAATTAGCATTAATGACAAAATGAGAAGCAGTTCTTAATACTGGCTATCACTCCACTACTGCAAATACTGAAGTGCTCTTTTTTCTTCTTGAAATTAATTGTAGGTTATGAGAGATTCAGAGAAATTTTTAGCTAGGCTAAATTTAGGGATAGAGCATAACTCCAGAGTTGCTTGCTCTGTATTCAGCAACACACCATTCATGAGGTGTTTGCATTTCTGTATTTTCAGAAAGCCTCCAAGAACACACCTTCTGCACTTGTGTTGCCTGCTGTAGTGCAGCTTTTCTGCCTGGTGGCAGTGGGTCTTGTATGGGTCAGCTGAGGGAGAAGGGTACAAATAGTCCACATCTATTTAAAGATTGATTTATTTTTTTCCTGAAATTTTTAAGTGAACTTCTGGGCTTCATCTCAATTATTCAGCTTGTTCTTGAGCAAGCTGATGTTATGGGAAATGGTTTGCAGAGGCAAACCAGGACTTCCCATGAGCTCAATGTTCCTTCTCCTGCTGCAGTGACAGCTAGGGAAGGGAGGAAGGTGATGCCAGGCACTTCTTGGAGATGTTCAAGGGATCTGTTGGTGTACTGGGGACTGATGCACTCATTGCAAGGGAAGAGTGAGGAAAAGCAGGGTGCAGAGTGATGGCTGTGCAGCTTGTCAGACCCACTGGTGGGACACAGCATGAGAAGGTGCTGTCCACATACCCAGCACCCAGTGAGATCTAACAGCAACGCTTCTGTTTTCTTGCAGCAGGTCCTCCAAACCATCACCAGCCTCCATAAGCTGCTCACTGCTTTGCAGGTAGGCTTAGCCCTTCATCCTGCTCCCACACACTGCTTGCCTGAGCTGCTTGTTGTGCTTTGCCCCTTGTGTCACAGCCCTGCATGGCTGGACACCCCACAACCAGCTTGCAGGCTCAGGGAATGAGCTGCTGCCCAAGGGAACCAGTACTGGCCTGAATTTGGGAAGCTGCTGAGGGAGCTGCTTTGCCAGTGTTTTGCAGAGATAATCAAAACTCCACAACTCTTGTGAAAGTTGTACAGCCAATATGTTTATTACAGCGCTGGACGCATGTGGAAATCATTCCCCTAAAATGACATGCATCCTTCTGGGGACTTCAGGTCCCTTTTTATCCCCCTCTCAAATACATATGCACACAATTTCACCATAGATTCATACATGTTCATTCTTACAAATTTTGCGTGACATTTGTCACTAGTTCTTCTTTATCAGAAAGAATTCCTAGGTCAGGCTGACCTGCTCTCACAGCAGTCTCTGTCTTTCTCTGTCACCTTCTGTCTCCCTCACCTTATCTCTGTCCTTCACTGAAGCAGTTTCCCTGAGCCTAGGTTCTGCAGTCAGGCTAAATAGCTATGTTTTCTAACCATAGAATCAATTTTAAAATGTGCATTTCACCTAAATCAAAATGGATTTCTACCCTGGAAAATTTCTACTCTGCTTCATTAGCATGCTCTGGTAACCAGGCAGCAGTGCTGGGCTGGGATCAGAAGAGGTTCACTGCAGCACCCTGGGGTTTTCAGGGATGGGAGAGGATGCTGCAGTGATCTCTGTCCCCTCTGCCAGGGCGTGGTGCTGCAGCAGGACACCTACATCGAGGACCAGAAGCTGGCTCTGAGTGAGAGGGCTCCGAGCCGAGGCTCCTCCCGGCCCACCTCGCTGCTGGAGCAGGAGAAGCAGCGCAGCCTGGAGAAGCAGCGCCAGGAGCTGGCCAACCTGAAGAAGCAGCAGACGCAGCACCAGGAGGAGAGGAGGAGGAGGGAGAAGGAGTGGGAAGTGCGTGAGAAGGAGCTGGCGGAGCGCGAGGCCGAGCTGGCGCAGCGCGAGGAGCAGCTGCAGAGACAGAGGCAGGAGCTGGAGCGCGAGCGGGAGGAGCTGCAGGTGAAGAAGGCGGCCTACCAGCTCGACCTGGAGAGGTTGCGCGCCGCCCAGAAGCAGCTGGAGAGGGAGAAGGTGCAGCTGAAGCAGGACGTGGAGAGATTTGCTCAGATGCGGCAGGAGCCTGACCACAACCAGGTAAATGATGCTGGCAGCCAGGCTCCTTGGGAAGCTAGGAACAGGGAGCTCCAGCCAACTCCTGGGTGAACTGCATGCTCCTCACAGCTGCCAGGTCTTTTGAGTAGAATCCTCCTAGAAATGGTGTTCCTATTAGAGGGAGGTTGCTGATGGTGAGGCATGCGGTGGTTGTGGGTAGTAGTTTTTGGAGTCCTCCTATTTTTTTGATATCTTGTTCACCATTTAGGCTGTGAATGATGGAGCCTTAGCATAGGAAGAGCGTGGCTTTGAGGAATGCATGGGTTAAGATGTGAAGGAAGGCTAGTTTGGGGAGGTTTAGTCCAGCAGTGTTTAAAACTGGCTTTTCCTTCACATAGGATGTGCAATGCTGCTGGTTTTGCACCTCTGGAGCTGCTGAGGCATTGCCAGTTTTGGTGTTTCATGGTGTATTGGGGGTGCCTGGCCAGTGAGCTCTGCCCACTTCCCTGTCTGTGTATTGGGGGATGGCAGACAGGAGGTGGCAGGCAGTCCCAGGGCGTTGACACTGCCTGATGTTGGCCTTCACCCAGGGGCTGAGCTCTGGGGAGCACTCAGTCCTTCACAGAAACACCCTGAGTGTTGTGGGTCACCTGCAGCCTCCAGCTGTCACAAAAACCACTTGTGAAGCTGATAACTCCAGGGCAAGTTCACATGCTGACATCCATCCCCAAAAGCATTCTCAATATCCAGCAAAGAGATGGCATTGCTGTGTCCTGAAAGACCAAGCACCTGCAGTCCAGTTGTGGCTCAGTGAACAAAGGTCCCCAGCTCTGCTGAAAGAGGCTTCTGGTGACTGACTGTTCACAAGCACAAAGAAAAACTCACACACAGATCCTGGTTTGGATCTGTGAGGTTTATTCCTTTACAACTGTGCAGCAGTCTGAGGAGAGCCAGCACCACTGGCAAAACATGGACTGAATTTAATCCTTGAGCCTGTTGATCATTTGTTTGCAAGTCACTAATTCTGACTGTAGTTTGCTTAGAGCTGTAGCAGAGCTAGTTTATAAATGTTGGATTGCAGAATGGGAATGATTTTCGATGCCTGAACGGCCTAATTGTGGAGCTGAGCAGTGGGCTCTGAAAAGCTCATCACCAAAGCAGGTCCTGCTCCCTCCCACCTGGCTCCTGATCAAGCCAGAAGTTTTCCAAGCAGCCAGTGAAGCTGTTCCAGCTCCAAGCACTTGCAGACAAGGGGCATGGGTGCTGTGAGAGAAGCTGAGAAGTAAAATGCCTGCAAGGCCTGAGAGATTTAGGAGAAGGAAGCACCTTCTCAAAGCAGGTATCTGACTGACATTGCAGAGCTATTAATAGAGTGTTCAGTCAAGCTTTGTTGGGCTTGTTTTGATCTTCTCTTTGAATGTGCAAGCTCAATTACATTCTGAGACAGCCGTTAGGGGAAAAAAAATCAGGAAAAATGCTTTTGCTTTCATCTTTTGCTTGGGAAGGCTTTCTTTGACACATGGGGCTGCTGTGCCGTGTGCTGGCGTTCCCTTCCCAGAGAGGCACGCTGCTCCTTGGCCTCCTGCCACCATCTGTGTGTGCAAACCATGCAGGGTGAGTCTTGCTATTGAGATCTTAGAGAATATTTGCCCTTGGCTTGTTGATACATAGCAGAATGCATGTAGGAGCAAAAGATAGTGGAGTGTTACTCTTTTTCGTGTCTCATATTTTCATCTTGAACAGAGAGGGCTTTTCTCTCTTTTCTTTGCCTGGATGGGAAGGTTGTTTTACCTGGTGAATGGGCTGGATGTTCACCCCTGAGTGGTCTGGAACACTCCTTTTCTATCCTGTTTCATGAAACACTTTTTCTTCCTAGGTTTCAAATCTACATGAGAAACTTGCCAGAGTCTCCTCCCAGTCCAGCATTGACGAGTCCTCTATGCAGAAGAACCCTTCCCTTCCTAAACAAGGGCACTTTGATGCAGAACTGTCTGTCTCCCCCAAAAGGAACAGTCTTTCAAGGACACACAAAGAGAAAAGCACTTTCCATTTGCTTAGCACAACAAACCAGACTAACAAGGCAGCTGAGGAGCAGACCCAGATGCCTACTCGCCTCTTCAGTTTAGCCAAACCAAAGGAGAAGAAGGAAAAGAAGAAGAAGGGCAGGGGACATCGCTCCCAGCAGTCTGGTGAGTGTCAGGGGAGCTCACAGGTGTTTGTTCAGGGTTGGTAAGCTGGCTGTTTTCCTGCAGCCAGTGAACTTTTGTGGAGGCCACAAAATCTGGCTTGAAATGAGGATGATGACACAGGGATGGGGAAGAGCAGCTGTGTTGAGTGGATTTCTCAGCCTGAAGTGATCTTCTGTGGATGTTTCTGCCTGTTCTGCAGCCCCTGGGGTTGTCAGAGGGACGCACATTCTTCTCATTGTTTCTACCCTTCCCATCCCATCCTGAGCAGCCTCCATGGGCTGGATTCTCTGCAATACTCTGCTTCAGTGTCTGTGCTTTCAGAAGGAGCTGCTGCTGGGATGCTCTTGGCTCTTGCAGCTCCTGAGGCATTGATGTCTGCTTTAGCTCTGTGGCAGTTTGGAAATTATATCCACAAGCCTTGTGCTGGCCTCTCCCCTCAAGCTGGTCTGTTTTGTCTCTTGATCTGAAACAAAAACATACAGGGTTTTTGTTTGGTTTTTTTTGTTTTTTTTTTTTTTTTTTTTTGGTCTGATAGTTTTGCATCCCCTTAGGACTCAGAGGTGCACCTCAAACCTCTGACCCACATGAAATTTGATCACATGCCCTCGGATGACCGCTTTCATTCATGCTAGCTCACTGATGTTTTCCAGCTTGTGCACAGGAAATCTCACCCATTACAAGGTGTAATTTCATGGTAGCTCAACAGGGACCTGAACATCTTTTAAGGGGCCTGGTGGATTTGGCAGACAGTGGGATGTCTGTGCACACAGAGCCCCACTCTGCCTGCTGTGTCCCTCTGTTCCCATAGTGATTCCCACATGCTGTTTTTACAGATTCTCACTCGTCAGAAGCACCTGCAGAGGGTGAGGAGATCTTCTGCTGAGCATGGACTGTTCCAGTGGTGGCACTGGCACCGTGGACATCTCCCTGCCTGTGACACAGCCCATGGCTGGTGCCTGCGCTGGACGAGCATCTGGAGGTTTTAAACAAAGAAAACAGTTCTGAAGTCTGCTAAGTGGTGGATAAGGGCCTCTCTCCTGTGGTTCTAGGTGAATTCTCCCTGCAGAGGCTGTGCATCTCCCTGTGCAAACCTGGGGTCAAACGGATTGGGATAGATGTTTTCTGTCTCTTCTTACTGCTAAAGGATGAGAAAACATAGCCTTAAGGGGTCTGTGCCTTCAAATTCCCCTTTTCTGGGGAAAAGAACCAAAACCAAGCATTTAGCAAAAGATTAGGACTCTACAAATGGTGCGTACACACTGGCATATATAGATATCCTGTATATGTACATCTATGAATCCACTGGGATATGCTTACAGTCCCTACAGCCAAGGTCCACCCGTGGGCATGGATGATACCTGAGGACTTTCAGGGATGTGTAGATATTAAATATCTTGCCTTTACTGCTCCTGCTGTAACACAGTGACCTGCACACCCCTTTTGTGCTGATGGGACAGGGGATGTTTGGTTTCAGAAGGGTGCATTACACCAGGAAGCAGTAACAGCATTCAGAAGCAACAACTCAGAGGATAAAAATTAAAATTTAAAATCATTCTGAATGGGGCAGAGGAATCAAATGTCAAACTGTTTCTAGAGTCAAGCAGAACATTATTGGGTAGATTTAAAATGCCTCAGAAAAGAGCATTTTGGTAGGCTGGTAAGGCAGTCCCAGGAGCCAGAACAGGCTGTTCAAATGGAAACAACAGTAAGCAACATTTTTTTTTACACAATCTGTTTGAGCTCCAGCTCACTCCCTCCCATCCCCAAAGTAAAGATTATGTTTTTGCCAGAATAGAGCTCTCCAGTTGCATTTGACATCCCCATACAAGGCTAATGACTGAGGGAGGGGGTGGCTAAAAATCTGCTTTTATGGGTCTTTGTTCAGTTCTTTGTGTTTTTCTTAGCCTGCTTTTTGTGCTGCTGTTGAGCTTCTGTGTGTCTGGATTTTCCCACTTGCCCTGCTGGTTTCTGAGGCAGAGTGAAAGCAGCAGTGTCTGAGCAGGTCAGTGAGACAGGGCAGGCTCCTGGGAGGTGGCTCCTGTCCCTGTGGCTGTGCAATACCGGGCACTTGGGAACCATTTCTGGGGAGAAAAAGGCTCTGATGGACAAACGCCCTGTGGGACAGGTCTGGAGGCCAGCGTGGTGTGTCCCCATGGACTCTGGGGTGGTGTCTGTGCAGAACAGGAAGGTCCAAGGGCAGCTCTTGCTGTGCCAGCTGTGGGGTGTCTGCAGAGTTGAGGAATATAGGCATGTGTTCAGTGGGGGAGGAGAAATGCAACAAGATATTCTTTTCTCAAAAATCACCTTTCTTCCAAACCCTGTCAGGAGAATTACCCAAGTGGATTTGTAAATGGTTACCAGCTTCAAAATAGGTCAAGGTTTTGCTCAAGAGTTTGAAGCTGTCATGTACATTTCCTATCCTACTAGTTTGTTATTTTTTTTCTTTGAAATGACAAATAATTTCTCTTCTTGTACTATTGTTTGATTTCAGTTTGCTCTCAGGCTTGTCATGAGCTGGTGACCCACAGCAATTTTCAGAGTTAGTGCTGATGAGTATCAGCAGCATTGATGGTGAGGTGGATGCTTGGGCTGGGCTGTCTTGGTGCAGGAACCCTGCTTGTTTGGAAGCTCTCTACACTATTAAAACTCAAAAGAAAAAGAGAAAAAAAATAGAAAGGAAAAAGGGTTGAGATTTATTTTTATTTTGGTTTTTTTTTTAAACTCTTATTTGGTGCTTGTTCTTAATTGCAAGCAGGGCTTGCAAAAATATTTATCTTTCATTTTATCTGAAAGAGTTTTTTTTAAAAGTTTACTTGGTTTTATTTTTTTATTTCTTTTTGCTTTTGTTTGGGGAATAGTTTGAGGGGTTTTTTCTCTTTCCCCCCCTTTATTTTTTTTGTTTGTTTATCTGTTCTGTTTTCTTACCAAAAGATTGGTAAACCAAACATTCTCATCTCCCTGTTTCCTACAAACCATGGGGCTGGGCAGTGCTGCATTGCAGCTCATTCCATGCCCAAAATCACACAATTTTCAGCTGAGAGCTTTCTTCAAGGCAGAGCATCTTCAGGCCAAAAAAAGTCTGGAAGAAGACAACAATGACTTCAGACGAGGCTACTCCTGTCAGTCAGTTTCCATGTTGAAACGTTTTGGTTAGGTTTTCTCATTCCCTTTGGAGGCAAAGGAAAAAGCAAAGCATAGAGTGCCTTGCAGTGTAATTGCTCTCCAGGACCTGAGGTGTGCTGAAGGAGGCACATGCTGGTGGTGTGGAGTTACCTTTTTCATAAGAAAACCACCAACTTCACAAAATAACTTCTGCCCTGCTGTTCATACATCTGCAAACACGAATGGGCTGAGATGAAATATCTGGAAACCAAAGCTCATATGCTATTGTGTGAGCAGAGATCAGGGCACTGGTACCTCTGAGTTCCCTCAGTCTGGGACAGCCACTATGAACTTCTCAGTTTATCCCTCTGTCTTTTCCCCAGTCCCAGCACATGCTGTATTCACAGCACAGCAGTGTCCCATGGCTCTGAGAAGGGCACCAAAAAGCAGATGAGTGACCCAGGGCAGCAGGGTTGACTCTGCCTGGCTTCACCATCTCTCCTGACCTGTGCAAATCAAAAAGAGCATTCAGTGCCTGAAGTGCCAATACTGTTGGCTAAGTGATCTCCCAAGGTCCCTGTGGTTCCTTGACAGAAACCACAGGTGTGAGTCAGAAACACACTGACCAGAAATCCTGTGTACAAAGCTGTTTGTGTCTTAAATTCTGGTGGACAGACCTTTGTCCCTGGAGGATGGCTGTTACGCTATGATTCACTTTTTTGGAATGAAGCCTCTCCTCCCACACTGCTTCCTCCTTCTTTCACCTTTAGGAAGGTAAGGGCTTGTTTTTATCTCTTTAGCCTTTTATTTTTCCCATCTCAGTTTTTCTTTGGAAAGCCTTGGCATAGATTCCCAGAGTCAGATTGCTGCTCTGATCCCTGAAGGTTGTCTAGCATTGTCTGCTAGAGTATTGTCCCAGCTTGACAGCACCTAAACCTTTCCTCTTCCTGGCCTTAAAATTGCATTTGCTCCAGTTCCATGCCTGGCATCCATCCTGCAGTTGTTGAAAGCATGTTATTTCTACAGCCCAACCTGCTGCCAGTCCCTAGATCCCATTTGGAGCACCCAAACCATCTTGTTTTGCATGAGGTTCCTGGACTCAGAGTAGGTTCAAAAACATATGTTTGAAGCCGGTGTTGTTGGAGGAGAAGAGGATCCTGTGAGGGCTCTTGGAGCTGTTTGTGCTGATGTTTTTTGGAGGGCAGAAATCAGATTTGGTTTTCTTGGGCTTTTCTCGGCCTGGTCTTTGCCACTGCCCAACAGGAGGGGTTTCAGTGTCCAGGGAAAGTGAGAGTGTGGGCTCAGACAGGTTCAGGAGTGGCCAGCATTAGCTGGGGGTGCCAGAACACCCAGCAGCAGAGAGTAGCTGTAGCAAAGGGTGGGAGACTCCATGGGGCTGGGTGAGCTTGGCCTTAGATTCCTTTAAATGATCATCTCAACACATAACTTGATGTCAGTTTGATGCCATAAAGCACTTTAATGGAACTGGTCTTGCCCCCTTTAATTATGGTTATTTGAAGACAATCAGTTTTGCCATTGCTTCCTCCTCTGTATCCCCAGCAAAATCAGAGCTTCAAGTAGGCGTGTTCCTGGTTTGGTTTGGCTTTTCCCCCAGAGGGGAGGAAGGGCCAAGCTTTTTGTATTATTTTTAGACCAAAGTGGGTGTGAACTGTCTAATCTACAGTCCCACTGCAGATAGGTTAAGTGGCAGGACAAGAGAACTGGCTTCTGTTGGCTCAGGTACATCCCCCAGGAGAGCTTCACCATCACCTTCCTCAGGGCAGGTAGGGAAGCAGCCCCCACAGTGGTTTTCCCTCCATCTCCTTTTCCTTGGAGAAACTCAGAGTGAAGGAGATGTGAGGGGATGCATCCAAATAAGTGAGGCCCTTTCCATGCACCAAGGTGTTTACTGTCCACTGTTCACCTCCCTGGGACAGGAGCTGCCATCCCCACTGAGGGTGGACTCTTCCTTCCCTCTGGAGGTGTGGCAGCACAGTGATGCCATCAGTTTGTGTGGGTTTGCATCCAGAGAGTCCAATCACCTCTGCACCTTCCCTTGAGTCACTAGGAGACATCACAGCTGTTGCTGAAACACCCAATTCCAGTCCTTCCACATGCCACCTAGTCAGAAGAGGTTCTTCAGGTGCCAAATCCCAAGGAAGCTGTCTAGGATATCTATGGCATGGAGCAAGGGAGGACTGGGCAGGGGACACAGGAGAGTATCTGCTAAAATCCCACCAAACATTCCTTGTTAACCAGAACTCTGGAAATTATTGTGCCTGCTGGCCAGGTTTGGGAATTTATCATGATTTAGGGCACCCCTTTAAATAAAAAACCTCCCCTGCTGCTCATAACTCTTGCCTCATTTGTCAGAAGGGGCAGCAATCCACAATTCTTCATTGGTGATACAGCTAATTTTTAAATATAGGCGAGCTGAACTGGCCAAATCTCCTACACCTTGTGCTCTTCAGTCATGCGAAGTGTAACACCACCTCCCTTCACACCTGCATTTCCAGGGCTCTGTGCCCTTTCCTTCCACATGCATTTCACTGACACTGATGCTTTGCCCAAATATAGTTCAGCTTCCATTGCTAGGGGGGAGGGGGGAACAGGATAACACTCACTGCTTTGCATACAGCTATGAGCTTTGTATGTATTTAAGCTGTCTATAGGTATCCATCCTTTCCATGCTGTAAAGTAATGCTACTATTTTCTTTATCAATATTAAACACTGCCTCAAGAAAAAAATGAAATAAAAATCTCTGTCCAGTTCAGTTCGCCTATGGTTAAAGTTTAGCCTGGTGTTTATTTTGTACTAATATGGAATGCACTTGAGTAATTCCCAGAACATTGAGGTGTATTGTAATAACCTGATATACCTCTGTTTTTGGTTTGTTTCTTATTAAAAAAAAAGGAAAAAAAAAAAAGCTTTGCGTTTTCATGTTGAACCTGTAAAGAAAAAAAGTTGGGAAAAAAGGATTTTTAAACAAGAGGGTGAAACCTAATTGCTGTATGTTAATTTGTAATTATGTAAAAAGTGAGCAGATTGTTGACTGTAAAATTCTTCAGTTTTTCTGTAACTTGCCAGAACCAACAAAGTTTTGTAACAAGCTTTTATTTATCTTCCTTTTTAGTTATCAGTATCAACCTCTTGTAAAGTCATTCTTCCTCTAAATAAATTTGATTTTAAGTCATGAGTTTTCTGCCTGATTTATTCCCACACCTCTGGTATTTTTGCTGATGACGTTTTTGCACCAAGGCTGAATGAAGAGCCTTAACCTCCACCTGTAATCAAATGTTTGTGTTGCCTTTATCCTCCCCATTCCAGTTTGAACCCACTGGACTCTTTATTTTCCTTCCCTTACAAGATTTGGATTTTACTGAAGGCCAGATGGCTCTGTAATATTCCTTGGGTTTTCCTCCTCCCCACACACAGAAGGGGAGGTGGCACCGAGTTCCTGTAAGCCCCTAACACACAGCTCAGTGTCTTTAATAAATCCTAGAGACAGAAGGTTTTGGTTCTTTTGGCTTAGAGAACCAGAGATGCTGCATCTCATCACAGGACAGGGCCCAGGATGCTGTGTGGTTTAGGTGTTCCCTTGTCTCCTGCAAGAAGAGACCCATCAGAAATGCTGTTCCCAGCATCCAGCTCTCCCCTGGGGAGGTGTTGTAAGGAAGAAAAGTCTTCCCTGTGAGGGTGGTGAGGCACTGGAGCAGGTGCCCAGAGAAGCTGAGGATGCCCCAGCACTGCAAGTGTTCAAGGCCAGGTCAGACATGGCTTGGAGCAACCTGGTCTAGTGGAAAATTCCTTGCCTGTGGCAGGGGTGGTGGAAAAATGATCTTTAAGTTCCCTTCCAACCCAAAGTATTCTGTGATTCCATGATAAGGTACATGGTGTTCCCAGTGCCTGCAGGCATGGGTCCAGGCAGGAGAGGGTGCCAGAAGTACAGAACCATGACAATGAGGAGTCATGGAGGACCTCAGTGGGGTTTCCCCAAAACCATTTTCTGCTGGATCATAGAAGTGATCACTGCTGGCCCTGTCCTGCCAGTCCTGCACAGGAGGAACTCCAGCATCCTCTCCCCAGGCAGGAGAAGCAGCAGACCTGCACCCTTCACCCCCATGTATTGATTTTGAGGCAGAGGAATTGCTTCATTTCCATTTGTTACTCCATTTCAAAGGTATGATTGGGAAGGAGAAAATACCACTTGAGGAGAATCAGAAATATATTCATAGAATCAGGATAACCTGAGTTGGAAGGAACTCACTAAAAGCACCAAGTTTGACTGGGAAGGAGAAAGGACTGCTTGAGGAGAATCAGAAATGGATTCATCAAATCTGAGTTGGAAGGGACCCACAAAAAGCTGCTGAGCAGGCACAAGACAGCCCCAAGTATCAAGTATTGATCAAAGCTCTGGGCTGCCAGCTGCTTGGGGTGTTGTGCTGTTCCTCAGCAGGTGTCAGGGCACGCCAGCCCCGTTAGGCAGCAGTGCACTCCCTGCCTGGTATTTCCCCCTGCTCTCAGCTGTGTTGCACATGCTGTTCTGAAAGCCTGACTCAGGTCAGTGTACCTGGAGCTACACCCTGTCACGCAGCACTTGCTCCAAGACAGGCAACCCCTGGGTGTGAGACAGGAGATGAAAGAGTTCGTTTATCTCCAGTCCTGCTTTTATTTGCATTCCCAGGCGTCCCAGCTCACCTATTTACTGAAGTTGAATAAAAGCCTTCGCCCGAACTGTCGGCTCCTGGGTATAGCTTTTAAAAAGCACGTTTTCCTGTGGCCCCTCTTGGCTCTGCAGCCTGGATGTCTGACAAAAGCACCCCTTGGGGCACCCCTTTGCATTGCTGCAGTAAAACAACAGCTGCTGCAGCTGCTGGGAATGGGAGATGCTGCTCTGATAGAACAGGCATTGGTCACGGGAGATGGGACAGCACGTTTACTGATCACAAACCACATGGAGAAAATCAAATCCTTTCTGAATCAATCTCCTGCCAGGCAAAGGCTGGGATGCAGAGCTAACCAGGCAGCCTGGTCCTGCACAGTGCACTCCAAACCCCCCTGTTTCCACTGGCCAGGGGAAGTCTGGGCAGACAATACAAATTGCCTTTGGCAGAGGAGGAAGCAAAGGGCCCTGCTGCTCCAGGACACCTCCATATATTAATCTGACTGTCCTTAACCAGCTTTCCACAGTTTCATATGCTCAAAATTTCCATGCTCTGAGCCATTACAGCTAAGACAATGAAATGGATATTCTCTCCAGACCACAGGGATTAATCAATTTAGATGGTCCCAAGAAAGAGTGATGGGTTTCTGAGCATCCCAACTTTCTTGCCCAGCCTTTCCTTGGCACCCAAATTTAGAGCAAAATATCTCTTTGGCTTTGTTGGATGTGGTTGTTTTTTCACTGGCTCATTGACTAAAAGGGATCATACAGGATCCTTAGAATGGGATGAGCCTCTAAAAGGAGCACTGGCAGGCACAGGAGAGGCTCTTTGGAAATTTGGTTTAGTGATACCTTACACATTTGCATTTCCCCTTCCCTGCCCTTGCTGGGTTCAGTCCTGGCACTGCCTTGAGGGAGAGAAACTGGAGGTCTGGGAGGACACAGGTGCAAGCTAGGCTGGGGCTTGCAGACAGGCCACTCATTCATGGAGGGTTTATTAAGAGAAGGAAAGGCAAAACCCTAATTAGTGCAGTGAGTGAGTGAGATGCCTTGTGATCAGATACAAGGTGAATGGTAAAGTAATGACTTACCTTTGCCATTGAAGGCACCTGGGCCTTGTTAATTTGCTACAGGAATGTTAAATATGGCAAATATCTTGATTTTTAGGAGGTTGAATAATGTAAAAATCAAGTAGAAAATAATATTTGACACTTGCAACTGATATGAGCACCCCCAGCTCTCTCAGGGATGGGCAGACAGTGGGTGTTCTTGTGTCTCCCCTAAAGCTGCCTTCACACCTCTTGAATCTGCCCCAAACCAGGCTTTGCTCTCCTGCCTGTATTCCAAGGATGCCCAAGGGTTCCCAAGGGATGCTTAAGGGTTCCCAAGGATTCCCAAGGGTGCAGGTTCAGGTTGGGCTCCCCCAGCCCCACTCTCCCTGCACTCTGGAGCTGCTCTCTGTGCCAGTACAGAGGGCATTTGTTTCCAGTCCCTTTGTGGCCCATCCCTTGCACAGATGCAGCTCAGCTGACAATTCCCAATCCCCCCTGCCCTCTCCCCACAGCCTGGCGTCTCTCCCTCCGGCGTCTCCAGATGCTCTTTCTTTCCCTTCTCCTTTCACCAAAGGGCTGCTTCTCACCAGCCACATCTTCCCAGCGAGCCTAATTAGACAGGAGCCTAATTAGAGCCGAGCAGGAGGGGTGAGTCATTAGCGGAGCCCTGTGGGAAGGCCGGGAGCAGCCGCGATCCCGGCGGGGCGGCGGCGTGGGCTGAGGGGCCGCAGGCAGCGGGAGCTCTGCTGGGTGCTGGGAAGCAGCCACGGGGAAGCAGCTCCTGTTTGTGTGTGCGTGTGTAATTCCTCCAGACATGACCCAGAAATGGAGGGAAGGCTGTTTACCCTCCTCCCTGCACCTGCCGGGGAGCTGAGCAGGCCCCAGTGCTGCTGGGCAGGCCTCAGGGCAAGGGGGTGGCCGTCCATCCCACCCAGCCAGGGAAGGCAGAAAGCAAAAGGGCTTTTCCTGGTGGCCCTTAGGCTTTTTTCTCCTTGTTTGGTTTCTACTCATCCCTTTTAACAACCAGCTATGCCCATGATGGAGTGCAGCCAGCATCCTGGGGACTGGCTGCCTGCTGGGGCTGCAGGGAGAAGGAGCCTTGCTACGATAGAAAACAAGAGTGATGGCAGCAGAAAAAGGCAGAATTCAAATGTTTGTTTGGGATAAACCCACAGGACTGGGGATAGGTATGATGCCAGGAATGAGAGACAGGTCTTTCTATCAGTCATTAAATCACATTCTGGCTGTGAGTGCTTCTTCACAAGCACAAGTTGTGCCATCCTGGCCTGGTCAGGGCACTGTGCTCCCCAGCCTCTGCTGGGAAAGGAGAGCTTCCCAGGAGAGACAGAACTAAAAACCCACAAATTATTTGATTCCTGAGCTCTGTAGTCCTCAGAGACTGTCAGGAAGAATGAAAGGACAGGTTGAGTAGCCAGGATCACTCTTCTTGAACCCTTCCCCCAAATTCATTTGGTGGGGGACACACAAACACAGAGGGCGCCCTGTCTGTGAGCGGCAGCCCTCAGGGGTGCAGCCTGTGCTGGGGAGAGGGAAGTGAGATGTCCAGGCACTGACAGCATGAAAGCCAGGCTTTTTCCACCTAATTGGATCTGTTATTCAGCTGAGAAACACTGAATGGATTGGGTGGGCTCCGAGCTCGCAGTTCCAGTGAGGAAGTCGGGACGTTGTGGCAAAGTAGGTCACAGTGCTGCAAACCAGGGTGATGGCTCTGCACAACAGCCAAGGATGTTAAATAAGGAGGTGGTGAAATGCAAAGAAAAGGGAGACTGTGAGGAAGGAAGAATAAATGAGCTCAGCCTTGGCTATTCATTCCCACTGGGAGTGAGTGCCTGCTGCTGGCTCCCACCTTGGGCCCCCAGCACTGCTGCCTGTGCCTGCAGGGCGCAGGGATCCTGTTCTGCACTGCAGCAAGAGGGACTGGGCCCTGTTTAAACTCCCTGTTGGTTGTGGGGAGGTGCAGGCAAGGGTTTCTCCAGCTCTTGCAAGCTTAACTCAAACACTGCTTACAGAGCAGCATTTCCATGCATGGCATTTTGTGAGCCTGGACCATCTTCAGAGATTAAAACCTTGTTTAGTTTACCCTAAGGGAAAGGGTGCAGGGGAAACAGGAAAACAATTCCAGGTGGGATATATTGCAAGGACAATGTGCAATGCTGGGGCATTGATTAACGTGCAGAAGATGACAAGCCATGGACACGAGGAGTTAGTGCTCTGTATGGACATGGAGGAATTTGAAAATTTGTTGGATAGCTGGAAAAAAGTGCTCCTCTTCTCCAATTATGTGTTCAAATACCAGAGTCAGCCTCTGGATGGATGTGGGGCTCCCTCAGACACCAGAGCTATTAAATCACCAGCTACTCTGCTTTTAATTGACTCTCATGACAAAGGGAGTGGGCTCAGATGATAATTCCCTGCAGGGCTTCATTGCAAAGCAGTATTATTTCAAGGGCAGCTGGGGTCAGGCTGGGAAAATGCATATTTAAAACCCAGTAAGGCACTATGAGTTTCATTTAAAGAAGACACAGAAGTATCAGCCTTTTACATCCAGGGACATCCAGCATGCTCAGGCCCTGGGGAAGGAGGTGTGATCATGCCAGCTGCCTGCCTGGTTCCACCTCCAAGCATCTCCCTGCCCTTTCCTCACAGATATTTTTTGGAGTGAGAAGTGCCCCGTTACTGAGCTGGGGAACTCAGAGAGAGCTCATGGGCAGGCTCCAGCCAGGGCCACAGGGTGGGAGGAAAGGAGCTCTGTCCTGCCCCAGTTCTGCTGTAGGATTGGGCCCTGCAAAACAAAGGAGGTGTGGGATGAGCCCCCCTGCTCCTGCAGGGATCTCCATCCTGGGCTCCTGGCACTCCATGGGGAAGATGTCTGAGCTCCTGACACCCCACAGCGAGGGCTGGCTACAGAGTGAGGGTTTGTTTCCTGGGAGCCTGGGAACACACAACTCCAGCACCACCACCAGACAGGACTCTTTCCTAAGAGCTCACTCCCAGACAAAGCTGAGCTTGACCTGCTGAGATGGCAAAAAAGCTCTTTTAAAAAGGAAAACAAATCACATTTACATTTCTACCCCTGCACCTCCCATTTAAATGCCAGCCCAGCTCTGGCTGTAGCTTTTTTCTGTTACATCCACTTCTATCTCCTGCTCCCCTCTTATTCTGTTGCTGCTAACCAAGAAACCTTTGTATTTCTCATTACTTCTAATTCCATAGCAACAGGTCGCTGCTGTCACAGCAGCTGCTGATTGCTTTTGAATTGTCTCTCAGGCAAGCTCCAGAATAAATACAAAAGAGCAGGTCCCTGCATAGCTCATATCAAAGCAAGCCTATTGCAAAGCCTCCCCAGCTGCTATTTAAAGTCCCAGAGTCGCATATGAAACCTGAATCAACAAAACTATAGGGGATTTCATTCACCTCCCCCCTCCTATTTTCCCCTTCTCCTGCTCATCAAACAGTAATTTCTACCCTGAATTGGTTTCCCAAAGGGGTCTTTAATGAGCTTTTTCTATGGAGCCTTACACTCATATCTACCCAGCTCACGTCAGCTAATGCTGCTGCCCACCCAGCTCCAGCAGGCAAGGGGACAGGTTCCCTGTCTCTTTTGCTGTCAGAAATTCAGGCTCCAAATCCCTTTGAGACCCTGTATAACACCCATAGAAGTTTTGCTTCCCAAGCCCAACAGCCCCTGCTACAAGAGCAGAAGGCAAATAAAATTTGCCTGGTGCCAATTCGCTGCTCTGAGCAATCTCAGCCCTGAGCACAGCTGGAGCTGCTGGTCTTGTAGGGAGGGAAAACCCTCCCAGAGTGTTCCCAGAGCAGGGCTGGATCTCCCTGTGCCTCTGTGTGCTCCTCTGGGATGGGGAGAGATGCACATGGAAGAGGAGCGTGGAAAGGAGCTCCAGCTGGAAAGTGCATCTCTCCTGTCACAAGGCCCCTTTCTTGGAGCTGCAGCAGCCAAGAGAAGGCAAATAAGGAAAACAGAAGCATGAATTCTTCTTGTCTTCCTTAGAAATTACTGGCTTTCCCTGCAGGAGTATGGCTGTGTCTGCACTGGGCCCCTCAACCTATTTGGCAGGTGTTCTTAGCACTGCAGACTTGCAAGTTCTCCTGAAACCATGGCATGGACGAGCTGAGTGAGAGCAGCTGTAGAACAGAGAGCCACATGATGTCCTCAGGACATGAGGAGCCCTGGATTTAATTCCCAGATCTACCATTAACCTTGGACAAGACACTTGACATTGTGCCTCAGTTTCCCAAGCACTGAAGCAATAATAATTACAGCTGGGCTGGTTGCTTTGGAGGCTGTTTGTGAACCACCCCACAGAGTGCCAACCCTGTTATTAGTCCTCGGCCCTGTTATTAGACCTAAATCCAACTTCTGAATGAAGACTCCTGTGAAAAACACACAAACAGTTTCCCAGATCATCATTTTTATTAAAGTTCACAAGCAGCTGAAGGGAAAAAAAAAAAAAAAAAAAGCTTAGAAGATGTAAATAAACGTCATGGCAGATTGGTGGTGCGGAACGTGTGTTCTTCCCGGCAGCGACGGCACCCGCTGCTCCGAAAAGACCTCTGCTGTTTGAAGCTGTGTCAAGGCTTTTCATGGCATTGCATCATTCAGCTGGCCAGGCTGCAGCCCAGCCTCATCCAGGGGCGAGAGGAGAGCCTGGAGAAGCTGGAGATGTGCTGAGCAGGGAAGCAGGATGCTGGGGCAGAGCAGGACCAGTCCTCGGCAGCGGCCGGTCAGGAGCTGCATCCCTGTACTGACAGCCTGAGATCCACGTGCCTTCCTCCACAGCAAAACGAGGAATGGCTCGGGCTGACAGCTCTTGGATGCATAATCCCAAACACAGTTGGCAGCCAGCGTGCGTGGATAACCTGGGGCAGCCTCAGCCCAAGCGCTGGCAGGCAGCACGCCGTCAGAAATGCTCACAACTCTCCAAGGGGAAGTCAGGCTGTGGGGAGCAGCAGGAAGGAGGGGGATCCCTCCCCAGCCCACCCTGCAATGCTACCCTAATCCTCTTGCTCTCTGGCCTTGCTGGAGCCAAGGTGCCCCTTCCCAAGCGCTCCCCACTGCTCCCCTTTTTCTGCTCCTTTGCCAGTGAGAGCCTCACCCACGCACAGGGAAGCTCAGCAGACCGGCTCTGAGCACGCAGTGGGCTTTATCTGGGGAATATCTCAGCAGTGGTGCTGCTGCCTTGGCACACTAACAGAGCCCTGTGCTCTTCCCAGCAGCTGTGTGTGGGGAGCTACCCGGCTTCTGACCAAATCACAGCAGCAAGGAAAGGAGGGGGAAAAATTTAAAAGGCCCAAACTACAACCCAAAAGGCATCTGCCCTGTTTTGTCACAGTACACGGTGATGCTGGCAGCCATCCCGAGCTCCTATGTTTTGATATTTCAATAGCCATTGCTTCCATGAAATGGCCAGAGGATGGGGAGAGCCAGGTGCTCTCACCTTGTTCCCTTTAACAAACACTTCCAAGTCATCTGAGCAGAAGCACTGCCAATGGCAAGTTCACTGCCTTAGAGAAAAACATATTAACATCTCTTAACCCCCCAAACTGAGTAACAAGAAGGGCTATCCAGCCATGTTTGCTGAGGAATGCAGCCTCCATCTCCCCAACCCTATTTGTCCATGGGAGCCCACAAGCCATCCCTGTGCCCAGCCTGGCAAGGCAGTGCTCTGGACTCCATCCCTGCACAGTGGCCAGTGAGCAGTGGTGGGGCTGGGCAGCCCTTGGTGACCCCTGGTGTGATGCAGGCAGGAGCTGTGCCTCCCATCCTGGTGCCAGGAAGAGATGTGGAAGCTGCCTCAGAGTCCTGTGCAGGAGGACAGGAGGCTCTCGGTCACTGTGCTGGCTCCAGCCACAGGAGAGGGGACATGGATGTGACTCTGGCATCTGGGGAAGGAAAGAGAAAGCTCATTAACTGGTGTGGTGCTCAGCTCAGCCCACACAGGGCACTCACCCCAACTCCCTGAGGTGGAAAGCAGCTGGTTCCTTTAGGAGTTGGGGTGTCCTTTGCTTGTGCAGGATAGGAGAGGGGCTTCAGCTGGGGAGGGCTCAGAGCCACATACCAAACTTCAGTGGACATGATAAGGGAATGAAACATTGAGGGAAAAGTTTTCACTTTTTTTATTTTTTTTTAGGGCAAGGAGGAAGGCCCAAAAACTGGAACAGACAAAACAAAAAGACCCTTTTTCTCTTTTTCCACAGGTTCCTCCAAAAACATCCGTATCACTGACATTTCCAAGGGGTTGATTAATACAGTCTGGGGCCAAGCTCAGACTGCACATGTTTCCATCTGCTCAGGGTTAGGAAAAGCCTGATTTTCATCGACTTTCCTCCCCAGGCCAGCCACTCCCTTCCAACATTGCCTGATAAACTGGCTTCAGAGACAACCAGCCACTTGGAAAGAGCAGCAGCGGCAGAAAAACTGCAATCCCTGTTTATCCGGCCTCGCTATTATACACATGCAAATGGGTTTCCCTAGGAGCCACCGGGAGAGAAACCAGCTGTGACTCTGTTCCAGGAATTCCAGCAGGTTGCAAGCAACCACCCAGCCCAGCAGCATGCAGGTGAGCAGCAGTCTCTAGGAGCCAGGAGATATCCTGAGTTTTTTTGGGGCTTGGCATGGGAAGGTGCCTTTCTGTGAGCAGGGCTCTGGATGGAGCTGGGAATGATGCATGCTGCAAGGAAGGCAGCCACACCAATGTCTTTGCAAAAAAGGCTTGTTATCTAAGCTGTAATATAATAACCAGGAAAAGCCATGGAACTGACCCAATTCCTGGTGAGTGTGGTATTGGAATACAGCTCAGGGCCTGGCATACAGCCTAAATCTTTGCAGGAGCTCTGGGGCCAAAGTTCAGATTTCAGGTGCCAGAACAGCCTCAAAACCTTTCAGCCTCAATCACTCAGTGCCCACCCAAAGGCAGGCACCAGCTGCTGGTGGCATCCTCGGCTCTCACAGGAGCTTAGCACACACCAAAGGGCTCCAGTGGAAGCCACAAAATCAACTCTGAGCTTCTGATGTGCCTCAGGAATCAGTGCCTGAGCAGTGCCCAGCCTCTGCTCCCTACAGTGAAGACTGTGAGGAGCGTCCTGTAAGAACCAAAACGCACCTGATTAGGAGCCTCTGGGCAGGGAACCCCTGGGTTGGGGGTTGTCCTCTTTGTTTGGAGATGGGAATTCCAACATCTCCATCCCAGGAGAGCATTTGAGGCTCAGGAGGCAGCACAGAGGGATGCAGTGACCCCTCTTTCCAATTCACCTTCCCTGGCTGGACCATGAAATCTGAAGTGACCATCCCACCCCCATCTGTGACTCTGCCCTGTGACAATCAGTGTTACACAGGACAGATTGTGTGGGGAAGCCACTTTAATGTGGAGACAGGCAGCTTGGAGAACCTGTTCCTGGTGCTGCCTGAAGTCACCTCTGAGGAAGGGTTGAGTTGTCCCCATCAACTGTCTCTGCACATTGTGACAAACCACCCACCCCCCTCCCCTGGGCTGGGCTGTGCTTGTCCTTATCAACACAGAGTCCTGATTAGCCCCGTGCTCATTTGTCATGTTTTGCCTCCCCTATGGCTCCACCACCTCGGGTGGGAGGGGATGAGGCTTTCACATTTCATACTGCTAATCACACTTGATCCCTGGAATTAACTGTGGGTAATAAGCACTAAATTAATGTCACACAGCCTCCCTGGCAGCAGTGCTGGGACTTCTGCTGAAATGTGTCCCTGCTCTGTCTGGGAAGGGCAAAGGCCATGCCCTGGAGGAAGCATTTCCAGCTGATCAGTTTTATGCTTCACAGGAAAGGCAGGCTGGGTGCTTTATGACCAACATTTGTCAAGGACAGACTATTTGGTTTTCAGGGACCAGTTTATGGGCAGGAGGTTGTTTTTAACATGAGGACAAAGTTCTGTCTCCTGCCATGTGACTGCCCATGCCTTTTTCCACCAGCCCACCTTGCTCTGCTCTGAGGAGTAGTTGCTCCTGAGTTTTTCCAGGTGAGAACAAGCAATTCCATAGGAAACTGGACACATGCTGGCCAACCTGCCTTCTGGGCATCCCTACTTGAATAAGGACCAAATCAGGTGTTTGAGCAGAGACCTTCCATGGTGGGAGCTGCAAACCAGAAAATCCCTTGGCCAGACCTGCAATAGGATAATGAGGAGAACCAGATCATAGCTATAGGACCTTACAACCAGTTACCCCAGTTCCCAAGTCCAGTTTTTGCACAGCCAGGACAGCCAAGGCAGGCACATGGGACGTGTACATCAGGGACATTCACTCACTAAATGAAAAAAAAAAAAAAAACCCACTCTAGAAAAATCACGTGGACAGACATTCTTTTTGGCAAGAGCTTGAATGTATTTTAAATAGTTCTTTTAACTGAAGACTGGAGGCAGAGCCAAAAAAGCACATAAAACCCTCACACAGTGACTTTTCACCAGTTTTATTTGCAGTTTCTAGTTTTCTGTGCTTGTGTCAGGCTCCCAATTACAGGGGGGAAAGAAGTATCAATGCAACCCCCACAAAACTATTTATTAGGTCTGAACAACCCAAATACAGTAGGGAGGAAAAAAGGTAGGGGAGGAAAACAACATCACTGTGACTTTGAAGACTGTTTTTTATTTAGTAGCTGAAGAATTGACTCCCATCTCAAACTACCCCCTATTCCTACTCCCAGCCATGTGGCTGGTGTTGAGCTTTAATATTCAGACACATCTGCTACCAGAGAAAATTAACTGTCAGCTCTAGGATGGCTCTTAAAGGGAGGCCCCATTGACCTGAGCTGAAAATGATGGAGTCCTCACAGTCTCTGCTGCAATATTTAATAGCCAAGTGACAGTTAATTAGATTACTGAGCCACCGTGACAGATGCTAGGCAACGCCTGAGGAGGAGAATTTGGAAAGGCCATTATCTTACAGTGTTGGGAACACTTTAAGGTCTCATTTTAACCCTTTCCACTCCTGCCCTCATGGATGTCCAACCCATGTTAAAACCAGGTGTTTCACAAAGGCCAGCGTAATGCCCGGGTGATTTTTTTCCCCATCTGAGAAAAGCAGGTGGTCATGTTGGGCTAATCCCTGGCTGAGGTGCCAGGAACTCCTCTTTGGCTCCCACCTGGCATCAAAAAAGATGATCACTGGGAGGTGCCAGCAATTTCACCCGCTGGGCGATTCCCAGGCACACCAACCACAACAAGTGGAAAGCAGGGAAGTGAGAGGGTGTTAGAGGGTTTGGGCAGCATTCCTTCTTCCCTGTATTAAGTGAAGTGGATTTTGATGAGTCTGTGGAAGAATTTCCCTCCCCACAGTCCCCACTTTCCAAATAAAACTGTAAGTGAAGCTTGTCAATCCCACACCCATAGTGAGGGATTCCCAGCTCCTTCAGCTGGCTGGGATGCAGGCTGCAAGCACCAGAGCAGGGCTGTGTGTGCTGCTAGCACTCAGAAACCTGCACACTGAGCTAGCAGATGAGTTACTGACTTCCTGGGAAGGTGATGCTATCTGAGTGCTGCCTGTATCACTATCTGCTTTCACAATGCAAGATGAGAAGAGTTTTTGGGCTTTGCCAGACCAGCTGTGTCTCAGCACAGGTTGGTGAGGACATGCAAAGCCCTGTGGAGCCACCCTCACAACCAGAACAGCAACCAAACACCCCACTGGGGAGGAGAGGGGAGGAAGCAGAAACCCTGTCCCAGGGGCACTGCAGGAGCACCTTCTCCGAGCAAGAGAAAATCAGAGCACCAGAATGAGACACAACATCATGGGTTTGCACCAACTTTCTTATTCTCACACAACCCAAAACACTGATAAACACATTCTTCTTCTGGTTACAAAACCCCTTCCCTCCCACTCAGGTCTGACACAGAAGTCTCAGAAGTTCTGATTTAACAAGCAACTGTTTGGATGATAAATAAACAGCAAGACCATCAAATGCACCATAGCTTCTGCACTTTTGCTTCTGCTGCCCACTGAAATGTAAACAGAGAGCATAAAAAGAGAACCAGGATTTGCTGGCATTCCAAGGGTCACCTGCCTACATATTCAACAGTGCTAAATACACCACCCAGAAAAATCAGCAAAAATATCAAACTACTGAGACATTTCAAAGCACTTTTGCCCTGGTATCTCCCAGGAGTCACATACAGTGTTTTTAGGAACCTTAACTCCCCCAGCTGCATGGAAACAGGATGTATTCCACGGTGAGAGCAGGTGTGGACTCACCACCACAGAAGGGTGAGGCTGGTACATCCAGGTACCTTGGAGCAGAAGGAGATGCCCCAACCGTCTATGTATATGTATATCTTAAGATACTGGGAGGATCATCTGGAAATAAAAGAATCCTTAGAACTATCTAGACTTACACTAGAGCACTGCAGAGCTGGTTAATCTTTCCTGGCTCTGCATCCCACTTTTAAATTGGGATGAATATTTTCCCATAAAATTACTGCATGAGCACCTGTGGGCTTCAGCATGGTGTGTGGACACACAACTGAGGCAAGACAGTAATTTTTAATTCAAGAGGAGGAGACCCTTACCTTCATTGACCTCCTGGAAACAAGCCCCCAGGCCCTGCCCCTCATCACGAGGGCAAGTGCTTCCAGGTGCTGACGAAAGCCGTGGGGATGAGCGAGTAAGGCACCGTGGTGATACAGTTCCACGTGTCTGACATGGGGTCGTAGCAGTCCAGCGTTTTGCACCTCTGGGTGCCAAAGTAGCCTCCAACCACATACAGTTTGTTGCCCGAGGCCAGGGCGTGGCAGGACATGCGCTTGGCCGTCATGTCCCCGATGCGCGTCCACTGGTCGGTCTCGCAGTCGAAGCGGTAGGCAGAGGCTGCCGTGAACTCCGTGTCCCCTCCCATGATGAAAATCTGGCTGCCCAGGACGGCGGCCGCCGTGTAGCGCCAGGGCTGCGGGCACTCGGCCTTGATGGTCCATCGGTTCTCGGCTGGGTCGTAGCACTGCACTTTGGACACCATGTCTCGGTGGATGCTGGTGCCACCAAAGACAAAGAGCTTCAGCCTGGCACTCACCACCGCGGCGTTGCTCACTCCATCTCTCAGCGGAGCCACCATCATCCACTTGTTGGATATGGGGTCGTACTTCTCCACTTGCTTCAAGGAAACAGAAGGAGATGCGGGGAAGACTCCAGCTACTGCAGTGTGCCCACCAACCACATAGAGGCAGTTTTCCAATTCGGCTGAGCCATGCCCAAACCGAGCGATCAACATCGGGGCAGCTTTGGACCATTCCTCATGCACGGTGTCATAAACCCAAACATCTTTGGAGACCCCGTTCTCTGAGCCCCTGCCTCCAGTGATGTACACTTTGCAGCCAATGGCACAGGCACTAAATTCCTTCCGTGGACTTGGCAGGTCTGCTTTGGGAATAATTTCCTTGGCTTTGTGATCCACTTGGTAGATCTTATCACACATGAAGGTTTGTCCTCCCAAGATCAGTAAGGTGTGCCCAGCTTTGCGAGGCCTGGCACAGAGGCTGGTGACCACCCCATCATTCTGGAGGATCTTCTTCTTGCACTGAATAGCTTCATCCAGGACAAGCTTGTTCCTTTCATCCACCATGATCAAGTCCTCGCAAGCCAAGGCTTCCTTGAGGCATTCTGAAGGAAGCAAAGCCAGACGAACATTCCTCAGAAGTTCTGGGAGATAAGCCTTCCGCTCATCCAGGTCGTATTTCACCCACTGCATGACAGCCTTAAAGACCTTTTCCTCATCCTCAATTTCCAGCTCATCACTGGAGATGAGGTCCAGCAATGTGTCCTTGGAAAGGTTGTTGAAGTCCTCACTCTTGTGAACAGTCTCAAAGTTGACCAGGCACATCCTCCAGGAGAGCTCATAGAGCCGCCGGCACTGATGAGCATCCGAGAGCAGCATCATGCCCAGGCAGTTGGAAGGGTAGAGGTTCTTCTCCAGGAACTCAGCTGCAGCATCTCGGACGTCATGGAACTGCAGCATGTCCCCAGCCTCCAGGAGGGACTCGGCATTCTCCTCGTTGATAATGATCCGAGAGGAGTAAGCAAAGTCCAGCAGCAGCTCCAGCACCTCCGGGTGGAGGCTGTCATGGAAGTTCACCTCGTCATCCAGGCTCTCCCGGAGGCCGTTGCTGAACATGGCCTCGAAGTACCTGCTGGAGGCAGCCAGCACTGCGCGGTGGCAGGGGAAGGACCTGTTCCCTGCCCAGAGGGTGACATCGGTGAACATGCAGTGCTTGCGCAGCGTGTTCAGGTGGGACAGGACACAGTCCGGGTGGGAGGCCTTGTGGTAAAGCAGGATGTTCATGGAGCCGGTGCTGGTGCGGGATTTACGGTTCTCGTGCACGCTGACCGACATGGTGGCACAGTTCTTGCCTGCAGGGAGACAAACAGGGAAAGCATCATTCCTACATCCTGACTGATACACGGCATGGAGAACGCATGCATTAATTATCCAACCCTGGTACACTGCCAGTGGATCTCAGAGCTCCAGGTGACATCCCTGCGGCTCCTGCTCCATGGCTGCTCCTGCACCCTTTCCTCCTGCACCCTCGCATCCTCCAAAAAATCTAACTCAGGCTGAGCAGGGCAAGAAAGCAGAGCGGGGTGAAGGGGGAAATTCTGCTTTGGTTTCAACAAAGGAGCAACAGTGAGGCAATCAAACCCCAAACTTGGTGTAGATTGTTTCAACAGCCCCCAGAGGGTATTGGCAAACCGCAGAGGAGTTATTTTTCCTTAGAAAACAGCATAGAGAGAGCAGACTATCCAGGATAAAGGGCATTGGTCTGTTCTTGGCTCAGCAGAAATTAAGTTTGGCTTCTGATTTTCATGTAGATTACTGCAGGTTTAGGAAAAGCAACTGCTACAGGTTTTATTTACAAAATATTTAATTACCAGCAGAAGCCAAAGGTTTGAGCTGATTTTACCAAACCTATTTGTTGCACTTTTTGATTATTAAAAGTGCGTCACCAGATGCCTCATCTGACATAAAACATTTTTCAGGACAGATTCGATTCAGAATAAGACAAAAGAAAGACATAAATTATGTTTTTTTATCAGACAGGCAGAATCAAACACAAGGCTTTTATTAGCTACTATTTCACATTGGTGCTACCTGATACCAATCCTTGCCTGTAGAAGAAAACCCTTTTGGACTAATTAAATTAATACTACCTAGATGATAAAATCCAAGTCATTTACTCCAAAATACTTTAGCCAGCTGTATTTTTTGCTTCCCATGGAACTAAAGCACACAGACAGATACACATGCACAGCCCTCTCTTACAGGAGAAAGTTAATACAGAACTTGTCCTGAAGTTTGAAAAAATGAACCTGAAAAAATCAAAATGGGGTCAACCTTCACTCCAGTCACTGAATTGTTTAGACAAGACAGTCAGGGAAGGCTTTTTAGATGGGTTCTTTTTGTTAATGTTGGTTGGATGGGTTTTTTTTAAACTTGCTCTTCACAGGCTGGGATTTCTCAAGGGTCTCTCCAGCCTGCAAACACGAGGTCTGCAGATGAGCCCAGCTCTCCCCAGCCAGCACTGGGGTCTTGGAGGAAACCACAAAATGCTGAGAGAATGGCGGCTGCGCTCCCAGGCTGCCACGAGGTCACAGCCTTGACCTGGCACTGACCTGGAGCTGCTCAACCTTCCCACACTCCATGGGTGGATGACCTCAGGAGGAGGCAGATGGCCAGATAAGTCGCCTGACTCAGGCTCTGCTTAAGAACTTCCTGCCCTTGCTTCTCCAGCACCTCCTAAAGAGTGTGAATGAGACAAACAATTGTGGGCATGTTGCTCCTTCTCCACACGCTGTCAAGAGTTATTGAGGTTGGTCTTCTCAAGGCGTCGCTCATTCCTCAGGGCAGTGTCACAGTCCAGGGAAAAGTCTCTGCACTGCTCCATGCAGGAACAACAGCTTACCCAAGCAGCCACAAGTCCTGCTCAGCCTCTGAGCGAGGGCAGGAACACTGATGTGGGTAGTTGGGTGGGAAATGTCCATATCCATGGCCCAAACTCTGCCAGCCTGGGACAGAGGCTGACAAGCGCATTTCACTCGTGATTGCAGGCTGTGCAGAAGCAAGGCTCCAAAACAGGAAGGAAAATGCCATTATGGAACAGCACTTTGAAGTGCATCTGAAGGAAATGTTTCCAACATCTACACCCAGTGCAGAACAACACTAATTTAAGGGGTTATTTGGATTCCCATGTCAGCGCCGAAGCGAGGAATACAAATGAAACATTTATAAGTCTGCTAAAAGCTATTGATTTAAGTTCCTATTCCTACAACCTCAGAAACCACCCTGCCACTGCTACGGCTTCCTTTTCTCACAGCTCAGGTCACCTATTCACTGTTAACCTTTGATTTGCTTATGTAAAAAAAAAGAAGCAATTTATATAGGATAGCTATGGAAACAAACACAGAGACTGCAGGAAGGCAGCAATGATTTTTCTGACACTAAGATTAAAAGCACCTACTCAGAGTGGAAGGAGCAGGTCATTTAAAAAATTGAAATGTCTATATAAAAGCTGCAGCAAAGCCATTTTTTATATATACATACACATAAGGACATGTACATATATCACACATGTGCATACACACACACATATATTTCAAATCTCAGGCTTCCAGCATCAAATATCTATCCCAGGGAACCTGGAGGCAAATAATATTTCTATCTTATATGTATTGAAAAATATCCAGGAAATAAATTGGCAGCCAGCTCCTAGCACTGCTCTTTCTATCATGTTCACTACAGGCAGCAACTGACCCCCAGCACAGCTGGAATTCTGAAAGCTGAAGAGGCCACAGTCACAGCCCCTTTACTTGTCCTCCCCTGGAGTGGAGTTATGACACTGGATGTCACTGGTCACAGACAAGCAGGGCTAGACAGACCATTAAACTGAAACTAAAGCAGCCCCTGAATTCTGGGGTGCAGCCATCTCACCAGAAAGCTTTGCTTGTAGTTTTCAGCAACACTCAAACAGCTTTGTCTGAGGGCTTCTTGGATCCTGCCATAGCTGGACACAAGCAGAAAAGGGGCAGACACTAATCCTTCCACTCACAAACTCCCCTCACTGCATGCCTCAGTCTACCAGAGACCTTGGCATCATCTCACCCATATCAGACAAACAGAAACTGCAGGCAGCAGCTACTTCATCTGGCAAACTCCTTCCAAAATGTAGCAGCTGACAAACCTCAGAAGCCTGCAGGCAAAGTGTCTTCTAGTTTCATAATGTGTACAGAAGTGCTTCAATTTAAGCCATGTTTAACTGCAGCCATGGACAAGCTGGACCTGTGACACAAGCACTTCTCTGAAGCACAGGCATGCAGAGCACAATTTGGCCCCTACCACACTCCCTGCTCCCTTACCCAACTACTGAGCTAAAGAGAAAAAGCAGAACCACTCTGAGTGAGGAGTACTTTACACAAAGCAACCTGTCAGTGGCCCTTGCCAAGCTCCCACCTGCTCTGTGAGAGCCTGGGGGTTATCAGAGCTTCCAGCTGCATCTTCCATCATGCACAAAGCTGTTGTGGAACAGCCATGTCAATGGGAACAGCAGAAGGCACGACCTGAACAAACTGGGGCTTGAATTTCTCCACGCTGCATTCATTTCTTTTCCCTCGAAAGGCAGTTATTGAAAAAATAAGTATCTGCTGCATAACCTTTAAAGGGATCTTACTCCACACAGAGGCAGATAATAATCCTTCTTCCATATGGATGAGGGCAGAGGGGCATCAGCTTTTTGACAGCTATCCAATGCTGTCTGCTGGCTGAAGTATTCCCCTGGCTGTCTGCAGCCTTTGTGCAGCCAGGATGGGAAAGACAGGTTTTTTCCAGCAGAGCAAGATAAGGTTGCTTTGAAAATCCTTCCACTCATCCAGACAGGGCAGACAGCAATCCTGAAAGAGGGAAGGAGTTGGCTCAAGTAAAAAAGACCCCTCAAATCTCAGCTCATGAAGAAAACGCCCCAGCAGTCTCTCTGGACAGGACAAAGCTTGCAAAGAGAACAAGGGGAAAAACAAAAGCAGAGAGCTGGCCAAACTCCCCACATGAAGAACCACAGCTCTCCTGTCCGAGTGCCTTTTGCTTCCTACAAACCAGGAGAAGACTTTCCATCCCAGGCTGATGGGTCACCCTTCCAGAGCCCTGCTGGAATGGTCCTCTAGGAGAACCTCAGGAGACACTCTACCACCTCTTGAAAAACCCAAGTGCCTCTTACAGGGATACTTTGAAGCTGTATCAGGTCCTGTCCCCAATCACAAAAGAACTGCATATGAGAGAACAGCTCAGAAAGGCTATTGATACATGAACTATAATTAGCAGGCTTGGGGTTCCCCCTCCATCTCAAACCAACCAGCTTTCCACAAATCTCCTATTTCATTCACTACCTGCAGGGAATCACAGCTGAGATCCTGCTTGCTTTCAAGAGGACAAGATTTGAGAGTGATTAACACACTCCCCAGTGGGATTTCAGGGAATCAAGAATCATTTCTACTTAGAAGAGCAAAACCACAGGGTTTATGAATGTTCTCCCCAGATCCTAAAGGCTGGCTAAACACCAACAAAGACCCCAAGTCCCATGATCCAAAACTGGCATTTTCTGTTTCACCCATGAGAGAAGCAGCAAGCAGAACACATTTCTTTTTGCACCACTCAACCACGAACTATTTAAAGCTGTAAATAAGTAAATCAATAAGCAGTAAGGTTCCTTGATGGCTCAACTTACAAGACCTGGATGAAGCTGCTCAAACTACAGCAGAGTTTCATTCCCAAGAAGCCATATGGGCCCTCTATGCACGGGCTGTACTACAACAGACAGACACTCCTTCCAAATCAGAGCACACCCACCTGGAATGGCTCGTGACAGCAGGCATAAGGTTAATCTTTATTTTCTCTCCATCTCACAGTATCAACCCTGGTGGCTGACACACTGTCTAGAATTTAGCCAAAGTTTAACTTCTCCCTGAAAGCGGTGGGATAAATTCTCTTTTAATTAGTAATGTGCCTGCTCCCATATCCCAAATATCTCATCCCAATAGCTCAACACTAATAATGCTCTTCTGTACCTTTCCAATGCTCTCATGGACTCCACCACCTGGTGCTTAGGCCAGCAGCATTATCCCAGGCCAAAATTACTGCTATAGAACCAATTTCTCCTTTTTTATTGTACAGGCTAGCAAAGTAGAAATATAAAAGCCACCTATTGTGTTGTCTTCACAGGGAAGAGCTCCTTGCAAAACTGCTTAGGAGAAAGAGCAGTGAGGCAACATGCTGTCAAACACAGACCCAGATCAGCTGTGTTTCACATGCAATTTCCCAGCACTGGTGACCATCAAAAGGTTTGAGAAAGGGGATCTGTTACATGCAGGCATTCACGTACTCAGAGGCAACTCGAGCTTCAAAAGCAGAAAAAACCAACAGAAAACAGGAAAGGATGGTGGGGGAGAGACATAAAAAACAAGAAAGGGGAAGGAACAAATGTGAAGATGTTTTCTGATGATTTTCCTGTCCTTGCATAACACAGCAGACCGTCAGGTACACAGCTTGGAGCTGCTCGAAATGCTCAACACTAATAATGCTCTTCTGTCAAGAGTGCTTGAGATGAAAGGAATTGAAATTGCACCTGGCATTTAGTGCAGCAGCACATTTGTTGAGCGTGGAGCCTGGGCTGCTGCCAGGTGGGCAGCACAGGACCTTCACTACATCATCTCCCAGGCATGCCCTCTGCTCTGTCCACACTGTGGGCCTGCATGCAGACTTTGCTCTCTTACAGGTTGGGTTCATCTCCAGCCATGCCAGTGAATTTAGTGGTTTGCCTGTGTCAGCCAAATTTGTTCCTGTTCTCTTCAGGATGACTAACACAGCAAAGATGCAACTGGGATTTTGCAGGCTGTAATTCAGTCAACGTAACTGCTGTGTATCAGAGGGTATCGCTCTGGATTTGCCCTGCCTGACAAACTCTTGATGTTTCACCAGATTTGCAAATTGGCAAACAAAGGAAAGGCAGCTGACTCCAGCCCCTCCCAGTGCAGAATTTCTGATCCTGCCTCAACCTTTGAGAATGGGAGGCATCCTTATCATTTCTTCTCATTTTCTCACTTCCTAGTCTAGCCTGTACATCCTAGACAGAAAACAGAGAGACCATGTGAAAGGCTCCTTCTGTTGGCTCAGACAGAAACTGGGAGGTTTTCCAAGCCCAATTCTGTAGGCTCCAGGAATCAGATTGTCTGGAGAAGATCCGGGTACATATCTCAACATTTTGAAACTCAGTCTGAGTTTCATATCCCACTCCCATTCTCATATCTTATCCCCAGCAGTACCCACCATTCCTCCCTTTAAACCCATGCCCCACTCTGAGCCTACAGCCACCACAAGAATCTAAATGCCACTTACTTGATAGAAAATCAGAACATTATTGCCAAGCTGAACCAATTAGTGAGATTCTTGTTTTGTCTCACAAAAGCACTCGTAAAAGGGATGTAGTGCCTCAAATCTATGGCATGCACTCATCTGAGTCAAGGCAACCATGCCCCAACCACAATAAAAAATACCTGTAGGAAATCCTCTTTGCATGCAATCCGTGCAGTTCTATTTGAAAATCAGGTATTGCACTTGCTACTCTGCAGCTGAGATACTCCAAAAAGCTTCCTGAGCTACCTGTGACACAATCAAATAAAGTTCATGTTCACCACTAAGCACACTGGCTTTGCTGTTCCTGGGAATACCACGCCCTCCTACAACCACTACCCAAATTGGGATAAATAATGCTTTTAGCCACAGTCCAGGCTCCAGACAATAGCTTTTCACTGCTATGCCTTAACCCCAGCGGATCTTTTCAGAGCCTGTGATTCATTTCAGAGGCTGTGGTGGGGTTTTGTCCTTCCTGCTGCCCTCCAGCTCTGCTTGTGAATACATCCCATTCTGCCAGATCAATCACAGGCGCTTTGCAAAATGAATGGGGGGCTGCAGAGGAGGCAAGCGAGTTCACAATCCCCTCTTCCAAATTATACCCAAAAAGGCTCCAGAATGGGAGCAGCCTACTTGATTGCAGTACCTTCCCCAGCCCCATATGGGCAGGATAAAGTCCTTTCCAAGCAAGCCAAACTTGCTAATGTGCTGCAAAGGCAAAAGGCCTTTGGTACTTCAAACACAGAGGAACCACATGCCACTTCCCAGAGAGAGTTTAGGAGATGAGATGTGGTATACATCAAATTAATGCCAGAACAACCACAGCAGCTGCTGACTCCAGAGATCTTATTCAGATCCTCCCACTCTCCCAGCTCTGAGGCTGGCAGAGCTGAGTGCTCCAGTAGCCAGGCTGACCAAAAGCCCTGTCACAGATGCTCACACCAAACAGGTCTGTCTGCCTGCCTGCTGTCAGGGCAGGATTTCAATTTTGGGCCTGGCCAGTTAAGCTGGGGTTTTGTTTTGCCTTCCCCACTCCCCTGCCAGGCAGGAGATCATGGTACAACTGCCAGGTTTGGTTTGCTCATTTGCAATTCTGGCTGGAGTTCAGAGCTGTGGAGATGGGAGGCCCTCACGCCTCCTGAATGGATTATCCCTTCATGCTGCTGGGCATGGGGAACATCCATTCCCAAGTGACAGATATTGAAGGGTCTGGGGCTGCAAGACAGGCCATTGCTTATTGCCCTCTGGCTCTGGACAGAAGGAACAAAAAAACCTTTGATTTTTCCATTTTGGTACTCACACAGCATCAAACCACATACTCAGCTTTTCAAGTTCTGTGCCACTGTGGCATCCCTGCAGCACCCAGGCTGCCCTGGGCATCCTGCACACCCTGCAAGCAGAGCAGAGTGATTGCCAGTGTGATACTGTAATAAATTTACCTCACCACAATGTGACAGGCCATCATATAAAACTGGTAGTCTCTGCAAAGCCTAATGGTCAGCAAGCAGACAGTGGTTATGGGACATGCAGCATTCCCCAGGCTGAAGGAATGGGGGAAAGACAGAGCTGTCTGTTCTGCCTGGGATGATACTAATAGTCACTGTGGGGATATAAAGCTGATAAGCAAAGACAGAGAGATGTGATGGTGGTTAAAGGTCAGGCCAGGGGGCCTGGGGTAGCTTGTTACAGCTCAATGCTTCCCAGCCAGCATCCCTGCAGCCACTGCTTTCAGCAAAGCCAGCTATGCTCACTGCAATTCAACTCCAGCCTGTGAAAGAGGGGAGCAAACCTGGCCCAAGTGCTGACAGGGCTCCAAAGCTGCCCCTTGCACAGGCCCTGAGCACAGCGTGGCTGCCACCAACACCCTGGGCCAGCTCTGCCTGTCCTGCCCCACCTATTCGGGCAAGGCAAGGCGCTGCTCAGCGCTCTTTTGTAACGCTGCCACTTCCATCCGCACCTCCAACTCTGCTCTCCACTCCCACCTCCACAGATGGCCACATCCTGCCCTTCCTGTTTCACTCATCCACCTCCTAAACACTGCCTGAAACTTCCCCTCACTGCTAAGAAGGGCCTGAATTCCTGCAGAATGGTTGGGCACTGCCACAGGGACAAAAATGCTATCATAATTCACATGTGCATATGTACACACAGATATGCATGCACACACTCCTTATCTCCACAGCAGAACATGTCCAGCAGTCCCTCCAGAGCCAGAAGAACCATCTTATGGATCAGACTCATGCTCATTTTCACACACTTGGAATACATGTTATGCAATACCTTGTCATCTGTCCCCAAGCTGTTGCCTTCACAAATATATTTTTGCCTTGTTCCTTCAGTCAAACCATTTTCAACTGGCCTGAACTCCTCTGCAAAAGCACATCTGAGACACCAATCTCCCTGCTTGAGTTACTTGAGCCTGCCCCAAACACAGCACAAGAGGATACCACACTCTGCACACATGCTGAGGCAGGAGGACTTCAGATAACAATCCTCAAATACTTGAGAAAATGAACAAGAAAGGAATGGGAAATTTAAGTTCTTCAGTGCTGAAGCTGCTGAGCCTCACATCTCTACATTATGGTGCAATTCTGCAGCAATTTTCACTCTGCTTTTAATTCTGAGAATCTTGTGCCACCCCACACCTTCCTGTTGCAGAGCAGACTTCCTCCTATGCCTCCTCCCCAAGTGCTTTACTTGGGCTTATCACAAAGATAAGCCAGAGCAGATGGCTGGAGTTAAAGACACAAAAGAGACAAAATATGCTTTCAGATAAAATTTGATTTGCAGCAGAAAACAGCACCAGGAAAACAGAGAGGCCCCAGAAAGGATCCTATAGCATTAAGGAGTCACTCTTTGAGAGATGGAGAGCTCAGGAGCAGAGAGAAGAAAGCAGAAAGAGGAGAGCTCAGAACTCTGGACTGAGACTGTCACCAGGGCAGCTGAGCCAACAGCAGCAGCTGGCCACCAGCAGAACACATGGGCTGTGTTTCACATCTCGGGTTGCTCCTAAGGTAACTTCAATAAAAACAACTGTCACAAGATGCAGGAAGGAAGAAGGAAAAACAAGGGAAGCTGTCAAAGTTTAAAGGTTGCAGAGCTGCTTGTTTGTTTCTTGTAGCTCTAGGTCTGTCCTGGAGAGGAAGAGATATGTTTGGAGGAAGGCTACAAAATTCCACAGTACCCTGGCTGAGGAAATCTCTCCAGCAGATCACAAGAGAACCCAGGCAGAGATTGCCAGTAAAGGAAAACAGAGCAGTCATGACACTTGGACTCTCCACTGGAATAGTATGAAACATTCAGCTGTCTGCTTATGCAAAGCTGAGGGCAGATTTTCCAAGCACAGCTCTGGCTGGTCTAAGCCCCCTACCCCAATAATCACAAGTGAAGAGATAAAGAAAATAAAGACAAACCAAATTTAGACAACACAACTACCAAATAGGCTCTTAACTTTTTTAAATGCGAAGGGGCCTGTGAGGACAGGAGGAGGAGGAGGAACTATTTTTCTCCTCTGTCAGCTCAGCTCAGTCACTCACACAAACCTGCTCACTTCTCTAGACAGGCTTGTTCAAACTGATTTAATACTGATTTCATCAGAGCCCATGGAAGTTGTGTCCGTCGGAGCACAGTTTTGAGATATTTGTATACACAGGGACGAAAGACGCAGAAAAAATGCAAAGCAAGAAGCAAGGCCACCTGACTTTCTCATTAATGAAATTAATAGCTGGGGTTTAATATTTATTAACTTTTTTTTTCTGCTTCGGAAGTTAGAAGACCTCCCCCTCCCTAAACCTTTTCCTGCCGCTTCCTGCCTATGGAACACGATGCTCCAAAGCCCCAACGAGCCTCGGGCCGGTACCGGGGGCAGTCCCTCCTGCCCCAGGGGCCGGCCCATCCCCGTCCCCGCGGCTCCGAACCCCCGCAAGCCCCGTGCTCGGAAGGGTCTGCCAGCGGCGCGCGAACCCAGACCTGGGGAGAGAACACTCACCGTGGCTTGACCAAGCAGAAATCTCCGTGAAGCGGGAAGCCCCAGCGCGGGGTGTCAGGGACGCGGAGATCGGGACTGGCTGCGGGAATGCGGGGCGGGAACGCGGAGCGAGCGCGGAGCGGGCCCGGCGCGGCCCCGCGCACAATGTACCCGCCGGGCGGGCCCGGCCGCGCGTGGGACCGCGGGGGCGGGGCCGCCCGCCGCCAATACCACCAATCAGCGAGCGCTATTCCCGTGACGTCTCATTTCGCCACGCCCCCCGCGAGGGAAGCGACCAATAGGAGAGCGGGAGGACGGTTTGTGGGCGAGGGGACGGTTTGTGGGCGGGGCGAGCCTCGGCGCTGAGGGCCGCCTTTCGCCGGTCGGGCCCTGCCGAGCTGCGGGTGCTTGGTGCGGGCCCCGCGCCGGTTGCTGCAGGGCTCTCCGGGGGAACGGCCCGCGCTGCGCTTCGGCCCCTGTGCAGGCAGCTTTGGCACGAACCCGTCCCGCTGTGCCCCGGCTTTTGCCCCCGCAGTCCTGCCCGGCCCCCGCGTTTCCCACAGGATGGGCACCCCGCGGAGCGATGTCCCTGCCTGTCACTCACTCGCTCACTCAAACACCGCACGCCCGCGCCTGTGGCGGCGCAGGGACAGTCAGCAAAACCCGGCTGAAATTCAGGCAGATGTGTGAAATGGCCGGGCTCAGCAGAATTTCGGTGCGTGGGGGCTGTGAAGGTCAGCAGGCCCACCCGCGGGGCCGCAGGGAGCCTGGGATCGGCCGGGCCGTGCCCCTGCGGGGGACCACCCGCGGGACGGGGCCGTCATCTGGAGGGAGCAGGGGGGGACGTGGCAGCGCTGCCTTCAGCAACAGTGTGGGCTGAAGCTGGAAAAATACCCCGCTCATTTAGAAACAATAACATTTTTCAAAGCAATAACATTTTCGCATAACACGAGAGCAGCTGGAAGCAGCGGTGCCTCTGGTCCCACCCGTGTTTTCCAAGCCCTGCTCTAGAGTGAGGCACAGCAGGTAACTGCAGACCTGCCCTGTGGAATAATTTCACTGTGAGTGGTTCTACCTTCCCTGGGGTTTCTGGAATGCTTCATCTACCGGAAAAAAAGAATCTGGAAGATTTCTTTGGTTTCACAAATTTTAAATACACAGAGGAGGGAGGGAAGAGCTGTTCGCTATCTTCTCCCACGACCCCATTTCTCCAGGGCCCTACTCCCTATACACAGTCACAAATGTTCAGTAATAAGAGACAAGAGAAAAACTGACTGCTCTGCTAACTGTGTCTCCCCAGATAACGGCTGGATGGGAATATCCAAAGTGCACTGAAAGTCCCATATACTCAGGGATGCACTGTTTGGGGGCTGCTCCTTCCAACCCAGTGAAAGAAATCGCTCCTGTTTGCCCACTGAAGTTACTACCACTGCTTGTCCTGGTGATGAGACATGGTGACTCTATTGAAGTGCTGCCTGCATCACCAATTTTACACGGTGTGGCCAGGGAGGAGGTTGGAAGGTTGCTGCTATGGGGATATATTGAAACAGAAGCTCCCATAAGTACAAAATACAGTCCTTTCTTCACAGCTTGAGACAGAAGGTCAGCTACAGCTGGCACGAGCTGTGCATGGTAAATAACAAAGTACACTGAAGATGTTGAACTGTATCGAATTCCTGTTTTTTTTGATCTGTGTTGTTCCAGGTCATTGCAGTTTAACTCTTAGGGTGCTGCTGCCTTCCCAGCCACAAGCCCAGCTACTCTTGAGGAGGCTGAAAATTGTCTGGGAGCCTGCTAATGACTTTAATGAGCTGTTCATGAACACGACAGGGATTTGTGCAATAGGTGGGTGTGGTGGCATCCTGAATACATCTGTAAAACAACAAAAGCATAAAAGACAAAATTGATTTTCCCTATTCCTGCTGTGTTACCACCCAGCTGTACCTGAGTATGAAGGAGCTGTGGAGAAAAGCAAGGTCACATTTCTTAATTCCAAAGCACTTTCAGAGTGTTACTACAAAAGGCAAATGCTGTCCCAGCAAGCAGTGTGTGAACCCAGGCTGTTGTCTGCAACCTGGCAGGCAGAATTCTGGCAGCTGCCTCTCCTGGGTGCACACAAAGCTCAGGAGAGCTCCCTGCAAAACTCTGCCTGAAAAGACACTTCAAAACCCTGATGTCCATCACTAATCTCCACCCACCAGCTTCTGAGCTGGAGCTCTCACTACTCTGTCTGGGGCAGAGCTAAACAGAGGGCAGTCCCAGGAAACTCTGCAGGAAACATCCTGTGCTGCAGCAGCGCACACATCTGGTGTTAAGATGCTCAGGCTGATGGGATTAGGATATTTGCTTTTGTTCCAAGGCAGCAGCAGAAGGCCAGATATGGGTGGCAGTGATGGGCACACCAGACACAGACTGGCAACCTGCTCCTCGTGTGGAGGAGATGCAGAACCAGACATCTGAGAAGGCAGGAGCAGCACAATAGGAATGCCTAACAGAAAAGGAAAAAAAAAAAAACTGACAGACATTAAAAAATATTTTTAAATCTCTTAAAGAGGATTTAAGAATGAGGCGTATGTAGGGGAAAGAAGCTTAATTTATGATAAATGTTAATACCAGCTCCTTACATATGGTGCTGGCCTTAAGCATCCCTGAGGGTTTTTGAGGAACTAGTGCTGTGGTTATGATTTCAGTGTATAGGGGAAACTCTCTTGCATTATTAAACAAATCATGCCCTGCACTGGCCTATGGTTTGATGTAAGTGATGCATAGTTGATGTCAGCCCACTGGGGAGACAGGATTCTGCAACCTGTTGGCATTTTGAGAATAAATTGGAAAACTGCTGACTGAGATCCCTTCCTTCATCATGAACCATCAGAGTTAAACTTTTTTAAATTTAGGGAAAAAAACCCCAAACCCAAAGTTTTAAATAATAGCATTTACCCTTTGGCTGTATTTGTTTAGCATAACATTCATTATGATGGAAAATATAAACATTTGCAAAGTTAAACATTTGATTTGACTACAAAAAGTATTCTGTTTGTTATAGAAATCAGCACTAATTGCCTAGTTCCCATTAAATCCTCACTTTCCCAAAAATGGAGAGTCAAAAGATTTACCCTAGCCAGAATTCATTAGCTGGCCTTACCCATTTATATCATGAAGCTGGATCTCCTTATGTACCTGACTAAGTAGGTGATGTTCATCGAAGTAAGAGGGATAAAATCTGGCCCACAAACCACGTTGACTTCCTTGCATCTATTTCTGTTTTCCCCTGAACATTCCCATCCTATAACACTTTGCTTTCCACTGGGTTAAATAATAAAATGAGTGTTTTTTCCTCTAGGTCACTGTTTCCAGTCCATCACAGGTCATGCCACAACCAGCTAATGGCTGCTAAGTGGTCTGTGTGAAATTAGTTTAGTGGGTCTCCAGCCAGAAGCCAGTTGACAGATGCCCAAAAATCAGTTCTCCAGTTGGCTTCCCCATTGGCAGTCATGGCAGGTTGGTCAAGGCCGTGCAAATTCAGCATTTCCCCAGGGCCAGGAACAGAGACAAGGTTGGTTGCAAACACTTTCCTCTCTTGTGAGTGCCAAAAGTCTCTAGAGAAGGTCACAGCACAATGCTCAGTGCCAGTGCTTGAGGACCCTGCTGTCACCCCAAATTCATCTCTCCAGGGAACAGGCAGCAGCAAAGGCAAAAGCTGCTGAAGACTCCTTGCAGAGGCAGCCCTGACATCAAGGAGAGAGTTCAAAGTGTCTGCAGGAGCCTCGATGAAATGTTTCACCCTTTGGCTTGTCCTGCACAGCAGGGCAAGCTGCAGAGCTGCCAGTCAGAATAAACCAATTTAGCATTCCCTGCAGTAACAATATAAATCCAATCTCCCTCCCTCTCCGCCTTTTCCTCCTGATGCCAAATTTAAACAACCTCACTTTTTTTGGCAGCAGGAAACTTCACAATTAAATATAGAAGCAGAGCACACTTTGGGATGGAACTTCCAGCCAGGGAACAACAGATGGCATTGTTTGCTGGGCTGGAAAAGCTGCATCTGCTCTTAGAAGAAATGCTAATCGGGGCTTAATTAGGCATTCAGAGGGAACCGTGTCCCATCCCCAGGACAATGGCCATGTGTACATGATCATGAAAAATACAGGGAAGCAGTTACAAAATCATCAAAAATCCTCACTGGACCAAGTCCAAATGTGGCACATAGTGTGATAGGGTATCCCAGAGACTTTCCCTGTGCTGAAATCCATCCAAGCCACTCAAAATAAAAATGTAGCTGTTTTATTTTGTCTGCAAATGGTCAGTGATTTTGTTTTCAGTTTCAAAGCAAATCATTCCAGCCTAACACTGGAATCAGATCTGGCAGCTCTCTGACTCACTGAGGTGTAGCAAGATTAAAGGGTAGCCGAGATCTTATAGCATGTACTGCAAATGGGGATAGAAGAGTTAAAAAGATCAAAAACAGGATAACTGATCCTTCTATAGAAACACGAAGTAAAGAGGAGGATGGTGGAGAATGTCCCCCAGTTCATTCCAGCTGGGTGTTCAAGGACAAAAGGAGTCCCATGATGTGCAGTGCCTGTGCATGTAAGGACATTGTCCCTCCTCCCCTGCCTCAGCCCTGCCAGCTTCCTCCAGAGGTGCAGGCAGCCAGATAGGGCTCTGTGTCCTTGTTTCAGCCTCTTCTCTTTGGAGCATCAAACCCCCCTCTCAGTCTGGAGCCAGCAGAGCTGTTTGTGAAACGAGACTGCCAAGAGTTTCACCAAGAGACTGGGCCCAGCTGCCAATTGTGCCAGCACTGCAGAGATCCCCTTTGTGCTGAGGCTTTGCTTTCAAGCCCCCATCTTGGTTTAATGTCCTCTTTCTCCCCTGCCTGGTTCAAAGCAGCTCATCTGACCAGTCTGGTCTAGTGGAAGATGTCCCTGCTCATGGCAGGGTGTGCTGGACTTGGTGATTTTTAAAGATCTCTTCCAACCTAGCTATTTCATGATTCTTTGTCCTAGCTTAACTCCTGGGGATGCTCTGGGCACTCCATGTCCCCCCCAGGTGCCTGGGACAATGTGCACCTCATGGGCAGTGCCAACAGGGACCCCATTTTTCTGGTTGCATGCCCTACTTCCAGTAGCTCTGGAAAGATTCCCCATGGGTTAAACAATACCCACATCCCTTACACCTAAAAAATGTTAATTAGCAGGGATCATTGCTGATTCCAAACAATGCTCTCCAAACATTGCCAAAAAATCACTGGAGATTAAAGGAATTTTGGAACTTAGAGATGCAGTAAAGGGAAGAGTTTTCTTGGCACTGAGGCAAGCTTCAGCAACTCCAGAGTGGTGAAGAGAAACGTAAGAGTATCCTATACAACTTCTGCCTTCAGCTCCATTCTGCTTCAAAGGGATGTCAGTCCTGATCTGGCACAAACTTTTGGGCAACTAGAAGTGAAAATGGTTCTCCTGACCAAGGATGTGGCTGCAGATGATGGAGCTGTAAGCCCTGATCACTCATTCCAGGGATTGCTGTGCCTCACCCACCCCTCACCACAGTTTTGATCACCAGGCTTGGCTGTCTGGCTCTGAATTTGCTCCCATTTGCTGTAAGTGTGCTTTGAATCCCATTAAACATCATGACCCCCATGATGTCTCTTTGAGAGAAACCTTGGAGATTTGCTGACTGTCTGTAGCTCCCTGACAGCAGATTTATTTCCACTTCTCCAGTGCTGCAAGTGGTGGCTCTGCCCTTGTACATGCTGACCTGCAGCTGGCCTGCTCCCAAGCACTGCATCTCCATGGTGTGTGGTGGGGAAGGCACTGGCAGCAGGTTTTGGAGAAAGGCACCCATTGCAAGTGTCCACAGTCACAGAAATCAGGGTAGCCAAGTGCAGAGGTGCTGCTCTCTCCTGGAGATGGCACAAACCAAGCTCTTTGCAGTGAGCTGCATGAGCTGTGCAATGCAGGTGGATGGATGGGTGTCCCTGTTTCCCTTAGAGGTGGTCCAAGGAACCATTCTCCAGCATTACCTTTGGGGTGGTGAGGGATGAAATGTCTAAGGTGCCAGAGCTGCCATTCTCCTGCTGTTCTTTGCCCTGTGGACTGGCAGGACTGGGAGACCCAGCAGCCTGCTTGAAGGAGAGATGTCCTCACACCATGAGATTGAGATAAATAGGGCCATCCTGCCAGCACAAGCCTTGGACTCAGCTGGCTCCAGAGTGCTGAAGCTCAAGGACATGACAAATGGTGAATGTGACAAGGTCTCAGCTTTCTAAGGACAGCTGGAGAGCTGGTCCCAGCTCATCCTCATGTATCAGCACATGGGGCTCCAAGCAGGGCTGCTGCTGACCCACTGTGAAGCTTCCCAGTGTTCATGGGAAGACACAGATTTTGGCCAGCTGCCTGGAGTTTAAATGTCTGTGTTTTAGACCCAGACTTCCTTCTGAGAGGTTTCAGAGGGAAAAGAAAAAGCCCAGAAGTGTTTCTAAAACTCTAATTTATCCATCAATGGCCAGTTTTCTGCAATGCCTTGAATCTGAGAAAGGCAGAGAGGAAGTGTGACCGGGGAGCACAAGGAGCCTTTTGGCTGCCCTCTTTGCCTTGGGGGTATTGAGGGGAGCCAAGGGACTCCAGAGGAAGCAGCAAACAGCTCCAGCTGGGAAGGGGTCCTGACAGCATCGAGTTAGGAGGAGAGAGAGGACAGACAGCCTTGCTGTGACTCAGCTCCAGCACTGTGTCACTGCCTCCTACTCACTCCTAGGATCTGGAGTCTGTGTCCCTGGACTGCCCAGCTCCCAAACTCTTTTGTTTTGGCAGGGCTGAGTGCAGGAAATGAAAAAGTGATCCCAGGAGGCCCCTAGCACGCCCCTGCAGGATAGCATGTGAGTTGTTTTCTTGAAAATGGGATCATTTATTCTTCATGTTAAACAGGGCAAGAAGCTCAGTGACTTCCAATTGGCCTTGTCTGAGAACTTGTTTCAAAATCTGGGGCACCTGGGGCTTCTAGAGCAGGATTTCTTGTCCTCAGAGAAAGGATTACCAGAGGGAGCATGAAGTGAAAAGAAAAAAAGGTGGGGGGGAATAAAAAGAAGGGAAAAAAAGACAATTAGCTATTGCTGTAGAGTCCTCTAGTGGTGAACATTAATTTCACAAACAGCCCAAGTGTGCACCCAAATGAGCTCAACCTCCCGTCTCTGTTTATTTTCTATTTACATAAAACTGTGTTAACAAGGAAATGTCAGTAGCCAAATTCCAATCTATTTTAACCACTTATGAACCATGTCAAAGGCAATGATCCAATTAAACAAATTAATGATCAAATTAAGTGATCAAATTAATGATCAAATTAAAAAAAATATTCTCCATTCTGAGTAACATTTCCCATCCAAGGCCGGGTATTCCTCCAGATGAGTGGTTTGAAACATTATAGGCTTAAAAATTCCACATCTTTCCCACTCAGATATTTTTTCTAGCCTGCTTCTGGTTTTGCTGCTGCTGAGGGAAATGACTGAGTAGAGAGAGCCTGCAGAATTGAATTGTTGCCACATGCAAGCAAAACCCTTGCCATTTTAAAATTCAGGTAAAAACTGGATGCTGGTGCAGCATTATTGTGCTGAATAGCACAGGCCAGCCCAGTCTCCAGCAGCCACAGCAGTGGTTGAGGTGAGAAGCTGAGTTTAATTGCAATTTCAAACCCAAGTGATTTAAAGGATCCTTCACATTATCCTTTTCTGCCCCCTTCCTCCCACGTTGTCCCAAGCCTGCTTTATTCCTGTTCCTGGGCTCTATCAGTCAAAGAACATGGCCTCATGCAAAATCCTGATTCAAATGGTGTTTGTAGCAATTTGAATATGTGATATAGGAGAAAAAAAGCCATTGCCTGCTGTGAGCATGACCCTTGGCAGGAATTCCCCTTCCTCATGAGTATGTCCATTCTCTGCTCTCTTCTTCAGGCCTGGGTCTTCTCAAATGTGTTCCAATTTCTGCTTCATAACCAAGGAAGAAAACTTAAAAAGATTTAAGACTTTATTACAAAATAGAGCCTCACATGCTGCAACCAAATAATTGGACGCTGTTTCTTTCCTAAGAATCTTTTTTCTTCTCCCTGTGAGTAATCACCTGCCAATACTGCTCTTTGAGCTCCAGTTTCTGCATTGGAATAGCTGTATTAACACCTGCTGAAGACAATCTCCTAGTCATTGACAGGCTGTGTAATTTAAGAAGCATCAAAAATGCCAATAAAAAAAGATCATAAAATTATAAGCAGACTGGAGGATGCTGCCACTTAAAATGCTGCTTCACCCATGTTAACATGCAATTCAGAGGACAAAAGCTTTAAGAATTTAAAAAAATAATTAAAAAAATATTTTCCCTGTATTTGAAACAGCACATACAAATAATATGGTCCTAAAGTCACATAATAATTTGGGCTGGAGCAGATCACAGGCACTCATTTGGCCCAACACTCAGCACAAACCCATCTTGACCAGCTTGCTGAGGGGCTTGTCGAGCTGAGCTTTGAATGTTTCTCAGGCTGGAGATTCCTCCACCTTTCTGGCCCTTGTATGTGATACATATTCAAATAAGTCATGTAATGTTTCATCTTTCTGAGCAGCCATACCCTGTGCTGTACTTGTGAAGCTTTTCCAGCTGAAAGCTGCAGTACTTGGAATGTGTTTGAATTTACAGGTCCGTTCCCACTGATTTACTTTAATTATTTTTCTTCAGGCCTGACATCCCCCCAGTAAGCACAGACACCTCCTTGAACACTTCTGCTGAGAAGTAAAGCTTTAGGTTTATCTCTGCCAAACCCTCAGCAGGGTCCAGATGCTTGCTGGTGTCACTGTTAATTAGGCTGATTGCAGAAGTGCTCACTGCAAACTTAAACTGAGCTGCCAGCCCCACACCAAACCTGCCTGCCTCCATTAGTTCTTATATCCCCTCATGTCCAAATCAATAGTATTATGTACTAGTAAATACTAAGGGTTTCATAAGTCTGAGGTCTGATTTAGAGTGTTGTTTCAGCTACAGAAATGAGCCCCTGGGGTCTGTTGTTTAGCTGTTGATTTTTCCGTGTCCCAGAGGAGAGTTTCAAAGCACTTTCAAAGTGCTTTTCACAAGGGCATTAGCAAACAGACCATTGCCAAGGTCCTGGGAGAGCAGATATTGTTGCATCCAAGTGGGAAAGTTTCCTTTTGTTCTCCTCCGTTTTCTCCATGCCAGTGAAAATCAAGAAGAAAAAAAGTACCATATTCATGCAAATCTTTATCTTTTACTGAATTCCAGTGACAACCAGAAAGACTGTTTTCAGCTACTGACTCAAAATTTCTCTTTTTTTCTGTAGTTAACATTTCAGTCTTTTAAATTAGAATATAAACAAAAAGTGTATTTTAATGTGTATTTATTTTCATGTATTTACATGTATTGTATTTTTTTCACTGTAAGACCCTTTTCCATTCAAAAATTATTCACTGCAAAATTCCAACTGGAATGCTTTCTTTTTCTTTACTTCTATAAATATTAAGTTTTAGGAGAGAAACTGACTTAGATACCAGGCAACTGACATGCCAGAACAATTAGACTTGATGAGAAGCTCTGGGATAACATATTTTTTACCTTTTTTTAGAAAAGAGAGGTGGTAATTCTGAATTCCAGGATGAAATCAAAGTACTGCACACGGCAGGACAGAGAGACTGAAATCTTCTTCTCTGAGTGCTGGATATAAGGTGAACAGTATTGGCTAATTCCTCAAGCTTCAGGCTTCCCTTCTTTTCCCACAAGAGCCCAGAAAACCTGAGGGATATGAATTAAAACCCATTTCACACACAAAGGGGAGACAGATGTTGTGTGTCCTGTTTAATGAGATTTTAAAGACAGCTGGAAAATGCCTGGCTTTTAGAGCAGGGTCCAAGCACCTTCCTTCAGAGCTATCCTAACACTGATCCTTGCTGCCTGTTTAATTGTGACTCTCTATGTCTTGTTCAGACCACCAAATTAAGGACTTTTCCAAATGCAAGGAATCCCACTGCCACCCACAGAAGTTTTACATAAACAAAAAACAAGGATTAGATCATTAAAATGGAATCAGAGAGGAGGCGTAGCTACCTGGATGGTGTCTTTAGATGAGGGTGATTTGCTCCCAAAATCTCTGGGATCCCAGGGGTTGTGCAATTATATAACAGGCCTTGCTCAGGGGGCCCTTATTCCAGCTGATTTATTAAATGCTTTCATATTAAATTGGACAAGCAATGAAACCAAAGCAATCAGAAGAGGGGTTTGGTGGCTCAGAGGGAGCATTGTGCCTTCTCCTCTACATCTACAGATATTCTCTCTGTTCTTAACTCCCTGAAAGCACTGTGGTGTGGAGGTGCTCTGCCAGAAAAAGCAAAAATGGAAGTTTTGTTATCAATTTACAGCCCAGAATTTATTGGTGGAAACATGTCCACACATCAGCAATTCCTATAAACCATAACACCAGTTTGTTTCTGATGCCTCACTGTAGTTGCAACCCCCCTGCTTTCCATCAGGAGATGCTAAAGTGACTCCTGGAGGAAGGGAGAGGGGGTGTGTGGGGTGTTAAACAGAAATATCCAAGCTCTGACCTCCCAGACATTGGGGAAAGGGGGATAGGGGGACAGCTCTGGTGGCAGCTGGAGATAAAGCCCAGGTCCTCGTCCCCAAATCACTGCATTGGGGCTACCCAGGGAGCTGTGGAAGTGTTCAGAGGATGCTGCATGGAGTATGGAGCTGATGCATCCCACATGTGTGATCCAAGGTGCTGATCAGATTGTTGGAAGCTCAGGCACCTCTAGATTTTGCTTCATATTAATTAAATGCTATGTACATCTCATGTAATTAAAAGCAAGAGCAACTCTTCTCCTCCTCAGTGCACAGGCTCCACTCCAGTGTTGTAAACACACTTGAGATTGGAGCTGGGCCTTTTGCTGGCTGAATTTCCTGCTTTTATTTCATGTTTAATGCTGCTTGTAGATACTACCTGTGCTGTGCAGCAGCCAGGGGGTTTATATTAATTAAATGTTGCTATGGAAACAGCACATCAAGCAGAGGATGGTGTTTCTAGGGAGGGAGAGAAGGAGCTGCTTGTAGCAGAGAGGTGCGTGGCTGATTTGAAGGGACAAAGATTTGCAAAATAGTGTTTTTGTAAAGTTACCAGAGCCTGGGAAAGTCTCCTGTGTTCCTGTGTCCTTTTCCTTCCTATGGCTGGTAATTCCTGACTGCATCAATCCTCTCCTCTGAGCCCTGTGAGAAACACCAGTTCTTTAATAGAGCAAATAATCTTGTCTTCTCCTTGAAATGTTCCCTAATTCACAGCCCAAACAGCCTAGAAACAGCTCTGAACAAGTGAAATCATGGTATTACAGCTGAACACTGAGAAGTCAGAAACTAGAGCTCTGTCCCTGGTGAAAAATTGGAGGCTTGACCCTTTGCAGGGGAGCATAGTCAGACTAATCTGTGCAGATATCCCTGAAGTCCTGCCTTGGTTATGCAAAGAGCTGGTTTAAGCCATTTTTATACGTGTTGCTTTTCCTCCTTCTCTGATTGCAGCAACAGCTAAGACACCTGTCTTTGTCAGCACAGAAATAAAAGTAATTGCACAACATTTGATGTAACTGAAATATCACTTTACAGGGCAATTTTGAGGAAATATATAGGTCTTGATAGCTTATTTGGGATAAGCCCCTGAACCAATCTGTGGTTTATCAAACTGGAGCTATGAAGCAGAGGAGCAGTCATCCAAAGTACACACAGATGAAACCAGACTCTTTCCAGGTTGCCTTCCTTATATCTAAGCTGAGATGTTTCAGGGTCATCAAATATTTCAATAATTTCAAGATTAGGACTCCTATCTTAGAGAATTTCATGGAGGAAGGGAAGTATCTCCATAGCCACTTTGAACCTGCTGTCTACCCTTCCACACAGCAAGCCTTAAATCTACCTCCACTCATGCTCATGCTCAGAGCAAAAAAAAGAAAAATAAAGGAACTAGAGTGCATTTGGGATTGAAGCACAGCCACCAAGTTCCCTCTCATGCAGCCCAGGAGTAAATGAGGGATCTCTCTACAGAGAGCAGGATAATTGGTCATTGCACACATAAGCCTGCTCTGACTTTGCCATCTATCCAGATGTTTTTGAGTATGTGTGATACCCCAAGTGAGATCAGAGCTCTGTGTACAGTAAGGAACATTTCCTTCTCTGAAGGACATGTTGTATGAAGGGGGCCCAAAAGACAAAGAGTAAGAGAAAAAAACGTATTATGGTAATATTTTCCCTGTTTCATAGATGAAACTGCTCAGGAACTGCCTTTAGCTGGGTTCTGTGAGGTTTTGCAGGGCTGAGTTCTGTATGATGGCTCTGAGCCAGCACCTCAGGTCAGGAATTAAATCTTGCAGCCAACTTTTATTTTTGTTATTTTGTCAGTCAAATTCTCTCCCAAATAGTTCCCCAAACCTATACCCATCATTTTCATCTAGCTCCAGTAAAGATCCTCAGGTCTACTCAGGTCAGGGATCTGAGTAGCTGCTGCTGAGAGAAGCAATATCAAACCGTCAAAGGGTGTATCATTAAGAGATGAAAAATCTCATAAACCTATCATCCATTTATCCATTTGTCTGTCTGTCCATCCATCCATCCATCCATCCATCCATCCATCCATCCATCCATCCAACCGCTTTTATCTCTCCTCCTCAAATCTGGATGCAGATCAGCCATGCCACCTGCTTATCAATTAAGGAAGAACAGATTCATGGTCTGATAAATTCAGCGAGTACCATGTAAGCTCTAATTGGTGGGCATGATCCACTCGCTTTGCATTAATTCCAAAAGGTTCTGTTGATCTTATCACACATTGTGTGCTCTTTGTGTTTTAATCATCCCCACCCCCATTGCATTGAAATTTTTTGCTGTGACAAGCCCAGCTCTGAAGCAAGCACGTCACTGCTTTCATTGACTCTGAAAAATCCTGTCTTGTTAATAGTATAAATGGACTAGGGGCTTTGCCTTCCAGCTCAATTCAAGAGTGCTATCGGCATGAGTGGGTTATAAAAGCTCTTTTTCAGGATAAAAGACAGTTCCTCACCAGAAAAAAAAAGGAGCTCAAACATCTTTATGACATCCCAGTGCAAAAAAACAATTGAAAAGGATTGTCATAAAAGCAAGCATGTCAGTTGTGAACTTTACTGAATTGAGTCTAATGCAAAATTCATGCCGAGGTGTCACAAGTGAAAGGCAGTTTATTAATCCAACTTATCTGGAGCTGGTAGGCAGCAGTCATGGTAAATTAAGATCGTATGAATATTCCCTGGGCTCATTTGGGTTCCTATTCAGGACCCCTTTTGTGAGTGCAGTGGGGGCAAAAGGGTCTTTTGGACCCAAAGCAGCCTTCTCTTCCTCTCCCTCCAACACATCCTTTCATACTTGTCACACAGTGGGTGCTTTGGAGCTAAGTGAAGCATGATGTCTTTGCTGTCTGACTGATCAGGATGCAACACCCAGCTAACCATGTCATGCTGCTTTATTCCAGTCATGCATTAGAAAGCATTTTATTTCTCCATTACGTTTGGTGCGTTCCCAGGATAACTTTCCCTACTGGGAAGAAGCTGTAGGGAGGATGGGGTTCTCAGACTCCTTTCTCACATGCTGTCCTGATTTTCAACGTCTTATTTTCCCCACAGAGAATGGCAAACTGGCTCAGAGCTGGTGTGAATGGAAGAATTGCTCCAGTGAATGTCTGTCTGCTGGGAAAACATCAGAGCACCTATAGAAAGAACATAGTGGGCTTGTTCAGCACAACAGCCTTTCAGAGGAAACCTCAAACACCCTAAAGCAGCAGTGCCGTGGGACCAATGCCTTCCAAAAGGATGAGGGGAAGGAGGGATTAAAATGGTTTCAATTAAAAATGGAGCAAGCTTGCAAGCTGTCTCCATTGTCTCCTGGTGCTCTTGGGAAGTACTCAAAGTAGGTAGTGATGAGATTGACAGGTCTAGCCAGGAAAATGAACGCCCAGTGCTGGCAAATGACATCAAATCCCTTAGAACAGGGATGACACCCACCTCCTTGGAGGTTTAGGCTAATGGCAGGGTCAGGATTTCCCCAGAACCATGTGGGATGTAGGAGGGCTCTAAATGTGGCTGGCTGAGGGATACAAGGCCAAAATGAGCCTTACCAGAAGCCAGACCAATGCTGCTTATTTCTAACTGGGCTGAAGCAGCTCAAACTGGCCAAGAGTGACAGTAAGAGTGGAGATGAAGGCTGAGGAGCTGCTGGGAGGTGAAGGAGTTAGAGTGGATGTTTACTGGGGAGGTGGGTTGCAGCAGGACAGCCACAGCAGAGATGTGGTTTACTGAGCTCTTGAGGGCTTGAAAAAACTTCTGCAACGGGAAGAGTACCTCAGCTTATTGAAACTGAAGTGGGGAAGAGCCTGAAAGAAAGAACAGGCCTCTGGAGCTGGTACCCTGGTATAAGTGTTGCTGGAAGATGACCTGCATCTATTAAAAAGATGTTAAAGTTGATCCCTTTCTGTCATGTTTATGGATGTTACCCAGAGTGGCTTTTATCAGATGTGCATTTGGCTCTGCACTGGAGGATAATTGCAGCTAAATAGTCTATGAAATGAGATCTACAAATGCTATAGAGTGTGAGCTGGCCAAATTCTGTCCCCATTTACATCCATGAGGTTTCTCTGATATCTGTGATGGCAGAATTTGTTTGAGATGTTATGGAGGGTGGACAGGAACACACTTCATAATTATGACAGTGACCTGCTTTGTGTCAGCTGTTCCAATGATTCATTTCATGATTTTTGGAATGTCACTTAACTTTTCTGTGCTGTGATTTACTCAGCTCTGCTTATTCATGTTGACCTGTCTTACATGAGGAAATTGCTCTAAGAATTCCTTGGACACCATGCATGGAGGGTTTTGCAAACCACAGAGCACAGACAATTGCAGCTGGGAGCAAAAATGAGCAAAATGTACTTGAAATGTGCCACTAAATGATTTCTCTCACCTTTACTTGCTGAAGCCACCGATGTGTGACAGCCAGTAGAAAAGAAAAATAATAGCAGGTTGGTCTTCCTTGCCCCCAGTCATGCAAAGATTTAGAATGTACTTCTCTAACTGTGTGTAAATCTAAAATATGAATGCACTTTTTTTTTTTTTTTTCAGGATGGAGATTTTACACTCCAGATTAAGGACAGTCTTGAAACGTGCTGGTATGAGACCTTGATACAGGCTGAACTCCAAGGCACAGCTGATGCAGTGTTCACATTTTTTGGGAGATGAGAAAAGACACACAACATCCTCACCTGCCTGAACTCCGAGTTTAATGTCTGGTTTAATGTCTGAACTCCGAGTGGGCTGTTGCTTGTCTGGTTTAATCCCTGCTCCTGGAGAGCTGACGGAGCGGCAGAAAGACACTCGGCTCAGCCTCTGAGATGGGGAATTTGGCGGCTGGTGCTGGAGCGGTCCCGGCGCTCGCATCATCCCGCTGGTGCCTCGGGCTGTCCGTGTCCCCGTGTCCCCGCTCCGTGGCTCTGTCCCCACAAGATGGCACTCGCCGCCAGCGCATCCCTGTGTCCTGTCACGGCTCGGCTCCCAAGGCAAGCAGCTCTGCTCCTGGGAGACAGAATCTCAGCATCACAGAATCACAGCATCACAGGTCACACCCCCAGCTCGGAGGGACATCCACGCAGGGTCATGGAGTCCTGCACAGGAACACCCCAAATCCCACCAAATGCCCCACAGCGTTGTCCAAATACATCTTGAGCTCTGTCACTGCCTGGAGCAGCCTGTTCCAGTGCTCACCACCCCCTGGGTGAAGAACCTTTCTCCAATATTCATCCTAAGCATCCCTGGACCCCCAGGTTCTCTTGGGTCCCGTTCCTGGTGACACAGAGCAGAGATCAGAGCTGTTCTCCCGAAAAGCTGCAGCTCTGCCCTCACTCTCCTCCTCCCCAGTGCCCTCAGCTTCTTCCCCTCCAGATCCTCCACCATCTTCACAGCCCTCCTTTGGCACTCTCTGACAGCTCTAATACCTCCTTATCCCGTGGCACCCAAAAGGAGCCAGGAGCATGGAAGGGCAGTTTGCCCATAGGGAGTCTCCTGGGGAGCTTCCCCATGTTTTCAGCACAGGCACTCCTCTAATATCTGCATTTTCCCCTGAAACAGAGATGACACCAGGGCCTCCCTGTGGAGAAGGGGATTTCTCTCCCTTTCTCACTGTGCATATTTTAGCTTCTAGGACAATTCTCCTAAATGAAAGGAAATGAAGTAGTTATCTCTGCTCACTCCAGCTGTCAGACTGGCCCCTCCTGGCAAGGATGCCCTGAACCACTGCAGATACCTTCAGCTGCAATGCTCCTCTCTCCTTTGGAAACCCCTGCTTGGGTTGAAGAACATTAAAGCATTTCTGAGATGGAGCATTTTAGATCTAGTAGTGCAGAAATTGTGATTTCAGCATTTCTCTGTAGACTGTGATTTTAGAATCACTTTCCACTGGAGGAATTGGCCACATAAATAAGAAAAACACATGATAATTTAGGTGGCAAGCTTAATTACATGATTATTTTCATTCTCGTAAATGTGTATAACCTACAGTGGAATATTCAATAAAATTATAGCTTGGGCACTGAAGAGATTTCCTTATCACTAAAAATATGCTCTAACTGTTCTTAAAGAAAGGTTTAGTAAATTGGCTCTAAAGTACAGGAAATTGGTTTAGCTCCTTCTGTGGAATATTTGTCTTAAGAAGCACATCACGGGAAGCAGGGCTAAAAAGAGTCACTAAGGTCTGAAACACATGAACTCCTGCAGCAGCAATATTATCAACCCCTCTAAGAGAACTTATGGGACTTAATTTTCCTACAGATTCTCTGGAAGATTATAAAGAAATTGATTTATGAGTTGAAATACCCATGCTATTATAATTTGTTGCTGCAACACAGGATTGCAGTCCCTTGTGTTACTACAAGTCAGAATCTCTGTTCTATCTCTAGTATTTTTTCAGTGTTTACAATAAAATACTCTGAAGAAGAGATAGAGACCAGGATAAATTTTGCTAGTTGTCCAGTGCAATGGGGTGAGATGTTTCAGGGCATCAGTTCCAGAATGGAATAGCAGAAATATGTTATGAATTTGATTTTTCTCTCCCAATGATTGTGGCTTTACAGATGTCTCAGTGACTGAATTATTTTAAAATGTTGTCAGAGAATTCAAGCTACTTATAGCCAAAATGGAAGCATCCAAAATTTGTTTACTGATTGGTGATCTATATATAAATAATTTGGTCTCCCAGAATGATTGTTTTCCATGAGTTTGGCTGCTTCTCCCCAGATCATCCATATTTGCATCCACACACCTTTACCTTACTTTGCTGAATTGACAAGCCAGCACCTGCTCAGATACAACAGCCAAAATAATTTCTTAGTCCTTTGGCTGGTGTATTTTGTGCCACAATGCCTTTAGTCAGGCTGGAGGGTAAAAGTGTCACAAACACATGTGTTTTTACCACAGAGGTGCAGGATAAGCAGAATTCTTGCATCCTTAGTTCCCTCCAGCAGCTTCCAGCACTAATTATAGTCCCATGAAGAACTCAGAAAATCAGTCAGACTTCTTGTAGGAGAGTATCTGAGTTGGCATATCTCTCCCAGGTTATTAAATAAAAGCTACACTCTATTGTTTTTGCCTCCTGTTTGAGTTGCAGAAAAGATGAGGTAGTGCCTGAATGCTTCCTACAGGAGATATTTAAAGAGTCAGAGAACTTTTCTTATTGTACTTCTCTGCTTCCTTAATCGAACATCACATCCTAGTTAATGTGCAGTTTCCAAGGCAAACTCAGTTTTGATCAAGTTGTGCTAACTTTGAAAAGCTGACTGACTCCAGCTTAAAATGGATGCACTGAAAGGAGCATGAAAGGCCTTTTTTATCAGTGTTGAAGGAAGTAGTTCAAAAGCAGAGATGGTTTCTTTCTGAAGACAAAGAAGCTCTTTCTCACCCACCTCGTGCCATGAAAGAGATCCTTTGCAACTAACTGCCCATCAGAGAAGAATTTGATGAACTGGAGATGAAGTGATAGTGCATTGGGAATTTTATTACTATAGCTGGAGTAAAGGAAATTCATTGTAAGAAAATGCCCCCTCGTGCCCCCCAAGTGTCCTCTTGTTTCAGCCCTTTTTTGATTTGTGTTTTTCTTCCCCTCTTTGGCTGTCAATCAGTGTTTTCCTTTATGGCTGAACAGAGTGAACTTCTGATCTTCTCCCTTCCATTTCCTACTGGGAATAACCCTGGACAGGGACAGGGGAGGGAGAGAGAAATATAGAGGCAGAAATTCTACCAGCTGTTGAGGCAACAAGGATTATAGCCTTAATATGGAGACACAAACTTTTTACATGGGTGAGGAAATTAGTGGTAGAATAGAGCTTTTTAGAAGGCAGAATCCCCAGTGACTTGATTTCCATCAGTTCCTAAATGAATATTTAATTGTTGCCTATTAAGATGCTCGTTATCTATAAAGCAGACAAAACCACTGTTGCTGGGTTTGCCAGCTGGTGAAATTGGTGACATGTTAGATTAGAGCAATGGACCATGACTATGTTGGAGTGGCCTGGTAGATTACAAACATTCAGCTGAGCAGTTTGGCTTTGCTAACATGCACAAGATACAGATCCTTAAACCAATGGGACCATAAGAGACTGATTTAAATTGCTGCTCTTCCTACCAGGGAAAAGATACCCTTAAAATTTACTAGCTTTTCCAGAGTGGGCATTTAAGACAATTGAAGTTCTGAGGTCCCTCTCTGGGTTAGATTTGCCTTTCTGCATTAAACTTAGGGAGATGATAACTTCATCTCTCTACCAGTGTCCCACCTAAGATTTTGTTTTGCTTAAATAGCTTTAAAAATGGGGAGAGGCAACACAGACACACAAATACACACAGAGCAGTTCTAAAGGGCAGCAGTTTCTGAAATACAGATAACAAAGCCCGATAGCAAAGGCAGGAAGGAGTAGGTACAATGTCCTTCCACTGTTCTTTCTAGCTAGAGGCAATGCAAGCAAAATCATCTCCTGCTACTTGATCTGAATTTGCATAATATCAGATTGTATCCATTAACCAGCTTGATATACTTCACCCCTCCAATACGTTTATTTAATGTATTTAATTCCTTTTGATGCATGAACAGTGAAAAAGCATCCTGATATGAGTTCTGAGTGCCATGTCAATTATTTAAAATTACACCCAGGCTGCACTGTAATCAGCTTATCCCACCTTTCAGCAACAGCTTGTTATTAAAGATAACCATCACTTTGCTTCTCTTCAGGCCCCCTTCCTGCTCTTTAAAGAGCTCAGGAAGTCCAGGTGCTGGGTATAGTGCCTGAGGCATTTGTAGCCCTGGCAATTTTTGACCAAAGCCCGGAGGATTTTAAGGGATTTAGGATTCCCATGAAGAAGGGTCCTGAATATCCCATCCCTTTTTACAGAATTGAGGGTTGACAAGCATCTGTGTCAGAGCCAGCTCTAGCTAAAACAAATTACCATGGGAAGGAAGGTGTATTTCCAGAGGATGTGAAGGGTAGAAACTGAATCTGTGCCTCCTGTCAGTGTTCTCCTTCACCTCAGGCAGGCCTGCTCCCATGTGTGCTGGTGAGGGACTGGCTCAGAGGGTGGAAAGCAGCGCCCAGTGGGAGAATGCTTCTTCCCCCAGTTCCTGTCCATGTTCTGGCCATGCTCTGCCGGCTTTGGGAGCCTTCCAGTGGCTTATTTGTTCCCATGTATCAGCCAGCTGAAGCATCTTGCCATCCCCTTGAAACCCTGCCCACACCAGCCCTCCCACACACCCCCTTTGATTCCAGCTGCAGATGGGAACGAGAGAGGAAAAGGGCAAAATCGTGGTGGTGAGGAGGTGGAGATCAGAGACACAGATGAAACAAAAGCTCTAATTACGTGTGCCCTCTGCTCTGGAGCTGCAGCCCGGGCTTTGTGATGCACATGGTTGTGCAATGGCTTCCAAGTTTCTAAAAGGAGCATATGCTCTCCCAGCCAGTGCTGGGGAAGAGCTCTTGCCATCCCCTAACCCCATAAGATGGTTAATGGCAGCATCTGCTACACTCACACACTTCTACTTATTAACTAAAAATACATAGGCTTCAATTTGAAGTTAAAGTGACACATTTAATAGTATCTTTCAGAGCTTGTTAAGGCTCAATGAGGACTTGATAGTCACAATAAGTTTGCATAATAAAAATTTTGGTCCTGATGTTAAAGTACTACATATTATGCAACATGCATACAGATGAGGGAAAGAGGAAACCTCTGAATAATCCATTCTTCTGTCATCCTAGAGCAGCAGCAGAGGCGTTAGTCAGGGGCACTTCATCTCCAATCTGTGTGAAGGCAGGAGCAGCTTTTATTTCTGCCACAGGGTTATATGTGCACCCAAGTACCTGCATTACTTGATAGGGAGGGCAAAAGTGTAGGGAAGATGAGAGTCTGAATGTTCAGCTCTTCCTCTGGATGTGCTTTCTTTACAACTCTGAAAAATCTTACATTAACTGCAAAAGCAAAAGGAGGCTTCTGAGGACTGGATGGTGAAAGTGGGTTCCAGGGTTTCTGTGAATTTGGAAAGTTAATTCTGATTTATGCAGGTTAGGAATTGCAATAATTTTTCAGTGGCATAAACTTAAAGTTAGTAAGGTCTCCTCTTACCCCAAAAATTACAACATTTCTACACATTCACTATTCATTGCCAATGCCAATGTGATGGGTAGACAAAAATATGTAGCTTAAATTAATGATAATTTTCAATGTTAAGGGAGCCAAAGTAATTTTAAACTGCTTTTTTTCACCATATTTCTATACTTATGCACTTTTGTCAGCTCAGGCACTTGAGAAACCTGTTTCAATTTCCATTTCATGTCAGTTTTGGTATCTGCTCTCATTGCTTTTGGCAATTGATTCTCCAAACTAGATCTGAATTTTCTTCTATGGATATCGTGTATATCTGATTCCTCAAATTAAAAGTTACAGCAGAATTTGTAAAGTGGGAGGCTTGCTATTTTTAATAACACGTCACTAGCTTTTAAACTTTCAGAAAATCTAGGAATTTTTAATGCTTTTTATGGGTAATGTTGTGTTTTAAAACACTAAGTGATGGTTCTCCCTTGACAAAGAGCAAATAACATTTTGTATTAGTGGAAAATCCTCCAAAGCTTTTGTCTTTCCCATATATTTAGTAAATCTTAAACAAAATATAATCCCTGTAGTGTGTTTCATGGCTTATTTTCACACTAAATACTGTTTTATTTTAACTAAATGCTTCTGTGTCATTGCATGCTACTAAAAATAAAATCATAAAAAGCAACTGTGCTACATCGTACAGGCTCCTTTGTTCTCAGTGCTGGGAGGTTTGATGTCTGCACTGAAGATGAATTCACCATGCTTAGAAAAGAAAAAAAACTTCTCACTTTAGGAGGAAAGATGCATTTCGAAAAGTCTTGTGTTGACCTCTACTTTGAAGAGCAGGGCAGCTTTTCATCTATTCTCCTGTCCAAGGCCAAATTTCTCCTCTCTGATTGATCTGTAGATTTCACCTAGAAAGGCTTTTTTCCCCATGTGTGGCTCCCTCAGGGATATCTGCTGACACAGAGCAAACCCACCAAAGGTCAGTGGTTGTCCTGCTGGTGCTGTGGGAGCGTCCTTGTGCAGATGGAGCTTCTGCCCCACATAACAAGGCTGGAGCCTTTTGTGGCTGTGATCCCCCATTCCAGCCCAGCTCTAGGAAAGAAGATCCAACACTAAGGAGTCTTCAAGGAAGATCCAACACTCAGCAATAATTTTCTCTGTTGTGTCTGAGCTGCACCATTTCTGCTGGGGAATGCTGAGGAATGCATTGATCAGCAGCTTGATTTTTCATTGTGTAAAACAGAGCCAAACCCTACCTGGGACCTACTGAAGCAGTTATTTTATGGTACCCATGTGCTTGCACACACACTCATGTTGAGGCAGCCTCACCTGACTCTAAAAATGACCTTTAAGCAGTGAACTGAGCTCTGCTCCATCCTCAGCAAGGTGATGCCTTGGAGGAGTCATGGTGTGGACGTGGGGGAGCTGGCAATGCTTCACTGTCATCCAGATGACAGTGGTTTAAAATTATTTTGGTTGCCTCAACATTGAAAATTATCATTAATTTAAGCTACATATTTTTTGTCTACCCATCACATTGTGCATTGGCAATGAATAGTGAATGTGTGGAAATCTTGTAATTTTGGGGTAAGAGGAGACCTTACTAACTTTATCCCACTGAAAAATTATTGCAATTCCTAACCTGCATAAATCAGAATTAACTTTCCAAATTCACACAAACCCTGCAAATTTATGCTCTTGTGTTTGCTGGATGGAAAATCTATGTCAGAGTTGCCCCAGCAGTGGCTGGCCAGCAGTGTAGGGCAGGCTCAGACACCTCTGCCCTGCAAAGCTTAACAAGATGCTGACTTGCACTGAGGTGATGGGGCTGGATCAGTTCCCTGACTTACCAGCAGCCCTGTACTTTTTACCCTCTCATACAATAAGATTTTATCTCAGGGTACTCCAGGGTGGGGTGTTTTTTGTGTTGTTGAAGGTTTTGAATTTCTGAGTGAATGAGCAGGGATGGAAGGACAAACCTGAGATCAGAAGACCTGATCCCAAGGTATCAGGAGTTACAGAAAGGGAGGTCTGAGGGAGCTCCATGGGGACAAAGGTGTGCCTGAGGGGCTGTGTGGGCATTGGTAGGGTATTTTAGGAGTGCAAACTCAAAGTGATGAGTTTTACATTCAGTTCTAAGTGACATAAGGCCAGATAGCATCATTTTTAATAGATATCTCACAGGAATGAATGAACAAGGTCTTCACCAGTCAGTGATCCACAGCAGGGCATCCCCACCTCTGACTTCACAGCCTCCAAGAGTGCTTTCTTTGGGTGGAAGCAGCAGGAGGGCTGCTCTGAGAAAACAATCCACTTTTCAAATGCAGATAGAATAAGTTTGAGGCTGCAAAAATTGCAGTTCCATTCAGATTGCTGGGGGCACAGCCAGACTGATGCCTGGGGATCCTTTGAGGCAGCTGAGATGTTCATCTCACAGAGCAGCTGCTCCCTGGTAGTTTGGCATGGGGGATCACAGACAGCCTGCCCAAAACCACAGGAATATGTCAGATAAACACAGTTTGGGGCAAAGTGAAGGAAGAGGGAAAACAATCACACAGATCATCATGCAACAAACTCAGTAGGATACAGCTGGAAGGAGACACTCTAAGCAAATAAGAATAGGGGGATAGGAGAGCTGTCTCTGCTGAAGAGATAGGGAACATTTAATTGATGAAGCCACTGAGGTGAGGGAAGAATGAGAGGAAAGCTGGTACTTGGATTTCTTCATTCCAGGTCAATAATCTGAGACTAAATATCCCCTTGCACCTTGTACACCAGGAGCTCTCCAGCATGTCAAAATGGAAATTTAAGGATATTAAACTCAGCTCCTAGTGCAATTACTATGCAGATGGTGGAAAATAAGTGTTGGCAGATTTAGTGTGGGTGCTTGGTGAAGCTTGTGTCTATTGAAGAGGCAATGGGCAAACACTAAAGGGGAAATTTCAATTTCTTCACAGCTCTGGAAGACCTGAGATAATCAAAATATCCACAGGGACTGTTTAGATTCTTTTTTTAGGGAAAAAAAAAAACCTGTAAGCTGCTAGTTCCTATGTGTTTTGCTGTCATGTACAGGTTATGTGCAAAGGGCAGGTTGTGGACTGGGGAGTTACTTGTTGATTCAGGGTGTGATGTGGAAAGCAGAGGCTGTGCCAGCCCAGCACACAGCTCTGACCCAGAACTAATGCCCCAGAGCCCAGAAGTCCCCACACAGCTGATGCCACCTCAGTCTTCTCTGAGGGTGGTGTTTGCTGTCATGTGGTGACACTCCTGAGTCCCAGACTCCTCCTGACCAGCCCTGTTGCTCTGTCATGAATTGTTGCTGGCAGTCAGACTAAGCTGATCCTCTTGTGGATCTCTCATCAGGCAAAAACAGCTTTTAGTACCCAGGTCTGAGTCCAGATATCCAGGATATTATGCAAACTCCTGCCTTTCTGCCACTACTGCACCATTGTCTCAGCTGAGTTTTCCTATGGGTTCTCTTTTCCATTTCTCATTTCTCAGGAGAAAAGGTTGCAAAGCTCCTCCTTGGGTGGAGATTTACCAAGGGCTGATTTTCTTTGTGTTTCTCTTAGTTCCAGTCCAAAGCAGGCACTCTGGGTAGGCAGCCTGATAGCCTGAGCTGCTCCCTGCTTGAGTCCTGTAACAAATGAATAAATACTGTCTAAGGTACAACATTTTCTGCTGCTGATTAACCTGAGCTGAAAAGATGGATGCTGGCTCCTGCAAGCTGTGCTGGATGAATTTTGTGACGTGGTTTAGAAGCAGGCCTTGGTGGCTAAGTGAGTAACAGCACCATCTACCATTTAAGCACTTTATATCCCTGAGCAGTGAAGTCACTCCAGAAGAGCACAGGAGGTGCTCAATGGCCATGCTGTGTAGAAAATCCATTAAAGCCCAATCAAGCTCAAGCTTGAAATCCAAGCTTGGTGGCAGCATAAGAAAAAGAAAAAAAAAAAAAAAACAACACTTGAAGTGGAAGAATAAATCTCTGCTTAATCTCTCAGAGAAAACCACAGTGGCAACTCAATGCAGGCACAATACAGTGCAGCAGAGAGGGGCTCAGAGCTCTGCAGGAGGGACCCACACCCAGGCTATTTAAAATGCTCTTGGATGCTGTGTACGATATGCCCAGGCATTCTGCAGTCCTGAGGGAAACTGAGAGGGACACAAGTGCTGAGAAAAGGACTCTGCTTTCACTGATCAGGGGTGGAACTGCTTAAAGGACCCCAGTTTGGAGGGATTCAAGCATCCCAAAAGAGAAACTAGTGCCAACACAGAGTGGAAAGGAAGGTAAGAGTGACAGCATGGGAAAGCCATGGCCAGCAGCTGCACTGCCCACAGGATGGGCAGGGTGGGACAATCTCACCCCACACACACACTATTATACCACTGCTGTCTCAAGAAAGGTCACCTCAGGAGTAAGAAAGGGTTGTAGCACCCATTAATCACTCAGTGATGACTTTATAGACCACTCAGTATCTCTTGGAAACACAGTTGTTCCCCTCCATTGATTTATTTTTTTTGCCTTGGAGACAATATTCAGATTTTTCTGTGGTTGTGCTGGAGCTAATGAGAGCAGCCTGGTCAGGCTGCTAGATTGAATCAGTGTGATAATGTTGCACTGATATGCTGGGCCACAGTCTGCTCTTTTCCTGAAACTTTAAATTGGTTGAGATCCAATTTTGTCTCTCATTTTTACACTCAGTGGGGGAATTTTCTGGCAGTGCTTCAGTCTGGAGATTTTGCTTCCTGTGTATCATACTCCTTCCAATCTAAAAGTTGGAGGGGGGTCAAGCTGAGCAATATTCCCTTGGTGTGTGAAGAGATGCACAAACTGTTTCTCATCAGAGAAGAGCCAGAGCTTGGAACCTCAGCTCTGAACACCTCAGAGTTCTGAAAATTAACCTTTCCCCAGGGTTCTGGCCCAAACCTAGACTGGACCAGCTCAGCTTTGAAGCTTTGGAGATAGAGGAATGCAGTGCTCAGTTTAGCTCTGATGCTGGAAAACCAACTCCATAATTTTGCTCTGGATTTGTTGTACAGGCCATGGATTGACTTCTCACAGCAGGAGTGACAACAGCAGATAATTTCCTTGACTAGAAAGGGTGAAGATATGTCTTGTTTTCAAAATGCAGCTTATTTTGAATTGTTTCTATTGGGTAGGAAAAGGTAGGCAAACAGGGGATACCCATTTCTGCAATATTTATCCATCCTGTAGCTGAAGAATATACTGTTACATCAAGTCCACAAACCATCTTTTAAATGGATTTGATTTGACTGATCAAAACCTTTAAAGTTCCATCCAGCCTACAAACATCTGTAAGATTGCCACTATTTCCAACAAATAAGTAAAGCAGAAGCAACAGGGGTCCTCCTTGCTGGCAAATCCTGATAGAAGAAGAAAAAAAAATAAGAAAAAAATTTGTTCTTTAACTACTTTGAAGAAATGTTTAAATTCTGTTAAGTAAAAAGATTTGGAAGCTGAGTGAAAAAATCAGAGGATGACAATCTCCAAGGATTAAAGATGATGGATTTGACCTGAGTCTAGAGAAACATTTTATATTAACATTTAGTTGGCTGTTGGATCTTAAAAAATGAAAAATATCTTTTTACTTCTAACCTTTGTCTTCCCTTTAAAGTTTTGAAATAACCCAAAGGAATGCAAGAATGAAGGCCTATATATACCAAACTGATATAAGAAATATTTTAGTTAATAAGTAGATTTATTTTTTGCTTGTACTTGGGCTTCTCTATTCAAAAAAGCAAAGAGAGAGCTCAGGGTAGGCATAGTTCTCCTACATGCAGTGCTGAAATAAAGTGTCTTAAATTTGTGTATGGAGCTGCCTGTCATGAATGTGTTTGCTATCTGGTAGCACATTTATGGGGTTTATCACTCAGCTCTGTGAGATTTCCTTCAGAAGGGAACTCCACACCTGGAGTCTGGTTCTGGCTTTGACCTGCAGAAAACACCTGTCACTTCTTGAAGGACACAGACTGGCATTTCTTCTCCAGGCAGAAATTGCCTCTATTTGCCTTCATTATTTATCCTGGGAAATCTTTCTGTGTGCTTGGGTTTCTGTTCTCCTGGCTAGATGGGGAAAGCTGTATGTGCAGACCTACCCCTAATTTGTAGGATATAGGAACAGCAAGCAAACCAGGGGAATAGAGGTGCAAGAATGGTTTGGAGCAGGTTGTGCTGGGGCACTTCTGCTGTCCTACATGAAGTTTAGGAGTTTTATTTCTGCCTAGACCTAATCTGGTCCCATGGACTGAATATCTCCATCACACACAGGATCCAAACCTGTCTGGAGGACCAGAAAACAATTTGGTCACTATGTCTTGTGTCTGCCTCAGGGTTTGGAGCACATTTGCTGCACATTTTGGTTGGAGCTTCTGGTTTAATTTTCTGTGGAAGAAATCTAGTTCATGGGCTTCAAAACAGCTCTGTAAATGGAGCCAATGCATGGTAAATTGATGACTGGGAGATTTACTTCAAAATCCCACTTCTGTTCTGAAGCAAAATGCTAATGTAGAGGCAGCCTTATGTGATGTGTGGAAACAATTCATTTGGTCCTTCCAAATGTAACTTGATTTGTTTTTCTGTGTCTGAAAATATTTCTCACGGATGAGATTTCTTTCTCCTAAAGAGCTCTGTCAACCCATGAGGCTGAGAGCAGGAGCTGATGGGGGAATTATTTCAGCATCCTGAGGAGGGAGAGCAGAACAGACACAATCACACAGTGGGTGAGATTTAGCAGCACTTTGTAATGGATGCCTCGTCCTCCTCTGAGGCTGTTCCTCCTGTGCTGTTGCTTTAGTGGCCATTCCTTCACCTTCTCTGTGGGTAAAATTGACCAGCAAAGCTGGGTCTGGAAAAGGCAGCTTGGTTTTCTCCCTGTCTCCTTCAGCTGGATGTTGTGCTCCTCCCAGTGATTGTCTGTTTTCATAAGACTATCTGAGCCTGTTTGAATCCTTACAAACTGTTTGACTTCTTGACCTGCTGCAATAGCTAATTCCACAGGGTGTCTGCAGTGTGCTAAAAAAAAAATAACAGCTTTCTTCTTGTGACTTCCAAATTATGTGCCTTTTTATTTTAACAAAAAATCCTCCATCACTCTAGGAGGAGGGGAGAAGAGGAGCATCAGGTCAGGATTCACCACAGAGTTAATTTTCTTTCTTAACTGCCAAGCTCTCAGCTTACAATCTTTTATATTCTTTAAAATTAAAGATAAAGCACCTAGTTACTGCAATGATAGCAGGTTCGTGTTTTTATATGTGTCCTTTCTAGGTTAAAATCACTCCCAGCCTTTGTGATCTCTTCACAAATAGAAGCTTCTGCTCCCAAAGGAGCTGCCACAAAAATCTGGCTGCAATCTGTGCACATGCTGCAGGGCCTGTGTTCTGGAGTGCACACCCAGAAAACATCTCCCATTTCTCTGTTGCTCTTCTTGCCCCCTGGACTCACACTCAGAATTCATTTGGTTACCTCTGGTGACTCCTATGCCTGTCCCAGGGAGAGATGGGAGGTGACTCTTGGCTGCTGAAATCTGTGTTTGAGTGAAGGGAGGGCAGTGCAGAGGGTGGGCACAGGATGGTCACCAGCCCCAGGAGGGTCCCCATGTGTGGTGCTGCCAGAAGCTTCACTGGCTATCCCTGGCTATCTGGGAAGGGCTCAGTCGTCCCTATTTGGGCCTAAAATCTCAGAAAAAATTCCAGTAAATAATTCCAGTAAATTCCAGTGGGCACAGGATGGTCACCAGCCCCAGGAGGGTCCCCATGTGTGGTGCTGCCAAAAGCTTCACTGACTATCCCTGACTATCTGGAGGGGCTCAGTTGTCCCTAGCTGGGCCTAAATCCCTGAAATAATTCCAGTAAATGCAGTGCCTGTGCCCATGACCTGAAGGACTGTGTGCAATTAATGAGCTTTCCTGTGAACAAGAAGGAAATTGCTTCTCTGATCAGTTTTGTTCTACAGCTCCTTGCAATGGAGATTGTCTCTCTGCACTGCCTTGGGTGACTACTTCTGGTGCTGTAAGGTACAGTAAAAATTGAAGATTCACAGTATAGATTATCTGTGGAAAGAAATTTAAATATTCACAGGAACATTCACTGTGGCATTCAGAGCCGGTTTGTTAGCATCAATTTTGAGTCCAAGATCTCTGAGAGGGACAGAGAGAAAAAGCAGGAGAGAGAATTGCAGCCTCCTTAAAACAGTGAATTGTCTTCTGGTCTGGATTGTAAACTGGTTTTTGGGAAATGCATAGTGGCTGGTGCACTGTGCTGCCTGGAGCAGAGGCATCCTAGCACCCCCATATGCCTGTGCATGTCTCCAGCACTGCACTGGGCTTCCCAGCACCATATGCCTTCCTTGGCCAGGAATAGGCCTCTTTAAAAAGAAGACATTAATTTGGGAATCACACTGACACAGATATGTTGTGTCTCATTTCAGCATACAGCACAGGCAAGCCCTGAGATTCCAGTCACTGGATCAGATATGGATTACAGTTCTTGTGCCATCAAAACTCTTCAAGAAGGGTTGTTTTATTTTCCTCCAGCATGGAATGAGAATGGCTTTGTAGCTCTAGAAATTTTTCTGCAGGATTAGAAAGATTTTTCCTGTGCCTGTTGTTTGTGGTCTTGCATCTCACAGTGTGATTACAACATTGCACTGGTGCTGAGTTGGAATCTGTTCTTTGGAGCAGCAAAACATAACAGTGTCAGGGTGGCTTTGTTCTGGGCAGGCTCCAAGCCCTGGGCCCTGCTTTCAGCACTGAAACTGAGTAATGTGTGAAAAGCAGGAGCATGATGGGATCTTGTTGGCACTTCTGGGAGGTGTGGTGTGTGAAAAGCTGTGTTTACATAAAGCCTTGCTGTAGTCCTCAACTTCTGTGGGGAGAGACGGTGTTGTTTAATGTGCTTTGTGAATCCTCTGTTCCTAGAAAGGGACTTCTGAATCTGGTTTGTGTCACAAAGCAGTTTATGGACAGAATTATAGAATTTGGGTTGGAAGGGACTCTCAAGATCTAATCTAATCCCTCTGCTGTGGTTCAAGGCCAGGCTGGGTGGGACTTTGAGGAATCTCATCCCATTGAAGGCGTCCTGGCCCATGGCAGGGGATTGGAAGTCAATCATCTTTGAGGTCCTTTCCAACCCAAACCATTCTCTGATTTGATAGTTCTCAGTGCAGGGACACCTTCCACTATCCTAGGTTGCTCCAAGCCCCATCCAAACCTGTGTCTTGAACACTTCCAGGGATGGGGCATCCACAGCCTCTCTGGGCAACATGTGCCTCACCACCTTCACAAGGAAGAATTTCTTCCTAATACCTAACCTACACTGTGCTCAGAAACTACATTTATGTGGTTCTTGTCAGCAGCTATGTGGGAAGCAGCCCCCAGGATTATTTTGCCAGAGGTTTGCTGAAAGGTTTGGAGCCAGGTCTTGTACCTGTATTTCAGGTATGGTCTGAGACAGCCACATGCATTTCTACAGAGGGGAAATGTTCAGACTTAAATAAGCAAGGTGGAAATTTGCTGTTCTTTAAACCACAAAGTCCCCATCATTCAATCTTTCCTTGTCATGGCAAGGTTTGCCACAAGGTTTTCATGAGCTGAGAGAATTGGGGCCAATTCAGTCACTTCTTCACACCAGAAGGGCTGTGTCATTATCAATCCCAACACCACATATCTCTCTCAGACACCTGCATAGCATGAAATAAATCTTTCTTTTTTATGTAGACTTTCCTATTTTTATAAGTTTCTTTGTGGGATCAAAAATCCTGGGACAAAGCTGTGGTTGTTTGAGGTCTGTGTGACACTCCAGGTTTCAGTGGGTCTGTTCTAGTGGGACTTCTTCATTTTCCAGATATTTCTTCTGGTTCTCCTACACTCATCCAATAATTATGGAGGCTTTTTACTCCAAGGAGTTTGAAAAATATGTAAATTACAATGTTCTGATAACCTGTATTCTGTTAAGAAATAATAAATTTATACCCTTTTACAAGCTGGGTGTTTGAGAATGCTTTTAAAATGACACAAACCCCCAAAGTGTTTCTTTAAATGCATTTTAAACTGTGAGCAACAGGAAATTGTTGGAAAATTAATATCTCCAAAATCAGTCACTTAGAAGCATCACCTGTAGTTAAATAAAAGGTTATTATATGTCAAGTTAAAGAGATTTTGGAATAAAGGCTTTATATAAAGTAGAAGAAAAATTGTTTTTGAATTCTTTCACTCTGCAATACTTGTTATCTATACGTTGTGTGCTATTTATTTATTCTTCATGTGCTGTCTCTTCTCCCCACTTAATTAGAAAATTTAGGATTAGCCATCAAGTTCAGAAATGACACACATAATAACTAATGCATTACAGAATTCCCCTTTAATCTTGTGTAAATGTCCCTTTCTGTCCCTCTCCATCCCCTTGTGGAGCCAATCTGGTGTTAATCTCACTTTCACTCGTGGCAGAACTTTCCTGAAATGCATCTGTATGTCATAAACTCACATTGCATGTGCCTCCAACTACTACCAAAAGTAGTTTTGGGGTGTGTGCACCAATGCAGTGCACCAAAATGACAGTCTGTGTCATGTTATATAAAGCTGATAAACTGAGATATAATGGCCTCTCCTGTTTGGTAGCTAGATGAGGTAATTGTCCTGTCTGCCCTAATAATTGATCAGACAATGGAAAGCACATCTTAGCTGCTTAAAAATGTTGGCCATCAACAGTGTTTGGTGTACTTGACTTTCATAACTTATTACTTTGGATGCTTGAGGTAGATGAGATCACATGGCACAAGCTGGTTCCTGCACTGGATGGACCCAACTCCTTATGTCAGATCTCTGGACTGAAAAAATGCCAAAGGATGACATGATGGCTTCTCTAATAGTCTCTTGAGGGGAGTATTTGATAATATTACTCTCTGCTACATTCCCCTTGTAATTGCTTGCTGGAATGTTCATGCAGAAGTGGCACTGCTGCAGTCAAAACAAATCCATTGTCAGGGTCAGACCTGGTATTTATAGATTATTCTGTCAGAAGGAGCACAAGGTGACACAGAAATTCAGCTGTGTCTGTGCTGTGGTCCATCATATGATAACCAACACATGTTTCATGTGGCACGACAAGCACGAGGACTCAATTGGGGTTGATGAATGGATGGCCCAGAATCTGTGGAATTTTTGGAGGCCCACCCGAGGCTGCAGAGATGTGCTACTCAACGTTTGGAAACATTTGACCCTGCTGGTGTTTTGTGTTTCTGCCTGCCACGTTGGTGTGGGGAAGAATCCTGGGAATGATGAAGGTAATGGAGAGATGGCGATCGCATCTCCTGGAGGGTTTAGCTCTGGGCACAGGCCAGCTGGATGGAGCTCAGCAGGACCAGGCCTCATCTACACTTGAACTGTGCATTGGTTTTAAATGTCCCACCCCAGCTGATTTAACTCTTTAGCTTGGCAGGCACCAAGCTGAACTATGTGGTGCTGGCAAATATCCAGTGCCTCTGTACTGACATGGGATCAATTCAAAGCTACTGAAGATGGTAGAAAATATTCTGTGAACTTCAAGAGATAATGCATCAAGTTTTCAAGGGAGCACTCAGTGAGTTTTCTCTTTCTTGGGCAGCCCTGGTGGAGAATTTTCCAGCTTTAGGAGTGGGACATTGAGGTGAGGTTATGGTGTGTGTGGGAGGAAGATCAGTCATGTTCTGCCATTGTCACACAGGCTCTGTGGAGAAGAGACAGGGCCAGAGATGTGCCCAGCTCACATTTATGGCTCCTCCTCTGACTGTAAGCTACAGTGCACATTTACACACATTTCCCATTTTTTGTGCAGCACCTCAGATTGATGAATCAGTCAGGCAGCACGAGCATTTCCTGCTTCTGGGTGAGACACTGGGGATCTCCCACAGCAGGGTTATTCCCTTCTAGTCATGGACCATGGAGCAATCTCATCCATAGCTCCGTAACTCTTGTGCAGCACCGGATTTTAAGCAGCTGCCAGGATTCCTCCTTCTACAAAGCTGAGAAGATATAATCCATGAAAGAATAGGAGGGCTTAAATAAAATATATGTGTATATGACTGTATTTATATACATACAGAGAAACAGAGGAAGGGAGGGAGAGGGCAGAGCAGAGGAACACAAGAATACCCAGAGCACTTCAAGATGAAAGGTGTTATAGAAATATATTATCACCATTACTTTTATCAATAGTACAATATTGCCAGCTCACTTACTTCATTATAGTCCCATTGCAACATTGATGTTGTTACCTTGTCTACTTTAAAATAGATTGGAGTTTAGTTTTATCTTTGGCTAGGTAAGAAACCACTCTGAGAACTCTAGCTAATGTGCTGCAGAGTGACAGAACAACTATGTTTTATGAAGCCAAATAAAAGTTTGCTTCATCAACTGCTGCAGGGTATAAACAACCGTCAGCCATCTTGGAGAGTAGACATCCTTTTATTTAATTGCAAATTAAAAAACATAAACCACCTTAAACACAGAGCTACTGTCACATCAAATCAATACAATAATTGTGCTCAAGCAGTTGGAAGGCACACGATGCTCAGCTTCTTGCATACTAAAAATATATCAATCACTAGAGCAATAAGCAAGTTTTATAATATATGAGCAGATGATGGTATATTAACAAGTTTTGTATTGTGTGACTGCTTTTCCCCATTTCCATTGAATATAAAAGGGAAACTTTGTGATCTGAGAGTTGTTAGCAATTTCTTTTGTGCTGGTGAATTCCTGTTAATAAGAATATCTTGCTATGAGGCAAGAGAGTCTCAGGTCACAGGCAACTCCCAGAGCCAGACTTTGCTGCCTGAGTGTCAGCTGTTCTTCTTTATTGGTTTTAGGATGATGGATGTGAGGATTTTAAATTTTTTTCATTAAATGTATAATGAAGAAAGATCTTAGAGACTGAGATCATTGACCTGACTGAATGGTTATCTGCTAGCTTGAAAAGAAAATGGTCTTAAAACAAATTCACAGACTTTTGCACTGATTTCATGAATAACCCGAGGTTTGGTGGTGTTGCACTGACTTCACCAAGGTTTGTTCTTGTCCTCACTTGCCCACTGAACGTGTCTCATTGCATGGAGGGAGAGATGCTCCCCAGGCAGGAAGGACAGCTCCAGGGATTTGCTAGAGTGCTGAGGGAAGCCCTTTCAGGGATGCAGAAGAAGGGAAGCAAAGATGCTGAATGCTCCAGGCTTCACAGCTCGCTGGTGCCTCTTAAAAAGGGAGAAAATTTCTGCCTTTCCCGTGACCACTCCCAGACATCTCTCAGCTCTCTCTTCTTTGGAAACTGTAAATAAACCCCTTACTAACGAGGCTGGGAAAAGGCTAAAAAGCTCCTGTTAGCGCTGGGAGGCACCGGCTTTCACAGCGGTGCCACTCTCTTATCACCACTCCAAAGACTGACTTTGATCCACAGCTTTTTTTTTCCATGCTGCGTGTAAACAAAGCTTTGCAAGTGCTTAGCATTTGCAGATCTCTCTGCAGGTATCTCCTGCCTCTGTCTTGCCCTCTATCCTCAGCCCCTTGCCCTTTTACTGGCTAATCTCCCTCTTCAACCCCGGAGTGCTCCAAAAAGTGCATTGGGGTAACTCCAGGCTGATGGGTGCATGCTGCTGCTCTATGGAGTGACCTGGAGGTTGCAGAGCTGTGGGCATTTCTGACTTGCTCTTTGCCCACGTTTCTCACCACAGCTTTTGCTCTGAGCTCCAGCTTTACACTCACCAGGCTGGAGAAAGCCAAGGGATCTGTCTCAGAAGAGCAGCCCTGCCAGCCTCTGCAGCTAGGGAATTTGAAACTCATATAAAGGGTAATAAAAGGGAGATTATTGAGGTAGAGCTGGAGAAAAGCCCAAAGGAAGTTATTGTACCAGATGGAAGTCGATTCTTTCCTAGTGTTAACTACTGCTGCCTTTCTCTTTGCATCGGTACTTTATTACCCTGATCTGAGAAAGACAAAATATCTCCCCCTGATTTTAGTGAGTCCTGGCTGCTGTGCATTTTCCATCCACAAAGCTTTCAAGTACTTTACAAAGATGGCTGCAAGCAGGAGATGCTTGCAGGAGTAAAAACTGAGGCGTAAAAAGCTTATTTAAGCTCCCCTGAAAGCCGAGGAAAACCCAGGTGAAGAACCCAGGTTTTCAGCAGCTCCCGTGTATGCTGCTGCCTGTGCCACTGTCACCTCCCTGGTCCTGTGAGCCTTTCACTTTCTGTTTGAAGGTTGCACCAGGGCTTCCAACTGCAGGAACTTCCATGGCACTGCTCTAAAAAAAGCAAAAAATACCATCCTGAAGACAGAGATTTATGGGGAGAGGATAAAAGTATTAGTGAGGAACGGAGATGCCTGAAGAACAAGCCCCAGAAGCATTTGGCAGCCAGCCCCGTGTTCTCATCTTTAGCCTGTTACCCTACTCACCTTTCTGGGGCTGTAGAGTGATAGAGCCAGTTTATCCAGATGATACTGGAGAGGTGATAAAAAGGAGTCACCAATTAGCTACAGCTACAAGGGCTGTGCCATCAGAAGCATTCAGCCCTGCAGGGAGTTATTTACCTGAGAAAATACAGCGAGAGGTCAAGGACTGGCACTTCTGCCGGGCTCAGCAATGTCTGTGGTAGAACCCCTCTCTCCAAAGCACTAAACTGAACTCTCATCTCCCCTGCCAGCTCCTGAGGATGGGCTGAGAGGCCTTGTCCTCGCAGCGGTGGCCGGTGTCCTCTTTGGAAAGGACCAAGATCTTCTTTCCACAGGGATTGAATTGCAGGTGGTTACGCCTGGGCTGGAACCTGAGCTGGAGTCACCCTAATTTGTAAAATTAGGCCACTCTGCTCTAGGCTGGGAAGGGTGCCCAGGGAGGGAGAAGGTGACAGGGGACACATTTTGATCCAGGAGGGCTGGGCAGACCCCAGCTATGTGCGCCGAGTGATTCAAACCACTTTCAAGTCAACATCTTAATCTCCTGAGAATCAAAAGGCCTTGAAACAGCAAGAGGAGCAAATTTCAGCTGGGTTGGCTTTGATTAACATCTTCTTTATGAGATGTGCTCCATGGCAGATGCCATTCATTAACGTTATTTACGCGTTAGGAGACCTATAATTGGAGACTAGCAAGTGTCCTCATCAGAGTTGACCTTATGGATGGAGAAGCTGACATCTGAATGCCAGATTTACATCTGTGACTTTTCTCCTCCCCATAACCACTCTAATATGCAAATACTGAGTTGCAAAAGAATGGAAATAAATAAATAAATCCGCTATTTCAGTTGTCTCTGGGAAGATTTGTGTTTGCAGGGGCTTTGGAGGCTGTGCTGAGATTAGACTCTGTCACTTAATCAGCAAGTAAGTGAGAGAAAAAGACATTTCAGATGCAGGGGTATGTGGAATGTGAATTGTAAATAGCCTGTAGTGCAATCTGTGAGAAGAAGCAGGTATAAAGTACATTACAGGGCCATTTGCAGTTCTTTGTTCAGGTATAACTGGTGCTTACAGTCATTTTGTTAAATATTCTGTTTATGTCCTTTTCCATCCTGAATAAGAAGATATCCCAGTCCCCAGAGTAAAGGAGACTCACAAAATACCTGCATTCATGTGCTGGAAGCAAGGCATTAATGGAGCCATGGAAGTAAAGGAGATGAGGAATCAGCAGGGAGAGCACCAAGGGAACAAACCGTTCCCTGTTGCAATGCTGATTCTCTCAGGAGATGAAACACCACGAGGAGAGGACAAAAAACCTCTGGGGCTTGCCACATTCTGTGTAGGAGACTTGGAGGGAAAAGCTGCTGGCTGTGGGTTTGCTGGCTGAGCAATTTCACACTGGAAGAGGTCAGTGAGCCCATGGTGAGCCAAAGACACCAATCCTACACCTCAGACAGGTTTGGGGGCACACATTTGGGCAGAGGCTCCTGTGCCATCACAGATACAGAGCCCATGGTCCAGTTGCTCTCCCATGGCTTAAGGTCGTGCTTTTTGCCACAGCTCTACCCTGTGGTCCCCAGGGATCAGGGATATTCACTTTGCTCTGCTCTGATCGCCCCAGGCTCCCCACAAAACCAGCGGTGACAGATAAGCACTTCTGGAGTGTAATTTGTATCCTGGGCAGGCTGAAGTGCCCTTTCTCTTTTCCATGATTATCTGGACAGGTGATAAGACTTTGGTGGTATGAATTGCTCCCTCGGGGTTTGCAGTTACATCTCCAGGGACACATGATAATAAAACAAACAGCTCAGGATTTTCCAGGCACTGTGAGTAACTTTATGAGAAGAATACAAACCAATTCATCCCAGAAGGATAAACCCTGCCTGCATTTGCCTACTCTCTTTCCCTGGTCACTGTTTGGTCAGAGTCCTTCTGAATCCTGAGAGTCTGCTTTGCAGGTGTAGGTTCTTTATGTCACCATCTTTCTTTTTGCCCCCTATATCCACCTACAATTCAGCTTCTTTTTTTATTCCAGCTGGTCTTACAGCCAGGTGCCATCCCCAGTGCTGTGACAACACAAACTCATTGCTCATCTCTGCTGCTTGGTGAGCTTTATGAAGACTCCACTTTTTACAGCCTTTGTGGTAGTGCTCCTTTCAGGGGTAATCTCAGACCCAGGTTTGCAGGAAAAGTGGGGAAAAGGATTAATTCTAGTGTTTTAGAGGGCTAAATGTGCCTCCTCCTTCCTGAATCATAATGACAGTTCTTTTTGGTGATGAGTACACACTGCCTTTGCTGTGTACAAAGTGCATATTCCAACCAATGTGTAAAATTTGTACAAAAACATCCCACAAATTATTGCATTAAAAATCTCACAACTAATATTTTAAGGAATAGCACTGAAGTGGTTGGAATGCTTTTTTCTTAACACTTGCTGTGATTTTTTCCTTTTTTTATTCACAACAATGTTTTTTTTTATTTCAAAACTGTAATAAATTTGCATGAGGAAGGTTAATTCTAGGAAACACCAGAATGCAAACATCCAGACATTGTTACTTTTCACAACTTGCTGGTCTGATGCTGACTCTTTCCCTCCGTGATACTGTTTTTGTGAAATTGTCACAAGTGTGACTTAAGAGGGAAAAAAGCTTTGGCACCTTTAATTGTGTGAGAAATAGGAAAAGACATTGGCTGGGGGTCTGAAGGGCCAGATTCATGATGGAGTGCCAGGCACAGATTTATTACTGTTGCTATAAGAAAAATTACGTGCTGTCTAATTCCAGGGTTGTAATTTCCCCCCCATCAAATTATGTCAATGACAAAACATCTACAATGTGATGAGAAGGAGGAAAGTGCTCATGTGGGCTGAGTTTAACTTGAGAGGGATGGGGGAGAGCAAGAGATGGGCTGGAAGAAGAAAACTGCTGGTTTGGCCATGTTATTCCCAGCGAGTTTATCTGCAGGCAGCTGAGTGGAGATGCTTTCAAGGCCTTGCTGGCAGACTCATCCCTGGAACTGAAACCTGTCAGCATGTGATAATTTGTGTTATTCTATATTTAGAGCAGCAAGTCACGGCCACAGTTGTTCACGGCTGGTCTTTAAACTGTCAAGGAGAAAGCAAGGCTTCCTTAGATGGGCCTGAAAGTCCCTGAGCAATCTCTGCAGGATGGATTTTGTCGCTTCATTTCGCCGTGGCCAAGCCCAGTGTTTGTTCTGGTGGTCATGCTCAAGGTGAGGTGTGGATCTGTTGTAATTAACAACTCCAGACCTCTCTGTGGCACCATAAATACAGAATTGCAGATCCTCAACTGGGATGGGTGGTGTTGGGTGGCCACAGCCTGTTTTAGTGGGAGCAGCCCCACTCGTGGATGTGCCTCTGGATCTAGATCCCATGGCTGACTCATTTCTGTACACCCCAAACCCAAACAGCAGTGATGGTCTGCATTGTAACTAATGGAACAGCTTTCTTCCAAATTAATTGACAAAATCTAGCTGGGACTCTCTGCTTCAAAACATTTTATTTTTTTAGCCTGGTTTTGTCACTCAGACAGGACTGAAAAGACTGGAAATGCTGTACCAGAATCATAGAGCTAAATGAACACATCTCACATCCCCATTGATCTTGGGTCAAAATGTAACATTTCAACACGATTGAACCATTTAGCTCAGATGTCAGCTCTTTAAAACAATATTTTTTTTTTAACAAAAGAAGCATCCATTTTCTTTTCAAAAGCATGTTTTGAGCAACAACATGACAGCTTTCAATTCCATGACTGTTACAAGTGGGACATGCTGATATTATCGGTTTCATTTTTTGCAGAGTAAAATCTGATGACAATCAGGAAACTGTCATGTTGGAAACTTTTTGCAAACCTTTCCCTGTCCCCCAGCAATCTGGCAAAAATATTCTCCCCATTTCACCCCTCTCAACAATGCTTTGCTTTTTTATTTTTTACTTTTTTTTTTTTTTTGGCCTGTCAGTCCAAGTGAGTGTAAGCTTGGCAGGCTGGCTAATCCTTGACTTTTTTTTGGGATCAGCTGTATGGCAAACCTCTGTGCTATGTATACCTGGCCTCCAAATAGAGGCCTGAGACAACCAAGGCATTTTCCATGAGTCATGGAGCAGCCACCAGATAGCAGTGCTATTCCATCTGTGTGGACAGGGGCTAGGCAGTGACACAGCTTTATCTGTCACCTCTGTCCCATTGGCAATGCTAATCCATCCCTTTCTGTGCTTTCTGAAATCTTTTCAAGTCTCAGAAACACATGAAAGTGGGAAGGAAATGGAAATATTACCTCTCTCACTTCTGCCAAAAAAATGTGAATTTAAAACTGTTCACAGAAGAGAAAAATGTAATCATGACAGCACTTGGTAGCTGCTGAAAATGTTGAGTCACAACAAGGGATCTGTCTGTTTTCTGTTTGTTTCGGTGGCAGGTGAAGGAGGCTCGATTTAATTATTTTTTAAAGAGAGTGAGACAAGTGTTGATTTAGCAGTTTACTCATCAAAGTAATTCCACTTATAGAGCTGCAGGATTCCAGAAAAAAACTTGTTCACAAGCTGAAATTAATGTCCTGCATGCAGCAATCTAAGAGCTTTGCAGATTTTACCCACAACATAAAACAAAAAGTTATTTTGTAAGCAGGCTTCTAGAGAAATTGTATTGCAAAGTATTTTTTGGAATGAAATGAGGCAAAACAGTCATAAAGACATTGTCTTGTGAATAAATTTCAGTCAGAAAACTCATAACAGTGTGTGAGCCAAATTAAGAGGTAGATGCAAGGAGAAGAGAGGAAATGAATTTTAAAATGAATGTTGAAAAGAACTGGAGATGATGAGGCAGGAACTTCCCTGAAAAACATCACATCCTCTGCTCTGAAGGAAAGAGTCTAGCAGGGTGCAGGGAGCAGAAACCACCTCTGACAAAGTTGGCACAGCAAGTTCCTGCGCACTGAAAGTTCTATTTTTGTGCAAGGTGCAGCAATGTGCATTTTGTGCTGCCTCAGACAGTGCCTAGAAATGCTCCTTGCCCCGGTGAATCCCACAAGAGCTCTGCAGCAATGGTGTGGAAGGGAAGGGAACGTGCTTGGAGGTGACAGGGGCCAATTTCCAAAGTTGCTGGCACCTAATTTATGAGCCTGGGGTGTGCTTACCCAGGACCTCCCTGATACACTGGCTAGCTGGGCTAACTGGCCCATGGCATAAAGGCACGATTTCTGCAGGTGCAGCGGGCATTGAAAGGCAGAAATACGTGGGCACAACTATGCCTGCCCCATTTAGAGATGATTTATGGGGTAAAATGCACCTCCAGGAGAGCAGGTGTCAGGGAGGACAGCAAGCTGCTGGGTATTTCTGTTGCTCATCCTGGAGTGTCTGGCTCCTTTGCTTTGTTCTCTGCCCTTGCCCAGAGAACTGGGAAAAATCTAACAGTGAAAAAGAGAGAAATTAAGTTGAAAGATCAAACTGCTGGGAGGGGATTTAAAATTTGCCAAGGAGATGCAAAGAAGGGAGTGATCTCAGAATTGTCATCATAAAATCATTGAATGGTTGGGGTCAGAAGGGACCTCAAAAATCTTCTATTTCCACCTCCCTGGCATGGGCAGGGACACCTTCCCTTAGCAATGGTAAACCTCTGTCCTGGCTGGTGGATAAGCTCATTTCTGTGCTCAGATGGGCTCAGGGTGGAGGAGCAATGCCCTGTGACTGTGTTCACAGGAGTCTTAGGATGAGGGAAGGGACGAGGATCTGACTCTGTGTTTCAGAAGGCTTGATTTATTATTTTATTATATATATTATATTAAAACTATACTAAAAGAATAGAAGAAAGGATTTCATCAGAAGGCTAGCTAAGAATAGAAAAAGAAGGAATGATAACAAAGGTTTGTGGCTCGGACTCTCTGTCTGAGCCAGCTGACTGTGATTGGCCATTAATTAGAAACAACCAACATGGGCCAATCACAGATGCACCTGTTGCATTCCACAGCAGCAGATAATCAATGTTTACATTTTGTTCCTGAGGTCTCTCAGCTTCTCAGGAGGAAAAATCCTAAGGAAAGGATTTTTCATAAAAGATGTCTGCGACAATGCCCTGTCACATCACAGCTGCCTGTGTGCCCAGTGCCCCAGAAAGTGGAGCCCAAATCCTCATTGTGGATCCCAGAGCTGGAGACAGCCAGGAGCTGTTCAGTACCAGGTGACACTGAGCACTGTGAGTTAATGCTGCACAGAAAGGTTTCATTTTGCAGCATTTGCAAACTTTGCATTGAGGAGAAAAGCTTTGGCAATTAAACTGAATGTCCCCAGAGAGCTTTTCACAGCTGTGCTGGTTTATGATGTGTTTGAGGTAAGGCCAGAAGTATGAAGACACTTGCCAAGGGTGCACATTATTTACATTCAATGTTTAATCCCTTCCCAGAGAAACACTGAATTTTTTTCTTGATAATATCTGTTGAGCTTGGCTACATTTTCTTTCTTCTGTATGTGAATATTTGGGTCAATTAAGTCTTTCCATATGTATTGTTTATTCCTATTTTGAGCCTCCTTTTCTGTGATAAACAGGGGGGAAAAAAGCAATCATGAAGAAAAATGTATCAGGAAAAGAAAACTGAGGGAAAAGAGGAAGTTAAGAATATTAAAACAATGTTTCATACAGAATGTTTATTTTTAAAAAAATCAAATAAATGAAACTATGTTGTAAAGAATAAAAATATGGTTTGCAAAGGAGATATTTCAAAGATGGGGCACTGAGGGGCACGGTTTAGTGGTGGGCTTGGCAGTGCTGAGTTAAAGGTTGAAGTCAATGATCATAAAGTTCTTTTCCAACCTAAATGATTCTGTGAGTCCATTATTATGTAATAGTTTCCATAGAACTGGGTTTCAGCCTCACTCTCACCAAACACCCTCTGATTTTGTTCATGGAAGTTGAGAGCAAAATTCAGTGCTCATATTTGCCACTTACAAGTTGGAGATGAGATTTCCATCCTAGATGGAGCAACTGCTCTTCTAACCCTCAATTCTGTCATCCTCTCCCACAGTAAAAAGCTAATGCTTGTTCAGAAGCTGTAAAACTTGTGATTCCTCTTTTTCTTTTGAAAATCCTGTACTTCTGCTGCTGCTTAAATAAACAAGAGAAAAGCTCTTTTTGCTAATTTCTGGCTTGAGTGGAGAAGAAAGCTCCCAGTACTTAAAGTTTTTTGTCTGTTAAAATAATTACAATAATTACATGATAAAATACTGCTTAGAAATAAGATAGATTAGCTCAATAACTGCTGTACTGCATTTGCAGTTGATGAGGCTTATTGTATTAATCAATGGCCTGCAACACAGAAAAATGGCAGAAGTGGGATGGGAAGTAAATGCATCTAAATTTCATAATTTGAAAGACATTGGATGGATGTGCATCACTACTGATGCCAGTCTGGGCTTAAAAAACAGGGTGAAGTACGAAATATCATTTATCCTATAAAAAAAAGTGGAAATATATTAAATCTTCCACGCTGAATTCAATTCAGCAGCTCCTGAAATGTCAAAGTGCAGGTGCACATAAATAAACGGAATATTTCTTTTTAGATCCTGCATGCAATTTTAAACATCTGCAGCAGTGAAACACAAGCCCTGCAAGCTGAAGAGGTGATGGAGATCTCTGAGTCTGGAAGCAGCACACAATTGTAATACTCACCCCTGAAACCTCTGCTGATCCAGCCAGACTTTGCAGCAGTGGTGTAGGAAATGGCTTGGCTAATTCAAAGAGTTTCATGAATTTTCAATGAAATCCGCCTCAAATCTTCCTGGGTATTGTGATATACTCAGCACAGTAAAGTTCACTTTTAGTCTCCAGAAAGATTGGACTCACAAATGCTGAGATGCCATAATAGCTTGATCTTACAGTATTCTTTAGCACCTATTTGAACATTCCCTGTGAATCTCACTAGAAAGTCTGCTTTTAGACCACCAACAGCTCTGCATTACAAAGGAATTAAATAATCTGTCTTGGCTATGAATAAAATTTCTAGCTAGCTGATATTTATTGGAACAAGCTCAGAAGGAAACCTTCTCCCACAAATGCTGTGGACCCATCAGTTACTGGGTGCTCTGGAACAGGAATAGGCCAAAGCTTTTCAGTGAAACAATATCCACATTTGTCTCTTTGGCATGGACAGACAGAGCTTTTTGTAGCAATAAAATTTGTTAATAAAACATGTTATTTAGATTGCTTGGATACGAAGGTCCTGTTGTTTCCCAGAGTATTTATCAGAACATGGATCTTGCTATACATCACCTGCTTTTCCCTGCCTCTCTGTGTTAAATGCCAGCATACCCTCCTAGAGGAGAAAATCTGTGATGGAGCAGTTTTGGGGACAGTCTCCTTCAGAGCTCATTGTATCCAGGCTTCAACAGGAGAATTTCACATGTCCAAATTGTTCTGTCTGTGGAAACTCCCCTGAGAAGATAAATGGCATTGACTTTAGTGGGATTCTCAGTAGCCTCTGGTTAAACACTGTGTGTATATTTAATGGGACAGGGGCTTTATCTCCTTATGGCTGTAGAACATAGAAAGCATTTGTCAGTGCTTGATCAATAATAAATAATGTTGATAATAAGTGCCAGGATGCAATGAAAATTAACCTGCATTTTCATTGCCAGTTAGAAGTATTTATTTCAGGCAAGTGTGGTGGGCCAGGATATTAAATCATCCAGTGATAATTCCATGCTAAAGAACTACATGCAGGTATTATTTGTGACTGCTTTGGTGGAAAAAAAAACCAGTTGGGACAACACTTCCTCTCCTCTTAAATTTAAAATATTTTGCAATATTCTTATGAGAGATATTTATTTTGTTAAATATGTTCTTGCATCTCAGGATGGGGCAGGAATCTGTACCCCAAAGGTGCAGGGGTGACAATTTCTGACTGTGACTTTTCCCATCTCTCTGGGCAAAAGCTGGGATTCAGCTATGCAAGTCCTAAACCAGTGAGCATCTGACTTTCATTATCAGCCACAAAAGTGCACAAATTGAAACCAGGGAGCCCCTGTTTGTCAAAAACACTCAGAGCTGTTAAATCACTCAACAATGTGATGACACATTTGTTCCTACCAGGCCTTGAAATGTGAGACCCACTTGTGGTGCCACCACGCAGCTCTCCCTGCTGTCACCCAGGGGTCCTGGGGGCTCAGCACAGACCTGCCCATGGACGAGCTGAGACTGCAAAGAGTCTGCCCAGCACAGGAGAATCCCACCTGGCTCAGGGAGAGGAAATCTCAGTCAGGAATACCTTGGAAACAAGGCTATTCAATAAAGGCAGCATTTCCCTCTTGTCGCTGTGGAGTTGTAGAGAATTGCTGCTGTACCTGTGAACCTGAAACATGGGGCAGACAGTGTGAGAAAGCCTATAAAGTCCAAAGGGTCTCCCTGAGCTGCTTCACGCTGTCATCAGCCATACAAGCAAGGTCTTAGGTGGGTGGGTGGTTCCAGGGTTCTCCTGAAGGAGCAAAGGGCACCAGTGAGTGTCTGCCAGGGCATTTCAAGGTGCTGTCACTGCCTTTGGGAAAAGGAAAGGTGTTGTTCCTCACAGCAGCAGATTGCTGTCCTGGGATGGGGAGCAGCACAGATTTCTGTTTCTCCTTAGCTGCAGATGGGGTGGAGTGGGGTTGGGTGAAGCTGCCTTGGACTTCCCACACTGTGTTGTGTTCCCCACACAAATAAGAACATCCTCTCCATTTATTCCCCTAAAATCACCCCATCAGAAGCTGGGTGCTTTTCCATGCACCTGCATCTTGGGTAGTTACTAGAAGCAAGGGACATACAGAAGTCACACTTCTCTGAATCAAATCAATGGGTTTCTGCCCTGCAAAGGCATAACTCAAGAGCCAGCAGGTGGGGTGGGAAATGGCCAAAGAATCGGGACTGGGAGCTGTAAGATCAGAGCAGTCAGAGCTGGTAAAAAGCTGATGCTGGAAGAATGAGATCACCACAAGACAAGGGGAATTTAGCCTCCAGTGGAGCTCTTGCAGGTAGTGCAGCCCAGAGCAGCTCTCTCCAAGGAGGGGCTTTGATGTGTGTGCCGGTGCCACGGTTTCGCAGCAGTCAGCAGGATTGTGAGGCACTGAATGTCAGAGGTACAGGGCTGGCACAGCTGGGACTGCTGCCAAGCCAGTTAAAGCACAGCCAGCAAGTGCTGATCCCATCTCTATCAAGGCAGCTATCCCAATGCTCAGCATGGAAATCTGACTGGCCCAACCAGTTATGCAGGAGAGCTGTGGTGTGAGGATGCAAAGCAGCTGCAGTGGCTGAGCAGGGATCCAGACAGGGGCATCTTTGTGCACCTCTGTTTGTGGTGCAGCCCATGGTCAGCTGCTGCTGCCTGCACCAATCCTGCCTGGTGTCAGCACCCAGGACATCCCTCTGGCTCTCCTGAGCAGCCAGGACCCCTGCCAGGGGGCTCAGAGACCCTGGCACAGAGCCCAAAATGCCTGTGTGGTTTGATTATGACCCATGGAGCAAATTACCAACCTAGATGAAGATCTGCAAGCCATGACAAATTAAGTAGAATGATAGTGAGCTTATCACAAGGTGAAAAAGTAGATTTTGGGGTTTTTAGAATGGGGATTCAGGGGGGCAAGATGGAGGGATCTGGGCATGTCCAGCCTTTCTCCTTCTTCTTCTTGGCCTCCATCTTCTGGGTGATGTTGGAACTTACAGATTGGTCTAGAGTAGAAGCTCACTGTCTAACATAGGTGATGGGTATTGGAAAGTTACTGTAAATATTGTACAGGTAGTTTTTAGTATAAAGACATAACACTGCCCTGGGGGCAGGCAGAGTGCCTGGAACTGCCCTGCTGGATGGACCTCGGCAGGGCAGAAGAAAATTTTTTATAGATAAGACGCAATAAACAACCTTGAGTCAGAGAAATGAAGAGCTCTGACTCCTTCTTCAAGTGCTGGGCTGGGAAAAGAGAATTTCTAACAAATCTCAGGGTCACTCTGACCAGCTAAAGATCCTAACAACCTGGGAGTTACTGCCAGTAACCCATGCTGAGGACAAGGCAAACCAAAAGAGAAAATGGGGAGAGTCTGAGCACTCTGTGGCTTGGAGAAGCTCTCCTCAGAGGAGTATCTTGTCTCTACCTAACAGGTTCTTAATGCAGCCCCGTCCTGGCACTGAGTCAGAAGCTCTGAAAGCAAAAAGGGCACCTGGAGAACCCGTGGTATTGCTGATTCAGCACTCTCAATATACATTTATTTTACAATTGCACTCAGTGGCTGCAATCCAGCTTGAGGAGGGCATGCACAGACAAACAAAGTCTCTGCTCCAAACAATTCAAATTTTCACTTTACTACTACTACTACAAGCCACTTATGAATGATATTACAGACTACCAAGTAGACAGAGACTGTCTTACCTCCACCCTCTGCTTAAGTCCTTCCTCCTTTTGAAAAATAATTTATCTTCTTTTGAGGTAGTTTTGCCTTTTTTTTTCCTTTTTAATTGATCAAATGTCTTTTGAAACTTTGGGTCTGTTTTTCCTGCTTTGTTGTGGGAGCAAATAAGACAGGCTTATGGCTCCATGTAAAATTTCAGCCTTGTTTATAAATTGCTTGTGATTGATTAAGTAATAAAAATGCTTTTAAGACAGGGAGGTAAATCTCCCAGCTAATTGTTTAGTGCTTTACATTATAACCTTGTTACAGAGACTGGGCTGAATAGCTTTGCTAATTCTGCCTCTTAAGAGTCACACTGGAGCTGTAATCCCAGTTTGCTGCTCTGCCCTGACCACTGAAAGACACAGACCATAATTAATGGGTCAATAAACAAACTGAGTGATGCATCTGAAACACGAGAACAAATCTTTCCTTTTCAAAGGTGAGCTCTGAGGTGGAGGAGATTTCTCAAGCAGGAACACTGCCAATTGCCAGCCATGGTCTGGGAGAAATACAGCAGGAGCATGGCCCCTCTGCCTCTCAGCCACTTCTCATCTGCCTCTGTCATGGAGCCTTGGGCAGGGAAATCAGCAGCACTGAGCTGGGTGTGCTAAGAGCAGCTAAAATGACGATTAAACTGGGAAAGCTGCTGTGATTCATATGCAAAATGTCTTCACTCCATGCTGTTTTCTCTTTTGGATACAAAGCAGTGACCCAGCTCACAGATTGGGCTTTAAGGACCATGAAAATACCTACAATAAATAATTAACCAGGAGCTCAGTAATCCTAGATTTATTTCTACCTAAACTACCAGAGAGGAAGCATATGCTGCCCCTTGACTGAATGCTTGAGATGGTTCCTCTAAAAAATATTGAATGGAGAGAGAGTTCTGATACTAATTTTGATATAATTCAATGACACATGTGATAACCTATGATAACAACCATGATTTTAGGCTCATGCAGAGCTAGATCAGATCAGTCTCTTGGGTGACATGAGCTTTTGTTCACAACAAATACAGAGCTGCTGGCAAATTCAGCATCAGCAAAGTACCAGCCTCCTTCCTGGACTCCCCAAATCTGGGGGAATAAACTCACTTCCACCCTCTCCTGTTGTTGTTGTGTTGGGTTTTTTTTACAAAGAGGTCAATTAGTCTCTTGACTCTGAGGTCCCTTCCAGGCATTCATCAGTGGCAGAGGCAGGAGGCTGATTGCTGGGGCTGATTGTGGTATTGAACAGCTGATTAGGGGGCCTTAATTGTGAGGAATAGAAAAAGGCTAAAAAAGCCACCAAGCCTTAAAACTCTCAGGGAGGATGGGCCTTGCTTCTGTGGAGCATTTAATGGCACCTGGACCAGCATCTCTCCCTCACTGATGGATGCTCCCGGAGTGCTGAGATGTGTTTGGGTGAAAGTAAGCTCAGAAATGAGCCACTTTCTTAAAGGTGTTTTTGTTTTGGGAGGGAAATGGAGATGGTTTTCTCATAGATCTGATGTTCCCAGCTGGGCCCACACAAGCAGCCCCATGCTGGTGCTGCCAGCACCTTCAGCTGACCCCTCCCTGTGCTTGGGACTGCAAATGGTTGTGTGATCTGGGCCAGGCGTCCTCCCTGTGCAGGCTCACGGGTCTGAACAGGCCCCTGAAATTAGCACTTTGATTTTTGCACACCTGCACAATAAGAGATAAATGAGAGGAAAAGGAGCCTTTTTTTATCATTAGAATCAAAGCAATGCTCCAGCACACAAAGCCTGCCAGTAGGCAGTTCTGCCTTTCATGTGCTCACAGGCTCCTTGGTGTGGCATGGCACAGTGGTCCCCCAAGTGCTGGAACTGGAGCCTCAGAGAAAAGAGTTGTAAAGGCCTCTATATGTTCTTACATACACCCTGTATCCAGTTTACATATAAATTTCCTTAATCATGTACTTCTTATACCTCCTTTTCACTTCCAGCAGCGTTTACTCATTCAAATTTGTGCCATGTTTGCATTAACCTCACTGTCATGGCTTCATTATTATTAAAGCTGATGCTTGCAGATGCCTTATCAAAATGCCCAGAACCAAAACTGTCTGAGGTTTGGTTTACCAGCATTCTGCTCCTGTAAGCAACCAGATTTTATAGTCTGCTCCTCAGCTGAGGCAAGGTCAAAGTCAAGCCTTCAATAATGCAAAACAACATTACCTGATCTAGCTGAAAATCAAACAAAAATCATTGTCCTCATTACACTTTTACCTCTTCTAGGTAATAAAACTCCTAATGAATGAGGTTTCTTGGGGTGGGCTGTATTCTCTGCAGCATGCACCGCTCTACTGCTGGAAAACCTTTGTGTCATTGCTAAGCCCCAACACAGCCTGACTGAAGAGAGCAACAGGAGACAGTGAAAAATGCAGCAATTTTCCTGTGCCTGGCTTTGCTCAGCTGTACACACCTCAGAGAACTCTGTGTCCTTACTGGCTGCTTTATCCCTCTCCTCTGAATCCTAATGATATATTACCAGCACTAATCAGCCCCAGATGTAATAAGTCACAAGGGAGTGTTTTGCTGCCTTGGCCCCCACCTTGCACGTGCTGGTTGGTGCAGTTAAAGCAGCTCCTCTGCATCCTGGTGCAAGGAATGCATGACAATGTCTCAGTCACAGAGCTTAGGCAGTGATGCTGCCTTGAACTGAGAGATTTGCCTTCATACTTTCTTGTGCTCTTAGAGAAGATTAATGAGAATTCATACCGAGGGGGGAAAAAACATAATATTTTATTTTGCTGGCAGCATGCACATATAATAGAAATATCTTTTTTAATAAAAATCAATGATGACTTAAAATACACAGTAAATGTTGTAACATTAATAAAAGATGCGACACATAAAATTAGACTTAAATGTGCAGTTTTCCCAGCTATTTACAACCCACATTTCAGATCTGATCATGCTTCCAGCAGAGTGAAATGGTCTAAAACAGCTGTCAGATGAAATAAAATAAATACTGCCTCAGTGCAAATGAAATAAAACAGCATCCCAAAAATTCCTGATTGAGCTGCATTGTCACCTCCCTATAAATTGAAGAGGAGTCAGGATGCAGGTCTCAAGCACAGATGAAGGTCACAACAAGCAGGGTTCTGCTGTGGTTTAACCCCAGCTGGACACTCAGTCCCCTGCTCATGCCCCAGTTTATGTACTGAGCAGGACAGTGGGTTTTGTTTCTCTTTTTATCTTTTCCTGTGTGAGTCAAACAGCCCCAATTCCTTCCCTGGTCCTGCTGTTCCCTGCTCTCCTCCAGCTGATCCAGGCAGTGCCTGGCACAGGCTGCAGTTCTCAGCTGAGCCTGCACCAGCCCAAAGTCAACAGAAAGCTGCTTTTGTGCATCCCACAGGCCTAACTGCTGTTTGTGTCCCAGCATGGTTTGTCCCTTTCTCAGCAGTGTGACATTTTTGCCTCTTTTTCTGCTTAGTGGTCACTCCAGATCCCCGTCCATGCAGTTATTTCACCAGTTGTTGCCACTTTGTACTTATATTTTTGACCATCCTTGCTTATCTCTGCTGCATTTTAAGCCTGTCCTCTGGAGTAAATTTGCTTGCTCTGAATAGAATCTTGGGACTAAATTTAATAAGTTTTGTTTCTATTTTATCACTCGGGTTATTCATGAAAATATCGAGCAGCACCAGAATTAAGAGGCACCATGTAAATCCTCCACGAGACTTACCCTGCTAGTCCAACAATGAGCCATTTATTATTCTGGATATGGCTTGTCAAACAGCACTTCACAAAAAGAGATGAGCATGTTTCTTTACTTTGTCATGTGCAACAACAGTTAAAACCTTAGAAAGTGAAAATACAGCTTAGCTACTGTGTTTGCTTAGGTATAGAGACTCTGGAAGGGTGGAATAACTTATTATGATTTTCTTAACATCTATGACATATATATTATAAGGTATATGCACAGTCCTTGTCTGCTAACACCCCAACACTGAAAGAAGACTGCAAAATGGATCTCAGTGCAAGAGGGAATTTCCTGGCACAGAAATGTGTGGGTGCACCCCAGAGAAAGATGCACCCCGTAAGGATGGGCAGAATCGAGTGAGGAAGGGACAGGCAGCTCTCTCCCTGTCTGTGAGTCAAACCTGGAGCTTGTGACTGTGATTTGTGCTGGTGCCATGGTAACTCTGAGGACACACAGAGACAAGAGCAGCAGCAAAGGTAGGGTGTTCTCTGCTCAGTGATTTGCACCTCTCTAACCCAAGGAGGCAGAAGCAGCATGGAGGGACCATGTGTCTCACACTGGGTCAGAATAATCTCCCCTGGTGAAACCCTCCAGTGAGCTGCTGCCTCTGGATAAAGAGACCAAGGTCTGGCTCCACACAGTCACTGTCAGTTTTGCAGGGCAGACAGGCCACTGAGAGGAAAAGAGGGATGCCCAATCCCTTGTCCTGGGTTCCTTGTGCCTCTAAAACAGACTCTGTATTTACAATTCTAATTGTAAATTAGAACTGTAAATAAATTGTAAATATATAAATTGTAAATTAGAATTGTCACCTTCTTGCAGGGGGCACTGCTGTGCTGGAGGGAAATTTCCAGGGACTGCAGTTTGCTTTAGTTCAAGGCCTGGTTGAACAGAGTTCATTTAGGGAGAGAGAAGGTGATGTCCCTATTCTGTTTCCCCTACTTTCCTTATTTAATATCATCACTCCTAGCAGTGCACTTGGGTAGTTGCCCTCTGTGCCCTCTAAATACTTTAATTCCATCCTTGATTATTTATACCCCTTGATACACAGGGACTTTTATCACAGACCCTGCTAGTCATTGGTTATCCATGTGGGCTATTTTTAGCAATGTTAATCTTTCCTCCAAAGTCACTGCCTTGAGTACCCTGATCATTCCAGCTGCTCCTCGCTGAGCTCCCTCCAAGTTGTTGGCAGGACACACCCCACCCACAGACTTTTATTTTTTTTTTAATATTTCCTTTGTGTTTTAATTCCAGCTAGCATGAGGCAGCATGGAGGTGTGAGTCCTGGAAAATGCAGAATAAGGGCTGTGGGATGTGTTCCAACCTTGGCAAGCCTGGGGAGCTGCAGGGTGTGGAGGGGATTGGAGATGCTGAGCAGGAAGAGCATTGTTCTATTTCAAGTGTTAGCAACAAGACCTGAAGTTATAACAACTCACCTGTTTCAGGGCATTGTTCAGAGCTGAGAACTGAGAGCTGTGGGTTGTTTTTAGCAAAAAGCATGGTTGAGTTCCTGAGATTTCAGCATCACCTTGAGCCTGTGAGGTTCAGCGTGCAGTTCCCTGTGGCTTGTGGCTGGGTAAGGTCTCACAAGGACCACTCAGTCTGACAGCAAGCACCTGCAGCTTCACACCTAATCTTTCCTGTTTGCTGTTCTAAATTTGAAGACCATTTTAGGCCTCAGAGGAACTGTGTAAGTCACACCTACAGGTTTTTCAGCCTGCTACTCAAACTGAGAACACCTTTCACATCTTGCATAAGCAGGGTGGAAAGCAGTGCTCCTCCACACCCTGCTCTCACTTCATTAGACTGGGATTAATTTAATAAAGAAAAAAAATGCATCCCATGTTTATTTATTTTATTTGTCTCATATTTTCATGTTCTTTTTTTTCCAAGAAGCAGACAGAGGCTGGAAAATTGTCCTTCTTGTACTGTTACCATGGAGACAAAAAAAAAGCCCATTAACATTGTTATTAAGGCTTTTCATGTTATCAGTCAGAAGCAGGGAGCAAGCTACAGAAATGTCCCTGACCTAAAACACAAGCAGACATGCAGTACAGCAAAGCCAGGAGATCCATCACCCTGTGCTAGTGCTCAGGGCAGCTCACCCTAAAAACGTTTGCAAGGTCTAAATGTTCCTGATTAGCACAAATCTTTAATGGAGTTGGAAGGAAGGACCCAAATCTAAGAAATTATTAATTTTGGGAGAATCTGCAGCTGGTCCAGAGATGGACCAAAATTATTCAATCTGGCCCATCTCTCAAAAGCTCACAGAGACAGAGAAGTCAGTGCTCTTTTCCATTGTTTATCTTCTTACTCTCACACTGCTTTATATCCCAAGACAGTTCCACTTTGAAGCAGAAATAAAGACTGATGTCATTGGTGCCCAATATCTAAAAAATTGGCACAGCCAGGAGTTCATCTCCACTTGCATAATTTCACTGATTCCAGCAGGATTTACAGCTCCCAGTCCCTCTGCTGAGAAGAATAAAGCTGGTGCAGTCTGGCTCTTCTTTATTATCCCTCTTAAAGTTTATGTCTTCAAATATGGTCTGGTTATGAGTTAACAATACTGAAAAGATCAATACCAGAGTCTGACTAGGGGAGCTCAAAACATGTTCATAAAAGTTAAATTAGAATCATAAAATGATTATGGGCTCCTGCCTTTTTTATTTTTTTTTCTATTATTATTTTTATTTTTTTTCCTTGACTCTGCTGCTTGATTTGGGTGGCAGTTTGCTGGCTGCCACAGAGGTAGCTCCCATCTGTCCTCCCCTCCTCTTCACCGTCTCTTCTTTCTAGACCAAAAAGGGCTGAAGCAGGGCTGCATGGAGACCCCTCCAGAGCATTTCAGTGGGGCTCAGGTCACATTTAGCTGCTCTCCATTTTTATCATGCTTTTTCTGAAGCAAAACCTTAGCAGGTGACTCCAAAAATGACAGGAAATAGTGAGAAACACAAATATATTCACAATCTTTATTGCAAAAGCATTACAGGCAGTGCCTGACACCTCTAAGGCCAGGACAACATCTACCCTGTTTTACACTTGTCACAAAAGAGAAACAATTTTGCTATATCCTTTTATTGGTTTGCTTCCTCCCCACCTCCCCTTGAACCACCTGAGTTTCATTAAGGGGAGAGGACAAAATTGAGGTTAAATCATAAAATTACAGAATGGTTTGGATTGGAAAGGAATGTTAAAGTTTCAGCCATGGGCAGGGACGCCTTCCACTGACCAGGCTGCTCAGAGGTCCATCCAACCTGCCTCAAAATGCTTCCAGGGATGGGACAGCCACAGATTCTCTGGTGATGTTTTTGCAAATCCACAGTGACATTTCTGTGAATAACCATATTATAAATCAGCTGATGCCCGTATGTCCCATATCTGCCTTCTCTCATTGCTGTGTGTTTAAAATTCTTGTCCATTGCCAATAGTAGACATTACCCCAGTTTATCAGATGTCAGAGAGGGACACAGAGCAAAAAAATGACCCTGTGGAGATGAAGGGGGTGCTCTGGGGTGCAGCACAGGGTGGAGGCACTCCTCAATATCAGAGCATGTTCGTTTCCCATGCCATGGTTAACTTCTCCTAAGGATTGCCGTTCATGTGAACTCCTGCACGTGGGTGTATCATGTGAGATATCCAAATGCTCCTGAGGACTACCTGGAGTAACCTTGCTCTGCTTCTAACAAAAAAACACTGCTCAGTGATTTGCATTCCTTTGTAATCTGATGCAGTGATTAGAAAAATCTCTTCATTGTAGTTTTTCCCTTTAACACAGCAACCCATGACCCCCATGCTGGGTTTGAGGGGGAAATGTCAGCTCTTCATGTGGAAATGAATCAGGCATCCTGTGTAAACATCAGGGGAAGCAGGGAGCTGACAAGGACCTGAGCAGAGGAACATGAAATGGGCTTTAATCTGATCACAAATCTCTCCTCCAGGGAGGTGAGCCATGGGCTGCCAGGTGCCCTAGATGGTAGAGACAAGTCCCCAGGTATGGATTGCAGGCTCAGAAGGATTAAAGGAAGGAGCTGGTAGGTTATGGTATTGTGCTGTTTGACTGTGGTTCAGCACAGAATCCAGCCCTGGCACCCTCCATGAGCCCTGTTTCCCATCACCAGCCCTTTCCCTTGCATCACCCCTTCTTCTCCCACACCCCAGTGCTTGGAAAGGGCAAGCTCAGTCTAAATTCTCTTTTTTTTCCCTGCAGTTTGTCTGTAATGAGCTAGGACCAACTTCTCATCCCATTTAAACAGCCAGTGGAGACTCAGAGAGGAATTGCAAGTTCCTTCACCTCTGAGTGCAGATTTGCTCAACCTTGAAGCTGCCACAGAGCCAGTGGGGCATTTCCTGCCTCCTGCTCTGTTCCCTCCATGTGAGGCCTGGTGCAAACCCCCCGCAGCCCATGGAGGAGGGAGCTGGCAAGGCATGGACCAGGGAGATCAGCTGGGAGGAACACACCACTCCAGTAATCCCATTTCCGAAGTGCCCACTTGCTGGGAGATGTGTCCCTTCATTTAATGCCTTCAAGGACAAGAATGGGAAAGTGAGGGTAAAAAAGGTCATAGAGAGCAGGTGGGGAATAGCATGGGTTGTCCCAGGTCCTTTCTGGGGTAGGAGGACACAGACACTGACCCCGAGTGGACTGTTGAGATGCTGGGGGAGTCAAGGACCACATTCCTGAGTCCTCACTGAAGGAAGGGGAGTTGAGCAGGGAAGCTGCCTCGCAGGAGATGGGAGAAAGGAGAATTGTTTGGATGGAGCAGGATGCTCACTGCTACTCACAAGCAAGGGCTTGAGGAGAGATTTTCAGGTTTCTCTTAAGACAAGTGTTCAGTGTGTCTGTCCCCTGTTCTTTGGGGACAGACACTCAGGGGCTAAAAGTATGCAACATCCTGCCCTGGAGAGCAGAATTTTACACTGCTGTGTGTTCACTGTGTGTGCCCAGGGCAGGCTCCACCTGGACTGCTGCTCTCCATAACCCCCCTTGTTCAGCACCCAGTGCAAAAAAGTGAGGCATTCCTGGTTCAAAGGCTCTGTGAGGAGCCAAACCTGTCAGCAGATACCCACAGAGCTCACCCTGCTGCTGCTGCTGCTGCCACACCCAGAGCTCTGGCTTTGGGAAGTGCCTGTGCAGCTCTGGCACAGCAGCAAGCACCACAGTGGTGCTCACCTGCAGCCTGGCAGCCCAAGCAGAGCCATGGTGATGATTATCCTTGCAGCCAGACTGCAAGCAGCTTTGATCCTGGGTCATCTCCCTGAGCACTGCCCCAGCAGCAGGGAAGGGAGCAGCAGCAGAGCTCTGTGCAATCCCACAGTGCCTGGCTGAGCTCTCCTGCCTGATAAGGAAAAATTGAATTTCTGTTCTCTGACCTCTAGATCAGATTCTTTTCCCCCGCACTGAGCTTATTGCAGATCAATGGTTTTTAAGTGCTGACATAAACACAAATATTACAGCTGGGCAGTTGGTAATGGAGGCTGTGTGTTACAGCAGCATTCCTCAGTGAGATACAATTATGTCCGCACTTACATGGCTCCTTTCAGCTGAGGAGATCAAAGGTGCAGAGCCTCACAAGACCTTGTGATGTGAATCCAATGCTATTGCAGAAGACAAGAGAGCACAAAGAGGCTGAACATGAAGGCACAAAGCCATGTCCTGTGGATCTACTGTCTCACATGGAAACCTCTCTAGCCCAGCCTTGTTTCTCCTGTGGGCATGACAGTTTGAAACTGTATGTATCCTTTTCTTCAAACCCATTGCCAGTCCGTGGTTTTATGTTCCAAACAGCAACCATGACAACCTATTAATGTGTTCACAAAGATCCAATAGGATCCATGGAGTCAAGCACCATTTCAGCATCAACAAGGAGTTAATGAGGTATTGCTCAGTCAGGCCATGTGAAGAGGAAAAGAAATCCTTCCATTTCACATCCTACAATGCTCTCACCTTTAGGAGAAGGATATAGGGTGCCAGCATTGCTACCTGATTTTCTCAAGTGCTTCCAGGCTCCCTGGGAACTCAGTGACAATGCTGAAAATTAGACCTCTACCTGCAGACTGATCTACACTTTTTGTTACAAAGAGATCCACAACCCTCACAAATATGTAGGAAGATATTTAAAATGAAAAATGATGAGACCACAGTACAAAGGAGATGTAAAAGCTTTTTGAAGCAGCACACTCTGTTCCCAGCCCTGTGCTTGCTTTCTCAGCTGGTGATGCTGGAGAGGGTTGGGTAACTGGAGGTCATTGCAGGTGCTTGCAAAAGTGTCTGGGGGGTGGCTTCAAAATGAAAGGTTGCTTCTCTCATTTCCTCACAGGCTATGGCCAAAGAGATCTGAAGATTGCAAAGCCCTGGGAAGGCAGCCCAGCACTGCCTAGGAGCATGAGCTGAATTGAAAGTTTCAATATTCCTCTTTTTTTGTTGTGATTATTTTGCAACCAGCGTTTACAAAGAGCTACACAACTCTTTGAAACCCAATTCACTGGTGCAAAGAGAAGGGTGATTAAAACAAATCCAAATACCAGATGGTTTGGGGATTCGAGAGAGTCTGAAGATTCACAGCTCTATTGTGAGGTGAAAACCACTTTTATTGCTTGAAAATCATTAACAGCTCAAGGATCTGGCTCTCAGGGAAGCCATGACTTCACTGGGGTGTCTCATTGCTAGTCCTTGTGGGTGCTGTCTCTCCCCCTAGAAATACATCCACACACTCCAGTGTGCAATTGTCCCTTCCCTCTTTTTCCATGGGACAGCAGGAAACCTCCTTGTATAGTGACCCAGGCCAGTTTTTTGTATTTTATCTGCTTTGTGTTGATTTCTCACTGTGCACAGACACGTGTTCCCCAGATACTGGATGAGGGAACAGGGATGCTGGAGAAGCCATTGAGAGAAGAGACAAGGACCACTGTCTTTTTATATTAAAAAAAAAAAAGATAATTGTTGTCTCCTGTGCCACAGGACAAGTTTCACCAGCATAGGAGAACCTTCCCCATGTCACACTATTCTGTAGGAATCACAGAGCAGTTGTCAGTCACACAAGGCTTGTCAATCTGGCCCATTTCACCAAGACTAAATTTGTTTTGCAATGTGAATAAATTAAGACGGAACAGAAAAATTCCTGTATGAGGATTAATTAATCATTTGGAGAGACCCATGGGCTCCCAGGGCTCTACCACAGGGCTCCTGGAGCATCTTCAGTGTGTTCTGAAAGACAGCCAATAAGCAGGATCTGATTCACTGCCCGAATTAATCTGTATGAATGGCTGTGGGATCCATTTGAAAGCAGCATTGAGAATTGGCCTATAAAAAGGCAGCCCAATTTTTAGAGGAAGCTCATTTGGGAAATGAATGAGGACTTTACAATCTCCTTCAGCCATAAAAAACCATACACATCTCACACTGCTGCTTGCCTATTTTAATTAAACCAATAATTAAATTTTAATGAAATGAAGGTTTTGCTGAAAAAGAGTCAGCAGTGATTGACGAGTTCTTGGTTGGAGGAGGGAGATGAAGTGGATATATCAAGCCATGGGGCTCCCCTTCCCCAACAAGTTTTGGAGGAAATACATGGAGAACTGGATTCACATAATGAGCTGAAGAAGAAACACTTATGATAATGAAGTTGCAAGGCAGTTTGCTTCCTGTGGCTCTCCCTGGCTCTGTGTTTGTTTCCCCACTTCCACAAGGATAAGCCTGAATTCACAAGGTTTTGGCTTCCACCTGAGAGCCCAATTCTGTATGGATGCCAGCACTGTCCCACCAGCAGCCTGCAGGGACACGTCCTGGAATAATCAACACTTGGCTTGTGTTGGGAAAGGTGCAGGAATAATCCTTTGTGGCCACTCTTAATTGAAGCTGGTCTCTGAGGCAAGTTTTCATTAGAAGTGAGTCAAAACCCTCATGATTTCACTGAGCCTGTCTCCAGAACAAGGCAGATGCACACACAGAAGCTTGCTGGGACAAACCAAGGGCTCGCCAAATGCCGCCCAAAGGACAAAAGGGTGCAGATGTTCAGATGAACACTCAGGCATCAGTAATAAGCTCTGCCTGCTTGAAACACTGACAAATGTGCACCTGGCCACAGCCTCTTTGACTTTGGAGAGAAAAATGCAGCAACTGAATAGATGACAACATTTTTTCCCTTTCTGTCCCAGATATTACTGCTTTGGGTTTTCCCGTGGTGGCACTGGGGGCTGTATGACCTGTGCTGCCCCCTCCCCTCTGCCACCAAGGCTGGACATGTCCTTGAGAGACTCTTTCCTGGATTTGCAAAGTGTAAGCTGGAAAAAAATTGTCTCACTCCCCAAGAGGGGTATTGGAATGAAGGGGGTTGTGAGGCTTGATGGATTAATATTTGCTGCATTTTGCACGTGTCAAGAGCTATTGATGGGCACGCCAGGGAATGCACCAGGCACATCCACAGCAAAAAGGATGAGCTACCACAGCTTGAACAAGGGGAGCAGCCTGTTAGCAATTGTGTCATGTTCATAGAAACCACCACAAGTCTGAGCAGGAGGGGCCTGGAACATCCCAGCACTGGTGGGTCACATTATTGATGTGTTCAGAGATTATGTGAAAATGGCATTGGATGATTTTTATTCCAACAGCTGTTCCTTAATTAAGTTTCATTTGGAAACATGATTGAGAAAATCCTTCCCTTTCTGATTTTGTTCCCTTGCCCTAAAAACTTACAAGCTCATTGGCCTTTTTCAAAATGAGTTGTACAGAGGAGCAGAAATCCCAAAGATAATGTAGTTAGTAGGATTTTAGGAAAAGTAGGTGTCTGGGTATAAGTGAGACACTTGTGATGTGCCACTGATGAGGAAAGGGCTTTCCTAGTACACTCTGGAGGTTCTGTGGACCAGGAAAGTGTGGAAAGGATTGCCCCAAGCACTTCAGATGGAAAGATTGTGCTCTCAGCCACAGCTGGTCAGCTGTGAAAGTGCATTCAGTAACAAGCCTAGCTTCAGTACCTCTATTGCTCCCAGAAATAGCTTTTGCCCAGGATGATTTCCACAGGGTCTGCACTTTGACAAGAAGATTCTTCTGAAATGGTACCAAACCATCTTCTTCAGCAGGTCTGCAGAGGTTCCTCCAGAGAGGCAGAGTAGGGATAAAAACTTGAGGATGGGGAGAGGAAGCAGAAGCTGGAACCAGAGAGAGGATGTGTGGGCATAATATGGCTCCTGTAGCAGTGTGTGTTTGCACTTGGTTCTGGGATGTGGGAAACTGGGCCAGTTTTCTGTATTGCTTCCTTCCTGTTTGCAAAAAGCCGCTGCTCTGCACATCCACAGGGCTGAGAGTGTAAATATGTATTTCTGAGCAAAGTCAGAAAGACCTAATCTCCTAAGAGATCCTCTTGGGTGCTTCCAGAGCCAAGTCTCAGGGAACCCTGCCTGCTTTCAATCAGCCAAAGTGAAATGTAGACAAATGCTGTCCCTCTGTCTTACAGCTTCTCTGTCTCTGAGATGGCTTCCTTCCCCACAGTATAAATTCCCCTGCATTTTAAATTTTGCTGTGTTCTGTATTCCTATAGAGAATTGTTCATCATTCAGGATGGAGAGGATTTTAATGATGAAGTATTGCAAATAACAGGCCATCCTCAGTTCCAACTGTGTTTCTCATGATGACAGCTCCTTCCAAGGCCTCCACAGAACTGATAAATTTATTAGGTCACAAACCATTACTCAAATTCAGTCTTAGCCAAATCTCAGTGTATGTACTGAGACTCCTTCAGATTTGGAGAGTTCAGCTCCAGATTTAGACAATTTTGATGGACCCAGGGGAAACAGGATAGGGATTCTCCTATCATCACTGTTTTTGTTATTGCTTTCTCATGAGACAGATTAATGATACTTATCACACCTCAATGCAAAACAAGAAGGAGGATGTGCTACTACAAAAACTGCAGTGGAGAACTCTTCTTTTTGGAGTTAATTTTCTAAGTCCTAATATGGTATCACCTAAACCAGCCCAACTTTCCGTGTTCTACTTCCCTTGCAGGACTCCTTAAACTGCTGCCATGGGATTATTTGTGTTGAATTCTCTCTTTTTTCTTTGTTTCTTACCTTTTCAAAACCACCTTTTTTTTTTCTGCCACCTTTGCATACTGTGTGTGTCGAGATGCTAAATGTGAGATGAACAAAAAGGACAGATATAACACAATTTGTTTTGCTAATTGGAAAGTTTTGTCTACTACTGCATCTGGCTGATGTAAAGTCCACTTCCTTAAACATTCAAAAAACCAGATTCATCCTCTTCCTGAGTGTGTCTGTGATCAGTTTTGCAATGGGAGTGCTGGGAACTTTAAAATTAGAACAGAAACATTTTTAACAGAAAAAAAAATTGACGGCAGAGGTGGCAAAGAAGGGCTGTCAAGGTACGAAAAAATTGCTTTCTTTTTATAAGCAATAGAAAAGCTTGATGTAGTTAAATCTGTGGGAAAAGATGTTTTGTCCAGCAGAAACATTTACTGAGCACCAGGATAAAGAGGGCTTTGCCTTGTACTTCTGCCCAGGGATCTGCCAAAGAGGATTAAAGCACCAAAGCTCTTAATTTAAGTATTTTTCTATAATTTTATCCTCCTCTTTTGCTTCTTTAGTACATCTTTACTGTTATCATTCAACAGGGGGGTGGCATTATGGGCTGTTTGGCCAGGGGTGGGACAGGGATTCTCATGCTGGGAGGGCTCCATCACCAACCAGAGGAGCAGCCCACAAATCTCACAGGCTCAGGGGTGTACAGGGGTCTCCTCTGCCAGGGCACTGGGTGCAATCAGCATCTCCATGGGTGGAATCTGACTGGAGCACACTTGCAGCATTCAGGAAAAGGGCAGGGATTTTCCAGCTGCGCTGAGGCATTGAAGGACACAGAAAGATGTTTTGTGGGGAATAAGTGGGAACAGCAGTCACAGCAGTCAAGAGATTAAATACACCTTTCTCAAGGTGAGCTGTGTTTGTGTGTTTAAGATATGACTTTTCACAGAGCCATAAAATCTTAGAATTACAAGGGACCTTAAAAGTCACCCCATCTCACCCCCTTGTGGAGGGATAGAAGGTAAGAGAATAGTGCAGAAGGCAATCTCACACCTGAGGAATTGCAGCTGTGCTAATCACCAAACATTAGGAACAGGTGTGGCATGCCCTTAATAGGCCACAGCTGTGTCCAATAATGATGAGTGCTACATAAGAGTGGGTTAGCTGCTTGAGAAGAGAGGTGGAGTTTGTTGGTTGTGCTGTGAAGAAGTCAGTGCTGCAAGGAGATGTCCATGAGAAGTCACCAAGAAGGAATGGGAACTTTGAAATAAGATGATAACACCCCCTGCCATGAGCAGGGACACCTTCCACAATCCTGGGGTGCTCAAAGCCTTGTCTGACCTGGCCTTGAACACTTCTAGGGATGGGGCAGCCACAGCTTCTCTGGTGAACTGCGCCAGTGTCTCAGCACCCTCACAGGGAAAAATTTCTTCCTTATATCCAACCTAACCCCATCCTTTTTTGGTTTTAAGCCATTACCTGTTGTCCTATCCCTGTCAAACCCCCTCCCCAGGCCATGCCACTGGGCAGTGGCAAATGGAAATCAGGTTGGATGGGGATGTTCCCAGAAAAACAAAGCCTTGACCAGGCCTGCCCCTGGTGCTCTGTACAGTCCCAGCCTTCCATTAAACCAGTAAGGCCAGCAGTTCCCACTGGTCTGGTTTTTACCCAAGTGTTATCTTCACATCCAGTGGCTTCAGGAGCCTTGAGTCGCCTCCAGCAGAATCTGAAAATCAATTTCACTGTCGTGACTTGTGTTTTCACTTTGATTTTAACCCTTTCCCTTGTGTAGAAGAGTAAATTATTTCCAGAGAGTGGGGGGACATGACATTATTCAGAGGGGTAAGCCTCTGCACAGTCGTGCACAAATGAAACATCATCAGTCCTCTACATTCAAATATATTAAATTTGTTTTGGCAGTCACTTATGATAAGCATTGTGCTTGAATGAAAGAGAATGAAAATGAAGAGTTTGTTAGAGAGAAAAGCATCCAAATAGAAAAAGCAATATCCCTTTATTAAAATAGATATATTTCTTGGCTACATATAATTTTGATAGGGGAAGTCAATCCTCTATTTAATATAAATGAAATATGGACAGTTAACTGGGTATTTTACACAGTGATATTTCAATTGCATTTCATAAAATTCAGGCTGGCTTTGGAATGAATAATTTATCCAATTAGTTTTTTTTTTCTTCCCATTTTTAATAGAACCTGCCCATTTTCTTATCTATCTCATTGGCTTAAAAATTTAATTAATCCTATTAGAAATCAGGTGTGCAATGTGAGTGTGAAAGTGGTGTCAATATTTTGAGAATGAGGAGGAAAATATCCTCAGGTTAATCACAGGTTTCCAAGCTGATTTTTGGTATTTGGACTTCATTTAATGCTAATGTAAAAAGAGGAAAAAAGAAAATAATGAGTTCTGCAATTCCTTGGTATAGAGTCTGGACAGGAAATGTGAAGCTTGGCTGTGGCTGGTCACTTTATTCTGCTGGTATTGAGTCTGGCGCTGCTTTTGTAGTGTTTAAGACTTTAGGGTAATTTTGATTTACTCTGTAAGTTACTTTTGAATGTGATTCTGCAGGGTTCAGATGGATAAGCATGAATTCTGTTTTGGAGGTGATGGAATAGGCAGAAAAGTGCTAATAAAAAAGTAAAATGTTGTTTAAATATGCTATATCTCTTTGTATGGTTTTTCTACTTTTAATAAATATCAAACCAATGACACTGTGGTTGCAGATACCTGGCAGAGGACTTCTGTCTTTCTCTCATCAGTTTCCAGATTATCTCATCCATGAAGATTTCTGACCTTGAATCACTGTAATGCAATGCTCTATCTGAACAAAAATGCTTCAGGATGAAAGCTTACCAATTTTATAGCTGCACAACATCTCCATAAGGAAAACTTCATGCTTTCACAGGTAGGGAAAACATCGGTTTAATCACAAGAACAAGTTTCTGTGCTTAGTGCATTAAGTAATGTCAGCTGATCCATGCTAATGGTTTCTGCATATGCTCATAAAATGTGAAATAATTGGGCGGAGTGCTCTTTTAATGTAGGTGAAACGATCCTGAATTACCTTCCCTTTGCCATGGGCTAAATGTATGTACACATATTTACAGGAGATCAGATGACATCTCTAGCTTGTTTGTGTGCCTGAGCCCTGGAGCACCAGGAAAGGAATTACTGGTCTGAGTGTGTGCAGCACCTGCAGAGAGCTCAGAGGTCCTGCCTTGTGTTCATAATCCCCTCTGTCCTCCCCACAAGACCATTGGCACTAGCAGGAAGCTGGAGATAGGAGTTTAATTTTCATTTTGTTTAAGAATCACGTAATCCTGAGGGCACAGGGGAAACAACAATGCCATCTATATAAACTAACAAGCTAATCTTCAAACTGAGTTTGCATTGTAATATGAATGGGAGGATCTGAATGCTTTAATTCTGGCATTTAGCTCCCTGTGGGTTTCCTAATTCATTCAGCCTTTGTGTGTTGAGGTGGGGGACCTCCTATTCTTAGAAAGCAACAATATTGGAAATTCAGCAAATTCTGGATGAACCGGCTTGGGAATGGTGAATAATTAGAAGTTTCTATGATTTATAGCTTAAAATTTGATTTCAAAGGGGTTTTGCTGTACACTGTACATCTATGTAAACATCACTGTCACTGCTGGGGTCTTTCATGAGAGTCTTATTCTTTAATCACTTTTCTCAGTTGTCTCTTTTATTGAATCAAATGCGAGCTCCAGAGGTTTCTGTGTACAACATTTTCTTTTACTCTCTCAGTACAACCAAGCTAAATACCCCAAAGTTTTAAGGAACTCAAGAGATTTTCCCCAACCCCGATGTTGGTGTCCCTTTCCTCTTGGGCTGGAGTATTTGCAGTGAAATTTTTGCAATTATTTCTAAAGCTCACACAGAGAGGAATAACCAGACCACTAGTGAGTTAGAGAATCTGTTCTAGAATCCCATAAAAAAGGCCAAAGTTGTGTTTTCGGAAGGGGATCAGGGCGTCCAGGCTGCCTGCAGCCACTGCCTGCTTACATCCATCAGCTCTCACTGCCTTCTGAAAATCCACACAGCAGGAATTAATAGTTCCACACATCTCTGCTGACAGGAGCAATTGTCACAAGAAAGAGAATGTGAAGACAATGTGGAAGAGCTTCTTTAAACAGCTCCTAATTAGCTCTGAAGTAGTTTTCTGTCACTGTAATAATCTGCAGAAGAGATGTGTGTTGGCACTGCTCACAAACCCAGTACCCACCTTCCTCCCACCCAGCACATTTGGGGGCACTGCCTGCATTGCCTCTCCCCACACTTATTTGTGGCCTCTTATCAGGTTTTATTGAATCCTGCAGATGGGAAAGAACCCCCAGAGCTGTACTGTGTTTGTGTGGCAAATTTTGGTAGTGGGAGGATACAGGAGTGACTTCGGTGGGAAGCTGCCAGCAACTTACCCAAAATGGCCCAAAAATTCAGTTTTTTAATGGCTGAACCCCAGCTCTATATCTAAAATATGGTATTTCATGAAGTGGGAGAGATTTATTTTTTAAATTTAAATAAAACATGTTTTAAAGAAAATTAAAATCTCTAAACCTGAATTTTCATAGGAAAGGAAATTTGTCTTATTCTGATTAGCAGTCTTTATAGTATCTTGTCCATCAATGAATGGTCTTCCCAACACTCTCTCTGAAGGCACTGATGTGTCTCCATAGTTATGACAAAGGCATTTTAATCTGTTTCATTTTATAACCTGGTAGTGACATCCTGGGACCCTGCTGGCACACACAGAAACTGAGGAATGTCATGCTTGTGCCATTTGTTCACACATTGCTGGGATGAGTTGGGGAGGATTAGTCTTACCATTTGCATAAAGCACTTATCAATGAAGGTTCATCATGTGAAAACAGTCCTTGGCCAAGTCTGGAGTGTTTTATTCTTCATTTGACTGCTTCTTAGGAGATTAGGGTTTTATACTGACATCAGCAAAGGAAAGTGTGTGCACATTGAGTGTCTGGCACGTTTTTGTGTGGCACTGAGTTCTGTATGCATCTGCCTTGTGCCCAGAGACCCAGGTTTATGTTATTCCTCCAAAAATCCTTGTTGTTTCAAAAGGGATGAAGTAAAAAGAACTCCTCCAGAATAAAGTTATTCTAGAGGTAAAAGACTGAAATTAGTGCCCCCAAATTGGAAAGACAAGAGTTAACCTTTGTTGTCTTTATATCCAGTAATTATCTCAACTGACAGACTTCTAACCATCCTGCAATGATATCTCTCAAGACCAAAAATTTCATTCTGGTGTTGAGAAAGCAGAAAAAATACCTGTTGTGGGACCAACTGACCTTTTCACATTGAAAATATTTTGCTGGAAAAATCCTCATCTAACCCTCTACTCAACTTCTTTATCTGCTTCTTCTTGTTTACCAAGCCCTTTGATATCACTGGGCTGAAGCTAAAAGTGGACTCGGTGCCCTCCTAGGAATTCAAGCTACAACTACAACTGTACTACAGCGTGTCTTGTGAACCAGGCTCCGAGTTGCTGTGTTTATAGGCAGATATAGGTATGTGTGGATCAATCTAGGGGCCCTTGGAGCAAACTGTCCCCCAAACCACACCTTGGAGAGGTGGCTTTCCATGAGATGTCCCTCTGCGGTCACTCCCTGCCCTGCAGGGCACTGCCTGTGGCCACAGCAGCTGCCACTTGGGACAATCATCGGGCTCGGAAGCCAAGAGCCCTGCAGAGCCCTGCTCCACCTGTCCCTCATGCCGGGTGTATCTTCCGTTCGTTGTCAGCGCTCGTTAAGACCGAGGGCATCTCTCCCGCTCGCTCTGCCTTCCCCGGGGCTCCGGTTTCACTGGAACGGAGTCAAACGGAGAGCAGGCCACAGGCAGGGTCTGGAACGGATCAGCAGGTCAGCTGGGAATGCCTGTCAGGCAGCCAGCGCTGCTCCCTCCCTTCTCCCTGGCTTTCTTTGAGGTTTGTAGCTCTTCTGCTTTCTTGTTGCTATTGCCACCCTCCCCACGCTCCCCCTAGCACACACCAAGCACCCAGACCTTTCCTGGGCACTTTACTTAATCCCCGGGATTCTTTATATAGGAATTAATCTTCTCGTCACAGAGGGAGAGCTGGGAGGGAGGGGGTACATTTATCTCTCCTGCTGAGGTCTAGAGTTGCATTGCTGCGATTATTGGTGGTAGCAGTGTGCGTGTGCCTGGGGATCTGTGTTTAGTTCTTCGTTTCTTAAACGACGCAGGGGCAGCAGCAAGGCAAGTTGGCAGCTTGGCTTTCGAGCTGCTTTGTGTCTGCTGCCACAAGGAGGGAGTGTGAGTGGGGAGCAGCATGGCAGAACAAGAAGCCAGTGGCTTGCAAGTCCTTCTCTCCACCCTCCAGGTAAGAACAGCTTGAACTAACAAGAGAGGCGCTTGGGCTTGTTTTCCTCTTTAATCCCCCGTCAGGGACCTGTTGGGCTGAGGCTGCTGGTACGAGCTCCTGGCTGCCTTGGCTCTGAAAGCATCAGCGTGCAGGAGCCCTGACCTACACCTCCCACCCTGAAAAGCCTTTATAAATTGAAGTTTCACTGCTCAGTGATGAGTGCTGGCAATTACTGCTGTGCCTCAATCTCAGGGCCCAGCTGAGGGCAGAGGCTGCTGTGCTGAGCTCTCGCTGTGTTCAGCAGGGCAGCGGGGAGGTGTGAGCCACGGGCTGCTGTGAAATGAATGGGACCTGACAGCCCTGTCAGCCTGAGCTCGGCGTGTCCGAGGGCTGAGGGGCACGAGGAAACAGATCTGCCTGTGAGGAGCAAATTCCTCCCTGTCAAATTGTCTGCCCAGGACCCTCAAGCACTCTGGGAAGTGACAAAAACTCTTGAGATTGGTGAGGTGTTGCTGTTGGGTGTGCTCCATGACAGGTCCCAAGGACCAGAGGGAAGTGTCCCAGACCAGGATCATACCTGGTGGACAAGCTTGGCCATGGGATGAAGGAGAGGCATCTCTGGCTCTGTTTTCCCACTGCAAGGATGTGTTCCTCCTGGCAGGGGAAGATGCCCAGGTTGTGGCATGAGCTACCCTGCTACCCTGTGAAATAGGGAGTGTGTTTTGGGAGGGAACCTGTGCTTTTATAAGCCTCATTTTGTCATGAGGGATGGGTGGGAACTGCTTTGCCTAGACAAGCCACTTGCATATAAAGCAGCCTTTAGACAGTCATGGGGAAATGGTACTTGTGTGCACTCCTCAGGTGCCCTGAGACCTCGTGTGCAGCTGTGCTGACATGGCCCAGAGCCCTGTGGGGACAGGATTTTTGTTTCTGAGGCAGAAGCAGCATTCTCTGACTGCTCCATGTGCCATCAAAGCCTCACACACTGCAGGCACGGAAAATGAGGGAGAGGGTGTGCAAAAACACTGACCCACCCAAGGATTCATGTGTCCCAGCCCTGTCTCTCAGGAGGTCTCTGTGACCAGCTGCAAGCATGCAGAGGAAGTTATAAAACCTGATGATAGCAATTGGCTTTGAAACTATAATTGTGGGGGCTGATCAACCTTGATGTATTTATCCAAGCTTATGTAACTGTCAACAACTTTTACTTCTCATTTCAAACACTGGCTTGCCCTCTGTAGCTCCTTGTGTCAGTGAGTTCTGCAGGTAAACTGGCATGCTGAAGAAAATTATCCTGCTGTCCTTTTATGTTTTGGCAGTGTAACTTGTTTGCCCTATGTTGTTACAGCTTATTTAATTCATATTTTGTAGATCGTGTTTGTGCTGTATCCAGGCTATAGTCGTCTCCCTCTATGGCTAATTGAGAGCTGAGTGCACATCTGTTTTTCTTATGCTCCCTAACATAACAGTCCTGTTGTTTGCATGATCTGGGAACAGAACTGGACAAGATCCAGATATAAACTGGAACCTATAGCTTAAAATCACAAGTGCAGTTCATTGACAAAGCTACGTGGATGTCTAAACTAGAAATAGTTTGGAGCACTGTAGGCATGGTATTGGTAAGACCACAAGGCAGCACAGCATTCATCCCCAGTGCCACAAAATCCCACCTTGGTACAAGACTTATTTCCAAAAATTCTATATTCACTTGAAAGATATAAAAAATCTTTCTTGTTATATCTTCAATTTGATGTGGGGGTTTGAGTGCCGAAGGGCAGAAAGTGAGGGGTTGATGACAATTATTTGTTCTGATTCACCTCTTTCCTCTGCCTTCAGCCAAAAAATTACCAGCTTAACTTTGTAATACCATTACCTATCTCTGCTAAAAAATCAGATGATAAAAAACACCTTTACTTGACACAATTGGAAAGTATTGGCCTGGGAAATAATAACTTTGGATGATGTTTGCCTTTGCTGATAACATCTCTCCACACTTTGTTATTTTCTGCAACAGCTGTCCAAAACATGGTTGCTTTGTTTTTGTGACCTGCTGGACTGTCAGTGCTGGTTCATATTCTTTTATTGGGCATGAAGAACATATCTGCTGCTTACAACAGGCTATTCTGCAGGGTATTACTGGGCATTATCCATTTCTGTTAGCACATAATATTGCTTTGAATGCAGAAAGCTTTCAGGTGAAGAATGAGGGAGCGTTTATAAACTGAGAATAAAATCATCCTTTCTCCATCAGTCACTCACACAAGACTAAATTTCTACCTCCCTTCCAAGCACTGGCAGAGATTTTTGTTCCTAGTTGGAGGAATGTCCAGGCCTGAGACAGGGTCTGTCACCTTCTGCTGAGCGAGGAATCTCCCCCATCTCTTCCTGGCATAGAAACTTTCACTCCTAGACTCTCAGCCTGGCTTTGGTAAGGGCGGTATCAAGCAGAACAAATCCAGAACACAGTGCACTTTGTAACTGAGCAGTCATGGAAAGAAACACATTTTTTAGTTCTTCAAAACTGTTCCCAGTGCTATGAGGGAATGTGATCCTCCAAAGACAGCTCAAACCCCTGGAAGTGCAACGTGCTATGGATGTTCTGCAAAGTGACAAGGTGAATAGCAAAAACTCCTTTCAAAGTGCAGCTGCATTTTGTCACCAAAATGTCACTGCAGGGAAGACGTGACATTTCAGATCTCTAGGTAAAAAGTGCTTCACTGCTTACAATGTGCGGCTTTAAAAATGTGAAATTCAGATTTAAGAAAACACTCTCCCCGTCTCACAGGTTTTGTGTCAGCATGGCAGAGCCAAGCTCTGAGGATTTTGCTGTCATTTCTCATTTTCTTTCTGACCCTGGTATGTTCCTCCTTGCCCTCTCTTCTTGACTGTCTGTCTCCAGTGTGATCCTGCAGTTATCACCTCCCATCCCTGTGGCCTGGATAGTGTTACCTGGTTCTGTTCACACCTCTCACTGCATGATATTGAGCTCCTCAGCCCCTGCCCAGCCCCACTCTGTCTCTCATACACAGATAATGCAGTTCCTCAGTCAAGGCTGGGCTGGTTGCCACTCTCACAGCGTGGCAGAAGTAAACACCCTCCCCATGTATGGCTTTTGACCAGGCAAAAAAGTCTGGCATCCCATCTTACAGGCAGCCTCCTCAATGCAAAATCCCAGGAGATTTGGGATTAGATCTCTTGGTTATTTTAATGCTAGGAGGAGGTATCTGGGTGTTAGTTAAAAACAGCTGGTACTTGCTAAGATGGGCAATAGAAAACTGGAGCCAACATCTTGCCTTGTGACCCTGAATCCCTTGAGACTGTAGCGTATTTTAGTTCCTCCTCCTCATTGCCCTGGCCTTCATCTCACCCCACCTTCTGATCATTTAGACAAATAAGACACACTTTTATTCTTTCCTTTCCTTCTCCCTGCTCTCCTCCTCATGCCCATGCCTTGGTTGCCCCCGAGAACATCTTATTCCGTGGCAGGATGCATCGTGTTGCCTGAGGAGTCCCAGATTTCCTGTTGGCTCTCAGTGAGGTTTTCACATGTTTCCCAAAGCCACAGTCCCTGCTCACATATTCTGCAAAGCTGGCAGCCCCTGGGGCCGTTGGCAGATCTTTGGCTCAAACTCTGTCTTGCTGTGTTGGACTTCACAGGTTCCCAAATGCTACGCTTTGACAGGGAAAAGATGCAAATCTTATGGATCAGTGGTGGGTGTTGGTTTTGCAGAGGGATTTATCTGTGAGTGGCTGCAGTGTCCAGCAGAACAGACACAGGATCTGCTGTTTGCTGACTTGGAGCTCTCAGTTTTTTGCGCTGCCCCTTCTGAGCTGTCGTGTTGGCTGGCTGACAAGGCAGAGCTATTGTTATCCTAAGGACAAGTGGGAAGGTATCTGTGCTGCTCCACTGACAATGAATAGAAATGCATTTTGCAAAATGCTTTTCTCTGCTCTGCATCCTTGCATTTACTCTGTCAGCAGAACTGCTGAGATTCCTGGCTTTGAGAGAAATAGATGCAAAAATATCCCAGGAACTGCTCAGGTAGCAGAATGGCTGCTCATTTGGGGATGGAGCAGCTCAAAGTTTGGATCTGTGGTTTTGGGAGGCAGCCTGGCAGGCTGGGTTTAGTGGAATAGCCCTTAGAGGGAACAAAAATCAACTCAAAACCAGATGGCCATTTTTATGTGGTTCATTAACTGAGTTTTACTGTGATTGTTGTACTTAACGTGAGCAGCAGTAGACTTATTTCTGCTATTCCTTATAAAAACTGTTTTAGCTTTGGAATAGCAGAAGAAATGCAGTTAGGACAGGGAAGCACTTGGCTTGTGGGGTCCAAGGAGAAATATTGGGTGCAACTTTTCATGTCTCTACTGCCAGTGCCACTTGGGCTGCATGATCCTGGTTTTGGCTTTAACCATGGAAGAAAAGGCATAATCCTCCTCCATAAATAATCCTGTAGAGATAGTGCAGGTCCCAAGCTCAGCTTTCAGGGTTGCTGATTTTCCTTCCCACCTCCACTGTCATCTCCTCCCTGCTCAAGGAGAACCTGGAGGTAACCCAGAGCTTTTCCCTACACCCCTTTGCTCACCACCATGGGGCACTGCTAAGCAACAAAGAAGAAAGGAGGCTGATATCCATACATTAATCCCAAATTCCTACCAGGCCACAGAAGAAACATTGAGGTGTTTCACTCCTGTGAGCCAGCACAGAGCACTAAAAGCCCTCAGAGGAAGCTGTGACAGGGCTTGGACTCCGCTGAAATCCTTCCACAGCCTGAGCTGGGACCAGAATTGCTCTTTGTCTCTGGGCTGGTCCCAGCTGCTTCTCTGAGCACACTGCCAGCTCCTCTAAAAATGCCTCCAGATGGGATATCCAGAATTTTCTGTGGCTGAATTAATGAGAACTGAGGACCTCAGGGTGCAAAATGTACCCAGAGAGTGATTGGAACAGCAGCAGTGGTAGCTGAGCACAAGAGTGTGTCACAGTCTGAGCTCAGCAGAACTTTGTGTGTCAGATGAGGAAAGTGGAGTTCTGCTCATCTTCTGCTGTCCCTCATCCTTGTCTAGGGTGGTTTGTGCTTTGAGGCTGTGTCATGAATGGTTGAGGAGAGCCCTTTCTCCCCTCCTGCAGCAATGAAAATGAGACAGGATGCCCATGTTGCTGGATCAGTTGGGTGCCAGCCTGGAAAAATGGTTTATAAACCTCTGCTTCTGAGTTAATCATGTGTAACATGGCAAATAATCCCACCATGCCTCACACCAGTGTTTGAGAAACCAGGTGATGAGCATTGGGAAAAAAAAAAAAAAAGCCCCGGAGTTCTGGTAACAGCACAGTTAAAAAAAAATTGAGAAGCAAATTAATAATTTGTTTTCACACAGGGCTTGGATCCTGCACAATAAATAATGCACAGAACCACATGCTAAATGATGAGGACAAAATGCTGCATGGGGTGATTTTGCAGGCAACAGGCACTGCTCATCCTGAAGCAGAGGTTTAGTGAAATAAAACAAGTTGTCATGTGGAAATTAAAAAATGCAGTTACTCCAGGGGACCAAATGAAATATCAGAAATGCTTTAAAACTGGTGCTTTTTAGCCATTGAGGGGCTGACTTTATGCTTATGGCCAAGCTGTTTAACTTAGACTATTTGGATGTAATATAATGGTACATTATGCCATGTCATGCAATTCAATATTGTGTATTTTGGTACTGCATTATAGACACAAACAAATTAATAGAATAAGCCACATTATGGAAGGAGGTATATGGATTTGTTTAAACAACTACTTTCACATACAATATGCAAATATATTTAAAAAACACCTGTTTATCTATCTCTAAGTTGAGGATAATTATTGGTAGTTATCAAGCCTCCCTAGATGTTTTGTATGCCTACAGATGTGTTTATACATTACATCAATATTTTTATGACAATGGAAAATTTCCACCCTGTCTTTTTCTCAGGTTTCAATAATTTCCCTCTTTGAAATAGAAGAAGAGATGTTTTCATACAGAGACGTGTTTGCCTGAATAGGTCTTGCTAGTTTTCCTTTGTGTAGCATAATCTTATTTTCAGTATATTATGCTGCATTTGTTGTGATGGCTTAGACATATTTTTCTGTCCTATGCATTGGTCCAGTCCTCTTGGTTTTATCTATAATAGAAAAAAGTGTCTGTAGTAGAAAATGTGTTCATGGGCATTTTGAATTAAAGTTTATTATATTGTGTTCAGCAAAGCAGACACAAAAAGTTGCTTGTATTGAAAAACATATGGGCTTATAATGGTTGGCTCCAGCAGTGTCTACTGGCACCAGCAGAGATCTTACTGATGTATGTTAACAGAAAGAAAATAATTTTCTACACATACTGGGAGTTTAAGAGATGGGGAGGGATTTTTTTGTTTTGCTTGGTCTGGGACAGCAGGGTTGGAAATTTCTCCTGGAGTTGTTGTTATCATGGACATGCTGCCTCTGTGTGATCACTGTGCCAGGATAGATGACACAACTTGTCCCATCATTGCTTGTGACCATGTTCACAGGGGTCTGAGGATGAGGATCTGACTCCATGTTTCAGAAGGCTGATTTATTCTTTTATGATATATATTACATTAAAACTATACTAAAAGAATAGAAGAAAGGATTTCATCAGAAGGCTGGCTAAGAATAGAAAAAGAAAGAATGATAACAAAGGCTTGTGGCTCGGGCTCTCTGTCTGAGCCAGCTGACTGTGATTGGCCATTAATTAGAAACAACCACATGAGACCAATCACAGATGCACCTGTTGCATTCCACAGCAACAGATAATCAATGTTTACATTTTGTTCCTGAGGCCTCTCAGCTTCTCAGGAGGAAAAATCCTAAGGAAAGGATTTTTCTTAAAAGATGTCAGTGACAATTATTCTTGCAGTGAAATCTGGGGGGATTTAAACCTCTGGAAGTGCAGGTGAAAGCCCCTCCTTCCTCAGGGCTCCAAGAGCAGTCAGTGGGAATGCAGAATAAGGCAGTGTGTGCTATCAGCTGCTCATGACCTGGCTGTGATGCTGGGCAGAGGTGTCCCTCTCCTGTGCCTGTTGGATTGGTGTGTGCACACCTGGGCCCTCAGGCCCTGAGATCCCAAATCCATGCACAGTGCCCACATGTGCCACTGGGCTCTCCTGACTCCCATCTCCTGACTATGCTCTTCTCACCAGATCAGCACAGAAAATAACGCCCTCCTGCCTTCCCTTGTTCTTTTAATAAGCTCTTGTCTCACAGACAGTCTATTTGCACCTGTTTGCCCCCGAGGACAAAGGCGCCGATCCAGCACCGGGAATCTCCGCAGGGAAGGATGGGGAGCTGGGATTCCCAGGAAAAGCTGGCTGATTTCTGTCTCCAGGGAACTGGGAGGTCAGAATGCTCCTGAGAATTGGGGAGACATTCTGTGAGAGGGACTAACAACCTTCTCCAAGGACACCAGGAGCAGCAGCTCACCAGCCAGCCTCCCTTCTGCCCTGGACAAACCCAGGTGTGCTGCAGGAGGTGAGGAGGCAGTGTTAGGGATAAGCAGTGTGATAGGTTCTTGAAAAAAATGCATTAATCCAAATCAATAAAATATTTGTAGACTTTTTCTTTTATTAAAAATCTGGGTTTATTCCCCTGATTGTTCCATTGTATGAGAAGTTGACCTAAACATAATCTAGGTGGATTCTTTGGGTGGAGATTCAAATCTCCAAGAACTGGATGAACTTTTTCCTTTTCATACAGGCAAAACAATTTATCTTAGTAAAGTTTTGGGAAGAAAAGTCTAATGCAATGAAGATCATCTTTTAAAATAAGGGAAACTTGGTCATTCTCCTCCAGAGGCTGATGAAGACAGAGCCCATTCATATCCATGACTTAGTATTTCCTTTTGATCTGTGTGCTGCTATGACTTTTGTTGTGCTGAGTGGGGACCAAACACATCATACACAAATCAAGGTCTCAGAAATCAAGAATTCATCATTGATTTCATCACAAGATGTCTTATAGAGAGGACAAAGATAACATAGCAGACATTCTTCTGCCTGCAGGCACTACTAAGGTACAAAAAAGAGAATTTGTGTTTTAGACCAACTATTGATTAATAGAATAACATTTGCTTGATAAGAAATTACACGAGCAAAGCTGAATCTCCTTTCCTTTGGGGGTTTAGAGAACAAGGATGGGCTTTTCTTCTCATGGTGTCTTCTCATGGAAGAACACAGCCTTATTTTCAAAAGGTAGTGTAGGTTGAGGTGGAATTAATGAGAACTGCAAAGCTTTCATGATGATTCTTATTAGAAAATTGAGTAATTCTGACACAGAATTCCTGTGGGAGAAATCACTACTCTACCAAAGAAATCTTGGCTTTTTTCCCCTCTGCCTTTAACAAGGGATGCTTTGAAACCAAAACATATGGGGTATTTTTCTGACATGGAAACACCACAGCATTGTGTTTTACTGCAATCAAATTCTGAGAAGCCTTTCATGCACATTAATTTTTGGTGTAATTTACAGGCAAAGGCTTTTCCACTGGGTCTAATGGGAATTTGATCCCTGTGGTAAACTGAGACAGACTCTTCTCCTCATGGCCTATCATCTCAGTGCACCCTCTGGTACTTATTCCTTTCCTTTCAAAGGAGGGAATGATGCTGTATTGATGGATCAAGCAGGAGTGCTGGGCTTTATTTCAGAAATGTTACAAACCCCATCAAACTCATTCAATCTCTGTGCCTTCTGCTTCTTCATTTGGACAGCAGATGGAGATAAGGTTCATCTGTCAAGTTAGGGCAAAGGGAATCTTAGCCCACATTGTTTCCCAAATCAAAGGGTAGAACAACTCACAGCCTTAGCACATGACACTCATGCAGCCTGGGTGAAATCAGTGCAGTGCCTGTCGTCCTCTGCCATTTTCTGTGGTTTTTATGGGATTCCTGATGAAAGGCCAAGGCAGCAGATTTACAGTGAAGATAAAGCTGACCCTCCATTTCATTCAGGATTAACCTGGCAAGCAGGAGATTGACAGGGAGAGAGATATCCTCCCATAAGCAGTTTACTTGGCATGGTGAATGCCCACCTGTCTCACTTCAAAGGAGGGGAGGAGGGAGAATGGACCACCTGACCTTTCCCTATGATTAAAATGCTGATCTGATGAAGTCAGAGGAACAAACTGAACTGCCTCTTTCAACGCTCAATTCTTCCAGGAATAAACCAGCACCATCCATATGGAGAGAGTTTCTGGAGAGGCTAAGGCAAAGCAGCATTACTGATCTTCTTTTTGGGGCAATCTTCTGCAATTTGAACAGCCTCTGGCTCCATGCTGTAGTTCTGCAAGCAAGGGAGAAAGCTGGAGGTGACAAAGGAGAATGAGAAAGTGTGCCTGGCTCTGTTTTCCTTGACAATTTCTCTTCCCATATGGCTAAGGTCATTTGATCTCCCCACGATGCACAGGGACTTCAAGGGGACAGCTGGATGCAGAGATGCATTAAAACGACTTCTCTTTGAGATGAAAACCATGATTATTAACAGCTTGGTTCAAAAGCTCTCGCAGCAGCAGCTGTACCTCACTGACTGAAAACTCTGGAGGGTTTGTCTGAAAGGTCTGCATGGCTGGGTGATCAAACAGTTGGAAATCTCCCTAGCTGAGAGGCCCCTGCTATGTCCTACAAAGCCTGTGAGCACTATTACACCAACAAGGCTCCTTGGGAGCATGCTTAAACAAAACAGGACACAACAGAAACTTTTTGGTGATCTCTCCTTGCTGACAATGGATGCAGAGGTAGATTCTGACATAGATAAAATCTCCTGCTGGGTACTCACTGAAGAATTCACCTTTCCCTTAGAGATCAGCCCACTGTGCCATTGCATGTTCATCCATTCCCATGTGAGAGAGTCTGAGATGGGACAGTCCAAGGGATTTTGTTGGGTGACTTCCACAGGGGGTCCTAGCAGAATGTGTAGAGCTGGGTATTTTTAAATATACCTCTCCCTTTTCCTGGAGCAGAAACACAGACATGGAGTCATTCATGGTGCTAATAAAATGCCTTTTAGCTGGACTGAGCAAATCAAAACACCTTTTAACTTGACTTAGTTTTCAGGTGCTTCTCAGCTACTGGATGAAGTAACAAGGGTGGAATAAAGCCCCAAAAATGCCTGGTTTTGGTGTTGTGGCATTGGCTTGCTGCTGTTGGGTGTTTAGCATGGGGTATACACTGAAGATAAAGGAGATAAAAATCTTTGTTACCTTCTGGATGGAAAATGACATACCCCTATCATGCCTCTTAAAAACTTGGCAACCTTTTCAGAGAACTGAGGGCTTTGCTGCTGAGAGATTGCTGTTTAAATCTAGATGGATGGGTCTCAGCAATGCAGTTAAACTGAAGTTCTGCTTTATATTACTGGTAATATTACTTTAAATCATTAGAATTTCAAAGCACAGTTTGCTATTCATTATGGATGCCGAGTTTCGTTTGTTGTTTGATTTTTCACTTAGACTGGATGGCAAAAATAGGTTCATCATTTTCACTTTCAGGTTCCATCTCTGAAGAAAATAAGCTGTGACTAACAATAGTTATTAGTGGCTTGTCTCCACTGCCCATGCCTCAATCATTGTTATTAAATGTGATTGATTAAAAGCATTTGCATGGCTGATCCAGAAGGTGCTTTTGGAAGTGGGGCAGATTGACACATAAGGACACTTGGTAAAAGAAAGGACTGGTGTTTTTCTAAACCAGAGTGCACCTTATAGTGATCCTCATCTTCAGCCTGTACAAGAATAATGTGCAAAAAGTGGGATTGTTGGCACAGGAATACAGAGAGAAGCCTGCACTGAACACAGGCAAGTGTTAGGGCAGACTGAGCTGAGACTCAGGGATTCTTGGGCTTTGTCATTATTTTCTCGGGCTTTATTTTTGTTCCAACCAGGAACATCCCAGAGAAGGCAAGCATAGCAGCACCTTCATTATGGCCATTTATTTCCACATGCACATACTCACATTTGCTGTTGCATTCAAAAATCTGTGGTTTCATTAAAAAGCGAGTACATCTAGAAATTTTCCAAGATTCTCCAGACTCATTTGTACTTTGTGAAATGCCATTGCTTGTAAAACAAAGTTTGTCAACTCCCAAATGTGCTTCATCTCTGAAAGACAAAGTGTTCTCTGGACTGACACCCATCAAATCTCTCAAAAAAGAAAGAGAGTAGCATGCTTCATGCTGCTTTTTCATCGTTGGTAGGGAAAATAAAACTAAAACTGAATGGAGAAAACAGATCCCTCCCTATAAAATTTGGGTGGCAGTTGTGCTAAATATCTGTAACAGAGTGGCATTTGAATGAAACATTAATATTTTGAATTAGTTCAGTAACAGCAAAAGTCATATAAAATATAGGAATAAATCCAAGAAACAGCAATAAACAGTAGGTGCTGGCATGCATATAGAATTCATTGTACAAGAATAAGAGAGTGTGAAAGGCATATGCTAGGATAATCTTGGCATTAAAATAAAAATAGATTAAAAAGAGCAAAAAGGAGAATAATATAACATTAAATCCAGTCAAAATCTTTAGGTGTCATAGGTAACTTATTGTGAAATAAGAGATAAAACCTGGGAGAATTTATCTGCAGTAGAAATTACAGAAAGAACATTAGAAATATTCAAAAGAAAGTCTAAAAGCCTTTTGCAGAGTGTCACGTGTTTTGATTTATCTCAAAGTTTCCTCATTCTTTTAACACTTCCAATTTGACAGAAGCATTTGAGCGTTATATAATAATGTTTTACCACCGTTTCTGCATAATAAAGTAATTGCTCTATTAGAGGAGCATTAGTGAGAGGAACAAGTGACACAAAGGAACTTTGTATCAGGAGGAACTTCTGCACAAGGACAAGATTTTTTTTAGAATATTGAGAACTTTGGCGTGGAAAAAGGAAGAGGAAAAAAAAGCAGTTTACTTTGCCAAGAGTATCCAAGATATTGCAGTCTGTCATAATTCCTGCAGATATCTGGGCGTGAATATATTTTATTGGAGTGACGCACTAATAGCGTGGCACTGACATGAACAACCTTGCTCTGAAGTTAGGGGAAACACCTTTGAGTCTTTTGGACACAGCAGGTAAAACATCCTTTGGAAAAAGATCAGGCCATGCTCTATGTGCTTCCTGATTCCTGTATGGATTTATTAAATGTAATATCCTCCTCATCCCTTGGCACAAGGATGAATCTCTTTTCAAATAGCTCTGGGACCCACTGGTGGGGAGTAGATCTTTCTTCTCCCAAGTTGGCATCAGTATTCTTTGCAGAGGATAAATTTTTCTGCTGCACTTCTGGGAAGTTAGGAGGAGATGACTGGTCTCAGGGAAGGGAAATTTTGAACTCCTCACAAATAGATGGAAGTAAGTGTGTGATTGAGGGCCTTCTGTGCATGCAGTGTTTCTGCTTCATTTTGTTGTAATAGCTATCCTGGCTCTGCCAGCTATCCTGTTAGGTATTGGCTAAGTGAATTTCCCACCACAGGGTGATATTTCCCACCAGGAAAATAAGAAACAATCTGATCTTGATGAGGGATGCTATTGGGCAGGTGTTAGCTAACATTTATGTAGAAGTCTGTGATCCTCTGATACAAGGTGTTATGTTAGTGCAATTTATTGCATTAAATGTTGTAAGGTTCCTTGGCACAGACAATTTTCACCACGCTATTCACCAAGTTGTTTTGGCTAGAGATCAGCTTAAGCCAAGCTGTTTAATCTCAACACCTTCAGTGTTTTGAAGACATTAGGATGTAAGTTTGGAATTTTCCTATCCCTGCCTTGAGGCAGTTCAGTCCTGCAGAGTGTAGCCTGTATCTTTGAGAAGAAATCCTGAAGCTCAGCGAAGAGGAGCAAAGCCCTGTCCATTTGCATGTTAGAAATTTGCTTTGAGGTACTACTCCTGCTCACCTGGATGAGCTGCCACTCACTGAGAAGGGTTGGAATCATAGCACCCCGCCATGATGGGTGTTTTCATGTGTTACTGAAAAAGATGCTGCAGGTTATCACACCCAAGTGCAAACCAGAAAAAAACCCCGACCTTCAGGTCATTGCAAGCCATGAAGAAAGCCACCCACCTGTCGCTATAGGACATGAAAGAACACAAGCACACACCTCTGTTCTCAAGGTGAAGGAAAATGGAAGTTTATTTTCTAACTCCAATATTTATAGTTTTCCAAGAGTGACAGTGGATTGGAGGGTGACAGTGCCATCTTTCCAGTGACACTGGTCAAACTAACAGTCTATCAACTTTCTCCTCCTCCATAAAGGAATGCAAAACAACAAGTTATTTACAGAAAGTGTGTGAGAAAGTTCACTACAAGAATGTCAACATCAGAAAGCTTAGAAAATCTTAAAAAAAACAGGGTGACACCCACCTGATTGCAGCAGGCCAGATGGAGGGATATCTTTAATGAGTCTTTGCCATATTTTCTGATCTAAACCCCATAATTTCTGCCTTGGGCTTGGTTTGGTGTGAAGCATCAGCAGGAAAAGAAATGCCTGGCACTTGGCTCAGTGGGGTGCTTGCCATGCCTCACAGGGCCAGCAAGAGAGACCTGTCCCAAGGCTTGGGAACAGGAGCAAGAGGTGGCCTGGCCACGTGTGCTGTCCCTGGAGGCCCCTTGGCTGCCCTGGGTACAGTTTGAGGGCTACGTGATCCCCCACAGCTGCGGACGCCTTTCTCCCAGGATTAAAGAGGTCACTCAGGACGCTCCCAGAGCAGCAGGGTCCTCCTCTCTGAGGCTTTAAATAGCCCCTTCTCCTTCCATGTCTCCTCTGAGCTCCCTGCCTTGCTCAGGCCTATCTGGCTCTTCAGAAGAGGAAATGCAGATTTGGACAAAGAAAAGCATGTACTGTTTGCCACAGAGGATGGTGGCGCCTGTGGTGATGCTGAGGATGTCTGGATGGCTATTTTGGGAGCAGGGGTAGCTTGACCATAATTTCTTGGGATCCTTCTAAACCTGGATAATGGTAGTATTGTTAAGAAGGTGCTCCACTTATGCCAAAATTTGGGCTACAATCACTTTAATTGCAATCCTCCCTTACTCTGTGGTTGCCTACTGATATTTCAAATATCTCTGAACCCCTTTTTCTCCCCCTCAGAAATAATGATTTTTAAACCTCCATGTAACAAATACTGTGGACCTTCCAACAAGAAAAAAATCATGCTTTACTGGCTGAATATTGAGGCTGAGGATGGGAGCATTCAGACAAGAAACTCTCCAGGGTATTTTGCTCTCTTAGTTAAGTGTGAATTTTTAGCTTCTCTTAAATTAGAAAAAGCAATTTACTCTGACAAAGCACAGAACATAAGGCACCAAACCTGGCTTCACAGTTACTCTAAGGCTGGATAGTCAGCTGTAGGAAGGAGATATCCAGCTGGCAAATCCATAATGCCAGTGGTGAATGGCTGTGCCCAGCACTTTGGGCTGGTAGGCACCTCTGCCTTGCTGGTAGAGAACTCTCTGATTTAAGCATTAAGAGAGTAATTAGAACCCAATATTTTCTAGAGGTCTCAGGAGACAGTGAGGACTAATGCTGCTCAACCTCTAACCTGCTCTTGATTTTAGCCACTATTAATTTTGCACCAGAATTTCTCTTCAATAGGCTTCAAGCACAGAGAGTGAGAAATCTGACTTGCAGATGTAAGTCTCATTACACAGGCAGTTGGGCTGCTGAGTGCTATTTGTGTGAGCAAATTTATTAAGGGAAAGAGAAGAGGATATATTTTGGACAGGTCAAACCCTGCTTCCGTATTTAGAAACAGGCTATTTTAAAACAAACAAACAAACAAATAAACAAACAAACCCTGGAGCTGGATATCTTATTCCTTAGTCTCACTAAAAAAGACCCAAACAAACAGGTCTGGAAGTTTTTTAGCTCAGTGAAGCAGTGCCTTTTCTTTAAAATTAGACCATTTTGTTTTGTTGTTTGTTTGGGAGATTTTTCCTAAGCAGTCACACAGTTTTGTGAGACAATTCTACAGTTAATTTAAAAGATGTATTGGTAGGAACCATGTTATGCATTGTCTTGCAAGAGCGACTCCTTTCATTTTGCATTCATTATTTTTGTGATTGGAATAACTGCTTTGTATTTCTTCCCTCAAATAAAATATTTATTAGTAAATCTCACACTGCACAAATTAATGCTGTTTGATTTCTTTCTGGGCATCTTCCTTTTTCAGCGTTAATGCTTAGACTCCCAACAAACCGTCTCAGTAAGTTGTGTGTCTTACTCAGGGAAAGACCTGCCTTTGGGCAAAAGACAAAAAGCCCAAAAGACTGAGCTTGTGGGAGGTTTTTGTTTGAATGCAGTGCTGGAAGGGGATGCACTGATGGCTGCTATCCTGCAGGTGGTACAAGAAAAATCTCTCCTCTGTTGGGTTTCTGAGTCTTGAGGAAAACATCCCCAGAGACTTCCCCGAGGTTACCTGGTACAGTGGCTTAGTGGCAATTTTATAATCTTGTCTTGAGTAAATAACAGCTGGTCTTGGCATGTTCCCAGGAGCAGAACAAGGAGACAGGAGCTGTTCCCTGCCTGACTGTGGGTCAGTGCAATAACCCCAGCTGCCATTCAGAAATGCTGGGATCGAGCTGCTGTCCTCCAAGCCCAATGTCACCAATTAATCACTTGCTGCCTGTAACCTATCAATGACGATGTGCTGGGGTATTTTTTTTATTCCTGGCTTTCTCCATCCTTCTGCTGTTTATCTCTGAGGAGCTTCTGCCAAGCTAACTCCAGTGTTTCAGGGATTAATTCTCAGGAAAAGCTCAGAGAGGAGCTCTCAGCCAGGAGCTGATTAAATGCATCTGCGCTCAGCCCTGTGATACTCCTGGTTGGGTGAGGAAGACAGGATGCTTTGCTGGAGTAAGGCTAAGAAAGATGAGGGGCTCTGACCAGAAAGAACAGCCATGCTTGATATTTAAAGTGATGTTTTTGTTACTTTAGCCTTTGTCCAGCCACAAGCTCTGAAAGGCAACTACAGGCTGTTGTTAATAGGTAACAATTTGGCTCTAACTTTAAATCCTTTTAGTGAAATTCTGCAGGAGGTCAGTAATTTTGTAATCTAATTTAGGCTTCTGGGAACTTTTCTCTCCTCTTATTCCACCCATATACAACAAATGCATCTTCATTAGTCTGTGCACATGTAGATGCTGTATCTAACATTTGTAAGTACTGGCAGGAATGGAAAATACTTAGCAAGAGGAATTTTACTTTTCTCGTTTCTTTGGTTATGGTTTGTTCTTAAACATCAAACATCTCTTTCAATAAAAATAACTAATGTGTTTATTTTTACCAGAGCAGGGTAAGAAATTTGCATTAAAGAAATTACTCTATTCATCTTTTTTAGATCAGGCACAAGTTGTGATTTTCTCATTTGTACTTACTGTTCAAAAAGATTTACTGAATATTTTTTATGAATGAATACGTTGGCAATTCATCCACAAGGAGTTTGTTATGTGTATTAATGTAAACAATCAATTCTAATGGATTTCAATGTCCAAATATCGTTGATGACTTTAAAACCTGAAGGTAATTAGTCAAAACTGAGCTGTTTCTTTTCAAGAGGCAAGTCATCTGGCAAGACAATAGCAACTTTAGGGTGGTTTTTTCTGTGTTATCTTGCTATTATAAATGGGAGCTGTGCTCTTCTGCAGAAGTCTCTGTTATTCAGTGTTATTTGCCACTAAAGTTAGTGGGAACTTGTAATGGGACTGGGGTTTTATCCATTGTTTCAGCCAACACATGAATTATCCAACTCCTTCAGTGGTGTGCAGCAGGAAGGGAAGCAATGAAGCACCAACACAGAATTTCAGTGTTAAAACATCAAGAGTAAACACTCAGGTAAAATATTTGGCAATATCATCCAGCTTTAATTTTCACATTTTAAAGGTTGATTTTTCACGTTCCCTCAAGTTCTTTGTTTGCCTGAGTCCCTGGATAAAGTGCATGGAAAGTCAGAGGATATCTTATGTCATCACTATTTGTGTTAATGGCTTAGGAACCCACAATCCAATCAGTTAAAATAAACAACCCAGTGTAATAGGAGCATAAATCAATGAAGACTTCATTACTGAAACCTTAATGTGTAATCCATCCACCTACAGAGGAAAGGGATACTGAGAGGCAGCAAAACAAAACCAGAAGACAGTCTGATTTAGGCAACCCTGGTATTTAAAAAGGTGTTGAGAACAGTAAGTCTTCCTGGAGTCAGTAAATTTGATGGATACTCATCACTCCTGACAGCCTGCCCCTGGCTATTAAGTCCCCATGCTAAAAATGCCAAGAAACTCTTGGGAGGAGAGCTCTGAATGTTCTTTGTTTAGTCTGGGAGACTTGAGCCAGCTCAAATGAACAAAGACATGAATTAGGAAGATTAACATAGGACTAAAATGATATATTTTACCCAAGAGTATTGCTGCTCAGAACTGCTCTGACCCCGCTTGAGCCAGTGGCACAAATCTGGACTCCTCTAAGGTGAGGGTGGCAATACTTGGTGAAAAATGAGTTAGTGGATTTCATTAAAGCCACATATTCTGTTTGTCTTGTCTCTGAAAGGAGCAGCAATCCTATCACACTGAGCCTTTTGATTTCAACAGGGATCATAAAAGGGCTGAACTTTCATGTTCAGAGCTGAGATCTCTGCTTGTTGGGTTAATAACAAAGAGAAACAGCAGGCTCTCCCTCTGGGCATGGGCCAGCTCTGATGGGATGAGAGGGGCACTTTGCCTGTGGATTTTAGCTAAGAGCAAAAGCAAGTTGAGCCTTGGGAAAGCCATCAGTGCTCACAGACCCTCTCCACTGGATCCCCATTTCAGAAGTGATTCTCCAATCTCATCCTCATCTGACTCTTCTTCTTTCCTTCTTTCCCCTTCCCTGACCACATCTTGTTCTTTTCTCTCATTCCCCTGCTGATACTTCTTGTCCCTGTGGCTCACTTGGAATGTATACTGAGAAGGGAATGGTTGGTAGCTCTGCTAACTGACGAAAACCAGTATGATGGGAAACCTCATTTTTCAGAGATTTGGAGTTTGTTTTTGTTAATAATTGTGACCAAAAAAAGGAAATCTAAGAACACACACTAGGTTTAAGATACAGAAGCTAGGAAACATTGGCACTAATGTAGTTATTCCATGCAGAAAATGGCATGTACAGTTTGCCAGTACAGAAGGAGATTTGGTTGCAGCGAGCTGCCAAGCATCCTACAGGATTTCTGTGATGGGTAGAAATCTGTTTCTCCAGGCTGGCAGTCACCTGCTCTGGCTGCAGACTGATCAATTTCCTGCTTCATCCCATGTCTCACCCAGTGCATACCCTCCCTGGTTGTAATTAAGGAGGAGATATGGACTGCAGTTCCCTAATTAGCTAAATAATCCTCAGCACCCTGTCAGCCTGTACTGTGACTTTTTCAGGGATCCATTGGGAAAAAAGGATCCATTTGTATTAATAGTCATTATGACAGATCTGAATTAGACTTTCCCTAATATTCTTTCTAGAGTTACCTTTTGATAGGTGTTACTTTTCGACTCCTTGTCTTAAATATACAGTTGCATAATGTTAAATATGTCAGAGAATGGTTGAATCAGTTTGGCTGGTAAAATGATCACATATACCTTGAACACATACCAGGTTAATTTAAGTTACAAGGTAGGTTAAGTTTCTGAAGCAGTTCAACGTTCAGAAATATGGGAGACATATATTTGTGAGTTTTCATCTTATTGTCATCATCTAATTGAAAATAAAGTGATTCCATTATAGTTTGTGTGATCCTAAGGTTCTTTGGGACCAAGGCTACTCAAATTCAAGTTTTGTATTATATTAGAAATTTGTGTGGTGTTGTATCTGTTCAGAAATAAAGACATCCAGATGTTAACCCAAGTCCCTCTAATTGGAATACAGACCAGTGATTAATTTTTTAATCAGAGCAGTGAAATCTGTTTGGAGCAGGATTAAAGAAAGGGTCTAGTGTATCACACAGATGGATGGTAGATATCATGTGTTTCCTTCTCCTCAGGTGCATTATATCTTATTTCCTTTAAAGCAAAATTTAAAGTGACTCTAAAGCAGAATGTGTCGTGTCAAAGTGTGGTGGTAACTTGGTCTTAAAATAAAATTATATTAGTTTAAAAATAAGCTTAGGAATTTTTCTTCTCAAATTCAAGGCTTCCACGTGGTTGTGGCTGCAAAGACAGGGGGATTTTCTAATCCCATCAGTAGATGGGATTAACATAATTTAAATATATTGTTCTTCAACACCAGTAATAAGAGATGCTGTCATGGAAAAACACCTCACATTTAGCATTTCTGTGTGATACAGAATTTCCTCAACTTTGAGGTAGCCAAATCAAATCAAAAAAGAGAGCCTTAGTTTAGAATTTAGATGTCAGTTTTACAGAAATTCTACTGTGTATTAAATACTGTGTAGTATGATATGTTAGAGGCTTTTAAAATGTGTCATCAATATGTTTCCACATATTCACTGTCCAGATGGCACAGAAGTGCTCAGTATCCAAACCAGGATCTCAGTGCCCCTGCACTGCATGATGCACTGCAGCCCTGTGCAGCACAAAGTGTCCTGCTCTGAACTGATCTGTAAATTTGGTGTGTTTCCATTCCAGAGCTCCTGTGACAAGGATGTCATTCTGAACATTCTCAGTGTCCTCACTGACTTGCTGTCTTTGGGTAAGGAAGCAAAGATTTGGGGCAATGGCTGTGGGTTAGAACAGAAAGGGAACTCATACTTGTATTTAAACTTGACCAGGTGTTTGCAAGGTGAAAAAAATATAAATTGTATCTATAGATCAGCAATCCTTACTCCTGTGTTTGGAAAACTGAACTTATTCAATATGTTAAAGAAAAGAAAAGGAGACTCAGAGATAAGTTTCAATTTTTTCTTTTTAGTTTCGAAGATGATAATGGATTGCAAAGTATTTCATAAGCCCTGGCAGTCATCCCCTGGAAATGTTCACCAGTGCCATTGGACAGAGGACTGTGAGACAGGGAAAGGAACCTGATTTTCAGTGTCAGGGACCCTCTAATGCAGAGGGTTCAGCCTCTCTCCAAAAGGCACTTCTGCCTTGGGGCTGCAGGGAATGGATGTCACTTTATGTGCTCAAAGCTGCAAGAAAAAATAAGTGTATTGGAAAAAGAACTAAAAAAAAAAAAAAAAGTCAAGTTCCTTTTCCTTTCTGCTCCAACACAAAAATATAATCTACTAAACAATTCCCAACCCAGCTAAGCTGCCAGGCTGTGGGGGCTGCATTGGTGAGTGCTGGATCCTCCTGGGTCCCCCAGTCCTGGAAGCCCCACCAGAGACACCACCTGTCCATCTGGGCCTCTCTTTTGGAGCCCTGGAGCCCTGTTCCTCAGCTGGGTATAAGGATGGCCTCCATGGGGAACAGGGGATCCTGCTCTCCCCTAGGAACCGAAGGAGCAGCATCCCCAGCCACAGAGCTGGATCAATGTTTGTTAACACACTAAGGCTCCCAGGGTTAGAGTGTGGTTCCTTTGGAGACCCACATTTATTTGAAAGCTGTCCCCAAGGCTTCCCTAGGATTCCTTTTCATTTGGCAGAAGCCCAGTGCAGCTTTAGTTCTTTCCTTGTTTAATTTCCAGTATCTAAGAAAAGATCACTGAGCCTTTTGCTGCTTTGAAACCTGTCGGTGTCTGGGCTCATTCCTCCCTGCCACATTTCAGTGCACACTGAAAAACTTGTGCAGCACGTGGGTTTGGGGAGACAAGGGCTGTTGTGGTAACAGGTTGTTGCTCTTGTGCTGAGATTGAGGCAGGAAAAGGTGAGAGACAGGATTGTAGAAAAGGGAAAGAAGGCTTTATTCAAAAGAACCACGCAGTTTTGTAGAGTAGTAGAATAGATTCTATTCTATTGGCTAACTAACAAAAACATCTTCCTCACACACTGTCCTTGAGAGGAACAGAAAAACAAAGTAAAAAACATCACCTGCAAATTGTTTATACTCAACGAGTTATAACATCCTTACAACTCCCAAAAATTTCTCACAGGCCGCTGTGAGAAACGCTTGCTGTTCCTCTCTCTCTGTCCCATGGCATCCACAACAGGTAGCAGAGCACACAGTTCCACCATGCAGTTCCATCCATGGAGCTGCAGAGCACACAGCTGCATCCATGTCCCCAGGCTGGGGACACCAGGGATTCATGGCCAGTTCTCCAAATGCTCATGGCACTCAAATATTGCCTGAAGGCCACAGAAGCTCCATGTGCTCCTTGCAGACTGAGGCCTTGTGACAGCTGTTGTAGGGGGATACAGTATGGGTAAATGAAGGTGGTACAAAATGTAATCTTATCCCCTAAAGAGTTGCAGCTGAACCAATTACCAAAGATTAGGAGCAGGCCTGATGTTAATAGGCCACACCTGTACCAAATAAGAACGGTGTTATAAAAGAATGGATTGGTGGGAACTGGAGTTAGATGACTACTGCAAGGACCAGGAAGAGTCAGTGCTTAGAGGAGCTGCCTACGAGAAACATCACGGAGGTATGAAACTCTGGTGATATGGAATCCTTGCACTATAATGATACTAGAACTCTTGATAAATGAGACAACAAGCTGCGGCTCAGGGAGGGGATGCTCTGAGCTGTCTCTGCTCTCTTCCCCAGGCACTGGACGGAGGATTCACTACGTGGTCAGTAAAGGGGGCAGCGAGGCTCTGCTGCAGGCCCTGGCCACGGCTGCCCAGACAGAGCTGCCTGACCATGGCACCCTCCTGCCCCTGCTGCGCCTGCTGGCCAGGGTGGGCCAACGAGGTACTGCTGGGGGGCTTCTGCAGGGGGGCCAAAAATGAGGTACTGCTGGGGAGCTTCTGGAGGGGAGTCAAAATCAAAATCAGGATTATCTCATTGTAGCCTTCCAGTAGCTGAAGGGGATGGATATTGTAGTAGGGCCTGTTGGTAGAGGATGAGGAGTAATGGTTTTAAACTGAAAGAGAGAAGATGTAAGGAAGAAATATTTCATGATAAGGATGGTGAGGCACTGGCACAAGTTACCTAGAGAGGTGGTGGATGCCTCATCCCTGGAAACATTAAGGGTTAGGCTGGACAGGGCTCTGAGCAACCTTCTCTAGTGCAATTCATTGCAGGGGCTTTGGACTAGGTGGCCTTTAAAGATCTTTTTCAGTCTAGACTATTCTGTGTTTCGTATATGGTGAATTAAAGTGAGCCCCATGTTTTTCCATTTTCAGTGAGATTAATATTGGTTTAAATCATTGATACATTTGAATGCCTTTCTTATAGGATTTTGAGTTACAAGGCTTAATAAACATAATGTTTAGCAGCACAGCTGAAATGACCTGGCCTTTACGATAGTTTAATTCTCATTTTCTTTTCACAGATAGGAAGTTTGGGCTTAAAGTGCAGAAGGCAGAAGCCACTGATATAATACTGAGCTTGACCAGAAGACACCTGGGCCACCACCTGCACCTCACCCACTGCCTCTGGGTGCTGAGGGTTTGTGCTTCTAATGGTGAGTGCCAGGATTTTCCTCTTTTCTTCTGTGTGACAGCCACCAGGGTTCTTTTTTACTCATTTCAATGCAAAGAAACATGATTCCTGGTAGGGTTAGTGCCTGCATGCACCATTAATATACAGAAAAGCACAAAAGCCAGAACAACCTTAGAAAAAGGTGTTCCTCAAGGGGCCTATGCAGCCTTTACAGTGCATTTCATCTGTGAGCTATGGAAATAAAAGTGCTGTAGTGAAAAATATTCATGGCAAAGATCTCCTATTCTGGAATATAGGCAGTCAATTCTTTTGCTCTGAGACTTGGGTACCTGAAGTCTCTATACAGTTGCTATTACCATAACAGCCAAATATCTCACTATTGTTGATTGTATTGGTCCTCAGAGCAGCTCCAGGAGGGTGGAGAAGCAAAGAGTGAGAGAAATCTGTTACTTATTCAAGGTCCCCCAGGAAGCAGATATTAGATCCTGGTCTTCTGGCTAGTATCCCCTCAGATGTTCATTCTCCCAGCTTTTCTTGCTTGGCAATGCCCTCATGTTAAGTGACTCAAGCAAAGGGATTTCCAGTATTCTCTCTCGGGATCGTTACAGATTCATACAGGCTATAAAGCACTGAGCTCATCAGCACAAATTCCCTTTGCTCACTCTAACCCTTTCCTCTCCTTCCCTACATCCCTCACCCAGCAGATAATTCTTGATGGCCATCCTGTCTGCAGTCTGCCTCCTGAGATTTAGCTCTCCTGGCAGCCAGCCCTGCAGGTCCCCTCTGCCTGGACAGGAGCTGGCTTCATGCTTTGGGCTTCCTCAGGCAAGCAGCCAAGCCTCAAGACTCAACCCCTCTCCCAGCGATAAGCAGTGTTTGAAAGTCTGAGTGTGGCTGAAAATGCAGCCAAAGCCAGAAGATGAAATGTGCCTTTATTTGGGTTTCACAGCTGTGCAGTGACCCTGTACTGCCTCTCACTCAAAATTGTTATTTGCCTCCTTCCCTGCTCCCTGCTTCAGTGCACCTGCACTCAGCTCAGCTGCTGTTTCTGCAGAGGTTTTAGGATGCACACTGCAGCCTGCCCTCCTTTCTGTTAATGTCAGAGCCCAGAACCCCAGCTCTGCACTTTTGCTGGAGCATCTGTTACTCTCCAGGTATCTCCAGCACTCTCCATTAATAATTTTGAATTTCTGGCTTCTGTGGCCCAGCTGGGAAGCCTCAGGGGAGGTTAGGTGAAAATCAGTAGGGGTGCGATATTAAACCAGGGGATTACATGATCTCAGCCTTAAAAATTATGGAGTGGAACTTAAAGGAAGCCAAAACTGTACAAAACTCTTGGGAATGCTTAGGTATGGAAGCAGTAAACATGAATCCTTGCCTCACCTCATGCCCCACTCTGGGCTGATCCCTTCACTGCCACCAGATGCTTGTGGCTGCTCTGGAGCAGGATGAGTTTGAGCAGCCTTGTCCACCATCCTGGCTCTAATGAATTGCCAGCCAGTGTGAGTGTAGCTGGCAGGCCTGGGAGGCTTTCCATCACAGGACAGCTTGGCAGGGACACCATAGGACTGCAGGAGATGATGAGCCCTCTGGCAGCTCTCTGATGACCACTGGGAGATATCTACAAAACAGCCAAAACCCAGCGGTGGGCAGGCAGCCAGGGCTCCTTCTGGCTGCTGTTGATTACTGATCCTTTCACCTTGGTCGCATCCATTTAATATTTCAGGGCTGGATTTGTTCCTTCATTACACAGAGATATCCTGTCTCATAGTGGGGAGGTCTGGCTAAACACCTAGGCTATGCATTAGGTATTGAAACTGATTGAAAAAAAATCTATCTAAAAAAGTTACTAGTTTGTTAAAAAGGATTAAAGGGAAAATTGGCCTAGATGAAATTAAACAGCATTCAGAAGCCTCCCAAACCCACTTCCACTCTGCTGAATAACAGCACAGAAAGCAAACCCTGCCCTTTAGGCCCCTATGAAATGAACTGTCCTCACGGAGTTGCATGTAGGAAATGTAGGATAAATTTGAGCTCTGTCACTTTTTTCTAGGAGAAGACCCTTTTGTAATTATAATCTGTTTTCTGGAGAAGACAATGTCTACAGGAGAAGGGGCTTTGGGGAAATTGGGAAAGAGCTGCAGGACTGGTTTTGCACCTGATTTTGGCTCAGGTTGTGTCCACAGACAGCTTTGTGCTTCACTTTCATTGTTTGTAAGGGGACCTGTAGAGTCCAGATGGGAGCCTAGAGAGCTCATAGCCCCAGGGGCAGTTACTCTTCCCCACATCTCTTCTAAGCAATGTTTGCCAGCTGCCTCCTTCAGAGCTGACTGCTTTTTTCCTTTTATTGCCATAGTTACCACAGGAACTATGCTGGGCATCAATGGAGCCATGGAGCTGCTTTTCAAAGTCATCACTCCCTACAGCAAGAGACACGTCAGGACGGTCAGGTAGGCAGTAGCCCCAAGGGAGCTCATCTTTCCAGGACAGCAAGAAATAAAATTCTGGTTCCACTTGAAGAGGCAAAGGAATCAGAAGTGTATGCAGTTTCCACTCACTTTAAACCTGCAGGGTTTTTTAAGAGGCAGAAATAGTTCCCTGAAGGACACATTAATGCTGTGATTCATCATATGATTCATGCTGGTGGCCCTTTATTTGTAGTGTGCCCTAGACAGCGATGGCAGTTTGATTGCAAGGTACCCTCCTTCATTTCCCAGACACAACTGGCTTTGGAGAAGCATGTGCTGGCAGCAGACAAGGCACTCCTGCCTCCCACTCAGCCAGAACTGCCTGCCACCATCAGCCTGGAGGGAGATGGAGTGGAATGGAGGCAGTGCTGCCTCATCCTCCATTTGCAGAGGGTCATGACCTGGTCATCATGATATTTTTGAAGTATGACAGTTCATACTAGTATTAATTTGTATCTGCTTTCAAGCCATTCCACATATTTTAAATAGTTCTTTTCTGAAGACATCAAGTCCATTTTATATCTTCATCTCAGTGCTGAATGTTAGTCCCCAAGCTGTCTGTTCTGACCACTTCCTCAGATGCCTTTCAAGGCAAACTTTATAAGAGCAAAACACATATCTCTGGCTTGCTCTTTAAAAGCAGGAGGAGGAATTTGCTGCTGTGAGCTGTGCCCACACAATCCCATTTGCTTAAGCCACACAGAACCTGCCAGTTCTCCTGCTGGGCCATGCAATGGCTTGTGGGGCACAGTCCCTACTTGCTGAGGCATGTGTCAGCAAGGGCAGGGCAGCATTCAGCCAGTTCTGGCTTCTGCATGGACCTGACATGGGTGAGGTCCGTGGCTGGTGGTTATTGGGGAAGCAGCTTCAGGTAGAGCACGAGGTAGGAAGGATGGACAGACACAGCACAACAGTTTGGCCACAGTTTGCTTAGCTGTGGTTGAAATGGGGGCCAGTCACCCTGGATGTGTTAAATAATGTCCATCCTGCTGTTACCATCAAAGACTGATACCAGTTCTCTCAATTTCATGAGTTACACAACAACTGGGAAGGAATTTGAATTAATTTCCACCAGCCACCAGTGCTGAAGCTGCACATCAACACACAGCACTGTTGTTTGCTAAGTGCACCTTTCTTCTCATTCCTCTGCCTACATGTCTGGAGATACACAACTTTTTGGACAGTTTGCTTTTCTAAATAAGATACTGAGGGGGCCCAGCAGATGCACAATTTCCTGCAGCTGCCTGGTTGGTGGGAGCCAACTCACTTTTGCCTGTGCTTTTGGATTTCTAGCACAGTGCCAAGTACCTGGAACTGCTTCACAGCTTCAGTTCTCTGTTAGACAAAGTACCTGAGATTCCTCTGCATGGGGATACCAGGATGTTTCTTACACAGATGTTTGGATATTACCCAATCCAAAGAATACTACCACTAAGATATTATCCCTAGGATATCTGAGCATCCTTCAACATTCCCATCAGGCCTCATGTAATAACTTTAAGATTTAGGCAGCCTGTGGACATGTTCTGTGTATGACAGGGGTGTCCAGAATGAGTTAGACATTGGGCTTGGCTTCTGAGGCAACCAAAAGTGATTGATGGGTCCAAGACCATGCTTAACTAAGCAAATTCCACTCAGTTCCCTGTTTTCCTTCCTGTGGAAGTGTTGGCTGTGATTAGACCGGTGTTAGTTCTGCTTCTGTGACAGACCAGGATCTGTTTGTGATGGGATTTAGGCCTGTATCAGTTTTCTGTTGAGCAATGGGACTGGCTGACTAAAGGCTTTTAAAATGAATTTTGTGCAGAAGTGCTTTATTTACCATTGACTGTTTCCCATAGAGGAAGTGGAAACCTTGGTCTCTGTCACACCTTTGTAGCCTGGCTTCTTGCTGAGATACATTTGGAGATGCAGGGAGTGTTGCTGAGGGTTGCTGTAAATGTAGTCTGTAAAGCGCTCTAAAATACTCACTTCTAAGGGAGGCAATCAGAGAAACATGCTGCTTTTGATTTAAATGATTCCACATTGTCAATATGCAATATTTAGCTTTTACTTCCCTTTGTTCTGGTGTACAAGGATTCTTTTGAATTCTTCTATGGACATTTTTTTTCCATTTGGAACACAGACCCCCAGATTGCCCTCAAAATTGCCCTCAGCAAATCCAATTTTATTGCTAATGGGATAACCTATTAGCTATAGGGATAACCTAATAGCTATTTACCTATTACTGAAAATCTTGACTTTATTTTTCATTTGAAAAAGGTGTCTTGTGTATTAATTTTTGTCTACCTGAGCTTTCTCACTGCTAGTTCAGTTTCCTAATTTTATTTTTATTTCCTAAAATATTAATGCTCTTCTTAAAACATATTTTTCATGAGTGTGCAAATAGTGCATACAATCTTTACACAATCTTTTCACATGAAAAGATGATTTGGTTCCCACCTACTCTTGGTCTAATGAACAAGAGCCATAAATCAGCTGAAGCCTGGTGGCCACTCAGCTGGCCTGCCCAGGGCTCAGAGCTGAGCCTTTTGTTTCATAACTAGGGGCGGCTGAGAAGCTCAGTGGCACGCTGGAGACAGCCTGTTTCACGTCATGAGAACCACACAAGCCTGTTCTGTGTTAAAACACAATTGCAACACATTAAAAGGCACTAGTTTCTCATTAGTCAGTTGAGGCTCTGTTTGTTTGCAGTTCACTTGGAAGTGCTGCTTTCATTGTGGAAAGTGGCTTTAGAAGATATTTTTGGCAAGAACTTAGGTCTTGAGACCAGAAGAACAGACTGTAGAGTAGGTTACAGATCTTCTCTCCCAGCATTAGCAAATGCCTGGAAGAGCTGCAGTCTGAAAGCCCTAAGCATCTTTGAAGCTCATCAGAAATGGAGGTAGGTACATGTGGAGAAAATGTCCTTCCATGGTTTGACTTGCTCTAGCAAAAGCTTTGTGAGGTGACTGAGGTGGGGAGCTCATGGGTGGGTTTGCTGAGCTGGGGATAAAAAGGATAGAAAAGATAGAAGGGGTCATGTTCTTTGTCTAGCTCAGCATGTGCTCCCATCTCTCTGACACTGGTGCAGCTCTTCCCAAAGCTGCTGTGGCTATGCTGAAATTGGGATTGTGGTATTGGTCACAAAAGCATCTGTTTCTTTTCGCCTATAAGTTGTAGAGAGCACCAACCTCCAACCTGCCAACAGAGGAAAAACTCCTATGTTGTCCCAGCAATCCTTTGCCCCTCACTTTGTATTTGCTCTTGGTACCTTCTCTCCACCTCATAACTATGTGCCACCATGGCTTGCCTTTTTGCTGTGAAGGAACAGCCGGCAACTGTGGGAGCTGAGATTAGCCTGGCTCTCTGATCAGCTGCCAGGAATGCAGCACTGAAAATGCACCACTGCTCTGGTGGGTGCACCCGCCTTCTCCTGCCCTGGGCAGCAGCAGGGCCAAGGTCACTTTAAGAATCTGCCCTGGAGAGTGCCCTATAGTGAGAGCTATTTATTTAGCCCGCTAAGATGTGGAAACAAGATCCATAGTTCTATTTATTTTTCCCAGTGGCAAAGCTCTGGGGTATTTAGAAATAGTCTCCCCATGCTCCAATTGACCTTCTCTGGGTACGTGCCAAGTAGCTCTGATTCCCCTGAGACTGTGACTCATGGGCTTTATTGGCTTTAGTTAGGCATTTGAGGTCTTCAGCTTGCTGGTGCCATGGCTGTGGATCTCTCCAGAACTATCCATATCTGAGGTAAAAGCTACATGGGAAAAACATGGAGCTCTCTGTGGTGTTGAGGTCTCTTGAGTTAACCACTGTGAAATCCAAGACTGAAGGCTGTCTTTCCCATCTTTCATGATGCTGTGCTGCAGAGAAGGCTTTCTGATACCTTTTACAGGGACAGTTTAAAATAAAGCCAGATGATGTTCTGCTTTTCTCAGCTCTGTTTATGTCAGTAGCTGGGATATCTGATAGGAGTCTGTGTGGGATGCTCAAATCTTCACTCCATCAACACCTTCTCTAACGTAGCATCTCTGATGCCTCGCACAGTGCAATAATCACTGCTCTTTTCACCTTTCATCCTTATTATTCCCTGTATGTTCCACAGCTTCCACCCCTCTCCTACTTTCCAGTGTCCCCTTTCAACACTGTTGCTTGTTTTCCCATCTTGTTCTGTGTTTGGATGGCTTGTGGGATGTGACAGTGGGAGACAGTTTGCTCTCTGGCCAGCCAGGAGCTGGTCCCTTCACACAACTCTGTCCAGGTTGTCACATATCCTCACCAGTGCTTTGGAGACCATGAGTTATCTGTGGCTTCATGTTGTGCAGGCCCTTCTAAGACTCCTCATGCCGAAAATTGAGGGTTTTGGTTTCAGCCTCTTTGATAATCTGAGTTTATTCTCCTTTCATAAGAGGAAGACCTGTGCCATTTAGAAAATGGCAAATGGTGGGGTGGCTGGTGCATTGGTCATTCCCTCCATTATGTTTTCCTTTTCTGCTGTTAAAAGGCTGGTGCACAGTTTTATTGAAGCAATTTGGATAGTCTGTTAAAATGTCTTTGTTTCTCAAACCTCTATGAGTACATCTATTTATCATACTGAGCAGAGCTGGCTCATGCTAAGTGTTCGCATAAACCTCGTATGAAAGATTACAACAAGAGTGAGTATTCATCAGAAATAAAAACTCTTTCTCTGGGTATTCAGAGTACTTGGCTTTCTGCATTGGGCTATTCCAGTAAAGTTTGACTACTTAATTAAAAGTGGAAAGTGAATAAAAAGGGTCTGGGAATGGTGCCAAATTAATTCACTAGAAAATGTGATATGCAGAAATTATCTGCCTTTGCTCATGTCCAGAATTACCCACTTCTGACATTTGATCACAATTCTTCTCATGTTTGGTGCTTATTGGATAGTTCCAGAGCCTGAAATGCTTGCTGATAATCTCCCTTTTCATTAAAGGGAGGAAATCCTCCCATGTAACTCTATTTCACCTGAGGTGGCTATCTGGATTCCTCACATATTGAAGGGAAAAAGAAGCAAGTTCTCTTCACCTGTGGCAAATGTTTGCCTCTAGAAACTTGGGGTCTTGCAAATGTTTATTTCTCTCTGTGCAGTGGAGGATGAGTCTGCAGTGGGCAACCTGGAAGTGGCATAATGGGCATTTAAAGCTGGGTCAGGTAGGAGTTGCTGAAAGAGATTTGTCAAGTGGAGTCAGAGCTATCTGGTGTCAGGGCTCAAAACCCAGGAGGAGTGAGAATACCAGAGGTGTCTTTTCTTTGCTGATAAGTGCTCAGGGGTGATTTGAGGTGGGGAGGGATGAGCCTGAAACATGCAGGAATATTGATGGCACTGTTGCCATGGCCATGAAGTGATTCCTGTATTATATATTTTTCTCATAGTGGGAGCTGAGGAGATTTTTACTGGCTATGGGAAGCAGAGCTCATGCAAGTGAAAAGAGAAATGCCAAGGTGATCAAAGAGCACATGTAAAGCTAAAAGCCATATTTAATATATTTAATCAGATATTGTGTCAGATTGACCAAGGAGAATATGAAGACCCTGGAAATGCTGAAGATATAAGTCAAGAGGCTGTACGTTACATAACTTCAAATTAGGCTTTGAGTATAGGGTTATATATATATATGTGTGTGTATATATATATATATATATGCATTACTCTGCTGTTTAGACAAAGAGAGGAGATGTATTCAGGTCATCCCCAGTACTGGACTTGCCTTGTCTTCTGAGAATGATGGAGAGGCATGAAAGAGATACAACTGCAAATGTGCCCTAGACCCCAGTGCAGGCAGTTTGATTTTTTTTTCCCTATCCTTAATCCTGGATATTGTCTTGCTGGTAGGACCACCATAAACGTTTACTGCAATTCCATCTCCTGGGTTGGTCTAAAATTCCAGCTGCTCTCTTCTTGAACAGAATATGTGGTATATCTGGCCACCGAAGACTGTATTTTGAGAAAGAGCAGAATTGCTCTTTCTCAAAACTAATCACAAACTTGGTGATTAGTTCAGATTCTCAGGTTCTTCTTCAACCTGATAGAGAAGCTGTTGTGGTGGGTTCTTTTTGAGGAATGCTCTATGTACAGGTTTATGCCTTTGTTTATTTGGCAATGGTTCCTGATAGAAGATCAAAAGCAAATCATTCTTAATTCATCTTGTTAGTCTGTGTTTTGTCATTAATCATGTTGAGCAGTCTGGATATTTAATTGGAAAGTGACACATGATTCTATTGGAATGTGGTCAGAATTAATCAATGCTTAGCATTTTGAGAATAAACAGGCACTATTTGGTTCACTTCATTCGTGTAGAAAATTCATAGGAAGGGAAAAAACCATTTCTCTTGAGCTATATCACAGCTAAATGATTTGCTTCCCATCTGGCCTTGATCTACATGGGATTTATCCTAGAAGTCTTGTTAAATAAAACTAGAAAATATTGTTGTGAATGAGACTATGCCAGCAACAAAGAAAAGAATGTTGTCTTGAAAAATTTTCTTTTTAGTCAATTTGTAGATACACTTTATATAATCTCAGATAACATGAAGCAGAGATGGTTGTATCTAAGATAAGTAAATAAACCCTACTGTGCAAATTTATTGCAATGAGCTATTGTAATAGAGGTAATGATCTTGGAGCCAGAGGTGTCCCAGTTTCATGCAGTTCCTTCTCTTTCATTATTTTTACGGTCTGTGTGGTTTCTCTCAAAGAATGACCTGTTCTAATATCAATAATCTGTTACAAAATCTCATTTCAGATTGGTGGTATGTCAGTGCTGCTTTGCAGAACAGAGTTGCATTTCAGAATTACACTTTACTGGCATTGTGCTGTTAATAGCAGTAGATGAGAGAAATTGAAAAATTAAAAGGTAGAGACAAGAGAAAAAGAGATGTTTTCTGCTGAGATTTGAAAATAGATGAGGAATTGATGAGGTGGAGAGGAAGAGCATCTCCCAAGGTTGTTCCAGAGGTCTGGGTGAACACGGGGCACTCAGAAATCCTGGTGCCATCTCTTGGTAGCCTTTGGAATGGCATGTTTCACCACAGATGCCCCTACCTCTGAGGCATTAAAAATTGGTGAATGAGCATTATATGGAGAGAAATTTGTCTGAACTTATGTCATGGGAAGGGAGGAACTGATTTATAAATGGAGCAAGTTGGTGAGGCTGTTATTTTGAAAGAGATGCTTGCCTTTTTCTTTTAGGTCTAGCTTATGTTGTACATCTATCTCAGGCCAGAGTTTGAAAGAGAAACAATGCTTTCAGCTGAAGGCATTTTCTTTGTCTGCCCATTATTTCTCCCCTTTGGTGAGCTAGAGTTCTATATTTGGAAAGATGCTGTGAGGGCAAGTCCCTGCTGTTCTCAAGCTGGCTTTTCACAGCCAGTGGCTATGGCAGATGCAGTTCATGGCTGGGCTCATGTGATGGCTTTGGGTATGTCCATACTGCAGGCAGCTCTGGGTTTGTTGGGCAGGAGATTCCCTGAGCTTTAATCTTCCTCCTTCTCCTAACAAATGCTCCGGGCCTCCAGTGTGGGCTGCCTAAGCTTCTTAGGACAAGTAATCTTGTCTGGAAGTATTGTTCATGTTGCTGTGTCTGTCTTGCTGTTGGTCTTTGTTCTAACTGGATTAAAACTAACACCTGGGTGCCTCAATGCAATCCTCCTGCCTCCCAGGATCTCTCTGAGGTGTATATCCCATGTAACCATCTCATGAAATCTACTGCTGCTACCATCCAAATGGGAGGTGTGACTTGATTTCATATATCAGTTGCATCTCTGAGTGTTTCCCAAAGTTAGATGAATTGTTAACATTAGTAATGCTGTCTTGCAGCTGAATATGATAGTCCCCATGCGATATTAGGTCAAGACTAGTGTGAACTGGTTGTGCCAAGCAAGTTGTAAGTAGCAAGTCAAAATCAGAGTGGAATTATTAATTAAAAAAAAATAGAATACAGCTAGAAGGATTATAAAATATTTCTTCATTTAGGAAGAAATTAAGGGTTGGGATGCCTTCTGGAAGTTGGTGGGTTATCTGTGAGATGTGGAGTGGGCAGGCTCCTGGTCTGGAGGTGCAGGGGGATCTTTCACTAGTGCTGGTGGGGCTATAGGAGTAAAGACGGCAAAAAGTCTAATATTAGGAGACAAAGGATCTCTCATGTTTGAGGTGTTAAACACTGTGTGTTGCTGTGGGCAAATCACTTGAGATCAGACTTTTCATATGCTTAAACCCTCACCGTTATCATGCCTTACTAAGGGTAGTGAGAGTACACTCAGCTCTGTCTGAGGCATTCAGTGAGATCACAGATGGGGGAAATGAGAAAGAGGAGAGAAAAACAGTAGTGAATTTATGAAAGGCTTAATGTTCAGGAAGAATGCAGCTGAAGTGGACTGTGGAGTGAATGTGGAGCTTGTGCAGAGAGGAGAGGATTGAGCAATGTGGTTATGTGACCTTGTAATCATGTTTGGGGTGGCTGTGATGTGCCAAGCCTTCAGAAAACCTCAGCCAGGCAGCCCTGGAGGGAAGGGATTTCCAAACAAAGCCTATCTGAATGTGCATGTAGAGATGACGAAGGGGTGCCCACCCTGCCTGTTTGCCTACATTGGTTTTCCTTCGTCAAGGAGACAAAGAAAGAATTCCCCTTGGGAATCACTGGGCTGGGTAATGACGTGAATCTCTGACAGAGGCCAGAGAGTGAGCAGATAAAGCTGAGGGCACTCACTTGTGTGTCAGCACATGTGAGAGCCCAGCAATCTCCTCTTCTTTGCCTTTCACTTGATTTATTGCCATTTCTCCTCCCACACAGAAGCCTCTTGCCCTTATGAAGAGGGTAGATAGCAGCTGTGAAATCCTCCCCACAAAACCTTTCAGTCCAAAGATAGACAAGGGAAACTTGGAAGAAACAATGAAAATAACTCTCCAAGCAGAACTTCCACAGAATCAATTTGCACAATGCTGTCCCTACAAAGAAATCAGCCCCAAGAATTTCCTGTGGTTGCTGAGGCTTTCCCCCAGCTCTAGCAGCGCTGGCAATGCTGGCAGGTGGAGTGTGAGCCAGTCTCTAGAATTATCAGTGGTTTTAAAGCACAGCAGTGATTAGACCTGCCCTGAGCAGAGTTCTATGACACACTGTCAAAGCCTTAGCAAAAGCCCTTCTGCTGCAGGGTTCCCTGTCCTGATAGCACTGCTGGAGCCTCACCAGCTGTAGCAGCAGCAGAGTAACTGGATTTAGAGATAGAGGCAACACAGGAGACTCATTTCCTGTGGGTGAAAGAGAGCTGCAAAGTTCTTCAGTTTTCAGGCTCTTTTGAATGGTTACTAAACAATTACTACAGAGAATGAAAGAGAGAAAATAAATAATAGAGTGTTTGCCAATGAAGGTGAAATGAATTTTTTAGGGAGAGAAGGTTTTGTAACAGCAGTGGCACAGATTCAGTGCAGGGCTCTGGCTCTCTAATGCTGGCACAGTTCTTCTCAGTCTCTGTATCTGCAGGGCAACACTTGGAATTGCAGCAATGCCAGTAAAATCTGTAAATAAACCCAGAGCTGAGCTGCTGTGGGAGGTGTTTGGAGGCAGGGCTTGGAGTGTGGAGGGGAGAACCCTGAAGACTTGAGGAAGAACAGGGCTGCTGATTGCCAGCATGAATGGCTGCAGCTCTGGGGACGGGAATGGAAACTCCCCCTGAAGTGCAAACCTTGGGAAGGTCATGGCTCTGAGACAGCAAAGGACAGATTATTGCAGAATAGAAAAGAGAGCATCATCCTATAACTTCAGCACACCAAACCCATGTGTTTCTTTCCTGTGTTGGAGGGATACAGTTCAGGCTTTGTGTGGACCAGAGGGCATATGCTGCAATGGCACAACAGCTGTCACTGTCTAGTCAAAAGCTTAATTTCCTCCTTGTTTTCATTATTTAAAATTGCACTTAAAAGTTTGTGGTCATTCCAATTTTAAAAACCTTCCAAATTTTACTATGCAGAAAAAACAGACATGTGGAAGAACCATCCCAATAATGCTCAGGATTTTTCCTATTAATTTTAATTCTTTATCCCTGCTGCTCCATTATTATATTTACACCTTAAGTTCTACTAGCCTTGGCTTTGATATGGGGTCTGTTTTCAGATCCCAGAGTTTGGCTGAATTATATAAAATGGAACATTTCCAATGGAGAGGAAGGGGAAAAAACCAAACCCAACCCTTACCTTTCATTATTTAGGCTTCCACAAATTACTGCTTCCAAAAGCCCCTGCAGTTATGTCAGTGTGACACTGAAGCTTTCAAACAGCGAATATCAAGAGAATTTGACCCAGAATGTGCTGCATTTTGACATTTACTGACTTTATCTTCCTTTTAAACATTCTAGCTAAATGTTGTGAAGAATGGGCATTATGATGTGACCAGGTTATTGCTTAATAAGGAGTTAAGCATGTGCAACTGAAAAAAATTAATTAGTCTGTGAGTGGCTAGATGAGGATTAGGGTTAGGCTGGCTCAGCAGCCAGATGCTGCCTTAGCACCAGCCTCATGTGCTCCATGGTGCTGTAGAACTGAGGCTGGTGTGAGCTGCCTGCTCTCAAATCCCCTCATTTGTAGATGAGGAAGGGAAGCTGAGGCTGTGCTGTGGCTGCCCCTGGCCATCTTCCTGCCCATCCTCTCAAAGTCTTTTCCTGCACGCTGAACCTCAGGCACCAGCTGGGCAAAGTGCTATGTGGATGATCTAGCAGTTTTTCTAAACCTATTTCTCTGACTCTTGTGCATTCTAGGGAAATGAAAAAAAATCTCATTCTTTCTCAGGACCCTACCTATGCTGTTGCCACTGCTGTCTCATACAGGCTACTCTTTGAGGAGCTGTGGATGCAGAGACCTGCAGCCTGCCTTCCCTGCAGTCAGATGTCCTACTTCTGTCCTGCAGAGCTGTGGGGAGGAGGACAGGACAAGGACAGGGTCACAGCAGGTGTTGGGGGTGGTGGCTCAGCCTGCTTACAGGGACAGCTTCTGCAGAAAATGCATCCTCATTTGCAGCATCTGCCCTGTTTTGGGTGAGCCTGATCAGTCTTCAAGTTATTCTGTCTCCCCTATCACAGCCTGGCAGTCTTGGATCCAAAAAGCTGCTGCAGGGCAGTGGGAAAGCTGTCTGCTTTCCACACCTTGTCTCCCTTACCTGCAGATGTATCTCTGGATATGCTGCACAATACAGCACCATCCCCACCCTCACTATCCAGCAACACAAACCACAGAATGACAGAGAGGTGAAGAGCAGGATGGCTTTTTCTGCTAAATCCTTGTTGAAAATCCCAGGTAAATTAATAAGTTTTTCTCCCTGCTCTGCATTTGCAACATATTTTCCCCCTGAAACTTCATGCTTACCTGTGGCAAAGCTAGTCAGTGTTATACATTTCTAGCAGCATTCTGCATATGTTTTGCAGCCCTCTGTTTTGGCACACATGGTGGGTAAAATGAGCATTTTTTTTCTAGCACAAAGACACATTTGAAAAATTTCTGAAAACTGGCTATTGGCACTGACTGAAGGTACCTAGGTGAGATCTAATTTTTTGAATGAATGTCCAGATTTTCAGAGACATTTAAATGTGTGAGGATGAAAGGGAATGCAACCTTTAAAGAAAGCCTCTCAGCAGGTTAATGGATTAACTTGTACAGTTAAAAGGTAGTTCTGACCTTAGTATACAAAGGAGCTTTGAAAAATCCTGCTGAGTGCTACCTGCATGTTTAGCCATAGAAATGCCTTTTAAATTCAGGTCAAGATGCCTATTGTGAATCTGTAGGAGAATGTTACTTTGTGATTCTCGAGCATGTTTATGCATTGTTCCCAATTTGAGGCTGATTTAATAATGCCAATTAAGCTCAGTATTGTGTGCACGTGTGGCATACAAATGAATACCCCAGTATTTCCAAACATGTTCCTCTTTGGCAGCATCAATTAGGACCAACAAACTGTAAAGTCCCCAATTCAAGCTGAATTTAGTGCTGGGGGGATGTACTTAGGGACCACAATCATTAGAGAAGTTGAAAAGTGGAATAGCTGGATAACAGGAAAGATTTGGTGACCTATTCTGCACATTTTCTTCTGCATATTTTGTTGATATTCCACTTGCATATGAGCTTTTCAGGCAGGTCTAGCTCTCTCCACCATCCTTTGGTGTTTGGTAATGGATAGAAACAGCCTGACCTGTGTGCACAACAGGGGAAGTGATACCTCCTTGGGAAGCTCATGGGGATTGATAAATGCATTGCATGCAAGGAGATTCATTTCATAGGTTTCTTTTTGCACTTGCACCTGCTGCATGAAACAGCTTCCAGCTTTGGCACATTCAAAAAACCCTTTGTGATCCAGCCCCCTTCCCCAGAGATTTTATGCTTTGAGTTTCCTTTGGCTGGACCTTATGGATGTGCTTCATCTGAATAGGGCCAGAGGGGTGAAGTGCAATATAAAAGTCAAACTGATGGATCTGTTTCTAGGGCTTTGTAACATTGAAACAACACCATCAGATTAAAAAGAATAGAGGTTTTTATCTTGTGTTCAAAATAAGTCATTCCTTCTTTTATTCTTAAACATCTGACACTTGCGTGAAGAGAAGGCTTCTGTACAAGTCAGCCTTCTTTCTTGGAAGAGATCAAGGAAGATGATGCTTTCTCAGTCCTTCAGCTTCATAATTCATGTCTTTTTCAAGTCTCTTATGTTGTACACATTTTTTTTAAATTGGCTTATCTGAAAGCTGTTTGTTTCTTTGGTTAAAAAGACCAACCAACCAAAACCCTCAGACAAAACAGACCTCAAAACTCTGAAAACCACAGGAAAAGCTGAAATAAGAACTCAGGTTTCCCATCCATTGCAGCAGCCCAGCTCCATGCAGCAAAGGTGACTCTTTAAAACACAGCTCAAGGGAACCTTTCACTACAAAGTGCTTTTTAAAGATGTTGTACCCTGAGATTACTGCTGCCTTAGAGATGGTTTGTACTAACCAGCAGTCAGGAAGAGCTATGGCTCTCAGCCTTGATTGCATTGAAGCCAGCCTCCCTTTTATGCTCCCAAATAGCTCTGGGCACAAGCAGTGACATGTTAGATACTTCTCTACCTGGGCTGTCAGCAACACAAGCTGCCCTTGGATATTTCACCGCCAGTAATTGAGAGTATTCATAAAATGAAAATCTTGCAGTGGTTTGCCAGCAATATGGTGTATGTGCAGCCTTATTTTTTGGCATCATAAACCCCTGGGTACCCCCAAACTTTCCCTGAATCATTCGCCATCAGAGACAAAGCACCTGCAGTTCAATTTTTCTTAAAGAAGTCCCAAGTTGTCCTGCTGAGATTTGAGCCCAGGGTTCCTGGGTATGTCCCCAGGAAGTGTCATTTGACTTCACCATGCCCCAAGCAGGGTGCAGAGGTTGTGTCCCTCTCCCTGCCTTTACTCTGGGTGTGCACAGCACTCGGAACAGTTTAAGGCTGAATGATCCCGAAGTGAAAAAAATGAGGCTGGGTGTGTTCCCCCATGTGTGGAGCTCACACTCTCCTGTCAGCAGAGTCTTCATGTCAATTGTGGTTTCCAGAGCAAAAAGCTGCTGGGAATGGATGAGCTACAAATGAAATGACAGCTCAGGAGTGAGCCAAGAGAACACCAGGCTCTTTTGAACTGAGTAGTGACTGGATGGGGAGTGGAGACAGCTGCCTGTGGGAAGGAGGGGGATTTAACCTCATTCCCTGACACACTTTAACTGTGTATGAGATGTTCTGTAGGGCTCTGCTGGTGCTTGTTAGCAGATGTGGCCTCGATGAGTGTCCTCATCACTCCTCTTAATCAATCAAGGATATATTGACCCCCTTTCCCAGTCCCCTTCCCTGTGTCCCTGGGGTGGGAGAGCTGGGTTCTCACACTGTCAGCCTGGAACTGCCTGGGTGATGAATTTGTCAAGAATTCTGTCTGATTGCGAACCTTCCAGCCTCTTTATCTTGATGTGAATGACAAGCTGTCACAGCCTCAGCCATGTTGGTGACATCTGACCCTGGGGAGGGAGCTGACACAATCTCCTGAGGAATGGCTTCTGCCTGGGGAGGCAGTGCCAGCCCTGCACTGTATTAGGAGGAATGCCTGGGCATTCTTTTGGCAAGCTTTTAAGTGCATTTCATGTACCTTGTTCTTCTTTGTTACTACTTTGAAGCTAATTTAATTTAGAGCTGTAAGGACTAGATTGACTTTCTAGGATACAGCTGTCTCCACTTCTGTACTTGTACACAAGAAAAAGTAGGATACTTGTAAGGATGCCTGGAGGAAAAGCCTGGAGTCACTCTTATTTCTGGGAGGCAGAGATGAAACAGGCAGGAAGGCTGTGCCTTTTCTCTGATTTTAACCTGGCAGAGATGTTTGGGAGATGCTGCAGTGAAGACTTTGAGCTGAACCTGGGTCATGCTGGCCACTAGAATGGATATATCCATTAGAAAATGATTGTGTGGGTTTTTTGCACTCATCTTTCAGCATTACACTGAAAGCACATCTGTACACAACAGCTGGATTTCCCAACTCCACCTGTTGACAGGGTGTGGGACATTGCAGACTGCAAGCAAACTTTGCCGTCAGTGTAAGTTTTAATGCCTTGCTAACAAGCTGGAATTAAAGAGGACAAGATGATGGGTGCTTTTGCATAACTCCTAGACTAGCAGTGCTATGAAAATACCAGCAGCATAAGCAGCTTTTCCCCACCCATATTCCCAAGACTTGTGAAACTGCTGGTTTTAAGTCTTTAAAACAAATCACTGTGCAAGTGCCTCAGTATTTCAGATCTGTATTCTGGGCCATGGGGAAATGACTTTCAAGGCATCTACTTCAGATGAGATCTTCCTTCTGGTAGGATTTATAAAGCACCTATTGCTGTGGTGCCTGCATGCTGTTACTGAATGTCTCAGTTGTCAAATGTGAAATCATCTTTACAGTCAGTGGTTCTGTGACTGGATAAACTCCAGTAGTTAAGTACAAGTCCCAGGGAGTTGAGGCAAAATGCAGCCAAGTTGTGTATACACTTGAGGACACTTAATTCTGCCTGGAGAGAGAGGGGTTGTAGAAGTTTAGATATTTTGAGCTCTGAGTCAGGGGTCCATTGGTACTGTACAAATACATAATGCAGGGTTCCTTCTCCACACTGCTTGTGGTATAGAGAACCATGACAGCAATAAGTCAGTATATGAGAAATAGCAGGGTGAAGGGCAGGAAGAGTTGACCAACATGGGTTCAGCCAGGGCAGAAATTTTTCTTACATTTCTATAAAAATATTGCATTATGTCTTTATATCCAGGTCTGATTGCTGTAAGGAATTAGGCATTAGGTTGGAGATGTTAATAAAGCACAAAGTCATTAGCTTTCATTCAATAATTTGAAGAGGGTGTTCTGTGTTTTAGCATGTAGAAAGCACAATCTCACAGAAGAAAGGATGGTTAAGCTGATCTGCAGAGCCCTTTTGGTTAATTTCTTTGTCCAGTCTTTGGCTTCTCTGCTGTCCCCTGAGTATAGTTCCAGCCTAGTCCTGGGTGGTTGTGTCCCATCAATGTGTGAGTATTTAAATCCTTCCATGCAGTCAACCCTGTATCTATTCTGGAGTGGGGTTTTGTATTTTCAGGAGTCCTTCTGTTTGCTTCAAAAGACAGAAACAGGCCCAGGATTGTCCATAATATTGCCTTGTGCTGTGAGCTGAGATTAGAGTGCAGAAGAAAACAGAAGGGATCTTGGTTTTCAGGCTCCTCTGCCTGCAGTGATTTCCAGCAAAAAATATCCTGGCAGCTCAGATCTGAGAGGGTGACCTAGGCACAGGGCTCCTTTGTCCAGCTCTTTAACAGCCTGGTTTTACTGGCTAATCCAATTGTGCCTTGGCTTGGGACAGGAGTTTTTCTTTGTTGTTGCTCCTGGTTCCTAAGCAAAGGATCTGGAAGTTGCATTTGTCTATCTGCCTGCTAGTTGTACTCTTGCCCAGATATCCAAGCTGCTGACTTGGAAACACTTCAAAGTTTTCCATTCTGCAGAGTGGCTGTCTCGACTGCTACTACAGGGAGTTTTTAGTGTTTTCTGATTATGGAGCAGCATTTATTATTATGCTTTATAAGACAGTGCAACTTTATTTATGCCTCTTTTTTGGTTAATATATAAATGAGTCTCCTTTGGGATTCACTGGACATGATGAAACAGCTAAAATTTTGCTAATGTATTACCACAGAAATCAGGAAATCAGAGGAAGGCATCTGGACAGATTTGGCAAGTTTTTTAAATGTTTTAATCCCTTTTTCCTCTCCTCATCTCCCCTCCATCCCTTCTTGAGACAAATACAGAGATTTGCTCTGGGCACGCTATCAATTTCTCTGGTCTGGCATATGGCTCATCAAGTCATCTTTCTTGTGCTCTCAAACTTTTCCTCCTGTTCTCATCTCCCTCCTGCCTTGTCCTTGCTCTTGTACACAATTTATGAACTCCTTTCTCAGCTTTCCTGTCCCAGGCTTACTCATCTTATTATATCACCTGATGTCAGCAAAAATGCTGTTGGTTTGCCATGTGGTGCTAAGAGGTGCTGCTATTATCACAAACACCATTACCTGGTTTCCTGTAGCCTCACTGATGCTTCAATGGTCTTGCTGCTGCTTTCAGTGAAAACCTATTCTGTTTCTATTCCTCTTCTATGATTTATTGTTCCCCATAAGGTGTTTTGTTTGTTTGACTTTGTTCAGCATCAAAGATAGGTAATATTCTGGAGGTGGCTAACACCTGACTTAATGTGCAAATTACAATGCTGATTGAAAGTCCAAGCTTAAAACAAATGTAGGTGTGGAGTCCTTTTTCAGGATAATTATGACTGCTAAGAGTTTGCACAAGTTCAAAAGTTCTCAGGCAAATATATGGAAGAAAAATCAGCTGAGAGCTGAAACCCCTCCCAAAGGCACCATTTATGAGATCTCTGGGTTGAAAACTGCTGGAGTTTGAATCTGTTCTAGCAAGTCCTAGCCCTGTGTGTCTGCTGTGGCCTTGCATGCTTTCCTTGGCACTGCTTGCCACAGGACACTGGACTCTTTGGACTTCCATCTTAAGCTGATGCAGCTGCTCTTCTCTGGGCTGGCTGATTAACTCTGCACTTAGAATACATATTTCTCATTTCATTCCCATTATATCTATGTTTAAAATGTAAGGCTATAGGGGTACAGTCATTCCTGGGTCACTTTTCTCAGACCCCTTCCTCATTGGCAACTGGTGGCAGTCCCATTATAAGCAATCCAGGCTGCCTTTTCAAAGTCATTAGGTTGTTTGTCCCCCTGCTGCCAAGAGGATGTTTCATGCCTTCATTTTCCAGTGCTTAAAACCCATCCTTTCAATTCCAGCTAAATTTATTCAAGGCCATTTTATATCCATTTGTCCTAGGGCCAAATTTTTTCCTCAGCTCTAAGTATCTCTCTGCCTTCCTCAGTGTTTACTTCTCTGCCACCCAGTGTGTCTGAGGGGAACAATCCAGTCGTCTCTTGGTTGTCATTTTGTTAAGGTGACTAAACTCTGATCTTTAAGACTCCTAATGAGTTATGTCTCTGGTACCATAATGATTTCCTTGGCAGGTTTCTGCATGGCTCCTTCTGAGTTCTGCACACAGCTGTGCTTCAGGTGAAGCCTTCTATGAGAATGTCCATGCTCCCTTCTCCACTGGTTTTCTGAGACCTGATCTGTCCTTTTCATGGTTGTCACCCTGCTGGTTATGCTTGTCCTTATCCCTTAATGGGCTCATATATCCAGGGTGTCCTTCTACTCATTTCCAAATTATGAGCCCCTGGTCATAACAGTAATCCTTATTAAACCCTAAATGCTTAACCTTGCACTTTGACGATTATATTTCATCACATTTCTATTCCTTCAGAACTCAAGAACATCTTGTTACTCCTGAAAGATATTCTGAACTCCCTGCTATTGGCAGCAGTTCCTGACTTCACACGGTCAGCAGATTTTGTTAGTATACTCTGACTTTTTGTGCCAAGGTCATTAATGAAAAGCTGAAATAAGATCAGTCTGAAAAGATCCTTGAGGACTTCCACACATAAGTTCCCTCTAGACTAATAATTCCTCCTCCAGCACAACTCCTGTCATTGAGTCTTTAACCTATTCCTTTCCCACATTGTAATTCTTACTCTAATCCCATGTTCTCTAGCTTGGCTAATAATTTTCAGTGTGGCATCATATCAAATGCTTTATTGAAGTACAGATAAATTGATCTACCACACTTCCCTTGTGTAGAAGAAGTTGATTTTCTTATCAAAGAAAAATACCAAGTTAGGCTGGCTTGATATACTCTTGGAAAGTCTGTTTTATCCCTTAAACTGCAAAACAAGTAAAGTAATTTTATCCTTGTGTCTTTTATTTTTTTTTTTTCTCTCAAAATCTATTCTAAAGCAATGCATATCACTGGAGTCTACCAGGCCTGGACAGTTGGGACCGGAGATTAGATGAGAGCATGCTCTGGGAATTTTGGGATCCTTTGAGGATGAATGAAGTTGTCTGTGTACAATGTGCTTCACAGACCTCCCCCAAAAATACTGGAAGATCCAGATTTGCTGATTTATTGTCTGAAGGGAGGTTTGCTGGCAGTGTTGTCTTCTTTATGACAGTGGTGTAGCTATGCTGAAACTCTTAGCAACGCTCATAAGCACCTACAACATAAAATAGATGCCTGGAGGAAATACTGAGAACTCTTCTGCTTGGAGCCAGAGAAATTCTGGTCGTTCCTCCATTGCTCGGCTGCTCCAGCAGGTGATTGAGACATCACGTTAGGCCTGTAAAATAGAGGTATGCAGAGCAGTCCCTCTTTAAAGACATACTGGAGTGTGGGCTTTGGGAGATGCTCTGGGTGGAATTTTAACTTGCTTAGAGTTGATTACTTTGTCCCAGGCTTAGAACTTGTGGAGAGACTGAGTGATCAGTGGCTGTAGAGTGTTCCTTTCCTGAGCAGGCTGAATAGCTGGAGTATGACATTACTCCTCCACCATCTGAATGATTGCTGTTTAGTTGGTGCTAAAGAAGTAATAAAAGCATGGCTGTGCTTCACTGGTGAGATTTTTTTTAGCTACTGATTCCCTATTCTATCTGTATTTGAGTGTGTTTTCTTTGCAGTTTGTAAAGCTGTTGTTGAACTCTGACAGATTGATTATGAAAAAATGACTTTAGATGGAGATGTTGACCCAGCATCAGCAAGAACCAGCTCTTGAATCTTAGTCTGAACTGCTGTTAGGACACACAAAAAAAACCAGGAATTGGTGACAAAAAAATATTTATTTGCTGCAAGATGATAATTGGCTCAGTATGGAATTTAATAAAATTTTATTTGGGGATTGGTTTGTAAAGAGATTACATTTTAGGGAATCCTTGCACATGAAGGTTTTTGTAGCTGTATTTATTTAAGCAGCTCTGTGCTTCACAGCAGTAAGCCATGTTAGAACAGGGATCTTGCTCCAGCAGAACATGACTGGAAAAGCAGGTTTTCTGTGAGACAAGTCGGATGGAGATTTTACCACAAGAGGAAGGAACTTGCCTCTGGAAGGTGGGGGGAAATGACACAGAAGGTCCTCAGAAATGTCTGTCCCTGCCCTTACTCACTGCAAGCCACTTTACTACAGAGCTTTAGCACATTTTCTACCAGTCCTCCTCTGAGTGGGGCCCTCTACACACAAAATGCAAGGTGTGGTTTCAATTAAAAGAAATTCAGTTTTGTTTTCTGTTAAAACTGGGAAGGAGGATAGGGGTGAAGCTTGATTTGGGAAAATAGTAAAAGGAGTGGGATTTTGCTGGAAATATTGACATTGATGTCCCAGCTTGTATCTGCTGATGCAGAGAGAAGCACTTGTGTCTGGAATGGGCACGTGCTAAGTCTCTGGTACAAAGAAAAAGCTTTGGGGCAGCAGTTTAAAGACTTGTTAGATCACTTTGTGGATGTTGCTTTAAATTTTAATGGTCACTACAAATCAGTGTAACAGTAAAGCTAGAGGGCTAATGGTCTTTTAGAATAACCGAGTCAGCTGCAGAGGCTGGAACCCCTGTTGGTGTCAAACATTGCAGTTCTGTCAAAGTCCATCATAAACTGTCAGTTCAGACCATCTGGGAAGCCTGGCCCAGAAGACTGTGAAGATGAAGGTTACAAAAATTGTTGAAGAAATTGACATTATTTCTCCATCTCTCTTCTTTCCCCAGGGCAGCCATTGGGGCTCTGGCAGCTCTGCTGAAATCAAGTAAGATTTTTTTTTTCTTCATATTCTTTCTGACTTTCCTTTCTGTGCTGTGCTGCTGGACAGAGTGATCCTATTGAACCTCATTCTCCCTTGGTATTCCCTCATCCCTTGATCCCAAAGAGCAAAGCACAGGATAGAGGCAGTAGTACAGGAGTTTCCTATACCAGTTCTGATTCTTGGAGTGCTCCAGCCCTGTGAGTGCCCAGGGATCCAGACTGGACCTTCATTTTGAGTATTTAGAGTGCATTGCTTGTCCTGGGGCTTGGTATAATGGGAGGAATGGAGAATTTCTCCAGCCAGTGACAAATACTTATTTCCCTTCCCAATTTGTTGTTTCTTCCATGGAAAGGGAGAAAATGATGTAAATAAGTGCAGTGTTGTTTGGGTGGGAATGGTAAACTGATTTTAGAAAAGATGTCTATTTTCAGGTTTTTGGGTTTTTTTTAAAGGTACTGGAGATGTAATTTAAGAAATGGTGCTGATGCTGTAAAATCAAATAGAGCATCACACACCAGAAGTCAGCCTGACTGGTGTTTTTTGGATGATTTCTGCAGTTCTGAGTGACCAAGAATGTATTCTGGTTTTCTCCTTGTCCTGTGGTTCAGGGCAGCAGAAGCTCCAGGCTTTTGGAACAGTCTGCTCTGGCAGCTGCATACAAATGAGCAGGTTGTGTCTTTTGGGAAGTGTGGGTCAGGAGATGTGAGAAACAGCTCTGGTTCCTTGAGATAAATTCACCATGCTTGGTAGAGCAATGATTTCTTTTTCAGGATTGCACCAGGACATCTTTCTTTGTCACAGTTAACATATTTGTGGCCCTGGCCTCAGTGAAGGGGTTCTTGGAAAGGTAGGAATGCTATAGCACTTGAAAATTGTTTATGAAAACAGAGGTAAAGCTGCACACAGCAAAGAACTCAGAGGCACCTGAGCTTGTTTTAGTTGGGATGCAAACTAAACAGAAGGCAGGAATCCTGGAAAGTGCTACCGCAGTGGACTGATTATTGTGAGGTTTTTTAGAGAAAACCTTGGTGGAAAATGATGGGAAGATTGTGTTTTGATGCTGCTGAAGGCTGTAAGACAGACAGGACAAGAACATGGCCGTTCTGGGGTACCCCTTTAGGCCTGTCCTTGAGTGCTCCAGCCCAAAGAGATCCAGGGCATTATGGTTATGCACGGGGCTGTGCTGGAGGTTCAGTGTCCCTCTTGCTTTTATTTTTCTCTGCACTGAGACAGCAGTTTTAAAGGGAGCAGGTAGATGGCAGTGTGTCTCCCTGATGGAGCCAGAAACATCCATCTTCATCTCAGGCTTCCACCTGAGACTCTGTCCACCTGCAGAGCCATGGGCTGGCTGGAAACTGTTTGGCTTCTGTCTCCTTCCTAACAGAAGCTGATGCTAAATGCTCACTTATCAGGTGCATAACTGCAAGAAGCAAGATATGCCTGGGAAAGAGACATCAGTGTAAGAAAGAATTACCAACCCAGATGGACCTGGGGAATTGTTGCTGTTGTGTTTCAGAGGGGGAAGTACAAGATGGCCTAAAGAAATAAGTGATGGAGCACAACAAACTTGTGCTTCATCCACAGCAGGGAATAAATGCTTGGAAATCCAGTGAGAGCTGAGACACCTTGGTTGTGCTGTGTTCCTGTGTTCAGTGATTGCCACAAGGTGGTAATCAGAGATGGTGAATAATGGAGGAGTTGAAGTCCTTTCTGATGGCAGTGCTGCACCTTCCTATCAGTGGAAACTCAGATTACTGATATGGAGAAGGCATTTCTTGTCTGACCATCAGCTAGCCTCTCACTCCTGACTTATCTCTTTGCACACATCCCAGCCCTTGCATGCTGCTCTCCCAGTTGCTGTTCACCACCTGCCATGGCCACATGCACTCAGCAAACAGCTCATAGCAAGTTCTTCCTCCATTGCCTGGCTGCCTTTTTAAAATCTGCTGTCTCTCCACGATGTTAACTCTGACTTTATAATAAGGCTGGACATTCTGATTGGTAAATATCTATAGTGGTGTTCAATTGCTGTGCGAATATCAGGAGACTTTTTGTCTTTCTCTTTGATGTTACAGTCAAACTTTCCAGTATAACTCATATCCATTCTTCCGAGATGCTCACTCCAGGCCAGGGTGGGGAGGAGTAGGCTGATCCTGATATAGATAAACTGAAATGGAGTGAGGCACAGAAACTTTCCCAAAGTCTCTTGTCTCTGTCCCAGAGTGACTATGCTAATTTTTCCAGCCTCCTTTGGCTTTGCTCTAATTCTTCTCTGTACATGTGTCTTCATATCTTGATCCAGCTGTCTTAAGGCCTGAGGAGTTCATTGTGGAGCACTCCTGTGTCATCAAGATCAAGGTGTGGAGGGGCTGGAGCCTTTTTGAGCAGATATGGGATGCCCTCCAGTGCACTCCTAGCCATGGGGTCTATTGCTTTTAGTGACCCCAAACCCCAGAATAAACCAGAAAATCCATTCCCAGTTTGGGGGCAGTGGAATTAAGCTGGGCACCTGCTACCCAAGTCCAGACAAAGGCAAGCCAGGGGTGCTGAGGCTGGAGGGGATGTGAGGGAGCAGGAGCCACACGGTGGCGATGTGATTATAGGGATCCCCACCGTGCCTAATCCAATGTGTATTTTGGGTGAGTAATTTGTTTATCAGCAGGTTATTTTAATCTAATTTTGGTCGTGTTTGTTATTCCCGACTATCTGCGCTTCCCAGAATCGCTGGCTTGCATGTCTGTGAGGAAATTAGCTGGAGCTGCTCTCAGAGGCATTGGCTGAGCGGATATTGAGGGAGAGGGCTGGGGAAACGGGCAGGGCCCTCGGTGCAATGCTTGCCCGGGAAAATTGTAATGAGCAATTTAAAAAGACAGGTTGTGGTGACCTCCTGATGATGTTGATTTCATCAAGACTATTCTGTGTGCTAACAGCAGTTACTGCTGATGGCCTTTCCCTTCTCTCTTTCTAAATCTCCCTTCTTTTACTATCTTGATCTTCTTGCACAGCTTTTGACCTCCCATTTTTCTACTCTTTCCTCCCCATCTTCCATCAACTAATGTTTATTTAACCTTTTACCCACTTTTTTTTTATCAAACCATAAAAATATTTTATTTCTGCTGGGATAAAATAATCATTGTCGTTCTTTTCCTTTTATGTTGGCATCAAGGAGGGGCAAGTAACTCTGAGGAGGAGAAAGTGATGTTCTAGCACAGAAGCAGATTAAGGAGTGTGAAAGGCCTGCTACTGAATTCATAATGCTTGACAAAGATCTAGTGAGGCAGCTCTTTGATCTCGAGTGGAAATACCCCATTGTTAAACCATCCCAACAGCACAATGTCTGGGATTTGCCTCATACTGCACCGGTTACCCATCTCCATCATCCATTGAAATCCTTATTATCCATCTCTGGATTTGAGGTCCAGTGTCAGCCTGGCTCCAAATCCATGATCACATCTTGTTGGGTATTGTGATCAGACTTGAATTTTGCAGCTCCTTTCATGATAACCTAAACCAAGCATTCTGTCTGTCTTTTTTCTTCCTGAATTTCAGAATGCAAACAATCTTGATTCTATACTTTTATCTCTTTGAGAAGAGCCACTTTGTGGGAAAGAAAATAATTTTTCTATGTCCTTTATATTCCTTTCCCCAAGACTCTTCATTCATGGACATATTCCAAACTGATGTAACTCTGGTCCAAAGCAAAGTGTTGACTTTTTCTCCTGGGGCATGGCAACTTCCTGATGTTTTGCCTCTCAGGGTAGGTGTAATAAAAACTTAGTATTGAGGAGCTGCATTATTCTCTGTTGACATCCTTAATGATGCTTGTTTACCTCCTTGTCTTGGCATAGGCAGTGTTTGTCCCTCCAGTGATGATCTGGCTTCTGTAAATTCAGTGCCTGAATTTGAGGAAGTCTTCCAAATTCTGGTGTCCTTATTAAAACTCTTTCAAACCACTTCAGTCAGGAAAAAAATTCAAACTGTAGATTTTTTGCAGCTGTATTTTGTTTTTAATTTTATTTCTGGTTTTCTGAAAAGCAAAGAAGGAAAGGGAAACTGTTTAGGGCAAAACTACAGGGCAGTTTTCTGGCTTCCAACATGAGTTGAGCTAATACCACCTTCTTGCTAAGAGCCCACTGGGTCAGAAGTGATCCCAGCACTTCATGTGTGACTTGGTTTCTTCATGGGGACAATTAACTTTGTCTATAGAGAGCCCTTGTGCTTTTCTCTGCAAAAATGGCCTCTCAATGACCAAATAAAACAGCTGTGTTCTCTTTGCTGTAGGAGATATCTTGCATTTTTTATTCCTAAGAGGCAATCACTAGAGCAGAGTGGAGAAGTTGGAGTTTTTCTTATTCCTTTCACTGCTTTAGAGGCCATAGGGTTAATTTAGCAGAGTATTCTTATCTCCAAGCTGTAGCAATGTATGTTCTTGGCATAATGAATCAGCTGAGTGGCATCAACAAAGAGATTTAAGCAGATAGACAGAAAGATAAATATCTCTTTGTTCTGCCTGGTAAGCAGTGCATTGCTCATCATATTTCAGGTTGACTGTAATTCAGTTTTTGATTAAATACACTGCATGTTTTCCAGTGGTACCCGTGTTCTTGGCAAACACTTCAAAGGAGACAGGATTGCAGAGAGGGCTTCAGAAATGTCCACAGCAGCCCTGGTGGTCGTGAGGCTTTCATCTCCTAGACTGAAAACCTGACTTTAGGCCCCCACCACAGAATGAGAATTCTATCAAAACCGGGGATTTCTTCCTAGTGAGATCCCCTTGGTAATTTAGATGTAACTTTAACCATTTGAGGCTTCTGCCTGTTGGCTGGAGACTCGTGTCAGATGTTTCTGGTGAGCTGCACAGATGATTCAGGTCCCATGTTTTGAGCTGCAGATATCAAACTTTCCCTGATGAGCAGCACTGCCCTGGAAGCCACAAATGAGGGGGCAGGTCTTGAAATGTGAGAAACTAAGAAAGCAATGAATGCTTTCCTTTCACCCCAGTCTCAGCAGGCAGAAGTGAAACTCGTGCAAAGAAAACTGGATTCCAAGGACAGGTTTGGGGTGGTGATGAAGACAATGCTCCCCTGTCAGAGATGGCAGAATAAGATTAGGAAGACTGTCACAGGGGAGGAGTCAGAGATGGTTCAGACAAATCTGATCTAGTAGTTAATTTAGTTTTAATAAACAAACCTGAGTATGTAAAATATTTAATGAGTTCAGATGGATTGGAGGGCAATACTCTGTTTACTATATTTAAGGTTAGAATGGGATACAAAGATGAGCACATAAATTCACTACATGTCTTAAATGTCACACACATGCAAAAAAATGTCACTTACCAAGCTACCTGTGCCTGGTGTCAGGTCAGGGATCCCTCAGCCTTGAGGGGTAACCCTGGGAGCTCTCCCTGTCAGTGCCACACATCCAGCTGCAGTTGGAGAGTTCATCCAATGGCTGCAGATATGGAGAGCTTAAAGTGGTTGATGTATATCAGATTTTTGCTGTTATTGCAGCTTTGGCCACTAATCAGCCCAGTCTTTAGTCAAAACAGGGTTTTTTTTGTGTTTGGTGCTGAATTCCCACTGATGGCCTCACAAGAAAGGAATCCCTTCAGTTCACTCAAAATAGGAGGAACCATCCCTGGACACCTCTGAAACCTCCATGTCAGGAAAACTTCCATTTCCACTGGCCACTGACCATACCCAGGGAGAGGGAAAGGGCCTAACTAAAGAATGTCAGGAAGAGGGTCAGAAGACAGGACATTTTGCCACTTACCGCACAGATTGTAGCATTCACTCCAGGAGGGGTGGTTCTTGCTGCCTACAAATCTGTGCAGTGCTGCTTGTACCTGTATGATTCATTTCCACCATCTGTATTTGTGCCAAAATATAGATAGATACCCATGCTGGTGCATCCCTAGATGGAGAGACCAACAGACACAGACAGGTGGGGAGGCCTCCTTTTTCCATTCTGCCTTCTGGAGATCTTGGCATACTTCCTCTTTCGTTTATTCACTACTTTATTGACTATAGAGCTGAAAAAATGGGAAAAAAATAAAGAAAAAACACTGACAGCACAGGAGAGCAGAGCAGAATCAATGAAATCAGACAGGAGAAACAAAATTAATGTGTTTTTTGCCCCTTCAGCAATTAATTCTCATTGCTTCTGATCAAAGGGTTCAGGGAAATCTAGTCCTGCCTCTCCATCTCTTTCTCACAGAACAGACTATCTCAGCTTCATTTTGAAAAGAGACTGTTTTGATCCTGAAGGGGGTGAGTACTACAGAAAACATGTGAAGATACAGCAAAATTATTCTGCTCACCTTCCTCCATGCTTTTCAATGAGTATTAAAACTAAAGCATAGGACAGTTGTGTGCTTTGGTCCCTGTGGAGCTGAGATTCAAATGTAGAAATCTGTCTTAAAAGATCACAGACACACTCTGAGAGGGAATTTTTTTTTCAGCAAATTCCCCAAGAAGCTCTACACACAGTGCTTCCCAGTTTTTCCCCTCTTCCTATTGACATTGACACAGAAAGCTTAGACTTCAAGCTCTGTGTGCTAGAGGCTATAAAAGCCTAGATCTAGTCCAATTTCATCTGTCCCTGAACAGCTCAGGGAAGCTCTGAGTCTGATCTAAATTGTCCCTACCTTACACTCTCCAACTCTGTTCTTCTTGTCATGTTTTATACACTTATTGACTTTTACAGAGCTTCCTGAGTCATTCTTCAAGGAAGATTGACTGATTTAAGGGGTTAGTCATCCTGCAGGTTAGTAAACATGACAGCTGGTTGAGGATTAACAGGAAATCATGAATAAAATCATTGGGATTGATAAGGGATTCTCAAGCAATTAAAGTTTTCTTGCAGAGAGTCATATAGAAAACAGAAATACAGAGTGAAGGTCAGAGGAGGAGGGTGACCTTCTCCATCTGACAACCACTGAGGCTCAGAACGCAGAGTTGGTGTAGATGGTTGCCAGCAAGGGAAGGCAATGCTGGAGAGCTGCAGGCCAAAGTGTGGGAGGCTGGGCAGAGTTGTGTGGGACTGGAATTTCTGTGGGACCAGCAGGGTGCTGTGAAGGTGCAGAGCAGCATTAAAATGAATTGGAAGCCTGGGATGGGGGTGCTCGTTGGTGCCAATGGTAGAGAAAATTGCAAGACCAGGCCAGGTAGCAGAAAAACCCTCCAATCCCTTCTTCAGGTAAGGGTTTGCTCATCTACTGCGGAGACGAGACTGAGACAATGTCGCAGACAACTTTTATAAAAAATCCTTTCCTTAGGACTTTTTCCTCCTGAGAAGCTGAGAGGCCTCAGGAACAAAATGTAAACAATGGTTATCTGCTGCTGTGGAATGCAACAGGTGGATCTGTGACTGGCCCATGTTGGATATTTGTAATTAATGGCCAATCACAGCCCAGCTAACTCAGCTCTCTGTCTGAGCCACAAACCTTTGTTATTCATTCCTTTCTATTCTCAGTTTAGCTAGCCTTCTGAGATGAAACTTTTTCTTCTATTCTTTTAGTATAGTTTTAATGTAATATATATCATAAAATAATAAAACAAGCCTTCTGAAATATGGAGTCAAATCCTCATCTCTTCCCTCATTCTGGGACCCCAGGGAACACAGTCACAACAGAAGACTTCAATTTAGGTGACTTCTTTCACCTTTCCAATGTCTCCATCTTCTTCCTCACTGGGATTAAGGTTTGCTGCTCCTTCCTACTTATTCCTTCCATGGCTTCTCTTCTTGCTGATTTTCTTCAGGCAGCATCTTCCCATTCTCTCACTTAACCTCTAGCTGCTTCTCCTGTCCCTTGAATGCCCACTGATGGATTTAAATCTCCAGGTGTGAGTGGCTCTGGCACTTTGTTTAATGAAGTGGAAATGGATTGGAGCCCACCAGCTCTGGTACCAGGAGCCATCTGCTGTGAGCTGCAAGTGCTGATTGCTATTCAGAGAGCTGAGTTCCTGCCTTGCATATGTTACCTGCCCCCCAGTTGATTACTGAGCTTCTGACAGCTTTTAGTGCGTGTCACAGCAAGGGATGTCAGGACCAGTCAGGAAAATTTAGGCTGGGTTGGTTTAAAGGGAGGGAGCCTGGAGTCTGGTGTGCCTTCATGTTTGCTCTGAGGGCCAGGGCAAGGAATGCAGGAGGTGAAGGGATGTGTTTTAGAAACTCAGCAGACTTTGTATTATATCACAAGCTCTCATAAACCTTACTTTTTAAAAATATTTTTTGTAATTTTCTTCCCCATGCAGTAAAGCCTTTAAACATTACCTGAATGTGACCTTTAAAATCTTGGAGCCAGGAAGCAACAGAAAAGAAGCCCCAACTGCTATTGCTCATGTTGGTGTTTTGTTAATTTTTAAATACTGTGGGTTTCCAGAATCACTTGATTTATGGCTTTCATTATACAGGCATATGTGGGAATACATTTAGAAGTTAAAAATAATTTCTCTGGCTGTGGCAGGACTGTACAGCCACAAGGTTTTTGAGTTTGTTGATCTCAACAAGGTGTTCTCTCAGGACAGAAGTGCAGCATTGTGGTGAAGATTTTATGCTGTTGACTACTCTTACTTTATTCAGCTTTTCTCACTCCTCGGCGGCTTTGGTAGTTTCAGGAAATCTTGTGGTGCTGCAACTGGAATTAGGTTTATCATCACTTGGAAGGAGATACAGGCTTATGGTTTGGTCCATCTGGAGGGTTCCTGTTTCCAGACAGGACACTGTTGTGTTTTTTGGGGTGTTTTTTCATGTAATGTTCCAAGAACATGGATGTTTAACAAACAACGTTTTAAATTTAAAAGAAGTTCAAAAAATATCTTTTTAAACTGAGATTAAGCCAGAATGAGCAGGTGTTAAAGTCTGAGTTCAAGCACTGAGCAGCCACAATTACCAAACAGAAGGACTTTAATTGAACATTTCTCTCCTTTTCAGAGTCCAACAGCCGCAGGGCAGTGAACAGAGGCTACCTGGGGGAATTGCTGAGGCTCTACCAAGACTGGCACCGCAATGATGTCTCCAACAACTACATTTACATCCGCAGGGGCCTCCTGCTCTGCCTGAAGTACATCACCAACATCCAGCTGGGCAGGGAGACTTTCCTTGGTTCCCGGGGAATGGAGATTCTCTTCACAAGTGTGCAGGTAAAGGATGCTTTTTGTGTTTAAATGAGGTGATTTGGTGGTTAGGGCTGGGTTCTGCATCCCACTGCAGGAAATGCCATCATTATATTAATTCAGAATAGGACATATAAATGAAAAGAATGATTACATGAAGAACTATTTGACTTTTACACAGTTAGTACTTTGGAAAAGCTGAAATGTTTCAGTTTTAAACAAATATTAATTCCTATGGGAATTCTAGTTCATGCTTTTAGTGCTTCTTTTCTCTTTCCCTGTGCATCCTGCTGCCTGCTTGGACTTCTCCTGAAGAATAATGCAATATCTCTATAGAGGAATTGCTTAGGTCTTTTGTGGGATTTTCCTTTACAATAACCAGATAATTCCACTCAATTAGCCTTTTAAACAAAATGCTCATTTAGCCAAGCCTTTCCTAATGAGAAACATCCATCAACAGTTTTTCGGGAGGTTAAATTTTAATCTTGTGAAACGTTATTGAGAGAGAAAGATGCCCATGGTGCTGTGGATGAAATGCCTATAAGGTACAGAAAAGGCAGGCACAGAACAGTGAGAGTATCCTCAGTCTCTCAGCAAAATGCTTCCTTAGCTTGCTTTGAACTTAGACAAAATCACCTGTGTGATTCCCTAGGAGTGTTTCCATTGTTTTTCTTACTGGCTATGCATTATCTCATTCTAGAACCATCAGAAAGTAAAACCTGTTTCTTTCCTCCTTTAAAAAGAATGCATTGCCTTATGATTCAGTGTTTTGCTTCCCCTTTTCCATCACTGTCATGAAGGATTCTTCTGTGAGTCATTTCTTACCAGCAGCCTATGGGAAAATTCTGGAATTTTCCCTTCACTTTCTTCATGAAGAATTGACATTTTCTCTAGGTAGGATGAGGTGGCCAGAGCCAGCAGACCTCCCAAGGGATTGGCCTCTGTTAATGAGAAGTCCCTGGTCTGAAGAAACATGAGTAGGGTGGATGCTCCCTCTCAAGAGCCTCCCACAGCCCACGAAGCTTTCTGAGCTAACACATCCTGATAGCTCAGCCTGGAGCAGCTCCATGGCAAGAGCAAACGTGGGGTCACCTTGGGTGCACAAACAGGACGTGGCATCCTAAGGCTCCAGTAAAAACTGAAAATGCTAATCCTTCCAAAGGTCAGAAGTGGAGCAGAAATGACAGCTTCAGGGCCCTCCAGTTTGCTTTTTTTCCCAGTGTGTGCTATTAGGAAGACCTTGGACAAGAAATAACCAAGGTTAATAGATTCAAAGCTCAATATTCTCCCACTGCTTCTTTGGGATATTGTCAGTCTTGCAGTGTCTCTCCAAGACATGAAGTGTTGGCAGGAGTCTGGCAGCCCTAGGAGATCTCATTCATGCTCTTCCCTATCTAACCTGAGGTAGAGGCTACTGCCACAAAAATCTTCATAATTTTCATGAGAGAAAGATGGGAAATCTTGTATCCTGAGACGGAAAACAGGCTGTAGCAAGAGGGAAAGAGATGAAGACAGGGCAAGACAAACAACTCCTGATTTGGGAAGCAATGACTCTGTGTGTGGACAGTATTTCAGTGCCTTTAGGGAATGCACTGGCTCTGGTGATTAACCTGGACCAGACACTGAGCAGCTAATGAGATTTTTACAGTGTTAAAATCTGGGTAGAAAAGTTCTGTTGAAACTTCTTAAGTTTTGTTTGTTCGTTTGGGTTTTGTTTTTCTTATATGCACATATCTATTGAAATGAAAACCATTTTGCCAGGATGGGTTTGTTTTAAACTCCAGTGGAAATTCTATTTACAAGGCTGGTTTTCAATTGAAACCTCTCTGGCTGCCTATTGTCCAGGCTGATGGACAGATGAAATACCTGAGCTTTTAATAGCCCTTAAGCTTATTTCTTTACAGGAGGAGCCAATAGTTCAAAAACTGTCACCTCACATAGATTAGAAGTGACTGCTACTCAATTTGCAGAGAGTTTAGAGATATTTTAGGGGAATTTAGAGGTATTTTGAATTCTACTCCTACCCGGAATAAAAAATAATTATAGATAATGAAATCATTCATGGAAAGGAAGTACTTTCTGTTCCCATTCCCTTTTCCTAGCTGCACTTTGATTTTCCTGACAGTTAAATGGTATATTCACATTAGCATTGTCTGGTTTTGTGTGCAGTGACAGAGCTGCCTACTCTGAGACAGGAAAACAGGTTTCTATGTGCTTTAGGAGAGACTGCTGCATGGAATGTTATCTTGATAGTTTATCACTTTTCCATCTGGTTTCTTAAGCTTGCCTTGTTTCTCTTCAGCCTCCCCTACTACACTGGGATAATATTATCCTATATTCCACTCTGTTTGCCAGTAGGAGCATCAATCAGCATCACTATCTTTTGTCTTACTGTCATATTGAAACCTCCTTTTTCTTTTTTTTTCCCCATATATCACATGCCATAATATCTGTCCTATTCCAGATTCAGTGGAGAAAAGATTGTGTGGAGATTAAAAAGCAGATCTGAATCCAGGTTAGCTTTACATGAGTTTTTCTGAGCTAAGGATTTACTCTTCCCTCATTCACGTTATCCCACCACAAAATAAATGGGGTAGCTTACAGAGCAGTCTCCTGTCTGCTTCCCAGGTGTCAGTAAAAAGGGCTTTTCCAATACACTGATGTAATCATTTCCAGCCATTTGTAAACAGTGTTACCTCAGAATCTGAGAGCACTTTATGAGCAGTAATGAAAACAGTCCCACAAATTCCCTCCAAGGTATCTGAAGGCTTGTTTGCACTTGTGAGCTAATTTGCTGCACAGAAAAATGACTTCCAAATAGCATCACTGAGTAACTCCATCCCTGAGTAACTCCACGTGTTGAAGTTCATTGTCTGGATGAACATGCCTTGGTCTTGACTATTTAAATTCACTTGGCAATGAATTAAGGAGGTTGTCCCAAGGCAGGCAATTAAACAGTCCTGCATTCACTGTTTGAGCAAAAACAGATCAGTTTTAGCAAACTAAACTAGTAGACTGTTGAGAATATTAGCTTGTTCCCACATGTAGACAAACTTTCCTAATCTTTCCTTTAATAACAAGCAAACAAAGGCAACCATATGAAGGAGTGAATAAATTGAAACAGAAATAGAGACCAGTTCTCCTTGGTGTTTGCTCTACCCATAATAAAACTTTCCTCGGAGATGCTTTCATGATTTTCTTTTCTCTCCCCCTAGTTCCAAACAGCCAGAGAACCAGAAATACATATTAAAATTCTTGTAGTGAGTCTTGTAAGCATGTCAGCTTTAGATGATTTTTTCTAGCCTCCCTACAGGAATCCTGGTTAATCCCACTGAATCTTATAATGCCATTCAATCATACATGAGAAAACAGTAAAATCCTCCCCAACCAAAAGAACCCCAGTACAGCCATGTTCCTGGTTATAATAAAGTACTTTATCACAGAATCATTTAGATTGGAAAAGGCCTTTAAGATTGAATCCAGTCATTAACCCAGCATTCTCAAGTCCACCACTAAACAGTGTCACCTTTTCCTAGAAGGAGATGAGGTTAGTCAGGCAGAACCTGTGATCCAATGGTCATTTAATGTTCTTTTTTACATTATTTTGGCCCTCTGCTGAAGGCTTGGATTGTCTGTTAGGGTTTTTTGGTCCAGCCCAAATGCTAACTATGGGCTGTCAGGCAATGGCATGAAGCATCTGTTCTCTCCTCTTGGTTGTTCCATTTTATCTCTACCTCAGGGATGCGAAATTATGAAATGGTAGTAGAAGGTATTGCAATAGTTCTCTTTTGCCTTGTAGCATATTCATGATGCTTATTTAAGTTGCATTCCCATTCTGATGAGCTCAATCTTAGTTCCAAACCACTGAAGAAAACATGCTGAGAGGCAGAGTGAAAATTGTGAATTTGCGTAGAATTCTGCACTTATGACTCACTCTGATGGAGGCTGTTCTTTGGGTGTCCTGTATTTGGGCAAATCCAAGGGCTGGGTTTTCTGAGAATTGCACCCATTGGTTTTAATCAACTTTACCTTTGTGCAGCATTATAATTCCTTTATCCAAACTCCCTAACTCTGTTCTATTGAAGACATACACTGTGATGTATGAAGACATACATAATTTCTATGATGTCTCAGGGGGTCTTTCTTTAGTTCTGTGGAGATTTTGGTTTGTTTTCTTTGCAACAAAAGCCTGAGGAGCTCACTTGCACAACAGTACAACAAAAATGCAAACTATTCTGTGTCTTCAAAGTACACCTGGGCTCTAAAAAATCTTTACATGTCTATTTCCTCCTCTGGATTATAGCAAAAGAAATTCTGGCATACTGCAGTTGTTAATTATTTTATGATTAGGTAATATATAGTGATCTTTCAGAATAGCTCTCGGGCCTAATGATTTAACCACAGAGAACAGAGTACAGTGGGAATGTATTCTTGAATACACTGAAATATTGGTGTTAACTCTGTTAGTTTATCTTTGTGAGTTTTGGCATGATTCTGGGTGTAGTTATGCTGAAGCTGCAAAAGCACAGATTTTGGCATGTTTGGGCAGCCAAAACATACACATGACAAGATTTTTTTTTTTCAAGAGTAAACCTGTAAGTCTTTTAGGACTGGAAAACCAAGATTATGATGTTTTGCTGCAGTTTCTGGGTGTGAATCCTGGGTGGTGAAGGGAATTATGTTCACACCAGAAGAGGGGCTGTTGTAAAAGACTATTCTTAATGTAATTCTCCTTTGTTTCCTAGGACTGTTTATCTTGTAAAAATCTGGATCCTATCATAACTACTGCGACTCACATTCTGAGAAAGTGCTACCCCAAGGAGCATCTGCCTGTGGTGACTGTAAGGAGTTCCTATTCCTTCCCTCTTCCTGGGAATGCCAGTGCTGAACCTCCATGTGAGGGATCTGAAGGTAAATGGCTGAAGGGTGAGTTCAGAAGGAGGAAAAGGAGCATGACATGCAAATTAAGCGTGAGATCTGGTGAAGGGAGACTTGGCATAATCCTGAGGTTTACAGTTTGAATTAATCTGATAACCTGAAGTGTCACTCAGTAGGGAAAAAAATACTCCCAGGTCTTCTTGAAGCTGCAAGAGTCTGTAGAATAAATGAGAGAATATGTAAAAGAAGAAGAAAAAGGAAAAAAAAATTATTCTATTATCCAAAAAATAAAGGAGCAGAGTGGGTATAGCAGAGGCTGGAGATGCCATTGCTCCCCAGTAGCAGACAGAGATGTAATTGTGCCTGTGCATTGGCTGCTTGGGGGGTAAAAACTGCCCTGCAGCTTTTTCAGTAAAGAATGGTAAGAATTATTATCCTTTTCCCTTTCTAAAGTAAAAGCAGGCAGCAGTCATGCTGCATCAGTAAAAGATGGGAGCTCTTGCTGGAAAGCAGAGCTCAAGCACAGGCAGGACAGCCACTCTGCAGAAAAGGCTCCATGACACACAGAAGCAATTTTTGCTACATTCAATTTTGTGTGGAAGATGCTGAAATACTGTAACAATCATAGCACTAAAACACCCTAATCTAGATAATACAGATTAAGAGCATCCTGTAATATCATTGCAGCCAAGCAGAAAATCTCTGTATTGCTTTGTAAAATGAGTTGGATCCATATCATGGGGACATTTGTCATGGTTTTGAAAGGCACTGCTTGAGTCCAAGAGAACAGAGCTTTAAAAACTGGGTGAATTAGTGCCAAATTCATTTATATGAGATTAACAAATGGGATTTGCCTTAATCAGGGTTGTGGCGGGTTGTGGACTGTGTAGCACACATAGAAGAATTTACATGTATTTCTCTTTGGGGTATGAGAGGGATATTGGGTTGAACACCTTTGTCTCCTTCCTACTCCTGCAGGTGACAGTGAAAGTGAAGGAGAGGAAGAGGATGAAAAAGACTGGGATAATGAGGATGTGGAGAGTAAAGAGGAAGTAGGTACAAAAGCCATAGTTCCCATAATTGTCTGCATACTGGAAAATAAAATATTTTGTTGTCTCTTTTGACACCCTGAAAGACTAAGCACAGAATATAGATGTTCATGTGGTCCCACGTGAGCCCACTACATGGATAATGGGAGGATACTCGAAAAAAGGAAAGGAGAATTTCACTAAAAAGTGCCCTGCATTTATTCTATTCATTGTCATGCTTGTCACCCAGGGTGGAGGGGGTTTGGTGACTCCTCTGTTCCTGCACAGACTCTGCCCAGAATCACATCCACAGTCAGGGATAAATGGTGGATCTTTGATCTGCTAGGCATATGCCAGGAAAATGGCACTTAGGGGAAATTGATTTATCATCCAGGAAAGGCTAACCCTCTCTTTATTCCCATATCAGAGCATATTTGGGCTGTGCAGCTACCCTGAGGAAAAGGCTAGTTCTTTTAAGCCACAGCTGGTGCATTTGAACCTATATTCCTTCTTTATTTGCTGCTGCACACAGACAAATAATACAATGAATTATTCAATACTTCTCTGAATTCTCCCTTAGCACTCTCCCTTCAGTGGCCTAACTGGAAAAAAAAAAACCTTCTACCAGCTGAGGATGAGGGTGCAAACTTTTCTGTTGTGAAAATACAAACTAGCTCATATGCAAATGTGAAGTAGTGGATGCTGCTAATAAGTCTTAACCACATAAAGTAGCTTGGGAAAGCAAATTAAAGAAATGAAGTTGCAAATACCGTCTAATTAGAAATGATTGAGACTTCTGTGAAAGGGAGTTCTCATTACTTGCCCTATCTTTTTCTCCTCAAATATTAAACTGATGTCACCCAGTAAAAAAAGGAAGTTAAACCCCCCCCACATTATTTGAGTGTCCTAACTTGCCCCTGTCTGGCTGTTTTTATCTGACTATTAGAGCTTGTCAAGATGCTCATTAGGAATAAGGCTCATAGTGGATTTATCTCCTTCTTTAATTAGTTATTCATTCAGTAACAGCTCCTCTATGCTTCTGAACTATTTCATTATTCATAAGGATTTACCAAGTAGATGTAAGCAGTTTTGGGGTTGCCTTTTTTTTTTTTTTTTTTTTTTTGCCTAAGAGCTTATTCTGCATACGAGTTTTAAATACTGTTTGTCTGGTTTGCTGGTCATATATCTCCTGTAAAAAACCTTGCTAAAGGGAAAGCAAGCAATGGATAATGAACTTTCAGCTTATCCTTTTTTTTTTTTTTTTGGTTTAAGATCTTTTGCACAATGTTTGCTGGTATTGATGTGACTTGTAAACATTTTCACAGCAACATAACACATATCCATGCATGCTAGCAGCACCAACCAAACTGAAACTTGGCTCTACCCTTCCATCAGGAGCTGTTTAGAGCTGTATGAAAATAGAAATCACCACATCAACCATCTATTCTTTTCCATCTCAAATGTGAAGCTTCTTATGCATCAGTATGCTTTCAGTGGCAAATCCTTTTCAACTGAGCTCATGTTTCTGGCAGGTCTTCACTGCCTTTTCATCTCTGCCCAAAAACTCTTCAGACTCTGCTTTGTGACCCAAGTATGGCTCAGGGTTTGAAATGCCATGGGCACTGGTGCATTCAGGCAATTTTACTTTTTTTCTTTTTATAACAGCTTTGGAAATGAATCTATTTGTCAGGAACAAATAATTTCTCTGATGGCATTTGGTGGGACACAGACTCGTTAAATTATTTGAATAATGCTGTAATGCAATGCCCAGTCATCAAGGCCATGTCTCCATCCTTTCCTCTTGCTCCAACTTTTCCTGGTGTTTCTTTTTTTTGTTTGTTTGTTTTATTTTGGAGGTTTTTGATTTTTTAATAATGTAATAGCTGAATGCTTGACACAGTTTGGCTTTGGTTCTCACTTCTGATATGGGTGAGGCTGCACATTAATGCACAGCAGCCTTTGACTGTGGAAGTTTCATACACTGTTTTTATCCTCAATTCACTGATGGCTGAGATCATCTCATGGGACAGGTGTAATACACGTGCTTTTCTAATTCTGCTTTTGTAGGACTGTGACTTGGAGACAGATGTGAATAAATTGAGGTCAAGGCCAGTGCTTGACCGGCCAGAACAAGAACTTGAAAAATATGAAGCTCTGTGTGCAGAACTTTTCCAGAATTTTCAGGTATGGTTGTAGTGCTGTTTCCTTTATTTGTGAATATTCCATAATTTAAGAAATACTTGAAAGGGAGCATTGACAAGAGCTAGACAAGGCTATTTCAAAAGTGAACCTGTAAGTCTTACAGGACTAGAAAGCCAAAGATTATGACTTTTTGCAGGAGTTCATTGGTGTGAATCATGAGTGAAAAAGGAATGATGTTTGATGCACATTTGTCTGGGTGTAGATTAAGTAAACACTGTTGAATCAATTGCCACATGAGAAATCTGTCAGATAATTTGTATCCTTGCTGGCAATTTCAACGGCAATATCAAAATCAGAATGAGATGTGAGAAGTAAATACTGTCAACTAGTGGTTTGAAGGAAGAGGAGATTGCACTGCCACTGAATGAAATGAACAGTTCAAATATTTTTTTTCTAGTGATGCTTGGGACAAAAAAAGGAATATTGCACTCATTACAGGTTTTGGAATTTAAGAGAGCTGAAAATCCTGTTTCAAATATGAATCTGAAAAAGATCTGTGTTAATGTATCTCCTGTACACAAAATATTATGATACTGATTGTGACCATTAGTAGACAAATGGGATTAAATCATACTCCTGCATGAAGATGGGGGTGGAATTTTGCATGACAGATTGGCCACCTTTACTCTCCTGTAGCATTTATAGTTTAAAAAAATGCCTTGCAAAATATCTTCCCTTCTTTGTTTGAATGATTGGTTTTGGTTGAGTCATCTGGGCAAATCATCTCCAATCAGATCCTTTTGGTTTCTGAGGATTTCTGTTGAAACAGCTTTGTGGATAGAGAAATGCTGGCAGGTGGTCCATGCACTGATTTTGCTCTGGCTGTTTTATTGGTTGAGTACAGTTTTGGGAGATGTGTAAATATTTCCTCTTTTCCCCCTTGAAAGGTTTCCTCTGGAAGGAGGCACAATCTGTCTGTAGTTTCTTTCAATTTCTTCTGCTTTTTAAATTTAAAGGAGCTTGAATTTGAGTCTGAGGAAAAGAAGAGCTTGGAGGACAGGACTGAGAGTCTTCCCTCTGCTCCCTCTCATTTCATTCCAAGTGCTACTTCTGTGAAGCATCCAAACTGCAGATGGAGAAACCAAAGTGTCACAGAGATGGGACCAGATCCAGGAGAACAGGATTTCAAAGTCCCATTGCAGAGCTGGAGAAAGAAGGAGGAATGCATATGGGATAAGAATGATGAAAACAGAGACATTGCTGAAAAAGCCCAGGATAAAGAATTCTGTGAGGAGAAAGATCCAGCCAGGAGTCATGTGTTTGCTTTGTGCTCCCTCCTAAAAGATTCTGCTTGGTACAAAAAAGTGTTTTACCCTCATTGTGAGGCCTCAATCGATCCTAGTCCTGAAGGGAGGCTGGAGAGCTCCGATCTGGTTAGAAACCTTCTGGAGAAACACCGAGGGGATATCCCATTCCACAGCCCTTGTTTCTATGCAGCCAGGGCCCAATGTGTGAAGTCCATCCCAGGCTACAGAGAGCTGGCATTCCCGGATTTCTGGGGTCACCAGCCACCTCCTTACAGCAAGCCCGTGCTGGAGCGCAAGCATGGGCTCCAAAGGTGATGGTGCTTTAAACTGAGGACCAAGCTGAGAGCTCCTGGGCTCAAAACTGGCTTATGCAGGTTCTGAACAGCTCTGAATGCCTTAGGAAGCTATTGAACTAATTTTTTGCTACCCAATTATGTGCCTCAACTGATAGATAAATTCATCAATAATGGGAAGCTTAGATGGGAATCTAAGCTGGGTTATGAATCTATGACCTTGTTAGAACACAAATGAGAACAAGTCTATTTTAGAGATGGAGAAGCCTCTGTGTCCTTGTGAGATATGTTTTTACCTTCAATCTCATTCTTTATTCAGCCACTTTAGTGCTTGCATTGTTGGTCCCATCTGATTGTCTCAGGGAAAATCCTATCTGTCCTTTCAGAAAGGATGTCTCATTATTTAGGTGTTCAGAAGAGTGGGGACCTGTGTTTTGAAGATGTGCTGGGAGATAAAGCTCTTAATTACAGTTTTTTGGCTTGACATAGGCCTATATGCAATGACTTTATATTTCTTTTTAGTGGTGTAGGGGATTATTAGCAGGCAGCAAAGATGGTGGGTTCTATGCTAAAATTAGAGTTGATCAACTAATGTTATTTGTTAAGACTACTGATTTCTGACTGCTAGGATTCTTTCTGCAGTAAATGTATGAACTAGAAATCTTGTTTAGAGGGAAAATCACTCTACCATCTTCTTGCACTGTTGCTCTAAAAGCTCTGCTTTTATGGCTACAACATGTGTAACTGTATGGCTCAAATGGGACTAATCATATCATGCTTCAAGGCATAACATGATTGCTTCAAGGGTTAGGAAGAAAATCTGGTATTCCACATTTGATCATCTTCAGGGATCAGAGAAGCTCTGTTTAATAATGAGTAGAAATCAGCTTGACTTGCAGTCAATATTCACTTTGAGTCAGACTAGTAGGTTTGTAAGTAATGGTAGATATTTCCTCACAGGGTAAGACTGGCTGCTTGGGGGTTGGCATTGACTGGGAAGAACTGAGGATAAATCAAATTTGACACAATCCAGTAGAGAATAAATAATCTTCCAGAATCAGTGATTTAACCCAAAAGGCAACTTGTAATGGGGATGGAGCAGAAGTGTTCTCACAATGGGGAAAAAAAAGTTCACCTGGAATTACCACATGGAAGCCCTTTCCAGTCCTTAAAAAGAATTTCCTATGACTCTTTCTAGAAGAATACTCTATATCAATATTTCTCACACTGTCACTACAATTTTCTGATTTGCTGCTTTCTTTTCCCAGAGACAAAGTCCTTGATGATGTTCGCCGCCTAATCCAGCCGGGGGATGTGATAGGAAGAACTGTGTTTGACTTAGATGATCCCAGGTGGGTCCCTTAAATTGAGTGCTGCAACCAGGGACACTGTCAGTGCTGTCACTGAGCTCAGTTTACTTGATCAGCTCTGATAAAGGCAAAGTAGCAGGAGGTAAAGGCCTAACAGAGAAAATATCCAGGAGGGGTAGATTGTTTCTAGGTGACTCCAGGGAAAGGATTTGTTGTGGAAGCCACTGGAGCAGGAAATCATCAGAACTTTTAGACAGAACAAGAAAATCCATACATCAAAGGGAATGTGGGTTGTCCCTGGATCTGTCTGCATTGCATGCAGTGATTTGGAACAGAGGTGAAGATCAGTGCTGGGAACTGTAGTGACAAATCCATCTTCTCCACCCCCTGTGGCAGAATTTCCCATGGAGTGTCTGCACAGCCAGTGCCACAGGCTGTAGATGTACCCTCTTTCATGAGTGTGACACTCACACAGCGCTTCAAAAGCACCCCTCAAACATCTGGCCTTGTGAAAGCTTTAAGCACTCAGCTATGGTCTGTGAGAAGATGTAGCACTGGGCAGCGGAGAGGGTCCCAAATTTAAAGAAATTGCATTCAGAGGAAGGATAGGTGACTTGGAGAACAGTCTTTGGAGCAGAAAAGTGGTGAGAGTTTGAGGTAGGAGAAAGTTATGAAGTTGCTTAGGATTAATTTAAGGGTTTCTAAGCAGTAGGAGAAAGAAACTCTACAGATGGAGGAGTAAATATAGAATAATTGTATAAAGTGGCCTTCTGCAATTAATTAAATAATAGGAATAGTCCAGTGGGTAAGTAACTGGAATAAAGAAAGCAAACATGAACAGTGACAAAAGAGAATATTGGGAAAAGGGAAGATATGATTTAGAATTACTAAGCAAGAGTAGAGAAAAGCTGCATTGGATAGGAAGGTTATGGATTTGCTCACCTCCTCTCTCTTTGCAGGATCTTGCTTATTAAAAAAATATTAAAGCAAATTTTAGCATATAGAAGGTGCTGGGGAAGGCTTGTCTTTGAAGCAATCAGCTACAGGTGTCCTTGCTTTGCTTTCCAGCAGTCTCTCAAGCCCAGCTGCTCCTGGCTGTCTGACATTTTTCTCCAAGTTTGAGTCGGGAAACCTTCGGAAGGCGATCCAAGTGCGTGAGTAAGTACCCCTGCACAGAATGTCCCAGTGTGGGATGGTGGCCTTCTCCTGGCTCTGCAAAGGGTCAGCCAGGGAAGCAGGCTAGAATGATGTGGAGCTTGTTATGCCTTCTAACATCTGGATGTCACAGAAGGAACATGATTAAGAAAACAGAGCCCAAAATGTTTTGACTATTATACTGTGAGTATTTAATGGTGTTTGATGGTGATGCTCACAAAGTATCAATCAATTTGACTGCTTAGCCTGCTGTCAGCATGTTCAGTGGCAGGCAGAGGTGTTCATGGCCACTGCTTTTGTTATTTTCCTTCACAGGTTTGAGTATGACCTCATTATGAATGCAGATGTGAACAGCAGCCAGCACCACCAGTGGTTCTACTTCGAGGTGTGTGACATGAAGCCGGCGGTTCCCTATCGCTTCAACATCATCAACTGTGAGAAGCTCAACAGCCAGTTTAATTATGGTATGAGCCTTTGGGGAATTGGGGCAGCCTTTTCTTCACAAGAATATCTTTTTAGTGCCATAAAGGTTTCAAACTCTCCGTGTCTATAAGGGAGACTGTAAATTCAATCTGCCCAGAAGTCCACTGAAAAAGTCACTTTAGGTTTGTCAAGGAGACTTTTTCTATCCTCAGGAGAACTGAGGAGGAAACGGAATATTGAGACCTGGAAGCGGATTTGCTGGGGAAAATAAACATCACTGTTGTGTTTATAGACCAGAACTGAAGAAGAATGGCACTAGGGTTGGGAGAGCTGGGGGGGAAAGGCAATCTGTTGGAACTGAATGAGCAGCATAGGATTCAAAAGTACTTCTAAGATTTAAATTAATGTGATAATCCTCAAACAAACATTCACAATTCTTTGGTTTTATCTAGTAAGACATCTTTGGACCCACTGAAATTTCTGTTAATATTAATGATGATAAAAAATTCTGTTCCTTGCTGTCCTGTCATGGTTCAGGAGGAAGGCAGAATTGTTCAGAAACGGGCTGGGCAAATCCCATCTTTCAATGCCCATTTTAGAAAGAAATTATTTCTTGTGCAAGGAGACTGTGGATTGAATTCTTAGCTAGCATGGGCTGGGGGTTTTCTTCTTTCTTGGTTTGTTTCCATGGAGCTCTGTTAATTTACACCAGCTCAAGACCTGGCTAAGAATGTTTAATGAGTTCATAATATTAGACTTTGCATTCCTGTGAAGCCCTGTGGCTACAGCCTCTAGCCATCACCAGGACAACTCTCTAAGGATAAATGTACTATAAACAAACAGCCTGAGGAGCTGGGATCACTCGTGTGTGTGAAACTGGCTAGGTGAGTGCCATGATAAATTAAAAGGCATTCACTCTTTAACCCAAAGGGCTGAAGTTCAAGTATTCATACAGACCCCAACTGAATGTTTTTGGTCATCTTATACTGCTTACCTGAATTATCAGACAATTCAGTGTGGTCTGTGTGATAGGAGCCTGAAAATGAAGGATGTTGGCATTGTATTTTAAACCACAATGCAGTTGTTGATGTAGCCCCTATCATTTCACTCCTGTAGCCAGAGATTCTGGCTATTATTGCTGAGAGGTTGTCATCTGCTAGTTTGGCTGTTGTCGGCATTTATAATCTAATTTTGTGTACCTGAAACTGCACATGACTCACATGTTCAAGCATGCAATGAATAATAAATTTGGAAGAGAAATGTGAAAATACCATCTGGACTAAGAGGGAGGCTAAGCCATGGCTCGCTTTTGGATGGCTTGTTTGTGGGGTTGGCTATCAGCAATTCCTCTGTGGGTTCCTTCTGCCGCTCCGAGCAGGCAGTGAAGTTCCAGCTTTTCTGGCTTGGCTGAGCAAGGCTCACTGCCCCTTCCAGCACATGCAGAGCATTTGCACAGAGCAGTGGTAAGAGATGCTGTTTATTTGTCACATTCCCTCTGCACCTTCCTGGGTTAATGCCCACACTCCAAGACAAAAAGCCTGCAGTTGTGATGTAGTGCCAAAGTGCCCTGGGTGGCAATTCTTTGCAGTTCCTGGTTACTTGTCTGGTTTGATTTTTCCCATTTGCTCTTGGTTAGATGGCACTGTGTGACTTTCAAATCAGCAGAAAGGATTTTTTTAATGAAATAGTTGTGGCCAGGAGCAGAGCGAGACAGGAGGCACAACCTCCATCTCTCTCCTTCCCTCTCTTTCACTAACTTACTCTGCCATGGAAGATTTCATCAGAACCCTGATTTCAGTTTGTTTTCAAAAACTGAACATTTCCACAGGGGAAGTAAAAAGGAAAAACTGATTTTTTTTTTTCCATTAGAATGAGATGGCAGATTAGTAGCAGCCATTGCTCTGAGACAGTTTTGTGTGTGAGTTTGTGACAGTGTTCACAGGGGTCTTAGGATGAGGGAAGAGATGTAGATCTGACTCCATATTTCAGAAGGCTTGATCAAAGATATATATTACATTAAAACTACACTAAAAATTAGAAGAAAATGTTTCATCTCAGAAAGCTGGCTAAGCTAAGAACAGAAAGGAATGAATAACAAAGGTTTGTGACTGGGACAGAGAGCCAAGCTAGCTCTGCTGTGATTGGCCGTTAATTCCAAACATCCACATGAGACCAGTCACAGATCCACCTGTTGCATTCCACAGCAGCAGATAATCATTGTTTACATTTTGTTCCTGAGGCCTCTCAGCTTCTCAGGAAGAAAAAATCCTAAGGAAAGATTTTTAATGAAAAGATGTCTGCGACATGAGTCCTTTGGACTCAAAAGGGCAGGAGCTGGCATTCAGGATACCAAGAGCCCTGCAGACACTGAGCCCCACATCCCTTCCCTGATCACCTGGACAGGCCTGTGTCTCTCAGAATTTGTGGTAACCATGTCCTGGTACCAAATACAGAATTGCCTCTTGCACATAACTCACAGCACTGGTTCAGAAAACATCATTATAGAGGCTGCTCTAGGCTGTAGTGAGTAAGTGCTGCCCCACAGCACAGCCCAAGGTGAGCTGGAAAGGCATTGCTGATGATACTTCTGGGCTCCAACAGTGCTGGAGAATTTAACAGAGAAACCCAAAGGAAGAAGGGAACTGAATAGCTATTAATGGAAATGTGTCATCAGTATTAGTGATTTTCAAGCATCACCTCCCCCCAGCACAAGAGCAGCCAGGAGAAGGCTTGGGGGGCAACTTATCAACATGCAAAAATACTTGGGGGTGAATTTTTCTCTTTCTTAAATGTGCTGTCACAGAGGTGATGCCAGCATCATTGCTGGGCTCAGCTGTGGCTGTGCTGGGTCCTCTGGAGCTGCTGACAGGAGCCTCCTTTGCAGCCCCTGGGCAGGGACCCCTGTGCAGAGAGCTCTACTGGCGAGGGCAGCATCCTCACCCTGCCCTAAGAGCAGGCAGGTGTGTGCAGCCAAGGAAATTGATACAGAAACCCCCTGCAGGTGGGCTGGCTTCATGGAGCTGTGAGTAATAGATGTGCAACTCGGATCAGAGAAAGCCTTGCCCCTAAGGGCATGGGATGGTAATATCTTGGAGGTCAGGAAGATGTCATCATCTGGGATAATGCAGAACAAAGATGGGTGCTATTGTTATCAGCATTTATGATGCTTAGGTGTTATTTAGCACTAATAGTAAGTTTAAAACCTTGTAGTTTTGCTTGCTGATTTTGGAAGGCAGGGTTCCTGATGCACCACAGATCTCCAATGCTACGGTAGGATTAAGAGTTCAATAATAGTGCAGCCAAGCATAAAATATTAGACTAACCAAATTACTGATCTCGTTGATGCCTTGATTCATATTATTTTCTTTCCCTTCCTCTGTTTGTAAACAAAATGGTTTGCAAAGGCCAGAAGAATAATTTATTTTTTAATAAACTCCATTCAGCTCATTTCTTCTGGAGGGACTTTTTGTACAGACATGGCTGTCTCAGAACAACACACATTTGGGAATGTACTCTGCATAAACTAGAAGCAGAGAAGAGTACAGACCAAAAAATGATGCTTCTTCTGTAGCCTTTTCCTTCCCACTCCTGTGTTTTCCAGCCAGGGATGTCACATCACCTAAACCTGTCCTGTTTTCTGCAGGCATGCAGCTGGTCATGTACTCAGTGAGGGAAGCTCTCCAGGGCAGGCCCCGCTGGACTCGGGCAGGCCAGGAGATCTGCTACTACAAGTAAGTGCACCTTTGGTGGGTCATTTGTGCTTTCCTTTTGGTGCATCACTTGTGCCTCCCTTTTGGTGCATCATTTGTGCCTTCCTTTCCCTGCTGTTTGGCTCCTGTTAACTGTACTGATGCCATGAGGCTCTTGCCACCTGGTGCCCCCTGTTTCAGATGTCTGTCAATTGGTGCTGGCTCAATGTGTTGTGTGCTTCCACCCTCAGACAACAGTCACGAGTGAGAATTGCTGTTAGATTCCAGGGAATGTGCAGAATTCCCTTGTCCAGCAGGAAAGGAGAAGTGGTATAGTTGTTTTTTCCCCAGGCTGGGAAGGGAAGAGCTGGATGGGATCATTGTTTTCCTGTCTCATACTCAGACTTGTGTAAGAGATATAGGAGCTGAGGAACCAAAGAATGGGTCAAATATACAACAGTGTAAAGAAATCCTGACAAGCTCAGAGCTGATATTTGTTCAAGTTGCCCGTTTCAGGCTGCTTTTGCAGTGTGCCAGAGCCTCAGAAGTTGTCCCAATTTCTCTTGGAATTTTTTTTTTAAGGGAAGGGCATTATCACAGATTATCCTCTCTCAGCCTAGCATCTGCCTACAGCAATTTGAGTAGCTATTTTCTTTTTTTCAAGTACTCTTTGCTGACCTTCATGCACCTGACCTTAATCTTTTCTACCTCAAGAGCTCACATATGTGCTTCAGTGGTTTCCCTTTCCATGCCTGTAATCTCTGGATGCTCTGAGTATGGGCAGACTTTTCATGCTGGATACCATTGCAGTGGCTTCCCATATCATTAGCAAGGCAGCTATTGTGCAGTGATTAAACAGCAGCTGACTTCCAAGATTAAGCCATGATTGTGCAATTAAGCCTGTAATCAGATTCTTGTTCAGAATATATGAGAGAATTGTTTTATTGATTTGGAATATTCTGTGTTTTCTAGCTGTACATTGAATTATATGTCAACATAATCATCTAGGATAAGTACTTGTTGTCTCCCATTTATTGTGTGTTCCTGGTTCTCACATATTTTTGTACATACAAGAACGTGCATGCACACACACAAATACATTTTCACCTCTACTGAAACTTTAATGTTTTTCTTTCAGTGATTATAAAAGAGATTCTCAGTCATTAGAAGTCGTAGGAGGGAGGGAATGTGAAACTAGTGTGGTTGGGGCTGCTCAGGCTTTCTCAGAAGAGGAGTTGGGATTGCTACAGAGATATCACACTGGCAGTATTCTGGGGAAAGAGCTCACTTCAGTTCCATTCAGGATATCCTAAGTTGGGGCTGCATATTTTGAAGGGAATCTCATCCAATTTTTTTTACCAGGAGTTATTAATAAATATGGGAAAATTGTGATACACTTTCAAAACTACAGAGGAACCCAGGCATGCCTTTAACAGCAGGGTCTTTACAGACAGACACCTCTGAGCTGAAGGACAGGGGGAGGAAAAGCTCATTGGTGAGATGTCTGTGTGAAGCAGGCTGGCTGATCTTTGGCATTCATCTTCCTGTGGATGGGGTAGTTTACTCATAAAGATGAATGTTGTGGCACTGCTGTGTCACTGTGTTCCTTCCTCCTAGGTCTCACAAGAGTTTTTATGTTGTGGGGAATATTAGCAGAGCTCTTTTCAGAAAATAGCTGAGTGACACTTCTGCTCTATTTCATTGTCTCTCTGTGAAGTGACAGGATACACCCATGATAAACAGTTGCAGTTACAATAAGATCATCTAATTCTCTTGCTGTCTTGGCAGCTTTTGTGCACTGAATAATATTCCTTTCTGGCAAATTATTTAAGGAATAATGGCAGCTGAGTGTTGAATTGGTGACAATGTGCTTGTGCCTTTGGTTTCATGGCTCATTCTAAGCATATTATCTGACCTCCAGCTTTTTCAGGCAGTAGTCAGGTCAGATAGTTATGAGCTACATGGAGTGTTTTGTTCTCACATCAGCACTAAAAACTTGGCTGTTTAATGATCGCAACAATGTCAGAATTAGGTGTTCTCCTTTCAGCATCTTTATAATCACATTAGATGAAATAAACACCATAACATTAGCAGGTTACTTCCCTGCTCTAATGAGATCTGTGAGAGGGTGAGATATCAGCCTCTCTCTGAGAGCACCTGGCCTTTGCAGTGTGACTGAACACCTCAATGGCACAATGGCTGGGGGAATATTTTACTTCAGCTGGGATTCTGCCTGAAATATTGGCAACAAAAATACCTTATCATGGATTTGCCCTTTGGAAAGGAAACTGTTGTGCATTTTCTGCTTTCCAGTGTGGCAGACCCCAAAATAACAGCCATGCCCAGTAAATTGTTGAATACTGCTTTTTATGGTATGGATCAGGGTTGTTACTAAAGTGTCTTGCACTTAATAACCACACTCAGATGTAAAGAAGTCCAGATATCAAAAATGAGGACACCAAACTCCAGGTGGGGGAGTACTTTGGACCAAGGAAACACATCAACAGATTAGAAGAGAGAAACATTTTACTTTCCATTTGAACTCTGTTTTGAAGCGGCCCAGAAGTCTGGGATATTGATACTTTCTTTGGTGATTTTAGTCTAAGCTGAAAATGGCATATTCCATCATCCAACAGTACTAAAATACATTTAGTACTAAAATACATTTAGTATTTTACAATACTAAATGCTGCAGATAGGAAGCCTAAAGATCAGATGTCCAAGAGATATTGTTCCTGAATCACTTGATGCTTTTGAATTACAGCCCAACTCCTTTCCTGCCTGCATCTTTTTCCATGCTGCTTCACCTGTCTGTTTCCCCTCTTACAAAGGGTGGAAAATTAGAGTTACTTATCTGCCACCCAAAGAATGGAATAGATAAATGGGGAAGCATGTTTTAATCAGATAGTGTTTGCAAAGATTTTTTTTTAAGCTCAAAAAATTATCTTGCAGAGTAAGAGATAAGTAGTATTATAATTATTATTAATTAACTCTTCATCACTGCTATGCTGGAAATATAATACTTGTGCATTTTTTTCTGAAGGAGAGCAGCAAACAATGTGATTTCACTCCTACAAAGTGACTGAAAGACACAGTAGATACAGCTTACATGTTCATTGAGAAAACTACACTTGGGTCTCTTTTTTTCTCTCCAATAACCAGTGTGTTGGCTTCCAGAAAGCATGAGAGACTTTCAACATGTTTTTTAAAGAGAAGACAAATAAGGTAGTGGGGACCAGATGTTGCCGGAGTCCTTTATTCCTTTCCTTTTCCTTGCTTGTTACTTTAGGCTCCCTGATGATATTGTAGTGTGTTGTGATGAAAAAGTGGTGAGGAACTAAAAGGCATCAGTCTGGTGGAGGAAAAAGGAAGCAATAGAGTTTTTTTGGCTTGACAGCAGTAGGAGGAGAGGGAGGCACAGAGGAAAAATGTTATTTTTGTAGGTTTCTTTCAAAAATATTTAGAGCTACTGCTTTGTGTGATGGATTGTGAGGAGACCAGATTATATACAGTAAAAGTACATGATCATTTACACTGCTTACACACAGGGGTTTTTCTTTTCAGTGCAAGACTGAAGCATATTGAAGCCAAAGCTACCTGTTAACTCGCTGTTACTGCCAGATAGCTTGCTATGGATTGAAGCAGGTGTCAACAAGTGATTTAAAAGTCTGGAAATGTCTTTTCTGGGTGGGTAGTTGGGTGGAACAGCAGATATGCTGGGGACAAGGTTGAAATGTGCTGCTGAGCAGTGCTGTGAGAGCATCCCTGCCCTGGGCATCGTGTCTGAGCAGGCAGGAGTGAACAATACTGAGCTACCCGTGTGGCATCAAGGTCAGAGGTGTCTCTTGCTGCAAAACCCCTGGGTTAAAGTGGCTGTTTGAGGTAGGAGAAGACGCTTGTCTGCAGAATTACAAACTACAGAGGGAGATGCCTTTACTCAGGAGTGCTAGGGACAGGTGGGAATAATGTCTATGTCAGATATTCAGGCAATATCTGACTGCAAAGACCTTCTTCCTCCCACACCTCTAACTACAGATGTCAACTTGGAGGGGAGGAATTGGAAGAATTAAGCACTTTTGTGACCACACTTTATGAATAAGGTGATCTAACCTTCCAAGTGGCCTCGAGTATAATAGAGGGCTATGAAGGTGAGCATTTTCCTTCTGCACCATGCAGGAAATGGTTCTTAATTATCCTTCATTGTCAAAATTACCAGGAACTATATTAAATGCCATTATTATGACTTCAAAAAGACACCAGACTTTAACCCTTGATCCAGTGAAATACATATATAAATGCTAAGTTCATGTTTCTACATTTGTGGGTTTATTGGATTTTTTTTTTCTCTTTTAGTCTTTGTCCAATATTAAAGTGCTTTATTTTCAAAAGAAATGTTGGGGTAAAGGGTTCAACTGAGAATAAAATCATAGCCTTTTCAGGTTGCCACTGTGACTCAGTGTTCCTGCACTATCTATTGATCCAGTTGGTATCACTCACCCCACATGTTCCTAACTATTGAATTCAAGTGAAAACCCAGCAGCATTGTATTGTCTCTCCCTTATGAAAAAGAGCTGATTATTTTGGAGAATTTGACAAGAATAATTATCTTTTCTCTCCACCCCTTTGAATAAAAATGAACAGCAGTAAAATAAACTAGTATTGTAAAATTCAGGAGTTGAAATTGCATCTTTTGGTTGCCTCTTCTATTTTGCATTTTAATGCAACATTGATGATAACATTTGTCAAAGAAACCTCACAGTCCTTCAGAATCAGAAGGTTTGGCAACAGCATAATTGGTGCAATGTGGGAAAAATATTGTTTGAAATGTACTTATGGATGCAATTTGCTCTGAGGCTTCTCCCTAAAGTGCATGATTTGTCACTTCATCTCTGCTGAAAGAAAACTTTCCTGCTCAGCCTGAAGTCATCTCTTCATCAGAGTAAGTCTCCTGCAAGAGATCAGCCCCTGACACTAGACTGAGGAGCTTGTTAGGAGATTTGCAGTTTTACTGAAGGCAGTGTCAGGGATTTGTGTGCTCTCTTAGACCCTGTCAGTGCTGACCAGCCTCACCCAGAGCTCTGCTGTAGCGAGGCTCCAGCTCAGTCACTGCTGCGTCCCTGCTGTGCTGCGCGTCCTGATCCGGGTCCTGACCCATGAAGGGACCTGATGGATGGTCCCAGACCCGCCTCACCACCACAACCTTGTCTGATGATCTGAACCTGTGGTTGGGCTCCTCTGCTGTCCTCAGGCATGCCCTGATCAGGAGCTGTGGGAGATGACCCTGCCTCAAGAGTTCTCTGCTCTTCTGGCTTCCATGTCAAGCTCAGCTCCCCATTTTCTATGGAGCAGCTAGTCCTCACTGCTCTCTGAGAGGGAGAGGGTCAAATCTGCAAAAAAAGAGAGTTGCAAAGAAGAATTTCTGGGCTGGTCACAACTGGAAAAGCTGCACGAAGTCACTTCTCTTTCATGCCCAGTCTCTACCCAAACCCACTCTCTTCTTTCTTCTAAGCCTTTGATGGCATTTGAAACATATTTATGCGTGTCCTATTTATTATTTATTTTTATTCCTGAAATATAATTTTTTTTCCTGTGGTGGAACTGAATAGTTGGTTTGGTAGGGTATTCATATTTTCTAAATCTCCAGGCTTTTTGCAGAGTGTTTTCTTATGGCATTGTTCAGGGCTGTGAATAGGAACCTGCCTCTCTGAGCAAGATAATGTGGATATCTTAAAAAATACAGCAATTTTAGCTGAATGCATAGTTTAAATATGTCTGGACTCTGCTATATGAGCTACTATTAGCTGACTGCTTCTTTATTTGCATCTTAACAAAATGAAGCATTAATGGATTTTATTTTCCAAGGAGAGTGCTCCCATCCCTCAGCAGGATGTGACTGGCAGTGCCCTGCACTGCCATGCGAAGTTCTGCCTCCCAGCTCCCTGCTGGGCTTTGTGTCCTGTTGTGTGGATGCTTCTCTGAATGCTTATTTTTTTCCCATGGCTACTTCAAATGCATATCTAGAAGTGAAAAGCATTTACTTTCCTCTTCTTTCTCTCCTTACAGAAACCACTACCGCTGCAGGAGTGCAGCTGCAGGAGGAGGAGGTGTGAGGAGAAGGTTCTACTACACCCTCACCTTCAGCATCAAGTTCCCTCACAAAGATGATGTCTGCTACCTGGCCTACCACTACCCCTACACCTACTCCACAATGATGGTAATGTGGTACTCCCACCAGTGCTGTCAGTACAGAAACTAAAAGAATACAACTCCACAGCATAAATTTAGTTCTTCAGTTAGACCAAGTTTTTTTGCTGGGCACAGGTTTGTTTTCCACAGCCTCTTCTGTGGAAAGGGATGGATGGTAAGGGAATTTTCTGGGAAATGCATCCAATATGCTTCCTCTATAATTGATGTAGAGGAGATAGGATGAAAGAAGTGAAATGAATAGTTCTGGGAGTAGCTTTGCTTTGATGCTAAAGATGTGAATAATGCTACTGCAAATGAAACCACACAGTTCCAGTAAATCAGTTTCCCTCCCTTCTCACTTCAATTTCCATTGTCAACACATTTTGGGCAATACATGCTGGTGTGGGCTGCTGGAGTTTGAGGTCAGCGTGTTTTTTATAATGATATCAGTTTGCCATAAGCAGATTTTGGAGGCTGTGCTTTCCAGGGGATGGTGTCCTCCCCCAGGACTCACTGTGCTGCCTGTCACACCAGCAGAGTGGGGCTTGGATTGATTCCCACTCAAGAAAGCCTCTTGTCAACTGTTTTGCATCCCATTATACACATTCAAAGAAACTGCTTCCAATATCTGGGGGAAGGCCAGTCCAGCCTTCAGTCCAAGATAAGTCTGTCAGCTTACTTCTCATTAGTAACTCAGCAGTTACTCCTAAAGTTCCATGGGGAAGAGTGTATTCTCCAGTTTTGGGGTCTGACCTTTAGCCCTGAAGGCACAAATCTCTAGTCTGCAGGGTAAAAAAGACATGCAATACTGAAGAATTGGTTGGGCTTATTCACCACCATACATTTCACATAAATGCAGTGCTTCATCATTATTTTACTGTTATTGATTTCTATCTTTTGCTGGCACAAAGCAAGAGAGACTCGGAGAGTTTGTGTGCTCTGGGAATGACTGAATATCTCACCTGCTCCTGAATGAATAGAATAGAGATGAAAAAGATGTTATTCCTAGGCTTCCAGGACCAGGTCTTTAAGTATTTCACTTTCTCTTCAAATAAAATGCTCATTGAAGTTAAAGGGAATTTTGCCCCAGGAAAAGTTTAAATGAACTTGGACACAATAAGGACCATAAAGTTTGGTAAATGGGAATTATGGGTGGAAAAGGCTGATAGATTGTCATGTCCAGCTCTAGCTAAAGCAAAATCACTACTTCTAATAATTCTGAAAGGCTTTTTTGCTTGGGCTTATTTAAAATGTCAAGTGACGCACTATACACATCTTCATTTTACTTTTATTTCCACAGTAAATAAACAAAATCAGGTTTGTGCATCAGTAGATTGCATTTTAAAGCATTTGTCCACTGGTGAAATGTGTTGGTTTTACATATCAATTATAAATTAAAACTGTTATGAACCCAAGGGCTCAATTGAAGACATAGTGCTTTGGGGAAGAAGATAAACTTGTATATAGAGTTAGTAATTTGAAAATGTTTTTAAATATCATATATATTTAATGGTTATAGGAATATTTGCAGGAAATATTACAGAATGCTATTTGAACTGGATGCACTCTGCAGTTCATTACTTCTTGTCCATTAGTAATTACATTTCTTTTATGAACAGTAATTTATCTATTTTTACATCACAGTATTAATTGTTTTGATATCTAGCTGAAATCTCTGTGGTAGCTATACCCAATTAAGTTTCACTGGGTACCAGGAACATAAGTAAATGATGATATTGAGTTCTCTGTATCTACGTGAGACTGTAAAATGCATTTAATAATTGAATTTACTTTATAGAGCTGTATTTTAATTGTTTTATAACATAGCTAACTATAAATTTCAGTTCTGCGTTTACATGGCTCTATTTGAATGCTGAGAAAGCAGTCTGAAACATGGTGAGCTCCAAGATTTGATAAAACAGGAACCTGGTGTCCCATAAATGTATATTAAAATTGAACCCTGACTGCTAGACACAAACCTTCACCCTGTGAGGGTCACTGAGTGAAATGAAATGTTTTAATTATTGTTAGCACAATGGTGCTCACTGCACCTATTCCTGCCAACTGGGGGACAACTGGTGTTGCCCAGCACTCAGCACCAGCCCACAGGGGCAGAGCTGACCCTGCTCAGCTGCACTGCAGACAGACAGAGCCTCACTGCATCTGCTGTGTTGGTGACAAGTGGCTCCGTGTCTAATGAGCCGATCGGAATTTGTTCCAAAAACTCTTTCTTCTAAGCTGCCAGTTCTTTTCCTCAAATTTCTCAAGAAGCTGTTGGTCTTTAGAATTATTTAGAGCTGTCATAAACTTTGGGGGGGTGAGGAGAAAAATCTCCCTTTTTTAAATAACTTCTTGGAAAGACACTCTTGAAATTTCCCACTACTGATTGTACAAAATGTTGTTTCGATAGAAACTTTTTGGCTGCCTCTGATATGGATTTGTCACTGAGTTTCACTGGCATGTGCTTGACAGCTAGGCAATCAATTCTGTAAATGTTCAAAAGTGGTGAGTTTTCTCACATTTCTACAAAACCCTTATTAAAATATAAAGAGTAAACGCTTCTCTTTTGGATTTCATGCATGCATAGAAATTTCATTATGCTAACAAAAGCACCTAGGAACTGTTCAGGCAAAATCATAGGGTAGTTTGGGCTGGAAGGGACATTTAAAGGTCATCTGGTCCAACCTCTCTGCAATAAAAAGGGACTTCCTCAAGTAGATAATGATATAAGAATAAATATTCTGTGCAGCTTCAGTGAACTGGGATGCATTGTGAATGGCTTGTGCATATTTGTGGGATGTAAAAGGTGCTGATATTAACTGGCAAAGAGAGCAGCTGGGAAGTTAGCAAGATATGAAATTAGTATCAAAAATAATATACAGCTACTGGAATAAAATCAGGTTTTATAGACTGTGAACTCCTTTATAAATCTGCCTCTTTGCTTCTTTTTCAGTCCCATCTTGATATCCTGGAACAAAATAGGAACCCTAGGAAGGTTTACTGGAGGCAGCAGACGCTCTGCCAGACTCTAGGAGGAAATCCATGCCCACTGCTCACAATCACTGCCATGCCTGAGTCTAAAAACAGAGATGACCTGGAGCAGTTCTGTAAGTAGCCCAATGAAGCATTAAAAAAGATGCTGGTGAATTGTGCTCATGTCAGCAGTGACAATAACAACCTCTTTTGTGAACATACTGATTTTCTTGTCTTTCTCATTTTGGAAAAAGGAATATAAATATGGGGAATAGCCAATTATGATGCTCTTTAAAAATTACAGGTTTGCATGGAAGAGGGAGGAGAACTGATACCATTTTGTATTTTTAATTTCTCTTCCGTTATGTAAAACATTTGAAAAGTTCAAAATAAAATATTTCCTAAAGCAAAAAAACTGTGAAATAGCTATTTCAACAAGATTTTAAAAGCATTTTGTTTTCTACTAAAATTTTTATGTATTTGAAGTCTTAAATTAAGAAAAACCAAAACCAAGATAACTCATTCCAAGCTGGACCAGCAACTGAAGTCTTCTGGTGAAATTCCTGCAGTGTGCCCAGCAGATCCATCTGGACACAGTATATCTCTTTGCATTCTGTCTGAGACCATACTGATAATGTTGTGTTTAATAGTAAATATTATAATTGCCATTTTATATCTAGAGCTGATTATTTCTCATTGTGAGAGCCAAAGATTTAGACCTTCAGTGGCCCTGATGAACAAGATTAAGATTTGCATATTTCTGTAACTCAACAGCAAGTGTTAAGGTTTTGATTAGCATTGCATTAGGTTAGCTTTGATTTTAGAGCCTAAATCATTAACCACTTAGGTATAGGTTAGTTGGTTTTTTTTCTGAAAGCAGAAACAAGGTGTCTAGTGATTTTTTTTTTAATCTCTTCAAACATAACACAGGTTGAGACCGTTGAGGCTTGTGGATATTTAAATTGTCTTAAAATCTTTTTAGATGTTAACTGAATACTTTTCATTGCCTCACTTAAGTACTAGGCTAGAAGATTCCAAAGGGATTCTGTGACATGAACCACAGTTCTCGTTGCAGTCTTCTTCTAAACTAAAAGGGACTTTAAATATGAGAGCTGGTGAAAGTTATTACTATTTTTTTTTGGTCCAGGTTTAGAGCAGAGTGACTGCAGCTATGCTGACATTATAGTGTAATCATCTTCAGCTCTTACCTTTTTACTGTAATAACTTGGTTGTGAATTCAGCTTTTACCTTGGATTAGCAAATTTGTATCATGAACATGCTTTTCTTGGTTGAAATACTAAAGCAAAATAGCCAGGCTACATGGGGAGTTTATAATCTACATGCACAGCTTTAATTGGGGCTGTCCATGACTGGCTTGAAGAGAGAATTCCTGCCCTTAAGCCCTTTTTTCCCATGATAAGGATGATATTTGCTCACACCTCATAGCTGAAGGTCTCAATGGGGCAACTGAGAGTAAGTTAGAATATTTTATTTGAGGATTGGAGCCACCTGGAAGAGGCATGGAGTGAACAAGATTTTCTGCCCAAGTGAGAAGCCCTTTCCAATGGTGGTAACAAAGCAAAAACTGAGCTAACATTTGGTTTAATCCAAGCAAGGGCTTGTGGTGAGTCAGACATATGAGCAGTCAATACCCTAAACACTGGACTTTTGCTCTTTTGATTTTGAAAAAACTTTCTGAAAGGAGTGTTTTGTGGTAGGAAAGCAAATAAAAAAATAATTCAATAAAGTACTGAGATATAAATGTGACCATGTTGGAAGGCAAGGCCATTTTCTGTAGCACTGTATTCTCAGAGTATATTAGATTCCTTCTTGCAGTGTTAGAAGAGAGCCTGGCAGGTTTTCAAAGGTTGTTAACCTGTCTACATAGACAAGGCTTGGCTTGCTTATTCAGCCCAGGTTTGCTGAAAGATTCATAAGGCATCCATGAATAATTTGGACAGATTCTTTTTCCAAATGTTTCAGGCTGTTTAATATACTGCACCTAGGTTCAAATTCCAATTATGTGGCTTAAGTCCTCTTTATTTTCAATAGAAATAAATATCTTATGCCTTGTGGTAGTACCTGAAGCCAGTGGGAACTTGTAGCTCTCCCTGAAATGCCATGAAAATCCTGTGCCACTAAACCCTTCCTCTGAAGCCTTGCACAACAATAAGATTGCAGTTTTCCATGAGCCCAAGGAACTCAAAACAGAACATGCAGAAACCCCAGTTGTCCAACTGAAAGAGAAGTTTTTCTGGAGGAAAGACATTGTCAAGGCAACACAGTTTCACTCAAGTTTTCAAGACTGAAAATGTAAACACCAATACTCTTAAGCGATGAAAATATTTATTGTTTTATCAAGTGAAAGAACAGCAAGGCAGCACACCATGTTTTATGCTGTGGGGATGCCTGTGGGCAAATCTGAATAATCATGTATGTGCTTATTTTGTTTGAGTAGCTTGGATAATTATGGCTTTTGGGGATGCACTTAGTCTAATTTGTGCTGCTTTGTGTTGCTTTGATCAGCAGTTACTTCTCAGTTCCCTCATTTTGTATGACATACCCATCTTTCTGTGAAGTGTTTTGGCTGATGGAAGGACCTGTTTGTCAATGTTTTCCATGCTAAAAACATTACTCAATAGCAACAACTTTGAGCTAAATATGAAGAGACCAAAGGGTGGAGGATTTCCTTGCAATAAATCCCATGGCTATGTGCAGTCTCCATGGGTATTTCAGCTTGAGAAGGAATGTGGAGCTCCAGCACTGGGGAACTTGGCACATAGATAATGAATATAAATGGACAGCTCTTGCTTTTGCTTCTGGTTCAGGCCAATGCAGAGTTTTAATGAGCTATAGTAATTTTGATTTCCTGTCAAAGATATGTTGCCTTTGTTACATGTGTTAATCTGTACCCTGAGAGTTTCTTCTCAGCAATGCCAGTGGCACAAATCTCACCAGGACTTTGTAGTTCCTGCACATGGATCATACTGAAATGGTCTAAATCTTTCTCAAGTATAGACATGTAGGGAAAAGGAAACATTAGATAAAGAGGCACAGGGTGGGTGAGGAGCACTGGGAAGGCAGCAGGATCAGCCTGGTAGGAGTGCAGTAGGAAGGAGTTATTTTTTATTGGAAGTGCTCAGGGTGAGTGAGGGCATGGCATCCTCTGTGTCAGCTGTGCTTTACTTCCCTTCCTCAACTCTCTCAGATTGCTCTTGTCAGGCTTTTGATTAATGTGGTCCTAGGATGGTTAAATTTGTCTGAGTTAAATTTATTAATGTGCACCTTGTTAATAGGAAGCACAAGCCATGCTGCAGGGAAGAAAAATGGGCTGCTTCTCTCCTTCATTATTCCTTGTTTGTGTGAGGCTTTGATATTCACTTTAGACTCCTTTCTCCTTCCACTCTTTATATCTGCCCTTTACATGATGGTGGTGTACTGAATAATTTTTATTAAATGTTCAGTTCTGAAACTGATGTGAAGACAGAAAGAAGTGAGGTGGGAACTCTTTGGCCTCCTGTTCTTTTACTCCGATTCCTGCAACCACTCAGTTACAATCACACAACCTCCACTCAGACTTGATCCATGTCTGTAGGTTCCTGGGCTTGTCAGTGGTCCCTGCTGGGCTTTGCAGCTCCATAGACTTGAACAAATAGAGACTAAGAGGGTCTATTTCGTTTTTTGTGGTTGCTGTTTAACTTAAAACTTGCCCTTCCTGCCATCAGATGGAGAAGACTCAGCATCCAGCTAGTACAGATATCTTTAATACCCATTCTAAGTGCAATATCCTCCATGGTCTTGTGATAAATGTAAAATTATTCTGACTTTATTTCTGGCTATGTTAGATCTGCCTGATGAGAGTTAAAGTGACTTTTGAAGGGAGAGCAATTCTCAATGTCTTTCAGAGCATTCTCAAATGAATGCAGAAACAAAAAGCTTCCAAATCTTGGTGCCAGCTCCTTGCTTGATGAATTAATAGGTGTTTGCAGAGCTCTGATTTTCTTGTTTGCCACACGCACAGAGCCCAGTGAAGGCAGTGTTAGCAGCATGTATGTGTACTCAGTAATAGTTTGCAAACTCTTAATTCACAGTATTATTTATGCATGTGTGCAGTGTGTAACTCCACTAAACTCCCTGGCAGACAGCTGAGTAGACCCTGCAAGCAGTAGGATACTGTTGTGACAGAGCAAATGGACAGATTAACTCTTCAAAGAAGTGTAAGGAAAATATCTAAACACTGACACACAGGCAATGATAAAATTGTATTCTTGTTAAGAAATAAAGGACACTGATATGTTGCTAAATGTTAACAGAGTGGTGGAATTTAAACCACCAAAAGCAAAATGAACAGAAATGGTCAGAAGAGAGCAGTGTGCACTCTACACTGCTATGTGAATGTTTTTCAGGAGGTATTTCCTGGCTGTAACCTGAGTTGGGGTGGGTTTGCTCTCACCTTTAGTCAGAGGAGGGAAGGGGCAGGACACCTCTGAGATGTGATGTAGTGTAGGTGCCATTCTGGTTGGTGCTAACAGAGAGTAATGACTCAAACAGCCCCAAAGGAATTGCACAACTCTCTTAATGGCTGGTTGTACTGTTGTCATCCCCATTAATAATAGTGATTATTCAGTGTGTTATGTGTGTTCCAGAGTCAACACACCTAATGAGTATTCTTTTAGCCGTGGGTAGCATTATAGATCTGAATTTTGTGGTTTAAAGTTAACCCAAATTGTCCCAGATAATTAGCAGCAGAGGTGAGGGAAATTAAACAAAAATGACACTAACAAATGCATTTACATCTGTAATATCTGTCAGTCTGAGTTGCTCTTCTGTCATCATATGTCCTCTTTATGCATGGCTGAGGAAACCATTATGAATACTGTCAAAAAGAGATAATGACACCTGCTTATCTTAAATGTAGTCTCCTGGGGATTTGAAGCACATTTTTTGTCTAGGCATGTTTCTGAAGAAGGATAGAGTAATGTTTTTGGGATAGATATGGTAGAATGCTCATACCATTGAATCTGCAGATGCTCCTGGAGCTGGAATGAGGGGTAAAGTGAGACTAATGAGGTGTTTTTACCTGCTCTCATCTTAAGCCTACATAATAGAAAAGACACAGTTGCTGGGAAAGCTATTCTAACATTTCTCAATTTGCTTGTATAAGCTATTTAGATGGTTGTTTTGCAACTTTGATCTTTTCTTAGGAAGAAACAAGCCCTTTACCTTTAAATATAAATTGCAGCAAAGAGCAATTCCTGAGCAAGGAACAGCAGAGGATGTGAATTGCAGGGGCCACTTATGCAGGATACTGGGAAATAATGATCATGTGGAAAATGTACACAGTTTAATTAAGCACATTGATTAAATCAATATGACTCAAACAGCTTAGTGCTCCAATCAGCTTAATCTCATTAAATGTAATTCAGGCCTCAATAATTGATTAATAATGCATTATAGTTTATGAATTATTGACTCAGAGTTATTATAACTGTGCCTGCTCCCCGTGTGGCAACCAGTGTTGCATGTTAATTATGAAAGGCTCAAGCTCTCTTGAATAACTTTTTCAAACCTGGAGATGACACATCTCCTAGTGAAACAGGAACCAAATTAGTTCAACACCTTATTGGAGTCAGTTGGCCCCTAAAGAAGCTGCACTCCTTAAAGGAAGCTCTCATCTAATAATGTTAAAATAAGGAGGTAGAACGACCTGCTTTGATTGGTAATGATCTTTTCAGCAGGCAGAAGGGCTGCCTGTAGCAATTCATCTGGAGTGTTAACCTGGCATGGTGCTGGCTGGAAGCAGCTCACACCAGCGAGCGCATCTGCTCCTCGCTGTTAGTGCGTGTGACGCTGCCTCCAGCACATGTGCAAACAGCACAGCCACTGCCCACGGACCCTCAGGTCTCACATGTATGCCAAACGGGGAACAATCCACCTCCCCAGAGCTGTCTGGCTGCTGACTGCTTCCTGTGGGAAGGTCTGGTAGGCTTTTATAATAACAACTCCACACTGGTATGTCATATAAGAAGAAAGAGTCATTGCTGCTGTTGGTGATAATCTCAGGAGGGAAACCAAGAACTGAAGAAAGCCCCTGCTCTTTGGGGGCTCCCCCATTAGGTGGCATTTCTACTGAATGGGAACAGAAGATGTTATCTCTGACAGACTGTTTTTGTAGCTTTCTAGGTACTTAATGTGGACCAAATTGCAATCTTATGCAGAAAGTGTCCACCAACATTACATTTCCTTCAAGTATTCCATTTACAGACCTGTTCTGCTTTTTCCTTTCATCAGTTCTCTATCTCTTCTCTTTATTTGTGATTATAGTTAAAAGTGAACAGATTTTACTGTGTATAGAAGTTGATTGAGATGATTATGGAACACTGGAGAAAAACATTTTTTCTTTAGGCTTGCATCTGCAATAATGAGGTTTGTGTCTTTGTATTTTTTTTGATTTGAAGATTTTCTCCTAATTTGCAGGGCTGCCAGGCAGAGGTGCTGATTTCTCTCTCACTTTGTACCAAACACTTTGTTTTTGGTGACAGGAAGAGTCAGCTGTTGTGAAAACTGTTATCCTGTTTTAATGCAGCAGTGAAGAAAGGCTGAATAAAATTGTCATGTGTTCTACAGTGCTAAATAATTACAGAATTGAGAATATGTGGTTTTTTCCACTTGAATAGACAGTTTCTCAAGTTTCTGAAGCCAAAGCAAAGCTGTCCAGTTATGCAACACTGATGGTCTGTGCTGAAATTTTTCTCAAGATTGCCTTTCAATTTCAAACATCTCTTCTACTTTTTCTTTCTGATATCCCAGTCACAACAGCGTTGGCAGCTCCTTGCAAAAAGAGCAGACAAATTTCTGCAAAACTATGCTCCTGTGTGAGTTATCCAGCTTGCTGCCATAAAGATGGAAGCTGGTTGAATGGAATATGAGATTTGTGAGACAGACACATGGTTGTCTGCAGGCTGAGGCCCGTATTTTTCATGATGTATCAAATGCTCTTTGAATCCCAGCGTTTGGTGGAGCCGACTCTGCCAGCACAGCTTTGACACTGTGGTCAGCCTTCTGTGAGCTTGGCAAAATACTTATTAATATATTGAATTCCAGTAGTCAAGGCAGCAAGGAATGGACGGAAAACACTGAACGAGGATGCTGAAACTGGGCTTTGAAGCATAGACAATCACAGTGTTTTTAGCAAACAGTAAATATTAGGGTAATCTCTCATTCTGTCCCACCCTCTGCCTAATGCAGCATGATGGCAGAATAAGAACCTTAAACGAGATTATTTGTAGTGTTCTTCATTCAGCTGCCATGTTCTGCATTTTTTAAATATAAAATTCCTTCTGAAATTTGGAAATTTTTTCTAAGCCGTCCTCTGTGTAGGGGATAGAGCAGAAAATTCTGTAGCATGTTTTTCAGCACTTGTTCAGCTGCCTTTCCTTCTTTGATTTAGAACAGTCTTATTTCTGCCCCAAGAGATATATAACCTTTATAACATTTGCATGTCCTTTCTAGAGAAAAAAAAATCTGATTAAAGGCAGAACTTTCTGGAACATAAGTTATCAATATCTTCGTGGTTGGTATGGACTTGGGCTTGAACATCAAGAGTTGGACCTGATGATCCTCGTGGGTCCCTTCCAACCCAAGATATTCTATGATTCTCTCAGTACAGCTTAAGGCTGGCAATCCTCCAGACTTCCAAAACACAACAGCCTTTTCTGATACACTAATGAATTAAACATCTTGAAAATCTAAATTAGCATATCTTAGTCATAATTGTTTTATTTCTTGATTGGTTTGTCAAGAGCCTCAGAAGGGTCTTCTCACAGGAGTGTGGTACTACTTGTATTTTTGCTACAAGGCATTGAAAATTATCAATGAAACTGAAAATGGTTTGGTTGTATGTAATTCTTATATTGCTTTGGAAATTTATAGGCAGCTGCTTGGAATATGCCTGTCTTCCAACACCCCAGGACCAGCTCTCATTGCAGTTGACCTGCAAGCTTCTACAGGAGTGCTATGTTGCCCGAATTCTTGCCTTAAAAGAAGGGCAAAAAAAAAAAAAAATCTTCTCTCCTTAGGTGGAAATAGTTTGTGAGAAGCCTGCAGGTGTTGTGTTTCCAATGGCCAATCAAGGTATTGAAACACAGCCCAGCAGAGCCCCCAGGCAGCTCTTTCTCCCTAAAATGGTGAACAAGCATTAAACTGCTACTGGGTTTCTATTATTAGCTCCAAATTATGGCCAAAAAAAACCCCAAATCACCATGTTTCTGTGAGTGGCACATTTCCCATGCCTGGCCATAAATTTTAGTCCTGTGGGGCGTGTGCTGAAAGGTCACTGTGGTACTGTGTAAGTCAGCCAGAGAAGCTTTTGAATTGAGGTAAATCTCTCCTCAGTGTAGCAGAGATGGGCTGTGAGAGGCAGGACATAATTTTAGGGTCAGACTGTCACTGGAGATTGTCCTTGGTTCCTTCATCTGGCCACAATATTGCCCAGCTGGTCAGGTGTCATATTACACAGGGTGGCTGTTTTTGCTCAAATCAGAAGGTCTGGAGCACCTGGTGATGTGTGAAGTGGGTTGTTCTTGAAGGCAGTTGGGTTTGGACACCTGTGTTAAATAAAGCAGGTGTTTCTGGTCAGTAGTGATGAAGGTGTGGATAGTGGGGCAGTCTGTGAACCACTCTTGCTCCTTGAATGAAAAGGTGAGTAAGAAGCTCCTCAGATTCAAGCCTTCTATAAGGTAGGAAATTATAATTTTCTAGCAGTAGAAATGTGACCAGTTGTTCTCCTTTCTGTTTGGTTGTACCTCCTCATTGGTAACTGCTAGGCAAGCTGTGATCAGAGAGCTGGGAGCAGGACAGCTGGCAGGGTGGCCTTGTGGAAGAGTAATGTGTGGCTGGAAATCCTAGGGGGTGTAGCACATGCACCAGCTGCTGTCAGACCCACACAACCACTCCTGCCATCTCAGAGAGCAGTTATTGTTTCTGGTTCAACATTTTTCTGTTCCAGAAAAGCTGTGCTGGTACACAGATTGAGGTTGATACACATTTCTGATGCCTGACGATCTTGTGGGAACAAAACTATTTTGGATGGCAAGATTGGGCAGGGTTGGCAAAAAATGGGGTCTGCCACTCTTCTAGCAAACCCTTGCTTTCAGTTTGGGAGCTCAGCTTGGGGACAGTTTGTCAAGTCTTGCACAGTTTGTGTTAAAAGAACTGCTAGGCTGTGACAGAACCCAGAGTGTGTCCTGCTAACAGGGAACTCTGCTACTCTGAGGTAGATTTTTCATGCTCCTATGACTCTTGAATTTCTCACTCTAACAATAGGCTTCAGCTTGCACAGGCAAACCCTTCCTCAACACCCAGAGCTAACAGACTGTTGGGAAACAGTGTGGGTGGCGTTGTAACTTTCATGTTGCTTTCACCGTTATCCTTCTAAACTGGGAATTTACTTGGTGCTTTCAAATCTTGGCTGGCTGGTTTGGAGAGACTGTCTACTGCGCCTGACTTGAAAATAGAAAAGTCATTCAGCTGATACCTCAAGGCTTTGAAAACTTTCTGGAAAACAACAATCTAATTTCTGGATTTAATGTTCCAAGCTATGCATTTCTGTCTGATAAAGGCTGACCTAGCTAGCCGTGCATTACGAATGCCTGGAGTTGTTTGGATTGTGTGGAACAGCTTTAGTGCATGTTTGCCAGAGCTGCAAGCAGATAGTTTGTTCAGCTACTCTGCCCACATCCATGTGAGGGGCTCCACACTCTTGTGAAATGTGGCAAACACTATTTCTATGTGCTGATCTTAATCAAATTTTATTCTATGTGCTGATTTTAATATTAATCTATCCAAGAGTGTTACTGAGTGAGGAGGCAGATTTGTAATACATGGTGTGCATTTGTTTTTCTCCTGGTTTTGTATCTGGAATTCTGAACACCTGCTATTTCTAATTCCCACCTGTAAGTTGATTTTGCTGGGAGGGTCTGTGCAGATTTCTGCCTGACCTGTTTAACTGAGTTTAATTTCTGTAATTGGAGAATGAGATCCAGTCCTGTGTGACTGATGCAGCCAATCTCATCCCAGTAAAATAACCAGCAATATGTTGAAAGTAGTAGTTTGCAGATGCCACAGGCTGCTACTACTTGTTGCCTATAACTGACAGATTCTAGAAACAAGCATTTGTGATTAATGGGCTGCAATTATACAGAAATACTGAAATGAATTGGGGCTAAAAATACCCCATAATGATTTTTAAAAGGCCATTCTGTTAATGAGAGGATTTGTCCATCTCTACATCAAAAAGAAACTTGTTAGCTCTCTGAGCTTGCCCACCTGTTTCTAATGCAGAAATAGAAATAAAAACCAAGTGGGGACAGCTGCTCTGCTCAGACTGCAAATGTGCTGATAAGATCAACGAGCTGACGAGTGACATGGTAGATACTGCAAAGTGCACCAGTGTTCCCAGACAGCTAAACTTGGACTTCTGTATCTTTTCAGGGCACTTATTTTGTGGCTCTAACACTTAGAAAATGATATCTATCAAATCACCAATGCACTTAGAATTTAATTTGCTCTATCAGTTGTAATTGTTGGGCATCTTAGCTGTGGGGGGAAAAAGAAAGTTATTTTCCTTGACACTTGGCAATTCTTTTTTAAAAGCTTTTATTCTTTTTTTTTTATTGAATTTGTTTAACAAACTCTTTTGAAAATATTTCTAGCTTAGCCTGGGTGCTTTGAAATAGTGAGGTTAAATTAAATATGTTGAAGTTTTTTATTAAAACATGATGAGGGCATGAGGTGACGAGTAAATGAAGAAGTCAGAATGGGGTTGGAGAAATGTCTTGGCCCACAGATAAGGAAGGACTTCTGGACAACTTAGGAACTTTATTTTTTTATTTTACTTTTTTAAGAACCAACATTCTGTTTTAGTTCCTTATTCTTCCCTTATCACCTTCCTATAATCTTTTGCTTTTTCCCCTAGTCTGAAAACATGACATGATAATGATGGATAAAGAAATACCATAGCACTCTGCAAATGTCTGTGCATACTTAATAATTTTGGGAAGGATGGGTGGGTTCCAGAATGAAGATGACAGCTGATCTTGATATAGGACAAATAACATGACTGAGAGAGGGCTCTATTGATTATGTCTAAGTACCCAATTCAATTCATTTTCATAGCTAATGAAAAGAGGAGGAAGTGATTTGAAGTAATGGATTATGTAGAAAATCACTTCTAGGGTGAATGTGGATGGCACAGAACTCTTTAACTGGAGTTGGGAAACAGCTGTTGAGCTTCCAGCTCTGACTAATTTGTATTTTATCCTTGATCAACTTACTTGATTTTTCTGTAAATCCTTACCTTCATAACTTGGAACACACTTGAAACATGTAATCTTCTATGAAGTCTATGAAGTGCTTCAAGAGAAGATGAGGGAGATGGAATTTATTATCACTGGCATCAGAGTGACTTTGACAGGTCTCCCAGAGGATGTTTAGGTCCCATGGTGAGCACCTAACAGAAGGCTGTAACTAGTGATTGAAGTAGAGATGAAGAAAATAAGTAGATGGATGGGAGGACAGAAAGTCCTTAAATTCCGTGCTGATCAGGCTGTGCCTGCTGGAAATAAAAATGCAGAGAGGCTTTTATTGTAAAAATGAGGCTGTAGTGGATAATGCAGCAGAAACTATCTCTGGCTTAATTTTTTTTCCTTTGTGCTTGCTGTGCTGAGGAATTTCTCAAAAAATTTCTGAAAAAAAAAAATTAATTTTTTTCTTGAAGTCCTATAGCCATGTGCAAAAGGTGCAGCCAGAGCTGAGGTCATTCCTTTCCTGTCCTGAGTAGCAGCGGACAGTGCAGGCTGTAACAACATTAGTGTCTCGTCTGCTTTGTTACTTTGCAGTGTTCAGGTCACCCTCACAACTTGGGAATTGTTATTGTGAGCAGTAGGGAAGTGCATTTAGCAGAGCAGGCGTTGAAGGCCATTTTTAAGCTCAGCCCTGTAAATCCTGGCCTCTGGCAGGCCAAGCTGTTTAGCTGTGTTTTATGAATCAGGTCATACCGTGCCTGCCACAGCTTCCAGATGCCAAGCTCCTTCTGTGACAGTTCTGTCAAGCGTTTTGAAAGGGCACAAAAACAACAGCCAGAGGGTCACCATGAGGCACAGCTCAGCTCGTGGGAATTGTGCTTCAAAAAGAGATACTGGCCAGAGGCTGAAAGAGCAAGCAAGAGACAGATGAAGGCCTCTGGGCATGTCATTAAGGGCTGTGGTGTCCCCATTATCCCTATTCTCCCCATTTTTAGCCATTACTAACTATTGAATGAGCAATAAACACGTAGTTAGGTACTTATAGTCTCTGTGCTGGCAAAGGTGATGGCCCTGCCAGCTATGGAGAATGCTGTCAATAGACTTGAAACAGCTCATCACTGATGGCATGCTCCTTAATTTCATATCCTAGATCATACCCTTTAAATCGCAACACTTCCAGGATCATCCTTCTTGCTTATCAAAAGTCTCCCCCACCAGCTAAGGCATCACTTACCACACAGACATCATGGCCATGACCTTGTTTTCCAGCCTGTCAAAATGTAATGTGAAATTAGGCTCAGCCCTGATAAAATGGATGCTTGCACAAAGAGTAATGCTCCCCACGAGGCCATATAACCTGCATCAAATATAATTTAATAAGCAGAAATCAAAATATGTCAAATTTAAACGTGCAGGTAATGCATGCAACCCCTAAAATGAATTTGGATTATAGGCAGACAGTGAGACTGAATGGTCAGTTTCTTCATCCATGAGGGAATCACGCTAAGTAATACAGAGGAAGGAAATCATTCAAGGAGATCCTTTGATTTTGAGAGTTGATGGGAGTGTTAGGTGGCAGGGGAAGGTTATTTTCTTATGTAAGGTGTGTTTCATTAGCTGCAGTTAGAAAACATCAGTTAGAAGTCTCTTCATATTTTGAAAACAAGGTATTAACATAAGAAGCTTTGTTAGATACAGCAAGAAGATAAATCATTGTTGCAATGCTAGCCATTAGCTTGTCATGACCATGATTTACAGGGATTTTCTTCTATATAAATAAGTGTTTCTTTTAAAAGCACTCAGAGTTTACAGAGCAGGAGATGAAGTGGCTGTGAATGCTCTGCAATATAATGGTTTTGATATGAGTGTTTCTTATGGCACGTTGAGAGAGGAGCTCATGCTATGGATTTTACAGGCTGTATAGAGAGAATCAGCTATAAGTGGCAGGATTCTGGGGCAGGGTCAGTTGGAAAAGTTCAAAGTTCTGCTGTGGAAGTGTTGGGGTGAAAGTGCAGGAAGGCATTGGGATTGAGGGAACATCACAATTACCAGCTTTATGAAGTCAGTCTGTGCACTGTACATCAGAAATTCAAACGGATTAGGAACTATCAATTGTGCTCTTAAATTATTTGCCTGAAAGAACCTTCTGGAGAATGCTTTTAAAATAAATTTAATATCACTTAGGAAACTATGAAGAACTAAAAGCTCTCCTGTGTGAAAGCTCCCACTTTTGCAGGGATACATGGAGTGCCAAGGAAGGACATCTCATCTTCCACTTCTGTTTCTTCTGAGGATGCCAGGACTGTTCTGCAGCCTGACTCCTTTATTCATGAGAACCTTTTTCTGTGCTTTGTAGCAACTTGTGGGGATAAAAAGAACCTTTTTCCTCACCCTAACCTCCCTACCATCTTATTTCCTCAAACAGATGACTCTTCCTAACTTGAACTCTGCTCCCTGCAGTGATTGAGGCAGGAAGACATCATCCATTAGCCATTATTTTGCTGGCATCTGAAGAGAAGAACTCACTGACCTGAGACAGGGACTGCTTAGTGTGCCTTTCCACAGACTGTTTGAAATTTCTGCATGTTATCTGCTTTATGCAGTGGCAAATTTTGTTCCACCTAGTTTTGTCAAGTACTCCGGGGCTCAGATTGTGCCATGTGAGCCTGATTCCTTATTCATCTTTTGGATATCTCAATAGAAGAACTGCTTGGAAAAAAACACAGTATGAACTTGGTTGGGAACTTCAGGGTTCATCTGTGCTGTTTCAAAACTTATGTTCTGCTCATGGTCTGTCACACAACACTTCATTCAGTCTTGGAGATGGAACATGGTGCTGCTTATATCATGATACAAGATCTTGGGGCCAGCATCAGTTTTGCTCTTTTGATGATCTGACTGAAAGACCTTTTACATTGACCCCTTATTTGTGTTCTTTTGCTCAGGTATTTGGGGAGTTCATCTGAGACCTTGCCATGAAGACAAGAATCATTATTCAAAATTTGGAGACAGTTTAACCTCATTGATCTTTTGTTTGTGGAAAGCAAGAATTTCCTTTGGGATCAGCTATGGACAGTGCAGTTCCAAGATTTAGGATAGACTTAGACAGCAGTAATGTAAAAGTCAATTTAGTGATGCCACAAATGAGGTCAGACCTGCAGAAGGTCCTTTACTGCGAAGCTGTTGACATAGTGAAGTGGTAGAAGGTCTTTTGTAGACTTTCTGTTTATTTCCTCCTTCTTCTGAGTTTTTTATATTTAAGAAAACACACAATTTAAAATTCTTACTGTTTGCTTACTCCAGGAGAAATACAAAATTATATTATTTTTAAGAAACATTCCCTACTTGACTGATTCTGGAGCAATGAGCAATAAATATCAAATCAAGTGAAGACCAAGAATTTAATTTTTGCCATCAGAGGCAATCTGTGATGCTTTTTATCTTAACAAAAAATGATATTTCATCAATTTGACAACAAGAGGCTCTGATTGTACTTTCTTTTAATATATTTTTGCTACTTTCAAGTCATTCCCTGAGGAGAACTTCAAGTCAGGGAGAGATGGATCTGTGCCACTTAAAAGCACAACACATATTTAAGAATAAACATTACTTTATGCTGTAGGTGGTAATAGGTGGGTTTTAAATATGTACTGCATAAAGAGTAAAGAGCTTTTTTAGAATAAACTATAGAGTTTGTCTTCTGTAGAGCAGAACAGCTTGAAGTACTACACAACTTAAATTTTGTTGAACTGTTAAACTTGGCTGTTATTTCCAGCAGTGAAAAAAAAACCACTGGCAGGTGTTTCTCATGCCCATTTTAGGGCTCACAGGCAGGTTCTAAGTTCATCTCAGAATGGGCAAAATACTGAGATCATCACCCAATTTTTTATCATTTCTTTCATGCTTGGATTTCCCAGAAGGAGAAATTAGCAAAACTTGGGCTTCTTAACTGGATCCATTGAAGTTAGCAAAGAAAACAAATTCCTGTTGGGTTATTTCTGTCCCCAGCCACTTCAGGATTGTTGTATACAAAATGACTTGTGCTCTGGGCAATGTGATTTTAATGTTAACTTCCACCTCTCCACAGGGGAGACTTTTTAGAGTAACTCTCTGATATTCAGCCTAAATGTTCCTTAGTGGAGTTTCATGCCATTAACCCCGGATTCACCCGGGTTTGGCTCTCTGAGCAGTTCCTCCTGCTCTGGGAGCCATGGCAGTGAAGGGCACGGGGTGTTGTGCTGGGGGTAAAGGCTGTGCCCCCCCACAGGCAGGAGATGGGGGCTGAGGCATTACTCACTGGGTGTGAAAGCCATTTATTTATTCCTGCAGCGTGTTCCGGGGGCGTCCCCTCTGCCAGCAGCTCCTGCTCCATCTGCTGCCCTTAAATTCCACATAGAAGCAGTTAGTGCCATGCACAGAGCAGGGGACAAGGCCAGAGGGCAGCTCATGCCTCAGAGTTCACAGCTCAGTGATGCTCTGCCCTGTAGGTGCAAAGGCAGCTTGATCCCTGTAGGGATCAGATATTCAGAAGCCTCTCTGGCAGGGGATCTTACCAGAAAGAGCAGTTGTTGCTCTTGCAGTGTTGAAATGTGCCTTGCAAATGGCAAAGATGAGCTGTGAGTGAGCAGTGGGTATGTAGAATAAAATGTAAAAGCAAGGGGTGAAAATATTGCTGGTTCGGAGCTGAAGCCTTATTAAAGTCCTGTCTGTCCTATTTGGGCAAATTCTTTCTAAAGTATCCAATGTCACCAAAATCCCATTAAACTGTCACATAAATTATCAGGGTTTCCTTTTTCCATCACTGTGGATTACCCAGGGAGATATTTTTATGACAATGGAAGCTTTTTCAGTCTGCTCCTCCTGCCTGATTTCATTTCAGATGAAATCCTTCTCTCGGAAAAGAGCCCGTGGATTTTATAGCTCCATGGATCTCTGCACTCTGCCTGTTACAGCAGCTGTCCTTCAGGTCTCTGTGCACTCATCTCCTGCCTTCACCTTCTTTTAGGCATGGGACAGTTTAGGGCAATGTTCTAGTTCTTCTCTCAGTTCAGCTCTTTTGTCTTTGTGCAAAAACCCCAGAAGGTGAAAGTCACATATATGCCGAACTTGAAAATACTGCTTTTTACTGCTTGCCAGGTCTCAGAAGCCTTGCATCTCTGCAAGACAGTCTACATTTCTCCCATGCTGACTGAAAAACACATGGATTGATGGCCTGGCCATGGCAGTACAAAATACTTGAGTATCTGAAATTGCCTGCTGCCACAGAACAAATTAAAGCCATAATGTGTGTGTTATAGAGGCAGGGGGTGATAGATCCTTGCCTGCCTTCTGACAGATAATCTGGAGCTCCCTACTTCAGCTACCTAGATCATGTGCTGGACCTCATCTTAGTGAGTGCTCACACCTTGCAAGGCATACATAAGCAGAAGCTGAGAAATGGTAATATTAAGGGCAATAGAGAGGCTTTGGAAGATCAGTACTAATGAGAGAAATCCCAGAAATTATATTACTCTATTACTCCAATTTTGAAGTGGCAAGACTGTCACTAAACGAGCAGGTAAGACAGAATTTTCCATAAATAATTCTGTTCTGTATGTGCAAAGAAGCCCTAATGATGTCAAAATACGATGATGAAATATTTCTGAAATTGCTGATTAGCCACTAATTAGTGGCTAATGGTTAACATGGCTTGACATGGCTAACACTAAGTAGTAAAGCAGACACCTTGCATCAAAGAGAACACAGGAGGTGGCAGAGTGGACTGGAATAGTAATTCCAGCAGAACACAGCGCTAGTTCCAGAGGAATAAGGGCAACCATGGACAAGTTTCTAAAGCAGCTATTATGATTTATGTGGCTGCAGGCCTCTGCTGGCGCTGTTTTGGGTACTGTGGAGGAGGCACAGGACTTTATGAGCAAGGAGCCATCAGGAGGGAGGGCCAACACTCAGGTCACCACAGGTTGGCTTAGCTGATAGTAACTTGTGTTTCTCTTTATGCAGCCTAGTCCCAGTGGACAGTGAGGACAAGTGATTGCAATCTTTTTATAGCAGCCTTTTGCAATTTAAAGGTTCTTTCTCCTTCCTCTCGGTTCACCTTTCCTTTCCGTGTCTGAAACCCGTTTTCTCCAATTTTTCAGCCTAAGACTTCTAAACATTTGATGATTTTCAATGACCTCTTCAGTTTTCATCAGGTTATTTTAAACCTGTGGTGGGCAGCAGTGGGCACAGCATTGCAGCTATTTGGTTTTGCTCACTGTGTTGAGCAGAGGGAAGTAGCAGAGTGTTCCCTGCCTGGTGTGGATCCCATGACAGCTGCCATTTTTCCAACTGCTTTACATTACTATCTCATCTGCTGTAATCCCCTGATCCTTCTTAGCAGAACTTTTTCCTAGCGATCCTCCGTGTTGGTGTGATGCCCTGGAAATGTGGCTGAGGGGAGCAGAGATGGATGGCAGCACTGAGCACAGGTCTGGGAGATGCATCCAGGCAAAGGAATTCCTCTGCTAGCCCTAGGAGGAGATAAATGCAGGTTACTTGCTTGACAGCAGCTTAATAAAGTGCTGCATGGTTTCTTTTTTGAAGTTTGATGATATCTGAGCAGCTCAGAGGGTGTGCAGAGTGACACTGGAAATGCCAATGAATGCTGAGTGGGTGTACCCAGGACTGGAAATGTCTGCTAGACTATTGCAGGTGCATTAGTGGGAATGGGGATGCTCCTTATAATCTGAGGCAGTTTGCAAAGGGTTACAGTAGGCTTTCCATGGGTGTAAGTCCTGTAAAATAAGCTGCAGTTGTTCCCCAGCTTTCCCCAAGAGGAATTCTTGGATTTGAGCTGGAATTAGTTAATGTGGGTTTCCTTTGCCTTCAGTCATACTGAAGGTGCTGCTAAATAATGATGGTGGCTCCTGCTGCTTTAAGAGCTTGGGGCTTTGGAAACTTCCCCAAAACAGCCTTGACAACTTGCTTACCAATTTCCTGGAGTTCAAACCCAGCGTTAGTGGGAGGTCAAGCTGAGGCTGAGCAGTCTGTGCTCATATTCAGCTCCTGATCATCTCTGATTCAGAGGTGAATGAATTCATAAAGCATGTACACAAAAGAAGGTTGCCAAGCAACTTGGAGGCTGAAACTCTCCCATCAAGCTATGAAGGTAGGGAACAGGCAGCTGAGATGATTTGTTATGTTCACTTCTTTGCCATAGGTAACAGTAATAATACATATAATACAGAAATATTTAAGAAAGGAATAGCTCATTGATAATTCTGGAAAACAACAGCTGATCCTGCTAGACTGTGTTTTGCCTCTGTATTAAGATGTGTCTGCTTTTGGAGCATCTAGCCAAAAACAGGCACAGCAAGGAGACGGCAATCTGGTGTAGGGGGAGATGGGCAGGGAAGAATTATTCTGTCTTAAGGCAACTGAAAGTCTGACAACTGGTGGAAAAGTTTTAGGAGAGGAGAAAATATCTGACACAGATTCTGCCTCAGATCAGGCTCATTGTTTTCTGTGATCTCAGTATTTGATGTTTTTTACAAATATAGTTTAGTATATTCATTATACATCACCATATCCCCTCTTCTCTCTGGCTTTGCATAACTCTGCAGCCTTGGGCATGTCAGGAGGATCCAGGATATGAAGCAGCTGGGACACGCATGGAAGAGCTATGTGATGGTCCTCCTGTTTACCCATCATTTACTCACAGAACAGCCCGTAGTGGGAACAGCTAATTAAGTTGGAAGGAAAAGTTTTGCTTTCTTGGTTTTTCTCTACAATATCCTGGGGTAAACTTGGCCCTTTGATCTGTGTAATGCTCGTGGTAGGCATGCTGTACTTAGACATAATGCAGAAAAACAAGCCTGTGTCCTAATGGCCCTGGGCTTGTGCAAAGGAAAGAGAAGTTTGCAGAGGCACAGCCAGAAAGTTCCAGCCCAAGACCCAGATCTAGACTGAATTTTTTTCACATGCTGTGTACATAATTCCCTTTGACTCCTTAAAAAATCCTAGCCTTGCATCATTTAATGCCCTGTCCTTTTACAAATGGCATGGCTCAAACCTCAGCTTGAAATAATTTAGAGCAGCAGCCCAGGTCAGGGCATCTGGAGCTGCTTTTCATTTCCTTTCTGTGCTCCCCTTGATGAGGGACACTGCTGTGTTAATGGGGTTTTGTTCTTTCCTTTCAGGCTTCTCTTTCCCCAGTTGATGTCACGATTAGTGACATCAAAGTCACCTCTTAGTGAACCCTGGTGATGACATGACTGGAGGAGGACCCTTAGAGGCAGGAGATTAAGCAACAAGCTAGCACTACTGGAAGAACAAAAGTCTGGAAGAACAAAGCTCTCATTTTCATTCATATATACACAATCAAAAATGAGTGAAGAGAAGGAGGGATGGGAATTAGGTGATGCATTAGTAAAATTATCATTCAAAGGTTCTTTGCTCGAAGTTTTGCAAGAGGAATCAGTGGTTCTTTAATCTCCCACCTTGGGTATTGTTGATGCCATGTTATATTCTGGGCATGTTGAAATGTAGCACGGTGTAAAGAGACATGATTTGTTGGATAAGGCTTTATGTAGCACAAAAAGGCTCCTCTGCTTTCCCTTTTTATTATTTACATTCCCAGAGAAAGTTATGTGTCATGTGGGCTCTGCAGAGATAAATGGCCAACCTGAGCCAGAGCAGCTTTCTCTGAACCTGGAAAGGAGCAGCCTAGGTGTTGGCCTGAGGATTCTGAAGACTTAAACTCAGTTCTGGTCCTGGGAAGAGATATTTGAGAGAACCTGAGGTTGTGAGTCCTTAAGAGAGGTTTAGCAGGGAAATTGTACCGTGGAGCTCTGAAAGAGCAGAGAGAGAAGGGCAGCTGGGCATCAGTATAAACCAGTAAGCTGGTCTGGTCAGGACTGTAGTTATGGGTGTGCTGCAAGTCAGGAATGAAGGGAATCAGCTGAACTGAGTGCAGAGACCTCCCCTGGTGCTGCCAGCTGAGTGTGGAGCATGGCTGGCCAGTGCTCTGTCCGCTCCTTTCATGAGCTCTGTTAATAGCAGTCAGCACAGTAATTCCAAAGTAACTGGATATGCTGTAAACCATAGGTTTGGGCCACTCCTGCTGTTTTCCAGGTGTTTCAAGAGTAGCAAGTTTTATGGCCATGTCATCAGCTCTTTGCTCTATTTGCTGCTTCATTAGTTTTCATGCTGGGAGCACTCTGGGGGAGCAGCATTTGGAGGTGGGATTTGGCTCCTGTGAAGGGAACAGACAGTTAACAAGCTCTGTGGTTTCCTTGCTTGTACAAACCTCCTTTATGACTCTCCTGTGGGTGGGATGTCAGAGCTGAGGATGTGCTTGGCAGGAGGGAATCTTTCAAAGGAAACTTTCAGTGGAATAGAGAGATTTCCTTGGCTGGACCTGCAGGCAATGGGGCCCTTCTGTTGTAACCCACAGGAGATCAGTGTAGGTGATCTCTGGTCTCTTTTCCTTCCCTCATGTTTCCCTGGGTTTAAGATCTGGAGACTCCAGGAGCTTTTCCACCACTGAGTCGGAGTAAGGCAAGCTTGACTTTGATGAGCCTTGAGAGAAACGGCATAAGTCAGATCTCTGCCAGCCCCATGCTATTGCAATTAGCAGAATTATGGCAAATTGTCCTGGGTTTCTGACATGAGAAAGCTGTTGCTTAGAGGTTTTTTTTCTTTTTCTTATTTTGACTGAGGAATGAACCTCTCATTTAAGAAACTGAACTCTGTATCAATATCCAGAAGGGGTAAGAGTTGTTAAAGCTGTATTCATCAATTGCAAAAGAGAGCACATTTTATTTTGCTCTGTGCTATTTACAGCTGTTGTCCATTACAAGTCCTCAGGAGCCTCATTCCCAGCTATAACTGCACAGCCCCATAAGTTTAGCTCAGCAATGAGCCTGCAAAACAGCACTAAATCATGGTGATGGGAGAAGGGAGAAAATGTTTGGAAATGGCAAAATGCAGCTGATGTCTTTGTGAAATCTGGCTTTTGTTTGTTGCTATTATAAGGCATTACTAAAGTAGATAGTAATGTACAATTAACTGGAAAAGAGGAGAAATAGTGTCTTCTAATTTTGGGGGAAAAATCAGAATGGCTGGTCCTGCAGGAGCTGAAGGAGTCTTTGACAATCCATAAGTGCCTAAGTTCATGTTGATGAAAATGTACCCAACCCCCCCAGTATGGTGAGGTGTGAGAATGACAAATATCTAATGTGTGGCTATTGAGAAACAGAGCCCCAGTTGCTTTACTGGACCAGAACATGATTGCTCTGTATGAGCTCTTTGAGCTGGGAGTGCAGTTCACTCTTCTAGTGCCCACCAACGGCTCAAGAGGGAAGTGTGGATGTGGGGTTATTTCCAAATCTGAGTGTGTCCCTGTATGATGTAAATAAATTGTGCTGTGAAGTATATATTGTGCAGAATATATAGCTAAGGAGACAAAATAATGCTTATTCCTTGTTTGAATGTGAAAAGAGAAAATTCACCTGTATTCCCAGCTGTGACGCAGCTTGGTCAGACAAACAGCTAAACATTCCTTTATTACCCTCTGTATTTTTGAGGATGGTGTTCTACCTCCCTGTTTTACTATGATGGATTAATGGTTTGTAACACATTTGGAAACTGAAGGATGGCTTTGGGAGCTAAGGACAGAGGCATGTAAGATGCTAATTCAGCATTTGTTTACAAGGGCGCTCAGCTGATGCCTTCGGTTCTGCATTCTGTCCTGTTGCCTCTCCCAGTCCATGAAGGGAACAGAGCCTGAGCTCTGACTGTCCTGATGGAGCAGGGCAAACCTGCCCTGGCATGGCTGTGATGCCCTGAGAGATAAAGCTTTCCACTGAATAAATCTGTCAGCTTGGCTTGTGATAGTGAATGCTCACAAAAGGATCGTTTGAAGACAGATAATTGCTTTCTCCTTTCCTTTTATTTTCTGTGCCTGGCAGGTGTCTCCTTCTGTCTTCTCCTGTTTCCTTGGCCCATCCCTGAAGTGTGCTCAGCACAGATGGGATCTTCAAAGAGTCTGCTGTCAAACTTGGTCTTTTCTAAGCATATGTATGCTGAGAGTTTTTGGAGGCTTGTACCCAGACCAAATGTGTTTAGTGGCTTTTTCACAGGAACAGCAAATAACAGATCTGATAACAAGGAAACTTTTGCTGTTAAGTTGCAAGTCTGTTTTGAAATAGCTTCAGTAGGGATTATCAGTGAACTGTTCAGTAAAAATTTAATTTACTATTTGGGGTTTTTTTAAAAAACAACCCCCCAAATCCCCTCCCCTACCTCAAACTGCCACAGCTTATGTTTCCTATGCATGAAAGTAGTGCCACAAACAGATGAATTCTTCTAGTTGCAACTTCTGAAAATCAGTCTTTCTAATCTGAGTGAGCATTTATTTTATATAAAACTGGAGAAGTCTTTCCACCAAAAGCAACAGCTTGCCTTAGCTATGTGCATTGTTATTTCTAGCTCTTGTTGTATTGTTATGAAATAATGGTTAGGTTTGTGTACTCAACCTCTGCAGCTCTGGTGAACATATTAGTGCATTTTCTTTAATTATACCAGTTTAGTTCAATTAATTATGATTTTGACCTTACAACACAAATTATTTCCAGAGATCAGGCTGTTTGCATGTCCTTGGAGCCCCTTATGGGTGGGCAAATCTGCTTAGATATTTAGAAAGTTCTGAATTGTTAATGGTGAAATACTGAAAGTGGAGCAGAACTTTAGACCATTAAATAACTTCTTGCTGCCTTTTCAACCTTAATGAAATTTGAGGGGATCAAATTTCAATAATTGCTAGAAAATATGGTAAAGCTTTTTGGAGGCAGTAACCTGCACCTGCAGAATGCTTTCTAATGGTACATGTAAATATCTAGAAGTTATCACAGAATAAAAAGGGAGATTAGCTCTGTGCTGGTTCTGAGGACCAAATCTGTGGTCAGTTTATAAATAGCACCTTGAGAAAATATCTGGAATGTCTAGGGATGTAATTTCCTTAGAATTCATTTTGGATTGTTATATAAATTCAAAATAAAATCCACTTGCAAATATCTTGTTCAAAGAAAAGCCCTGTTTATTTTTGGGGTGTTTTTGCTTTGCTTTTTGCAGGCAGCCGCCCTTACGTGTTCCTCACAGCCCGTGTTCACCCTGGGGAGAGCAACGCCAGCTGGGTGATGAAGGGCACCCTGGAGTTCCTGGTGAGCAGCGATCCCATTGCTGAGCTCCTCAGGAAGTGTTTCATCTTCAAGATTGTGCCCATGCTCAATCCTGATGGAGTCATCAATGGCAAGTGAGTTGTGACATGTGATTACCCTGGGGTTTGTCTGTGCACCCAGCAGATCTCATCTTCAATGTTTGTGCTGAGAATTCACTTTTTCCCTGTGTTTTATTCATCCTGTTATCAGTCCTGTATGGAAAATGTGACTCTGAGACATGGCCTGGTGTGCTGTCCTGCATTTGGGAGGTGCATGTGGCTCTGTGCTGTCTGTGGTCAGAATATCTCTCAGTTCCCTGGAAGGAGTGTTAGTGGTGCTGGAGAAACAGGACCTTTACTGACAAATGGAGCAGCAGGGCAGAACACAGCTGCAAAGCAGATATGCTTGGGAAAAACTGGCTGTAATTAATGCTTTGTATAACCTGGTGGGGGAGGATGAATAAGGATTCCTTAAATTTTCACAGAAATATTTCTGTATAGTGAACCTTCCTCCTTCTCCCACCTTCTTTTCAATCTTCCTTCCCACATGCTTCCTAAGAGATGCTGAATCTGATCTTGGAAAAATATTGATTCCTTTTTGCATTCTTTTCCTTATACCCTCCCTATCCACCCACACTAACTTCCCTCTCCCTGTACATGACTGGAAAAGGTACAACTCTGCTCCTAATATTTTGAGCTGAAATAAATACTGTTGTGTGAAACCTTGAAGAGGGCACTAAGCTAAGGTAGGCTTGTCTTTCCTGGAAAACAAATCTCCTCCTCTCTGTAGACAGTGGAATTTGTTAACTTTGGGTGTTTGTGGAATGGCAGTGAGTTAATAATTGTTGGTCCTGCCCAATGCAAGGGTAGGACATGATGACCACATCCCACCAGTGGCTGCTGTCTTGACCTGCTGATGGTGATGGGGTCTTGTAGGGTTTGCAACAACTGTCCCCCCTGGCTTATTGCAGAGGAGCACACAAATATCAAAGCAGAAAGATGGGCTTAAATAAGCACTGGAACACAACAAAGTGTAGAGGAATAACTTTTCTTAAGCTACAGTCCCACACCTGCTTTGGGGTTGGTGTGTGATGATTGGGTGTTTCAGGAACAGAAAAGCAAATCCTGAGCAACAACTGCATTGAGCTGGATTTAAAACTCAAATGAGTTTGGGGTGAGAGGCTCACCAGGGAGCACCTTGGGCTTTTCTGACAGTCTCTAGGCTGTGCAGTCACAGATTTTGGATTGATGTGCTCCCCAGGGCCCAGATGTGCCAGAAGTCTGAGAGCACTGTTCAGAATAGCTGGGTACTTCCCCAGGGTATTTGAGGCCTCTGTTGGCACCACATGCTTTCTTGATCCTCATAGACAGAAGGAACAAGAAAAACAATTGTGGCTCTCCCCTTTATTTTTTTCTTCTCATTACACTTAGTTAAACATCAGATGCAGGACTGGAGGGAATGGCTGACCTTTTCCTCCAGCTGTCAGGAACCAGCACAGCAGAGAAGAGACCTTCAGGAGGGAGAATGTGGCTCTTGGTGACACCTGAATGAAGGGTATTTGTCACACAGGAGATGTGTTTTGTGTTCCATGGTGCAGATGAGCTTGAACAATAGTTAAATCTGGTGATGAAGAAGAGTTTAGTAAACCTTCAGTGGATAGGACCAGGAGAACAGGAATTTGGCCACGTCTCCTTTATTGATCATGAAGCCTGGGGAGGGGAATAAAAAATTTCTTTATGCTTTAAATTAAATACATCTGTCTTGTGAATCCTCCTGTGGATTCTCTCTCCTCCCATATTCTTCTTGTTTCTTTATATGTACGCTTTATAGTAGCCATGGTTCCTCCTATATTAAATGAAATATTTTTGTTCAGGGGCTCAGGTTTACTGGTAGCACGTAAGAGTGAATGTGGGTTTGTAAGAGCTTGTGGGAGTGTGTAAGAGTTGGCATCATCTTCCTTTTCCTTTATCTGATTTTAATGTTTCCTTTTTATTTTCATCTGCTTCCCTTTTCTCACTCTTCCCTCCTGTTGAATCAAGGAGACTTTTCACTAAAAAGAACTTGTTGAATTTTGTAAAATAATGAACCAGTGAGTGGAGATGGGAGCTGGGGAGTCTTTTTTAGATGAAGGAAATTTATTGGAAGCCACATCATTTCTTCAAAGGCGTGGGGTAACCATAGTAGCAGCTAGGTAAGGAAATCCTGGTTTTTCTTTTGGAATGTAGCCATGGACTATTCTTTATCTGTTTTAAAAACATCTTGTTTTCTCTGGCACCTGCCCTCCCCCAGCACAGGCTTTGCATCTCCAGGGTAAGGCAGGTGAGGTGCTGGGATTTCTGTCTCTCCCTTGATGCTCCCTCCCCTTTAATTTACTCTGTTAGTTCCTTGTTTACTCAGGGGCTTTGTTCATTACCTCCTCAAGCCTATCAGAGAAAAGCTTCAGTTATTTGATAATTACTGACATAAAGAGAGAGAAATGCCCACTAAAATCCCTCCTAGAACAGCGTTCCTCTACACAGTCTCAAAAAGAGCAAAGGGAAAAGAAGGAGTGTGCTCCCACTTAACCTTTGGAGCCTTCTGTTTGGAAGGACGGTCTTAGGAGGGGGAGAAGCACCACATTTGTCTCTATACCCAAAGACGCTATTTGTATAAATAACCTTTTTCTCCCTTGTATTAATGCTTACTCTGCTGAATGAACACATTGTGTTCTCTGGGCAATAAGAGGCAGAAAGGATCAGGCATAGGGAAAAAAGCTAATGGCTGGTCTGAGGAGTCAGTTTATGATGCAGAACTGCATCCTTAAGGACTCAATCTCGAGGTGATGTCACACAAAGCTGTACGAGTGCAGACATCCCTCCTTCTCTTTATTGCTTCTCTGTGGTCAGAGGGTTGAAGGAGAAGTTTAGTTCTAAATTGGTGCCATGCACTCTGCAAACACACTCCAAAGGCTCTCCCCAGACTGGTTAATCTATGATGTGTTTGTTTCTCAAAGGACAGAGCAGAGATGTGAGAAGGCTGGGAAAAGAGTGGTTTTGAATTAATGGAGTTTCTCTCTAGGAGAGAGCAGCTACAGGAGTTGTGTGCTGCTCTTTGGCAGATGCTCTATGAGTCTGTCCTCATGTTTTCTTCAGAAGTTCCGCACCCAAATTGTCACCAGCTTGCCAAAAGTAGTTGGGTAGGCATATGTGGAAGGCAAAGCATACCTGGAAAAAAGAGCATTTTTAAATTGTGAAAGACTTAACCCTCATATACCCTGGCTGTGCTCTGAGATGCACATTGTGAGGAGGCAGGAGCAGTGCACTGGTGCTTTCCTTAAGACCTCAGAGGTAACAAAGATGCAAATTCTGTGACTATCTGTACTGGGATACTTGGTGGCTCTGGGATGTGCACATGAAGTGTGGGCTAATTTTCCTCAAGTGGAGCAGAAATTTTTACAGCTCTTTGCTGCTTTGGTGCCTCAGGTGTTGCTTCTGTTGCCTTTCACTGAGAGGGCAGTGATGGATTTGAGAGCTTAGGGTACCAAATGTGGCTACTGCCTGCACAGCACGAGATAAAATATGAGCTGCAGTATTTCTTAGCTCTCACTTCTGTGAATTGTTCCTTGGTGGAACGACCAGAAATGGTGTCTAGCCCTGCACCACACACTCGTCTGAGCTTCCTCTCTGCTGTGGGAGGTGCCCCAGTTTCATCCAAGGCCCTTATTGTGCTGTGCTGATGTGACAGCCCATCCTTGGCTCTCCTTCTGTGATAAACATCCCCCTGCAGACAGCTGCACCCCAGGACTCTCCCTTCTGACAGCACTTCCAGTGCAGGGTTGTTTATTCCTTCCTTTATCAGCCAGGGCTGCTGGGCCCCCTGAGTTATTAGCTCTATTCACTCATTGTCAGTGTTTCCTCCTTCGTAAATATGCCCCCATATGTCTCTGCTCCCAAGGAATATGCTTTCTTTTCTATTTACTGCTTTTCCCAGGCCCCCACCTCCTCATTGCTCTCTCCACCCAACGGCCCAATAACAGCCAAGGAGATAAATAAGCTCCATAACTCTTCCCAGCTATCATTTTTTGTTGTTGTTGTTGTTGTTGCCCTGCATGGTAATATATATAATAACAAGGAAACAAATCTTATTACTAAAGTAATTACAATAAATAAAAAGCTGAGAGGGGAGATGAAGGAAGGGTCTGTCAGGGGAGTGATTGCAGTAGGATTTTTTAAAATTTAATTTACTTGAGATGTTCTCTGCCACTTTGCTGATACCCTGCTGAGGGGGGCTGTGACTAATTAGCAGCCAGCTGTTGTTTTAACACCCTCACCTAATTTATAGTGTGCCTGAGCCTCTAAAACAAGAGCCTGTGTGTGATATCATTGTTTGTGGGACTCAGCACCAGCCTTGTGTCAGTAGTTGGCTTTATTGCTTGGTGCTTTTGTTTCTCAGGAGCTGTATAACTGAAATTTTGGGTGCTTTGCTGCAATTCCTTTTATCTTCAGCATATCTTGTGTGCTTTCAGGAGTTTGACCCAGAGAGTGAACACAATTTGCTGTTTATAACTGCTTGTCCCAGTGTCCACCCTAATAACTAAGCATCACAACTAAAAAGTGTGGTGTGGACAGGACCTAGGGTTTCTTTAAATTCTGGGCCCTCATTCTCCTGTTGGCAGGTAAATTTTAGTTTAAATTCTGAGGTCTCATTCTCCTGTTGGCAGGTTTCTCATGGAGGTACCATATTGTTCTTGCTAATAGAATGGAGATTGCAATATCATCCGTCTTCTAAATGGTCGTGAAATCTAATTAGTTAATGGCCATATTAAAACCTGGAAGGATCCAAGGCATTGTTCCATGTTTCATCAGTCTCCCAGCTGCCAATTGCCAGAGCATGTGCAGTCTTTGTGAGCTCTGACACACTAAAGGTGCCCAATGAGTTGTGTGTGTGTCACTGTGCTCTTCCCTGTATAATTTATGCTGGCCATGCAAGGTCACCTGAAAATTTTACTACAGAAATCACTGGATGTGGGCTCAGAGATGTTACAGCCTTGGACTACTAACATTTCAACTTCTAGCCTTGGGAATTATTTCATTTTGGATAGGTTCTACCTTGCATTTTCAAGTTAGCATGAATATTAGATGTGAGCAGGTTGTTCCACAGGCTCAGAAAGGAATCCCTTTGTTCTGCATTCTTGTCTGTTTTCCTAAATGATGATGTGAGTTGGTAATCAGATGTGTGCACTCCTTTGAAGACATTTTCAGGAGCCAGGAGACTGGTGTACAAAGCTAGCTTTTAGTAAAGCTAATGAGATGATTGAATTATATTATAATTCTTGTTAGCTTGATTGTGTGTCATTATCCCTTTTGTTTGTTATTATGCTTATTTGAGTCCCATTTGTGGGACATTATTCCCATCACAATTGTGCCCGTGCTGGGCTCTGTAGAGAGACAGGAAAGGAGCAGCTGGTGCCTTGTTAGGGCCTGGTGCATTAGTGCCACAGGCTGTGCAGTGGGGTTGGAGGGAATGAAAAGGATGCTGAGCTCTTGGCAGCCATGCAGCCTGATCCAGCATCTCAGCCCTGGCTGCACGAGGCCACTTTTCATTACACAATTTCTTCATGGAGCTCTGAGCTTTGTAGTGGCAGCTCTTCTTCGGGATTACACCTTGGCACAGGGAAATCATCCTGCTGCAATGACTGCCACAACCACCTGATGAGAGTTTGTGGAGGATACCTCAGTATCATCAGTGCAGGAATTGGGGAAATGTATTAAAAAGCAGGAATTTATGCCTTCTTAGGATTTCCAGGCATATATGCAAACCCTGGCCCAGCTGGCTGCATAAGCAAATTTACACTGAGATGTAATTGCTGCTGAGCTTGGATGGTACCTTGTAGGTGATTGTGGTAGATATCAAACACTGATATCAAAGCTGAATATTTGGGAGTTGAGCTAATATCACAAGTAAAGGGGATCTTTTGGCCACCCATCTCAAGATCTAGTCTGTTTACATGAGTTAAAGCCTGTTGGAAGCTACAGATGCAGAGATGGAGTTGTTATTCATAGGATGGGAAAATAGAAGTCCACAAAATGAAATTGTAAAAACTTCACTTTTATAGATGCAATGAAGAATGTCCAGTACTTTACTGCAATATCCACACTACCTGGAAAGCTGAAATTGCCTGGGAATGAAGGTTATTGTCTCTTGTAATATACCTTCATATATTACCCTGTGTAATAAATCAGGCAGTATTTCTTTTGCCATGAAAACTGGACATCCCTGGAGTTCCAAGTGACATTTCTCATTTTATGTTGCTATTTGGCCCTTTTAAGTATTAAAAACCATAATTTTTTGTGAAATATGCACTGAAATTTTTGAAAGCTTAAGGACAAAAATCAGGAGGTTAGTTTTGCAAGTGTATAGCTTATTTTCCATGAGTTTACTTTTTAAAAATTCTATGCTGGGTTAGCTTTGTGTTTTGACGAATGTTGTTCTTTAACACTTTTATTTATTTATGTATTTCTCTCTCACTTTTTTCCCTTCCCTCTCTTTGGAATCTGTTATTCAAATGTAGCATTAAAAGCTGGTGAAGTACTGTGGTAGGAGAGGGGATGTAAAATGACCTTGGGATGGGGAAACAGACTGGCAAGTGGAAATGGTGTTTGTAGAAAAGCGATGAAGAGCCTTATCTACAGAAATAAGCTTCATTTGAGAGCTTATGTTTTCAAAATTGCTGTGCAAAAATGTACCTACAGAGGTCCAGCTCAAGTTGAATTGTTTACCTGTGCACATGGCTTGTGTGATTGCACATGCAATTGGGTAATTACACGGGCAAAATTTGCTCTGGTGGTTTCAGCAAATTGCCATCCTAATTTCATAAACCCAGCTGAATGTCCCACGGAAGCATCAAGAAAAAAAAGACCAGAAAATTGAGTCAATACTGCAATGAGAGGGTGAGAAATCAAAACCTTTTCTGCAGCTTAATGGGCAGCACTGCTGGGAAAGGTGCAGCACAGTTTTAATGCTGCAGAGGAGCCTGAGTCTTGAAGGGATAGAAAAACTGAAGGGCTCTTGGTGTTGTGTAGCTCAGGTTTGAGCTGAGGGGAGGAAATAGAGAAGCAGGGGTGACACTGGCAGGGAAAAGGCTCCAGTGATGGTGCACCCTGGGTCTGTGCACACTGCATGCCTCTGAAGGCAGTGTTTGAACACATCCTACCTCCACGATGCCATAACCTTAATGTGGTTGGGACTCTCAGGTAACTGTGCTGGTGTTTTTCTGCATGGAAATAGGGGTGATTTATGAGGAAAAATTCTTTGGAAATCATGCTACATTCAGAGCTGTGCAGAAGTGAGAAACTTTTCCATAGTGTTTTAGAACTGGCTTATTGAATTTCACCAGTGGATGTGTCTTATGTAAAATTGTTACATATTGCATTGTATCTGGTAGGATCCTTCAGTGTCTGGGGAAGCAGAACACAGAGGAGAAGTGGGAGTGAGCAATGTATTCTAGGTTCTAATTCACCTTTTTGATTGCTTTTGTTTGCCACAAATAGCAAAGACTTAAGGACTCATCAGTTGGAGAAGAGCTGCTATAATATACTCTGCATGTGTATATGTATATTTCATGGAATGCCAATAGGAAAAAGGATTTATTGCCAAAAATACACACATAATAATCCATAATCAAGTCAATATCTTCATGTAATGCTGTTTGTTTTACTTTTTTTATGTTACCAGGCAGTAACAAGGTGTGAGTGCAAGAATTCTTTCCAGGTGCATCCCATGACAGCATTTCTAGTAGTAGTTTCCTTCTCTGTTTCACATTGCCCCATTTTTCTCCCAAAATGCTCATAAGCTCAGCTTTTGAAGGAGAGGGAAGTACCAGTCCTCCCAGGGACCCTGGCTCTCATGGAGCACTGCCTAAAGCAGAAATTTGGTTCTCAGTTCTAGCTCTGGTCTGTGGTGTCTTTTGCCAGCAGTAAGAGGAATTATATTAATGAAAACTTACTTTTTGAGGAATATTTCCTGTATTCATTGTTTGTTAGATAACAAAAGGTCATTAGCATAAAAACAAAAGGCAAAGATTAAAAAAGTGATGATTTTTCTACCTTCCCTCTAACAGTTATGGCACAAAAGAGAGTGTAAAGTGCAAAGCAGCTGAACACTCATAAACTATTTTAATACCATTCAGAATTGAGAAGAACCAGGGGAAGAGGCTTTATGTAGCCATGTAGTTTATTGCACTAATCAGTCACTTCTACAGTGCTCTATCATGGCTTGAAGTCCTTTCTCCAGTGATGTGAAAAAAAAATTGGTGATCTCCCATCCAATTTTCTAATAGATCTTGGTCTATATAATTGAAATCTCCAGCACCTTGTTTGAGTAGCAGTGAATTCTGTGCTTAGATGGATATAATGTTGGCCAAAGCAGGTCTGGATTATATCTGCGACAACAGAGAGGTGACACAAGGTCTGAACACTAAGTAGAAGGAGCTGTGGGAGATTAAGCTCTATTTCTCATTGATATTTTTAGATGACAAAAATAGCATCTTTGGGGTTAGATTGAAACCTCTGGAAAAGCAACTGACACTTTGTGGGTTGAACCATCTGCATGGAATAGCCAAATCAAAGGCTGAAATTTACCTGTCAAATGTCCTATGGTAAACCCATGTAGGGGCTAAATGTGGCAATCCAAAGACAGGGGGAGAACAGTTGTTTTCCCTTCCAGAACATGCATGTTACACAACTGAGAGCTTGTGGAGAGAGTTTGTTTGTTTTTGAATAGCTTTGTTGTCTGGTCTTGTATACGTGCTGGATTTCAGGTGGAGAACAGCTAAGTGTTTGAAGTCACAATAATTTCTGTTGCTTTCCCTGACATGCAGGTGAGGGCACCCTTGAACTGTGCTACTTCTCTGTCTATCTTTAGACAGCTTTGAATGGGATGTAATCCCATCCAGTATGTTTCCTGTTCAAAAATCAAATAGTGTCCATATCAATGGCTGTGAGCTTTCAGGTTCATAACAGTAATACAGCTGGGAATGTAAATAAAGAGGAGAATATTAAGAAAAAGGTTCTGTTGCTGTAAACACTAGAAATACTTCACATCAAGTGTATCTTTTCATTACACAATTTTGTATCAAAACAAAAGCCCAGCTCAGGGCTGTTTTTTATCACAGAATAACAGAATATGCCAAGTACAAAGGGACCCATAAGGATCATCAAGTCCAGCTCCTGTCCCTGCACAGGGCACCTCAAGAGTTACAGCATATGCCAGAGAATACTGTCCAAATGCTTCTTGAACTCTGTCAGGCTGGTGCTGTGACCACTGCCCTGGGGAGCCTGTTCTGGTCCCCAGCCACTCTCTGGGTGAAGAACTTTTTCCTAATATATGACCCAAACCTGTGGCACTGGTAGATCTGTAGTTTCTGGGGTCCTCCTTGAAAACTGGGACAATGCTTGCCAGCTTCCAATCATCTGGAATCTCTCTGGATTCCCAAGATTGCACAAAAATCATTGACAAGGGTTTTCCAGTATCAGAAGCTCTTTGAAGATCTTCAGGTGAATCCCATCAGGCCCTATAGATTGTAGAGATCCAGCTGGATCAGCAGATCCCACAAAATTTTGGAGTCTACCTGGAGTAGATCATTCTCTAATGAACTGGCTTTGCCAGTGTTCACAGCTCTCTGTGGTTTAACTGAGGAGTATCTGGTCGGACAGTGCGATGACTGAGGTTTGTTATATCTTTGGTCTCAAAGTGCCATAACAAAGCACCTGCTTTACTTTCGGGCATTGCTTACTGTCCCTCTTTTGGACTTTTTTCTTTCATAACTGATGGACCTATTACTTTGTGAATGTTGTGGGTTTCTGCTTTCAGGCCATTGGGTAGAAATTGTGGCAACCAGCTCTGCAGCAGATGTTGCAAAGCACAGAAAAGAAATCACTTAGGTGCAATCAACCCCCTTCTGCTTTCTCTTTTTCCCTGAGTATTTTATTAATCTCTGAGAAACACATGTGGCAGCTCTGAAACCATTATTTTACATGCAGTCTCAGATGGATTGGTCCCCAAAGAGCACATATCTAATTCTCCACAAACTAGCTATGGTGCAGGTATGACTCTGTCATTGCTAATTCTTGCTTAAACCTCATGGAAACCTAAATAAGGAGTTAGCTTTGAGGTTTGTCAAAAACTCTGGGTCCAAATGATACGGTATTCTATGCATGTAAATGCAGATATAATGTTAATAGAAACCATTTTGATCCAGATTGCCAGGACTGAAAGGATGCAGTTGTGCTTGAAAAACAGATATGTGTGTGCATGCACAATTACTCAAGCTGTGGTTTAGGCATTTAAGTGGCCATTTGTGCTCTCATTTTCAATTATGATGTTCATCCTAGGGGAATGGGTTTGTGCAAATCAGCAACACAAATATGCATATGTTTTGGTGTGTGCTACCCTAAAAACATGTTGCATTACTTGGACATAAACTTGGATTGATTTATCTTCTTTTCCCTTGAAAATTCTCTTTTTATCTGAGGAATGTGAGCTGTGGTGGCTGAATGGCAGTTCTTCAGCAGCATGATTTCCTTTTCCAAATGGTTAACTCTTGTAATTGTTTCTGTAATGTAAGATAATATTTCCTGCTAACAGTTATTTAGGATACTGTCATGGCAAGCCATAATTCAACCCCATTGCCTAGTGGCCCAAATAATGACCAAGGCTTGCCCCTAGCTGAATTATCATTCTTGTGCTTCCTACTTTCCCTACATGCACATAAACAAGTCTGTCTTTATGCCAAACTCTGAAAGACAAAGGATAGGAGGCGCAATATTGTTGATTCAGAGCTCCATCCTGCAGCTTCAGGGAGAGAGCTGCCTACAGGACTACAAAGGCCTTTAAAGGGGCTTTTAGTGACTTAGTTCATAGGCTTTCTGAAGGCTCAATAGGCTTTTATTTTTCCCATTTTAAATATATCTATATAGAGCATCCACTGCAAATATTCAAGAGAGGATGAAGATGTCCAAGCTGACACAGAAATGGAAGGCTATTTGGGCTGAAGCTAAACTGCTGAAAGATCTTCAGCACACTGAAATTCACACCAAAAATAGGAAGTTTTGAGTCATCTGACTTATGACTGGTGGAAATACTGCTTTGAAAGAAGATTGAGTTTATTATCCCTTCTGTGATTCTTTAAGAAAAAGATGATGTTGGGAAAGGACAGTAGCAATGTGAATGTCACAGAAGGATGAGGTTTTGTCAGTAAACAGTTCCTGGGGAAAAAATTGTGCTTCAGTTCCTTCATATTAGTAATGCTATTAAGATTTAGCATAATAAATGTTCATTGAATAATTTTCAAGCTGTAGCTTGCCTGTGATCCTTTTGGAAGGAAACTATATCAAATGGAAATATGTTAAGACTATATAACAATGACCCAAGGAAGTGGGAAACCATATAATTTAAGTCACTTTTTGTGATCCAAAATAACATCTTAATTCTTGGGGTTTAACACCATTCATGCTGGGGGAGTCTGTGAATCACTGGAAGTAAAATGCAAATTTATCTAACCTGGGAAATGGGTCTATGATTCATATCAATTTGGGCCAGGAATGTAAGATTTGTAAGCTGCTACAAGAATGTGAAAAGGAAGTTTGTAACTTAGATTTTCTAAATGGTGATTCACAGACGGGGTGGGTGGTAGGACAATTTGCCTGGCTCGATGTGGGAGCTGTGCTCAGTCATGGGTCACTCAAGGAGCTAAAACTGAGCCTGTTGTGGATTCATCTGGAGAGCCATGGAGGTGCTGGGGGTGCTCTGCAGAGACTGGGCTATGAGCAGGGCAGGAGGAGGGAGGTTTCTTAGAGCAAGCTGAGAAAAGGGATCTTGCCCTGTTGCAGGAGTGTTTTTGAATTAGAAATGAAGAATGATGGCCTTGACAATTTCACACTGGAGAGGGGAAGATAACTCCATATGTTATATGCACAAATATATGTTATATGGTGTGAGTGCTCCAGGCAGCCCAAACTCAATATTGCACTTAATTAACCTGAGCCAGGCTGCATCCCTTCAGGCTCCTGGAGAAGTGTGGGTGGCTCATGCTTCCTCTGCCATCTGTGGTAAAGCTCACAAGACTGCACAGAGACTCCTGGGTTTGTGTCAGGACAGAGAGGAGCAGAGGCTCCAGCCTCCTCTTGCTTGTGTTCTCAGGTGTCCCCTGGGAACTGACTTGCTGAAATCTTGCACTGCTGGGTGAGCTCTGATTAATTGAGGTAGCCCAATGCAGGACCTGCTGGATAACCTCAAGATGCTTTCCTGGAAGCCTTCAGTGCATTTTGGACCCTTCAAGTGGCAGAAGATATGAGATGGATGTCCATTAGGCAGACGAGTTCAGGAGCTTATCTGCATTGCTTTAAGCTTGCTACATTCACACCAGCCCATTAGAGAACCTCTCAGCCCATTAGATAACTTCTTTCCTTGAGTGGGAAGAAGGAAGAATTCTTACTAATTCCCTATTACATATTGGACATAGGTTGCCTTTTCTTTTTCCACTTCAAAATGTCACGTTGGATTCCTGATGGAATTAGAGATCTTTATCTTCCTTCCCTCTGCTAGACCTCTGACTTTTTCTGGTTTTCCTCCACACCGAAGACTTAATTTCTCACATATGTGAGACAGTGAAAATTAAACAAACAAGCTGGCAGATAGACAGAATGGTTCTTCATGTCTGGAAAGCTGCAATGAGCTGTGACTTAGGAATTACAGTGCTTCATATTCAAACTTTTCTTTTTGATGCATTGAGGTGGCACAGAAGCTGACAGTGACATATGGAGAAGGCCACCTTAGCAGGATTGAGGCTGTTATGTGATAAATGACATGGTATGTCAAAGGACTCCTGTTATCCATCATGCTGGCTTCCTCTCAGCACACTCTCCAAAACAAGAGGCAGCTACACAAACAGCTGGGGGAAGCTGCAGGTAGGGTCAATGGTGTGCTCAAAAGAGAAAATAAGAAAGCTGAAAGTACATGTTCTCATGGGCATAATAGCATCTGAGTCTTGTGCTGAGAATTTTAAAGTCTTTTTCTGTTGAAACTTCTGTTTACATCTTAGTCAAGAATAAACCTTTTTCAACAGTTGTCTCACAAATCATGAAGACAAAAGGTTTCAAAAACCCACCAAGTTTAGTTCTAAACATCTAAGATTTCTCTAAAGGAAGCCTGTTTACCACCATGTTTTGGACTGGAAGCTCTGATGGTTCTGTGCCCTTATACATCCCCAGACTTTCCTTCTTTCCTCAGATTTCCTCTCTTTCTCCCTTTCACCTCTGTTCAGTAGTTTGAGCCTGAAATGCAGTGGAATTAAAGTCCTGATCTGTAATTTCCTATGTGTATGAGACATGAAGCACAGGCAAAGTGGCACAAGTGCTGTTTTAAAGGTAAGGGTGATAAAAGAGTCTTGAGGGAAGGAACAGAGCTTTGACCCTCAACACACCTGACACAGGAACCTTGTCTGTAGGACACCCTACTTGTTTTGACCACTCAATTTGAACAGTAATGGGGTGGGCTTTCACAGCTCTGTCTCCTGCTGTTGGAAAGGGTGTGACTTGAACTCAGACTTCTTCTCTCTGTGTCACATTTAACCCAAGAGTAGCTCTTTATTTTTTAAAATTCATTTCAGATTGATACATGCACCAGTGGCTGTTCAGGAGGATCAAAGGTTGTGTAGCACAACTGGCACCTGTCCATTTCAACCTCCTTGACTCCATCTCTCTTTTTCATTAGCCATAATGGCTTTCTTTCCTCTACATGATTAATGGACTCTCAATGGCTATGTAGTCTATAAACCTAGACAAGACAAGTAGTCTGTCTCTTTTGATCCCTGAGCTCCTAAAAGCCTGAGTCTGACTCTGCTTAAATGGTGCTTATGTGCCCACATGCACAGCAGTAATTGGTGCAAAATATCAAATGTCACTATGCGGCATTTCATTCGTAACAGTCACATTTAAAGTAAAGGCTTTAACTTGATGAGTCACCAATGGCCAGTCTCAAATTATCTGGGATGGTCTTCATGTTACAAGCGTCAATCAACAAATTAATTAGCCTGGAGATAATTTAATCAGAGCCCATCAGTGAGCTGGCTTAAGGAAATCCCTTTGCTTCCAGATTTTTCCTGCAGCCTGATGGCTGCAGCCTTGGAGAAGAGTGGGTGCTTACAGATTCTCTTGCCCCTCTGGCAACTCCATTTCTGGGAGGATGGAGCTGCCAGTCCCTCAGGTGCATCTGTTCTGCAGTTCAGTGCAGGACTTCAGGTTATGCAGTTCCTGAAAGCTCTTTCCTAGAATAAAATTCACCAAACACAAACCAACCCAAATATACAGATAAATCAGGGCCCTCCAGCTCCCAGTGCTGCTGTGCTCCACTTCATTTGACAGTGCAGATTTTCCTTCACAAACTCCTCCTGTGATGAGACACTTATTTCAGCTGTTGACCCCTGTCCATGACCCCTCACTGGGAGATCAGGTGTAAAGAACCAGGCTATTATCTGCCTTCCACTCACACATTTCTAATCAAAGCAGCCAATTTTGCTAACTCCTACGGCTGAAGTCACAGTGAGGCAGACCTGGCTGAGTACAGAGAAAAGAAGTGCTTGGAATGGCATAGCCAGGGGTAAGAAATCCTGAGGGTAAGGCTGAAAGAGAAAGGTTAAGCTGGGGGAATAGATGAACAAGCAAAGCAGGGAGGAATTCTAAATTCAAGTTTCATTTATTGTAAGAGGTCATAAGAAACAATAGAGTGAAAAAAAGCATCTCTATACCCTCCATGCATCTCTCCATGATCCTTTAGCTCTCTGCAGTAGACTGCTGTAGTGTATTCTGCTTTCAGTGTGCATTCTTAACATAAAATAGGTGAAAAAAAACCCCACAACAATTAAATATAATCCAGACCAGCTATGACAAGAAGATATCTATTCAGATATTTTAAGGGTTAATGTTTGCTCCATTTATGACACCTTTTAAATAATTCTGTTCTGGATGTTGAATTCTCTCTAAACTCAAACAACCCTTGCAATGTGAGCCCTGTGTACTGCCTTCAGAGGAGGAGCAAGGCCACGTGGCATCTTCTGCTTTGGTCTGCAAAAGCTATAGCCCAGGCTATGAGCCATCACTTTTGTCATTACCTGTCATCAGAGGAATCTTGTTAAATAGGGCAGTAATCCTTGATGATGTGTCAAGCACTTGTGCTGTTCCCTCCCTTGGAGCACTAATTTTGGTTGATAGCTCTTTCTTGTTTACCTTCCAACATGATGTGGAGGTGTCACTTTATTATATTTGAATGTTTTAGCTGCATTTCAGTAACAGACAAATGATGTCAGTATCTTTTAACCTGATGGAGCAATCTGTCAATAGCTTACAGGCACAAATGATGGACTGGCATCTCATGCTGGATAGTGAAACTCAGCCTTTGACTTTGATTTTTACTTTTTTTTCCTGTTTTAAAGGTCCTGTAGGCTGTTATTGCTTTTTGGGACTGATAATGTATTCTTAGCTCTGCATTGGAGAACAGCTGTTGTCTTCAGTTTTTTCATGTTTCACTGTCTGGTTTATAATTACAGTCTATAAATTGTGTTAGGATTTTTGGTAACAAGGAGTGTACTGAAAATTAGATTCTTTCCAGTATTTGCAGGAAACAGGGAAGGAAAAGCAACGTTGCCAAATGATAAGAGTGTTGTTTTTCTCATCTTTCTGGGGTTTTGGTGCAAGAGTTTGGCATTTTTTCCAGGAATCCAATCTGGTGTTTGCCCAGTGCTATTTGGATTTGCAGCATGAACTTTCAGCCAAAACCTCCACAGTGCAGAAGCTTATTAACCATGGGAGACTGATATTAGCATCATTTCCAGAGAATGATCTGGTTTCTCATTTGTAATTCTGCTCTGTAGAGCTAATGGAAGATGCTCTAAGCAAAGTCCTGGGTCTCTGTGTGTAAACAAAACAATACTGAGAAACCCCCAGAGTACCAAGCTGGTTTTTCTTATGATTTATACCTTTTCAGTTATGTGAAAAGAAATGTAAATATTTTGCTTGCTTTTCCTTGTTATCCCAGCATATGGTGTTTTTTTCCCTTGCTTTACTCCCACAGGGAGTTATATCCTAAATTCTTCTCAGTTCAGAATCTGTCTTTCTTTGTCTTAAACTTTTGCCCTTTCCTTCTCTTGAATGTCTCTCTCCCCAAGCAGTTCTCCTTCTGGCTTTTGCTTCCCAGTCTCCTACTTTTCATCTTTATTTATTTTTTCTTTGGTAATCCACTAGGATTTTTTGAAGTTCCTATCTGGCATGATGTGGACCAAGGACCTTGGAAGCTCCGTGGTCATTGCTTATCATTACTGGTGGGAACTGCTCAGAGAAATGTTTGCTGCTGTTTCCTGGTAGTAGAGAAACTCTTTGAAGATAGTTCATTATTGTCAGATGGGTTCAAAGAAGGACATTGACCAGGGCAAGCTTGAGCAGTGGCCCATGGAAAATCAATGAGGTTTAACAAGAACAAGTGCTGGTGGCTGAGAGGCTGGACATGACCCAGCCATGTGCTCTGGCAGCCCCAAACACATCCTGGGCTGCATCCAGAGGAGCGTGGGCAGCAGGAAAAGGGAGGGAATTCTGCCCCTCTGCTCCACTCTGGTGAAACCTTACATGCAGAGCTGTGACCGTGTTCACAGGGGTTTTCGGACTGGGGAAGAGATGAGGATGACTCCATGTTCCAGAAGGCTTGATTTATTATTTTATTATAGATATTACATTAAAACTATACTAAAAGAATAGAAGAAAAAAGTTTTCATCAGAAGGCTAGCTAAGAATAGAATAGCAAAGAATGATAACAAAGGTTTGTGGCTTGGGCTCTCTGTCTGAGCCAGCTGGGCTGTGATTGGCCATTAATTACAAATATCCAACATGGGCCAATCACAGATGCACCTGTTGCATTCCACAGCAGCTGATAATCAATGTTTACATTTTGTTCCTGAGGACTCTCAGTTTCTCAGGAGGAAAAACCCTAAAAAAAAGATTTCTCATGAAAGATATCTGCGACACAGAGCTGCCTCCTTCCCCAGCCCAGGAAGATCAGCCTGCTGGAGCAAGCCCAGAGGAGCCCAGCAAGATGTTTGGAGGGTTGGAACTTCTCTGCTATGAGGAAAGGTTGTGAGGAATGGGAAAGAAAAGGCTTTGGGAAGACCTAATTGTGGCCTTTAAGTACTTGAAGGAAGCCAGCAGGAAAGAGACTATTTACAAGGCCTGGAGTGACAGTAAAAGGGAATGGCTTCAAACTAAAAGAAAGTAAGTTTAGATTAGATGTTAGGGGAAAAGGCACTGGAACACACAGCCTAGAGAAACTGTGGATGCTCCATCCCTGGAAATGTTCAAGGCCAGGTTGGATGGGGATTGGAGCAGCCTGGTCCAGTGGAATGTGTCCCTGCACATGGCAGGGGGACGGAGCAAGATGACCTTGAAGGTCCCTCCAACCCAAACCACTCTATGATCACAAAATACTGTAGTTCAGAGAGGCCACCTTTCATACAGCATATAGGAAGGTTTATCCAGCTGTTCTCAAGCAGACTAATTATTACCTAGATTTGGTACCAAGATTCCAGGAGTTATTTAGGGTGCTATGTATTTTAGGAGCTGTAGTCATTGCTGAAAAATTGTGTGCTTTATGTCAACTATTCTCAGTTTGCCCTGTTCTGATGGGTGTTAGGCCTTGTTTCCCTTTCTGGCCTCCCTCTGCTGCTCTGACAATATTCCTCAATCTGGGGAAACCCTGGCCTAGTAGTTCTCCTGCATTTGTAAAATAATTCTTCCTTTTCGATTCATTAAGTAGCTTTGCTCCCTGTTGGCCTGTGCTATTACAGTATTTCCCCCTATTACTTATATAGACTGTTTTATATTAAATAAGAGAGAGTGTTATATGGTCCAATTAATAGCATTCAGAATCTTTAGTGTACATTAAACTTTCCTCAGATCTGGAACAAGCTCAAATCCCAGGAAAATGATTCCTGGGCTTATATCTTCCAAACCATAGCTTTCATTTCTATGGCATTTTCCCTTAATCTCCAGTAAATAATAGGTGGTGCTTGTAAATTTTCTGAGTAGCAGTTCAGTAATTATGATATTAATGACAAGTATGAAACAGGTGGTAGTGGGGAAGAATTTACAAGAGAAGAGCAGCCATCAAACCTGAAAATGGCAGCAGATTTCTCTGCTTCTCCTTGAAATTATTTTGCCTAAGTGAAAGGAAATTGTCTTGTTTTAAAAATTGTGTTAGTAATATTCCATTTATCTTAGTTTCTATGGAAGAGCCCCAGGATTCCATGACCTACTGTAAACATCTCTGGGGTTTCACTCTCTATATCTGCATTTGTTGTCAGTCATCCCAAACAATTAAAAAATACCTCAGCAGGTTGAGAAAATAATTTTAAATAATTTAAAAGCTGCACTGTGGTTTTTATTTAGATAAAATTAGCTAGTGTGTGTATATATATATATATATATATATTTATTTTTATTTTCTTTGGTGAGGTACAAATAAAACATTTGTCTGTGTGGAGCTGATTATAATGTAATATTCCTTTTGCTTCCAGTAGGGATTTGGGAAAGGTGTTGCTTTTATAAGCTGTTTTACCTGGAGGTAAAAAAAGATAAGTGTCTAGAGGAAATAAATGAATATTGTGAATAATTTCTGGATTTTAAAAAAAAATTATTGTGTCAGACTTGCTGGTGGTACATTTGGAAGGAAGATCACCTTATTTATTCAAAATTATCTGTGACATATCTGCAGTGCATCTGGGTATAGAAAGGTCATGTTAAAATATATATATTGATGCATCAATTTACTAAAGAGAAGGGTTCACTTTTTCCTCTTTTTATTTGTTTTGAGCAATGTTTTTCACCATTTGTAATTATTTCCCCCCTGCTACTTTGAAGTGCAATGAAGAGTTTATAGGCAAAAGAAAGAAAACATCTTTTCTTCTTCACCATGCAATGTAGTAGCAGATGAAAGGAAGGTAAAAAAGCATAGTAAAGAAGTGGCAGGCATCAGATGGCAGCCTGGTCCAAGAGGACAAAGCCTGACATTTGTAGTCATCATCAGATTAAACAGGGGACACCAAGTGTCAATACTGAATCCTGAGCAGGCCATTCTAATGGTGATGGGATGGGGAGGAAAAACTTTCTGTGTTTGCTGAGGTAATCTTATGCCCAAGAGCAGAAGGAATAAGAATTGTTATTGTCTATTCTAAAGAGCTTATTTTCATGTGTAGCATAATGCCCTGCATTCTAACAGGGATATCTTTGGCATTGGTCAATGTTCTGAAAATGCATATACTGCTGGCCAGTCATACAAAACAGGAGAACAGTGGTTTGATTAATTTTCTTGTTTCAGGAAATGGTAAATAGCTGTCTAGATGGTCTTCTGAGTAACATTGTGTGAAGCATTTCTGCAGCCTTTAGCTTGAAGGGCATGCAGGTCAACATAGGTACCTTATCACTGGATCTTGTTTTCCTACACCCCACTGGAAATTCACAATTGCTCTGCTGGTAACTGCAAGTGCAACCCAATTGTGCTGTGTAAATGTCTCCTGTGGTTTTTTTGGGTTCTTTTGTTTTTGTTTTTTTTCGTTTTTAAATCCTGTTTTAAGAACAAACTGTCTCTGCTCTGAACCAATCAGAAGCTGTCAGTGAAACATCTGGCTTGAACATCTGCTGGCAGATGGGATGTAACAAGTAGCAAACACTGTGTGTAAGGATTGTGATGGCAAGAAAACCTCTCTTTTGGGAACAGCAAAAGGAAGATATGTGCTGGTGCTCCCTTGCCATTGCAACTCTTGCTAGGATGTAAGATGTGCACACACAATCTCTTGGAGAATATCTATTTACTGTGTAGGAAACCTGGACAGGTGCTCATTAAGAATGGAACCCACGATTTGGCCATAAAATGCAGGACATGGCCTCCCCAAGTGTTGCAGAGATATTTCCTGTGTGGACATTCTGGGCTGAGTTGGAAACACAGATATGTGATCAGGTTAATGGAGCAGCAAAGACTTACTTGCAGTTGGAAGCAGACAGCTAAATAATAATAATAAATCAGTAAGTAAATAAATAAAATTCAAGCAGCTCTCTTTTCTGAATGCAATTAAGGAGCTGTGTCCATTCAATCAGCATAGTCACTTTGCATTTGATGAAATCCTGAGAAGTGGATGTAAATAATACTTTGAGAACATAGTTGACTCAAATGTCCCTTTGTAATGATGGGAAACATGTTTTGGAATGATTTTCAACTTAGCTCACTGAATCAGAATACCCAAGGAAGTGATTCTTTCCTTCAAGGCTCTTGAGTTACTTTACACATATGAAAGCAAAAAAATATATCCAGCCATTTGTCCTAAGCTTTATTCTTGACACTTCCCCTGCTTCAGGAGGATTTAATAGCCAGTAAGAAAAGGGATTTTTCTGAGTTTATTCCTATCATTATTTTATTCAAGTGGTATCTCCCAAACTGCTGCTGCAGCAAGATTACTTTAGCTTCTTAAGGGAGAGATTAGGTCAATAATAAACCACTGGGGTCTTTGAGCCTCCACTCTTTAAAAGTTTTCTATCCCAGAGATTTTTTTGTGGGATGCAAGCATAGTTTATAGCAGAAATTGTAACAGATGCAAACTAATTTACCTTGGAACCTGTTCCAAAACTTTGTCATTGCTTCAAATAACATCCCTGCTGAGATGGTAGATGTGAGTGGAAGCTGGCAAAGGGAAAAACAAGGAGGAGGAGACCCCCTGAGGCACTCCAGGAGAAACAATGATGTAACCTGTCACTGAATTATGTGAGGAACTGTTAGGCAACTTGCTGTGGGCTGTGACAAATCATCCCTGGAGGACCCCACAGCATGAGCAGAAGTAGCTGTGAAGGAGCACCATGAAAGCCCAAAGCTGCTGCTGTCTGCAAGGCTGAGTGGCTTTGGGCATTTATCTTCCTGACCCTGTTAGAGGAGGAGGACCTGGTGATTATTTGTCCTCTGGAGTAAGGCAAGAGCATAAGGATTTATTAGAGTAAACAAGGTTCTTGGAATAAATGGTGACAGTAAATCAGTCTCTGACTACTGAATGATCCTGTTCCTTTTGTAGGCCAACAGCAGAGATCTTTAAATTAGGTTAAGTCCTGCTTGTACCATTTCTCTTCCAAAGGGGAAATTTAAACTGTATATTGGAGAATCTCCATAGCACGAGGAAAAAAAAAATAAATCACCTATTTCTTTTCATTGTCCATTAGTTGTTCTTTGTGACAGATTGAAGAATCATTTAGGGAGGAAAGGATTGAGCTCTGAGGTCTTTCTGCCAATTCAAGGTAGTGAGCTCTACCCAAGGAGCAGTGCCAGTAGCATAAGTTAGGACAGCCCTGTGGCATCCCTTTTCCTTCCCACTGCCAGCCCAAACATCCCCTTTTGGCAGTGCTGGCCCCAAGTCCTCCCATTCCAGCAGCTTTCTGGTGTCAGTGATAAACAGTCTGCTCCCAGTG